>NW_027122248.1:1413844-2827688 GCF_030686945.1 Centruroides vittatus | reverse complement strand
AGACTTTTCTAACATTCTTGGAGGGCCGACGTGGCGATTTTGCTTGTCGGCGGGTCAGAGGTGGGTTCCACGGACGTGACATCTTCCCGCTTTCATTTGCGACGTGTCTTTTACCTAAAACTCTTAGACAGAGACTTTTCTAACATTCTTGGAGGGCCGACGTGGCGATTTTGCTTGTCGGCGGGTCAGAGGTGGGTTCCACGGACGTGACATCTTCCCGCTTTCATTTGCGACGTGTCTTTTACCTAAAACTCTTAGACAGAGACTTTTCTAACATTCTTGGAGGGCCGACGTGGCGATTTTGCTTGTCGGCGGGTCAGAGGTGGGTTCCACGGACGTGACATCTTCCCGCTTTCATTTGCGACGTGTCTTTTACCTAAAACTCTTAGACAGAGACTTTTCTAACATTCTTGGAGGGCCGACGTGGCGATTTTGCTTGTCGGCGGGTCAGAGGTGGGTTCCACGGACGTGACATCTTCCCGCTTTCATTTGCGACGTGTCTTTTACCTAAAACTCTTAGACAGAGACTTTTCTAACATTCTTGGAGGGCCGACGTGGCGATTTTGCTTGTCGGCGGGTCAGAGGTGGGTTCCACGGACGTGACATCTTCCCGCTTTCATTTGCGACGTGTCTTTTACCTAAAACTCTTAGACAGAGACTTTTCTAACATTCTTGGAGGGCCGACGTGGCGATTTTGCTTGTCGGCGGGTCAGAGGTGGGTTCCACGGACGTGACATCTTCCCGCTTTCATTTGCGACGTGTCTTTTACCTAAAACTCTTAGACAGAGACTTTTCTAACATTCTTGGAGGGCCGACGTGGCGATTTTGCTTGTCGGCGGGTCAGAGGTGGGTTCCACGGACGTGACATCTTCCCGCTTTCATTTGCGACGTGTCTTTTACCTAAAACTCTTAGACAGAGACTTTTCTAACATTCTTGGAGGGCCGACGTGGCGATTTTGCTTGTCGGCGGGTCAGAGGTGGGTTCCACGGACGTGACATCTTCCCGCTTTCATTTGCGACGTGTCTTTTACCTAAAACTCTTAGACAGAGACTTTTCTAACATTCTTGGAGGGCCGACGTGGCGATTTTGCTTGTCGGCGGGTCAGAGGTGGGTTCCACGGACGTGACATCTTCCCGCTTTCATTTGCGACGTGTCTTTTACCTAAAACTCTTAGACAGAGACTTTTCTAACATTCTTGGAGGGCCGACGTGGCGATTTTGCTTGTCGGCGGGTCAGAGGTGGGTTCCACGGACGTGACATCTTCCCGCTTTCATTTGCGACGTGTCTTTTACCTAAAACTCTTAGACAGAGACTTTTCTAACATTCTTGGAGGGCCGACGTGGCGATTTTGCTTGTCGGCGGGTCAGAGGTGGGTTCCACGGACGTGACATCTTCCCGCTTTCATTTGCGACGTGTCTTTTACCTAAAACTCTTAGACAGAGACTTTTCTAACATTCTTGGAGGGCCGACGTGGCGATTTTGCTTGTCGGCGGGTCAGAGGTGGGTTCCACGGACGTGACATCTTCCCGCTTTCATTTGCGACGTGTCTTTTACCTAAAACTCTTAGACAGAGACTTTTCTAACATTCTTGGAGGGCCGACGTGGCGATTTTGCTTGTCGGCGGGTCAGAGGTGGGTTCCACGGACGTGACATCTTCCCGCTTTCATTTGCGACGTGTCTTTTACCTAAAACTCTTAGACAGAGACTTTTCTAACATTCTTGGAGGGCCGACGTGGCGATTTTGCTTGTCGGCGGGTCAGAGGTGGGTTCCACGGACGTGACATCTTCCCGCTTTCATTTGCGACGTGTCTTTTACCTAAAACTCTTAGACAGAGACTTTTCTAACATTCTTGGAGGGCCGACGTGGCGATTTTGCTTGTCGGCGGGTCAGAGGTGGGTTCCACGGACGTGACATCTTCCCGCTTTCATTTGCGACGTGTCTTTTACCTAAAACTCTTAGACAGAGACTTTTCTAACATTCTTGGAGGGCCGACGTGGCGATTTTGCTTGTCGGCGGGTCAGAGGTGGGTTCCACGGACGTGACATCTTCCCGCTTTCATTTGCGACGTGTCTTTTACCTAAAACTCTTAGACAGAGACTTTTCTAACATTCTTGGAGGGCCGACGTGGCGATTTTGCTTGTCGGCGGGTCAGAGGTGGGTTCCACGGACGTGACATCTTCCCGCTTTCATTTGCGACGTGTCTTTTACCTAAAACTCTTAGACAGAGACTTTTCTAACATTCTTGGAGGGCCGACGTGGCGATTTTGCTTGTCGGCGGGTCAGAGGTGGGTTCCACGGACGTGACATCTTCCCGCTTTCATTTGCGACGTGTCTTTTACCTAAAACTCTTAGACAGAGACTTTTCTAACATTCTTGGAGGGCCGACGTGGCGATTTTGCTTGTCGGCGGGTCAGAGGTGGGTTCCACGGACGTGACATCTTCCCGCTTTCATTTGCGACGTGTCTTTTACCTAAAACTCTTAGACAGAGACTTTTCTAACATTCTTGGAGGGCCGACGTGGCGATTTTGCTTGTCGGCGGGTCAGAGGTGGGTTCCACGGACGTGACATCTTCCCGCTTTCATTTGCGACGTGTCTTTTACCTAAAACTCTTAGACAGAGACTTTTCTAACATTCTTGGAGGGCCGACGTGGCGATTTTGCTTGTCGGCGGGTCAGAGGTGGGTTCCACGGACGTGACATCTTCCCGCTTTCATTTGCGACGTGTCTTTTACCTAAAACTCTTAGACAGAGACTTTTCTAACATTCTTGGAGGGCCGACGTGGCGATTTTGCTTGTCGGCGGGTCAGAGGTGGGTTCCACGGACGTGACATCTTCCCGCTTTCATTTGCGACGTGTCTTTTACCTAAAACTCTTAGACAGAGACTTTTCTAACATTCTTGGAGGGCCGACGTGGCGATTTTGCTTGTCGGCGGGTCAGAGGTGGGTTCCACGGACGTGACATCTTCCCGCTTTCATTTGCGACGTGTCTTTTACCTAAAACTCTTAGACAGAGACTTTTCTAACATTCTTGGAGGGCCGACGTGGCGATTTTGCTTGTCGGCGGGTCAGAGGTGGGTTCCACGGACGTGACATCTTCCCGCTTTCATTTGCGACGTGTCTTTTACCTAAAACTCTTAGACAGAGACTTTTCTAACATTCTTGGAGGGCCGACGTGGCGATTTTGCTTGTCGGCGGGTCAGAGGTGGGTTCCACGGACGTGACATCTTCCCGCTTTCATTTGCGACGTGTCTTTTACCTAAAACTCTTAGACAGAGACTTTTCTAACATTCTTGGAGGGCCGACGTGGCGATTTTGCTTGTCGGCGGGTCAGAGGTGGGTTCCACGGACGTGACATCTTCCCGCTTTCATTTGCGACGTGTCTTTTACCTAAAACTCTTAGACAGAGACTTTTCTAACATTCTTGGAGGGCCGACGTGGCGATTTTGCTTGTCGGCGGGTCAGAGGTGGGTTCCACGGACGTGACATCTTCCCGCTTTCATTTGCGACGTGTCTTTTACCTAAAACTCTTAGACAGAGACTTTTCTAACATTCTTGGAGGGCCGACGTGGCGATTTTGCTTGTCGGCGGGTCAGAGGTGGGTTCCACGGACGTGACATCTTCCCGCTTTCATTTGCGACGTGTCTTTTACCTAAAACTCTTAGACAGAGACTTTTCTAACATTCTTGGAGGGCCGACGTGGCGATTTTGCTTGTCGGCGGGTCAGAGGTGGGTTCCACGGACGTGACATCTTCCCGCTTTCATTTGCGACGTGTCTTTTACCTAAAACTCTTAGACAGAGACTTTTCTAACATTCTTGGAGGGCCGACGTGGCGATTTTGCTTGTCGGCGGGTCAGAGGTGGGTTCCACGGACGTGACATCTTCCCGCTTTCATTTGCGACGTGTCTTTTACCTAAAACTCTTAGACAGAGACTTTTCTAACATTCTTGGAGGGCCGACGTGGCGATTTTGCTTGTCGGCGGGTCAGAGGTGGGTTCCACGGACGTGACATCTTCCCGCTTTCATTTGCGACGTGTCTTTTACCTAAAACTCTTAGACAGAGACTTTTCTAACATTCTTGGAGGGCCGACGTGGCGATTTTGCTTGTCGGCGGGTCAGAGGTGGGTTCCACGGACGTGACATCTTCCCGCTTTCATTTGCGACGTGTCTTTTACCTAAAACTCTTAGACAGAGACTTTTCTAACATTCTTGGAGGGCCGACGTGGCGATTTTGCTTGTCGGCGGGTCAGAGGTGGGTTCCACGGACGTGACATCTTCCCGCTTTCATTTGCGACGTGTCTTTTACCTAAAACTCTTAGACAGAGACTTTTCTAACATTCTTGGAGGGCCGACGTGGCGATTTTGCTTGTCGGCGGGTCAGAGGTGGGTTCCACGGACGTGACATCTTCCCGCTTTCATTTGCGACGTGTCTTTTACCTAAAACTCTTAGACAGAGACTTTTCTAACATTCTTGGAGGGCCGACGTGGCGATTTTGCTTGTCGGCGGGTCAGAGGTGGGTTCCACGGACGTGACATCTTCCCGCTTTCATTTGCGACGTGTCTTTTACCTAAAACTCTTAGACAGAGACTTTTCTAACATTCTTGGAGGGCCGACGTGGCGATTTTGCTTGTCGGCGGGTCAGAGGTGGGTTCCACGGACGTGACATCTTCCCGCTTTCATTTGCGACGTGTCTTTTACCTAAAACTCTTAGACAGAGACTTTTCTAACATTCTTGGAGGGCCGACGTGGCGATTTTGCTTGTCGGCGGGTCAGAGGTGGGTTCCACGGACGTGACATCTTCCCGCTTTCATTTGCGACGTGTCTTTTACCTAAAACTCTTAGACAGAGACTTTTCTAACATTCTTGGAGGGCCGACGTGGCGATTTTGCTTGTCGGCGGGTCAGAGGTGGGTTCCACGGACGTGACATCTTCCCGCTTTCATTTGCGACGTGTCTTTTACCTAAAACTCTTAGACAGAGACTTTTCTAACATTCTTGGAGGGCCGACGTGGCGATTTTGCTTGTCGGCGGGTCAGAGGTGGGTTCCACGGACGTGACATCTTCCCGCTTTCATTTGCGACGTGTCTTTTACCTAAAACTCTTAGACAGAGACTTTTCTAACATTCTTGGAGGGCCGACGTGGCGATTTTGCTTGTCGGCGGGTCAGAGGTGGGTTCCACGGACGTGACATCTTCCCGCTTTCATTTGCGACGTGTCTTTTACCTAAAACTCTTAGACAGAGACTTTTCTAACATTCTTGGAGGGCCGACGTGGCGATTTTGCTTGTCGGCGGGTCAGAGGTGGGTTCCACGGACGTGACATCTTCCCGCTTTCATTTGCGACGTGTCTTTTACCTAAAACTCTTAGACAGAGACTTTTCTAACATTCTTGGAGGGCCGACGTGGCGATTTTGCTTGTCGGCGGGTCAGAGGTGGGTTCCACGGACGTGACATCTTCCCGCTTTCATTTGCGACGTGTCTTTTACCTAAAACTCTTAGACAGAGACTTTTCTAACATTCTTGGAGGGCCGACGTGGCGATTTTGCTTGTCGGCGGGTCAGAGGTGGGTTCCACGGACGTGACATCTTCCCGCTTTCATTTGCGACGTGTCTTTTACCTAAAACTCTTAGACAGAGACTTTTCTAACATTCTTGGAGGGCCGACGTGGCGATTTTGCTTGTCGGCGGGTCAGAGGTGGGTTCCACGGACGTGACATCTTCCCGCTTTCATTTGCGACGTGTCTTTTACCTAAAACTCTTAGACAGAGACTTTTCTAACATTCTTGGAGGGCCGACGTGGCGATTTTGCTTGTCGGCGGGTCAGAGGTGGGTTCCACGGACGTGACATCTTCCCGCTTTCATTTGCGACGTGTCTTTTACCTAAAACTCTTAGACAGAGACTTTTCTAACATTCTTGGAGGGCCGACGTGGCGATTTTGCTTGTCGGCGGGTCAGAGGTGGGTTCCACGGACGTGACATCTTCCCGCTTTCATTTGCGACGTGTCTTTTACCTAAAACTCTTAGACAGAGACTTTTCTAACATTCTTGGAGGGCCGACGTGGCGATTTTGCTTGTCGGCGGGTCAGAGGTGGGTTCCACGGACGTGACATCTTCCCGCTTTCATTTGCGACGTGTCTTTTACCTAAAACTCTTAGACAGAGACTTTTCTAACATTCTTGGAGGGCCGACGTGGCGATTTTGCTTGTCGGCGGGTCAGAGGTGGGTTCCACGGACGTGACATCTTCCCGCTTTCATTTGCGACGTGTCTTTTACCTAAAACTCTTAGACAGAGACTTTTCTAACATTCTTGGAGGGCCGACGTGGCGATTTTGCTTGTCGGCGGGTCAGAGGTGGGTTCCACGGACGTGACATCTTCCCGCTTTCATTTGCGACGTGTCTTTTACCTAAAACTCTTAGACAGAGACTTTTCTAACATTCTTGGAGGGCCGACGTGGCGATTTTGCTTGTCGGCGGGTCAGAGGTGGGTTCCACGGACGTGACATCTTCCCGCTTTCATTTGCGACGTGTCTTTTACCTAAAACTCTTAGACAGAGACTTTTCTAACATTCTTGGAGGGCCGACGTGGCGATTTTGCTTGTCGGCGGGTCAGAGGTGGGTTCCACGGACGTGACATCTTCCCGCTTTCATTTGCGACGTGTCTTTTACCTAAAACTCTTAGACAGAGACTTTTCTAACATTCTTGGAGGGCCGACGTGGCGATTTTGCTTGTCGGCGGGTCAGAGGTGGGTTCCACGGACGTGACATCTTCCCGCTTTCATTTGCGACGTGTCTTTTACCTAAAACTCTTAGACAGAGACTTTTCTAACATTCTTGGAGGGCCGACGTGGCGATTTTGCTTGTCGGCGGGTCAGAGGTGGGTTCCACGGACGTGACATCTTCCCGCTTTCATTTGCGACGTGTCTTTTACCTAAAACTCTTAGACAGAGACTTTTCTAACATTCTTGGAGGGCCGACGTGGCGATTTTGCTTGTCGGCGGGTCAGAGGTGGGTTCCACGGACGTGACATCTTCCCGCTTTCATTTGCGACGTGTCTTTTACCTAAAACTCTTAGACAGAGACTTTTCTAACATTCTTGGAGGGCCGACGTGGCGATTTTGCTTGTCGGCGGGTCAGAGGTGGGTTCCACGGACGTGACATCTTCCCGCTTTCATTTGCGACGTGTCTTTTACCTAAAACTCTTAGACAGAGACTTTTCTAACATTCTTGGAGGGCCGACGTGGCGATTTTGCTTGTCGGCGGGTCAGAGGTGGGTTCCACGGACGTGACATCTTCCCGCTTTCATTTGCGACGTGTCTTTTACCTAAAACTCTTAGACAGAGACTTTTCTAACATTCTTGGAGGGCCGACGTGGCGATTTTGCTTGTCGGCGGGTCAGAGGTGGGTTCCACGGACGTGACATCTTCCCGCTTTCATTTGCGACGTGTCTTTTACCTAAAACTCTTAGACAGAGACTTTTCTAACATTCTTGGAGGGCCGACGTGGCGATTTTGCTTGTCGGCGGGTCAGAGGTGGGTTCCACGGACGTGACATCTTCCCGCTTTCATTTGCGACGTGTCTTTTACCTAAAACTCTTAGACAGAGACTTTTCTAACATTCTTGGAGGGCCGACGTGGCGATTTTGCTTGTCGGCGGGTCAGAGGTGGGTTCCACGGACGTGACATCTTCCCGCTTTCATTTGCGACGTGTCTTTTACCTAAAACTCTTAGACAGAGACTTTTCTAACATTCTTGGAGGGCCGACGTGGCGATTTTGCTTGTCGGCGGGTCAGAGGTGGGTTCCACGGACGTGACATCTTCCCGCTTTCATTTGCGACGTGTCTTTTACCTAAAACTCTTAGACAGAGACTTTTCTAACATTCTTGGAGGGCCGACGTGGCGATTTTGCTTGTCGGCGGGTCAGAGGTGGGTTCCACGGACGTGACATCTTCCCGCTTTCATTTGCGACGTGTCTTTTACCTAAAACTCTTAGACAGAGACTTTTCTAACATTCTTGGAGGGCCGACGTGGCGATTTTGCTTGTCGGCGGGTCAGAGGTGGGTTCCACGGACGTGACATCTTCCCGCTTTCATTTGCGACGTGTCTTTTACCTAAAACTCTTAGACAGAGACTTTTCTAACATTCTTGGAGGGCCGACGTGGCGATTTTGCTTGTCGGCGGGTCAGAGGTGGGTTCCACGGACGTGACATCTTCCCGCTTTCATTTGCGACGTGTCTTTTACCTAAAACTCTTAGACAGAGACTTTTCTAACATTCTTGGAGGGCCGACGTGGCGATTTTGCTTGTCGGCGGGTCAGAGGTGGGTTCCACGGACGTGACATCTTCCCGCTTTCATTTGCGACGTGTCTTTTACCTAAAACTCTTAGACAGAGACTTTTCTAACATTCTTGGAGGGCCGACGTGGCGATTTTGCTTGTCGGCGGGTCAGAGGTGGGTTCCACGGACGTGACATCTTCCCGCTTTCATTTGCGACGTGTCTTTTACCTAAAACTCTTAGACAGAGACTTTTCTAACATTCTTGGAGGGCCGACGTGGCGATTTTGCTTGTCGGCGGGTCAGAGGTGGGTTCCACGGACGTGACATCTTCCCGCTTTCATTTGCGACGTGTCTTTCACCTAAAACTCTTAGACAGAGACTTTTCTAACATTCTTGGAGGGCCGACGTGGCGATTTTGCTTGTCGGCGGGTCAGAGGTGGGTTCCACGGACGTGACATCTTCCCGCTTTCATTTGCGACGTGTCTTTCACCTAAAACTCTTAGACAGAGACTTTTCTAACATTCTTGGAGGGCCGACGTGGCGATTTTGCTTGTCGGCGGGTCAGAGGTGGGTTCCACGGACGTGACATCTTCCCGCTTTCATTTGCGACGTGTCTTTTACCTAAAACTCTTAGACAGAGACTTTTCTAACATTCTTGGAGGGCCGACGTGGCGATTTTGCTTGTCGGCGGGTCAGAGGTGGGTTCCACGGACGTGACATCTTCCCGCTTTCATTTGCGACGTGTCTTTCACCTAAAACTCTTAGACAGAGACTTTTCTAACATTCTTGGAGGGCCGACGTGGCGATTTTGCTTGTCGGCGGGTCAGAGGTGGGTTCCACGGACGTGACATCTTCCCGCTTTCATTTGCGACGTGTCTTTCACCTAAAACTCTTAGACAGAGACTTTTCTAACATTCTTGGAGGGCCGACGTGGCGATTTTGCTTGTCGGCGGGTCAGAGGTGGGTTCCACGGACGTGACATCTTCCCGCTTTCATTTGCGACGTGTCTTTCACCTAAAACTCTTAGACAGAGACTTTTCTAACATTCTTGGAGGGCCGACGTGGCGATTTTGCTTGTCGGCGGGTCAGAGGTGGGTTCCACGGACGTGACATCTTCCCGCTTTCATTTGCGACGTGTCTTTCACCTAAAACTCTTAGACAGAGACTTTTCTAACATTCTTGGAGGGCCGACGTGGCGATTTTGCTTGTCGGCGGGTCAGAGGTGGGTTCCACGGACGTGACATCTTCCCGCTTTCATTTGCGACGTGTCTTTCACCTAAAACTCTTAGACAGAGACTTTTCTAACATTCTTGGAGGGCCGACGTGGCGATTTTGCTTGTCGGCGGGTCAGAGGTGGGTTCCACGGACGTGACATCTTCCCGCTTTCATTTGCGACGTGTCTTTCACCTAAAACTCTTAGACAGAGACTTTTCTAACATTCTTGGAGGGCCGACGTGGCGATTTTGCTTGTCGGCGGGTCAGAGGTGGGTTCCACGGACGTGACATCTTCCCGCTTTCATTTGCGACGTGTCTTTCACCTAAAACTCTTAGACAGAGACTTTTCTAACATTCTTGGAGGGCCGACGTGGCGATTTTGCTTGTCGGCGGGTCAGAGGTGGGTTCCACGGACGTGACATCTTCCCGCTTTCATTTGCGACGTGTCTTTCACCTAAAACTCTTAGACAGAGACTTTTCTAACATTCTTGGAGGGCCGACGTGGCGATTTTGCTTGTCGGCGGGTCAGAGGTGGGTTCCACGGACGTGACATCTTCCCGCTTTCATTTGCGACGTGTCTTTCACCTAAAACTCTTAGACAGAGACTTTTCTAACATTCTTGGAGGGCCGACGTGGCGATTTTGCTTGTCGGCGGGTCAGAGGTGGGTTCCACGGACGTGACATCTTCCCGCTTTCATTTGCGACGTGTCTTTCACCTAAAACTCTTAGACAGAGACTTTTCTAACATTCTTGGAGGGCCGACGTGGCGATTTTGCTTGTCGGCGGGTCAGAGGTGGGTTCCACGGACGTGACATCTTCCCGCTTTCATTTGCGACGTGTCTTTCACCTAAAACTCTTAGACAGAGACTTTTCTAACATTCTTGGAGGGCCGACGTGGCGATTTTGCTTGTCGGCGGGTCAGAGGTGGGTTCCACGGACGTGACATCTTCCCGCTTTCATTTGCGACGTGTCTTTCACCTAAAACTCTTAGACAGAGACTTTTCTAACATTCTTGGAGGGCCGACGTGGCGATTTTGCTTGTCGGCGGGTCAGAGGTGGGTTCCACGGACGTGACATCTTCCCGCTTTCATTTGCGACGTGTCTTTTACCTAAAACTCTTAGACAGAGACTTTTCTAACATTCTTGGAGGGCCGACGTGGCGATTTTGCTTGTCGGCGGGTCAGAGGTGGGTTCCACGGACGTGACATCTTCCCGCTTTCATTTGCGACGTGTCTTTCACCTAAAACTCTTAGACAGAGACTTTTCTAACATTCTTGGAGGGCCGACGTGGCGATTTTGCTTGTCGGCGGGTCAGAGGTGGGTTCCACGGACGTGACATCTTCCCGCTTTCATTTGCGACGTGTCTTTTACCTAAAACTCTTAGACAGAGACTTTTCTAACATTCTTGGAGGGCCGACGTGGCGATTTTGCTTGTCGGCGGGTCAGAGGTGGGTTCCACGGACGTGACATCTTCCCGCTTTCATTTGCGACGTGTCTTTTACCTAAAACTCTTAGACAGAGACTTTTCTAACATTCTTGGAGGGCCGACGTGGCGATTTTGCTTGTCGGCGGGTCAGAGGTGGGTTCCACGGACGTGACATCTTCCCGCTTTCATTTGCGACGTGTCTTTCACCTAAAACTCTTAGACAGAGACTTTTCTAACATTCTTGGAGGGCCGACGTGGCGATTTTGCTTGTCGGCGGGTCAGAGGTGGGTTCCACGGACGTGACATCTTCCCGCTTTCATTTGCGACGTGTCTTTTACCTAAAACTCTTAGACAGAGACTTTTCTAACATTCTTGGAGGGCCGACGTGGCGATTTTGCTTGTCGGCGGGTCAGAGGTGGGTTCCACGGACGTGACATCTTCCCGCTTTCATTTGCGACGTGTCTTTTACCTAAAACTCTTAGACAGAGACTTTTCTAACATTCTTGGAGGGCCGACGTGGCGATTTTGCTTGTCGGCGGGTCAGAGGTGGGTTCCACGGACGTGACATCTTCCCGCTTTCATTTGCGACGTGTCTTTCACCTAAAACTCTTAGACAGAGACTTTTCTAACATTCTTGGAGGGCCGACGTGGCGATTTTGCTTGTCGGCGGGTCAGAGGTGGGTTCCACGGACGTGACATCTTCCCGCTTTCATTTGCGACGTGTCTTTTACCTAAAACTCTTAGACAGAGACTTTTCTAACATTCTTGGAGGGCCGACGTGGCGATTTTGCTTGTCGGCGGGTCAGAGGTGGGTTCCACGGACGTGACATCTTCCCGCTTTCATTTGCGACGTGTCTTTTACCTAAAACTCTTAGACAGAGACTTTTCTAACATTCTTGGAGGGCCGACGTGGCGATTTTGCTTGTCGGCGGGTCAGAGGTGGGTTCCACGGACGTGACATCTTCCCGCTTTCATTTGCGACGTGTCTTTTACCTAAAACTCTTAGACAGAGACTTTTCTAACATTCTTGGAGGGCCGACGTGGCGATTTTGCTTGTCGGCGGGTCAGAGGTGGGTTCCACGGACGTGACATCTTCCCGCTTTCATTTGCGACGTGTCTTTTACCTAAAACTCTTAGACAGAGACTTTTCTAACATTCTTGGAGGGCCGACGTGGCGATTTTGCTTGTCGGCGGGTCAGAGGTGGGTTCCACGGACGTGACATCTTCCCGCTTTCATTTGCGACGTGTCTTTTACCTAAAACTCTTAGACAGAGACTTTTCTAACATTCTTGGAGGGCCGACGTGGCGATTTTGCTTGTCGGCGGGTCAGAGGTGGGTTCCACGGACGTGACATCTTCCCGCTTTCATTTGCGACGTGTCTTTTACCTAAAACTCTTAGACAGAGACTTTTCTAACATTCTTGGAGGGCCGACGTGGCGATTTTGCTTGTCGGCGGGTCAGAGGTGGGTTCCACGGACGTGACATCTTCCCGCTTTCATTTGCGACGTGTCTTTTACCTAAAACTCTTAGACAGAGACTTTTCTAACATTCTTGGAGGGCCGACGTGGCGATTTTGCTTGTCGGCGGGTCAGAGGTGGGTTCCACGGACGTGACATCTTCCCGCTTTCATTTGCGACGTGTCTTTTACCTAAAACTCTTAGACAGAGACTTTTCTAACATTCTTGGAGGGCCGACGTGGCGATTTTGCTTGTCGGCGGGTCAGAGGTGGGTTCCACGGACGTGACATCTTCCCGCTTTCATTTGCGACGTGTCTTTTACCTAAAACTCTTAGACAGAGACTTTTCTAACATTCTTGGAGGGCCGACGTGGCGATTTTGCTTGTCGGCGGGTCAGAGGTGGGTTCCACGGACGTGACATCTTCCCGCTTTCATTTGCGACGTGTCTTTTACCTAAAACTCTTAGACAGAGACTTTTCTAACATTCTTGGAGGGCCGACGTGGCGATTTTGCTTGTCGGCGGGTCAGAGGTGGGTTCCACGGACGTGACATCTTCCCGCTTTCATTTGCGACGTGTCTTTTACCTAAAACTCTTAGACAGAGACTTTTCTAACATTCTTGGAGGGCCGACGTGGCGATTTTGCTTGTCGGCGGGTCAGAGGTGGGTTCCACGGACGTGACATCTTCCCGCTTTCATTTGCGACGTGTCTTTTACCTAAAACTCTTAGACAGAGACTTTTCTAACATTCTTGGAGGGCCGACGTGGCGATTTTGCTTGTCGGCGGGTCAGAGGTGGGTTCCACGGACGTGACATCTTCCCGCTTTCATTTGCGACGTGTCTTTTACCTAAAACTCTTAGACAGAGACTTTTCTAACATTCTTGGAGGGCCGACGTGGCGATTTTGCTTGTCGGCGGGTCAGAGGTGGGTTCCACGGACGTGACATCTTCCCGCTTTCATTTGCGACGTGTCTTTTACCTAAAACTCTTAGACAGAGACTTTTCTAACATTCTTGGAGGGCCGACGTGGCGATTTTGCTTGTCGGCGGGTCAGAGGTGGGTTCCACGGACGTGACATCTTCCCGCTTTCATTTGCGACGTGTCTTTTACCTAAAACTCTTAGACAGAGACTTTTCTAACATTCTTGGAGGGCCGACGTGGCGATTTTGCTTGTCGGCGGGTCAGAGGTGGGTTCCACGGACGTGACATCTTCCCGCTTTCATTTGCGACGTGTCTTTTACCTAAAACTCTTAGACAGAGACTTTTCTAACATTCTTGGAGGGCCGACGTGGCGATTTTGCTTGTCGGCGGGTCAGAGGTGGGTTCCACGGACGTGACATCTTCCCGCTTTCATTTGCGACGTGTCTTTTACCTAAAACTCTTAGACAGAGACTTTTCTAACATTCTTGGAGGGCCGACGTGGCGATTTTGCTTGTCGGCGGGTCAGAGGTGGGTTCCACGGACGTGACATCTTCCCGCTTTCATTTGCGACGTGTCTTTTACCTAAAACTCTTAGACAGAGACTTTTCTAACATTCTTGGAGGGCCGACGTGGCGATTTTGCTTGTCGGCGGGTCAGAGGTGGGTTCCACGGACGTGACATCTTCCCGCTTTCATTTGCGACGTGTCTTTTACCTAAAACTCTTAGACAGAGACTTTTCTAACATTCTTGGAGGGCCGACGTGGCGATTTTGCTTGTCGGCGGGTCAGAGGTGGGTTCCACGGACGTGACATCTTCCCGCTTTCATTTGCGACGTGTCTTTTACCTAAAACTCTTAGACAGAGACTTTTCTAACATTCTTGGAGGGCCGACGTGGCGATTTTGCTTGTCGGCGGGTCAGAGGTGGGTTCCACGGACGTGACATCTTCCCGCTTTCATTTGCGACGTGTCTTTTACCTAAAACTCTTAGACAGAGACTTTTCTAACATTCTTGGAGGGCCGACGTGGCGATTTTGCTTGTCGGCGGGTCAGAGGTGGGTTCCACGGACGTGACATCTTCCCGCTTTCATTTGCGACGTGTCTTTTACCTAAAACTCTTAGACAGAGACTTTTCTAACATTCTTGGAGGGCCGACGTGGCGATTTTGCTTGTCGGCGGGTCAGAGGTGGGTTCCACGGACGTGACATCTTCCCGCTTTCATTTGCGACGTGTCTTTTACCTAAAACTCTTAGACAGAGACTTTTCTAACATTCTTGGAGGGCCGACGTGGCGATTTTGCTTGTCGGCGGGTCAGAGGTGGGTTCCACGGACGTGACATCTTCCCGCTTTCATTTGCGACGTGTCTTTTACCTAAAACTCTTAGACAGAGACTTTTCTAACATTCTTGGAGGGCCGACGTGGCGATTTTGCTTGTCGGCGGGTCAGAGGTGGGTTCCACGGACGTGACATCTTCCCGCTTTCATTTGCGACGTGTCTTTTACCTAAAACTCTTAGACAGAGACTTTTCTAACATTCTTGGAGGGCCGACGTGGCGATTTTGCTTGTCGGCGGGTCAGAGGTGGGTTCCACGGACGTGACATCTTCCCGCTTTCATTTGCGACGTGTCTTTTACCTAAAACTCTTAGACAGAGACTTTTCTAACATTCTTGGAGGGCCGACGTGGCGATTTTGCTTGTCGGCGGGTCAGAGGTGGGTTCCACGGACGTGACATCTTCCCGCTTTCATTTGCGACGTGTCTTTTACCTAAAACTCTTAGACAGAGACTTTTCTAACATTCTTGGAGGGCCGACGTGGCGATTTTGCTTGTCGGCGGGTCAGAGGTGGGTTCCACGGACGTGACATCTTCCCGCTTTCATTTGCGACGTGTCTTTTACCTAAAACTCTTAGACAGAGACTTTTCTAACATTCTTGGAGGGCCGACGTGGCGATTTTGCTTGTCGGCGGGTCAGAGGTGGGTTCCACGGACGTGACATCTTCCCGCTTTCATTTGCGACGTGTCTTTTACCTAAAACTCTTAGACAGAGACTTTTCTAACATTCTTGGAGGGCCGACGTGGCGATTTTGCTTGTCGGCGGGTCAGAGGTGGGTTCCACGGACGTGACATCTTCCCGCTTTCATTTGCGACGTGTCTTTTACCTAAAACTCTTAGACAGAGACTTTTCTAACATTCTTGGAGGGCCGACGTGGCGATTTTGCTTGTCGGCGGGTCAGAGGTGGGTTCCACGGACGTGACATCTTCCCGCTTTCATTTGCGACGTGTCTTTTACCTAAAACTCTTAGACAGAGACTTTTCTAACATTCTTGGAGGGCCGACGTGGCGATTTTGCTTGTCGGCGGGTCAGAGGTGGGTTCCACGGACGTGACATCTTCCCGCTTTCATTTGCGACGTGTCTTTTACCTAAAACTCTTAGACAGAGACTTTTCTAACATTCTTGGAGGGCCGACGTGGCGATTTTGCTTGTCGGCGGGTCAGAGGTGGGTTCCACGGACGTGACATCTTCCCGCTTTCATTTGCGACGTGTCTTTTACCTAAAACTCTTAGACAGAGACTTTTCTAACATTCTTGGAGGGCCGACGTGGCGATTTTGCTTGTCGGCGGGTCAGAGGTGGGTTCCACGGACGTGACATCTTCCCGCTTTCATTTGCGACGTGTCTTTTACCTAAAACTCTTAGACAGAGACTTTTCTAACATTCTTGGAGGGCCGACGTGGCGATTTTGCTTGTCGGCGGGTCAGAGGTGGGTTCCACGGACGTGACATCTTCCCGCTTTCATTTGCGACGTGTCTTTTACCTAAAACTCTTAGACAGAGACTTTTCTAACATTCTTGGAGGGCCGACGTGGCGATTTTGCTTGTCGGCGGGTCAGAGGTGGGTTCCACGGACGTGACATCTTCCCGCTTTCATTTGCGACGTGTCTTTCACCTAAAACTCTTAGACAGAGACTTTTCTAACATTCTTGGAGGGCCGACGTGGCGATTTTGCTTGTCGGCGGGTCAGAGGTGGGTTCCACGGACGTGACATCTTCCCGCTTTCATTTGCGACGTGTCTTTTACCTAAAACTCTTAGACAGAGACTTTTCTAACATTTTTGGAGGGCCGGTTATGTTTTTTTTTTTTCGGCTTTACAAGTATTCGATGCTTACAGTGACTTATTTAGCAGCGAATTTTTTACGGTGAAGAGCAGACGGTTAATTAATAGCGAGAAGTTTCATACTATTAGTCTTGTATTAGAACGCATTGAAAATATTGAGAGAATTGTTTGTTTTTTTTCGTGGGATGGTAAAATTATTTTATTTAAAGTAAATTGTATTTTGTTCATAAATTTTTATGTGTATATCATCTACTAAAACTAGTTTAACTATATGATGAAATAAACATAAAGTATATGCAATAATTCGTCATTAGAGGGATTTCGAAATCTACATTTACCGGCGCATCTTTTTGTGGATATAAGTCGGTTGAAATTTTCGCGTGGAACACGATTGAACACTATTAGAAGACTTCGTATGATTAATTTATTTTAGTTATTCAAAAAACTTTATATGTTTAATTTGATAAATTTTGTGTTTTTTTACTAGAGGCGGCGAAGTAGCTTAAAAAGAAAGGTTAGGTCGTTTAAAAGTTTTAATTTAAAAGCACGTAATTAAATGGTGGCCTTTTGAATCGACTGTGTGTTTAATTTACAAAAAATATTTACAGAATTAGTAAATGGGCAAACAGATACATACTGGAGGAAAAATAACATTATGTCGTTTCACCATAAATTATTAAACAGAAAAGAAGATCTAAATATAGATCATGCGAAAAAATGGCAGCTCATCAAGAAACTAAAAATCATCCCGAAATATACGGATATGCACTGTTCAATGTGTCACGATCTTTTACCTACCGAACAGTTTCTTTACTCGCATCACATTGATTTTATTTTCCTTTAGTATGTAAGTGACCGAAACAACAGACGCTTTTTTGCGCAGTATTTTGTACATTTTCGTCCGTTAAACAATTTGCCTTACGACAGGAATAATACGTTACTCGCTTGTTTTATTGCAATTGCTTTGCTTCCGAACGTCAGAAGAACGGTGAATGGTTTCAGATCTCTCCCAATCTTCTGATCCGTAGTCAGACGCGTTATCTTTTGCTCCACTGGCCCGCTCGTTTACCACCTCCACTACTACTTTTTTTAAATTCTCGAGTTAAAATGCATACTAACACGCAGTCTCTCGAACCTACTTTTATCTCAAAATATGTTAATTAAATATACAAGATAGCGATAAACTTCCGCTGCTAAGAAAGTACCTGCAGTCTTCATACATGTTGAGAATTTTAATATTACCCTTTGCGGTTGAAAGATAAAATAAGCTCGAAATGCATATGTAAACTGTATCTTCAATAAAGGATGTTCCTGACCTAAAGGCTGTAAGATAGTCTACTAGTCTAAAACAACAAATATTTATTCTTCGAGTACATATGGCCCACCAGTGGGCGAGCGGTTGCGTTCCCTGTACACTGGGAGTTCGGTCCTGAACGTAGGTTCGCGCCTTGCCAGGATAGGCTGGCCAAGTGGAGTTTTCCGGGTTTTCTCCACGTCTGTAACGCCTGTTACCCTTAAAAAGACCTCCCGGAATGCCTTCCGGGAGGTCATTCGCCCGTGTGCTGCGTTGCCATAACTTAATAAACAAACAAGTAAATATAAATTTACAATATATATATATAAATAGAGAGTCTAACCGTTAATGCGCACCTATAGAGAGGTTTCAAGTCGACATCACGAGTAACGTCGTGAGAATGCGCAATTTGTCCGGCGCCATCTTTGTGGTTTGTTTACGTTTAATTTGTGTTTTAGCTAGAGTTGTTGTGTTGTTTATTTGTCGCGAATACCACTGTGGTGAGTTATTATGTAATTGGGTGTAATGCTAGTTCACTCAAGAACAAAGGAGCGTCATTTTTTAAAATTTCCGGCATTATTTATCATCGAGGACCCAAACTGAAAAGCTTTCACGACGAAGGCAATTTGCATGGTTCTCGAGAATTAACCAGAAAAAATTCAATACCGATAAAGTGAATATCAATACAGGAGTTTGTCAGAAACATTTCATTTTGGGTAAGCAATAACATTTGATTAATATTTATCAATAAATGATTAGATAAATTTTTGCATGAATATCATAAAGCGTGTACAAGCCGGTTGCATAAATCCCTCTGTTAATACCGACAAAATGAAGTTAAATAATTTTAACAACCGCAGATTTTAGTTTGTATAGATAATGATTATTCTATCTTTATTTTTCATCTTTCAGTTTGTTTTCTTAGTCTCCACTTGTCAGTAGATTTAATAATAAAGTGTTAAGCAAAGATAATCGCTTATCAGATGAAGAATTAGAAATGAATTTTGAACCAACTGTTTTTCGAGTCTAATTTACATAAATTGTGTGTGTATTTTTTATGATAAACTAATAATTTCATTATTCATTTACAAATAGCTAAGTTGGGTTATTTTGGTGAGCAACGTTAATTAACATTTCTTTACGATGTTATTACTTTTTATAGTCAAAAAGCAAATCAAATATTAATTTTGTTTAAAATAAATTTTATAAATTCTTGGAATCAAGTAGTTGTTTCGCTTGTGTGTGGACATGCACAATAGATTGAACGGAATATGCACGTGTAATTTTGAATGACACACAAGTCTTAACATAAGCACTTCTCCACTACAGTGAAGTGTGCTAAAAAGCACTGCCAACCTGTCAAATAACAAACCATGTGCAAGCTAAGCAAGCGGAAACTAGACCACAAACATGGCGAAGGGGCGAAGCAAACGTGCGTTTTATCACGTGATATACGACATTGAAACCTCTATAGGAGTAGACGGGTCGATAAATATCTGGATTTGTAATGTTCGATTGGACGTCCTGGAGAGGGGAGTATGATGAGTCCTGAATCCCAAAAGTCCGCAATAGTTATTTCGGAGTGGCCAAAGTCCGATAAAAATGGCGGAAAATCCAGAAGATAGGCGGGGTGAGCACACTTCAGAACGTGTAGGCAAACTCACTCGACCTTGTTACCCCTCTATTTTTATTTGGGGTTTCTTAATTCCCCCACTATGCTAATGACCAAATTTGGTAAGGTAATGCAAGGTGGTTGGTTCAATCTCCAATTTTTGTGAGACTTCCTTCGATGAGTAATTTTGATTGGATTGTGTCACCCAGAAAGGAAGTGTTATTGTGGGAAAATCTTGTGAATTTTTTCTGTTGAATTTTTTAATTTGGGCTTAAATAATTTTCTTTATTTTTAAACAAAAGTTAAGTAAGATTAAGATCGTCGAAATTGCAAAAAATACTAGCCCGGGTTCTCACATCATCACAAATCATATTATATTCTAAACCTCAAACCGTATATCCACTAATAATCAAGGAGATCAGATTCGAACCAGGATCATTTCTGAGAGGAGACAAAACAAGAACAATTTAATACTTTTTCATTAGTCTTTGAGATGATTCAACTGTTCGTCGTGGTTCGAGCTTTTCCAATATTTGTGGAATCCACGAGTTTACTGAAATAATTTGCAGTAGACGGATTCCCTAGTCCAGTGGCTATAGAATGAGCCGCCAACACTCAAATTCGCCTTGTGTGAGGTCCTCCTAGATTATCCGAGGAAGAAATCGGAGACCTTTGGAAGTCTTTCGGCCTATTTGAGAAACGACATTTCGCGTGGAACTCTGTTATTGTCTTCCAAATTCATTTCAGAAAATTTTTTCTAGTGATGTCGTCGAAACGTGGATAATGTGATATTACTCCATCGAGGAAGAAGTCAGAAGAAATTCATTAGAGATTTCACGGAGGTAGACCAATTTTCCAATTTTGTGAAAAATTTCCTTCTGTTTTTCTTCGTAGAATAAATTTCTCGGAAATTAATCCAGTCAGGTACAAAAATGAATTTTTCGGAGTTAGTCCATCTCGAATGTATTGGGCTCCGTTCATCATCCGACCGCCCCAATGTGAGCATGACCAAATCCGGGAGTTTTTTAGAATTCTCTTTGGCATGTGGACACTCGGAGAGTCTGGCCAAACCTATAATGGGTTTTATTATAGGTTCAGCGGGCGGAGGATGAGGAATGGGCCGCATCACACCCCGAAAAACTTCTGCAGTTTTTTCCGACCCAGGATCTCCCAGAGTGGTAAGCTGCTTCCTTAACCGCTGGTGTCTGACAATCACCCATAATGGGTTTGATACTCTCTTAATGCCTGCAGGGCAGAGAGTAAGAGTAAAGTCTCGAAAGTAGATCTTACAGTAAATTACGTTCGTGGGAAAATTATAATTTCCCGAATTACACCGGAAGCATATACACAAAAATATAGCATAAATTCTACTTGGCCAACCAGTGGCAGAGTGGATAAAATCACCGGACATTGGTCAAGCCACAGGTTCGCACCTTTCTAACAGGGTGGTCAGGTGGAATTTTCCAATTTTCTTCGTTTGTAAACACCTAAATAAAAGGTCAAGTTTCCCGTCCTCTCGGATGCATCCATCCCTTTGGCAATTTCCTGTGTTATTTTGCCGTTTCCCACCAAACCAAATCTAAAATATTTTCATAATGTGCCAAAAGACCAAAATTTACACTGAATTTTCTGCTAGTATCGTCAGTAATGTCGTTATAACTAACATTATTTTAATTAACTGCCATTTAAAGACAAATTATCACCCTTGTTTCATTTCATGTTATTTTAATATAGATATTCTATCCTTCATCCCTTACAGTCAGTGTTTTATAAAAGTATTAGTTGTATATTTTATCCTGTAAAACAATTATATTCTTTTATTGGCTTGGTGTTGCACAGTAAATTATACAGTAATTTATTTATTTGTGATTTAATTTGAATTTTCCAACTACATAGTAATAATTATTGATTCGCAAATCGCTTTTTATTTTGTGCAGTAGTGAGCAATGATTTTCAGTGGTCCTGAAAATATTCTGCACTTAAAGATTTGATATAGCTTCCTCTGGAAACTATTTCTTTATCTTTGCAATTTTCTCAATTTAATACATTTGCTTTCATGACAAACTATAGACTCCAAACAATCAACTAGAAAAACTTATTCAAAAATAATAACTGACACTGTGCATGTGACAGTCTATGATTAGTTTTATCCATTCACATGCTAGGTATGTAATATAAAATTTAAAAACTATACACAATCTCTTCCTGGAACTTTTCAAACACCTTGAAAACTTTTAATGTTCAGGTACTTTATTGTATTCTATTTTGTAAAAACATTTAAAATAAAGGTAGTAAATCAACAAAAGGAATGTTTAATGTGAAAAATACAAAATATTTTACATTTTGGAATGTTAATATCCATTAAATATGGCACTTATTAACAGTAATAATACAACAAGTTTTAGCATCAAAATTCTTTGGTTTCATTTCAGGTATAAATAATATCACATAGTTCAAAATATGTATTATATATTTCCTCTCAAAATAGAAAAATTGACAACTAACAATTTCATAAAAATCGATTGAAGAAATTGCATTTAAAAAAAAAAAAATAGAGACGAAGACTAGAATTATTTTAAATGTTAGACAATTAAAATGTACGATTGACGCCCGAGGGTCCCAGTTTTTCTAACACTTTAAATCCCTTCTCTTCGTATTCTTCTTTGGACATCCAGAAACTATCTCTGTCTTTGGCCGATTCTGCCAATACCGATCCCCCAATAAATACCATATCTTTTCTTCTTGGAGGATCCTCTATTCTTAGCCTAAATTTCTAATAAGAACACAAATTGTTACAGTAATAATAATTTATTATTATAATATTTAATTTAATTATTTCAACTCACTGCTAGTTTCTCGACATCTCCTTTCAGTACATTCTGAAGATACAATTGTTTCATTTCTCTCTCCAGTCGACTCGGGAGACCCGGATACATTGTACTTCCTCCGGAAAGAACTATGTGTTTGTATAGTTCCGATCTAATGTCTAAATCTGCGGATTGTATAGTGCTGAATAATAGTTCCGCAAGGCCTTGTCCTTCTATATTTATCAAATGGGGTTGAAAGAGGGCCTCGGGTGCTTCGAACCTCTCCCCGCCAACTTTTATTGTACGACCGTCTGGAAGCTTTGTAATTCACACCGAATTATAGTTTATATAAATGTTACAAATAAACAAAAAAAAAATTATTAAAATACTAACCACATAATTTTTTACGAGAAAAGTAGTTTCTGTAGCTAATTTTTGTTCTTGTTCCACATTATAACTAATATAACACAGTTTCTCTTTCATCATACGAACAGTTTCAAAATCTGCACTATGATTAAATGCATACCCTCGTGCCAACAACAACTATAGTATGACAAAAATTGCATTCTTGGATTATTACTATTTAAAATAAACTTTTATTAAGAACAATTAATATGTACCTTTATTAAATATTTAGTAATATCTCTGCCAGCAATATCTAATCTTTTTACAAGATGAGGCATAGTAAATCCCTCATAGATAGGATATATATGAGTCACTCCATCTCCTGAATCAACTACCACACCAGTTATTATTCCTAAAATTAAAGATTCTTGAATTATTTTTATATTACTATATATATATATAATTAATATAAATATTCAAATTATATTTCATTCAGTTCTTCTTAGAGGTAAATAAGCATCATTTAAAATGCTCAGAATAAAGAAATTTCATCATAATTTTCATAAAATTAACTTTTATTCTTTCGAATAATGCATTTCATATTAAAACAGATATTTTGGAAAAGTAAGTTTATAGTTATACATATATAGTAAAGTATATTAAGTAAATTTAGAGTTTAATAAATACCTTGTGCATATAATGTAAGAATTGCTTGAATAGATATGTATACGCCAGCAAACTGATAACGTTCAAACATCACCTGATTCAAAATTAAACAATTTATTTAGAATAGTTTTAAAAATTTTTCAAACATACTTAAATAATGGACAAAACGTGTGTGTAATTGCAGGTGTGTGCTATTTTCACACATTTTGCTTTCAGATTCGTCAATTATAACTTTAAATTATTAATTTTCTATTTCGAATAACTTAATTTGATTTAAAATATCAGGTGATCAAATGAAAGAATTTGCAAAAAGTAGCATAAGGAGTTTGATAATAGAGTTCATAACGTCTGGAAATCATCATCATACATCAAATTCTGAAGTGTATACTATTTAATTAATTTAAAGTACAGTAGAGCATCGATTATCCGACCCCCGATTAACCGACCGTGTTCTAGTCGGTAAATTCAAATGTCCGCTAGTGATGTGGCACGACAATATTTGGTTATGTCTTGGCTAATTAATATTATTTTTGTTAAATTTTTGCATTTTTTAGCTGGCAGCACTGGCTGGACCACAAAAGGGAGGCTAGTATTTAAACAAGGCTTAATTTTATTTAATGACACTATCCAATTGCTGGTTTTAAAACATGTGAAAGATTTAGCGGCAAAAAAACGAGTGTCAGTTGTGAAGCAAAAGAAAATTTTAGACTTTTTTCCTAATGATGTATAGGCCTACTTTATGAAAAATATGTAACCCGAATATACATTTTTTTGTTTTATATATTTCAATGTACTGTACAGTACAGTACTATATTTATTTTGTGCAAAATAAAGAAATAATTTTTTACGATACAATAGCAACGATTATTATTTTTAAAAAAAAACTTTTTGTTAGGCTTAACATCGTTAAAAATTCAACGCAAAGCGACGCACAACGGAGAAAAATTTCAACATGGGGTAGGTTAATAGTGATATACTAATATACTATGTTAATAATGTATTTTTTCATACTTTTCGGTTATCTGACTTTTCAGTTATCCGACCAACCCCAGTCCCCAAGTAAGTCAGATAATCGATGCTCTACTGCAGGGGTGGCCAACAAGTCGATCGCGAAGCCAATTTCGGTCGATCGCTTGCGATGTCTTGACTTAATGTGTTACACTTGTAACTGAACGCAACGCGTGAACGTAACCCGCAAAAACAATATGCATGCAGTTGTCTGGACTTGTAGAAAACATAGCCATTTAGCTTGAATATTTGGTACTGTCATACGGTAACTTCTTTTCTTTAGTATTAACATTATTATTATTATTATTAATCAATATTATTTATCCACGGTGACAACGTTGAGTTTCAATTTTTCATTTGTTTAAAATGTAAGTACCTGTTCTTTATGTTTTAAATTAAATTATGGCTTTTCTTACCTATCTATTTACTTGATAAGTGAGCGTTTTCGGCAACAGACCTCTATATTTTTGGATTTTTGGAAATACGTCAACCGAGAAAAATATCCCAGTATCACCAAATGTAGCAAATATATTAATTTTATTCTTGTTCTGGATCTTCATACCTGTGTGAATTGGCATTTTCATACTTAAAGTTAACGAAGACTAAACAACATTCTGTCCTGACTGATTCCTATACTGAAGACTCATTATTATCATCTTTGTCAGGATATACACCTAATTATGATTTTTTGGTTAGAGACATGTGAACTCAGTCCTCCCATTAATGTTAAGGTAATAAAATAAATTCTAAATCTGTCTTTATCTGTAGCTAATTTGAATTAATAAATATTGTTAATAATTACTCATGTTGTTTTGGACGTGAGTTTTTTGGCCCATTAAACAATTATGTTGCTTTTTACGTAGGTAGATATACAGGGTGTTCCAGTACGAGGTGGACTCCGGTGAATTATTGACAGATTAGCAAAAAATAAGTCTAAAAATCTTTCTTCCATGATAAATTATCCTGGCCCAAAAATATCTCGAAAGTGAAATCTTGTAATCAAATTATCAGCCATTCTGTGCCTTTTTGTAACAACTTTTTCATATTTACGAACAAATAGTACCACAACTTATACATTGCAATTGATAAAAAAATTAAATTATATTTTAAGTTACTAAAAATCTATCTTGAAAAAGTATCCAAAAATCGATTTTTTTAGGTTCCGCCTGTACGGAATGAACTCGCAGCTGCAAATATCAAAAGTTGGGTCTGGAAATTTATTTTCTTTATGAGCCTATATCTCGAAAACTTAGTAAGTGATTTAAAAACTAAAAAATAGTTTTGAACATATATTTTGCTTATCTGCCCATAGCTCGCGGGAGTGCACCTCATACTGAAACACATTGTATAAACATAGTATGTATTTCACACCTCCCCGCCCCACTTAAACTATGCCTATGACAACAAGTCGATCGCGACACATTTTTCAGATAGAAAGTAGATCTTAGGTACACAAAAGTTGGCCACCCCTGCTCTCTACTGTACTGTGATAATTGGGAAATGCCTTACACTTCAGAACTGGGAATCTTTGTAGTGGAAAGTTACACAGATGCATGTGCATACAAAAAATAAGTTGTTATAATTTTTGGTATTGTGAAAATATCCTAAATCACCCATGTCTACAAAGGTTTGTGTTTACAACTGTCTTAATTTTATATTAAGACAATTGTAAATGTTAACCTTGTTTACTCAGACTACCAATAAATGGTAGTCTGATGTCTGCATATAGAGAAAAAAAAATTATCTGAGGAGGAAACACCAAGACACATCAAATATGAAGCAAATTTAATAAATCTGTAGAGACTATTGTATAAGTCTATTCATATCAATATAATTATAGAAAAAAAAATTAAATTTCGGCCTTATAAAATAAGAGTTGTCAAACTTGTCCATGATTTATTTAGAGTTTCAAATGTTATCCTTTGAGTGAAGTCTTGAACACTTGTTTACTATGACATATTTATTATTTGCATAAACTGGACAGTAGAAAACCAGTCTTCATGCAATTTTTTGCAAGTTCTCTTTTCATTTGATCACCCAGTATGGTCTCATTAGAATTCTTTTAAGGTTTCTTATTTACTATTTTACTTTAAAAAAGACTATTTGAATGTCTTCTCTGGAACAGTACTCTAGAGCAGTGTTTCTCAAACTTTTTGGTCTGCAACCCCCCTTTTACACTTAAAAATTTCAAAGGACCCCCAAAGAATGACTATGTGTAGGAAAACGTCCCAGAGGGAGGGGGTTAAGTACCCTCTCATGGTCACTCCAGTGCTGCCAGCTAAAAATGCATACCAACTGAAATAATATTGGAGTAGCCCAAGACATAGCCAAATATTGCAGCGCCACAGCACTAGCAGAAATTTCAATTTGCCGACCGAAAAGCTTTCGGTTGATCAGTTTTCAGATAACGACGCTCTACTGTATTTCTAACTTGACTTGCCTACAGATGCAACACTGCTAGTGAACACCATTCCAAATGACAATGTCGTTCTATCACAGTTTAGGCTGAGAGTGGAACTCGGGGATTCCCCAATATCTCACAAAATGAATGAATATTAGGCTCGTATTAAAATATTTATATTGTTTTTATTATTTATATATGCAATTTATTTAAGTAAAAATTATTTTATATATTTTTTATTTCTATTATTTCTAAACATGAATCCATAGTTAATTTATAAAATATTTGAAAAAAAAAAATTGATCTGGCATCAATTTTTCAGCGACCTCCCCAAATATTTTTCGCAACTCCCACTTTGAGAATCACTGCTCTAGAGTACACATTCAAATTAGATAACTGAAAATTTAAAAAAATTGTAGTATTATATTTCAACAAGTGTTTTATTCTCTTCTGCCATTTAATGAATAATCATTTAAACAGAGTAAAATTTTACGACAGTAAATAAGTTCAGTAATTTTTTAAAAACAGTACACCCTTGCTAATCCAAACTTTATTTACTGCATATTTTATTGGAACAGATTATGTTATAAAGCCTATGAAATTTCTTGAAAAAAGTCATAGAAATATTATTAAATTTGTTGTTTTTTTAAACAGTACATAAGAACAATGAAAATTATTCACTGTATAAATAGAAAGGATGAGATGAAGATCATTTAACAAATTCAGAAATTATCTGGAACATTCCACAATTAACTAATGCTGATGAAGATGAAGCAAGAAAAAAAATCATTCTGAGAAACTCAAAAATGGAGATGCACTAGTAAGTTTTAGCATTTGAATTCAGGAGTCTGGTGATAACAAGATACTTATTCACTTACCTTTTATGGCAACTTTGTGACAAAGTGTTTGCCCTTAAATATTCTGTCCAAAAATAAAAGAAAAATCAGATTTTTTAAATACATAACTTGTAAAACACACTTCTTAAAAAATATATTATGAAATACTTCTGTGGAAATTCGAAAATAACGAATGCTAACACATAGGAATAATTTTTGGATTTATCTATGAAGTCACTTCTTACTAAGGGATATTTGTTGCAGTTATACATAAAAAAGGAAGTCGAAGATAATAAATAACATGAACTTTGGATTAGTGTAAACAACTCCATGCAAAAATTAGTTTGGATTAGTGAGAATGTACTATATATTAACATAAAATTAATCTATTTTATATCAACTGACAAGAAAGTTAAAAATTAGTCGAAATTTATACACATTTAAATCTAAAATCTCACTTCTATCATTTTCTCTCTGTTTGACGAAGGATTTAGGGGTGCTTCTGTTAGAAGTACTTTGCATTCTCTTGGATTAAGATTCATTTTACTTGGTCCAAATGTGTAATCCCAAACATGGCACATATCTTCCCAGTTTCTCACTATGCCATTTTCCATGGGATAGGTGATCTCCAACATGGATCGCAGTGCATTTGCTTCCTCACCAATCATCAAATCCTTTTGAAATATTTAATTTTAAGTTTTACAATAAAAAAAAAAAAAAAATCCTTTACATGTAACAGAACATAACAGAATTTTAAAAATTTCTCAAATTTTCCAATAATTACCTTAATTTCCAAATCTCCCACTTTATTTGTCGAACGCAAAACTGGCCGTCCGACAATCGACGGGAATGTGTACGTTGGAAAATTGGACCCGGCATAACCGCATTTTACAAACTGAAATAATAAACATATTAAATAAAATATTTTTTGAAAATAAATCACATAAATTTAAAATATTTGAATAATTAATAATAATTTATTATTAAAGTGAAATAGCAATTAAAACATTATCATATATTGAGGTAAATTAAGCATCAAGTTAGTCAAAACTCAACAAAGATATAAAAACTGAAAAATGAATTTCAGCAGAGTTTTAAGTCAATTTTGACTCAATATTAAAAATAGCAAGTCATGTGAAAATAAAAGACAATTTACACATTGAATGCAAGTGCAGATCTTGTAACAGTAACACAATATGGAATTTCCTAGGATTACTAGTGCATGTTTTAAAGTTTTTCAATTTGTTTTCCTTATATATATATATACACAGTGAAAATTTTGCTTGTGTCAATTCAAATTTTGTAATCATTGCATACCACTAATCTAGAGCAAACTATGGTTAACACACCCAAGCAATTTGCAACTTTGCAATGTAATTACTAGATCAAAGAATTATACAAAATTTCAAAATTCTCTATTGTCATCTGCTAAAGAAAATTGTTGCAAAAGTAGAGAAATCACAAGCAGATATGCCTAAATTAAGTTTGTTAGAATTATCGGTACTACAATGCCTGGAACTAAGTAAACATCTCATATTGTAAGAGACGTACCAGCAATAAAACTATTAGCACCACAATGTAATAAACTAGTGTTTTTATTTAGGATTTTCCCAAGACCTCAGTTTAACACATTCGTGTTCTCCCAAGGAGTATGTTATAACCATATTCAACCATAAGTTAACATTTTGTATTAGTTCGTTTTAAGGTCAAGCTACACACAACAGTGACCGTTTGGTGCAGTATTATCGATAAATATCACACACAACCAATCTACGACACTTGTATGATTGACAGAATACAGATCACGTGTCGTAGATGAAACTCTGATTGGCTATGTGTAATATTTATCAATGGTTACTGCACTGTGCCAGCACGTCACTGTTGTGTGTAACTCGGCCCTTATATTGGCAAATAACATAATTGACAATTTCATTTAGAATCATCGGTCAACGGGTAAGACGGCATTTTTCGTAGCACTTCAAACATTACTTCAGACACAGACCGGTTTACACCAGAACGGGATACAAATCTCGGCCATAGAAAATATTAGTAATACAACAGCTTTAACAAGTCGTCGTATTAAAATCAATTCACACTTACAATTTACACATAAACTATATCTACAATTTATTATTATTATTGTGTTGGGTTAAGTGAGATATACTCGGTTAACACCGGTGGCTGTGTACTATGCCGGACCAAAGTCAAGGCATAGTAACCAAAACAGAAATTAAAGAAGTGTATCAGTGTGTGTGTCTGTATTCAGGAATTTTCTCACAATATGACATGTATTCAATATAGTGGCCTTCTGTAGTGTGATGTATGTGTTTCTATTCAATTGTAATGTGCCCAGGCTTTTGTGTAGTGTGTGTGGTATGACGCCTGTAGAAGAGAGAACAACAGGTACAATAAGCACCCTATCCATCCTCCACAGATGCCTTATTTCCTGGGCGAGTTCTGTGTACTTGCTAATTTTTTCAGTGCATGCGTTTTGTATATTGTGAGTGTTTGGAATGGATATGTCTATAATGTATGTGATTTTATTGTGTTTGTCAATGAGTGTGATGTCTGGTCTGTTGTGGTAAATTGTTTTATCTGTGATTATGGCTCTGTCGTAGTACATTTTGTGCGTGTTGTTTTCCAATACTGTCTGTGGAATGTATTTGTAATATGGTTCGTGGATGTCTACTAATTTGTGTTTCCTTGCAAGCTCTTGGTGTATTATATTTGCTACTTGATTATGTTTATTATTATTATTATTACATATAACAGCACCAATACAGCACATACAATTTAAATGTGTGTCAGTTTATTTAACATATTCTTAAAAACTAACAACAAAATCTGTAATATAATCAACGAAAACATTAATTAAAAAGTTAAAAATGTAGTTGCGAAAAGAACTAAATTTCACTTAGAAATTTAGTCAACATTATTTCGGCAAACATTTAATATCGCTATCTTTACTACACAACCCCAGATCAAACATAGGGCTGCGTGAAAAGGATAGCATACGTATATTTATAGGTAAGTCAATAACGGATATAGGTAAAAAGTTACTTTCGGTCATCCACTTATATGTTTATATAAGCATAAAGTAACTTCTACCCAAATGCTTAACAAATAAAAGTGTAAATGAAAGTTTAATTTTCCTACAAAGAGAATTAGATAAGACAATTTTTAAACATATAAAGTCTCAATAATTCACATTTAGGCTCCATTTTGTACAATCTGAAAGAAAATATCCCTTATAGAGGAGGGTAACACACACCATACGTTTTTATAGGCGCTTCTTCAGAATACCACCTGTTATCCGCCTAAGATTTTGAGAACAGAAACCATTGTTACGTACATAAAATTAATAATTAAATGGTACGAAATCTCACCCCGGAACCGTTATCGCAAACGACGATTTTTCTTCCATTTCTGTCCATCTTTCTCGATTACTAACTCTTAACGCCCCCACGCCCCGGAAGTTACTTGCGCAATTTTAAAAATTGATAAATGTTCAGTTTCGGCCGTATTAATGCGGTGCAATTATACTTCCGTTATTAATAAATAATTATAAAGAAATAACTCCGATGTTTTAATCCGATTATTATTATTATTATTATTATTATTATTAACATAAAATATTTATTAAATTTCTTGTGTTTGTGTTGTTTTAATCGCCGCTCGGGGGCGCTAGCGGCCGTTTTGTCGGGAGGGAAGAGAACACGTGTTTGATTTCAAATGTGGAAATGGACAGCTTCGGTCGTGTTGCTTTCGTTTGTTCTAAACAGGATCGATTGGACCACTTACTTATATTTCTTCGGTAAGATAAAATCGTTCTGCACATTTGAATGGTATTTTATTCCATGCAGCAGATCGTATTGTTTTATATATACACTGTATATGCGCCTAAATGCTTTATAATGGAGATTAGTGAACATACGATTGATTTTCAACACAAAACCGTGACTTTGAATAAAGGATTGTTTTCAAAAAATGCGAAAACTATGCCACGCGTCGGGATTATTTGTCGAGAACAATCGAACCACGAAAATATAAATCGTCACGACATATTACCACGTGGTTCGATTGTTCTACATTTTTCGCATTCATTTTATACTACAAAAGCTGAGGAAATAAATAATACGTACAAAAACAGAGAAAAATTTTAAAAAAAAATCATAATAGTAAACTACTTATTAACTACCTGTAACATAGTTTTGTTAAAACCTCAATTCCCACAGCCACGTGGTTACAAAATCATTAACAAAAATCTCGGTTTTAATCAAATATTCAGTATTCGATCGCAAGAAAAGCGTTAAATAAACTTACCAGCTTACCTGTAATAAAATAAATATTTGTACATTTCGGAACAAACTAACGCAGAATGATTTTTTTTCTTCTTATCTGAACATATGTGCAGAAAATACTGATAGCGTATTGAAATAGGAGAATGCGAAATATTCATTGTATTGTGAGAAAAGAAAAGAAAACTAAAAACTTCGATATATAAAATGAGCGAGTAAAATCTAACGCTATCGATGTAAACGGATCGAAGCAAATAAAGAGCTTTATTCGAAATTCGAACTGGACCTGAACTCCGAGTCCAATAGCACGTTTCCAATTACCCACGTGACTATCTCGTCTCCTATAGGAAGCAACAGAACAGATCCATCACGTGATTCTGTTGTTTCAACAAATCTTTTGTTTCACGTATTGTTAGTATTTTTTTTTCTCAACGTCATAGTCACATTCCATTGTCTGTTGTTTTCAGATTTTTCCAGATTATTATTTTTACGAGAAGGCCATTATCGAATTATTCGAGAAATATCTGAGATGGAAAAAAATTTTCATTTTAATTTTTCGGTTAATGTTACCTTAGGTAGCCAAGATGGCGGCTCGTCTCTAATTCCAGCAAGGAAACAGTGGGACGCACGTTCTAACCTAACCTAACCTATTCTAATAGATTACCATAATTATTACCAACAAAATTATTAAAATAGGTTAGGTTAGGTTAGAACGTACGTCCCACTGTTTCCTTTCTTCTGTTTGCTATAATCAAAGACGAGCCGCCATTTTGGAACCATAGGTTACATTAACCAGAATGCTGCATTGAAATAATCTTAATTCTCTATAATTTGTAATTTAATATATTTTACTCCCTTATGCTATGTCTAGAAACATTTTTATTAGATAAATTTTAATTTCTAAAGTAAAGCATAATGAAGATATAAATGATAATAATTTTAAAAATCATTGCTTTGTCACTATTGTTTCTTAAATGGAAAAGGTTCAATGTACTATTCAGATACATGGAAGTCAAGTATTAATCTATTTGATATCATTTTATTCAACTGTTTTTTTAAAATTCATTTTTCCTGCAAATACTAAGGCCTTTTCTCGTACCCGTTGCGGAATGCCCACCGATTGCCGAGCGGATGAAACCACCAAACCGAATACTGGTAGTTGGTTGCAGGTTTGTACCTTGTTAATGGAGTTTTTCGGGTTTTTGTGTGTGTAACACCCGTACGCAGCCAATTTCCATGAAAAGTCGTCCCAGGAATTAGACTACCAATGTATTATATTGCATTTATCTCATCGATCCAATTTAATCCATTAAGGATTTAGCCAGACCAATACAGAAATGACTGTATGATGAAGGGGACCTGAAACATTCGGGTGAAGTCACTTACAAACGATTTAAATCTGGGATCTTTAGAGTGACAGGTTGATGCTTTACTGCAACCTGGCCAACCCGCGGCCCGTCATGTTAAATTGTGTGGCCCACTAAGCAATATTATGTATCTATTAAAACTTTCGTTTCCGGTTATGTGTATACCAAAACAATTAAATAAATGAAAATTTGCATGTGTCATTGTTATAATGCACAAGTGCGAGTACGAACTCTTGGTATAACAATAAAATCTTATTCATTTTGTATTTGTTTTATTTTTTTAAAAGCATGTTTGCCTAAATTGTGGCCCACTGTAATGTTACGCGTAATCAAAGTGGCCCACGAAACAACTTGGGTTGGCCAGGCCTGTTTTAGCCAGCCAACTATCTCCTCAAAACATTTGAAAAACCCAAATTTCAAGTGCATCCAATGTTGAATATTTTGTGGGATAAATGTAAAATTTCTGAGATGTTAGAAGACCAAAAAACTGATTATCATTGACTAGAATCAATCGTGTGACTCCTCTGATGTCGTGTTAATGCACTGGGCCTAATGACTCGTATTTCATACATCTGGATCTGGTCACTTTACTTCAACTATACTTTGCATCTAGCATTAAATGCTGCCTAAATTTATTTTTAATACACTCAAACCTGTTTTTGTGCGGTTTTTTTTTGCGATTTTTTACACGTGCAATGTGTTTTGTGCAATTATTTTTGTGCAGTATACCAATTTGATTGAAATTCATATACCGCACACAAAAAATCACACAAAACAAATCGCACAAAAATAGACCGCACAAAAACAGGTTTGAGTGTATTTATATTTTATGATACTAGAGCAGTGATTTTCCAGTATTTTTTAAAGCTAGCAACCTAACTGATAGAATTTTGTGAAATTCCTACAAGCTTGTTATGAGAGAGAGATTGAAAACCACTGATCTAGGAGAATAGAAAAGTTTATTAAAATTACTTTAATTTCTATTTATGTTTACATCTATACTTTAAAGCATTCCTTTAACAAATATATACATTTTGATTTCAGAAGACACTAAAACAAAATACGATTTAATCGTCGGAATCCTGTCGTCTAGGTCAAACTTTCAACAAAGAGAAGCTATCAGAAAAACCTGGTTGAGCATTCTGAACAATTCTTCAATTTTAAACAATTTTAATGCGAAAGCGTGGTTTATTGTAGGCAACAGGGATTGTCCGATTCCTGTCGAATATCGACTGAATGATTACGACTGCCAGTTATGGGAAGCTAACGTTTCCGGTTTGTATTAATGTATAATTTATACTGATGAACAATAATTCTTGTTTGATGTTATTTATCTCTGACAAATACTGATAATCTCATAAATTATTAATATCTATAAAATTTACATATATATATATATATATATATATATATGTGTGTGTGTATATGTATATATTTATCTCTATGTATTTATTATATTTTTCATAAGTAATATATTTTCATTTTCACAGAATTCAACACTATTCTGTAAAATCTTTCTTACATAGAGATAAACACCATAAGCTTTGTCATTTCATTAACACTGATATTTCAAAACAAACTTCTCTCCATTTTTATTTTTGTTGTAAGCCCGTATGCTTATTGTACATTCCTTACACTGTACAACTATTTCATCATTCTACTTATGTTTAGAAATGTATTTTAGAATACTTATGGTGTTCACTAGAAATTTGTTCCAAACATTATGTGGCAGATGAAGCTTCGAGCCTTATAAAATTCTACATATTCAAATGTAACACGGACCATAAAATACATTGAAAGAGTAATTTAGAAAGGTGTTTTTCTAAAACTTAATTTGTTATACTTTTTTTTTTATTTATTTTCTCTACGTAATAATTGTTCTCTACGTAGTAATGAACTGTATCGGATGTTAAAGAAATGTAAATATTATTTTAATCATCGATAAATTTAAGACAAACTACGTAATGCAGACAGCTAGCTAGATGAGATGGTAATGATGTTGGCCTGCTGCTCTGGAGATTTGAATTTGAATCTGGGTTGGTAACCTTAAGAATTTTTGTCAATGGTCTATCCTGGCTACATCGGGCATCCCATAATGTAGGTCTAGCCAAACCCACAAATAAAAAATTGTTATTAATGCTCTCGGGTAAAGCCAATCATATTATTTTCTTCAAAATTTTACACTTTCCGACGGGAAAGTTTATTCTTATTAATAGCATTAATAATTCACAAAATAAAAGCTATGGTTTTAATTTATTCTACATTCCATTTTTTAATCTAATATAGCCAATGTAGTACTTTTAATTAAATCTTAGAAAATTATACAGGTTGTAAATTATACAGGTGTAGATACAGGTTATTATACCTGTATCTACACCTGTGGTATATGTTGGTTCCACCAAACGTTCGTTAGTGGTAAGATTAAAGGAGCCTAAGTCAGACATACACAATAAATGCACAACGGCCCTTTCGACTTATGCGACGAACCCGGACATCACAGCTGACTTTAACGAAGCACGTATCATCCTCGCCACCCCACATCGTGATCACCTCAAAGTATTGGAGGCAATGGAAATATTTAAGGCGGGTCCACATGCATTAATTTTAAAGAAGAAATGTCGCTTTCCACAGCATGGCAAGTCTTAATGGATGATAGCATTTGATTCTGTATCGGTTTTTTGTGGTTTAAATTGAATCTTGTGCGCATTTAGAATCTCATACTATTAGCCGATATTTGAATATCTTAGAATGTGTGCACGTTTTCGATCAGAAATTGAATGCCTTTTAAATGAAATTTGAAAATTGAATGAACTGCTTGTTACGGATTTACGTAAAAGCCTGAAGAAGAGCCCAGAAGGGGCGTCAAAAACATTTGCAATAGTAGAACACTTTTGCTGTGGTTATTTGGTTTAAGTAAGGGTGATTTTATATTCATCCTGGTGTGTTAAGAAGTTAAATATTATAATATGCATCTTAAGAGGACAGCAACACCACATTTTATCCTAGCAGCTAAATTTTTAAGAAAGTTTTTTGCCAAAAATCAAAACCACAAGGTGTAGTATGAATACCAAAGTTGTTGAGATTTGCCCAATAGTTCTTACAGAGAGATCTGAACCGTACTCTTTAATTATCCTGTATTATAAAGTTATGCAGGGTTTGCCAAATAAGTATCTGGACTGTAGTCATAAAAAGAAATTTATTGAAGATATATGTACAGTGAATTAATAATCTTCAAAATATGAGTCTCCTGCATCAATATACTGCTGGCAGCACTTTTTCCAGTCTTCATATGCCTCCTGGAAGTTGGCAACTGCAAGGCCATTCAAGCACCCCATCAAAGTCTCTTGGACTGCCTCAGTCATCCTGAAATTATGTTCTTTTGATCCAAGGGAACAAAAAGAAGTCAGGGGAGCAACATCTGGATTGTAGGGTGGTTGAAGTAGCATGGGCACATTGTTGTGATGGAGCATCCAGGTATCGGTAATCTCTCTTCGGACATGGCAGACCCTAATCCTCAAACATTCGAGCACTTCTGTGTAAAATTTACCGTTCACTGTCACTTTTGGTCCAGTAGGCACAAACTCCTTTTGGACCACACCTTTTGTGTCAAAGACGACAATGAGCATGGATTTCTCTCTAGATTTGCTCATGCAGGCTTTTTTTGGTTGAGAAGTGCTTTTGTGTCACTCAGCACTTTACCTTTTGGTCTTCAGATTGCACTCAAAGATCCAAGTTTTGTCACTGGTTATCAATCTGTCCAAAAGATTTGGATCGGTCTCCAAATGTTCCAACAGTTTACTACAAATCATCACACAGTGTTCCTTCTGCTCGTCTGACAAAACCTTTGGCATGAACTTTGCGCATACCTTCTACTTTTGCAAATTATCTGTCACAATTGAATGCACAATGGATTTTGCTAAATTTAACTCCTGTGCTATCAAATAAACACTTAACCAGCGATCAGAGTTCAAAAGTTCTCACACTTTGGCCATATTTTCATTGGTTCAGATTGCTGTTGGATGTCCGGTGTGTTGTTTATCTTTGACATTTTTCTGGCCACCTTTGAATTTATGCTTCTCAAAAAAATGCATTCTGAACGTGGCTTTGGCCTTGTAAGCCTCGCAGATCACATCAAAAGTCTCTATAGTAGATTTGTTCAATTTAACACAAAATGTGATGGCAAAATGCTGCTCGATGGATCTTGACTCTTGACACAAGCACTAAACACACATTCATTTCGGATGCAATCTACACACAAAAAATCATTTCGGAAAGAGTTAATTAAATACGCTAAGAGTGTAAGCCTGGTTCATTAGTTCTAATTAACTATGTTTTTTGTAAATTTGAAATCTATTCAGATCTAAATTTATTTTTTTTATTTTGTCATATTACAAGTAGATAAACAATGCTTATACAGTGGGGGATCAATTAATGAACAGTTCGGATAACAAACACTTTCGCAAAAGAATTTTATGTTCGGACAACGAACACCTCACAGAACAAAACACAAGAAAAAGCGACGTAAAATAATGAATACCGATTGGTCTTCCCTTGTCTTCGGGCAACAACTCGAAACTTTTCAGAGTGCAGGCGACGTCGACATCGATGCTCAACCTGATCAGCTAGTATTCCTCCGAACTTTGAAACTCTCTTTTGTAATTCTAGCCTTTTATTTTTCTGACAGAAGCAATTCTTTTATAGTATTCGCAAGAGTCAGGCGGGCACTTGTTAAGTTTTGCATCAGTTTTTATTTTTGAAAGGTGAGAGCATAATAGCAAAGGTAGAGAGTGGGCAGATGTCTGATGTTGCTGGGCAGTATGGCTCGAACAGGTCTACAGTAGGCCACAGTTCAATCTTATCTAAGAAAGATACAGTATAATCAAAAAGACTCAAGCAGATTAAGGAGTAACAAAAATCACATCTGAGAAATAAAGAACATTGAAGAGCTCATAATGGAACCTGAAACTGATCTGACAACAGAAGAACGCCAAGAAGTCTTGAATGAAAAACACCAAAAAACTCAGCGAGATATGTTTTATTCTGAAAAAAAAAGATTAATGCCGATATCTGCTCTTAAACATCCTTTAAAGAAGTGGAACAACAGTCTCAGAATGGCATCCAAACCAGGTTGAGGTTAATAAGCTTGAGGAGCTCTACAATTATAATGCTATTAATTACTTCTGAAAAATCTTGAATAAGTGGGAAAAGCAATCAACATTAGACAGATTCTTTAACATCTGCAAACGGAAAAAACATGACTAATAAAAATGTAAGACTGTGTATGTATGTATTTTTATTACTACATATAAATAAACGTAGTAAAAAAGTATATATTTTTTATTTTTTGGGGTCTCCAGAACAAATTAATCAAATTCCCATAAAAACCTATGGTAAATCGATAATCGGATAGCGAACAAAGTCTTGGAACGGATTATGTTTGTTAACCGATCGCCTACTGTATAATGTGAAATTACCGGCAGATATGCCTAGTGCCATCCAGACAAAAGAAAGAAGACTTTTATTAAAATAAAAACCATATTAATAGCTTTGTAATTTTACCACCATTTTATCCAACCACCATTTGTAACCATTTACAAATGGTGGTTGGATAAAATGTGTGATTTTCTCATGTTTATATTTTTGATCATGTTTGTTTACATGCAAGAACAAAGTTGGCAGGAAATTTTTGAGATTTTAATTAATTTTTACTTTAATGAATACTCTAATTTAATTATTTTTAGTGATTTTAATGCTCGAGTGAGTGAAGGAAGTCTGTCCGTGGCTGCATCTGTGATGCCTTTGGTATTGATCTTGCTAAGAGTGGTAGGGTATCCAAGGATGCTATCGTAAATAGTAGAGGTCAGAAGTTGCTTTGATTTTGCCTCGATAAAAACTTAATAATGTTAAATGGAAGAATGTTTGCCGATGAAGCAGGTGAACGTACATTTGTATCTAACTTGGGATCTTCGGTTATTGATTTTGGTTTAATAACTCCCTGTGTTTGGGATTGTGTTAAGTCTTGTTTTGTTGACGATTGTCGTTTTTTGGACCATTTTCCTTCGGTATTGTGTTTGGACTATCCGTTGCAACTTCAAGTGAATAATAGTGGCATTTTTTACGAAAGAATTTTCTGGAACTGCAAGGTGATGAACAGTTTTATGTGTGATCCTGAGAAACATCTGTCAGAGAGGCCTGTTTCTTTGTCATATGTAAGTAAGTTAATTATTGAAATTGTTAATTGCTATAATATGAATTTTAAACCAAAAGATCACATTAATATTAATAATTGGTTTGATTTAGATTGTCGTAGGAATAGGAATAGAGACTGGCGAGGTTTTAAGAAAAGTGAATCGGAATTACATCATAGAATATTTGTTTTATCTCGTAATTTTGTTAAGAAAATTTGTTTAGCCAAGAGGAAAAAGTTTTTGTATATGGCACAGAATTCCGATATTTTCCGCAAAAGTAATAGATGGTTTTGGAATGTGTGTAAAATTAGGAGTAATAATAGTAGAGTGAATATTTCTTTGGAAGTGTGATTTACATATTTTTATTCTTTATATGGTTCTTTGCTCCCTTATATGGTAGACTTATCAGTTTTTAATGAGTGTTCATCTTGGTTGATGACATTTTGGATGTGGATATTTCAAAATCTGAGTTGAGTTGCATCTTAAGTAAAGTAAAAGTTGGTTTTGCGCCTGGTATTGATGGTATTCCCTCGGAATTTTGGAAGATGGATTCTGTTTTTCCAGTATTATTTAAAAGTTTCGATAGAATCTTGAGGACTAGGGAGTGCTCTTTTGTGTTTAGTATATAAAAGTGGCTCTAAATTGATTCATAGTAACTATAAAGAAACTTCCTTGCTAACCTGTGTCTCAAAAATTTTTTGTAGAATACTGTCTTTTAGGTTAGTAATTTGGTTAAATTTACATATTTTATTTGAGAATCAGGCTGATTTTCAAGAAAAATATTCTACCATAGATAATGTTTTCATTTTGCATACTCTTATTACTAAGATGCTAAGGAGAAAAAAGGCGTAAAGTATATGCTTTTTTGTAGATTTGTCTTCGGCCTTTGATGCTGTAGATAGGAATTTAATGTGGAGAAAACTTAAAATATGGTCTGAGTTTTAAATTTGTTTCTTTGCTTGAAGAATTATTTAGAGAATTAAATGTTAGAATTAAATAGGGCTGTTTTTGTTCCCAGTCTTTTTTTACAGCTACCGGTGTTAGACAGGGTTGTGTTTTGAGTCCTGTTTTGTTTAGCTTGTATTTAAATGATTTAATTGAATGGATAGATAATTCTGATTATGAAGGTATCGATGTAAACATTACTCTCGCTCTCTCTCTCTCTCTGCGTGCCATATCAGAAATCCTGACGTTGGCGAGCACCTGGCGCAGGTTAATAAATGGTTAGTTAAGATGCCAAGGTGTATCCTGGGGGAAGTTACAACCAGAGTGGTTCCCCATTGCCTTCTCTGGTGCGCAATGTTATGCAAGGGGAAATGCCTTCTGGGAGGTCTTGTAAGGGAAACTGGCCCCTATTCAGGTGTTACAAACGTGAAGAAAACCCGGAAAACTTTATGTAGCCAGCCCGTCCAAGTGCAGCACGAACCCGCAGTGGAACTCCCAGTGTTTAGTGAACATTATTAAATAATTTAATTCGGTTGTTACTTCGTCTTACTAGTGTTAAAATATTGGCACATGCAGATTGTGGCAGTCTAGTATCACCACTTAAATGTTCGTTAAGATTTGAAATATCCGAAGTCAGGTTTCTTTCCAAATGGATTTATTTACTGTAATCTACAATACTCGTTACACTTGTTGAGTAAAGAGACCTCGGCTACAAGATTTAAGATGGAACCGTACAAGTCATCCGCAGAGAAGTGAACAAGCCAGAAAAGAACAGGAAAAAAGCTGTTGCTGGCGGCCAGCACGAGTTTTTATATTCTCAATAAAGCGCCGCTTGGATTTTCGTATGCAGCGCCAGGTTACAATTATTCGGCCGCCACACAGATGATATAGTTTTGATTGCCAATTCTGTTAGAGGTTTACAGAGATTTATTAATATTTTAGATAGGTATTTATTAGAAAATAATATGAGATTGAATCTTTTAAAATCTAAAGTAGTTGTTTTTGTAATGGAGGTAAATTTTCTAAATATGATAAATTGTGGTTTAGAAATGATATAATACAAGTAGTTTTGCAATATAAATATTTAAGTGTAATGGAAAATATAACTCCCACATTCAGATTTCAAAAAGGAATGCTTAATAACTCTGTCAGTTAAAACTGACAAAGTTATTCAGATGTGTAGATCAGTTGTTACATAATATAAGTAATTGTCTGAGGATTTTTAATTCGGTTGTTACTTCGTCTTTGTTATATGCTTCTGAGGTACGGTGTTATCAATCCGACGTTTTAGATTTGGTGTTGGCAATGTTTATTAAAAAATTATTTGGTTTATCTCGGCGTACTCCAAGATATTTAATTTTTATGGAGTGTTCGTTATTGTCTTTTTCCTTTGTAGTTTTAAATAAGTTTCCGAATTGGATTGTTAGAACAATGGAGTCGGATGAGAAACAACGGAGTAGAAGGTAATTGTGTATCACGTGATAACTAAGGGTGTTAATTTTTCAAACTTTTATGACGATTATTTTGTTTCAGTTCTCATTGGATAGATTGGCACTTAATTTTGTTCTGCTTTGCATTTGTAATCAATATGGTTCTGTGCATTAGGACGCATTATTTTTTTTTCTTTAAATGTGCGTTGGAGTCTAAAGCCCTGGTCACACTATGCGACTTCCAGCCGCGCGGGCGACTGCAACCGCGACGGCTGTTTCCGTTAATTGGTAACCCCCCTCGAAAACCGGCGCGACTGCAACCACAACTAGAAACAAAAAGTTTGTTCTACTGGCGACGGTTGCAAACGCGCATCCAATCAGAAAACGTCTTTGTGCCACGTCATACTTTGTGTTATATATTTGTCAACATATCTTGATTATAACATTTGTATTAACTCAGTTTCAGTACATTTAAATGCTATATTTGATATAAATCAAATCTGAATTTATAAAAGTTATTTGTTAGATTTATTTTAAAAAGTTTGATTACTTTTAATAATATACAATTGAATAAAATAAATGCTTATATAAAAGAAAAAATATATCGATTATAAATGAATTAAATCATTCAAGCTTTCCTCTAAACAACACTTACCCTCAAATATTCACTTTTATAAGATTGATAAATAGCATCCAAAACTTCTGGGATAATGACTGATATCGAATTATGGGCCACTCTAAATTGATATGCCAAACTACGAAACGTTTCGCCTAAATTATATATAAGTATTGGTATTCATACGGATATATCCCCTATAACCTACGGCATCCGAAAGCCTTAATTCATTCATCAACTGGTGAAAGCACGATTGTTTAGCCCGTTGATTTTCATTTCGTCAAGTTTTAACCCAGCATAAACGTTTTTTCTTATTTTTCTCTTCGTATATTCTCGCCAGCTCTAACAAAATTAGCGCCTTTTTTCTTTTATTCATTCCAGAAAAGGAACTGCTTGCTATTTTAATAAGAAAAGTAGCTAAAATTCCGTAAATACTCTGAAGTAGAACGTAAAAATATCGGTAAACTTACGAAAGTAGATAAAAACAAGCTGCTGTAATTTTATTGGTTTATTATAGGGTCAGGTGTTCCGAGTTGCAACGTCAACGAACAATGTGTGACCACGAGAAGACGCGCGCGACTCGCGCTTGTTGCAGTTGCGGTCGCCTGCGCGGCTGGAAATCGCATAGTGTGACCAGGGCTTAAGGAATTTGGGAGAATATCCGTTGTCTTGACGTGATAATTAATTTCTCTTCTGCTTTAAGGTGGGTGTGGTTATTTTACATATAATTTTTATTATTATTTTTCTTCGGATAGTTCTCCCTATGATTTTGATTATGTCAACATTTTGCTTAATTTATTTATTGCCAGTTTTGTAAAATTTATATTATTTATGTACGTATATTCTGTAATAATTCATTAATTATAGTATTACTGTGTTTTTTTTTTTTTTTACATTTTACAGTGATGTATTAAGTTTTGTAATTTGTGTAAGTTTGTATTCCCCGTATCATGGGTGAAACCGGTATGCATAAATAAAAGTAATTTTCCTAATCAAATGCCACCATCCTGTTGGTCAGATAGAATGAAGGTGTTTCGGGCAGGGAGTCGAAGTTTATTCGACAAAACGTCGACTTCCTCCCGGACAAGAGGATGGTCCCCGAAATATTTCATTAAATTTGTCAAACTGTTAAGTATTTTTGTTCGCTTTTATTCTTTATGAAGTCAATATTTGAAAATCAACAAAATAATTTGGATTATTTTGTTCAATTCTTCATATGTAGGTTTACAACTTTACCTTTTTTCCAATCTTTCTGCCCTGTAGGCACTAAGAGGACCTTATTTATCAGATCCATCGTGGGTTTGGCCAGGCCCGCAACAGGGTGGCCAGATGGGACGGGGCCCAATATATCCAGAATGGACCACCCCAAAAAATTCCTGGGGTTTTTGACACGACCAGATTTGTTCCCGGTCGTCGGAGTGAACGGCCGACACTTTAATCGCTCGGCCATCCGAAAGAACAAAATCTAGTAGTGCAAACTGTGTTATGATACATACTGTCATAAATTTTAATTAATATTAATATAATTTTATTTTTAGATATAAAGATTAATGAAGAATTTTCAACAGAAAAAATAAATATTGTAAACGATCATGACTCTAAACAACATCGTTACGTGCATCAGGGTTTTAGTTTTCAGGTGAATTAAAACTGAAAAATTTCATATCTAATCATTATTTTTTTAACTGAATACATAAAAATTCTTCGTATCAAAAACTTTAAGCTATATTTTTTCTTTCATTTTAGGTAAATTATCCAATAATAATTAGAAGATTGGGAGTGTTAGCTGAAGGACTTCTTCCAAATTCTTCTGTTAAAGTTACATTGTTAAATGGACCTTTAAAGGTATTTTTTATCACAGGAATTGTAAAATTTAATACGTGATTTCACAGATTTTTTCATGTTTCTCCAGTATTTTTTCATGTTTCTCCAGTATGTTAGAAGACAACAATATACTGAATAGTTATTCAGTATCAGTATATTGTTGTTTGATCAGACAATAATTTATGCATATAAAATAAGTAATACAGTTATTTTCTTTTAATTAAGTATTTCTTAACAATGCAAGTGGTTATTACAATGTACATTGTTAAGGAGTGCAAATCATCATCATCTTTTCTTCTAGCACAGAATGTACCAACCTGGAATGCAAATCTGATTTGCAGAAAACAAAGAAAAATCAAAATTTAATTTGGAATTGGTATTAAATTTAATACAAGATGGCAGCATAACTGCCTACCTCTAGTCAAATTTATTTAATTATAGCCTTTAGATAGCTCAAAAATTTGGCATATCGCTTGACACATTTATTATATAATACGTCTGAACATGAAGTTTGGAAAAACGTGCGATCGCGACACTAAAATGCTAGTGGAACGAGTGCTAAACACAGACCGACGTAGCATGCACGCAATCTGGGACTTCCCCTCTTCTCGTCACTCGTTACGTGAAACGTTTCTCGTTAAGCGAGTCGCTTCTTTTACGATTTGTTTTGCTCGTTAAGAGAGTTCCACTGTAAATTTTAAACTTTGAGCATAACATAAATTGATGAAAATTGTTTTAATATGAAATTGAACTGCCATTATGTTTAATAACTTCAAAAATACAATTAGGCATTGATTTAATTAAATTGTGTACAATTTCTGGATCCGTTTGAAACTAGCACTTCGGGTCGCGACGAACTTCCATTAAAAATGTTGTTACGATTGAATATTTTCATCTCAAAATTGAATCTTGTTTTTCGTTCTCTGGATGATTAAATACGCACCGGTAACAGGTTCGTAGAGGTACGTTATTGACTATCTTCCGGTGTTGAGTATTGGGAAGTTATCTATGCACTGTAAGCATTTATAATAACTGATATATGAACACAATAAATCACACATTTTTTCATTTCATACCAATTACAGTAGTGAACCGAAAATCGGAATCAATTGGGGACTGGGGTTGTTCAGATTAGGGATTTGTTCCGATTACGGATTATGTACGAAAAAATATATTAACCTGTCCGATGTTCAAATTTTTCTCCGTTGCGTGTCGCTTCGTGTTGAATTTTCATCGATTTTAAGTCTAACGAAAATTTTTATAATAATAATCGAGGCTATCGTATCGTTAAAAATTATTTCTTCATTTTGTACAAACAAAATAAATATATTGAAGAATATAAAAAACATGAAAATTATACTTTAGAAGTAAATTTAGTATCAAAGACGTTCGATTCAGCACGACACAGACCGACTGAAAATCGTGCCGATTACCGGGGTTCTGATTTACGAGTCTCTACTGTAGTTGACTTCATGAAATAAAATATTAACATGATTTATTTAATTTGAATATTTTATTCAACTTTAAAATTTCTAAGCATTTTAATGTTTGAAAAACAACTTATTTGTTTAATAAAACTTTACTTTTGACTTACTTTATTGTATAAACTGTAATTAATATGAAACTTTTCAATGTAAACAAATCAAAAATTTATGTAAACTATATACACATATGAAGTATGAAAATTGTCTTGTAATTAAATATTGGATATTTAAATACATAAGCTATTATACCGTCGGTAATTGAGTTCTATGGAATAAGGTACCTAAGTGTACTTAAATATCTTTCTCGGTAGGGTTTTACAGGTATGGATATTCTTTATGCTATAATAAGCACTTTACTCACTTCGTAACAAATCTCATGCAAAAAGAGTATTTTGAGAATTCCCAAAACATCAAAATTTAACTTTGATATCTTTTTCCATAGAACTTTTCAATTATAAAACATTAAATTTTAATAACAATTGTCTTCTTTCTGTTCAATAAGTTTTGTTTGAAGTCATAAACATTTTTTTTAACTGCAGGTATCCCTTGATGCTACCACATATATCAAAATTGCATCGAACAAATACGGCCAGTAAAACCGCTTTAATTAAAACTTTTGCTGCATATGTAACGGGATTGCCTCGATTAATTTCGCGCGTTAATCAAATTCTGTGTTAAGCGAGGGATACCTGTATTAAATTTAAGTCCTAAACTCCAATAGTAAGATTAAATGAAGAGCAGTTAATTTCACACAGTCTTCTCCAATTTGTAGGAAAAACAATTCCATAAAAAAATTAATGTAATATAAAATGTCATAATTTAATGATAAACATCACGTATATATGTAGGAAATAGTCGTCAAGACTGTGATTGATCCCAAAGGATTTAATACGGAGGCCGACGGATTTTTATATCGCTCCGTAACGCCCTATTTATTACCAAAGGTGTAAATTTTATTATTATTATTTTTAAAAAAAATAATAATAAATATAGCTAACTCTCTATTAAAAATTATGAATTTTAAGAGATTCGAAGGTGTATTACTTGTCGAAGGAGTATTATCGAGAAAAGCCTTATCGCTTGTCGAATGGAATAACGGAAGTGGATTAATAACCTTTCAAAGAGTAAAACTAAATGTTAATTGTAATTTGTAATTTGTAATTTACAGACTGCCATTCTGATTAATTGCAGATTGTAATTTTCAGATTTATAAAACGGCAGACGATTCGGAGTCGACGGAATTTGATAACGAGGATCTCGTAGCTCCGAGCATGACGTTTGTTGTGTCTGGTAAATATGCTTTTGGTTTTTATAATTTAATTTTACTTTGATTAAAATTAAATTGTATGATATTTTGTTTCTAGATCGAAATAATTTCTTAAATTTTGAGACTGACAGAAAAAATGTGATAAATAATTGGAAAAAATCACTTCTGTTAACAAGTTTAAATCTACAAAGAGAATCAGAGACGTGGAATGACATATACTTAGTAGATGTAACAGATGTATACAGAAATTTACCAGTAAAATTATTGAAGTTTTTAAATGGGTAAGATTTGTTAAACACAAATTAGAATATAAATATTTGTCTGTAACTATTACAGCTTTAATTTATAGAATAGTCGACAAATATAAATTATCGGCTTTCTTAAAAACCGACGACGACTGTTTTATTCATATACCTAACGTTGTTAAAGAATTAAGAAACCCGAAATACGAACTCGGTCAAAATTGGTGGTGGAGCAGGTAAAATTAGTTATGATTAAATCGTATTACCGAATATTATAAAATGCTTAAATGGTTATTTTTTACGATTACGTCTAAATTAGATTTAGACGAAACTGGATAGTAAATTATTTTGGAAAATGGAAGGATTTTAATTACGCTTCGTTTGTCTATCCGGCTTTTCCTTGTGGAGGCGGCTATGTATTATCTTCCGAAGTAGTGAACTGGATAGCATATAATGAAAATGCATTATTTCCGTATCAGGTAATTTCTATACAATTTATACTCTACGCACGGCTCTTTACGTAATTCTTCGTTAATAACAAATATAATTTAGGGTGAAGACGTATCTGTAGGGATATGGTTGTCGGCAACAATATTTAAAAAACACGAGGTATCCCGATAAAAGTTTCCTTTTTTATTTTAAAAAAGGTAAACTTATACGCTTTTTTTTTTTAAATGTTACAGGATGACAGATGGAATTGTGAGGAAGGCTGTCAGGAAAATAGTTTTAACAGAGTTCAATTATCAAACGAAGACATGTATAAAATTTGGAATACATATATTTCATGTGGAAACATTTGTCATTGTTAATAAATAAAGTTATTATACAACTTTATTTACTGGTAACGTACAAACACACAACATATTTAAGACATGCACAAAAAAAAGAAAATCAATAAAAAAAAGTTCTTCACTTTGGCTTTGCCAAACTTGTTCTGAAATGAAAAAACAAATTATTTTTATAAAAACTTTAAAAGAATGTAATTTTAACTTTTGTACTGAACAATACTCACTGTGTGAGAGTTTTGTTGCCACCACTTAAAACAATGTAAGGTGTCTGCAATTCTTTCTGCTTTTCTTGAAGCATTTTTAATGTGTTTAAAGGTGTGTCCGTCGAACTCATTTGTTTCAGACGCTGTAAGAACAAGAAATTTTAAAATGACTATTGCTGATTTTATAAATCCTGATTAAAGAATATATTAAATTTCTTAATGTCATGTAAACATTTTCTAGATCAACTTTATATTGCATTTTGCATTTTTACAAGATAAGAAAATTCAATTCATATAGAATTGTTTATTTAGTACAAAATGGTACTCTTTCATTTCTCTGCTAGTTCTTTTTAGTTTCATATTTCATCACAAGGGGTGCTAAATTTCATTTAATGGACAGTGCACAGTCACTTTCCTATAAGTGCCCTTTACTTCCGAGGCACTACAACCGGTTGTTTTAAAGGGGCAACCATTTCTTCTCAATCCTACATAACTAAAAATACAATCACAATATTTTCTATAAAATCAGATAGCCTTACTAGAACTTGATAATTTGGTAGTTTAAGTTAATAATTAGATACAAAATAATTTGTTTTGAGGTAGGTGATTAAGCCAACACTTCTTAAAATTAATTATAAATAAATTTATTAATTTTTAATTTCTGGAAGAAAGGAATCTGCCCAGAGGAGGACATGAACTGGCAACTTCATCACCATAGATATAACCACACAGGCTCTGAGTGACCCATACAATTATATCTGAATTAATAGTTCTGAAAGTGAAGATTGGATGGCAGTCCGGGTAGCATAACTGGTGACACATCTGCACCGTAAGCAGAAGTTGCAGGTTTGAATCCTTCTTCGGCATATTATTTCTTCCAGAAATCAAAATTTATAAATAACTTATCGCAAGACGGCAGCTAAACCGCCTACCTCTAGTTGAATGATTAAAAATAGCCTGATTATCTGGCTTTAACCCCTTAACTTCACAAACCAAATTTTTGAACATGTGTGCAGAATTCCAAATAACATTTTCTGATGTAGATGCATATATGAACTACATTTTCAGGACAAAGAAAAATATTTTGAATTCCGTATTAATGCACCTCTTCATAAATATAGTGCATAGTTTGATGGTCGATGTACTGAAGAGTATGAAATTCAATTTTTATTTTTTGCCTAAAAATCTTAATTCTTCTCATGGTAATTTCAATGTAACATATTTAAAGTAAGAACCATAATTAGATAAATGATAACAATTACCTATTTTATCATCAATTAAAATATTTTAACAATTTGATACCAGAATAGATTGAAATTTGTTTGATGGGATAAGACAATGCAACATGAAGATAACCTGTCAAATTATACATTAACATATATAGTAGTAAGTAAGTAATGTTTATTGTAATAGGATTGAACCTGTTACATGGGGTGTTTCAATTATTAACCAATCACAATCATATTACAACATATTAGTTCCATATAATATATCTTAGTTATTTAGTTTAACATTGACATATATTCATTATTGAAAGGTTTAACTTTTAAATAAGATGCTGTATAACTTAATTACAAAAATTTTAACAAATTGGATATCTTATAATTAGTTACAATTCTGCTGTATGAGAAGAAATTTGTATTTGCTATTTACGTTGATAATCATATACAACACACGGAAGTAATATCCATTTCGGGACTAATGCTTCTTAACAAGAACAAAACATAAATTGGGAAAGATCCCTACGTCCATAACAATATCATATCAACTTTGTTTAAGGTTAACTGTCATATTTTTTTAATACTTTTAAAATGATGTAATTATAGTACCTCCTTTAAATTGTCCTAGTTCCTATAAGATTTTTAATTCCCTCATGCGATAATATGCCGATACTATTGTTCCGAACTCTGCTAGAACTCACTGTCACATGAACCTTCCTCTCATCTCCATAACTTGGTATAGGTGAAGCCTAGGTAACTACAATATTTACTTTTTCGGAATTCCCTCTTAGTATTAGTTGTATCGAAAAAGATATAGCTCGTCTATCTTTATTCCTTGGCCAGTAGCAATAGGTCACCAGACAGATGCACAATCCACTAATACACCGCGCCTTGCCAATGTATGTTTTCGTAGTAAAAATCCTTAGTTTCTACGCATTCCAGATAACCATGTCACTATTAAACCAATGATGAAGTAGAATTTCATATTAGCTTAGGCAACACTATGAAACTTTCCTTACAGACTTGGAAATTCCAGAACCCATTAGACGTTTATTATTATTATTACAGTTTGTATTTATAGAAGGAAAATTTACTGTTAAATTTACATTGACTAATTGAATATCTGTATTTCCGATTTTCTTTCATCCAGTACGAATTTTCCTGGGTTTATTGTTGTAACATTATAAATATTCGAATCACTATTCGGATTTCTCAATGGAGGAACTTAAGTAATTTTTAGGAAGAAATTGATTTAATTGTATTACTTTATCTAAATTAATGTCGTACGTGAATATTTTATTTTCTATGATATAACAGTCATCTCTGATAATAAATTTGTTACCTTTTAATCTTTCTTGTTTAATTGTCGTTTGTAATTTTTTCCTTCTTAATCTGGATCTTTTGCATAAATCGGCTGTAAAAATTGTTTTATTTTTTCTCCTTTCTTCGTTATTAACTTTAGCTTTTAATTTCCAAAATTCTTTTAATATCAAGTTTCTATTATACAAGGAATCTATTACAATCTTCACAATACGGTTAGATCCGTTATAATTTATCCTGGTTAAGCTTTCTATAGAGATATTTTTAATTCTCAAATCCTCTTTAATAAACTGATTGATTTCGTTAGCATAATCGGTCGAAGTAAAAGGAAAATTTATGATTATGATATTTCTATTAGTTCTCTCATTTTTTAATTTATCTAGTTCAAATTCGAACATACCTCTGAAATGGCTATTGTTCTTAGACAATGTCTCTATTTCTTCCATTTTCTGTGACACTCTCACTAGTTCTTCTTGAAAATGCTTTTTTTCTTCCTTCATTAAATTAAGTTCTGTCTTGATTCCTTGAATTTCCCTATTAAGCTGTGAAAAGTTATTTTGTAGTAGTTCGTATATTGATTTTAGTGTGTATTGTGAATCTTCCTGTACCAGGGGATCCTTATCTCTTAATGCTTGAAAATATTCAGGTATTTTCGTAGATCTTGTGGTATCAAGACTACCTCCACCGCACTCCTCCTCAATTTGAAGAAATTCTTCATTCAATAGATTATCCACTTGATTTTCTTTAACTATTTCTTTAAAATTTTGCTTACGTGGCCTACCACGCCCCCTGTTTTGCATCTCCATTTGACTCAAATGTTGGGGAGAACGGGAAAGAGGACCTGGATTAGGTTCTATTCCACCAATTAATAATAGGCATATGATTAATTCCAAAATCAATCTATTGACGAATATCCACATCCTTAACTCGACCAAAATACGGTTATAATTTCCTGGTACGTTATGATACAACTGTTAAGCTCTGCGAAAAGTTCACCAACACCTTCAACAACCAACTCACACCCCCACATTAACATATATAGCTAATATTATATATTTTTCAGTTTTTTACTAAATATTTTATTTTCTGTTAAATTTAATGTGAAACACAGTAGTTATTCTAAACTTTTACATGGTTGATAGTTCATATAAAATTACAATTAACTAAAATTTATAATTTGGGAAATGTTATGTTTAGCCAAAATTATTTCTTTTAATAACACGAAAACTTATAAAATACTATTTCAACTCTCAATATCTTTAAATTCTAAAATTCATATTGAGATTTGTCCGAATTTTTGTATAATACACAAAAGGAAGGACAAATTTCAATAGGAATTTACACAAAAAAACAATGGATTGATTTTATTCTAAAATGAAATCAGATGTTTATAAAATCCAGAAAAATTGCTAATGTGCTTTTTATGATTCAATTTTAATCAGAATAATGCTTACTGCGTCTTGATCTAATTTCTTCATTCTTTTGTCGACTTTATTTTTCCCAGGTCCTTTTCCATGAAATTTATGAGATAAATATCTAAATGCTTCTTTTGCTGTCAATATTCTACCACTGTCGTCAATGTATTCCAATTTGACATCCGGTTTGTATGTGTCTTTTTCTTTGAAATCTTGAATCGGTCCCGTGTAACGATCTCGTTTCCCAAATTTGTCGTCTTCACTGTTTTAAAGATAAAAGTTATGGCTTTTAATGAAAATAAAGCTAAAAATTTAGCACTTGACTGATCATAATAATTAATAATTTAAATTTATTAATTAAATACAAAATCTTACTAAAATTTTTCTTCTATGGTATAAGTTTGTGCTTGTAATTGACTTGGTCTTGGAGCACTTGATAGTTTTTTAGATTCTTGTTCTAAGTAACCTGAAAATATAAAAGTTACAAAATCGTAATTATGTATTTTTAGAATTGATTTTCAGATCAACAGTAATTTAATATCTTTATATATAATCTGAAGGTTATCTACATTTAAAATTAGGTGCAAGTTTTGTGCCAAATTTAAATTGCAATTATGAACTCATCAAAAGGCTATTCCTTTGTCTAAAGTTACTAAGAACACCTTTAGAAAGATATGGAAAAATTTGCAGATGCTCATAATTAGCAAGAACAAATGAACAATAAATTGCAATGGCAGATAAAATCTGCCATTGCAACTTTTTCCAAAATCACCAAATACACAACTAGATTTTAGTTCTTACCCTTTCGTTTGGTGTACGGTACATTCAAATAGGCGTGTCAATTAATATCAATCTTCAAAGGTAATATTTAGATAAGTATATGATAATTATTCCCTAACAACAACCAGTTCTCTGAAATGATGTAAGTTCATTGCTCTGTTAATTTTTGCTATAAAATGATTGCCCTGGCTTGGCTGCATGCTTAGTTTTGTTTATACAATGATGGCATTACTTTGCTAATAAAATCAAAGCTAAAGATGACATCAACATTTTTAGCTTTGATTTCATCAAAGGGCAAAACTGGATTTTAAATTTTTCAAACTTTTCCAGTTACTCTTCAAAAATTCAAAATTTACCAAAATCTTGATTGGTGTGGTAAAACATCTGTAAAATAAAGAAAATTTTAAGTGGTCCCCAACTTACAGCAATCCTGTGCAGTCAGAACTCATATATTATAAATATATTGCTGAATCCCAGTAATCATTTGTTCTTGCTAATTATGAGGTACAATAATTATGAGACTGCATACACTCACTCCTCTTCCTCAAGGCTCCACATGCTTTCAATTGTTATATGTTTGTAACTAAAATATGTTTATACTTTATTAAAACTTATTTTGAATTGATTAAGAACTAAGAGAATTTCAGAATTAATTCTGCAAGTCAGAAACAAAATGTCTATAGAAAAATCAAATATATTCAAAAATATTTGAAGTTTGAATAATGTTTAAGTACTGTACACTAACTATTCCATGCATAATAAAATAACTCATAAGTGACATTTTAAAAACAATTTAAGACAAAGAAGGCAGATATTTCAAGAAATGTATTAAAGTATAGTTTGCTTTTCAAACAAGAAATTTTTACATTTGGAACCTATTCGTTTTAATTTCTTTTACAAGTAACAAAAGTAAAATAATAATGAAAAAAATTCAGAGCAATTTACCTTTTTTCATAGCTAATGCTAAAGCTCCCGCTAAACCACAACTGACGTCAGGTTCTTCTTCTAGAATTGGTTCGTTTTCTCTATTCTAAGATAAAAATTCAATATTAAGTTTCAAAAAATAATCAAATATGTAACATGTTTCACATATTTTATTATAAGCTGATTTTTTTTATACTGTTCACTAAATAATACCAAATCTTACATCAATTAACATTTAGTGATGATTTTGGTTTCACTACAGCAACACATTATCTATCATTACATTATCATCACATTTATCTTTAATACTGATAGATATTATCATATTATAAAATAAAAATTTTTAATATTTTTTGCAAATTTTCTATTCCGTGTAGTTGAAGGATATAGGTACGATCAATTCTAAACTTTCTGCTAATCCAATTTAACCATTCACTGATTTGAGCATTGAACACAAGACTGTGTTATTTATCAAACACCTGGCTTTTTCCACCTTTATTAGTTGATCGACTAATAAAGGTGGAAAAAGCGAGGTGTTTGATTAATAACACGGTCTTGTGTTCAATGCTCAATATACAGTAAAAACATGGTTTCAAGAACATTTAAACTATTCACTGATTGTTAAAAATGTGGGAAAAATTTATCAAATCCATTACGTGTTTGCCTGTAACCATTTAGAAGACATGCTGCTCATAACAACTGAGCCAACTTATTTTGTTTGGTGACTAGAGATTTTCCAGTGGTTGTTGATCTAGCGCTTACGGCCCTTTCCATCTGTTGTGATGATGGATACGAGTTTGTGAAATCTCGGCCAAAGATGCCGATTACCTGCACCTGGCTAATCAAATAGTGGAGTTTACTTTTGCAAAACAAAAGTACCAATGATCTACTACTATATTTTTATTAGGTTATATATAATTATGTTTTATAGCATAAGAGTGTCCAAGTATTGCAGTATAATGGAATTCTAAATTTTATATTTTTAGAAGACAAGTTATTATTAATTAAATAGTTGCATTTATTTTTCATTAGAATGATAAAATATTTTAGTTTCCATTTACCACAGAAATAGTAAGTTTGAGATTCCTAACAACTATACTTCTTCCTGTAGACTGGATGAAACTTAATTCTTTCTTACACGAAAAACCTTGACGATCCAGTGTTTTTATATACAACTGCTAACTAATAATAAACTATCTACCACACTGGCAACGTATGCCACACAGCAGGGAATCACTGCCGACCTCAAAAACGCCCGTATAATCAGAATGTCACAACACACGGACCAACTCAGAACGCTGGAGACCCTAGAGATATATAAAGCGGGTTTGCACAACACGTGCATCAACTACAAGGATGCAATCAACATCTCGCAAGCATGGAAATTTTGCTATGAGGGAATCCCACACCCACAAATAACTTAATATTGCATTAATTGTTTTAAATTTAAAGAGCGGTGAACGTAAATAGTACGCAGGCGTAGATAATAGATAATAGCTCGTGCATAATGTTCCATTTTTATCTTCCAATTTCTTCGATTTCAAAAATTGGAATAGAACTCGCTTTGGTTTCTTGGTTCCATTCACGGGCATTTGAAACTACCTTTGTGCTGTGCCTGATGAAGACCCCGAAGGGGTTGAAAACGTTAGCAGTTGTATATAAAAACACTGGATCGTCAAGGTTTTTCGTGTAAGAAAGAATTGAGATTCCTACTCAAACTGAATTATAGTAATCCACACTTGTTGATTGGCCTGATGAGGGATTGAGTCCAAAATGCATTTCTGATATCAATAAAGCATATATCTTTAACCTGGTCTCTGATTCCTTTTTGTCATTTAACCTACAAGGTGTGATAAATCTGTAAAGTTAAATAATCCTAGACTATGTTAAGAAGAAACAGTTTCTTGCTATCACAGCTTTCCTTTATGTTTACTGTTTTTCTAAGCTACAGCCAGTCTTTATACATGTCATCTGCACACTGGTTCACGGGTCAATTTCACTAAGATTCAAAACAATGTTCTGACAGTATAACATTAGTATCTTCTTCAGAGGGAAGATCATACAATGTCACACTCTTTATTCATTATATATCGGATACTAAAACTTATCTTTTTGTGACATCATCAATATTGCATATATTTATTTGCATGATAAATTCTCTAATTTTTTCAGGTAAAATTTGGAATAATAGTTATAAGCGGGCAATTATTGATAGTTTTAATAAAAACACAAGTGACATTATAGATATTTTAAATTTGCATGCTCATTCATTATAATAAAATTTCTTTGCATTATATATAATACCTTTAGCAAAGCTACCTCTTACCTAAATATAGCTATTTAATAATAAAATATATGTTTAAAAGTGGCAGTTCAAATCCAACATACTTTAATTTCAACTGGCTTTTCTTCGATGTCTACTTCGTTCCAAGCTCCCCTGTTTTGTGCTTCTTGTTCCAGACGTTTCTTTTCTTCAACCAGTTCTTTCTCATAATCCTAAAAATCATATAAACTATTTTATTAGTCATACTTTTCATAAGATATTATAATTAATAAATGTTAAAAAAATTATAAAAACTTTTATTCTGCTCTATTTGGAATTTTAATATAAATGTTCTAAATTTCTACAAAAAATTACCATTAATTCTTCGGCTTCTTCATCTCTGTTTCCAGACATTCCATAGGTGGGAATTTCTCCTAAAGTACGACAAAATTCCGCCGTGGAATTCAAAACGATTGACCCAATTTTGTTCTGATTTAATGATGCACCAAGTGCTGAATTGATTTCAGACTTCTTAATAGCTTCGGCTACCTACAAAAAAAAAAAATTATCTTAAGATAAACTTTAAGAAATGTAGTTATCTTTCATTTTATTTTGAAAACTTTAAAATTATTGCTTTTCAAAATCCAGAGATATACAATTTCACTAAAATAATAAGTATTTTAGAATTAGTCATATTATTTTAATCATACATATTTATTTTTCAATGTAATCACCATTAAATATTTAGAAAAATGTGTCATTCTAAATCTATTTTTACATTCATGCGTAAAAAATTTTCTAATTTTCCCTTAAGCCATTCTCTTACAGCACACTGATTTTCAACTTTGTGTTAATGTTGTCAATGTCAAATTTATTCAAATAAAATAAAAACCAATATACCAACCAAAGCCGAATTATTGGGCTAGAACGGCTATAATAATAATTGGCAACACATTTGCACGGTAAGCAGGAGTTGCGGGTTCGAGTCCCCCTCCGGGCCGATTCTTTTCTTCCGGTTAGTTCTAAATCATTTAAATTATTAAATTTAGCTAGAGACAGTGCTTAACGCCTAACTCTAGTCCCAAATTATCTTATTTATTATTATTATTATTATGTTGGGTTAAGTGAGATATACTCGGTTAACACTGGTGGCTGTGTACTATGCCGGACCAAAGTCAAGGCATAGTAATCAAAACAGAAATTAAAGAAGTGTATCAGTGTGTGTGTCTGTATTCAGGAATTTTCTCACAATATGACATGTATTCAATATAGTGGCCTTCTGTAGTGTGATGTATGTGTTTCTATTCAATTGTAATGTGCCCAGGCTTTTGTGTAGTGTGTGTGGTATGACACCTGTAGAGGAGAGAACAACAGGTACAATAAGCACCCTATCCATCCTCCACAGATGCCTTATTTCCTGGGCGAGTTCTGTGTACTTGCTAATTTTTTCAGTGCATGCGTTTTGTATATTGTGAGTGTTTGGAATGGATATGTCTATAATGTATGTGATTTTATTGTGTTTGTCAATGAGTGTGATGTCTGGTCTGTTGTGGTAAATTGTTTTATCTGTGATTATGGCTCTGTCGTAGTACATTTTGTGCGTGTTGTTTTCCAATACTGTCTGTGGAATGTATTTGTAGTATAGTTCGTGGATGTCTACTAATTTGTGTTTCTTTGCAAGCTCTTGGTGTATTATATTTGCTACTTGATTATGTCTGTGTAGATAATCTGTCTGTGCCAAGAGCTTGCAACCAGAGGTGATGTGTTGTATAGTTTCTGGCATGACTGTGACATTTTCTGCATGTGTCATATGTGAGTGTTGTATCTTTGAGTATGTGTTTTCTGTAGTTTTTAGTATTTATGACCTGATCCTGTATGGCAATCATGAATCCTTCCGTCTCCCCAAAGAGGCATCCCCGAGCTAACCAGCTGTTTGATGCAGTTTTGTCAACAAAATCATGGGCCAGATCATAAGGATGCCTGCCATGGAGTGCCTTTCGAGCCCATGATTGCTTAATGGTGTCTATGCTTTTTATATGTTGTGTTGTGTCCATATGATGTGAGTGTAAGTTTAATGGTGTGTTATTCGAGTCTGCTAGAGTTACTGCTTTATGTAATTGTGATATTTCTTGTTTTTCATAAAAAAACTGTCGCAGTGACTGTATTTGTTTGTAGTGAAGGTTAACTATGTCAATCAGGCCACGTCCGCCATCTTTACGTGGAAGGGTTAATCTTTCTGTGGCGGATTTAGGATGATGTTGTTTATGCTTAGTAAGTGTTGTTCTTGTTTTCCTCTGGAGTTGCTCAAGATCTGTGTGAGTCCAATGTATAACTCCAAAAGAATATGTGAGTACTGGAATGACATATGTGTTTATTGCTTTGACTGTATGTTTTGCATTTAACTGTGTTCTGAGAATAGCATTTAACCTACTTTGGTATTCTTTAATTAATCTTTGCTTTATTTGTGTATGTTCTGTTAGTTTGGCCTGTTGGAATCCTAAATACTTGTAGAACTCGCCCTCTTCCATGGATTCAATAACGTCTCCATTTCCAAGCGCAAAATCTTCTTTCTTCAGGATTCCTTTTTCTATGTGAAGTGTTTTGCATTTATCTAGGCCAAATTCCATTTGTATGTCCTTGGTGTATGAATGTGTGATTTGTAGGAGTTGATAAAGTTGTTTTTGTGTGGATGCATAAAGTTTTATGTCATCCATGTACATGAGATGTGACAGTGTAAACTGTGTTGTTTTTTCATGTCTGATATTGTAACCATATTGCGTGTTGTTTAACATGTTGGATAATGGGTTCAGGGCTAAGCAGAACCAGAGAGGACTCAAGGAATCTCCTTGAAAAATTCCTCGCCTAATAAAAATTTGGTTTGTTTGTATGGAAGTGTTATGAACCCTGAGATGTAGTGTTGTTCTCCAGTGCTGCATAGTGTTTTGAAAGAATGCAATGAGTGATGGATGTATTTTGTACATGTGTAGAATATGTAGCAGCCAACTGTGTGGAACACTGTCGAATGCTTTTCTGTAGTCTATATATGCCATGTGTATGTTTCTGTGTTGTTTGTGTGCTTGCCGTAGAATGACTGAATCTATGAGTAACTGTTCTTTGCATCCCCTGTGATTTCTATGGCAACCTTTTTGTTGTTCCGTTAGAATGTCGTGTTCTTCAATATGTTTGTATATTTTGTTTGCGATACAGGATGTCAATAATTTGTAGAGTGTTGGAAGACATGTAATTGGTCTGTATTGTGTGGGGTCTGTGGTATTGTTGTTTTTAGGTTTCGTGTAGGTGATGCCCTGAGTAAGAAAATTTGGCATGTCTTGTGGATTGATGATGATGTGTGTTAGGTGTTTAGCTAGTTTCTGGTGCAGTGATGTAAATTTTTTGTATCAGAAATTGTGAATGTTATCTACACCAGGTGTCTTCCAGTTGTGTGTTCTGTTAACAGTGTATTGGAAATCATGTATGTTTATTTCAGTACAGGGCATAGTTGGTATGTTGTGCAAGTTTCTGTTCTCCTCCTCGATCCAGCCTGCATCAGCATTGTGCGTGACAGCACTGGACCAAAGAGAAGACCAATATGTTGTGAGTTCTTCTTCTGTTGGTGTGCCACTGTGCTGTGTATCAGTGTTTGCTTTGTTATTAATTTGTCTGTAAAAGAGTTTTTCGTTGTTTGTAAATAATTTATTTTGTTGTTTTCGTAGTGTACATGTTTTGTATCGTTTGAGTCTACGTGCTTTGGCAGCAAGTTTTTGTTTTAGTGTATCAATGTATTCTGTAATGTGTGTGTTGTGATGTTCATGTTTTGTGTGTGTTTTTATTTTCTTGAAAATGTTTTTGAGCTGTTTCCTTAATTTGGGTGTTATGTTGCTTTTAGTGTATTGTGTCAGCCTGCCTAATTGCTGTCTAATGTCATTTATTTGTATTTCTATTCTTCTCTGCCATGCAGGCTTGTGATAGAATTGTGTTTTCTGTGTATTTGTCTGTGATTGTACTTTCAGTCCATGGTGTGTCACCACTGTGACTGCCCCAGCATAAACTAATGTATGAATGTCTGCAAGTGTAGAAATTGAATGAATGTAGTGTGGTAGTAAGTGAGTGTTTACATAATTTAGTGTTTTTCCAACTTCCTTTGACGTGTTGATTTTTGGTATTCGTGGTCGTTGTGTGGGATCTGTGCCTGTATATTTAGTGAGTGTTTCCTGAAATATAAGTGAGAGCATATTAACTAAATCCATGTCTATGTTATCAGTGATGGATGAGGAAGTGTCTGTAGTATCATTAGTGGTAATTGTTGTATGTGTGTTATTATCAATGCTTGTTACTGGATTATCCTGACAGGTTACATGATCTTCATTAATGTTAGATGTTTCTGTCTGTTGATGTATTTGATCAGCAACCTGTTGTTTGATAAGTTCAAGTGTTGTTTGTGAGATAAGGTTGTTGTGTATAATTGTTCTTTTTTGATCAACAACCCTTTGTTCGGTGACAGTGAGGTGAGGATATTGTTGTGTGAATCTATGGTGTAAGTTGTTGTCTGTATGCTGTCATGTTTGTTTCGAGTTTTGTGATTGTGTAGTAAGTACGGATGATAAACTCGTTCATTTCTACTGTCCATTTCATCCGTTGGCATGGTTTTCCAGCCCTTGTGGTCTGTGGATGCATTGCCACAGAAACACCAATTATTATTATTATTATTATTATTAATACAATAAGAATAATAAATTCAAGTATCTGTTGATCTACTTAACATAAAACAACTATCTTTCAGAGGAATGAATGAAGATTACATTTGATTTTTACTGTGACAAATTCTTATATTATTTACCAAATTCCAGCCTAACTGTTTAACGTATTTGTTTGTGTAGTTATATTTGTCATTTTTTCTTAAACTAATAAAATGCTGAAATATATTTATATGTAAACATGTTCAAAAATTCTTAAGATTTCAAACAGTCTAGCCTGATAAGGGCCTGTAAATAAGGTTTAAAAATAGTTTGTTGGAACTTAAGGTTTTTATTTTGTCGTACTTTTTAACTAATTAAGTCTATATTGTTAAACCATTACCTTTTCTGATCTAGATGATAATATTTCTTTCTGTTTGAGTTTTCTAGCTTTTGTCAATGCCATCTGCAATTCAAGCTCTGCTTTATCTTCTTCTACTGGTACACCAGTTAAATCTTCTTCTGGTCCCATAATTTCTAATTAAAAAAATATAGTTATTAATTTTGCATTCAAATAAATTAAAAATGTGAAAAAACACAATAATATGCATTTATCACATTCTAGCATTGCAGATATTTTTTTTTTTATTTTAATGATAGGCAAAAGGAGCATATTGGAAGAATAAAGGCATTGAAAGAGTATGAATAAAAATAAAATTGCTTTTTCTGGAAGTAAAAGTTTATTTTTACACAAGAAACATTTACAGCTTATCTTAGGTCATTGTCAGCTTGTTGATACAAATGTTCAAAAACTAAAACAACTCATATTTGATTAAAAATAATAAATTGAAGAGAAGAATAGCATTTACATTTAAATTTGTTAAACTGAAATAAAATAAAATAACAATAAAACAATTTAAAATTAATTTTTTTTTTTGATGAGATAATAACAGGATATTAAATTATTCAAATTTAACAATAAGAAATGTAACATTATTAATGAAATATTTGACCACAATCCTTTCTAACTTCAGTACACTAAAATTATATTGGACGATGATCTAATATAAGCGAAAAACATTCTTTTTAATAGTTTACAATACAGTGCTGTGATTTAACTGAATTTGAAAAATTCGAAGGAAAAAAGAAAAGAAAAAGTATGACATCAGGAAAGATGATATAAAAAAAAAGTATATGATATGTGGGAAAAGCTTAGGGTAAAGGAAATTTCAGTTACAAGTTAAGAATTATTAAGAAAATTACAACAGAGAACATTAAAAAGAATTTAGATGAAAAAAGTAATCTTATTTTCTTTAATATGAGCCTCTTGAATAAATTAAGCACAAGAATAGCAATAAGGAAAAAACCATATTGCAAACAATGAGGAACCTCATTAGTTTTGAGGACTAAACAAGATAAAAATGCAAAAATACTATTAACATTCAAGAATAATGAGAAGGAATCATACCTAGTGTTAGAAAAAATTTTACATCCTAATTAAAATTTAAATTATTTATAATTTAGTCATTGAATTTGTATTCTGTTACAGTTTTGAATACTATTCCACTAAATTTGATGGCATTATCAGTTGTTTATTGTACTTTGTATGAATATGAATTGTCAAAAAAATTCAAAATGTGTACAGTAGCTGAGCAACATCCTTAGCTGTTATTATTTCTACTTACTAGACAGTCAAATTTAGTGTGATGTGATGTACAGTCTTGGATTTTTATATATAATGTTCTTTCCTAAAAAGAATAGCATTTTTCCATTCCTTATATACTTGGCTTTGTAAAGTTATTTTTTGATCATTTCAATAATACAAATACTTTCATTGCAGAAATGAAAACATGAACGATTTATCTGCAAACAATATGCAACTTCTCAGCAAAATCACCAAGCCTGTTCAAACATTTATCACATAATGTAATGAGTTTGTTTATTCCATCCTCAAAAAATTCCCATCTCTGTTTCTCTAGCCATATAATGACAGTAGCTTTTACTTCATTAGTAGCAAAATGTCAACTGCCTACGTGTTCCTTCAAATGCGAAAAAATGTGAAAGTCGGAAGGCATCTTATCTGGGCTGTCTGGAGGATAATGAAGAACCTCCCATTGAAATGTTTGCAGATAATCCAATCTGGTAAGCCATATGCAGTCTAGTCATAGAGGAGAATAGCATCTTGGCTAAGAAGTCCATAGTATTTTCTTCTAATGATCTTGTTCAAGTGGCTAGTTATCACACTGCAAAAGTCCACCAAAAACATACCCACAAAGTCCCAAATGATGCACATTTTATCATCTATTTGCAAATCTATAGCATCATTTTGCAACACCTGACATAGTCCCCACATATCTCAATTTGCTGACAATAAATTTCAGCAGGTGGAACCTTTTCGGCCTGCAAAAATTGAATGATTGCTTGGAATTCTTTGTAAAACTACTTTTCTAACCTTGTCATTTGGAAATGCTATATCACAATTACCTACATTCGTGCTTCATTTTAACCATTCATGTTGCCAATATGGGTCTACTTATAATGTAATTACATTTGAAGCCGCTTTGGTTTTTAAACTGCAGACTTTGTAAAGTTACTATTCAATCATCTCTCGTGGATTTTGAAAAGTTGTTGATGAAGTATGCAACTATTAGTCCAAATGTTCAATATTCCCAACATACATTTCTTGTTAAAAAATTTTTAAAAATACCCATAGAAATAAATTGACAAAATTTCAATAAATTAGATACAAACTATTGAAATCATCAAGTAACAACAGATGATTAATGTCAGTAGTCCATCTAATCATGTGGATACACAATTTTTACTTAGGTAGCAAAAACACCAGATATAGATTAATGTTTGCGAGTGCTTAGTGTTATGTATTAGCATTATATTGGCAGAATAATAAATTGATTATTGTGTATGATTGATGTGTTTCATCATAAGAAAAACAACTGGAAGTTATTGCTGCTTTATTCAGACATACATTATGATCATGACTTCAGCAAAAAACCAATCATCATCTTAGCAACTCTAATGAAAACTTTTATTCCAAGAAGGATAACTAAGATAAGTATTTTTAACCTTTTAGCAATCCTTATTAATAAAATAGAAAATGATGCCATGTTAAGTCTGTATTCGTGCCAAAATATGACCACAGTGTCATACATTTCGTATAAAATCTTCAGGTAAGTTTGGCTTAACTTATTGACTGAGGGTTGTTTGTTTGTATCAACAAATAGAAAAATGAATGACATAGATTAATCATTTAATGTTAGTTCATCCTCTTTATTTCCTATCATATGGTTTGCTTCAGACTGACAGCCATTACAAGTAAACAAGAAAATAATTAAAAATAAAGTATATAAATTCAAATACTCTAATATGAAGTATAAATTTTGAGAAATAAAGAAATTTAAAAAATTATTTACATTTGCATTACTGATAAAATTATTTAATATGATTTAATGAAATTTACATACCAGATTCCTCTAGATCGTTTTTATCTATTTCCATATCTACAGCTTCTGTAGATGAGTTATACAAATATTCTTCTTCTTTTTCATTTACTTTATTGCTCTGTTTTACTGCAGCATTCTTAGTAGTCTTTCTGTATTTTATAAATATTAAAACAAAACTGATTTTTACTTATCTGAATACAAAGTAACTTAATTTTTACAGTTTATTATAATTTATCATAATTTATTTTATCAATTTATCATCATAAACTCTGATAAAATATGTTTAATATATTTTTTCAGTTTTAATAAAACTTTATTGTAATAAATCTATTGATGAAAATGAAAAAATAAATTGGGAGTAAATTTCTGGTTAACATTTAAAAACATATTTATTCTTTTCTATGAATTTTTTAAAAAATCTTTTCACATTTCAACGAGTACTAACTAAAGTGGAATTTAAGTTAGATACATAATATTAGTAAGAAAATACAACAATAAAGACAAGAAGAAAAATAAATCAAGAAACATGATAAAGAAAAGTATAAACTTAAAAATCTTTCTAAGATTAAACTTACACAATAATAGTATATGTTTAATTCTCAGGGTTTAAGCTGTTGCTAGTTTTTTCACAAAAAAGCTACAAGAATTTAGATTTAGCAACAACTTTCTTGGCACATTTCATTAAAAAACTAATGTTTTCCAAGTGGTTAACTAGTGATGGGACGATACCAAAATTTCTCCTGATTCTGCTGAAAATTCCCGATTCCAATTCTTTTTAATACTTTCTAAAGTTTATTTTAGTTTAGAAAAACTACCTATTTACATTATGAGCACGATACATTCATTAATTAATAAAATAAACAAGCATAAGAATGGAAAATCCAGAATCTATCTTTCGAAAGAAACCTGAAAATTTTCCATTTATATATATAGGTATACATGCTATATATAAATAATGTGAAAATTCAAACTCTCTGGAACCAAAACGCTAATAATAAAATATTTTATTGTTTGGTTCCCACGGAGAAAACATGAATCATGAGGAACAACATTCGAATAATGCTGGTTGGTGAAAACGAGAAACTTGACCGAGACGATAAAAGGGCGACGAGAGAGGAAAAGGGGGTCGGTTACGTAGTGTCACTTAGACAGTGTGTGTGCGTCCCAAGTCCCGAGGGAACCCGACCTCTACAAAGGAATACCTTGCCGAGGATACTTTAGCTGGTAACAAGAGCGACTCGGATTAAGAGGTATGACTTCCCCAAAGTCGTGTAAACTCTCCCTCCGCGTATCCGGACTTAGGCGACAGTAGCTCGCCCTAATTGTAACCGTAGCTTTAGTCTTAATAAATTATTGTTGTTTTATACGTTGTTAATGTCCTTTATTCGAGTATCGCCGCCGCTCTACCGTCGGACCCATCCTCTTCCGCACTCTCACTCGCATAACAAAACTGAGCCGCCATCTTGACGTGGGCAGGTCTCATTGACCTGTTAGCCGAGAAAAAGGAGGTGCGACTCCGTCCACCGTCCGGCACCCACAATAACATCACTAGATCCGATATACTATAAAGCTAAATTCCAACCAAATGCTAATTCTATTGGACTAGATATGGCTAAATACTAAATAAATTATGCACTCAATTTGGCACTAGAGGGAGGCATTAGGCACCATCTCTTATTAACTTTAATAATTATATTTAATCAAAGAAGACACAGTCTGTCTAAAATATTTTTGAAACCAGCTTTATTTGCTGTGTCTTCTTTGATTAAATAAAAATTGCCTAAAGACAGAACTCGACAATTTAATAATTATAATTACTGGAAGAAGAAGAAAAATCGGCCTGGAGTGGGACTTGAACCCACAACTCCTGCTTACCATGCAGATGTGTTGTCAGCTACGCTATCCAGACCTCCAGTCCAATCTCCTCTTCCAGCATATATAAGCTTATGTTATAACCATCGACAGTTATTACAATGCCGGCTGGAGACACATCCAGTGCTCATGTCCTGTAAACATCTTCCAAGGCACTCAACCGGCCATCGCAAACCGTCAATGGTTATAACCTAAGCTTATATATGCTGGAAGAGGAAGTCGGACTGGAGTGCTGGATAGCATAACTGGCAACGCATCTGCATGGTAAGCAGGAGTTGTGGGTTCGAGTCCCGCTCTGGGTCGATTTTTTTCTTCCGATAATTCTAAATTATTTAAATTAATTAATTAAAATTATAATTATTAATGTTAATAAGAGATGGCACCTAATGCCTCCCTCTAGTGCCAAATTGGTTGCATAATTTATTTAGTATTTAGCCATATCTAGCCCGATAGAATTCGGCATTTGGTTAGCGATATACATGCTTTTATTGTATAGCAGAAAATAAATTTGTAATCTTATTGCAGATAAAGTTAATATTTTAACACTACCCCAAAATAAATTACTGCTAATTCCGTTTTACTGAAAAAAAACTATCCCATCATGTCATCTAAGGTCGCCATCTTTGAAAATTGTTTTGTTGGCCAACATAACAACCAGGGGAAGGGAAAGGTGATGAGAAGATGCACTTCTTTTTTAATGCTTTTAATAATCAACATGCCTCGTAAATGCTGTAATTCCATCGTATTTAACACTAAATGAGGTTGGGCATTTGAAGCAACAAGCCAAACGAATATCATCACCATGAGTTAACCAACTTTTGAATTCATTCACTTGAGCTGGGTGTACCTAAACATACAATTGAGTGTAGAGTGTACTTATTTGAGGAAAAGAAGAATCAAATGAATGCCTAGACTGATTCATCTTCAAAAATCAATTTTTAAAACTCAAAATGGCAGAAAATTTAGCACAAACAATTATTTTTACTTAGAATAACGCAAAACGCATTCAGAAATTTAACATATTACAGCATCATTAGTGAATCATTACAAAAACTTTAATAGTTATAATGGAATAGTCGTTTTATCATTAAAAAATATGTCTATAGACAAACTAATTTAGCTTGAAGAAAACCTTAAATACTTTCATCTATCTAACTCATTTCTTGAGATTAAAGCAGGACAGACGGACAGGGAACGACAGTGTGAATTTATAGGTCTACAGTTTTTACAAACTGCAGCCAATAATTTTTCTATAAATACAATATTACAAGAACATACGTCCCACATAATTTAAGCAATCTGTTGCCAAAATTAACACTTACCCTGCTAGTCCAGTTGACCTAGTTTCTTACCTGTGTGCTGACTAATTTAAGTAATTTTACAGTATTTTCTACTGAAAATAAAAAACAATCGACTAAAGCTAGGTGAAAAGTAAAACCTGTTTCTGATATTGGGAACATTTATTTGTACATTACTCAATTTTGATGTGTGTGGGATTTATTTTTATGTATTATGCTTTAATGTTATTTGGGAATGTTTTAGAGATAAAGATAAAATGAAAAAAATTAAAAACTGCAATATAGCTTTAAAATTTGTATTTTTATGTGTGAAATATATAGTACATCGATGAACTTATTCATAATAATGATGTACTGTATCATTATTATTATTAGTAGACTTTTTCTGACTGTAGCTGTTTTTCGTAACTGAGTCAGTTTGGTAAATGCACATAAGATGGCATTAGCACTATCAGAAATATAGGAATTTGACTTTTGTATTGATAATATCTAAAAAGTATATAAATTATGTAATATCATATAAACTATACAGGTTTTAAATAATAATGAAATTATGTGGCTTATTTGTATTTTTTCGATCTCAGTTAGGAATAAATTATAATCGCAACATTTTCATCAGATAAATCAATATAATTGGCACTATATTTGTTGATTTTTTATTAATAAATTCGAACAATTATTAGTTAATACGTTAATGCTCCATATCTAAACTTAACTCATATATAAAAAATAAAACGACTCGATTTTCGCTTGCAAAATATGGCAATGAAACTCCGAATCAGACGATGATTGTGGTTGTACAAAATCGCTTATATTTCAAATTTATGAATAAATAGTGTCCACTATTTATTAACAGACGCACTAAAATACACAGAGAAATCATATTTTCAGTGCTGAAAACTTAATGTTACGTTTTAAAGCTAGAAATAGGATATATCAAGAAACGTAATATTACATTTTTCGTTTTTTGTGAAGGAATGCAGAAAACGTAATATTATGTTTCTAGCAGGATAAGTGTTAAACACTTTATTATCACATGAAAGGAATTATTCTCGCATTTTTACAATTATTTTATTTAAATAGTCTTATATAAAGTCTTTTAGACATTAAGGTGAGCAACTTCGATCATGTGGGGCCATCAGAACTAGGGATTGCAATTGCTGGATCCCTCATCCAGCAATCCAGCTGGATCCCGCGTATTCTTCGGCCTGCTGGATCCAGTACCAGGTGCTGGATCCAGGACTGCGGATCCGCAGATACTCAATTAAATTTCTAAATAATGGCGCAAAAGTCTACGTTGTCGGTGTTGCCGCTTTGCTAACTACTAGACTGCTACTAATTACTTACTCATTACTTCATTAACACCAATAATTAAATTACTTATAAATAAACTATACTTTTATCAATCCAACAAAATTTAATGAAATAATAACGTATTCAATCACTTTTAGCAATCTTCCTCAGTTACAAAAAATACATTAACTATAGTACATAAAATGTGTTGGGAATAAATATAAAAAGAATTGTGCTTAATTACACCCCATTTTTAAACAAGATACATAGATGTACTGCCAGGTCTAATAATTTTCGCATTGTATACCGACGTAATCCTACTGTTTTCAAACTTTTAAGAAACGATAAAAAGAAAGAGGATCGGAATTCAACAACGGGTATATATATTCGGTGCCTTTACACGACCAACGTTTCAATTCCAAGCTTGTTTATGTGGGTGCAACGATGCACAGTTTAAAACAAAAGCTCAAGGAGCACAAATATTCAATTGGTAAGAACCTTGACAACACTGCGCTGGCATCATACGCAAGACAGAAGGATGTTAATGTCCAATAGGATTAAGCGGCAATTATAAAAACGACGACGAATAGGCAAACGGTTAAACATCTTGAGAGATTGGAAATCTGCAAGGCGTACATGGCAACTGGTTGTATAAACCATAGAGATGCGAACTCATTGTCTACCATGTAGAGATCCTTTTACATTAATTAATGTTATTAACGAACAATGCTGGTTTCATTGTCATATCTGTTTTTTTTTTCCTTTTCGCTATTTATTTTGTTTATTTATCTATATTTTGTCTGCTTGGGCATTTTCCGTTAATTTTTATATTTATTCCGAACACATTTTATGTTCTACTTTTCTGTAACTGAGGAAGATTCGTAAAAACGATTGAAAACGTTATTATTTTATTAAATCTTGCTGGATTGATAAAGATGTAGTTTATTTAACTTATTCTACTTCCAGTACATAGTTTTTATATACTTATAAATAATTACAGACTAATATGTAGAGCCTATATAAGAAAACTGGTAAGACTGATAGCCACTTAGCCACTGATTATCCGTCCTTACATTATTATAATATAATATATTAATATAAATTAATTAGTAGAATTATCTTTGCTATTATTTAATTTAAAGATTACATTATAATTATAGTCTAACAAAACATTTAAAGTTAATTATCTCTATCTGAAGTGTTAAACCAAACCCGAACCAAAGTTAAGTTTACTACCTAAATGTGTAAGAAGTTTTACTGATTTATAGTGACCAGTCTAAATAATAAAAATTTTCTTAAGTATTTTTAAAAAATGTTTTATTTCTTTAGAAAAAACCATAAATTTCTGGATAGATAGATAGATAGGCAGATAACACTTTATTGCACCAAAAATACATCCGCGCTGGATCCAGCTGAATTATTTTGATACAGCAAAAATCCAGCTGGATTGAAAACATTGCTGGATTGCAATCCCTAATCAGAACCTGTCTAACATGGATCACTTTTCAAATATTAATAATAGACTGGTATTAAGTAATAGTCATTAACCATCTCTTCCAGGAGGCGATCACAAAATATGATATAAGTGGTTTTACAGTGTGCTGGGTTTAAAAATTTTGTTTGTTTTTTCCAAAATTTGATTCACTGGCAGATTACTGTTTAATATTTGGCTGTGAATGATACAGTTTCCCTCAGTTAGCATTAAAAAATATGATTTGTGAAAAATTTAAGATATATTTTCAATTCCTGTCTACTTGACCATTGAATTTGTGCCATTTTGTACCACCCGAATGCTGCAAGAAATGTGACAATGATAAGCTAAAAAAACCAAACTCTTTGTATGGTTTTTGTTTTAATGTTTGTTATATTATAGTATTTGATCTATATAACTACGAAGGTTATCTTACATAAGGGTTTATAACACCAAATACCCAATCTCATTAAACACATTTTAAAAAGTTTTTATTTCTCTATTGGGCACAATTTAAAGAATTTTAAAATTGATTTAGATTGATCACTCAGTACAATAAATCCTATACATAAGATAACCTTTGTAGTTATATAAATCAAATAGTATAATAGAGCTATAGTATAATATAATGTAAGGATTAGAAGTAAGAAATAATCTTAATCTTTGCTGCTGTTATTTTTTGCCTAAGCAATGCTGGGCTCATCTGCTAGTAATCTAATATATAAAGAAAGTTTATTTGATTTTCATGTATTTATTTAAAAACAGTTTGAGCAAATGCAATGAAACTTCACAAGGATCATCCCTCATTAGGAGGAGGATGGCAACTTCTTCTGGTTGAACGTCAATATCCCACCTGCAAAGGGTCTGCCTATCCGATAAATAAAACTGCAGCATTCCATATTACATAAGAACTAGGAAGTAGCATGTTAGCAAACACAAAACCTACACTTAGAAGTTTGAGGATGCAGAGCCAGAATCTTTGGTCAATTTGCCCCAAAATCTGATTAGTTGGTCAATTATCAATTGGAATATATCTTAATAAATAATGACAAATATATCAAGACTAATGAGAAATTATAAGATAGAAGCTAAAAAATTGTGAATTTGAATCTGGAGCATATTAGCCTCAAGATCTTATTAATTACTTAAAATAAAATACTTAATAATAGAAGCAAAAATAAATATATTTTTTCTTCTATTCCTAAGATCACTGTTTTTATCACAAATATCATTTCAAATTTCTCAACTTTTATCATTTATAAATAAAAAATAAACAGTTTGCTACATACCGAGAACCGTGATCTATGCCAGCATTTTCTCCTGGTAGCGGTATCAAGTCTTCTGGCTTCAGCAATTCTCTCTTTCTTACTTTACGCACTTTTTTCTTAGGCTTCTTGAAACGAACCTGGGGATTCAGGAATCACCTACAGTTGCAGTAAATAAAAGTAGAGAGAGAAAGAGACTCTCACATAGCTTAAATTATACTACCCCCCAAGAATCTTAAATTTTAAAATATTTAATATTCTAATTTCTTTAATTAAAGCAATTGTTTTAATAACATAAACAGTCATATAGCCTGATTTATTATTATTAAACTAAATATCTAATTGGTGAATTTATAGGACTACATTTGGGTTATGAATTAATTAATTAACCATATAATTTGTCTGAAGGTAGACAGTTAGGTTATCATCTTATATTAGTAATAGTAATTAGAAATTATATAACTTAGAATAATCTGAAAGAAAAGATTAATATAGAATAGGGAGTAAATCCGTCTTCTGTATACTGCAAATGTCACCAGTTATGTTATCTTCACTTCCATACTTACATTAATTCATACCATACAGGTTACTATATGCTTGATACTGATAATCATCTTGCATCAAAAACTGAAGATGTCTTTGCCTATGACTCTCTACAGCTTTCAACCAATTAGCAACTCCTCCCAGACAGAGTGTATGTAAGTGTATATATATATATGAATATGGTGCATTAGTTCCATTGCAATGTTTACAATAAAAGAAATAAATTTGTTAAAAAAGGGATGTGGATATGTGTAAATCATGCACTAGTTTTGAGGAATACCTAAATTTTCCAAACAGAACAGATTATGAAAATTAGAAGGAATAATTAATTGGTGCAATATTTTAAAATTTTGGTTAAAATGAATTTATCCAATGACAGTATTTTCTCCAAGCCTGTTTTAGCTGATTGATAAATCAGCTAAATACTGCCTCCAACTACTTAAAATACTTTTTTTTTTATGTATAATAATTTATTATTAGAGATTAATATATGTAATTTATTATATTTTAAAGATAACTGGACAATGCATTAGTATAAATCATACCCGTACTCAGCAGAATTAAATAAAAACTTAAACCAACACCTTAATGTTCGCTGAGAGATTTTTAATGTAACGAACGTTTTCGGTCTATTCAATAGTATGCCATTGAATGTTATAAATTGATAAAGCCAAGTATTTTTTTTAACATTAACTGGCAATTATAAAGAATTTTTCAATAATGGCCAACTAACACTGCAGGTTGACTGAAACAACTTTTTACCTGGGGAAAAAGCTGCAAAAACAATCAATTTTGGATTTAAAACAATTTAAACTTTATAAGAGCTAAAATTAGGGAATTTTTTTATAAAATGTAAACAGCTATTACACATTACGTAATCTTAAAATTAAGAAATAAAAATTATTTTACAATGTTATGAAAGTAAAACAAAGAAATAATGTTTATCATTTAATCAATTTTGAGATTACGGCAAAACCCTATATGTTCCTCATTATAGGAAATCACAATATCAAGACGTGTTATCAGATAATTTTATTCAAGTTTAAAGATAGACATAGAGGTTAAAGAAGAAAACATGTATTTCTGGACGTCAAAATTAGAATTCTGCATGAGTACTAGTTGCAATTTTTTCATTGCATAATACAAATTCACATTATAGGGTGTTATATGAGAATTCACTGTATGTAGTAATTTAATAAATAATTATATATATATATATATTGAAACATAGTAATAGATTACATTTATATAATATAATAAAATAACTATAGTAATATTTTGTAAATTATAAAATATTATATAAAATTCAATAAGATATGATAATAAAATTTTGAAAGTTTACAGCATACGCCACACATTTATACTTAAAAAAGTTTTAATAGCTTATGCTGTAAAGTTTTAAAATTGTGAAGTTTTCCTTGTATAAAATCTGCTATAGCTTAGGTCTAGGTTGCAAACTTCAACAAGTAAAATGGCAAAAGCTGTATTTGGGACAAGACTATGTCTCTGAGACTCACGGCTAAGTGGGATCACTTCGACACTCACGGTGGGTCTCATTCTCCAATCTTCTTTGATATCGTTGGTTTTGAGGGCAATCTTTGAAACTTTGCCACCCTCGGCCACGGCGTTGTCCACGATGCATTTTTGATGAAATTAACCTATTCAAAATTTCTCTCCGTCGTGTGTCGGCCAGGTTGAATTTTTGCCGATGCCTAACAAAAATTTTCCGTTTTTGAAAAAAATAATCGTGACTATTGTATTGTCCAAAATGATTTTATTATTTGCTACATTTATTAATATATATATTAATAAATGTAAAAAGAAAACAAATTATATTTCAGAAATTAGTTTTAATATAAAATTATAATGACACACCATCTAGTTTCAATAATATTCTGATGACGAAACGAGATATCTCCAGTCAATCGGTCATGGTTAGTACGTGGTGACTAGAGATATGTGAGGAATAACACAGGACAAATAAAAGGGTTTTTTCAAAGATTCGTTTGTCAAAATTTGATTTCGCAACATTCGCATTTCCAACTTCCCAACCAGCAATGCATGCGCAAATCTCGCATTACTGCCTGTTTGTAGAGTGTCGCCATTTTGTATTTTATTGTGTTTTGGTTCTCGGTCTCCTGACTACCTAACAAGTCTGGTTTTTTTTATTGCATGATTTGGGCACCTAATACTCTGTGCCAAATTTCAACTCCTAACATGTACTCCTTCATACCTCTAAGCTAGTAACACAGCAGTCAGTACAATTTTATAAACAAGACATAGTCTTGTCAATATATTATTAAAATACCACCTTTTAAAATTCAATAATGTAAAATAAAAAATTTAAATAGCTACAAGCCAGATTTTCAAGCTACCATTAAGTTAATAATTTAATCAAACTAAAGTATGTAATTTGGAACTATATATAGGAAAACACGCCTTTAAGCAGTGGGAAAAAATAGTTTTCCCTACTGTTTCTCATTTCCCAATCTTTTGCTTGTCCCAGGATGCTGGGATAAAAGTGAACTGTTTCCCGGGATCCTGGGATAGAATTAGTTATTTTTAAGATATACAAAATATCTTGGAATCAAATGATATAATTATTTTTCATTTTTTAAAGTAATTTAATACGTTCTGCAATTTCCAAAATCATATTAATAATGCTGTGTAAGATATATATATTAAAAATTACCTATGAATTAGGTAGAAATTTTCACAAATAGAAAAAATTTATTAAAGTTTGCTGGAAACTGCATACAACAACAATAACAACAAAAAAAAAGCTTTGAATTGAGTTGAAAATTTTAAAAAAATGAACTTAGATCAAACTTCTAACTTAAAAAGTAATTTTTGTTTTAAATAAAACATAATACAAAATATTATTGTAAATTTTTATAATAAGATTTTAAAAAGCAAAGATGGTCAATACTCCAATCACTCGATCTGGTTCTTATTTAACTAAATGAAAAGCCTGATACCAAGAATGCCCTTTCCAATTCATGTGAGTGGAATCGTCTTTAATGCATTTAAGAGAAGACAGATGTGTGATTTTTCACCTAAAACCTGGAAGATTTCTAGTTTGTAGTACTTCTTTTGCTCTCTAGTATTCTTGATTTGTCTGCCTCAGCTGCTTTAAAAGTGGCATCGAGCTTATAGCCCGATAATTTGGCAATTTGTTTGGCTTTAATAATTAGGTTTATGAAGAAAAACTTCATTCTTGCATACCTTGCACTCATTTGTATCCTTGCCCAATTTGCACAACCTGGTGTTACGCAGTTATTGAAGCTACTGGGCATAGTTAAAATTAATACAGCATTGGCACAATTATTCAAGATATTACAGGTTCTGACAAGTAGAGAATTTTCAGAGTCCTGCCACAAATAAGCTACATATTGATTATTGACCATTTGTGACATGCCATAACAAGGTGAAATTAAAACTAACAAGTAGGTTTAAAATTAATAAATACAAATGTATTCTGACAGTTTATGAGTTAGTTATACTTTCTATTTGCAAAATTTCCTCAACTTTAACACAAAATAAGAAAAAAGTGAATTTTTAAGGAATTTGTGGGATTTCCAGGGATGAGAAAAATTTCCCGGGTTAAAAAATCAACAGGGTTTCCAGGATCCCATTTGAGAAACCCTAGTTTTCCCCACTACTTAAAGGTATCTCAATATATTAAAATTTTAATATCTTACCTTGAATATCAGAAAAATGATGATACTTCTGTATAAAACCAATATTTTTTTGTAATGATTAATTTATTATTTTTTTTATGTATTGTTACCATATGATGACACACTTTATGGAAATATTACTAAGTATAGACTTCCAAACTTTATTAGTTCTTTCAGTTTTCGCTTAATTTATTTTGTTTAAAAAGTTACACTCTGGACACACTGAAGCCAATAACTGACTATCTACAATAACAGTTAATATTAGCAATGTGACTGCTATTGAATTGTATTGAAATAACTGTTGTTTAACTATTTTCAAATTACATTTAAGAAATTGTTAGACCTCTGATAATGTAGTAACATTTCCATATTTTTAATTAATTTTACTTACCATTGCATTAAATTCAAATATTTTTTACTTTCATTGAGCCAAATTTATAACAGTATATTCATCTATCTTGAAAACAAACTAAGAAAAAGTTAAGTGGCAACATTATGTATCATGTTATGCCTAACCCGTAGTTCATTAATCAACAGTGCCAAAATGCCTATTTTAAAATGCTTAGTATGTTCTAGAATAATTTCTGCAACATAAATGCATTAATGATAGTTACTGTTAAATGAGTTTGTGTTCTAAGTATTAGAGACATTTAGACTATAACATTTTAAATAAAATGAATGAAACAGTTCTTTACTGTACTTAAGAATGTAAAAAGTTTTTATAAGCTCATCTTCACTTCAATTGTAAAATGAAGAAAAGAGATCTAACAGTCTGAAATAAATTATATTTTATCTGTATCTTCTTGCATTAACACTGAGCTTTTCTTTATTTCAATTTTGAGAATAATTAAAAATTAACATCAAAATATTTAACATAGATTCTATTTTGTTATAGTAAATTAAATAAGAAAAAATCAACAGATTTGAAAAATTAAAAGTCAACCCAGGAAAATCACTTTCTTGAAATTACTGTCATCTAACAATAAGTTTATATTTAACATTTTCTCACCCAAATTTACTGTCGTTCTTTATATCTTCTATCATAACTGAATATTGGTACTGGATAATCTGGCTACTTAATATTATCTCCAAAAAATTATTATTGATTTTTATTTTTTGGAAAGTGAAAATTTATCAAATCTTAATACTAACCATTTCTTCTGTAGTGTAATATTCATTGGCAATTTTTAAAACTGGTAGATCTAATGTTACCTATAAACATACAATTTCATATTATTGAGAAAAACATTGGTAAGAAAAAAAATCTTAATATATATAAATATGTTTCAGATTACCTCTTGCTGCTGTTTCAATTTCATTCTTATCAGTTCCAACTGTTTTTCACGATCAACAACTGAGGTACCTTTGATGATACAGAAATAAAACATGTTTAAATTATAATTTAAATTCAAGACAGCTTATTATTGATTAATTTCAAGTTAATTTAATATATATTACATAATTATCTTCATTTTTTATATTAACTAATAAATAACAATTCATTTGATTATTAACTGGTAGATTAAATAAATTTTCAAAGAAAATTTTATTGCATTCCTGTTTATTTTCATAATATTGATACTATACTGAAATTTTTTAATAATTTAAAATAATTTTAATAATGATATTTGAAAGGTTTACATGTATTTGTATTTTTCTGATAAATCAGAAAATTTTTTCAAAATGCAAAATTCAAGTATTCTTTGGACAAAATTTTAATAAATATTTTATAAAATTCATATGAAATAATTTTACATGAATATTGCAAATAGGTTCAAATTTTAATCAAATATCTAAAGTATTAAATTCACTTGAAATAAGGAAGTTCGTCAAATACTGCATTCATAATTCTAAAATTATAATTTTATTATCTTTTAATTATTACTTTGAAATAAACACATTACTCATCATATTAGATTAAATTAGTAAAATTCTTCAAATATATACTTTATAAAGTACCAAAGTTAGATTAAAAATTTTTACAAAACAGTTTTTTTGATTACTGGAAGATAACTGAAAAACCAAAATTAAATAATAAATGTAGTTAAAATCAGATTCAAGCTTAATGATATACTGAAATGGCTCTTGATTTTGCACACAAATAATTTTTTGTCATTATATAAAACTTCAAGTCTGAAATCTTTCAACACTATTATAATCGACCTTGACTTTATGAGTCTCTATGAAATGCTAATTTTCAATGGGATACATTCTGACAATGATGTTTTATTCCAATTACAAAGAATCAATTTTAAATATCAAAATGCCAGTTAATGATATTAATCTAAATAGTTTTTTTTATTTATCTGATCAGATAATTATTTTTAACCAGTTTTATTCTATACCTTTAAATTATTTCTGGATGAAATCTTTTTATATTAACCCACAATCACATATAGTAGTGGTAATTTCCCACAACTATTACTATTTTGTGAGAATTTTCCACCAAATTCACTTAGCTGTGCTTCCATGATATGAGGATGTCATGGAAGCACAGCTAAGTGAAGGTGGAAAATTCTCACGTTGTCCATTTGACTGTGTAAAATTTTGTCTAAAAAACTTTTTTCCACTTATCTCAGGCCCTCAAAAAACTGCTACAGAAAATCACCACCTTATGCCTGCAATTGCATAAAAATTTTTTTTATTGTCATACAATTGCATGCATAAGGTGGTGATTTTCCACTCTAATATCATTTTTTAGTTACTTAATGTCATGGAGGTCTCTTTCTCAGCTATGCATGACATAATGACATGCATAGTCTGCCAGTCTGACTTTGAATGCTTGTCTCTGAGATAATTTGGGATGCTAAGACCTTCAACAATTTAAATGTTTTTTTTTTGTGTCCAAATAATACAGAAAGATCATTTTCTGGTCCTTTAGAGAAACACCTCAGCTCTCCCATCATTTACAGTGGAACCTCACTTAACGAGCACCTCGCACAAGTATTTCACATAACAAGCAAAACAAATTGTAACAATTTGCCTCACCTAACAAGCAATGTTTCACGTAATGACTAAGGAAGAGAGGGGAAGTCCCGAATTGTGTGCATGCAGCATGCTCCATCAGTCTGTGTTTAGCACTCGTTCCGCTAGCATCTTAGTGTCACTTGTGATCACATATTTTTCCAAACTTGTGTTCACACATATTACTTATAAACATCAACAATCATAGCCTGTTATATAATAAACATGCCAAATAATATGCCAAATTCTTGTTTCATTAAATTTAATGACCGATTCCAAATTAAATTTTAGAAATGTCTGAATTAAAAATTAACTATTTATAATTATTAAATTTAATATGAGATAGAAACATAACTGAATACCTCTAGTCAAATTAATTAATTTCAAATATTTATTTATAACCTTTACATAACCCAAGAATTTGACATATCGTTTGGAGTGTTTATCAAACAGATTAGCTGTGATTTTTTGTTTCTGCAAATCAAATTCTCATTTCAGGATGGTTCATTCCATGCGAGAAGAAAAGATGATGATGATGATTCATGCTCCTTAACAGTGTATATTGTACAACTTTTTTTGAGTAAACATTATACATAAAACATTTGAGCATTTTTTTTTTTGGTGTGGAACGCATTATCGTATTTTACATTAATTTCTATGGGAAAAATTGTTTTGCATTATGAGTAAGACTCTGGAACGAATTATGCTCGTTAAGCAAGGATCCACTGTACTTCCAGCTAAATTCATTTCACATTAGTCCTTGTTATTGCAAAGTTTGGGAAGCTTCTTATGGGACTTATCCCATAAGAAGTTTCTGAGTTAAGGACATTATACTGTAAACAAAATAATATCTTGTAAGCTACATAACATATAATCTTGAAAATTGGCATGTGAAGAGAAGATACATCTCAGAATTTTTTCAGAATTGTCAAATTCAAGGACAAAAAATCAGCAGAAAATCTCTGCCTTATGCATGCAGCAGTGCTAAAGAAACTGTATGTAATCACAAGTTAATGTTATTAATGTCCAGCAATTGTATTCAAAATCACTCAAAATTATATATAATTTGCCTGTCATTTTTAATTTCTTCCAAAAAAGGAAAAAATATGCAATATTTTACAATGCTGCACATCAATAAAGTTTTCATTGCAAAAATGTAACTCTCTCCTGCAATGTAACTCTCTTTTGTTTATGCTAATTTTAAGATATATAAATAAATAACTTAATTTATGAAATTATATTTCATAACAGTTTCAGAATATATTTGTGTTCAAATTTAATAATAAGTGTAAATTAATATATAATTTTTTTCATTTACAGATTTTATTTGGTAAAATAAATAAGAATATAATTCCAAGAAAACATCTAAAAATTTTGGCAAGAAAATAAAATCAAAGCAAATGGTCATTTTATCACAATGAAAGTAACAAATCCAATTTTATATAAAAAGAATACAAATGAATAATTCCACATATTAAAAGAAAAAACGTCGTAAGTATTGTGTGTCAGACTGAATTCTTAAGGTTGTAAGAATTTTCAGTATTTTTAAGAATTTTTTTATCAGTGAGAGGTATACAAAATAAGCAACTTTGCATTGTTTTATTTATAATTAGAAACAGAAATATGTGATTTCAATTCTTTACAGGTTATATTTCTCAACTCAATGGAATTACTGATCAATATCGCTACAAATATAATAAAAATTGTGTATTTACCAATAACAAAAGTTTCCTTCTTCACACCATCAATTTCTTCATCATATTTCGACAAAAGAGTTTTCTTTTTAACCTGATAATAAAAACAATATATTAATACATTATAATTAAAATTTTATGAATTTAGTAAAATTATGAAAGACCATCATTTAAAAACTAGTCTGTAAAATAAGTAATATGCATATAAAACCTAAAGATTACGCAGAATAACTACCTAATATTGGAAATTAAGTGTTTGGTACAAATGTAAATAATTGATTGTTCAAAAAAAAAAACAATAACTAACATAGATTTTTTTTATTACATTGAACGGAATCATTCAATTTTGGTAACCTCTACAGAAATTTTATTTTGATACCGTGTTTTATTTTACTCTGAAGAATCTCTCCTAATCGAGTAATCATCAAAATTAGGGAAGGTTGCTGCAAAATTTATTCTATTGTAAAACATTTATTGCAATTATAAAATTTTTGTATTCCATATAATTATTTTTTTGTGATCTTTATTAAAAAGTACTTTGGACAATTGTAATAAAAAAGTGAAAACAAAGCAAACAAAAAGTTTCAGTTTTGTTTTCAATAGTCATAAAACAGCAAATATGCTTTCCGGAATACACACAAAATATGCAAGGAAGCCTGCTTCCCTCAGAGTGATATATATGCTGGGCAGCCTACTACCTGGTGCTTAGGACACAGTCTTGATTTTACTCTACAACTTTTATTAATTTTATTTTATTGATATCAACAAAAAGAAGCAGACTTACAATTTGTCCCTTATAAAATAGGTGTGCAATGTATATATTTCTTTCTATAAAACAAACCCTTTATGTACAGCTTTCTGATAATCTCCAAAATAATTTTGAAAAGAATGAAAATGTAATTGAACATGACTAATTTTTGTAATCAATCACAAAGAAAAATGTAAAAATAATCTTGAAAAAATCTGAACAACAGAATTATGGAAGATTGTTGGCAAAAACACAAATATAAAGGACTTTAATTAATGTTGTGTTACAAATTAACTTGGATGGAACAGAAAATAACGTACAAGTTTTTTTCTCTGTCAAGCACTACTGGCACTGCATTAAGGTTCTCTGTGGTGTCTGCCAGAGATAGAGCCCTCTAAAATGTGTTTGCTGTAGCACTGAATAATTTGCAAAACTTAATGTAAATTGAAACAGTATATAGAAATTGTGGTTGAGAATTGTGTTTACCACTTCACAAGATGGATAAAAAAACTGTTTATATGATGAAGTGTATTGTTAACATAAGATTATTTGCTGACATGACATGACTGATGCTGCATGGTACACCATAAAAAAATTAAATTTTTTCTTTACTAAATACATTAACACTGTCCTCTCAAAAATTGTCTTATACACTCCAGGAGTATGTGCACATTACTGATTTATATATTAAAAAAATTTATCACAAATGTATTTCAGTTTTATAACTGAAATCATGAAAGATTTTAAGTAGAAGTAATAATTAAAATTTTTAATTAAATAATAATATACAATTAGTTTTACTTACCATTCCAAATTCATCAAACTCATCATCGTATGGTTTATAATCACTCTTCCTTAATTTATTTTCAATATTTTTTGCTGCTTTTTCATTATCAATAAAATTAACATTTTCTAAAACATCATCACTCTCTTCCAGAACACCTATTTAATTTACTATTATTAAATTTTGGTAAAATTTAAATAGCCAGTAATTTAATTGTAAAGTATAACATTTTTACTTTGATGTATTTTATTTTCACAATAATATAACTACATTAAGTAAAGCTGATAAATGTAAAAAGGTTCTTTTTTCGGTTAGTAAAATGGTTATCTTCCTATTCGATTCATCAATAAAAAGATTTTCGGCAAAATATTTTAATACCTTTTAAAGGATTTTTAATTATTTTATAAACCGATAATATTTTCTTTTAACTATATCAAAACCTTTTAAATAAATTATTAATTTATATATCTTAACAAAAGCTGTTTCTATAATACAAACTTTTTTCTTAATTAAACTAATCTTGAAGTGATTGGCTTAAGAATTAATCTAGAGATGTTGATCTCTATATCAGTTTGAAAAAAAGCTTTCATTTTGCCATTTTTTAAAAATAACTTCATCTTTTAATTTCTACTTCTTTATTATTATTATTATTATTATTATTAAATAAAATCAACCTCTTTAATATGTCATATTTTGACTTATATAATTTTTATTATACTTTCTTCATGAGTAGATATAGACAACCAAGCTGTAAGTATTCTATTTGATTATGTTGTTATACTGATCAAATGATAAGATCGGATTCACTATTGGATTAGAGCCATGGAGAGATATGGATACAAAGTCATGCCCAGTTGCCATCGTGAATGACCTGTATGATTAACCTCTTCAATTAATTAGTCTAGAAATTAAAAGTGATTGAAGATACAGGGTGTGTAACTGGTAATGAATTTGCATATTAAGCAGAAGCTGTATGGTTTGAGTTTCACTTCAAATTGGTCTTTTCTTTCAGAATAATTTAAATTATTTAATTCAACTCAAAAATTATTATAACTATTAAATTTAATACAAGATGGTAGCATAAGTCCAAATTACATAATATCTGTAAATTAACTAGCCAAATTCTAGCCTAATAGTTAATCTGGCCTTATCATCTGATTATTTTCTTCATGTTTCAAGCACCACAGAAAGTTGTAATCCACCTTATAATTAAAATCATAGAAATGGAAATTCTTAAAATATTACCAATACTTGAAATATCATTGTTTATTTAAACTAGTTTAAAAAATTTAATTTTTGCTTTGTTACCTTTGTCTTTTAATGTAAGAATTATATTTTGTCCTTCCTCAAATTTTTCCTGAGAATGACCAACAACAAGGCCTTTCAAATCCTTTGAGCCGTAATTCTTACAAAAAGAAAAAAACTTTTAATATTTATTATTTTTCAAACTACAAAAATTCATATTTCAATAATCAAATCAAAAACCTTTTCTGATTTTTTTTTCATATTAAATTCTTCTTCAATTAATGCTCCTACTCCAAATTCTTTGTCCATTTCTTCCAACAACTTAGCCTATTTTAATATATGTAATTATTTATTAAGAATATTTAATTTTTATAAATAATTATTTAAACAAACAAAACATTATATATATTATATATGTTTTGTTTGTTTGTTATATATATAGCTATAATATACCAGGTGTATAAGCTTAAATCCGCTGTTTGCTAATAGATGGCGTTAGTAGGCATATTAAACTACCGTGGAGACTCTATACTTTTTTTTTTTTTTGATGATTTTGACATCTGTCAACATTAATCAGTGCACATCATCAGCAATTTCATACAACATCATACATTTTTCCTTTGGTAATCATGCCTAGTTTTGTGCCAAAAAAAAGAGCATATGCGAGAAGCTCTGCTTTTCTGCTTCAATTTGAAGAAATCGGCTGCCGAAGCACATCAAATGCTTGTGAAGGCTTATGGCAACAGTACTTTATCGGAAACCACGTGCAGAGATTGGTTTTGTTAGTTCAAAGAAGGCAATTTTGACCTGAGTGACAAGAAGCGTGAAAATCGGCCCAGGAACATTGAAGACCATCAATTGCAGGCTCTTTTGGACGAGGACGATACCCAATCGCGAAAAATGCTTGCTGAGCAACTGGGTGTTACTCAACCAGCCATTTCCATGCGTCTACATGCCATGGGAAAGATTCAAAAGATTAGAAAATGGGTGCCACATGAATTGAACGATAGGCAGATAGAGCGATGCCAAAACACGTGAAATCTTACTCACCAGACAAAAAAGAAAGTCGTTTCTTCATCGGATTTTAACTGGTGACGAAAAATGGATATATTTTGAGAATCCTAAACACAAGAAATCATGGGGTGATCCAGGCAAACCATCAACGTTTTCCCCAAGACCAAATCGCTTTGGACGGAAGACAATGCTGTGCATTTGGTGGGATCAGCAGAGTATCGTCTACCATGAGCTGTTGAAACCTGGTGAAACTGTCAATGCCCACTGCTACTACCAACAACTGATCAAATTGCACTATGCTCTGTGTGAAAAAAGGCCAGATTATCAGCAAAGACACAACAAGCTGATTTTCCTCCATGACAATGCACCATTGCACTAGTCAACATTGGTCCGAAACTACTTGGAGACACTCAACTGGGAGGTGCTACCCCATCCCGCTTATTCACCAGACCTGGCCCCTTCTGACTATCACTTGTTTTCGTCGATGGGCCACGCGATTGCTGAGTAGCACTTCGATTCTTACGAAAATGTCTGGAAATGGCTTGATGAGTGGTTTTCCTCGAAAGAAAAGGAATTTTTTTGGCATGGTATCCACACATTGCCCGCGAGGGAAAAAATGTGTCACTAGTGAGGGAAAGTACTTTGAATAAATTTGTTTTTGCTTGCTATGAAAAAAGCGTGTGTTTTTCTGACTAAAAAACAGCGGATTTAAGCTTATACCCTGGTATTTGACAACAAAGTATCTTTTTTATCAATTTACCCAATCATTTACAAGCAAGCTGAGGGTATTATAAGATAAAGTAGTACAGAAAATCAATATTAACAATTTTTTCTATATAACTTGTTCTATTCTTTAATATATGCATGCATATATATGCTTCAGAAATCATTCCAAACAGATCCATGTATTTGAATATTTTATATTTTTATTTCAAACCATTAAAAATGCTAATTAATTACTCTACTAAATCTTATAAAACAATATCTACTTGATCATTGTATATGTATTAACTTGTCTTATTTTCTATTATTTTATCATATCCTAGCCTACTTAAATTAATTTATCATTTACCGTATTTTACGGACTATAAGACACACCTTAATTTTTAAGCAATTTTTTTAAAAAAAATACCTATAAGACGCTATGGACTATAAGACGCACCTGAATTTTGGAGACAATTTTTCGAAGAAAAGTGCGTCTTATAGTCTGTAAAATACGGTATAAAAAAAAAATGCTATTAATCTATTACATCCAAAAGTCACATGGTATAATTTAATCTATAAGTTATTGAATAAAAACATGAATGAAATTTTAAGATAATTATCATAATGGCACAAATAATTTTAAAAAATATGTAATCATTAAGAAATAATGAGTGTAAAAATGATAACCCAAAAAATTTTCCATTTTTGACTCCACATGTAAAATTATCCTGTCACCAATAAATCATTCAACAAGTTGCCTGTTCACATTAACTGATGTTATTACCTGCCTTGAACAGCATTCATAATACCAGTGTGCTCCAACTATCAATTTTTCCGTCTCCCACGTAAATATTACACATGTATACATAAATAGCATTAATTTTTACAATAGTAATGCTCTTGAATTTTTTGATTTAGTCACTTGACAAAATTATCATTTTCAACAAATGGATGAAAATATTTTTATCTTCAAAAATTATATTTAACATCTCTTAACATTTTCTTACCATAAAAGTCTATTTCTGAACAAAAAACAAATATATTCTAGTAAAATCTTGTTTTATATAAAATGTATGTTCAATTTATTTCAATAACTTCGATTTCTAAATCACATATTAAAATCATAATTAAGACTATACTTCTCATCAAAAGTTATTAAATAAATGCAAAATTTTCAAAAATCTCATAAAATACAATAAATGATGTACAAAAACAATTTCCAATGCCCAATTTACTTAAAAATATGCAGATAATTATTACAAAAGTTAGCTGAACTACATTTAAGCTTAACCAACATAAAAAATTATGCTCAGCAATGATTTATACTAAAAAGAGAAGTATCTAAGAAATTAATCAAACTTCTGGAAGGCACTTATTGATATTTGTAAGATTACTTCCTACCTTAAATATCAGTACCAATTTCCTGTACTGATATTTAATTGCTTATATTATGTGGATAATATAAGAAATTTTTTCCTACCTTTTAACAAGTAATGAATATACAGTCAAACCTGTTTTTATGCGCTCTTTTTATGTGCGATTTTTATTTGTGCGATTTTTTTAATGCAAATTTTTAATTTGTGCGGTATAGTTGGCGACTAGTCTCGTGCGATTCGTCATGTCTTACGTTGACTTATTATAGCTAAATAAACTTATTATAGCATAAATGCACTTATTATAGTAATATTATTGCATGAATATGCGAAAAATGAAATAATTTACTTTTTAAGTCAACAAAACACCACCTGGACAAAAATATGTAAAACAGACGATAGACCAGACGATGCAGTCAAGTGCTGACATCTGTTGTCAATAAATTCTATTTCGTACGGTTTTGAGTTATTTTCTATGTGAGACTTTTTTTATGCGGTCAACAGGAACCGCATAAAAAAAAATATTTTTTAATTGTGCTGCGAAAACTATTATTTACAGCCATTCGTGAAGTTTCGTGAGATTTTTTTTATGCGTTTTTTTTAATGCGGTCCCTATCCCCCGCATAAAAACAGGTTTGACTGTACTAATTAGTCTAACAGAATATGATTCAGAATCTTTATAATCATATATAATTTTGTAAAAATATATGATAAGCTTAAGTTTAATGAAATTTTATAACATACTCTTTTGTCGGCCAATTCTTTCTCTTCTTGTAATTTACGACTTTTTGTTACCCAGTTAGCTGCAGTTTCTTCTTCTGAGTCACTTTCAGCAAGTCCTTTAACTTTACTAAATAAAAAGTATTAAAATAATTATATTAGTATAAATTTTGTTTTATGATTAAATAGAATGCTCTAATGCAGGGGTGGCCAACAGTTTTTGCCCCCGGGCCGAATTGGAAAGAAAAATTTTTTCACGGGCCAAACGAAATATTAAAATTAAATCATGTTAAATACAAATACAGGTCAGGTTTGTTAGAACGGAAGATAAATAGAGCAACATGGCAGAATGGCAAACGAGTTTCACTGAGTGTGGGGTCTTTCGTTCTTCAAATAGTGTAAATTTATAACAGACGAATACAAAAGTTGTAAATCTCTACAATGGAATTTTTTTAAAAATGAAGAAGTATCACAATTCATCCATTCGACCAATTATTAGAAGTTAAGTAGCTAATATTGAAAAATTAATCACGGGCCGCATAAACCCATTACGCGGGCCGTATGTTGGCCACCCCTGCTCTAATGTATAAAAAATGTCAAATAAATTAAATATTCATTTTATTTGTTATTTATTTTGAACTGTTTCTTCCCAGTGGCACTAAGAGAGTTATCCTTTTCCATTCTGTATGCCCAGGACATCAAATCAGACTTTCTCTTCTCATTAAAAAAAATTTAATTTTTTTATAATAGCATAACTTTATTCTTATTGATAAAAGAATCATTCAAAAAGTGTATTTGACAAGAAATGTACTTCCTTTGAATATTTATATACTTTTTGGAATTTATTCATAAGAAATTTTCAAAAAAATATATCTGATTAGTCTAATGTATTTACATTATCTGTTTACACTAGAACAAGCAAAAACCAGTTTAACAGCTTTGTATTTCCCCCTATCATTAACACTCACTTATCTGCTCTTTCTACAAAGACTAGATTATTCGGCATCATCCCAGTGATAAAAACCCTGCACTAGGAGTTTGTTGGTGAAACCAACTTCTGGCAATAAACCACACTTGACTTACAGTATATTTTTTCAATTTCCTCTGACAATTATTCATTTTTATGTATTTATAAAACATTTTTGTGTCCTATACTGGTAATATATTTCGTTTCTTTCCATTTTTCAAAGTATTGTACAGTAAATACATTTATTTTTACCACTCAACAAGTTGGTAACACTATTTTCAAGTTGCTTATTACCAGATGAGCTAACTCTCTAAATCAAATCACTGGTTTTCAAAGTATATCTGCAAGCATGTTTTAGGTGTCCAGATACTAATGTAGTCATTTTTCCAAAATGCAATTCTATGCTTTTTAGCCAGAGGAAAGAACATTTTCATGTATTGCAAATCCCTTACATTAGGTTACAATAATATACAAAATATTCTGGAATATATCTAAGATGATATTTACAAGACAAGGAATTGGATGGGGCAAAGATAGTATGTGGTTCATCCGCAACTACATTTAAAAAACTGAAGATTTTTTAGATTTACCTTAGTTTTGTTGCAATCACTCTCTTCTCCTTCAATGTTGTTAATCTGTCTTTCAACTTTTCAGCTTCTTCTTTCTTGGATAAATTTTCTGTTTTAACAAATATTTCTTGTTTTCCACTTTCTGGAGCACTGGCATTAGAACTTTCATCTCCAAGTCCTAAAGAAACATAAGTAACAGATTTAAAATATGCTAAAGTCAAGTTAGAGATACAGGAAGACTGATAAACAAGATTGAAAGCAAAACAAAAATAAATAAATAAACAGTTCTATTCCAAAAATACGATCAAACTTTATAGATAAAATTCTGCTTTTAGATGCTCTTTCATGATTTATAATTAATAAAAATATGAAAGTCTATGAAGCTTGATATTATTATAACAGTAACAACATTTTTGATATCCAAAATTTCAAGGAATATAAACAATATGAAAATTACAATGCATTGTCTAATTTTCAATAAAATAAACTTGTAAAATATTGTTGTAAATATAGTGAACAATGATTCATAAAATCTGTAAATGACTAACTAAACCAATATTCACTTATGATAAATATTAAAATCATTGAAAAAGTCTTTTTACTCTATTTGTACACATAAGAACATTATACATACATAACAAATGAAGGCAATATAAACAATTACTACTAAAATCTACATTAAAATTTAAGTTCAGAAGTTAAAATTCAAAAAATTTTTAATAACAACTTACTGTTTCAAATATTATAGCGAAATTTTAAAATACAATAGAGCGTCGATAAGTGGAACGTCGGTAAGTGGAATGGCCGGAAAGTGGAACTATTTTCAGTCGGACTGTGTCGTGCTGAATCGAATGTTTTTGATACTAAATTTACTTCTAAAGTATAATTTTCATGTTTTTTATATTCTTTAATATATTTATTTTGTTTGTACAAAATGCAGAAATAATTTTTAACGATACGATAGCCTCGATGATTATAAAAATTTTCGTTAGGCTTAAAATCGACGAAAATTCAACGCGAAGCGACACGCAACGGAGAAAAATTCAACAGGAAGCGATACGCAACGGAGAAAAATTTGAACATCGGACAGGTTAATGTATTTTTTCGTACAAAGTCGGAAACTGGAACAAATCATTAACTGGAAGGACCCCAGTCCCCAATTGGTTCCACTTATCGACGCTCTACTGTACTGAAATTTCCACATTTACCTGGTATTTGAATTTCTTCATTTATTTCTAGAGGTTTCAATCCTAATTTTGCTCGTAGTTTACTAAAAAATAATTAAGGAAAAAAATTAATGTTTTAAGGCTTTCTATGTATTTTTATAATGTTCCTTTTCACATAAATTGATTTTATCAAGTTTTTCATAAGGTTATTATTATAAGAATTCATCTTGATTAAGAAAACAATAATTAATTAATTAATTAATAATCACATGCATATATATTAATTAATTTGAAAATGTATTAATTATGATTACAATTAGTACAGTTCCAAATTAGCATTTGTTACGGTGATTTCTGATAAATTACAAAAATTAATTGGAAAGCTTTTCTAAAGTACTTTATAATTTCTTTCTCTTCAGGTTTAACAGAAAAAATTTATTCTTTACAAGTTGATAACATGCTCATTTGCTGCCAACCAGGTAATCTTTACATATTTGAATTAGAACCTATAAACTATGACTTAATAATTAAATGGTTAAATGAAATATTTTCATAACAAATTATTTAGACATCAGATGTAAAGAAGAAAAAACACTTAACACTTCCATTCAAACTAATAATGAAAATATTGAACAAACAAATAATTTCAAATATCTTGGTAACACTGAAAACAGAGTAGAAAATAAACAACTACAATACAATAAATGAAACTATTAGAAAAAATTTTTTGAAAACATGATAACACAAATAAGACTATACAATATAACTGCAAAACCCACTTTTCTTTATGGATGTAAGACCTAGAGCTGACAAAGAAAGACCAGAAAAGACTGAAAGTAGCACACACAAGACTCCTCAGACATCTTGTGGGATTCAATAGAAGAGAAAGGAAAAACAAAGAAATTAGATACTTAATGAATATAAACAACATTACAGATAGCATAAACAAGTATAGGTAACAATTAGATACACTACATTGAAAGAATAAGAAGTAAAATACTCCAAAAATGTTATGTAACAATAGTATACCGAAAGGAGAAACAAAGAGGAAGACCTGCAAAAACATGGAAACAACAATTTGGCTGAATAGTTTGATGTGATAGAATGAGAAATGATCCAAACCATAACTGTGCAGAAGGAAAATAAATACTTTTTCTTATCAAAATATATAAACGTTTTAATATTAAGAGATTATTCAATAACTGAACACCAAAAAAAAAAGTAAGCATTGACGTCACACTACAATAAAAATATAAAATATTAATTTATTAACAGCATGCATATGTTATTATTCATTTATATTTATTTCAGTCAATATTACAAAAGATGAAAACACCAAAAAAGTTATATTTCTTGATACAGTATACTTTAAGATAACTTTCTTGTTTAAATATTTAAAATCTGAACATACTTTATTTTAATCAATTAAAATACTAATCAAATAATCATAACAACAATTTAAGAGAATTTTATGTTGATTCTTTAATATCAAATTCCGTTAAATGTAAACTTTTAAAATTTAATATATTATTTAAAAAAGTCAGGATCAAGCAATTATTATTTAATACTTACTTTGTATCACTTATGCCTAATGATAATTTTGCTCCACCCTCTGCAATATTTTCTTCATCTGAAAATATTCAACTTAAATTAAAATATTTCTATTGATAATATCCATATTTTATGGCAACCAAATACAAGTATAATTTCTATATTTTTATAACAATTATTAAAACTACTGAAATTCAATGTACAGTACAAGATCTGATCAAAAGTATCAGGAAAAAATGCCTGCATACCTATTTGGTTCAAACACTAACAAAACACTAATGACTTCCCTTCAAAATATGCCCCTTCTGAGTTCACACACTTCTCCCAGTATTGTTTTCACCATTGAAAGCATTTTTCAAAATCATTTATTGAGATGTCCATCAGGTCACTTTGTCATTTGATCACTTCTGTGTCCTGAAATCTCTTTCTTTTGAGTGGAATCTTGAGTTTGAAAAAGAACCAAAAGTCAACCAGAGCCATGTCTGAGGAATAATGAGGTTGCTGAACCTGTGCAATACCGTTTTTCGAGGAACGTCTGAATGAGATATGATGCATGGACTGGAGCATATTGTGATGAATGAACCAGTTGCCAGACTTCCAGAGCTGTGGTCTCTTGCATCTAAAAGCGTCTCGTAGGTGACAAACAGTCAGGTAGTAGTACTTCATCACAGTTTTTTCATGAGGGTTACTCATGATAAACTATACCCTGGTGGTCAAAAAAATGGTAAACACGACCTTCACATTGCTGCATAATTGTTGTGCCTTCTTTGACTGTGGAGACCATGGCACTTTCCACTGAGATGATTTTGCCTTTGTCTCAGAGTCATACCTGTAGACCAGGTCTCATCTCTGGTTATAATCTTCACGAAATCAGGATCTCTCATGTTCTGCCAAGTCACTAATGCAACAATAATAGATTACACATAGCTGCCTGACAGTGACTGCAGGATAGGGAGAGCTCGTCAAAATTCCCACACATGCAGTAGGGCCCAACGTCACATGACAACATAAGTCTCTTCCCCAACTTGAAAATACTTGCAAAGAAAAAAATAAGGTTGGATACTTTTTGATCAGACCTTGTATATTGTCTTCTCTGTTAATTTAATTAAAATATTATGCTAAGCTAAAAGTCAAACATTACTTATATTATTCATATTATCTGTGTGATATACAGATCAATTAGATTCACTTCTGAATTTAACAATAAACTTTAAATGAACTTTCAGAGTATGTTGCTTAAGTTCTTTTTGCAGTTATTACACAATAGTTGTATTCAGTAGCCAAGAAAATTTAATAAACCAAAAAGCTTTCAAAATTTATGATTTAGAAATTTTCCAAGCCAAATTTAATCTTGATTTATAGTGACACCATTTAATAGTATGCTTATTTAACTAATATAAAATTAAAAATTCTTCTGGCATTAATAACTGAAATGCAATCATCAGATCACCAAAGACTGATATGCAATACAGTAATTGTCAATGATGACCTTTAAGAAGTCAGCTAAGTAAATTTGATAAATCTTGATGAATTCTGGATGTTTATGTGATAGCAATATTGAAAGCATATAGCTTTCTGTTCTATTTCGTGAAAATGTACAATAAAAATTTGTTTTAATAATCAAAATTATAGTTTTTTGTATAAAAAGTTTAGAAAAAGTGTGAAACAAAGTATAAAACAAAACAGATGCAAATGAATTCAAATTTACTTAAATGTTTAAGTTTGTTTATTTGAGATAGTTGATAATTTGGAAGTTTAATGTTTACTGTAACTTTATATATAGTCTTTTATTTAATTTTTTAAACTCTATCTGTCCTGCAGCACTAAGAAGGCCTCATTCACAGTCATCTAGATACTACAGGCCCAGACTTCACCAATTTGTCTTTTCAATTCTTCAACGTTGAAAGCCTTTGTTGTATACACCCTGTCTTTGACAAACCAGCAAAGAAAGAAATCTAGTGGTGTAATTTGGTAAAAATATATGGCCAGAACAAATTAAACATTACAAAAAAAAATCCTTAAAAAGATTCTTCTAAGACAATACATACAAATATGTCTTTATTCCAATCCAGTCCTTTCAAACGCACATTTGGGGAATTAACAATTTCACGATGGAGTCGACCTTTCTTTATAGGCTACTTGTCCGCCTTTAAATGTAAAACAGTTAAAATATCCCTCTGGCAGTGGCACTTCATATAAAATTAAAAATATACATTTGGTAAAATATATGCATTTGAAAGGATTGGATTGGAATAAAGATAAATTTGTATGTATTGTCTTAGAAGAATCTTTTTAAGGATTTTTTTGTAATATCTAGTAGTGTAATGTTGGGGAATTGAGGTGGCCAGGAATTGGTCCTCTGCAACCAATCCAACATTCAGGAAATTATTCCTGTATGCAATCCCAAACAATTAAACCCTAGTGTAGAGGTGCCTCATCTTACTGGAAGTAAACGTTCAGTTGTCAGCATTCAATTTGTGGTATCACATACATAGCCCTACAACATATCAAGGTATGTAGTGCTAGTTACTATATGTTTGGAAAAAAAAATACTCCTAATTTTCCACCACAGTGCCACTTACATTCAGCCAAGGTTTGCACAAACTCTTACAGCTTCTCTATTATCAGAAACAAAACAGAGGTCACTATGTTTATGTATTATTTTTTTATTTCAACCTGAAATGCACTCAATAATTTATAACCACCCTGTATATTTATGCATTTTTTAAATTATTAATACATTGATCATCTTAAAATTTACATTCAGATAGAAATTTTGAAAACTCTTGTGATACAAACATGCTTTAGTTGTTTAATCATGATAATTCAGAAGGTATTAATGTTTGAATATATGATATATTCAAACTAGGGTTTCTCAAACGAGATCTTGGAATCCCGGCTGTTTTTTTAACCTGGGAAATTCTTCTCATCCTGGGAAATTGCGCAAATTTCTAAAAAGTTCACTTTTTTTTTTCTTTTTTTGTGTTAACGTTGACAAAATTATGCAAATAGAAAGTATAATTAACTCATAAACTGTCAGAATACATTTGTATTTATTAATTTTAAGCCTGCTTATTAGTTTTTTAAATTTTTGCTCGTTATGGCATGTCAAAAATGGTCAATAATCAATATGTATTTGTGGCAGGACTCTGAAAATTCTCTACTTGTCAGAACCTGTAATATCTTGAATAATTGTGCCAATGCTGTATTAATTTTAACTATGCCCAGTAGCTTCAACAACTGCGTAACGGCAGGTTGTGCAAATTGGACAAGGATACAAATGAGTACGAAGTCTGCAAGTATGAAGTTTTTATTAAAGACAAACGAACTGCTGAATTATCGGGCTGTAAGTTTGATGCCGCTATTAAAGCAGCCGAGGTAGACAAATCAAGAATACTAGAGAACAAAAGAAGTACTACAATCTCAAAAATAAACTAGAAATCTTCAAGGCTACAGGAGAAAAAAACACATAACATTTGTCTTCTCTTAAATGCATTAAAGAAGATTCAACCCACATCCATTGAATTGGAAAGGGCATTTTCAGCAGCGGGACTTTTCATTATTAAAATAATAACCAGATTGGGTGATCAGAGTATTGACCATCTTTAGTTTTCAAAATCTTATAAAAATTTACAATAATATTTTGTATTATGTTTTATGTAAAAAACAAAAATTACCTTCTAAGTTAGAAGTTTGAATAAGTTCATTTTTTTCTTTAAATTTTCAACTCAATTCAAAGGCATTTTTTTTTGTAAACAGTTTCCAACAAACTTTAATTAATTTCTTCTATCTGTGAAAATTTCTACATAATTCAAAGGTAATTTTAATATATATTTTACATAGCATTATTATTATTATGATTTTGGAGATTGAGGAATGTATTAAATTACTTTTAAAAATGAAAAATAATTATATCATTTGATTTCAAGATATTTTTTATATTTTAAAAATAATTATATCCCAGATTTCCAAGGATTCCGGGAAACAGTTCACTTTTTTCCCAAAATCCTGGGACAAGCAAAAGACTTGGGAAATGAGAAAACCTAATTCTAACCAAACTTTTTAAGTATCAATGAAATCATAGAGAGCAACAAGATCTGGTGAAAGCCAAAAGACATTAAAGCAAATGAATTAACTGATATAAATATGCATCAACAAATAAAATAATATGATTTTTCTAAACCTATATTTCATTTAAAACAATTTTATTACTTAGAAAACTGTTAAATGTGATATGTAAAATTATCATTTATATTGATTATTAACTCACTCGCAATGCTGCATTCCACAGATGGTATACAATGTAGAGTCCCATACAATGCGCAAATAAAGCAAGCAACAACCCTCAAATTTTGTCTATCAGAGGTATACATTTTTTTTTGTTTTTGACTTATAGGCCAAGGTTTAAACTTTCATAAATTGTGTGATAATGCAGGTTTCGATAATGCAATTTTCTATAATGCGTAACAAATCCCCCACATTGTACGGGACTCTACTATATTTGTATCTTTCAAATCAGCTGCCTTGCTCCACTAGTGGCTCATCACTACTGTAGGATTCATTGTTACTTAGCTCAATTGCATTTTTATATTAAGATATGCCTTTATACAAATAACATCACACTAAACCTGATAACATTAAGCCAATACATCACCAACTGCCACAAATAATTGGGCTAACTTTTGGATATACGTGGTACGATCCAAAAGTTCAGGGAATGCAGTAATCTACGACAACAAAAGCATGTATTTGAAGTTACAGCGTATGAAATGGATTCTACCAAACCATTTCTACGTGTTCAGGTTAATTTCACCCATGTCATGTGATTAAACCGCGAGCGCTGCTGTTTTTTTCCGAAGATAGTTACCTTTGTCCTGCGACGTAATCAAAGTGGAGTTTCAAGAACAACCTCCAACATTTCGACTTCACCGTGACCTTTCACCGTAGAATCACCATACACCTTTCTTAGCAAGTTTAAAATCTCCGTAGGTGTTTTACCTAAACGCTGACAAAATTTAATGTTGGAGATTGTTCTTGAAACTCCACTTTGATTACGTCGCAGGACAAAGGTAACTATCTCTGGAAAAAAACAGCAGCGCTCGCAGTTTAATCACATGACATGGGTGAAATTAACCTGAACACGTAGAAATGATTTGGTAGAATCCATTTCATATGCTGTAACTTCAAATACATGCTTTTGTTGTCGTAGATTACTGCATTCCCCGAACTTTTGGATCGTACCACGTATATGATTAAAGATTAGAAATAAATTTGGCACTCGAGGTAGGCGTTAGGTGCCATCTCTTATTAAAATTAATAATTATAATAATTTAAATAATTTAGATTAAACTGGAAGAAAAGAATCGGCCGAAGCGGGACTCAAACTCGCAACTTCCGCTTACCATGCGATCGCGTTGCCAGTTACACTACCCGGACCTTTGGTCCAATCTCCTCTTCCAGTATATATAAGCCAAAGACATAACAATCAACAGCTATTTTCTTCCAGTTTAATCTAAATTATTTAAATTATTATAATTCAATAAACATCTTCTACTATTAACACTGCAGTGAGTAACACAAAGTCACCGACAAAAAACCTTTTACAGTGTTGTATACGATAGAGAACCAACTAACGTTTTCGGCCTCCACCAAGGCCTTCTTCAGGTTGAGGTTATTATAATTATTAATTTTAATAAGAGATGGCGCCTAACACCTACCTCAAGCGCCAAATTTATTTTTAATCTTTAATCGTATATATCCAAAAGTTAGCCCGATTATTTAAGGCAGTTGGTGATGTATTGGATATGCCTTTGACATACAGCAACAAATAAAGCAACTCTACCATTGTGTACCATATTTTTAGAACAAGCACTTTTGATGATAAAAATTATATATGAAGTAAAGTGTAGCAGATGTATTTACATAGATAAAAAAGAAAACAAAATTTATCATTATTTTACAGTATAGTACAACATTTATACTATTGACACACTTTATATTATACTACACTACATGAAAGAACTTAAATCTAGCTTCTTAACAAGCAAAAAATTGCATTGCTCGTGTGGTTAATCAGAACAGCAAATATTGCCCTTACATTATTTTCAGTAATGACATCTAGTCTCTGTGTTACAAGAAGAGTTTAGGCTCAGGGCTCTCAAAATATGTGACAAGTTTTGTGAAAATGTATTTCACAGTCTACTACAATAAAAGTGTGTAACTATTTTATTTTCTAAGCAATACCTGGGATCAGTTAATAATTATATATTAACTGTACGGTTCTATATTCAACGGTTGACTCAACGAGAGAACAATGTTTCTAAATGGACCGTTGAATTCTCCATTGAGACTAGTGACGTCAGCACTGTTTCACCGTTGAGCTCAACGGTCTCAACGACCTGAAAGACCGTTGAGTATTCAAAAAACTAACATGGCGGCTTCCACGAAAAAGTAAATTTTGCTTATAGAAACTATCCATTTGCTGCTGTGGATGCCGTAATAGCGGACAGATTAAGGAACGATCCATATATGATAAAACATGTGATTGCATGATACAGTATGTTGGATAATTTAGTTAATATTGAAATATTACGATTTTTTTCATTTGTCCAAAATTGATTATGATCGATATTTAGCCCTCTTCATCCGTCCTAATGATATAAATATTCAAGAAATTAATTAAAATTATTAAATAAAGACCCAGTATACAAGAAAATGATAGAGATATGGGTTCATTTGAATAAAAGGATTTATTCGAATAATGGTTAAGCGAGTTACTTTAATTATTTAGCAAAACAGTGACGACTGCCACTTTCTCGTTACTTAAGTCAGCCATCTTGAAAAGTGACCTCTCAATGAAAGCATTTCTTTTTTCTGCAAAATGTGACGTCAGATCGTTCAACAGAGGGACTCAATGGAAAATTCACTGTTGAGTAAACCATTGAATATAAAAATGTACAGTAAATATTCTATCAGTAAAAACTGTAAACGAAAAGTGATTGTCAAAAATTTTTTTTAAATGTATTTGATTATTCAAAAAATTTATTTTCTACAATCATAGGCCTACTTTTTATAATTTTTCAGGACATTATTACAATCATAAAAATTTTTGATAAAATTATTAATTACATTGAGCAATTATCAAGTGGTAGTCTCTTTAATCCGAATAACGGTAGACTGTCTCACAGCTAAACAGGTTTAATAACTCCTTTATTGGCTTTTTAACATATGCATTTTGGATCAGTGTTATAAGTCCTGATCCCTCCTCAGTGCTACAAAAAACAAAGGTTTTTTATTAACATATGATTTTATTAACATAACATTTTATAACACTGATCCGAAATGCATATGTTAAAAAGCCAATAAAGGAGTTATTAAACCTGTTTAGCTGTGAGACAGTCTACCGTTATTCGGATTAAAGAGACTACCACTTGATAAACATAAAATACAGCTACTAAAGAAAATTTAATAAAAATTGAGCAATTATTTATTGTGACATCATCACAACACAAGGCTGCGATTTTTAACCTTATTTTTAATTTAAAATGTATGCTCTCCATCTCAAATTAGTAATGGCTTGCCCCTGTATATCATACTTCTCCTTTAACAATACAGTTGTGCCAGTCATCTATCTAACACCTTTCGGGGAAAAATTTTTGAATTGAAATAAAATGACTTCCAATTTGCATCAGAAGTTCTTATATAGTAAATCGGGGCATCCTGCCCCTAAGGTTTCCAAATCTGATCTTGTCTTTCATCTATCTAACTCCATTCTTGAGATTACAGAAAGACAGACAGATGGACGACAGTGGGAATTTATAGATCTATAATTTTTTCAAATTACGGCCCAAAAAATTAAAAAAGAACACACTCAAACACCAATACCACTTTAATATTACAAGATTTAATATAAATGTTTTTGACTATTTTAAACAGATGAAAATGACAAAAACAACACCCCAATACTGGTTAAATATAATGAGCTTTTGGAATGGAGATTACAAAAATTTGTTTTTATAAAAAGTAATTTTTTTTCAATTCTTAAAATTTTTCTTTGTAATCAAGCTGAAAACAAAATTTGTATGCAAATTCAATGACGTTCGTTTTTTCATAATATACTGAGGGGAGCTTTGCCTTACGAGCTTCATCCACTTGTTCGTGTAATTATCAGCTATAACCATTTCTTTTTAAATATTGTATTCAAATGTTTATAACATGTTCAATTTTTAAATTTTTAAACAAACTATTTAGTTTTATTATTGATAAATTGACAGATTTGTCAATAATAAAAGAGTCTGTAGATAGGCAGCCCAACCCCAAAGTTTGCTTTGCTCCCACCACTCAAACCCCTATCAAGTCAATCGCCTGTTCACATTGCTTATGCCTGTGGGGCAGCTCCCTTTAGCCCAACCCTCCTCATTTTGATCCCTTTGCTTAATGACAATTGATTATATAATTTTTCTTCTTCCTTGTTCTAGCTTTCCTATAAACCAGGTGTTGCTGTCATTAATGATAGTGCTCTAAATCAAGGGTGTGCAACCATTTTTATAACATGAGCCAGAATAAATTTTACGTTTTTTCCACGGGCTGTAGTAGTTAATTGACGTCTTCTTGCGACCTGTAATTTTTTAGTCTGCAAATGTGAAATAAATAAAAAAAGTAGTTAGTTACTACATTTATTTCTCTTGTCGTTTTCGAAAATTACAAATTGGAAAAATAACTATTAATTAGTTATTTTTCCAATTTAATAATCTATTAAAGATCTCGTGGGCCAGATAGAAACTTTTCGCTGGCCGTAGCTGGCCCACAGGCCGGGGGTTGCCCACTGTTGCTTTAAATGATGACCCAAAAGACTGTCACTGTGTTTTGTTTTTATAGATTAAATTAAAAGTTACTATATACCATATTTACTCGCATATAAGATGAGGTTTTTATTCATTTTTCATTGCTTCAAAAACCTAGATTGTCCTATACACACGAGCAAAGGATTCTTTGCATTTTTGCAATAATTTTTATGAACCATGTGTTCACATTTTTTACTGGATGCTCACCTTCTGGTGTTTAATTAAAAACAAAAGTATTTTATCTGGGTCATTTCAATCATTCTTGTGTATTGTCAAGAGTAAAGATGAATAGTAATAGGAAAAGCTTTTGAATTGAATTCCAATTTGAAATTCCAAAATTACACAGGAGCCCCAATATAAGTTATAATCCATTCCTACGTGAAAACAGATGATTATTTGGAAATCAGAATTCGGAGAAACTCATAAGTGTAATTGATGGAGAGTGGATTCGACTGTTAAGAATTGGCAAAAAAGGTTCCCGATTGTCCAACTTTACTTGAACAAATTACGTTGTCGATTTTACAGGATTTTTCTTTAAAGTTTAAAATGCCAGTATTTTTGCAGGACAATGTGTGCATTTACGTGCATTTGACATTTTACTTGTGATTAAATGAAATAAAATTAAATTGTATTAATAAATCTGATTTTCTTTATTTTGATCTTTAAAGTCACACCTCATCCTATATGCAAGATCGTCTTATAAGTAAGTAAATATGGTAAAAAAATTAAATTTTTAAAGATCGCCTTAACAAATGCAAGCAAATGAAAATATCAGATTTTATTTTAAAAAGTTAAAGAAAAATTAAGATGTTGCTGATACTTCAGATTAAATTTAACAGAAAAGCTCAGAAGATGATGATATTTTACTAAAAAGAAAACATCCTCATTTAACATTGAAGAAAAATTAATATTAACACGCAATATTTTTGATTGTCATTGTTATTTAATTATTGATTGCTTTAATAAACATATTTCTCTTAATTACAAAAAAGAACAGTATATTTTTGCTAACTTTTGGAACCTAACACTAAGTTTTGTACTATTCCTTTCACAGATTCACATAACACTGCACTTTTCAGAACCTGACTACCATGTTACGTGGGGGATATCTGTATACACTAATTTACTACTTTGTAATAAAAAATTTAATAATTACAGTTATTATGACTGTTTGAGTTGCTCCTAGGAAATTGAGTGATCATCAAAAACTGGGAAAATGATTGTAACAATAAATTTTGTGATAAATTTTCAGCAAAGTGTAAATTTCTATTGTAATTATGACTTTAGGTTTTCAATATAATTATGTTTTAGACTAGGAGTACTTAATGGGGTCAATACTAGCCACTTAGGGGTTGATGAAAGCTTGAGAAGGGGTTCAATAAAACTTTGCAAATATAAAAAATTTTACCTGTTTTTTTCATTGTCAAAAAAATAAATAAATAAATTTAAGAACATGTTTTTAAAAATTATGTAGAAGGACTGTTGTGTTTGTGTGTGTGTAATATAGGGAAAATTGTTCCATGTGCCAATAGTTCCACCAATAAACAATTTAAATTTCACAGTGCATCTCATCAAGAGACTTCCTGAATTTATTGCTACATTGTATTCATGTACCAAATCTGTAGTAAGCACTTGTGAACTTCAGCAAGATAGGGGGCAACCATATAAACACAAAAAGTGGTAAACCAATTTCCGGGCCTCATTTAACTTTTTCAGGTGATACTTGTAAGATTCTCAGTCAGAATGTTTTCCAGGATTCTAGTTCAGACTAAACTGTGAAAAAAGTCTATTGGGATGTAGGTAGATCTGTTACATTATCAAATTGCAAGTTTTGCCATAGCATTCACATAGCAAAAAGTGTATCCAGTTTCCACAACTGGACATTCCACTACAATATGTTTCATAATCATTGTATCTTTTGTAACTTAATTATTATTAAAAGCTGTATTTACATAAAGTTTTATAGGTGGATAGTGATCTTCAAAGTTAAAAATGTGTGTGTGTGTATACATATATTCTTTTAACTAAAGCAACTTCTAAAAAATATATATTTGACTAATATTCAAATGCATCACAAAGATAAAAAGTAATAAAAGTAATAGTTCCATATATTATTGTAAAAGTTAGAGTAATTATAGAATTATGAAGTTTGCCCTATTAAATACAAAAAAAACATTTATTTTTTAGTGAAAAAGTTTCAAAGTTTCAAAACAAAATTATTGCAATAAAGACAAAGGTTTTGTGAGATTCAACAGAATAGAGTTAACTCCATTCCAGCAAACCACACAAATCTGTTAGTCAACTGTAGAAATAATAGGCAAAGTAATGCATTTGTCTGCATGACTGAAAAATGGTGTTTCCATAAACATCAGCCATTTGCATAAAACACCAAACATGTTCCGAATGAGTGCTACTATAGAGGGCGTGCGGCAGAAAAATACTCAACGGCTCTGAAACCATTGATTCTGCCGAATGCAGCCAACATGGCAGCGTAAAACCAAGTGGCAAAATTTTTTGAACTTCCAATGAATCACTGCCATAGTATCTAGTGGCCACACTTCTTTTCGCATCCATCGAGCACTTACGACATCCCTATTGCAAACGATGACAAATACAATTGAACACGACTTAGTTAACTAGGTCGTCGGTCAGATTCAAGGTTTTTCAGCACAAGGTTAGACAAAAGAGTGGCAGCAGATCTAGCCGGTTATGTCTCTGTTTGCCCCCTTGGTTACTTATCTGTGAAAATTTCCTATGATCCAATCTGGCCTCAAACCTGGATCCTTCAGAATGGCAGGCTGATGCTTTACCAGTCTGTTCATATGCCATACAGTCTGTCATACAGTACATAAATGTTGTGTATTATATTTATATACAGTATGTATTAAGATTCTAGATCTGAATGAGGATGGAGGTGGCCATCCCCTCATTCAGATCTAGAATCTATCGAAATAAGTGTTTTAAATAGGAGATACCTTCGTCATTAGTTGGCTCCTGCTTAATTTTTATTTCTTCTTTCTTCTCTGCAACATCTTCGTCGTCATAATAATGTCTACTTCTTTTGTGTCGTCGTTCTCTTTCTCTAGATCGAGATCTAGAACGTCTTCTATGTTTTTTCCTGTCTCTGTCCTTATGTTTTTTAGAAGAACCCATTTTTTACTATGCAACTAACAAAATTTTTATAAAGACTCAAAACAGCGTATATAAATCTAAACTCACGATTGCCAGATACGAACGTTTGACGAATTGGTTTTTAAAAAAATCCGCCCAAAAATAATTTTAATATTTTGTCTTTAATTTAATCAAAATTACGATAAAACAATTGAAAAATATAAAATTTAAAATAAATAAATAAATAAAATTTTTTTTAATTAATAGAAGTTTTAAAGTAACATTGTCGGATTTGATACATTGACATGGCGGCGAAAGGTCTAAATGGTTCTTGCCGCTTTGAGGAATCGAGTTCGAGTTCCGAGGAATCCAAAAAAATGGGACCTAAAACTTTAATTGCTTTTTTAAATTTATTTATTGATTGATTGATCTATAAATTTTGATATTAAATTGGCGTGTTAATAAAATTGCTTTAGTTAAAAATAGGGGAAAAAAGTGATCACGTGACATATTAAAAACAGGCAAAACCGAGGAATCTGGTTACCCTACTGATTTTTTTTTTTTTTTTACTCTTTTCGCCCTGTGGGCAATAAGACTGCTTCTTTTAAGCAAGCCCATTATGGATTCGGCCAGGCCACAATGGGACGGCCAGGTGGTGAGGGACGAGAGCCGACATATCCGGTCGGACGACCCCCCCTCCCCCGAAAAATTCCTGGGGATTTCTCGCCCCGTCCGGATTCGACCCCGGGTCCCCAGAGCTGTAAGCTGCCACCTTGACCTCTCGGCCATCCGGCCACAAGTTACCCTACTGATAGTAGATAAAACTAGACCAGAGTAAATACTCTATATTAGACTTTCAGATCGACCTCTCGGTAGTACCAAAACTTCGGTATGTTTACATTTCGCATTTTTATTTTTTTAACACTTTCCGCTTTATCTATATTGCATTGCTACCACATTTAGATTTGATGCTTCCTATTCCTATGCGCTTAAATATGATTCGATCATTTTCACATTTCTACAAATGGCGCCAAAAGATAATAAGATGCGCACAGGTTTGCTACAGTGAATCTAGCAGATGTTCGAAAAAAAAACTGTAAAGGAATCCAGTGATAGACGCGATTCCGTTGTCACGCGATAAATTTAGCTTTGTGACGACAGCGTAATGTAGTTATGCTTTTCTGTAACGTAGTTATGACGTCTCATTAATGTGCTCAGAATTTAATTCAGCCTACCGCTTTGGGGACCCGGGCGGGTTGAAAATTCTCCAGGAATTTTTCGGGGAAGTGGCCCGTCCAAATATGTCGGCCCCCGTCCCTCACCACCCGGCCGCCCCATTGTGGGCCTGGCCGAACCCATAATGGGCTTGCTAAATGAGGCCCTCTTAATGCCCACAAGGCGAAAACAGTTTTTAGAAAAAGTATGTTGAGAGGTATAAAAATTCTTTATATATATTTATTTTAATTTTATTCAAATCAAGTCGATAATACGAGTACAGTAGACTTCCCCTATAACACGGTAGATACGTTCCGTGTTATAGGGGAGTCTACTGTATGTGTATATAAAAATTAATAACGTTGGTGCGCATCTCTTTATTTCAATTGGGATGCAATTTGAAAAAAAAAATATATACCTATAAATTTCCATCGTCATCGGTCCATTTGTCCGTCCTTCCTTAATCTCGAGAACGGAGTACGATACATGAAAATCAGGACCAAATATAGAAAGCTTAGGGCAGAATGTCCCATTTAACTATACATGATTCCAAAAAGTTCTCCCCCGAAATAAATTAGATAATGACAGGTAGGAGTCTGTTGATTATTATATTTACACTATGAAAAATTATATTTTTTAAGTGCACTGTCGGCCGCTCATGCGCATGCACGCCCTGCATACCTACAGGAAGCAGCACTGACTCGTTCCATACGAGACTTTCCCTGCTTCCCACCCACCTTTATTGTATAATCTTTGGCCCAAGTGTGGATAGATTTGTTGAAATCCGGCAGCCTGCCAGTCGTGTTAGAAACAATTGGCTCTTAAGTTCCTAAAACACGTCGTGAACAAAATGATCTACATCGAATATCAATTTCTCACCGAAATAATATATTATGTAAGAAATATGGTACTGCACACTATAACAAAACATTTCGACAACCATAATGGAATGAAGAAAACTTATCTAAACACAGATGCAGGGATTATAAAATGCCATTGATTTTGTACTGTACATGCAGGCTCAAATGTTACTACTACTGGGTTAATATTACAAAAATGAAAGTAATTTTTCAACACAGTTTCTTTCCAACCACCCATCATATAATGACAAAATGTAAATTCGGATTTGTTCATTTAAATATAAATGACATTGTGCGTAATCAGGTTACATTTATTTTGTTTCGGGTTGAACGTATTGTCTTGTTTTCCATCTTCCTTTTTATCAGTTAAAATGTCTAGTGTCTCTGTCTGAGGGCGGCTTAAATTTGTGTAAAGAAATGCTGAAAGATCATATTAAAGATTTTTTGATCCCGTTGTTAATCTTTAGGCATGATAAGACTTGCGCTTTTTCCAAAAGGAGAAAATTTGTTTATGTAGTTCCTATTCCATAAACACTAGTGTTCTTCAAATTCAACTCTTAACCCAAAAGATTATTATAATTAATTTAATAGTTTGTTCTGTATCTTAAAAATTAAAAAGATTAATTGAGATAAAAATCGCCACTTTTTTCTTAAATTTAAAAAATTACTTCCGTATGTATATACAGTATTCGATTAATTTTAAATTATCAATTTTCCATATAACAATTTTTTCTGCTTAATATCAGTTTAAATATATTTACATAAATAAATAAAACTTTGATGTAAGGTATACTTTTTTTTTTTTATTAAAAAGAAATAGTATACAGTTATTTACAATATTTTTTTTTTTTTATAAAGACTAAAATCCAATTTATTTCTCTTTGTCGTTGATATATCAATCGCTATCACTTGCACTACCAAAGATCTCTTCTTCGTCTCTCCTCTTCTGATCTTCCTCCTCCTCTTCCTCTTCTTCCTCCTCCTCCTCTTCGGCCTCACTTTCACTTTCGCTTGATGATGACATTGATGAGGACGACTCGCTACTACTACTACTAGCTGATTTAGAGTTTTTATCTTTATCTGCATTTTCTTTTTCTTCGTCCTCTTCGTTTTCTTGGCTCTCTCTCTCTTCGGCGTCTTCGTCTATGTCCATTTTCTCTTCTTCGTCTTCGTCTTTTTCTTCTTCTTTGCCATCTTCTTGTCTGTCTTCTTTATCACTTTCACCTTCAGACACTTCTGTGATAGAGAGAATATATTGTGTTATAATTTCCAGTAAAATTTTACAGCTAAATAATTTTTGATTACTTGATTATTTAAAAGATATTTTATAACAAATTTAAATTGACTATAACCTTTTGTTCCATTTCTGACTTCTTCTTCTTCTTCCTCCTCCTCCTCTTCTTGAGGTGGTTCTAATTGAGTCATTCGTACTTCCTAATAGTAAGAAACTCTATTATCATCTAATTTCTCCTCCTTTTTAAGGGATTATCAAGATATTAATTTATTATCAGATTTATAACATTACTAAAAATACAACCTGAGTTCTTAATTCGGCTTCATTTAATGCTCTGTGATGTACTACCAATCTGGAATTGTTTGGCTGTACTCCTGGTTTCAAGCGACGTTTACTTAGTCTTACCCTGATATTAAACAACAAATATACATTAACAAGTTATATCTGCTTGTTAACTAATAACATTAAATGTTTTTCACACTTAAATTTCTGCATTAATTTTCATTTTATAACCATAAAATGGGGGTGAATAGAAACACCTTTTTGTCTAAATGATTATGTAACTCCAATAATGTTAATGATGTACCTTGTAATTTGTATTAAAAAATTGGTCTTATCTCCTTTAACAATTTTAGTACATAATATACAGAGGAATCAAAAGATTACATACTTAAAGATCATGTTTGATTCTATTTTAGAATTAGAGAATTGAAAGAAAATGCTTTCTCTTTGCAAAAAGCTGTTTGTTAGTTACAAAGACCAGATATTATGCACATTAGAACTTACACAGAACAGCTTTTATAAAAACACTGCTTAAGTTGCTTTGATAATCTGAAAAATGATTACATTACATAAAAACGGAAAAGCTTTTAAAAGTTATTTAAGCCACTGAAGTAATTATCAGTCATTAGGTTTTTGAAGTATACCAAAGAGCTGTTAATGGAGGTGTAGTTTCCTAAGAACCCATATGTAAAGCAAAATTTTTCACACGTCTCCAAAAATTCTTTACTGTGGTATTGTAGAAAGTGCCCAACATACTTAATCAAGACCAATATGTAAAACATACAAATTGGTATATTTAACTATTTCAGAGCCATATCTTAGACTTCTTCACATTTTAAACCATTGGTATTGAAAAAAGTTGCTTGGGATGAATACAAACAGCAATTTTTATTGTTTTTATTCATCCCACAAATTCAAAATTGTTACATAACAAAAAGAGATCAATGATTATAAAAAAAAATATTTAAAATATGAGCGAGTTCAATGAAAATTTAATGAAATATTATTATTTAACTTTTATATTATTTAGTTTTTAAGAAAATTTAATAAAAATTCTATTCAGACAGTGTCTCATAATATATAATAAGACCTAGAAGAAAAACAAACCTAGTTTCCAATTCATCGTAATATACTGCACCATCACGAAATACAAAAAAATAATTTTCTTCATAACCCTTCGAAGCCTTATTCTTAACATTCCAATTATATTCACGTGCCATTTTGTATTCATATCTGAAAAAGGAAATCTTAATTTAATACGTATTAAATAAATCCAGATTGGTAATGATCAAATTTAACTTAATTAGTATTAGTAACTTTAATAATGTTGTTATAAAATTGCTAAATAGTAAATATTTTGCAAATTTTAAAAAAAACATACTTTAAAGTTACATTATTTTTATAATAATAAAAATTATTTCAAAAATTCCATAGTTTTACTTTTAATACAGAAATCACAATATCAAGAAATAGAAATGAAATTACATTATAACACTGTATTACGACAATAAAATCAAATTTAGAATTTTAAGAATCAATTAATTTTAAAAGTTTTTTAAGATAATTCTTTCTCAAAATTTAAATTGTTTTTTTTTTAATATTCATTTATCAATATTTATTAAAGAAATTACATAAATAGTTGACTATTTTTAATCAGTGTAATGTATCAGCAATAGTATAGAGCAGCAGTTCTTAACCCTTTTAGTGGTCAGCACCCCCTTGAATCTGAAAATGAGCTCTTGCAACCCCTTAAAAAAAATGTGTGTATATTTGTTGTGCGAGGTTTCTCGAACCATGTTAGAGTGAATCCGTGCTATAGAAGTGTCATGTTATACGAGGTTATCTGTAAATATTGTTACAAACCTTTCTTATTCAAGGTATGTGAACATGTCTCAACTAATTTCTGTACTGCACGTGACAATGTGACTACATTAACTGCATGTACTGACGACTGATGACAAGCACAATGTGCTGAGAGACGGTAGAGTAGAGAGTATAGAAGTGAGACGGTAGAGAGTGAAGAAGTGGGGATGCCATGCTGCTGGGTACCACGATTTGTAGAGAATACGGTCATCTCGTTTGTATTTTTTTTGTTTTTTTTTTATTTTTGAAATTTCTCTCACATCCCTGAGAGTGCATGTACCCCAGGTTAAGAACCACTGGTATAGAGGGTGGGTTATGTATAATTAGAAAGTTTCCTTATTCATAGTTAGTTCAAGGGTTGGCAAACTTTTTTAGGAAAGGGCCAGATTGTTAAAAAAAAAATCAGGTTCAACAGGACATGTTGCAAACTTGAATAGGTATATTTTTTTAATAGGTACTTCTACTCATAAAGCAAATGCAATTTCATAACACAATAACCCTTAAGACAGTGGTGTCATCTGAGATAGGACTGGCCACGCCATCCCTATTTGATTTACATGCAATTTTTCCATGTGAATATAATACAGTATTAACTAGTAGGCTGGATTGAAAACAGGCTGCAGGCCAGATTTGGCCCATGGGCTGCAGTTTGCTGACTTCTGGTTTAGTTAATAGAAATTTTTAGATAAATTTAAGATATTCAAAAATTGAAAACTTGCTTAGATATAAAATGAGCAATTATTATTGTGACATCATCATAATGCCAGGCTGCAAATTTTTAATCATATTTTTAATTTAAAATATAGTAAAAAATAAAAGAAATAAAATATTTTATTTCTTTACAAACAAAATTAAATATCGTACAATCGAAAGAGGTGAAAGAAAATCTGATGCTGCAGATTCTTTAGGAATAGAACATTAACAATACAATACACAATAATCCAACAATAATCAGTCAATCGGAAAGAATAAAACAGAATTCTGCTCAGAATTATACAAATGTTACAACAGCAAAATTAACTCACTTAAGAAGCCATTTATAGAAAAATGGAGAAAATGTTAAGTTTGTAGATAGATGTCATGTCACAACATTCTATGCCATTAACTCAAATGGTAATTCAAGAAAAAGCATTATTTGCATTATTTTTGTTTAATCACCTGAAATCTAAACAAACTGAAGAAAATTGTGGAAAATTTTGTGACTTCTCACGGTTGATTTGAGAAATTTAAAAAACAGGCCAGAAATCATAGTGTAAAATTATCAGGAGAAGCTACAAGTACAGATGTTGAAGCTGAGAAATTTCCAGAAAAACTAAAGGAAATAATTAAACAAAAATTTTTCACCAAATTTAGTGATCAATGTTGACAATAGCAGTTTGTTCTGGAAACAGCTACCATCAAAAAGCTTCATTTCTATTGAAGAAAAATGAGCACCTTTGGTAATATTAAATGTAACAAATGATCCAAAGACCATTTAATGTTACTCTTTGGATCAAATGCCTCTGGCAATTTTAAATCAAAATTGTTATTAGTTTCCATTCAAAAAAATCCAAGGGCATTAAAAGGTCTCATAAAAACGAATCTACCTATAATATGGGAAGCTAACAGAAAAGTGTGGATCACCAAGGAGTTATTTACTGACTGGTTTGTTAATCATTTTTGTCCAGAAGTGAAACAATATTGCCAAAGAAATGATTTTGAAGAAAAAGATCTTTTGTTGTTGGACAATGCTCCAGGACATCCTATCTTAATACATTAGACACATGCATTCCTGTCAAAGTTGTTTTTCTTCCAACAAACACAACTTTCCTGATTCAACTAATGAATCAAGGAGTGATAGCAACATTTAATGCATATTATCTGCATTGTACCTTATGAAGTTTAATCAAACTAGAAGATAAAGAACAAATGACAAGTATAAGTTTTTGGAAAAACTATGCCATTAAAGATGCAATTGAAAACATTAATAACTCTTGGAAAAAAGTCACTCAGAAACTCTTAAATGTAGTTTGGTGCAAATTATGGTCAGAAGTTGTACTAGAAGAAAATAACATTCAAAAGATTAGAAATAATGTTATCAAAATGGATCAATCAACAAGTTTTGAAAATGTTGATGACAAGGATGTAAGAAATTTATTAAATGCAAAAGATAATGGTCTTTCAGTGGAAGAGTTGGAAAAACTTGTTAGCGTTGAAACCAAAGAAAGTGAAGATGAGATAAAAAAAGTTCCTACTAAAAAAGTATTAGCAACCAAAAATTTAAAGGTGCTTGAATGACATTGAAAATGTTATAAATTTTTTAGTGAAAATGGTCCTGATTTACAAAGAAGTGTTATTGTTAAGCAATAGGTGTTAAATACAAATTGGTATAGGCAATTGTTAAATGAAAGACAATAAGCATAAACAATCAATGTTAGATCCATATTTAAGAATATAATTTTATATTTGTTTGGTATGTAATATTGACATTTTATTTAATAAAGTCTTTCTTTTTCCAAAAACTGTCTTTCATTTTCTTAAGGAATGAATGTATCCCTTAAGGCCATAGAATTTTCACCTCTGAAAACAAAGTTTCACTTAACAAAGTAACTTCATGAAACACATCCTCTTCACAGATCAAGGTTTGCCTGTACTTGGTCATCCAAAACAGTCAGCATCATTTTCTCACCTTTTACTAAATTGCTTTTACTAAATTACTTTTGCTTGCTATTCAATCATTTGAGCATGTGACATGTCATATTTTCACACAACTCCTTCAACAATTGGAAAGCTAGTCCAAATTTTATTCATTTTACAAGAAACTTGTACACTACATTACTTGATTTGTAAACTGGACATTATTCTGAAAACCTGACATCATACCCACTTTAAAATGTCTGTATGTACTTACTGTATGTTAGACTTAAAGGTCATAGAGTAGCCTCTTGTATTAATTCCATTATATCTCTTTTATATGACTATTAAATATTTACATTTTTGTTTGAAAAATTTTGCTACAAATACTGATAATTTTTATATAAATTTTCATTTTCTAAATATAGATGACTTTATGAGAAATTAAATTTATATTAATATTTCATCTAGTGAATTGTATATAAAATAAAACATCTTACTTATCTTCATCCATATAATCCATTCCTTCTTCAGAATCTCTCTTCCTTTTTTCAATTGTTTCCTCTGTGGGTAAGAAATAAGCTACAAACTGTTCTCCACTTTCATCCATTACACCTCTAAAATATAAAAATATAATTATATATATATATATATATATATTAATATATATAAATTATTTTAGAATTATAAAATTTTGATTATACCTGATCATAGCCTGTGACATTTCTTCTATCTGAGTCATTGGAGCTGGTGCTGTATCAAACATTACTTGAGCAAATGGATATTTCCAAAGCTGAAAGCATCAATTAATAAATCAAACAAAAATAATAAAGATTTTGTTTTATATTTATTATATATATATATAATATATACAGGGTTCCTATTCAAATTTTCGATTTTTGTTTTAAATTCTATGACTTTCCCTGACCAACTTTGTACAAAGTCCCTAACACTCATAACCCTTACTGTATGACACATTGACAAAATACTGTGAAACAATATTTGACTTACTATGAATATACACTTTTGTTTCTCCAACTTTTTAATTAGTTATTTTTTCTAATTAACAGTTATATATTTTTTATAATTGCCAAATTAAAACCAAAACTAAAATATTTTATTAAATTAAAGTAGTTTATTCTGTTATTAATCCATACCCATAAATATACATGGCTTTGAAAAACAGAAAAAAGCAATTACAGTCAAACCTGTTTTTATGCGGGGGATAGGGACCGCATTAAAAAAAACGCATTAAAAAAAATCTCACGAAACTTCACGAATGGCTGTAAATAATAGTTTTCGCAACACAATTAAAAAATATTTTTTTTATGCGGTCAACAGGGACCGCATAAAAAAAGTCTCACATAGAAAATAACTCAAAACCGTACGAAATAGAATTTATTGACAACAGATGTCAGCACTTGACTGCATCGTCTGGTCTATCGTCTGTTTTACATATTTTTGTCCAGGTGGTGTTTTGTTGACTTAAAAAGTAAATTATTTCATTTTTCGCATATTCATGCAATAATATTACTATAATAAGTGCATTTATGCTATAATAAGTTTATTTAGCTATAATAAGTCAACGTAAGACATGACGAATCGCACGAGACTAGTCGCCAACTATACCGCACAAATTAAAAATTCGCATTAAAAAAAATCGCACAAATAAAAATCGCACATAAAAAGAGCGCATAAAAACAGGTTTGACTGTATTTATTTATTATTCATTAACAAATCCAGTTACATACAAAAGTAAATTTATCCTTTCATAAATTTCCTGAACTTTATAAAATACTAATAAACTGGAAAAAAAATCAGAAATAATACTATTTAAATTATTTATCATTTTTTGTAATTTGTAAATTTTTGAGAAAATTTTGTGTATGCTTGGTAGAAATTTTGGTACTGAAGATATTCTGCACCTCTTTTCATAAGCTGTATTGCAGCACATTATGTCTTACTGCCTGCACATGGCTACACTTAGTCAAGCATACTATCAGCAAAAAAACAAAAAAAATTAAACAAGGCAGTCAAGGAAGCAAATTCCCTGACTTTCCATGGCATTTTATGAACACTAATGAAAATTCTGACTTTCCTGGTATTTAGGAATCCTGTATCTATATATATAATCGAGACGAGTTGATGATGATGATGATGATGATAATAATAATAATAATAATAATATCATCAAGTGCAGAGCCCAAACAATAAGGAGTTGAAAGTTAAAATTTGGTACACAGTTAGGGTACATTATGAGGACGCACATTAAGAAGGGATTTTTCGAAATTCCTCCCCACGGGGGAGAGGAAAAGGATTAAGTTTTAACACTTCCATTGTTGATGGAAGTGTTAAGTAACAATGGAAGTGTCAAGTAACAATGGAAGTGCCAACAATGGAAGTGTTAGGTAACAATGGAATTGTTAAGAGAAAGCGACATGCAAGATGCAGATGCAGATTTTTCATTTTTACGGGAAATCGAACATATTTTTAGACCCATCTAACAATTCTCTAATTAGTCTAGAAACAGGGGGACCCAATTCTTGCATTCTGTGAAAACGGGTAAAGTTAACTATAATGTAATAATCTTAATCTTCGCTACCGTTACTTTTGCCCAAGCAACGCCGGGCTTATCTGCTAGTATATATAAAAAACATCTAACAGAGAAATGAAATAATAAAATTACAATTTGTATACATAATGAAAGTACTATTTTGTCTTACTGTTGCCCATTAATTTAAGTTTATTAAAAATTAATAATTAATATTCAATAATTATTTAAAAGCAAATGTTCATTGATATCTATTAAAAAAGTCCACTATTAATAAAATAGTGTAAGAACGAGCAATTATTTATTATGACATTGTCACATTGCTGGGCTACAATTTTTAATTGTATTTTTAATATATTTAATTCAAATTATAATCTCTCCACCTGAAATTAGTAGTGACTTGTCCCTGTACATCATACTTTTCCTTTAACAATACAGTTGTTCCTGTCATCTATCTAACACTTTTCAGGGGAAAATTTTTGAACTGAAATAACACGACTTCCAGTTTGCATCAGAAGTTTGTATATAGTTAATCAGGCCTCCTGCCCTGCCCCTAAGGTTTTCACTCATATCCAGTCTTGTCTTTCATTTCGGTCATTTCATTCCATTCTCGAGATTAAGGAAAGTTGAACAGATGGACAACAGTGGGAATTTATAGGTCTACAATTTTTTTCAAATTGCAACCCAATAAAGACAAATCGAATAATACGCAAGAACATTCCTAAGCAATTACCTAGCATATATAAACAACACTATTTTTAATAATTTCAGAAAATTCTGCAATATATCAATTAGAAGAATTCTAGGCAATTTCCCCATTTACACTTAGATGTAAAAATGGAAAATTAAAAAAAAATATTATTATAAAATTAGATATAGAAAAAATTTATTCAATAGTAAGAATGCATTGATATTAAAACTAATACCTATTAGAAGTTACAATAAACACAATTCAATAAGAATTATATCACTAATTCATATATTCTATCCAATATAAAATGTAATATCATATTACACATGCTTATGGCAAATCATCTTTAAGTTTGTTTTTCATAACTTTTGATATTACAAATTTAAAAATGCAAAATTATTTATAAAAAATAATTTGATTTTTAAAGAAATCAAAAAAATTTAATACACACCTCAAAATCAGGAAATACAGGTAATATTTCTAAAGGTACGACACCTGGTTTAGTGTAATGCTTTTCTATCTATAAAAATAAAATGATAATAAATACTCCAAATACTAAAAATTAATAAAAAGTAGTATGCAAATTTTGCTTTTATATAAATGATTTAAAATATTATATTGCTTTAAGAATAATCATCATCAATAAGAGGTACTGATCATGATAATTCATAAGTTGAGTTTTAGAAATGTACATAAATTAAATTTATGTATCTTTGGAGTTTTTAAATATGTATTTAATAGAGTAAATTCAGATTCTTACTGGTTTTTGGGCATCTTCAAATGTCTTATTAATAGCACGAATTTGACTTTCACGATCCATATATAAATTTTCCTCTTTGAAAAGTTTTTTAACATTATAACCAACTCTATATTAAAAAGAAAAATAATTAATTAACATTTTGATATTAAATCATATGTCAAAATTATAAGAATTGTAATGTAATGCATTTCCTGGTCAATACATCATATTTATTGATAACATATCAAATTTTCAAAATTTTATTTTTTAAGATTTTCAAAATAAACTACACAGTGTGTCTGGAAAGACACACCACCTACTTTTTTATTCTTGTAAATGAGATAGCGATATATGTCAGAATATACCTTATACTTGTCTAGAACATCAGTATGAGCTCTGCAGTGATATCGAACTTCCTCGTCCTCCCTCAACTGTAGTTTTGTCAGTCCCTGTGCAAATGGATTGCACAGGGTAATAAGAAATTTAGACAAAGGGTCATAAAAACTGAGGGGAGAAAAAGGCGGGAAGAGGGATGGGGAGAGTAGGTCAAGACACAGTAGGGAGAAGAAGGATGAGTGGTGGTGGTCTCCAAAAGTGGAATTAGAGATTAAAGTTTTTTTTGTGTAGAAATATTTGACTGTTCGAATTCTGTGTGACTAACTGGCAGGGCAGAATCTGTTAGATCAGATTGGGTTCCCTACAAGCTCTTTTGTGATTACAGTAGTTTGAAATGGCACTAAGTTGACCAAGATGTTTTCATAGATAATTCAGTGTGAGAAGAAAAAATCCTATCACCAAATTTTTCAACTCTTCTGTTGTCTGGTAGAGCTGTTAACTGACTTCCTCCTTGAGAGAGCTGCAGGTACTTGAACAAACTGTTCCTAAACAGATATGCTGGGGATGCTTCAGATCTATGGCCAGTCTCTCTCCCATGGTCACCAGAGTTCTGACCTTACAATGCCAGACAACACTTTGTGGGCTTTTCAAGGAAAAAGCCTGTAAACAGCATTCAAAACAGGGTTGAAAAATGCAGTGATAGGAACATTTTATCTTCTTACACCAGATTATCTAAGAAAAACATCTTGATGAACTTGGTGCCATATCAGACTAAGCTATGAGAATGATGGAGCTCACACTGCTGCTCTGTACAAGGTGCATTCTGACATAAAATGTCTTGATATCGCATTTACAAAAATAAAAAAAACGGGAGTGATGCAACTTCCCAGACACCCTAAATAATTATCTAATTTTTTTAAAAAAAATTTAATATGCAACATATAATTAGAGTAGATGACAAAATTTAACATCTACACCAATTACAGTTCATAATTCAAATTATAACAGGTAAGATCAAACTACAATAAACATTTTGTATCTAGAATAGTAATTTGGAAAAATTATCCTATAAACTAGAAAGTTCTATTAAAAAATTAACTATAGACAAGAAACTGTACCCAGTTAAGTACATTATCACATTAATTTTAAAATAATCGAAAACAGTAGTTGATATATCTACATGTAAACAAGAAGGAAGGGGGGGAAAAACAGGAATTATACAATGTTTACATCCTTTTACTAAGTTTTTATGCATTCAACATAAATTTCTGATAATGAGTGATTTTTATTATTTATTTTTATAGATTTATAAAATTTCAACTTTCCAAATAAATACAATAATATCTCTAAAATAAACATGTAAGTGAGACAAGTTAACTTTTTGATTAGTAGCAATTAACTATGAATTTAAATAGTTTATGTAAAATTTAAAAATCATCCTGTTGTAAATAAAACTATAAATCAAGAAACGAATCATTTTAATCTCAAAATTATATTCAATATAAAAATTATACAGGCAACCTGTATACAACATGATATCACTAACACAGTGAAGACTTGTGGCAATCATCACACAACAATATTTTTGAGCTTTCATGCTGGGAAAAATCCTGCTACTAATTCTGGATATCATTTTTTAACATTCCTATTCTTTTTTATGAATTCTTCCTGTTTATTTGCTATTATTAAAAAAATTCCATATTATATTTTGTTAGAAAATTTCTGTTATTCTATGCTATTAAAACTACTGAATTAAGATCTTTTTATATATCCATTGAAGATATCCTTTAAAAAGAAAAATGTTCTTGTCTGAAGAAAATTTAGTAAATGTAAATTATCTGACATGTGTGTCACATTTAAGATATTTATTCAGGGATTAATACTTTTAATGAAAATTAAATCATGTATTTTTGTAAGCTTTTAGAAAACAATCCCCTTTTTGTGTTGGTTTTTAGTCAATTATAAACATAGCTTCCACTACACAAGGTTTTATAAGAATCTAACTACTATATTATATTAAAGTTACCCATATTTCAAATTTATAATGAAAGTGATAAATTAACATTTTAAGTTAAATAAAAAAAATTTTCCTTGTAATTCAGTTATCTAAAATATAATAAATATATTATGTAATGCTAAATAAATTTATCATACAAAGTATAATTTTATTTATTACTTTGTTTCTGTTTTTTCGCTGCTATGTCCATATCTGTTAAATTCTGTTGAAATATATTCAGTTTTTTTCAACCAAGGAACAATTTTATTGTGATGACGTGATCTGTAAAATATTTTAAAAACGTTATTTAGTAACTTTTAATAATTACTTAAAAAAAATCACCACACAAGTATACAAACTATAATTTTCAATAAATGTGAAACTGTCTATAAAAAATGACTATAACCTTTTAGAATCTTGAGGTGCAAGACTTTCTTCTTCCAGTAATTTTTCATCTTCAGGATGAAGCATTAATTCTAATTTAATTATAAATTATCATTAACATTAATAATTATAATAACTAATAGATTTATTTCTAAAAAATTTTTTCATCCTTTGAATTATAATACACAGAAATAATTAAATTTATTTACCATTTGGATCAATAGTATAGGTATTAGGGTTTATTAAATCTATTGTAACACCTAAATCGTGTTCGGTAAGAAGGTCATGTTTATAATTTCTTTCAAGAGAAGTTGGTTTATATTGGACAAATCTACAAAACAGAGCAATATATTCAGTATATAAAACAATTTTTTGACAAAATATATGATATATATACACAAGTACATGCACATATGTTTTAACATTATTCTTCTAAACTGATTAAAAGTTTGTTTTTCTCTGCGTGTCTTATTTTTAAACTTATGTATTTATTAGAATTTATGAAATCTAAAATCATTATATTCCAGTAAGTAAATCATGTGCAGTATTTGATATTTCCAATTAACAAATCATTGCAAATAATTTATTTTGAAATATTTGCACTTAGAAAAGTAAACGGATTTAAGAATGTTTATTAAAAATAGTTTCTATTTATTTATATTCATTCGTTTTGAATTATCTCAAAATCCTTATAAATAATTATTATGTAAAATTGCATACCTATTAGATTCAAAAGGATACGTTATAAATTTCGGATCAAATGGAATATCAGGTAATGTATTACAATATTTAACTCTGCAAACAATTTCTGATCTGGAAAAAAATAAATAGAAATTAATTCATCTCAGATGTTTAGTTTAAAAAACTAAAATTGTTTGAATATTCAGAAAGATCATTTATAATGTTAATTTTTATGTTCCATTCATCAATTCTTATAAAAGACTAATGACACAATAACATATCAAATTATGTATTTCCACAAATAAAAATTATCAATTCCTTATGATGTTTTTCCTGCACTTTCTCTTCAATACCTTAAAATTCATTAGTAATTTTTCTTCACATATATCTGTCTTACAAATAAAAACTTGGTCGTGTACTTATTTCATCAAAATTACAGACTTTTCCCTAGAAATACATACAATTTTGAGTTAATAATACAAATTCCTGCCAAATGAAATAACGATTATAATACAATTATTTTGTGCAGATAACCTACAAGTTACCTGTATTTAAAAGTTAATTTGAAAGTAAATGTGGGTTGTGAAATAATGTGTGTTATATACAAACTTTAGTTTGGAGTTACAAACTTACCCAATCAGCTTTTACTCTGTTCAAACTTACAAAGAATATCTTTAAAAACATTCATGCATCTCAGATGTGTTCATGTTAACATGGTTGATCTCAAAAGCAACAATGACAATTTCTATATACATTTTACCTTTAGTCCTCCTCCCATTCATTTTCTGTGCATTAATATACACTGATATAATACACTCCTAATTTTCGCTTAAAAGCTAATATGAAGTTTTCAGTAATTCCTCTCCTAGTAATGCTCCTCTTATAAAATTATTTTAATTATATACTTCTTCTTTATAGAGAATAAGAGTGACGTGATTCACTCTAAAACCAATAGCATTGGCTGTTATAGAGACCATACACCTGAGTATGAATAAAAACAAAAATGATATCAATATCATTAACAGCAATTATTATTTATTACTTATTTTAGTGTTTTTCAACCTTTTCTAATAGTGCAGGGGTGGCAAACATTTTTAGCCCATATGCCATATAGTAAGCATACTTAGCTTTAAAGATGTTTATGTATGCCAAAGTTCTAGAGTTTGAATAACAATATTTAAAGAAATTAAAAATGAATATTCTTTAATTAGAATGAATGTAAAAAAAACTGATTGAAAATAGGATGATCAGGTGATAAACCAAAAAGATGATTGAAAAACACAGGTGATGAATCGAAATTGTATGATACGTTATGTGCCAGATGATTTCTCATGTGCCACTTTGGGCACACATGCCATAGGTTTGCCACTCCTGTAATAGTGGTACCCCAACCTGGTAATTTTTTTTCTTGTGACACCCTCCTTCTTTAGCAATATAAAGTTGTGTGTATTATTAAAAGTAGAAAAATTACAATATGTGTTATCATCTTTATTCATAAAAGTGTTACGATGTTACTCATCACTATTAGTTTCCGGCACTCTGATTTTAAAACCACTGGTTTGATCTTTACCTGGTAGGAAAATTATTCCTGCCAAGAGCCACACAATGGTGAATCTAGAAATCTTTAGAGGAAGATGAAGAAAGAAATCATATACATAATTTATAAAATATCAGGTTGATTCAAAAGTTCCTGGACATAGACACAGGATACAAACCTTTCTTGATACTAAAACACAAAGACATGGTCATTCCTCAAAATAAAGGTGACTGTTAGCTCGGTCTTGATTAGTCTTTCTGCAAGCTGGTGGATTTCTTGGCAATCCCACTCGACCGGTTTCAAAGCCAAAACTTACAAATCCCATTTTCGACATCATGCGCTGTAATGAAAGAATGTCCTTGCAGAAAATGTGCCAAAAACCAGAAGTGAAAATGTGATGAAGCAAGGTCAAGAGTGTGTGTTAGATGAGTCAAAACTTTGATTCCCAAGAAAAATTACAGGAGCTGGAGGGAATCAATGTGCCAAAGTGCTACAGCAGTGTACACTTTTGATTAAGCAACACTGAATAGTGAGTGTACAGGACTTCAAACACTTGTTCCAGTTACTCAACATAGAGGTTGCTGTCTATGCCCCAGCCAATAGGAACCAACTCCCAATGCACTGGACCATCCAAATTCCACAAAATGCACAGTATGACTTTTCATTCAAACTGTCCTTATTGAACCACTTGTGCTGGCCCATCACCCAATCAGGTTCGTTAATGGACAAATTCAATCTACAATGGTAGATTGAATTTGTCCATTATCGTCTAATATAATCAGTAGAGCTTGGTCATCTGTTGTCGAAGGCAGCATTCTTTGGCCATTTTGTACCGAGGGAATATTAGTAATATATGTTGGAATGTAAGTGGAGTGTGGAAAGTTGAACATATGAGTTGGGTATCCCTTGTTATTAGATAGTTATGTGTTAGTCTTGTGTGTCCAGTTCTCAGTCAGGCAAGAACTATTTCCTATATCTTTCCAGTTTTTCTGTTGGCTGGTTGTCCATTTTATTAACTCTAGTTTTATGGTGTATAGTTTATTGTTGAGTTGTTTGTCCCAGTCCTCTTGCCATTTGTTGTATATGTACTTGTTGATATGGCTTATAATAGGGTCTGAAAGTTCTTGTTTGGTTCCTGTTTTCTTGTTTTACGAGTTTGTCTGCTATTTCATTTTCTTTTGTTCAGCATGGAATTGACTTACAGGCTGCTTGCAGAATTGTCTCTGACATTTTGTATTTCTTCGTCTGTTGATTGGCTCTTGCCTACAGTTATTGTGAAGTTAGCAAGCTTGGTAAATTCTTGCAAATGGATCTTTGGATTATCCATCTTGGAGCTGTGTTTTCTGGTGGCTAATTCTTTATATGGCAGAGAATTATAAGAAAGTGGTCATTGCCTCTGAGATTTGGAAGGACTGTCCATTTCCAATTTGCAAACATCTCTGGTGTGCTAATAGTGAGGTTGATAGCTGAATAGGTGTGGTTTGGATAGTGAAAATGAGTAGGGATGCCTGTATTGTTCAGTGTGCGTGTCCAGAAGCATTTGGATAATTTGTCCTCTGTAGTTTTTATCCCAGCTTAAACTGTGGCTGTTAAAGTCTCCTAACAGTATCCAGGGTTTTGGGAGTTGATTTATTAGTGATTCTAAGTCAGTTTGTTTTACTGTATCCTCTGGTGGGAGATAGATATTATCCATTGTTACTAGTTCCTGATGAATTTGAACTGCCACAGCTTGAAGCAATGTAAACAGAGAAATTTCTCTCAGGCACTTTGTGTGAAACCAGAATTGCCACCCCGCAACAAGCATTTTATGTGGCATGGAAATCCTTGTGGAGGACGCTAGTGTTTAAATTTAAGGATGTCGATTGGTTCAGCTTTTGTTTCTTGTAGGTCCATGTAGACTGGGTCATAAGTCTGTATTAAGACCTTCAGTTTATCAGTTTCATATCATATCCCTTAACAATTCCATTAGGGTATTACCATGAGCATATTCAGAGCAGAGTGAAGTGGGTTGTAAAGATACCATTCCTGCTGGGTAGATTTATTTACTATTTTTGTCTCAAACAGGGCTTCGAAGCAAGTACAGTCCAGTAACAGTGGTATCAGGCAGAAGACGACCTCCAGTTCCCAAAATGAGCTGTCCTAATTCTGCAACATTTGTAACTGCTGTTTGGAAAACAGCAGTTACAAATGTTGCAGAATTAAGACAGCTCATAAATGACACTTCTGGACAGATAACAGCAAAGCAGCTTATGAGGGTTGAGTAGTGTTACCACCCGTCCGGTTTTCACCCGGACAGTCAGGTAATTGACTCAATGTCCGGGTGAACTATTAATTTTGTCCAGAAATTTCGTAGAAATTGTGAAATTACAATGAAACAAAGTTCTTGCAAATATTTTTATAAATTTACACCATTTGAACAGCGAAAGACCTCACACTCACTGAACCTCATCTGCATTCTGTTATGTTACGCTGTTTACACCAATGTGTGACGCGCAACCTGCCTCTCAACCTTTTTTTTTTTGTGTGTACGTCCATACACGTCTTCTATAGAGCTAAATTATCTGTTCTTTCTTTCTTAATTTAGGTTACATACGTTACTCCTACGAAAGTCCCTAGTCCCTAACTGTAACTGATTTAGAACCGACATGCACTTTATTCTTCACATTGTAAAATGACATTGCACATGAGCCAGGAACTTCTGTTCGAACAAACCTGACCTGCCGTCTGAGTCAGCGATTTTGTAAAGGTGGCAACACTAGGGTTGAGAAAGAATTTATGGCTCATCTTACATATTGTCAGATGTCACAATGTGCTTATTTTGAACACTTATTTGCAAGTACATGTTATTTCACCAATTTCATTTTCATAGGATTTGAGAAGAGTTTCCTTTTTTCTTCATTTCAACAAAGTAACATAATAAAATGCAATTATTTTTTGTAAGCCTGGTTTTTTCCATGGCTAGTGCAACATACTTCAAAGACATCTGCTATATTGTTGACAAGAGAAACAATTCCTAATAGGAACTGTATTTCAGGCTATACTAGGCAACGTTCTTGCTTTGTCCAGTGCTCCAATGATGCATTTGTTTCCAAATATTTAGATAGTCAACTTAATATGGTTTTACAAAATGAGAAATTTTAATTCTGGTGAGAAAAAAACAAGCAACAAACTGGAAACCCTATATTTAAAGAAGTAAATACATTTATAGTAAAACTACTCACTTGACTGTAAATGAGTTGCAGGTTTCTGCTAATTAATAAAGATTAATTTCCTTTTTATGCAAATTACAATTAAAACAAAATAATTCTGACTTACAATTTTAATCATGTTTATGTAAATACATATTTGTCATGTTTAAAAAATAGTAATATACAGAACTTGCTAAGATAAAAATTTGTTAACATTTTCTTACATACAAATTATATTTTCATTAAAATGCAAAAAACATAATTCCTACATAATTTATATATCATTTTGAAGCTTTTTAACAGCTTACATATATACCATTCACTTTCACAATTAAATTTCATTTAAAATCATTAAACAGGAAAAATGTATAAATTTGGCTCTTTCTAGTAATAATAAATCCAAATAATAATTAGAAAAGTCATTGTATTACTGCATGCACCAACAATAGATGTCTTTTTAGCTGTACAGTTGAATGGCTACATCAGTTCAAAATGAAGTTTACTGATACATTTTAAAAAAAGAAGTTAAAGTTATGTTGTTTCAAGACGACATTGCAATGCAGCATTAAAAAAAAAGTAATTATATAAGCAAACAAGCAGAGAGATAGAGAGATAGAGAGATAGAGAGAGAGAGAGATAGAGAGATAGAGAGAGAGAGATGCAGAAAATTGCCTATTTCATGACATTTCTATTATTTTTTTTTAGCTTACTGTTAATTAACAAGAGTTAACAAAATTAAATTTAAAAAATTTTCCCCTTAAAATATATTGCATTCCTTGACTTACTATTTTAGAATCAGGAAAATGCAGTATACATATATTTTCTTTGGACAGAATCTTTACTATTCCAGAGAAATGAATGTTTAAAATATCAAAAAAAAAAAATTATAATCATCACTACATTATATATAAACGTCAGTAATATTTTAGTTAATTAACCCATGCAATCAAATATTCATGGGTGAAATTTACAAATTCACAGGAATCAATCAACAAACAAATTTTTTGTTTGTTGATTTTTTTGAATAGTTGATTGCATTTATCATTTTTATAATCTGTCACACTAACAATACGACTGTAAATAGATAAAAATTTCGTAAAAGTTACCTTTAGGTAAACTATGTGTAAACATTTATATATGTTGACATAAAAGTAACTTCTAATCAAACTTTTATGTTAAATTTGTGTGTTTATATTATGATTTTCAACAATTTGCCCTTAGAATGTCTATTGGAACCATAAAGACCTTAACAGCAATTGAGTAAGTGTATCTGTAAAATTTTGTATTGAATATTTTATTATTAAATAAAATGAATACAGTACAGACTCAATAGTTTGAGTTGAGTCTGTCTGACACAACAACCTCAAAGTATACAGAATATATATATACAATGGAAAACAATAATAACAATACATCCATTATATTATATTAAAATGATCACTTTAGTAACAATAATGATAATATGGTTGTACTTAAAACATGCAATGTCCTGTACAATACAGAGCAAATGGCAACCATATTTTACAAATGTAAGAACCCGAAAGCCAATGTCAGAGCTTTCAGTGTGCTTACAATTTCAGCGTACAGTACTTATCACACAATTGATTTGAATTACCAAAATATGTAATTTACATGTTCTGGTTGAGTACATGTATTTTCACTTGAGGGTGGAAGTGCAGTACAATTACATCTCTGAATGAGACAGTTGGGACCTTATTAGAGCCATAAACCTTATCCACAGGAGCAAAAAAAGTCAAAGAAACCATACCTCACACACAATCCTTGGCAAGATACAGCCCACCAAAATTGGGCTGTTTCAGGGACACACGTAACCAGGAGTTACATCAATCCACCAAGATTATCAAATTTAATTATTTAGTCCATTTGACTACTCTGGCTCAGATTGTTTGTGAAGTACTCGACGTTATAGCTGTTAAACACATGATAGGCTTAGTGAAGAGAGTGGTGTGACTCCCAATCGAGCTCCCCAGAAGTAGCAGTCGAAAGGTGGCCATCCTCGTGTTTAGGGAGCTTTTGGTAGGTTCGAACAGAAATTGTACAAAACGCAGTAAAATTTAGTTGTGAAAATTTTCCCCCATATTTGAGGGTCTCAAAAACCTCACAGAGTGATTTTGGGGGGCTATATCTCGCATAGGGTCACACAGAGGTACAGCTCCTTTGACTTTTTTCCTCGTACAAGTACACTCCACGGTTCCATTAAGGTCCCAACCATTTCATTCGAAGCTCAAATCAAGCCCACGGGGCTTGCACGAAAGTGCCCAACTACACGCACGACAACACAGGGCACAGAGAATGGGCAGTATACCAGTACACAGTAAAAACCCGACCCACGGAGGCAATTTTCTTATATAGGTACGGTTCCTTTTATTTTTTTTGCTCGTAAAGGAGGTCCACAATTCTGGAGATAGGAAACCATTCAGAGTTCACATCTCGAGCTTCGAACGCTCGAATACAGTAGAATCTCAATACTCCGAATTTCTATACGGAGCCCGGATTATCGAGATTCTACCGTATAATGAATAAAAAATTCAATTTATAGCACCTTAGTAACAAAATGATTAATACTTGTCTAAATTACTAGTTTACAGCAGAAAAGCTTCTAAACTCATTTTAATTATGAAGTTATTATGAAATATATGACAAAGAATAGGTCTTACTTGCGTTCTCCCGGTCTCTGCTTCCTTTCGTTTGTAGAAACCGCAGAATGCACCGTGGGAGGCATGGCGACTCTTTATTGTTGTTTACTATACAACTGTCGATCGAATATTTCGCACGAGAATCTCTTTCGTTACGGATACTAATAACGTCATTCCGCCATCTTTCGTTTACCTCCTGGCATCATACCGCTTCCGTCGGTTTTTATCGAATGAATAGCGACTTCTATCGCCCAAAAGTAGCCAAACTGACAATTTAAAAATAAATGTTTTTCTTATTTTTAAAATTATAAAATTTTATAAATATATTTTAATTAATTTTTAAAATTTAATTATGATTATAATTAAATATATATGATGATATATTTTATTAATTAATAAATTTTTTGGCGTGCCAAATTCGGTTTCGATAAAAAAAAATATATATATATATATTATTAATTTAAATTAAATTTTAGAAGAAAAAATTTTCGTATTTACATTTAAAATTATAATATAACAATCTTATATTATAATTTTAATTTTTAATTTAATCATTATTTAATATTTTATTTATATAAAATGTTCATTATCAAACTTTTTAATTTCTTTTAATATTTAAAAATTAAATACTTACATTTATTATTATTATTAAAAAATTAAATTTTTGGCAATATAATATTTATTTATAATATAATTATGTGCCGCATTATTCGTTATTTCCTTTTTAATAAATTAAATTTTCAAAATAATATAAAGATTTTCCCGACAGATGGCGACAAGTGATAAAGAAATAAAAACGCTTTCACATATAATTGAGAACTAACTTTAATATAACTTAGTGTAAATAAATACGACTTTAAAAAAAAATAAATAAATTATAAAATTGTATTTTTCTGTTGTTTTGCATGAAATTTTATAAGTTAGAGCAAAGATGTGTAGAGGACGCTGTATACTTTGACCATAGACATTATATAAGATATAAATAAAATAAATTTATAAAACATCTCCTTGCATTACATTCGTTCAATTATATTTGTAATTTTAATTTTTTTTAAAATAAATAAATAATTTTACAGATAATATAATATAACAGTGCCACGTGGTGTTTTCGATAAGAGAAAAAACCAACATACATAGGCCTATTCCGCCTTGTAAATCGCTTAATTTCATGTTAAAATCGAAAAAAAAGAAAAAACGTATAAATTATAAATTTTTTAAGAGATGGAGAATGATTTTCTCCTTAGTCTACGTATTCTTATATATGTCAAAGCGATATACGGTCGGAGGGCCGTCGAGTGTCGTGTAGGCCCTGGAGTAGAGCGGGGCCGTTTTTGTGAACAAATTAAATACGTAGAATATTTTTGACTAATAAAAATTAATCTTAAAGATTTTATTTACCCTTCGTTAAACTAAAGACCCGAAAAATCATCAAATTCCACTTCTCTAGGACCCCGAACGTACGCATTTCTTGAATACAAGCGATGCGATGTCCTGCATTACCGTATCCATTTATAATTATTAATAATATATTTTGAATAAGATATAACAATTGTGGAAACTCGGCGCATATTAAACTCGTATTCTATTGCAAAGGACGGGTTCACTTTGTATCGAGCGCGTTGCCTATAGCGGCACTAAAAAAATCTCTTACAATTTTAATTTAACGCTTGAATATTTTTAAAATATTGAAATTATAAATTAAAAAACTCTATAGAATATTAATAATATGGTATTTACGGGACATACATTAAATAAACTCTTGGTAAAAAGTTTTAAGTTCCCACTCTAAAGATCCTCTCGACTTAATAACATTTCTTTTTTTTTCCTTGTTTGCAGCTTTTCTTATAACCTGTTAAATTCAATATAAACCTTTGTTAATTTTTATCTTATCCAGATGTTATTTTGCAACTTAGGCGTGACGACTGACAGAAATTTATAATGTGATTTTTCTGGTGACACTTTCGGATGACGCCTTCACACCCGAAATATCTTACATTTTCATTTAATTTATCCTTTTATTATAATTATATCGTAATGATAATTTATTAAAATAATGGATAACTGTTTAAAATATTTATATTACAGAGAAATTCTATACTTGGAGAAGGTTCTTTATTTATTTTAACAGATCTACAACGTGTCATTTAACGTTAAACGCCGAGAGTTTTCGTGCTCTAAAGTACGAAATGATGACAAATTATTTCTTACTGTGTACAGTTAAACCTGTAACAACGACCACTGAAGGGAACATTAAAAATGGCCGTCGTTCGGAGGTTATTTCCTACGCATTTTTGTTAAAAAGAAAAAAAAATGGCCGCAGTTTAGAAGTGGAGATTCCACTGTATTTATTTATTTATAATTATTTTCTCTTCTTTGGCGAATTTTTATTTTCCTTTACGTTTCAGTTTATTATTGTAAGCATTTTCTGAAGAAACAAAATATTCTGTAGGCGAATTCTGCGCCATATTGTTTTGTCATAAGAGTTTAATGTGTTTTATTGCTTGACAGAAGTCTCGAGAATCTTTGAATAAATTTAAATATAACTTTTATATTTAATTTATTAAGAAATATGCCTCATAAAATTAAATGTTTTGTTTAATACGACGAAGAAATAACACGGCCATTCTACCCGAATCCCGATCATTCAGGACTGTAGATAAATTTAAATTATATCTGTAATGTAACCAGGTATTAAGAAGATAGAAGCCCTAATTTGACCGGGCCCCAAAATCGAAGGATGCTCTACTACAAAGGTACCGGCAGGATCACTTACGATGACCCTTAAAAACATTTGTTACAAGTTATTCATTCCATCGTATTCCTCGTTTATTTTTTAAAAAAATATTCATTTTTTAAATCAAATTTTATTTTAAAAAAATATAATAATAATATTTTGATGTCGATTTGTTTTTCGTGTATACTGGGCCTCAAAAGAAAGTGGTCTCACGTACACCTTGCTCAAAGGGCCTCGAGATGTGGTCTTTTTCTATTATTATTTATTCTGATCTATTTTTATTAATTTTACATTTTTATGGCTTTTGAGGAAGGATAATGGATGGAGGCCTCACATTTGTGACTGAATGACGGGGCCGGTTTGGCACACCAGGTAAAGAAGCTGCATCTTAGGGCCTCGTATTTTTACATTAGTAAAGTAATTTTAATATATTGGATTCAATAAAAAGAAACAATAGAATCATTGAATCTGTTCACTTGACAGTATTAAGGATTCACACAAGTCAGATGAACGGTTGATCTAATTTGTTCTTATATTATTTTTATTTTAATATAACTTAATTATATGCATCGCAATTTTTCATTTGTTAATTTTGATGTCGAGATAAAGAAATAAATTAAATATCGAAAATTATTTTTAAAATAAATTGATAAGACAAGGCAACGCAACACATGGGCAATCTGCCAAAGAGAGGTGCTTCCCGGGTGACTAGCTACGAGAAACTGGCAAGAAAATCCACAAAGCGTGGGTTCGTGCCTTTACTTAGGTACGGTTCGTACCTAAGTAAAGGCACGAACCCACGACCAGTATATTACTGGTTTTATCCACTCGACCATTAGTGGGTTTAGATGGATTGTGGATATTTGTATTTGTTTAGTCTTCTCTTGTTTACAATAAGATAAATAGGAGAAGGATACCCTCCCGGGAGACTTTCTATGGAAAACTTGCCCCTATTTAGTGTTAGATACGTGAAGAAAACCCGGAAAACTCCACGTGGCCAGCCCGTAATTGAGACGCGAACCCGCGACCAACTATCAGTGTTCGATCGTTTTATCTATTAGACCATTGTTGAGTTAAAAGTAAATTAAATAATTAATTTAGTATTAAAAAAATATATTTTTCTGCAAGTCCTGTTCTATATCTTTGCACGTAAGAAGTTGGAGATGCCGAATAATAATTTCTAAATATTTTTAAATTATAAAATTTATTAATGTAAACAGTTGTTATTTTTGCTTACGTTTTAGGAATATTTTAAAGAAATTCCTTTTTGAGAATTCTCGATGGATCCTTTTTTCTCGTGTATATACACAAATAAAGTGGGCTTTCAAATATATTTATTTATATTAAAACTACACAGTCCTTTTATTCTGACAGAAAAAGATTTGGTCTGTATTTCATTAAAAACAGTTTAAAACTACAAAAACGAATTTAAAACAGACCTCTTGATAATAAACTAATAGGAATATACTGAGAGAAAAGGGATGGAACCTGGGCCAGACATAAATCTAGGGTCCATCTCTCATCAAAAACATAAAAATCGAAGAATTAAACCCGAAAGAATTTAATAAAAGCAGAGGTTTTTCCGCCATTTATTAAAAATAAATTTTTGATTTAAATTGGATTCATGGAAGAAGGTACCACAACACTTGGGCGACCTGCCACCCGGAGGAGTTTTTTTCGTATGGGAACTGGCCTCTACTTGCGATAGACACGTGAATAAAATCCGGAAAGTCGGTCAGGTTCGAACCCGCGACCAACCAACGATCGATGCATTTTATATAAAAGATTAAATTCTATAGGCTCTGTATTTAGGCCCTGCCGGAGTTTTCTAAAAACAAAAATTAACAATTATTGTAAATATGAGTAATTTGTGAAACGAGAGAGGGGAGAATTAAAAACATAGATGCGGCATGGATACCATTGGAAGGGAATGCTCGCGAGAAAACGAACGTGTTTGATATAAACCAAGAGTGTTTCGGATCGCCAATTGAATGAAAATGGAGTAATCGTCGGAGCGCATCTGCTGAGTGAGAGGATCGAGTCAGCAGCGTGCATTATCGTGCCCGTATTCACGTGATCAAGTGCCCATTCACGACGCCCTACGTCAGCAAATCTGAGCCGGCAGTCGACAAATATTTGCTGTCGCTTTTTCGCCACTTTGCCTCCACCGACACAGATCTTATCCCGCGAATCAGTAAACTTACTAAAGCCAATATCTCGCTGTGACTAAAAAGACACGTCCCGTAAATTCCCGGCATCTTCCTTTCTTAAATAAATAAAAATCCCCTGTCTGGTCACGTGATCGACTTTCGATTGATCCGTCGTTACCAGCCTGATTAAAAGGCTTTAAAATCTTAAGCCCGAATCTGTATGGATGAGCCCGCCAGAGGCGGAATGGATAAAACCACCGAAGATTCGTGGTTTTACGGGTTTTACTCACGTTATTAACACCTTTCCTATAATAAAAACAACAGGCAGTTTTGCAGGTGCATACGAATGCAAATTAAAAGGCTCGAACACGCGGAACTTCATTGAAAATACACGCAAAACAAACCGGTCTGCTCGTTTAATGTAATCCCTGCCAGCTGAAGGTTTACACGTAGGACTAATACTTTTTAAATGGGCAACACATAAACGTCATATATATACCATATGCCGGCTAACCCAAGTAGGGACATCTGTGTTTGTAAAAGCTAACATTGTATTATCAATATTAAATAGGATCGTTTGTAAACTTTAATGTCGTTAGCAAAATACCGGCAAAAATTACACGAATTAAAATACTAGACAAAACGAACGAACGGAATTTTAAGTAATTAACTTTATTAAGTAACTTCATAATTCTAATTAGAAAGTTTACTTTGTACGCCGGAGGGCAAAGGTTAAGTTACAAGTAGTTTTTGCCTCATAACTTTTCAAATAAAGCACCAAAACATTCTGAAAATGTAGACATATATGCAAATTTACATGACGAATAAGAAAACAGCAAAATATCTTGTCAATATGCAAATTACGTACGTTTAATTCAACCTTTAGTGGTTCGCTGGTTAGAACGCTCCTTTGACTTTGCTGTTTTTTGTAATCAAACTTTATTTAAACTGCTTTTTTTAAATTAAGGCATATTCGTTAACATTCTAATGGCTTCTGGCATCGTTTAGACGATTCTTTAAGATGGCGTGCTATTGGATGGATGGAAACGGGGCTTAGTCGAGCTGATGCAGCAAGGCGCCTGAAAGTTTCAAGAATGGTGGTTTCACGGCTCTGGAAACAGTTTACAGTTAGAGGGAATACTCCAGAATTCCCGTGGAAGGACGTCCAAGAGTTACCACACTGCAAGATGACCGGTTTTTGAAAGTAACTGCCAAACGCAATAGAGGACTAACATGAGGACGCAATAGAGGATGCTTACTTCTGAGCTTGAATCAGCCGCAGGAAAAAGAATTTCTGTCAGAACTGTATCCAGAAGCTTGCTGCTGTTGGTCTTTATGCAAAACGCCCAGTTGTGTGTATTCCATTGTCACCGTCCCACAAAAAAGCGCGCTTGAATTGGAGTCGTCAACATCAAAACTGGACAGACCACAACTAGAGCAAAGTTCTCTTCACAGATGAATCCCGCTTTAGCCTACAGAGTGATTCTCGACGATGCTTTATCTGGAGAAAGGCTGGAACACGATATACGCAATCAAACATAAGAGAAAAAGACAATTTCGGCGGAGGTGGTGGGATTGTCTGGGCAAGCATCTCTCTCACTGGGCGCACCGAGCTCCATGTCTTTGAAGGAGGTTCCTTAACAGGTCAAAGCTATCGCGATGAGATCCTCGAGTGTTATATTCGTCCAATGGCTCACACAGAAGGCACAGATTTCGTTTTAATGGACGATAATGCTCATCCCCACAGAGCGAACTTGGTGACTCGGTATCTTCAAGACGTTGGAATCCAAAGAATGGACTGGCCATCCAGGTCTCCAGATTTGAACCCGATAGAGCATGCTTGGGATACCCTTGGAAGACGGGTGGGAAGTTTCTGTCCCCCACCCAGAAACCTTGATGAGCTCAGGACTGCTCTCGAAAGAGAATGGACTTTAATTTCTAATGAATTGATCAATAACCTTGTAAAGAGTATGAGAAGCAGGTGTCTAGCATGTATTGCTGTAAGGGGTGTCACACACCCTATTGAGTGAATAAATTTGTTATTTTAATAAATTTTCTATTTTATTTTAAATTAAGAATTAAAAAAACACTTGTAATTTAACTTTTACCCTCCAGTGTATTTTAATCCGGCGTCGGATGAGTGTTTATCTCTACACAATTAAAGAATGAGCCACTCGGCCACTCTTAACACCTAACAGTGGATGAGTAAATAAAACTACACTGTTAGTTGGTCGCGGGTTCGTGCCTGACAAACGGACTGGCCAGCTGGAATTTTTCGGGTTTCCTTCGTGTGTCAAACACCTAAACAGAGACCAGTTTCCCATAGAGAGTCCTTTCTGAGAGGCATCTTCTCCTGGCAGATCGCCCAAGTGTCTCGTTGCCTTATCCATACAATTTTCTAGAAGACAAATCATATCTGATGCTAATAACATTTAAATCTATGCAATTACGTGTTGCATTGTCGGTGGAAAGCATCTTCCATTTTTCTAAATATTACTTTCTATGAAAGAAGTAAGCCACACACGCGTGTGATAAATACAGATGAATATTATTTTGCTGTATTAAATTACATTTTAATTACTAAGCGGATCAGACTCGTGTTAATATTACTTTATTTACGACGATATTGACCCCAGAGTTATTAATTATTTTAATAAATAAATATCAAAATATTAATTTAAATGTTTTCTAGTGAAATGTGAAATATAAGTTACTTACTGTATGACGTATCGCTCGTTACTTACAGGCTTGATATTAATGTATTATTTCTGTACTCCGGATGGGCCGAAATGGGCCGTTATGGGCGAATTATCGTAATTTTCTTTTGTCTTTACTCTTTTATATTAAGACGTGACCATTGTTGATGCGTAAATTTAAACTACATTTTGATATAATGCTTTTGAAATGAAAATAATTGAAGGCCAATACGGGGCGATCGCGAATTGAATGCTCGCTATGGTACAAATGCACTGTTTGCACTCATTGGACCCATTCTAAATGCAATGGATGGGATCGCCCAATAAACAAGGCCTACATTACACAAATGCATAAACATTAATTTTGGGATTTTGCACGCGCTTTTAGTATTAATAGTTTTTATTTTTAGAATCATAACTGTTTTATTGTTCGCCTACTTAAAAAAGATAGTAAAAATCCAATATAAGCCATCATAACCTGTTTTAGGGTAATGGCAAACACGTAATTATCCCACGTGTAAGGGTGATGACGAACGACGTAATACGTACTAAAATATTTAATTTTTAAATATAAAAGAAATTCCTTGAAGTGTTACTTTTTGTGGCAACCGAAAGGGCCCTAAATATAGATAAGATAAATAATATCAATTGAAAAAAATATTTACTCGCGTAATTACACTAGATAGGATTTTAAGTGTTAGTCATTTCTCCAGTCCCCTCTGTAGAAATGGCAAATATCATAACGTTACGTGGTAAGTTAAATATGGTAGAGTCGTAGTGGAATTTTTATCGACACGGAGATAGGGTCAACGGGTTGGGAGGGTAGTAGACGAAGAAAGGGCAAAAAAATGACGTAAATCGATGAAAGAAAGGCGAAAAAGTAGGCCTCGGAAAAATAAATCCAAATAATGTTTAAAGCCACGCGGAAAAGGGGGGATTTTTGGCGTATCGGCTAATGGAAGGCCGATATTAGCATCGAGGATTGTTGGTGCAGAGAGCGAGAACATCGGAGGCGCAGCCCGTCCTTACCAATAGCCGATAAGAGTAGAAACAGGAGGGGAAAAAAAGCAGTAAGATGCGAACCATTCATCCCGGATGATTGCAGGCAAGGACCCGGATGCCCGTCACGGCAAGCGACGTGGGCAATAGCTGACCCCTGCCCCTTCAAATAGGCGAGCGAGAGAGAGACGTCAGGAAGAGAATTGGTGTTCGAGCCACTGACACGCCGTCAGCCACCAATCGCCAACAATAGTAGTTAAGGGCCCGTCGGCGGGGATCGATATCAGACGCAATTAGAGTCGACATGTCTCTGGCTTGGCGCTCTGACCTGTTATTTGGACGCTGTTTGGTTCGCGAGTTGCCTAACAAAAGGTTGCAATTTCAGTGCTGAGGTCCTACCGCCGATCCGGCCGCAGGCAACATAGGTCGCTGCTGATTGCGTCAATAAGACATAAAACACGTTCTCGGCCGCTGCCTTCTGTCGTTAGCGCCGCGGAAATGTCATTAGGGACGTGACGACCGAAGACGGGACGTGTCTGCGAATTAACGATGTACCACGCCCGTAATTGCCACTGCGTAAACCCGTGCAGGCTATTCTACCTCCTGTCACGCGGGCTACAAAAATACAACGTCGACGGGCTCTGGTTTTCTCGAAAATCTACCCGCATCAACCCTCGGTTGGATTCGCCTTATCTGAGAATCGGCCGGAGAAGATGGGGTCGAGGGCTCGCGCGTGCGGCGACTCCATTCTCTCTCTTCACCGACCGTCTTCCGAGCGTGACGCGTCGTAGCTGCATGCACACAGATATCGAGTCGCAGCTGCGGCAACTGCACACCATAAAAAATATATATGTAACCCCTCGGTTTGTTTATGCCTTCGGCCCCGTGTCGTCCCGCACACACTAAAGGCCCAATGCGGGCTAATGACGAGTGGTACACGCGGGCGGTCCGTACCGGTCCTCCAATTAAGAATGCACGTGACTGGAGAGGCACCCCGCGTGGATCGGGGCTCGTAACCTTATGGGAAAATATTATCGTTCAAAAGTGGTCCAAATATAATAGAGTGATGATAAAATGGGACATTAATTTTCGTGAGAAACCAACGAATTATAGGGCCAAATAAGATTCTAAATGGTTGTTACGCAAGAATAACGTCATAACACGCGCGGATTAGTGTAAAAAATCTATAAATTCGCTACGGGAAGAAGACAGGGTCAGTATTTTTGGCTTGTTTAGGCGGTGGGCAACTTTAGCTTGCGTCGTGGCGTGAAATTAAGAGCTGGATGATAAGGATCCAAGTTTGGGATGTTGCGATTTTAAATCGCGGATGATGATAGATGAAGTAGAGGTTGTTCCCAGAGAATGTTTAGGTGTTGCCCTTCTATTTGACATCCAGTCGACAGACAAATGAAACAGGAAATGGCTATTAAGGTTTTCGGAGTTGGAAGAGTCGTGCGATTGAAGGAACAAAAGGCTGCGCTTGTTTGCTCCTTTGTCGACTACTTGTGCAGTCAATAGAGGATGGCGAGAATCAATATAACGCCAAATCCCTCTTTTAATTTAATAACCTCTTTGTGAGTAATTTCAACGTTTCCACTCGGGCATAAAGAAATAATTCTTGCGATTCAAACTTGTATTCCGTCCCTCCCCACCTCGCGAATTAACGTGCCTTCCTACTCTTTATCCAATCTACTAAATGTATCTCTATCGGATGCATTTAGTATATAATATTAACCTTCCTAGAGTCTTCCCATTTAAATGTACACACAAATAAAATGTAAATCACAAAACTACATCCGGGTCCGAACGGGGGAGGAAGAACCGGGTAGTAAAACGAGAGAGACGGGATTTGGGAGGATGTTTTTGGTGTTTTTAGAAAGAAAAGGGTCATCCGTAAGAAGGTTAAAGGTTGGGGAAGGTGCGAGATTCATTCAAATTGTAAAAGGATTCCTCCTCGGCATAGGGTAGTCGGTCCAAATTGGCGTCGGGGCCGTCGTTTGCCGGTTGGCGCGCGTTCATGTTACATCGGCAGTCGAAATGTTGAGAGAAAACACGAAAAAAAAATGGAGAGGAGAAAGAGAGAGAGAGAGAGAGAGAGAGCGAGAGACTTCTTGCTTAATCATTTCTTCTGCGAATAATCTGATAGCCGCTGTTTGAATGTCCAATTTGCAGATCATGGCCATTGTTAGACGACGCGAGTCGTCACTTGATTGGGATGCAGCGAGGTAGTAATTTACGGCGCCGCTATTAAGGTATTAGGTTACGTTGCTTCGTTAACATCGTTCTTGTTGGCACTCTGAATACCAAAGACTCCAAACATTTAGTCCGGCCGCGTGCATGATTAGAGAGATGGCTAACGAAGACGACGATTGTTAGTCTGTCGCGTGTTTGATAAACTCGGACTCCGGTTGCGACCGAGGCGAAAGGAAAGCTTCGACTTTAATGATCGATGCCGGATAGAGTTTTAAACTCGCCTGCCACGATAATAAGGCTCGCCCCCCTCGTCTCCTCCTCCTACGCTCTTCTCCTTATTCTCGCGCATTAAATGCCGATTTTTGACCCAAAGTAGCTACGTAACGACAATGGACTAAATTCGTTCAATGAGAGAGAGAGAGAAAGTTGTGCGGCGGGTGGTCGTTGCGCACCCTGCTCGACATCACTTCTGGGTCGTGTAACACGTGCGATTTTGTTCCCAGCACGTGCGCTGGCCTTACACTCGTCGTCCGTCCCTAGGCCCTTGTTATTGTAGATACTCGAGTTTTGTCTATCGGACCCGAAAGATCCGGTTGGGTAAGGCGAACAAAGACCCAACTCTTGGTAATCTGATGTTTGACAATAGTTCAAACAATAAATACCCCCTCTTTCTTTGTGTTTTGATCTAACATTTAAAACATATTTACTCCGCAATTTTCTCTTTCCGGTGAGCTTTTACTAACGATAAGGTAAAGAATTAATATATTGTTACTTCTTTTTTCCCTCCCCCTCTAAACCCCCCGGCCGGATTTTCTCGTTACGCGACTTCCGATGAGAATAAGATGTCGAAAACGATCTGCTTTGGAAGTAGATAGGAGGAAAACGAACAACACAAATCCACTTTAGCAAATTAATTAGGAAGGACACGAGAGAAGGGGGTCACGTGAACGCCCTATAATAAACATGGGCTCTTCCCTATCGCGTTACGCGCCTCGTGTCGTTTCCTTTTCCTTTATCATCCGATGAATAAGCCAAGTTCAATTTTAAGCGTTCCTCAACCCGATCGAGTTATTCGAATCGGATCCTCCGGCGAGGAAAAATCTTGCCTGTCTTATCTTTTCCTTTTCCTTTGTTTTTCCGTTTCTTTTCTTTCTTGCCTCCACCGACACCGACCGGACTCCCGATAATCAACTGTTGACCACCGAGAAAATCAGTTGTTGGCGCGTTCAATCTCTCACACCGGAACCGCACGAGTTCAGTTTACAAAAGACAAAACTCTTTGTTTACTGGCGTAAGAAGGAAAGAAAAAACACCCGGGAGATTACCTCAACGAAAAAAGCCGAATGTCCCCCTCGTTTAATTAATGTGAGAAACACTATCCAGCAGACACACCAGAAAATTTTAATTGTGCTAAAATTTCACCCGGCGTAACGGATATTGCGTGTTTGGTAAACACAGCTCCCGTCGAACGTCTTGCAACAATTATATAAATACCGTAAAGAATTCGTTATCCGTTAACCTTAACGAAAAAATAAAGCATAGAGAGAGAGAGAGAGACGGGGGAGGGGAAAATTCGTGGTTTCATCCGACTAATTTCCCTGGACGTCGACCAGATGCTTATCTACTAGTGGTTTATTATTAACCGGTTGTCGAGGGGCTCCGCCGACGCGACCATTCAGTCAAGTTGAGTTAAGCAACCGTGGCCCCGTTACAATACCTTTCTTTGTAACTAGTGACAATTATCGTGACTCACCGCGTAGATCACACGCCCTAATCGTGGCTCTTAATTGTGAAACGTCACCTTCCTTCCCCCCGATCTCCCTTTTGAAAAAACGGGAATGGCGTACTTTTCTTCGGTCGTCTTCACCGGAGCGAGGAATGGTCGCATCTTCTGGTGTTTGCGCGAGCTTCAGGGGGAGGGTACTATGGCCAAATATCTTGCGAAAGGCGTTAATTCGCGAACGACAGCTGCGCCCATCGACGCGGCAGGAGAATTAATTACGTCAGAGATCTCTTAATTGAATGTTAACGGGCCTTTGTCTGGGTCAGTGGGGACAAGGTCAAATGCAATTAACGCATGTTCTGCAACATATGTTTTTTCTCCTCTGTAAACACGTATGAAAGAAAAGTTGACATAATCATATCGTGAGTTGCTTACATCCAGATCGATTCTTTGATACGTATAATCCGGGTTGCGAAATACTTTTAATGCATTTACACCCTTTATAAATGTAATATACCGAAATATACTCTCAAAATACAACCTCCAAATAACGCTGGCATTAGCGTTATTTCGAGTGCTCGATATAAAGTTTATTGTAAACTGTGAAATTCGATGATAAACAAATGGTTGTTTCATTCTATCCACGGAAGATCTTAATCGAGAAAGGATATTGAAGAACCCCACCGGAGCGCAGTTTGTTCCTCTCGTATATAAGGTTTATGTTAGAGGTAGTGATGTTAAGATTAAAATTAATTAGGTGAATTCCAACTTCGAACCAATGATATTGGCTTATGGTAGAGCCCAAACAATTATCTAGCCGTTGGTGTTGTCATAATTTCAAGGATTATCTCTCGCTGCGATAACATCCGATGTCAGAAAGAGATAGATTAATCAACCGAACTGCTGGAGAACAATTATCCAATTATTTACAAAAATACGCTTTTGGTGGTCTCATTTGCATATTCTTTAGTTAAAAAATAGAAATTTGCTAATGAATATGCAATAATTCGTCTAATTATAATCATTCTAGCAATTAAATAATTTTCTTTTTGCTGTGTCCGTGTTCTTTTTTCGGCAATTTTCACATTGTTCGGAACCATTTTCCTGTATCTTTTTCGTTCTGTTTCTACTACAATTATGCCTGTATCCACTTTAAAAAGGCTGGCTCTTGCACCACTTTTCTGGCAATCGAACGAGGTTTAGCCTTATTTTGGGGGGGGTGAGTTTTAAAAAATTCTCAATGTCAATACCCGGTAAAACTTTCATTAAGTCTGACCCCACTCCATGACCCCCCTACCTCTTCTAATCCCCCTTGACTTATTGTCTCGAAAATGTAATAGCATCAATGCTTCATACTGTATATAGAAGTAATTTTTGGTCCGTGGGGTCCTGAGATATTAAGCAAAATACAGGCCAACACACTCGCACACATAATATATAATAATTTATATATAGATACAAAATTTTTTTCCGGTGTTTTTGAAATTAGAGGACCTTAAAACATCGAGAAATGCAAAGAACCGGGGATGAAAATTTGACCTATTATAATACTTTCCCCCTATTGTAATCACTCACCGGAAAGGTAATAAATTAATTCCTAAAGTAAGTTTCATTTATGCTACTTAATACAGGATAAATAATAATCTCTTATAGTATTTAACAATGATAAAAATAATCGATTTATAGTCCTGAGTGCGGAGTAACTTAACCGTTTCTTGCATCCGCCATTGTGAAAAAATTTAGAATGAAGATTAACGGCGATCCTGTAAATCGTTGGAATACGAAAGAACCACTTAATGGAATTTGTAAAGAAATAAGGTATTCGTATGCAGTGTTAGAAATTAATTTGTAACGCTTGTTAGTTCCAAAGGAGGGAGGTTAACTGCGAACAAGAAGACTACGTGTTACGACGCACTTTTTCAATGACCTCGTCATACGATATGTTTATTGAAAGGAATATGATGGAAAATATTTTCTCTTTTTTTTCTAAAGAGAAGTCTGCGTAATCATTCGCACTTCTATTGGCCTTTACGATGCAAACCGTGGCACAGTAACTTGAAAATTTCAGTATCACCCATTGTATATGAAGGTTCTCGAGGAGGTCCCTCCTCCTGTTATCGATTTAACGCCGGTAAAATTTAGTGTTTAGGCCCAAAAAAGAGCCTGTAAATTTGAGTTTTAAATTGCATGAAATTAAAATTTACTCAACTTTTCTAATATTTACATTGAAACTTTAAAAGCCAAATTGAAGTACGGCACTTATCGTATCGCATTTAGAAACTTTATTATTGATACTAGACTAATTATAAAATATAAATAGATGAATTGTACAGCTTCTACAGCTTATAGTGTTATACAGTTTGCATAACATTTATAACCCAATCGGTTTGAAAGATATAGTCCATAAATCTATCGTTGAATAAAGACTTCCTAGTATCGATAGAATGAGCGCAGAACTGGGCTTAGACTTGATGTGGCTCTAAGTTATAACATATAACAGGCCCTTTCCCTCCTCCAAATAACGATACACGCAAAAAATTCTGAGGCCCTAAGCTATAACACATGACAGGCCCTCTCCCTCCGCCAAATAATGATCTAGGTAAAAAAATATATAACACATATGACAGGCCCCATATAATAGCTATAACACATGACAGGCCCTAAGCTGCAATCTTGATTAGGCTATATGGTACAATTTAAACCAATTTAACAGTAATTTTTTATTTAATAATTTAAATATTTCTTTCAAAACTTACCGAAAGTAGGATCTTAGTGTAAGCCATTGTGACTATACGTAGAGCCGTTTGCGTAAGTAGAGACATTGTAAAGAGGTAAACACTCGACGGCAAATATTTGATGGATAAAAATAAATATAAACCCAGACTATATTTAGCTTTCTTTTTTTAACTGTTAGAATATTTATAGGTCTTAGTATTATGGGAATTGGAAGATAAATAGTGTTTAGTAGTGTCACGGTCGCCTGGAGAGTATAACCGGATTGTCTTTCTTAGCTTATTAAATGTATAGGTGATGCTTTCGTTGTTGTTGCTGTTTAGATAAAAATGAAGTTCTTAACTCGGGTGGAGAGTGGCAGAGATTTTTCCAATTTTTCTTTTATTTTATTTTATTTTTTTTAAATTCTTCACACCACCGACAAGCTTTATTTTTAAAGGAGAAGAAACTCGGTTTATTTCTAGCTTGTACCGAGTGGTTTCAATCTGCGCCCTGTCCAGTTAAAGATGTTGCACTGTCCAGATCACGGCTCGGGTTACACGTTAGCATGCGGCCCGATTGTGTAACTCCTGCTTTATTAATAGCCAGAAAGTTATGACCCCCACGGCAACAGTCACAACATGACAACGACTGGTTATTTTATCTAAGCGCTTTCCTCCGCCAAAAACACGATTTATGGCGTTTTATTGCTTGTTCTTTGATTTTTTTAAAAAATATTCTCACTAATAATACCCGTTTAATGCGCTCCCGTTGTACGGATACTACGCAACGTACTGTACCGGAGGGGGGGAGTGATGGCCGACCACGTGACGCTGGCTTCTTCATTAATTGAACATCACGCGAATGATTGCCAGACTTTAATGACTCCTTTATCGGTTATACGGAGAAACTCTAGGGTCAATGGATATTCGATTATCCTCGAAATTGATAGGAGTAGGGAAATGTCACTCGTCCTCTTGTAGGTGATAAAAGCAACTAAAATCGCCTAAATTTTTTATTATCTTGCCCAGAATTATCAAATGGTAGAAATATTTCTCCACTTCAGTCCGGAGTGAAGTGTAAAAAGTGCTAATCTAGGACGGGGGAAACCTATTGGTGAAGTGCACATGCCATTACTAAGAGAGCTACTAGTGTAAACACTCGTGTCACGTGACCGACAATGTAGCCCTGGCTTGCATCACGTGGTGCAGGTGTCATGTCTGTCGTCGACAGAGTGGTGCGCCGCTACAGTGACATACAGCAGAGCAAACACGACTTTCCTACCTCCGAGGCGATAATCTGTGTTTCCATTAGAAGCATTCTCCCAGACCGCATCGCCCCCCCAAACGCGAAGTTTGGGCGTCCGAAGCGAGAACGGTGGGTGTTGGTCGACTTAATTAGGACGAGGGAACGAAATTTGTCGGGGTGACGGGGGACCCGGCAACTGTCGGATGGCTTAAGTGAGCCGTTATTGCCTAAACAACATGTCCTGATAGCTTTGTCGGGTGTCCCGGGTGGTTGCTGACAGTAAGGGGATGGTAGGCAAGATGGATGGCTTGGGGGAATGTCCGGGATGCCGGCCAACAAGACAGATGTTGTAAATCGTCCTAACCATCTTACTCGTCGATCGTTCGTTCCAAATTGGAATCATCAACGCACCAAAACGGTAGACGATCTACCCTTCTCCACCTGTCGTGTTCCGCAATTAGACCCCTTTATCGCTCCCTCGGGAGTGCCGATTTATAATATACATATACAATATATAGGCTATATATACACACTGTATATAATTTAAATACTTTAAATATTCTATACATTATTTAAATCCATATTACGAATCCGTGGTAGTAGCATCGTAGCTGACACAGTAAAGAAGGGAAGGTAGTGAAGTAAAAATACGAGTCTTCTGCACAAAAATAAACAAATGAGAAGGAGGACCCCTGGCTAAAACGAGAAAACGAAAGAAAGTTGACATTAATCCTTTTGACCACCTGCTAGAACACAAAACTTATATTTTCGCCACCGACAGTCGGCAGTAAATTATCTCGAGACGGATACCTTTGGAAGAATTTTCGAGTATGGATATCTGGAAGGAAAAAAGAGGGGTTCGTTTGTCTTCAGAAGAAACGGCTTCTTCCGAGCTCTTTAACAAAGATGCGTCTCCGGCCTAAGAAACAATTTAATTGACTTCATTTGTGGACAGGGAGATCAAACGAAAGAAACTGTTACGCTCGTTACGGTCAAGAGATGTAAAAACCCGGCGTGCCCACCCGACGGAATGGATGTTCCTATACGCTCTTTGGTCTTTTATGAAGAAAGCAAGAAGTGGAAGCTTAAGAATAGGAAGAAATATTAAATATTTATGAGTAATAAAGGAAAAGAGGGTTTAAAGAGGAAGGGGAAAAGCTGTAATGGGCGAGTATCGGGTGGTTTTCTACAGAATGTTCAGCCGGACGTCGCTTAGCAACGCGACAACCAGACAGGACAATTCACTGAGAGTTCAGTGAATTTATTAAAATGAAAGCGAGTTTCAGCCGAACGCTATTACCAGCAATTACATCCGTCTTCCTCAATTTAAACAATGTTAAACTTCCTTATCTGTGCAGCCATTATGTTATGATTTGAGTTTCCGCTCTCCAGACCGCGCTGTCAAGGATGAGCGCCATCCCCAATCCACCTCCGGGGCTATAACCTCGTTGTCCATTTCTCCCAAACAATATTTAATGTGGTGACAACATTTACAATCTTTCTAATGCCGTCTTTCAATAGGATCTTCTATGGCAGGCCTAGGCTCGAAGCCTTTACCTCGTACTTTGATTTTTAAAAAATGGCATCGCAGAGACCCTTTGAATTCGAGCCATTCTTAATTGCTAAAAACACAGCTTTCAACATCCAGTATAAAATATGTCGGAAGTTAGAAGAGTTCAGATTTCTAAAGGTGATGGGGCTGTAGAAATTAACGGCTAGACGTGGAGCATTCCAGAATATCGTTGGAGGCCCCGTTTGACAATAATGCTAGAAATGTGGATTTTAAAGGCGGAAAAAAGGCAGATAAGACGAGTGGTAGCAGATAGCATCGACGGGATAACGGCGAGTGAGAGTTGTGGCAGGTTTTCTGTCAGACAGACAATGCCCCGGTTCAGTCAGTGTCAACAGTTAGAAGCGGTGACCTCCGACCCGACGGGGAAAGGGGACTTACCTGGCGACGGGCGGAGCCGAGTCGATCAGAAAACACAAACAGAAATCCGGTAAACACGACGCGGCGCGTTGCCATCGACTGCGCTAACGGATGGCGTGCCCATCGACTCCCTCCTGATTGGACTATCACTAACGCGAATTAAGCCGGGAGGCGTAGCCACTCGGCGACCGGCAATCCCATTGGGTGGTTGCTACACACTGGCAGATTAGCCGGCAGCTCGGGAAGGAAGTTGGCAAGAAGCCTATTTAACAGGAAGAGCGCGGAGGTGCGAGTCGGTCTTCCACGCTCCGCTCACTCAGCCGATCTGGCTTCCGTCACGAGAACCGGGATGGTGAAGATCGACGGGATGGACCGCGTCCACATGGCTCCTCGTCGAACCTCCTTCACCATCAGTAGCATTATGGCCGAGGACCAAGGCGGGGGTGAGAGATGGGCCGCCAATCCCCCTTCGCATTCTCCGCCCGATAGGACCGGAGACTTACCGCACGATCTCAGCACCAAATCTGCCCCTTGTGCTAGCATCAAAAACGAGAACGCGGGGGGCAAAACGGGATATCCTATCAGCCGCACGGACTGTAAAACAGACAAGAACGAGGAAGATAAACCTAAACAGTGTACGGTGTCTAAAGAGTTAGATAAAGGGAAGAACCAGGAGGAATGCAACAATTCGAAAAAATCTACCAAATACGAGAAACCACCTTTTAGTTACAACGCTCTAATCATGATGGCTATCCGTCAGAGCCCCGAGAAAAGACTGACTCTAAACGGGATCTACGAGTTTATCATGAAGAACTTTCCTTATTATCGAGAGAACAAGCAAGGATGGCAGAATTCCATTCGGCACAATCTCAGCCTCAACAAGTGTTTCGTCAAGGTTCCTAGACATTACGACGATCCGGGAAAAGGCAACTACTGGATGCTGGATCCCAGCAGCGACGACGTCTTTATCGGTGGCACAACTGGAAAGCTGCGGAGGAGATCCACGGCAGCCTCCAGAAGCCGCCTGGCAGCCTTCAAGAGGACTGTAGCGGGAGCCTCCGTCTTTCCAGGCTCTCTCTCGGCCGGCTTCCACCCCTCTCCGGGGGACAAAGCGGCCGCTCTGGGATGGCCCTTAGGTCCTTACGGTGCCCTGCCACCCGCAGCACTCTCTTTCAAGTATCCCGTATCGTACGCCGGAGTTTCTCTTTCCAAACCCGGTCCCGTGCAAGGTTTCACCGTTGACTGTTTACTAGGCAGCAGAGAAGGGTGCGGAGGTCAAATGACCCCTAACCTTTGGTCGGGACTGGGTTTGGCCTGCACCAACGGGAACTGTACCACTTTCGCTCCCACATGCACCGGTCTGGCGTCCTGCAACTACTTGTTGTCGTCGCTGGTATCCCCTGGTGTGTACGATCTGCATCCGGCCCTTCGATCTCAGCACGTGACCACCGTGTCGCCCGAACCCGGCAATCCAACTTCGTCGTCGCCAACGGAGTCCACTACAATCTACAAGCCTATTCCCATCCTGTCCAAGCAGAGCTGAGGAAGGAGCGAGCTTAAGTCGCCTGTCAAACAGGACTTCGGGTCCCTGCTATGAACAGTCGTGCCAGGGCTTCCCCTTAAACTCTGTAAGTGTCTCTTGTGTACAGATTTGTTGTGTGTATAGCTAACATACCGTCCTGTACCATATATTACATATAGTCATAGTCTGTACAGTACCAGGTAGGCCTATAAGTCGCACCGTCGGTCGCTAAACGATCGACTGCACCTCGCTCGCCAGCAGGACCACAGCTTCCTTCGCGTTTTAATTTCTAAGACATTCAAATTTTTCTAGTCTTTATCTCACATTTAGAATAGATTCTTTCGACTCTTCCTCCGAGTAATTTCATTCTTAGTCTAGATGCCAACTTTAGCCCCGAATTTACCACGAGTTTCTATTTACTAAAGTAGCCATAAACAGAAGCCAAAAACTCCCAGCCGAAAATCTTTAGGTCCATTCCAGACCTTCTCGCTTACAACTGACACCATCCGGGTTCTTTCTAAACTCGAAATTTAGTCCGAAAAAGCAACCCCGTTAGTAATTTCGGGTGCGGATGATGGGCTAAATTTGGATCCCAACTAAATTACAGTGAGACAGAGAGAGAAAACAGTTATTGCAATTTTTTTTAAATTTTCTTTTAAAATAATTTATAAACTGTATTGTAATGGAATAGGAAGCAGTAATAAGAAAGGAAAAAAAAAAATATTTTGACACCTGGCCCGCATGTGCGGGTTCTTATCTCGTGTAATGTTGGCTTGAGTGTGTCAGATTTAATATATTAAATATCATTTATGCATAAAACTTGTCTGGTTCTTGTGCACGGTTCAAACACGACTCCCGTTTTTGGCTCGTGTTAGCCCTTTAGTTTTATATTTAAATTAAGACGCGTGAAAGGGACTTTAAAACCTGAAAATTTTAAATATTAAATTTGAAAGATTTTACGGCTTTAAACAATGCAGAAAATGATGGTTTTCTAGTAGAAAAATTGACGTGATAAGGGGCGTAAATACGATTTAATTTAGGAGAGGAGACGTTGTAGATATTAAATAGGATTAGGAGGTTGGCATTAATTCCTTTCGGAGATAATTATTTCAATAACATCATTGGATGAAAGCTCATCATCAACAAGTAGCTCTCGTCCTTATTTACTTATCTATCATCCACACAGTATCAAATATTATAAGAAAAGCACGGGGACTTGACTCACTTCAGTTTAATAATCGTTTTAAAGCTTCACCGTTCTCCTATAAGCGAAATTTTGAAGAGGAACCGGATCTAACTCGACTTGTATAAGAGTTGCGTGGAGAGGGGCAGGTGCTGCATTTGGTGGTGCAGAAAAATTAGGAGTCGGATGATTCGGTATTAGAGCGTAATTTTGGGAAAGAGGGTGCCATGGCTGGCTGCTGCACGCGTCACAAAAGCACCATCGATCACTGGCTGCGCCGCTTCTCTACGTGGGAAAACGCTAGTGGACGAATCCGTCAAGTCCTCATTGTGGCTGCATTGTAATACAACCATACTCTTGTAGCGATTGTACAACACACCCACTCCACTCGAGTCGGGCCCATTGACGTGTCAGGAAAATGTATCACTTCTTCCTTTCTCAAGCCGCTTTCTGATATCGTTGTCATTATCTCTTTGTGCGTAATTATCATTTGGAAAATTTCGCCATTGTGCACGCGTTCACCGTTTCAAGGTGCGCGAAATTTCACCATCCGACTCTTGTTAACCATAATGGCAATTCTGGCTGATTTTCCACCCATTTTGTGGGCAATGGGAATGCGTATCCCCGCCACTTTTCCGGACACGATCTCTCTACATAAATGATGAACTCTCCCGAGCCGTATATTCAAACGGATCCCCGATTTTTCCATTAAGATCTTATTCAAACTTTCCTTTCTTTTTCTTTTTTTAAAAAAAGAAATTAATTGTAGTTAGAAAAAAAAATTTACTTCGCTTCCGTTAGATTCTCAGTAACCCACCAATACACTTTATGTGTGGATTTCCTTGCCGAAAAATGGAAGTTTGGAATCTTCAGCGAGAGTTCTTACGTCAATTATGGTGGAAATCAGGAAGTTCTAGTCAATTTAACTGGCATCTCTTACGTTGTTATAAAATTAATTCGATACAATTACGATATTATGTAATTCTGATTTGCATCACGCGATGGATTCGATCTTGTAAATGAATTTTGCAGGCTGGTTTAATGGATTAAAGTAACATATTTTACTTTATTTTCCTTCGGAGGATTGTTTGCTTGGCAATTTAATCGTTCAACGGGATCAAAATATCAGATTTACGAGCAAACAATGGTAGAAAATGGGGTAAAAATTGTGGACGTCCAACACTTTCGATACAGTTTATTGGACGTTGGCTAATTAAAAGCCTGGACAAGCGTAGGCGCGGCACGTAGGCTAATCCGAGCGACACGTGCTGGCATTTACTAATTCTCAGTATTAGGTGTGAGGAGGCCGAGGCGTGGAACGCAACGCCATTGTCCTCTCGGATCTGATTTAGTGACGCAAAGCCAAAATATACGACTGTGCAGGGTCACGTGTCAGTTGTTTGGCCTGTCATCAGTCTTCTCGGCCCATTGTTCTTGTTTATGCCTCACTTTTTATGACTCCTGGGGAAACACTACATTTTGTTTATTAAATACGTCGGTTCCGGTTAAAAATATCCTGTTTCTTCTACCGGTAAATACCCAAACCGGATACAACAATAAAACAGTAGAAATCTTTGATTTTCTTCTGTCAAAATCATTGTTTTCATAGTAAATGTCTGTTTCGGATCCGTCTTCCGCTTCTCTATCAAATTCGTAAGAATCTAATACCTTAAGATTTGTAAAGTATGTAAAACTCGTATCTATGTAAGGCCTACAGAATAAGGCTCACAGAATAAAGTTGATTTTATAAAGGCATAAAAAAATTTATGTATAGACTATATTTTCTCCTTCTCTGCTCGTCTGTACCCGAACGTGTGCCCAAAATGCTGCAATAGAAATCCCATATCCTGTTCTACTTAACGTAATTTATGGATTTTCGGGCCCGTTGGGAGGTCGAATGGGCCCGACGTTCATAAATCATATTAGAAAGAAACGAGTAAAGGGACTCGTCATAACAAAGTACAAACGAGAACAACAACAAAAAAAGAAGAAAAAAAAAACAAGATTATGCTTCTCATATAATATTTAATGGCCACAAAAGCTATCCTTAAATACTTTTCTCTAATTCAAATATAGATTTAGAAGTTAGACGGGCCTGTAGGCCCTTCAGAATTCATCTTCTCCTTTCCCTCTTACCACGAGTTGCTACTGTACTTTCCTGTCTTATTTAATCGTGCATATTCTTTAATATTTTGTTTTTAGTTTAATTGCTTAATACTTAAAATTACCGTTTCTTGTGTGGAGGATACGGCCCTTTAAAGAGACTGTAAATTACCAATATTATTTGAACTGTAAGAGAGTAGCAAACGTTCATTGTGTGGTGCAATACCTCAAACAAAAATCAATTTAATCATAACTTTCCGCAGGCCTATTGATAGATATGTTACTAAAGACCGGACAGACAGACCAATTAACAAAAAATCGCGATTAGAAATAGGCGAAAATTTTAAAATTTATTTACATATTTCGTACTGTTTCTAGTGTTACTTCGTTAGATACTAAGGCTTGTGCGTGTTTAATTACATTAGTTACGCTAAGACATTAAAGGGCTTGACGGTAATTATCCTTGGAAAGTAGCAATTCTACGATTGGAGGCTTGAGATTGTTACGCTAAGTTTGGAATCTACGCAGGCCTATTTCTTAATTGTTAGGTTTCTTTACGTCACTTTTTTGCATTTATTCTGTAGCAGTTACTTTCGATCTTCTTCTAACGTGTCGCTAATCTTCTTTTTATCAACTTGTGATTGTGGCAGACCGAAATCTAACCACCTTAACTGCTGCAGATTGCTTTTATCTCGATTCCTAGTTCGATAAAATAATCATTTTTGTTAGGAATTTCAGCACGAAACGAGTTGGATTTTTTGAAAAATCCCTTTGAAAACTTTAAATGTTTAGTATTTAAATACTTTTGCTTAGTTTTCAAGTGGGTTTATACATCTATTATTTGATTATTTCCTGCCGTATTGACTGACCGCTTTCTTGCTGGTCTGTGCAGCGAAATATAAGAAGCAAAGTCTACTTCTTTCTGCTAGTTATCCCGCAACCGATCTGAAATCTCTATGACTAGTTTTATTACTTATATTTTAGCATAAAGGACTTGAAATACATTTATTGATCCTGTACTGGAAGTCGTTGTGCGGTGTAGTATATAAAATTGTTGCCGATAATAGGTGGAAACGGAAAAGAATGAGTAAACTTTAAAGCCGTCTGCGACTACTCGATAGTTACTTAAAAGCTATTTATTTCTATAGAATCTAATTAAAAGGACAGCGGCGTGACTTTTCAATGGCAGAACCAGTTTTGCGCCATTTGGCCACATACTGTTTCACTTTGACATCTCCATTCTGGCTTAATCTTTCGACTTTTGTGGTTTAATCTTCTTTGGTCGAAATCTCTTCTCGGTAATTAAAATGACTCGGCCTCGACACCTCTGCCAAAGTTCATCGTTTCGTGCGGAAATCCCGGGCATCCCTCTTATATTCAAGCTTATATAGGCAATATATTTCCCAAACTGGCTCTATTCTTTGGGTTGCAGAAAGTGGATCTACTCTTCTATTGTCCGCTCTTTGCAGGATTCTTTACTCAAGACCCAGCTAGACGATGGAGTAGCGATAACCAGACCCGAACTGGGGGTAGTAGCACTTTATTAAAACGCACTGTTCGACATTTTAAGCGACAGGTCGCAGTGGCGATAAGCTTTTGAGGGTTAAATACCTGCATTATGGTGAAGTCACAATACGATTCGCCATCGGCCAAAGAAATTATTGCCGGAAGTTGTAGCGAGGATAGCGTCATTGTCGTCCGCACTTGGCACCGCAACCGCATCTGGTGACTGACAATGACTGACCTCACACCTGACCGATTTTCGAAGCCGTCCTCTTACACCTCCTGATTTATACGTCCAGGGTCTGCCAACTTCTGATTTATAAAGTAACGGTTTCGGTCGGCACCTGTGGCTCGTTGCCTCGTGAGAAACCTTGCCTCCTTTCATGCCCACTCAAAGGGTTGTATCGCATCCGCTCACTTCAGACAACTTCCGCTCATTTTTGGGACTCTCTCCGTTCTAGACCCGTGCTCGACTTAGTATTTATCGCCTCGTTAGCTTTACTTGTCACTTGTTTCGCCATTTGTACCTTTTTCTAATCGAATGCTTCCAAAGCGCCACTCGTTCCTTGCGCGCTCCACTGCGGGTTATACGACAGCTCGGGGCATAAAACCGCGAGTTAAGGCCGTTGCGACAATTATTCCCCCACTTTATGGGTTATAAAACCGGATAATTTCTGCATTCTCTAGCGGTGTATACATATAGCGTGACGTTTTACTGTTTTCGAGGGTTGTGCAGTGGTATACGTTCTACCACATCCGGAGGTTATTAATTGGGAGGAGAAAAGCTTGTCTTACGTAAACAATTTAGCCGTCTCTAATTTTACTATCGTGTTATAATAAGCAAATGAGAAACAAGTAGGTCGAAAGAGGACACTCTGATCCAGTTTTATGACGTGCACGGGCAAATTTTGCGAATTTGAGAACGTGACGGGCTACTTAAATTTCGTAAACGCACGCGGGATTGGATTGCTTCTTGCAATAATTGTAAACGTGAACTGGGAGAGTCAGTTTTGTCTAATAATAGCAAAATATCTCGTGGTAAACACGCAAATCCGACAATTTTTTCAATGGTCTTTAATCGTGTATCCGTTCTTTTATGTCGTGTATCGTTTTATAAGAGAATGCGACGCAGATATATAAGAAACAATTCTTTCTATGGGATATTTTTAGCGGTTTCCTCCAGGAAGAGGCAAGCATTTCTTGTAATTAAAGCCAGTCGAGTTGCACGTTGCTTCTCTCCTGTTATTAAACCGGTAATGAGACGAAACACAATTCTCTTCAGTCTTTATGGGGCGAGGTGCCGTCTCCACCTCTTCCACATCATTTCTGGACATGGAGTCGTTAGCACTTTACCAGAAAATCCATGGCAATTTAATGGGTTTAAATGAATTGTTTTGTTGTTGAGTGGCAAGACAAATGGGTTTGTGTACAGTACCGTGTTACACCGATTACTGTTATAAACGTCTTTCTGGTGTGCAAGCTGTATTTATCTCCAGCAACTAACTTCTACATCACCTTGACTTGGATGCGAATGCGGAATATCCATTAAATACTCCCAATTCTCATCGACATTAGTCCCGCCGGACGTGATTTATTAATGAAAACTCCAGTTATCATGCATGGCTTAGCGCTGCTCTACTTGTTACTTTAAACCCCGCTCTTTATTGGTGTAAGAAGACGTATCTCTATGAGACTTTGGATTTAAGTGTAGAGCAATCTACGCACTTTGCGTAAATCTAGGAGAAGAAAAAATTTACAAAATACTAGAGGAAGAGTCCTTGGAAGAAGAAGTTCAACGAACCAAGAAAGAACTTCTTATCTGGACATTGTAAGTTGTCTGTTTGTAGTGGAAAGAGATGAGGAAAAGGCGGTTTACACACCCGACTGACAGAAGAGTGATCGAGAAACTGGTTGATGGCTGTAAATCGTGTTATTCCGACAGCAAAAGAGTCAGAGGTACTCAAAAAAAAATTTTTTTTTATTCCTTCCCGTATAAAGAAGTCGCATTATAGACTGTTTATGCTGGACATAAAACGAGTTTGTTTGGAGTAACCGTAGCTCTTGTTCGGCAGATGATGCAATTGTTTGCTTGTCACCTTAGTATTTCCGGCTGTAAATATTAAAAAGGATTATTTTCATCAGATTTCTTCTCCCTTTTTATGGACGAGGTCAATGCAAATGTACTCTACCTTTGCGTGGATTGAATCATTATTTGTCAGCGCTTTACATCTCATTTATATCTATTTATCTCCGACAATTACAAGGAGAAAAGAATCGAAAATCGATGATTATTTTTGATCTGTGCGAATATTCAATTAGTAATATTTAATATAAATGACGTAAAAAAATCGAAGAGAAGCTCTAAAATGTATTACATAATGCAATAATTGCATCCCTAAAGTCCTTGTAGTGGAACTTTAGGTTACTAATTTAACATCGAATCTAATTTTACACAAATTATAATTTAAATTTAGGCCTTAGCGCGCAAATAATGGGTCGAAGCGTAAATTTCATACCCTGTAAAAATTCCCAGAATATAAATACTTTAGATAGGAGCTCTTCTTTCTACTTACAACCACTTTCTTTCCCTCTCTTACATTTGCATAAATTTTATTTCGTAAGCAGACTCTAAATTGACTGGAAGGAGCACGGATTCGGTGATTCGGGAGAGCAACAGAAAAAGATAGAGAAGGCCAGTTTCTATCTCAATACGTAATTAAGAAGGTGGCGGTGAGAGAAGAAGAAGAAGAAGAGGGTATTATCGATCTTTGGTATAAATAGATTAGAAGCTTTCTAAACAAACATGTTGGTGTAGGACAGAAGCTTTTCTTAACTAAATGCGCGCCTGTAGCGGATTAAGTAGCACACATCCGTTTTCTGCAAGGAAGCTTTTTCAAGTCAAGTCTAAAGAAACAGTTTCCTGCCAGCTTATCACCATCTGCCGGAGATATGGGAAAGACGAGGAGGTTTGGGGATTTACATAGAAATTAGTCACTTGTCCGATTGGTGGAGAGATGTAATACGAGTAACTGAGCTTAAGTTACAGTCTGTAGCTGGAGGTAAACACCGTCGATGTGTGGATCTACCGAAGCATCTTAAGTGCACACTATTTGGCCCATTCGCCCCCTTATTTATTTACTTAGCCACGTCACGTTCCGTTCGTGACAGATAGAGGGTTCTTTCCACAAGAAGAAAGATCCGCTACATCAACTGTCAATCTCTCTTCTTTTTGAGGAAAAACAGTTAAACTGTACAAATGAACCACATCAGTACAGTCTACGGTCTGAAATGCTTTACATTTTTTCTTTCGATTATTATTATTTTTTCCAGGATTATCCGATAACAGGGAGCCTTTAGTTAATTTAACGTAATCAGTAATGCTAGACAAACACAGCTTTATTGGGGGGTTGTAACGATACCAATTACACTACGCGACATTAACGGATTTAAAGAAAGATTTTAAGTAATAAACCCACGCTGTTTTTCGAAATTTATGCCAAAATTACAATAATTTTTTAATTTATTTATAAAAATCAAATCGTTCCACGTCCTTAAGATCATATTCGCCTCCCTCCTTGGAGTTTTCAATCATCCTTAATGATGTTTTTCGGGTTGGTAAGTAGCATTAAGCGTGTCTATTATTTAATATCGAACACACACACACACACAATAATACTTCCTTCTCGTAATACTCAATGTTATCGTAGGGTAAGTGTTTCACTTTCTTTAGTCCGAAGCTCCCCATTTCGATTCGGATTATCGGTAGCATCTGTTGACATTTTTCTTGGATAATTCCCCTGGTCCACGTTAAAAAGAAGAAAAGGAAGAGGAAAAAAAAAAGAAAAAAGTTGCCGGGTCTAGCTTACATCCAAGTTTTACATCCGTTGTATTGATAGGGAGCGTGGGTCCCCGGGGATCCGTGGGATGTGGGAGATAACGAGAGGAGAAGCCAGCCCGCAGGCGGCCATGCCCCATTGCGCCCAGCATAACAACCCAGAGCAGATGTAGCGTGTGTCGTCCCCGCGGCGCGTCGCTAACCAGGCGTTTAATGGACACGACGAAGGCATTCGAGGCTATGGGAGACGGCGAGATGCGCATCGCCCCGGGCCCGGTCACTCGCTGCCCTCTGGAGATCGATAACGGAAACAAGCCGGTAATTGATTCTCCGGAGAGGGGAAGGACCCATTCGTCAATTAACCCGCCAATAATTGTCCCGCTAGTGCAACCCTCTGCAAAACGAGCGCTCCTCTATCTCTACTACTACGTGGCTAAACTCTACCGACGGTCGCGCGAAGAGAAAAATATGGCCTAATCTTCGAAACTTCGGATGGTCCTCCTGTTGCTTCCGTCGAAAACACAAATTTCAATACGCTTTGTGTGCCACGCATCCGAAGAAATTGAAGCTCGTTATACTTTTTGATACAGAAAATGAAGGAGAGGTATAAGAGAAACCCCACTAAAATCAATACCAATATACAAATATATAGCAGTTAATTCCCTAATATTAAAGAGATATTTAGGGGAAACTAATGCAAGTTTAAGGATGGAATTAATCAATACGAATAAAGCAAGAGGGAAAGATTTGTGTAACGTTATAAAGAAGGAAACTGTATTAATATACCCAGCTATATTTAGGCTTATATGATATAAAGGAAGGTAAAAATCAAAATGAAGAACGTCAATAAAAGAGGTGGAGACGGATACGAATATATATCAAAGGAGAAAAACCGTAAAAATTGATCAAGGAAAAGTTAGAATTGCTCTTGCATAAAATTTAGAAATTAAATAATAAAAATCGTGTTGTAAGATCAATATTTAAAATGATTTTTATCACGTATAAATATTTCAAATGCAATTGTTGCACTCGACAATTATAGAAAAAGAAATCTATTTTTGAACTTGTAGAATATATTTTTTTCTGGTCGAAATTTCACTGGCAAGAAAGCTGATTCGAGATAGAATTTGCGGGTAGAAAATGAAAAGATTTATTTCATTTGGGAGAAGAACGACTGGGACAAGCTTTTCTTCCATTGTCAATTAATGGAACTTCGTGAAGGTGAAAATGTTTTTCCACATTGAATAACAACGGCACATTTAAAATATCGTAGGAAATTCTATAAGGCGAAAGCAAAAAAATTTCGTTTATTTTAGAATTAAGTTTCGTTCGGAATAGAAGAGATAATTAGAGTTTATAATTAACTGGAGGAAAGTATCGGCTTAAAAAATATGGTGGAGAATTGTAGAATTTTTACATGGAAGAAGTTGGGCCTAGACCGGCAATGAAGCCGAAGAGAAGAGGAATTCCAGAGGCGGAGTGGAAGAATTCGAAAAATAAAATAAGAAAAAGGAAAGGTAATACCCGCAGATACGGAAAACACGGGCGAGGAGGTATTTCTTTACAGATTTTACGGACAAAGAAAGCGAAAGTAATTACGCGAGTCGGGTAGAGGAGCCTTCACCTGCCGAGCCAGACGAACGCCTTATGAGAAAGAGAATGGTGGACCAGAGATATTTATCCGAAATCGGAGACCATTGAGAGACGACAAAGCGGTATTAGATATTGACAAAGTCAATGACGCTTGCCACGTAACATTCAGACAGAAAGGCAGCTCCCCGCAGAGTGCGAGTCCTGGGAACATTGCAGTCAGAAGTCGGGCGAAGAAAAGATGAAGAGCGACAATGGGGGCAATGGCGATTCTGCCAGAGTCGATTAAAGGCTGAAAGATATTAAATATCTACAGGGACGGGTTAGGTGGCTCGGTAAACATTGTGCCGTGTTTGGTGTCGGCTAATCGGAAAGGTCCTCGCCGGCGGTGTTATGTTGCCGGCATTCAGGACAAGCCTGCGGGCCGCACCTCCCTTCACCGAGCAGCTAATCAGTTGTTCATTGTTGGTTTGTGGGGTACCGATGTTGATGTTGGGCCATGCCATATGTTTTCGGTGTCGTGCTATTGTATCGTTGCTGTAAGTTGGTATACCTCTTAAGAGGAGGCCATTGTCCCGGCGTTCCCTCGCACCAAAGTCCCGCTCCCTTCGGGTGGGGGGAGCGAGGATTAGAGCCCCGTTGGCCATTGTGCCTTGCGCCCTATGACTAAACAAATGACACCGCGATCTCGCAGCCAAGACGGAGACAAATTAAGTTGACGTCTCTATCCTCTTCCTTTCGTCTATTCACGTGAGAAAACAGCGATGCTTTCGTCTTCGCCTTTAATTCTCTCTCGGTGGACGGGAACAGGATGCGCTAATCTCTTCGCATCCATCACGCCTGTATCATTCCACTTTAGCTACAACACCCGAAACAATCCGATACAACTGTACGCTTAAGACGTCGCCGACGTTCTATCGGGGTATCTTCGACAGCTGCTACACAGGATTATCTCATTCAATGGGCGAGGGTGGAATCACTTTTCTAAATAGCGCTTTACAAATGCTGCTTGTTCTTTGTACTTATTACGCCATTCCTCCTACTACTAACCCCAAAGACATTCTGGTATACGAAACTGCACGTCGTTCAATGTTTTACCGGTAACCAAACACAGTTATTCGACAAAACTATCACAAAAATAATAATAATAATAATAATAAAACAATAGTAAATTAAAGAGGTCGAGTAGTGCACTTAGCTGCATTAACAGGTAGCCTGCATTATTCGAAATATGGTGGCAAAGCACAAACATCTCAATGACGAAAGGGGACTCGGGAGAACAGGGCACAGTTTGTTTACCTCGACACCTGGTGTGTGTTTACGGAATTACCGCTAATCCCCGGGGTTCTTTTGTCTTCCCCCAGCGCACACAAGAGACAAGGAGTTGTTCTGTCAGTCAAAGCCTGTTTATCTGTCTGAGAGTTTATCCGAGTTGTGTTGACTGAGTAAACTAGGCTCGTCGACCAATGTCTCGCATTGTGCCACTTCCTTCACGCGGGACCCGACCATGCGTGAAGTGTTTGGTTAGATTGTTCTTTGTCCCGTTTGAGTTCAGGTATGTTTGGCCAGCGGACGAAGGAAAAGTCGAACCGATGTACAGTAACAAATGTTTTTTCTGGTTCCTGCGTCAGCACTCGGATGCGGGGTGGTCTGTAGATGGATACATTTCATTGGTGTTTGTGCAGCTGTTTGGCTTAGCGATTGTTATAACAATAAGGCCAAATCTGCTCTTAGATTTCGAGTCGATGCCACAATTATGCCATATTTCGTATTGTTGTCAGCCTTACCGGTTCCAACAACGCTTTTTCTACATAAAACCCTAAGGAATTTTGATATTGACATAGTCTTTTGTAGGTTGGATTTTCTTCTTTCATAATTTTTTATTGGCCTTTTATTCGACGATAAATCCGAATTTGAATCGAATATGAACTCGATTATTCGAATTAGATTCGTATAAAAAGTAACAAAATTTAATAACTTAAAATAAGTTCGAGTAAACCTGCGTAATTTGTCTGAGATCAACGAAGAAATCGCAGTACAACGTGGAAATATCCCCCCTTACACCAATCTGGAAGTATTAAATAACACTAGAATTCCGTCTACCCTCTACTGTTTATGTTTTATTTATTCTTTTATTCCGAGAGACAAACATAATTCCCTCACGTCAACCCAAACCGTCCTTTGTATATCGAATCCAAACAACAAATGCGGACGGTAGATCGGGCCGCAGATAGGTCCTAATCTGTCTTAATGTCGGCATTTTCTTTTGGAATCAATCGATGTAGATGGGAGGAGAAGAATTCCTGGTCGAATGTGCAGGTGCTGCCAGCCAATGTAACCCAATCCGGAGTGTCACGTCCCCTTACTCTTATGTGGATAGGATGATTGACGTGTCAGCCAAACACGTCTTTACATCTGTTCCGAAGCTTCGGTTCGGAATAACAGGACGCTTGACTGGTCAGTCAAGATACGCACTCGGGGTACGTCAACCCCAAATGTTACAAATATTAACAGAGTCAGACGTTTTAATGAACTTTACTCGTCTTGTACCGCATCCAATACAGTCAGAGAGGCTTTTAAAAATACAATTTCGAATCATCCCGCTTATAAATACTTTCCTTTCCTAGTAATTATGCTAATTAGATCCTAGAAGGGGCACGAAAGCGCATAGTTTTTAAATAAAATAATTTATTTACGTTTACATTTTAAATTATTATTTTAACTTATATTAAGTCTTAAGAAGGATAAAAGATGGCCCGAAACGTCTAAAAATTACCCTAAAATCGATATTTTAAACAGTGTAATGCCGCATTCGATGAAATTGTGATCAATTAACCAATCTTTCTGGCAGAATTTTATATCGGCTCGCATCTCTTAAATGTAAAATACTTTTTCGGTCAAAAAACTAAAAGAAGTAGTGTTAAAATTTTATTTTCCTTGTTCTATTAACAGTCCACAGAATTCCGTAGGAAATAAAAACATTATCGGAGAGAGAGAGAGAGAGGGACTTGTTTGTATAATTCGCTTTTCTTTTCTTTCTTTCGAGAATATCAGATCAAAAAATCCTTGAATAAAACCTTAATTCACAAAGATATACGCATAAAATTAAAAAGAAAACATATTATAATATAGAAAAATTAGATAAAAGATAGTCTAAAACCGATATTTTGGCAAAAGAAATTTTGAAAAAGTCACCCTATCACATTGGAGTTAGGGGCGATTTTTTCAAGTTTTATGTAGAGTAAATGAAATTTTGAAGTGTCTTCGAGTACAGAAACATTTTTTCTGTGTTTAAGAATGCAGCCATTTTCTGCAAGACTATCACCCGAAAATATGAACTTTACGGCTGTTTCAATTCTAAGAAATCTCGCGACACCTAACACACGGGATAAAAATAAACACATTACACTATAAACGGTATGATAAATCGCCTTTTAATCGCATAAAAATTAAAAAAATTACGCTAATTAACCTGTTTAGTCTTTAAAAATTAAATTATATATCAGCGAGATAGGGCCTAGACGAAAATAATGGCGTAAAGAAAAAAAAAATCTTTTCGCAGTTTGGCAAAGAAAAGGCGTAGATATTGAAAATTAACGTTTAATAATGAGAAAAGTAAAGGATATAATTAAGCATAAAACATTTATAAATTAACTACGGTTATTTTATTTATAATTTACTTGCCACATCGATCTTTTTTCCCCTTCGTTAATTCAAGCGAAAGATTGTAGATGTAAGTAATCAAACTAATTTCAACTGAAAGTAATGATGCAGTTAATATCTCTATGCTTTATAAGTATAATTATTTGAACGTCGAACTGGAATTTCCAAATTACAATTAAATATCACGGAAAAATACCGTATTATTTGTATGGGCAATTAATTTTTCTATCCTTATTACAGATGTTCGAATCTTATAGTAGTAGAAAATATATATATATATATATATAAATAAAGAAGAAAAGATGGCAAAAGGGGCGAGTTATCGACGTATCTCCTGGTAACAAGACGGAGTTGGGCCAAGTTCGATAATTCTTCCTTTGGCCAAATTCTCTCTTGCTCTTTCTGCCATGTCGCGACTATCTGTCAAGTTATCGATGTGAGTGAACTATCTTTACATAGCTTGTAATAGTTGTTAGTGTAGCTGCTGGCCAGCAGACTGTTCCGCTCGAGTTGGCATCTGTAAGGTCGTGGCCGTGCCACGCCTCCGCGCCCGAAGGAACACGTCAAAGTAAAGTGGTCCGTGTCCAATGTGAAGGAACACGACATTTCATGCCCTCGTGCTTGTCCTTCGACCGAGCCGAATCGACTGCTGATGGCTTTATTCCGGCCGGCTGCACAAACTCAACGCACTGCCAGGTAAGTTCCCTATTCGGGGATTAGGGCCGCTCTTGTCCCTTCTCCCCTAACTCCACCCCGAGACGGCATGTGAATTAGTTTGCAAACACTACTACGTTTTGTCGCCTTCTATTGTCCTCTCGTCTGTCGGCATCCTTGCTGCACAATGTGCCCTTTGTCGTGTAACATCTCCTACCGACTACACCTAAAAATTTCGGCTCGTATCTCTACGTGATGCGAAAAACGGGAAAAATTCCTCTTATTCCGGAATAAAGCTGAAATGGAAATATCTAAATAGAAGGTAATTAGTGAAGATGCCAGGAAAGGAAATAAAAAAATCGAGGTGACGACGAATCTGTTCCTCCCGAGATCACTTTAAACCATAATCTGGAATCTCCAATTTCATCAAACAGTTTGACACTAAAACTGACTGTTTTATTAGGGTCGTGCGGGGAATTTTTCCATAAATGGGCTCTTAAACTGCGAGTTTGAAAAAAGATAATCCGCCGAGGGCAAAGTAAACCCGCTAAAATCCACGAAAAAGCGCAACTCCCCTCGCGGACCAATGCTGTGAAAGGGAAACGAATTAGTCCCTTTCCAGATGTTGCCGTAATGCACCATTTTGACATCGGATTTACAAAGTTTATGCGAGGATTAAGGCTTAAGCAAACAGAAACTGACTGCATTTTTCTGTTTTTCGCTATTAACACTCCAAGTGTGAAGCGTTATCGTGAATGATGATCGCAGGTGTTAGTGTCCGATCCTCCTCCATTATTCACTGCGTAGTCGGAAAATTATAAGTGTAAGTTTACGTTAAAATTTTAAAAATAACCATTACGACTTTTTACATATTAATAATTCGCATCACAATTAATATATTTTTTGCGAGAATAATTGTTTTTAAATTACGTAATCCGTCATCAATTATTTCCTTGTAACCTAATATACCACGCAAAAAAACACTCGCAGAATAAATATTTGAACATTTAAGTCTTATTTTTTGCCTGCCTCGGATATAAACCGATTCCTTCATTTAACTATTTCGGATGACAAATTTAATTTTCTTGCTGGCGGAAGAATTTTTTTTTTCCGACAGAATTAATTACCGCAAAATGATAAGAAAGAGTGGATCAATATGGCGTCGGGTTTCGTCTTTCTTCAGACTTTAATTAATGACTCGATTTTAGCCAATATAATTCAAATTTATGTAAAAAAGACAGGATGAAGGATATTCCAGATACATTTTTCTTTTGTTTTTAAATCAGAAATTTGCAGTAGATCCATTGTTACCATTGTCATCGGACCCGAAACTTATTGGTATCATTAGAACCTTCAAAGGAGGAAGGAATGATGACGGATCGCGTTATATGGAAAATACTTTACCGCATCGAGAAATGTGAAAATTCCGATCATGAAATGCCATTGGGGACTATTTTATCTACCGAAACTATTCGTTTTCCTTTGACATCGGCAACTTAGAAAGAATCGTCGATAATTAGACACGTAAAGGGAGATGGATCGTGATGGAAGTACGCTTAAAGCGCCGTAAATTAAACGATTTCTAAAATTATTATCGATTATTTTGGGTTAATTAAGAGAATCGGAAGTTAGTAGAGGAATGAAAGCATTGGGAGTTTCGGAGGAATTGTTTCTTTCGGTGCTTAATGTCGTTCCAATAGAATACTCCCGTCTTCGATTGTATACACCAGTTTGGATTGTTCGTCAGATAAAAACAAGGCATCCATCACCGGCAGACTGGCTTTTTTATTAGCAACAAGCAGTTTCCGACAATTTACACATAACAGCCAACCTTCCTGGGCATTGGATACCCGCCTGAACGTTCAGAAGATCCCCTCTCTCGGTGGAAGCTTTTTTATCGCTCTTCATCTCACTTTCCGGACAAGAACGCTGAAAAATTGTAGAAAACTACTTTACGAAAATCATCGGAGCGAACGGACATTTATTTCTTCCTCTTTTTTTCCACTCATTCTTTCTGTAAACTTTGCCAAAGTCGAAGGAAAAAACGACAAAACTATAATAACTCGGCAGATCGTCTTTTCGTTTTCTGCATGGCTCAAGCCGTTTCTTCTCCCCCCTCGTATCTCCTTCGACCTAACTAATTAGGACCATTACGTTTCCGGGTTTAAGGAAATAATTATCCTTCGTATCCGAACAAAAATTACCCATGGATAAACGAAAATCCTTCGTAACTTTCCTTCTACTCCTTGAAGGATTCTATAGCGGCAATTACTCTATAGAAAACGACTTTATGGCTTTAAATCCGCTTTAAAAATCGTATATTTTCATCCCAATTCGATTCTTAAACTAAAATGTCTCCATTTTTTGCAGATTTTCAATAGAAACGAACGTAATTCCTAGAGCGGTGTACACTCGTACGGATCCATTTGAATGCGTTTATCCTGTTTAAAATTAATTAATACGACATTTTTTTCCATCTAAAATTTGATTTAAACGAAGACTTTTCTTCCGTTTCCCATTTTAAATATTTAATTTACGCACGTTTATCCTCCCAGGACACTTCGATAAATATCGATTCCGGGTTCGATTTCCGTCTGTAAATTTCTTAAAATTCGAAATTTTATAAAATATTTCGCGAATTAATGGAAAATGGGCAATTATTTACGAGGAAATTATTATTTTTTCAGCAAATTTACAGTCGATAAATGCTCGAACGGTGGAAAGAATTACACATTTTAAAAAATTCTTATCGATCTTCGACGAAAGTATACGCCATCTATTGGCCTCGCAATTAACTAGAGGTGAAGATAAATAAGGATTTGGTAAATAGCATGCTTTGGAGAGGTAAGAAGGGAAAAAAATACATCAAAAACTGGTGGGAATGGCGCATAAAATAGGAAGAGAGAAGGGGGGAAATGGTATAAACGAGGTTGGCGAGAGGAGAAGCACGCACTCGGATAGTATAGCTAATTCGTGGATTGTCTCGTTCGATCAAAAAGAGAGAGGATCTGCAAAATGTCTGGGAGGTATGGAAAGGTCGTGACACCAGGTCCGGAATCTGGCAGGCAGTAAATCAGGACATCCCGCCACGTATGACATCGGACACAAAGGCAGAGTAAGTTATTGGGATAGAAAAGGGCGAGAAACAGACGGAGAGGCCTATTATGGCTACCAACGAGCAAAACACGAATGCGGTGGCCACAAACTATCGCTTAATGTCGCTCGAGCGTTATAATAATGAGCTGCTTGTATATCCGCTGCACTGCCGAGTTCACAGATCAACAGACAGCACACTTTCCTGATAAACACCGCCCTCTCTACCTTTCGCCTACTTAACTACGGAGGAAGAGATGTAGATACGTATGAATCTGCGCCCCTAACTCGTATATGTAAAAGAAGGAAAGGCATTAATCTACAAGAGAAAAATCGCCGTTGCCGTATAAAAGAGTAAGCTAAACATGTCACATGGGTGTCGTCATCTCGATTTCTTTAGGTGTAAAGCTTTCGTATAAACAGGAGTAGGTGTGGGCGGTTAGTGATTTGCAACGCCGGCTGAAAGGTGCCATACAAGTCTCGAATGGGATTCGATAAAATAAGGAAATCGCCTACGTTACCGTTTTTTCGGGATCACACCTGGGTTTAACTCATTTCTAATCTACACCCCTTTAAACATGTGGTTCACCTTGAATAAGAGAGTGGATGATCTACATATGGATTAAGCTGGGAGGGACGACCGGCCGTTCGGAGAGCTGACAAAATAAGAAGAAAGATGCGGATACGTGCGAGATGAAGGGTCAAAGAAGAATCACTCTTGGCTTTGTTTGTAACTCGGTAGTGGTGACAATCTGTTTTGAAAATGGCAGCGGGATGAACGGTGGCCTATAAGTCACGATAGTTTTGAAGCCTGCAGGCCTTTAGCTACAATCTTAGCAATGTTAGGTTTCAAAGGTCACCGTAAAATGTGCTAGCTGATTAAGACGCAGCGATAAAAACGAAATTTACGATAAAACTCGAGTGATAATTTGGTGGCCACAACGAGGATATATTGCCACCCCTGCCGAGTCAAAGATTAAAGATGGCGGTGGAGAAAACCTGATCTACACCTGTTACGTCCACTTTTTCCCTATTTCCGTCGATTAATTGGGCTTTCAATTCTTTCTTTTCTTCGTAAAGTCTCTATACTTCGGCCTGTCAAAGTCTTCGATTCAAACTGTAGATGAGAGAGAGCCAACACGGCTTTGACAATCCGAACTTTGAACCGAATTAAAATACCTTCCACTTTTGATTTTGTCTTTCATAAAATCAGCAAAAGAGGGTGATACATTAATATTTTTCAGCTTGCAAGTTGTAAGATCGATTCGTTGATCGATCTTACAACTTGCAACGTGAGTTTCGAAACCCGATTTACACATTTAAATATTTATTGCCAAATTGAATAAATAAATTTTGAGCGGTTTGATCAAATCTTCCATTGTATTTTCTACTAGAAATCGTAAATTTTGGCCAAGTTGACACTCGGTTTATTTTGCTAGCCAGATGAATTTCGGGAACCCTTTTGTGCTTCCGACGTCTTTACCCCATAGAAGTAAAGCAACTCGCGCTCCTCCCAAACAATGGTCTGCATTGACTCCATATAAATCACATCTTACGAGAATTTCTCACTTTATAAAATTATAAAAAGACGATTAAACCGCGTGGTATCGTTTAAAATTATGGTTTATATGCTAGAAATTAGTTTAATTCGAAACTTTCATCGCATCCATTTGCATAAAATAATTGCTTTTTACTACGTCTTTATCGAATAAAAAGTACAGCCGAACCTCCAATAACGACCACCTCTTAACAGCGGCCATTTTTTTTTTTTTTTTTTTTTTTTGGTAATTTCCCCTCAATAAAAATGCATAAAAGTAGCTCAACCTCCAGTTTTCTTATGTTCCCGTTGTTCGGAGGTTTGACCGTATTTTATGCCAAGTAAATCTTATTCTACTAGACAATCTGTGTTAGAGTTTATTAAAAAAACAAAGCCGTAATTCATTCATAGCGTATATCATGAAATAACGATCAAATCCTAACCGGTAATTTGGTATATCTTCATAAGTATCCTCAATTTAATGAGCAATTACTTCCCTTTGACGAACAATTGCTTCGAAAGTAGAAAAAATACAAAATGAATTCGATCGGAAACTAATCATAAAATTGCTTAATTTTTACTAATATAGGCCTAAGAATGTAATAAAAATCAATTTTAAAGTGGAATTTCTAACCGTTTTCTTTAAATATATTTGCTTCCAGGAAAACCCTCCTTATATAATTCTAAAATACGAGAAAATATATTTTCTCTATTTAAATAGGGACGTTTAACTGTGTGCAATTTAAAGAAGGGAAGTGTTCTCAAAAAGTACAATACGCTATGAGGAGGGAGGGAGTTAAGGCATTGTCTGCGTGGATTGAATTTGTTCTTACGAGTCGTGTGAATGAACGTTTTAAAATCATTCCTCGACGTCAGAGGGGTCCGTGAACTATCGTACACGTAATTAAAGGGAAGAGGGGGGGTTTGCCAAAAGTACGTCGTTGTAAGCGAAGGGGAGGGAGGGGGTCGAATGACTGTACGCGGAATTAATACACGGTCCGAGACAGATTATCATATCTTCTAAAGATATACAATAAGTACAGTATTTAAATGTCCGAGTTTACTTTATCCCGTTGTGCCGTGTTCATCACACATCTTAAAGAGAGGGAGAAAAATAACACAACCTCTTCACAACCTTCATAAATTTCCCCCTTATTTTGTACAATAAATTTATTTTTAAATATTTGCTACGGCTCCACTTTCCGTTCGATGATTTATTTATATTGTTTGGTGTAGTTCTTTCTCATAAATTCAACTTTGAATATAGCGCGTGTTTGTTTATTGAATATAGAACATAATTTCTACTTATGTCCTCTGATCTGACGTTTCGGGTGCTTTTTACTTTCTTACTAATTCCGGAACAAGTTAATGATTATATTTTTAAAAAATGGGAATGAAAGAACCCCCGCAGAGCTGCGAAGCGGTTCTCTTACGAGACACCAAAGGAACTGAATTCGGTAATTATAAATACATAGATTTTTTAAGCAATTCGCTCGATGTAACCTGGAAAAAAGCAAATATTTCACGAAAAATCTGCTTTGAAACGCTCTCTTTCGGTGATTTAAATCGACTCGATGCTTCTGTTACTTGGAAATTTAATGAGGTATAAAGGAATAATTGTATATCTAATTAAATATTATGGATTGAAGAAGACGAAGTTTGCCGAAATATAATGATAGAGACCCAGATTTAAAGACTTAATTCGGAGTAGAAGGGTATGAAATTGTTATAAGCGACGCCGTTTACTGTTTTAAAGTGATATCATTTGTGCGGTGTGACGAAAAGAGACTTTATGGTAGTGTTTTCGAATAGAGAAATGCTCAAAGCGAGAGGAGAAGGGTGCGGATTGCGGCAGAAGCTACCTGGAGGATTTAAGGAGAACGGGAAGAAGATCGCCGATGACCAGAGAGGGTGTGAATGTTGGGATAGAGCCCGGCGAAGGCGGGGTCCGGCTAACGAAGGTCAGTCGGTATCAATCATCCCGACCCGGTAATTTAGGCACGGCCGTCCAGAGAAATGTCGGGGCATCGCGTCAACAAGCGATCAGGGCGCTTTAATGTGGACGAGCAGCCGAGCGGCGCAGCTGCAACCGGGTCGCCCGGACGGATGGTGATGATAGTGATTTGTGCGCGAACAAGCACGGCGCTGCCTGGAAAATAAGGAAGTTTTGCGCTATGTGTAGCTTGAATAATAACGGTCGTGCCGTCCATCCCCTCCTCCGCGTGGAGACATTAGAGCGCACACTCGCTTGGCATTGACAAATCGGCATTGTTTTAAACGACGGACACGTAACGACCGACGTGCCCCCTCCCCGCTCCCTTTGTCAATCAGTCTGGCTGACAGTTCGACTTTTACATAAACCCATTCTGCCGTATCCGCTCGTGCATAAAGTTGCTGACTATAAGTGTCACGGAGGTGACACAATTGTACCATCTGTCGCCAATGATGACCATTTTTTCGGCCGTCTTCCCCCTCTTCGTCGTTTGCTGGCGAGAAGAATCTTTTTTCTTCGACTTGACGTGTTTTGAAGGTGAAGGCTGGATGTCGTCGGAGAAAATAACTCAATTCTGCAGCAGTAGCTCGGAATCCGTAAATTATTCCCCCGTTTCCGGTGATCGATGCTGTAACTTTGACATCCAGTCAATAAATGGACGAGATGTGCCGAAGATTGCCTCCTCCGAAACTGCCCGAGAGCTTCTTCGCCCCGTGTTTCTACTTCTATTAATTATCTTCGTGACACCGACACGCGGCTTCTAGTCATTTGCATAATTTTTTACCTTGTCACCCAAATGGAATCTAACCCCGTCTTCGATCTGGGCGGATCTTTAAATTAGCTTCCACCTGCTCTAGCCACTTGCCATTGATGACCATTTGTCACTAATAAGCCTCACTCCGTCATCGTTAAACGCCATCAAACTTGATTTATATGCCCTCTTCCACTCTTCCTAAGAAAATCTGTAAACATTCCACTACTACAACTACTCCAAAATTACGTGCGTAACGTCCGATAACACTCCAGCAAAATGGCGCCAGTTCTTCCCGAAAACTACCCACAAGGCAGGAGGAAGAAGAAGGGAAAATTTGATGCAGATATCGAATTTCTCAAGTACAATCGTCGAAATTAATTTTCCAATTCAGTTAAACTAACAGATTTCCCAAAGCATTTCTTTTTTTCTTTCTTCCTCCTCTCCATTGAAATAACCCGTTACGTGCAGCAATAAGCATCAATTTGTATTAACAAATACATCTAATAGGAAGCCACCGATTCGTCGGACAACCCGTTTTAAATAAATTATATATGATTAAATCTCGTGACAATTTATACACCTTATACAACACAAGAACGTAAAAAACAAAACACAAACGTAATGGGCAGTTTTTACCGGAGGATTCGGCGTTACGTAAAAATATTAAAATAATTACAAGGTTGTACTAATCCCTGGCTTTGGTCCGGAACAAAAACAGAAAGGGGGGAGGGAAGTTTTTCCTTTAATTTTGTTGTCCCAACATCTAATGGGAAAAGTAAAGGACGACGACGTTTGGTCGTTTACCATCTCGTCATTTCCGCTCGCGTTCCATTTGGCGAAGAAAGTAGAGAGGTGACGACGTTTTAATGACTGGCTAGGTGCTGCCTGCCATTATTATGTCAATGAAGTTGATGGTTTGCGAGTAATTGTTGTTTGTCTTTGAATACGCGCGGTTTTTATCTGTCAGCACTCGTCCGATAATAGCTTTACCAATGCTAAACGCCTTCCGACTAATCATCATCCGTCTCTATCTATTAAGACATCAACCCACTCCCTATGGGCGAGTGATGCTCTTCTTACTTTATTTACCGTTCTCCACGTGCTTTAGCAGTTTTTTTTTTTTTTTTTTTTTAAGGAGAGACGAGCATTCACAAAAGCACAGAAATCGCGCGAGTCTTAAATGAAGACCAGAGCCAACAATAGACAAACGGTTTGCACAGTTTCAATTATAATTCGAGTTGGCATTCCGTATTCATATTACACAGCCTTTTATCTTGTTAAAAATGCATTTAATCGCAATCTCAATAAGAAAATGGAAGGAACGAAAAAATATATTATATATTTTGTCAAAAATTAATTTATAAATTACCTTGTTCTTGTGTAATAAAGTCAAATAAGGAATTTTTCCGCCACATACGTCCTTTGTGCTGCACAAAATCTTCCATTTTTCTGCATAGAATTAGATTAAATTTAAAAAAATATAAAACGTAACCATCTAGTCTACCCGATGATAATTATATTTATAGAAAGGATCTGTATAATACTTTAAAAATAAATAAAGAAAACAAGTGATATGTATGTTAAGTGAAGGGTTCTATATCGTTCAACGTATCCAAATTTGACACGAATATTCTTCGACACCGTAGGAAAAATACTGCAGGGATAGTTGGGGTGGAGACTCCCAATTACCCCTAAACCCACCCCTGTTAACTTAAGCATTTTTTTGTATTTTACAGTTTCATTATTGTAAATACCCGGGTCAATAAACGTACGGTACGTTTTAGTTACTAAGACCATTGTTTCTATCACCCTCTCCCGATCAACCTGACTCGCAGCTAGTTTCTAATTAAATAAATAATTATAACCAAACCACAATACAACCTTTCCTCCTTAATAACGCCATATTTTGTATAATAAAACATTTATTAAATTCGTTTCCGATAGAAGAATGAAGATTTTTCTGTTAAGACGTTTTCGCTGGCAGTAAAGCATTGGCAAGAAGGAGTAGGAACGAACAGATTGTGACGTAAAAAAAAATAAGACATAAAGACAATGCAAGGACTCACAACGGTTAAGAGGAATGCACTTTTATTGCCGTTCATTCAATTCAGCGCATTTACTTTCCCTAGGTTGAATTGGACGTTGTCAAAACGTTAATCTTAATCAAAATTGGCGCAATGTGGTGAAAGGACGTCGTGACTCATCGTTCTAGTAGAAAAATTCGTATCTCGTTACACAATAAAATCACTGGCCAGTCAAAAAACTTCGCTAATTTGACGTTACATCGAAAAAACGTTAATGCGGGTTGAATTAGCATCCGTAAGTCTCTCGATGCGAGCGGCACCCGAAACCATCAAAAAGATCGTAAAGACCAACCGAAATTATGCGGGATACGGTTTCGTACCTTCTTTATTTTTGCATTAGATGATTGCAGGTTGTAGTCTTCCTTTGCCATCGGCTTAATTAATGAGTAATTAATAACATCGAGCTGTACTTTTCCTCCCAAATCGGTGCCAGTTACTTAATTGTACATAATAAGACTTGGATTGATGGTAGCTAATCATCTTTTGATGGTTTACTTAGTAGCGAAGACAAGACCGCCATTAAAGTCATTTCCTAACGGGCTAATGTTTGTCCCCCCGACCAAAGCTTTACGTTCTTGGCGCATTGGTTAAAGTTTCAACAGAATTATCGTAAAGAACGGAAAAATATAGATTATCATTTTTAAATTAATAAACTCCAGATGGTTAAGCGCGCTTACAACGTGGAAGAAAAGAATGCAATAGACTAATTTTATGAAACTGTGAGCCTTAAGATTTATAACACGGGCACGAACACTAAAGGGCCGGAACCTCTTCGGCCCTCCAATATGTTAAGTGTTGCAGGGCCCCGAACTCGAAGGATTTAAAAATCCTTCGAGTTTGGGGCCCTGCAACGCTCTAAGGGGCCTAACGGGTTCCGGCCTCTGAGAGTCGACACCCGTGATTTAGAATGACGTAAAATCGTGAGACTGTGTGTAAATACTTTCACACAAAACCTATTTTCGTGTATAAAATTGTAAAAAAAAGTGAGGAAAGAGTAGTCGAAGTAATGTATTTTTATTCTTTTCTGCATAATTGCCGTTTTGAATAAAGTTTTTGAACGAAACGAATGTTTTACGGCATTGTTATTTTGTGACGTTGTGTACGTTTTTCTACGTATTGTGATGTAATTTATGTACGTGTTTGTAAACACCTTATTGTGTTTTCCACAACTGAAAAGCGGCTTTTAACGCAGAACGCTTCTTTTGTTGTAAAAAAAAATCGTTATTTTCTCCATTAAATTAAAAATTATTATTATTTTAAAGTCAAAGAAATTTCTTTTTTAATTAATGAGTCAAAGACGTATAGGTGTGTATATTTTTTAAAATTATTATTACGTTAAAAAAAAATACTGATTTCTCAGTTAAGAGATAATTTGGCTCGTGTTTCGGGCATAAGAGGCCCTCAAAAATTCACTTTTTATGTCAAAAATACGCTAAAGAGTGATACAAATTATGGTTTCTTTTGATAAGTTGCGAATAAAATTTGTTTTTACTTGTTTTATTGATTTTATTCAGGTATTTTTATAGCTTTCGAAGAGAAACAAGACCCCATTTGTGATTGTTTCAGCCCACTCATTCCAAAAAATTAAACATTCTTTCTTCCTAAAAGAGTAAAATAAGAACAAATTCAATTAACTAAACGTACGTAAACAATTAAATAATTAGAAAAATAATTATAAATTATGATGCGGTTAAACCTCCATACAGCAGTCACCGACAGACTCATAAAAAAATGGCCGCCGTTTAGAGCGCATGCATATTAAAAAACTGACAATTACCTAATTTAATAAAGTACTTACGAAATACGAACGTAAAAATCTCCGCACGAATAAACTGTATAGAACTTCTCTTATAAGGCCATTAAGTAAAATTAAATATATACTGGTATATAGGCCTATATTATCGGTGTTATTAAAACCGGTAATTCGAAACTAAAGCTTCAAACAAGTAGAAGAAATAATATATTTTATTATTGAAATTATTTACGCAACCGAACATGGCTAACTAAACTGTATTTTAACAAATAAAGTGCTTTTCTGTAAGACGAGCAACGAAAAAAATCATAAATTACGGGCAAAATGGAGCAGATTTTAAAGGAAATTGACTCGAAAGAAGGTGCAACGAATTAATTTACAAGTTTAACTGAAGAAGCTAGAATTATATAGCCCTGTATTAGTTATATACAGAGGGAAACACTGTAGCTACAGTAAGTACGGTTCTTCAGTACAGTTCTAAGTAATTTGAACGTGTGGAAGAGACCAATAAGATCAATTTTCTCAAATTAACTCCATTCTTTCGTCTATGAGATGATAGCAGGGCCGGATTTGAGGCGATTGGAGCGATTGGTACCAATCGGGCCCCGCGCTTGAAGGGGCCCCGCATCACGTCAAAATTTATATATTTAAAAATAGTGCATGTTACAAAAATAAATATCTAGGTATATTATTATTAAAAAATAAAACAGCATATTTCAATATGTAAATTAACTGTTAATTAATTTTGTTATTTAAAGTTTGAGGGGCCCCGCACCTATTGGATCCGGCGCTGGATATCAGATAATATATAAATGCATAACCGAATGTAAATGTTTTTCACTGTTTTCAAACGGACTATGCCATTGGCTACCTCATTCAACTGTATTAAAGCCCCGGGTAACGGACCTAAATTATTACCGAAATATTGATAAAATAAAATTACCATTAAACTATAGGCTAACAATAAAATAAATTTTCGTTTTTCTAAAATAATTTAATAATTATTCGGTGTGTTTTATAATAATTGAGCAGAAAACTAATGTTATAGTTAATTAATATTGTAACGGTGTCGTCAACGAGACAGGAAACTGAATCCAGAATATCTACCGTGCTGCCATCTAGTGGCGGAAAGAATTATTAATTTAATGATAAAATATTTTTCTGAATTTTTAAAAAATAATTTATCTTTTCTGTTAATAATTAAATTTATTAGAAAAATCTTTAAATAATTATTCGGAACATTATTATTGTTATTATTTTTCCTTTAACGCTGTTGCATACATTAACACAAATTGGTAATGACGTGCAGTAAAATCTCTTTATTGTAATCATTTCAGGACTCGCCTAACAACTGTTATTAATAGTAATTCATCCGGTGTTGTTTACAATATTGTCTTTAGCAACGGTCTTTAATTGAAGTAAAAAGTGGCAGTAATTTCAACTACCGTACTGAAAGCAAGTAACAAGTAAAGTGATTGGCGTCTAACTTATAAAGCACTAATTAAGAGACTTGTAAACACGTTTCGTTTGAAATATTTTATTGTAGATTCTCAATCAATAGTTGAGAACAATTCCAGTATTTCGGGTGTAAATTTTTAGCCGATTCCTGAAGACGGTTGAAGCGGTTAGACGTTATGCTACCGCTCTGGGGAATCTGGCATCGAATCCAGGCTGCTCCCATTTCCCAATTCGTGAGCGTGGCCGAACATAGGCTGGGCATGCAAAAAAGTCCTCTTAGTGTCCACGGGACGGAGAGCCACTGTAATCATTTATGAATTTCATAACAATAAAATTCTGTTATTTAGGTATTGTGTAATTGATTTTAGGCAGAATTTAAAAAAGGAGAACGTCCGACTCTAGATGACACTGTTCAATAGTCTAAAGAGTATTCGGCCGATACTGGACGTCTGGTCATCCTATTCACAATACAATCCTGTAGCACAATTGAATTTCCAGATTGCCAGAGCGTTCGACGGATATTTGTGCCGTTCAGTTGATGAACTTCAACTGAATTGGGATGTGACAATGTGTTTCGCGTATCTAATGCGGTTTCTAGCTGCTGCATAATGCGTTACCATCTTCATTCCCCTGGACCCATCAGGGGAGTCGTTAAACCATTGAACACTGGTAGTTGGCTGAGGATTCGAGTCACGTGGAATTTTCCTGGTTTTCTTCACGTGTCCAACACTTATATACAGATCAGTTTTCCATAGAAAGTCCTTTCGGGCTGTCCGTAAATAAAGTCCACACTGGAAGGGAGGTAGGAGTTATGACAAGGTAGGACAAAGTTGGACCAGGGTTGCCAGATTGGCTTTTTTGATGCCAAATTTGCAAAATGTGGCTTTTTTTCAGTCTGATTGGCATAAAAAATTTTGTTTGGCTTTTTGGCTTTTTTTTGGCTTTTTTCGAATAACATCATGATAATTTTATTTTTTAACAAATCTGATTTTATTTTTTCCAGTAGGCATTCTAAGTTTTATATTATAAATTCTAAGTTGTATATTATTAAAAGAAATGATCTTGGATCAGACTAATTATCTCTGTTTCCATTTGCAACTCCAATAGTTCAAGAATTTGGAAGGTTAAATGGCTTTTTTCAACAAAATAAAGCAGACCTTTAATAAAGCAGAGCCTGAAGTTGCATGAAAGTTTATTTTACACTACAAAACTTTAAAAAGTAGACTTTATGATGGTAATTATAAGAAAAGTATTTCTAAAGTTGATTTTGGAATGAATTTTTTGAATGAATGAGATAAATACCTGCAAGTAAATAATAATGATGAAAAAATCATGCAACGATTTCTAACTATCAAAGAAAGATGTTTTCACATGTTAGAAGAGGCTATAAATCAAGTTCAACAAAGGCTTCCATCGGCAATGAATTTATTTCAAGATCTAGCACAATTAAGCCCAAATATAATTTTAAACCAAGCTTTACGACCAAAGTTTTCTGAATTGCCATTTTTGAATTTAGCACAAGACAATCTTAATACGATTGAAGAGCAATACAGGAAATTACCTTTTGTCAATTGGATAGACGAAGATCAATTTAAGAAATGTGGAATATCCAATGAAAGTGATCTTTTTTGGCAAAAAATATTACAAAATCCCCAATTCAAAGAACTTGCGACTTTTGCCCTCAATTGTCTAACAACGCCCATTAGCAATGCTACAGTAGAGAGGGTGTTTTCACTTTTAACTCACTTTAAGAATAAGGCAAGGAATGGAACGCAACTTTCTCTTCTAGATGCAACTATTAGGATTAGGTCACAACTTTTGTCCTCAAATATATGTTGCAAAGAATTTGTCCCTTCTCATAAAATGTTTGAGTCTTTTACTTCTGAGAAACTGTATTCGGTATTCCTCTGATCCAGTTTCTTCCCTTAATCACAAAGATATGCTTTTTGAAAAAGAAACATTAACATAATAAAATAGCATTCAAGTATAATTAAAGTATAATGTATATAAAATCTATATATATAAAAACGAATGTATGTCTGTGTGTGTGTGTGTGTGTGTTTGTCCTTCAGTGTGTGTGTGTTTGTCCTTCATGCATTACCACACCATTTATCCGATTGCCATGAAACTTTGAGAAGTTGTTTAATACATTCCCGCGAAGGTTTGTGGCATATGTGAAGATCTCCATTTCCCCCCTTTCAAAAATATATTTGTATATGGATTAAGGCTTTTATGTCCAACAGATGGCGCTAACTTCAGACGACCTAAGTTTGCTTTTCTGTGAGGCATTATGCTTTTCTGTGAGAATGGATCTAAGCAGATCATTTTCTACCTATCTATACAAATAAAATACAACGTTTGTTTGTTCCTACAGATTCCTTTGAAATTTTGACACAACGTTGCATTCGAATATGCACGTGTTTTTATATAATATACATGTCGAAATTCTCCCTACGGGGAGGAGATGGACGGGATTAAGGCTTACAGTGAAGAACTCTGCTTCTATTTATACTATTTTACCTGCGGTTTTTTGCGTTTTTAATTGCGTTTTAATAGGTGACGTCAACAGAATATACACTAAAAAGGGATTTTTCGATATTCCCCAGCGGGGAAAGGGACAGGATTAAGGCTTACCGTGAAGAACTTGGCTTCTATTTATACTATTTTACCTGCGGTTTTTTGCGTTTTTAATTGCGTTTTAATAGGTGACGTCAACAGAATATACACTAAAAAGGGATTTTTTGAAATTCCCCCCACGGGGAAGTGTTACACATTTATAATAGATACATTTTGAGCCACAACAACGCGTGGCCGGGTCAGCTAGTATATGATAAATTTTGGCTTTTTTTCTGGCTTTTTTTTACCTTAGTTGGCTCTTTATAAAAATTTAAATCTGGCTACCCTGACTTGGACGAGGGGACGGGAAGGGTTGAACTTCAATAAAAGTCCGTTTTATTTCATTAAATTTTATACACATTTTATTATTCATAAAGTGATAAAAGTTTCGAGGGAATTAGGTTTAGTTGGATGTCCGAAGAGGAGAGAGGATTACGGAAACTTTGAATAGGGGAAGTGAAGTAAAAATTTCAAAAAAATGCGGACATAATTTATGGACAGCCCCTTTCAAGAGGCACTCCCGTTGTGTTACGTTGCTTTACTTCGTCGATCTAATCCAATCTTCATTTCTCTCTATTTTCAGCCAGGAATTTCTCTAGTCTGCCGGAGACTGTCCGTAGAAACCGGAGATTTAAAGACTTTAAGCGTGACATCCGGCAACTTTACGGGATGACAAAATAAGATCCAATTATACGACAACGCCGATCCCCTGATTCCCACATACCTCGTATCGTAAGTTACGAGAAAATTCCTCCTATGTTTATTGTTTATTTATTAGGTTACGGCAACGCAACACTTGGGCGATCTGCCTAGGAGAAATGCCTACGGAAGGTCTTTTAAGGATAACTGGCTCCTATTCAGGTGGAGAAAACCCAGAAACTCCACGTGGCCAGCCCGTCCTGGCGAGATGCAAACTTCGTGTTCAGGGAACAAAACCGCTGACCACTGGTGGGCACAAAATTCCTCGTAAGTTGTCAGATACGAAAAGCTTTGTATTCTCAAAGCACGACTGAAAAAATATCGAAAACACAACGATATGTAATAGCTCTCGTAACTACACACAGGGAAAGATGGCGGCTGAAAAAATCTTTATCATTAGATACGCAAATCGATCTTTATTTTTTATTATTAAAATGTTTAGAAGAAACTTCTAAGAAGTCACCAAATGCCGAAAAAATTAAGTCTCATAATGAACTTAAAAACTGTTTAAAGAATGTCGTATGAAAAAATATCATTCGTTATAATTTATACAAAAGTTATCTTTTTGTTTTACAATTTGTACTGTAAATTTCCTTCGAATTTCTCCAGCATTTCTGCTAGGATAACAGCTATTTCGACAATTTTCGTTTCGTATCATAGGGTACGTGTCCATTCGAGACAAACTCTCTAAAGATTAGTCTCAATATTCAAGTCGCAGGTAGACACTATACCGAGAGTCAAGGACGCACCCAGCGAGGGGCAGGTGCCCCTCCCTAGAAAAAAAAAATTAGAGTGTAGTAATCGACACACAGCACAGACGTATCAATTTAAATAATAAATATTGAGACTCGACTAGAGCCATCTGTAGAGAAATCTCTCTCCCTCCCCACTTCCTCGAAACTAATATGAGTTGGCTCCTCTAGATCCTGAGTACGTCCCTGCTGAGTGTTATTGGAGAATTACTACAAGTTGTAGTAATTAAATTTCTCTCCAAACATCCTCACAAAATTTCTATATTGTTATTCATTTGTACAATTCGTTCACAAGGGTTGAGCGCGCGCGCAACTGATTCCGAAGTCGTATCAATTACCTGAGTCAACATTTCCTTGTATTTCTACACCAGAAAAAAATATGAAACGACTTCTATAACTGAGTTATATTGTCCAAAAGGTTACACAAGAATTCGAGTTTTTCGGGAAAAGTCCGTTTTGATCAAGCACGTTTTGTGTGTGAATGTTTATACACGCCAGTGACTGAATGGATAAAACCACTGGATAGTTAGCTGGTCGCGGGTTCGTGCCTCACCAACGGGCTGACCACATGGAGTTTTTATGATTTATTAGCGCGCATAACACCTAAACAGAGCCCAATTTCTCATTGGATGTCCTCCGTTACACTCCTCCCGCGCGGCATCCGTTTTAAAAACTCCTGTGGAATACGTTCCTACATTCCGGCCGAAGCGCGCGCCGTCAGAAGACAAAAATGGCTGCTCGTAGTAGTAATTTACGATGGAAATCGACATCGCGTCCTCCATGGCTCGGATAGTTGTTTCAGTATCCGTTATGAGGTTTTATGAATGAAAATTAAAAAGTTGTAAAAGCGCGCGAACACGATGGTTTCGGTAAGTGTCATCTCGAATTTTTTCATGGCTACTTTGAATTCTGTCAGCAAGACAATCCATCAAATGGTCAAATTTTATAATTGGAACCCTTCTTTTAACTTTTGTCTCCAAAAACGCATATTTTAAAATCACAAATCCCGTCATCACGATACTATCGACAGACGGCCGGATGGCCGAGCGGTCAAGGTGGCAGCCTACCGCTCTGGGGGACCCGGGATCGAATCCGAACGGGTCGAATAATCCCCAGGAATTTTTCGGGGGGTGGTCCGTTCGGATATGTCGGGCCCCGTCCCTCACCACCCGGTCGCACCATTGTGGGCCTGGCCGAACCCATAATGGGCCTACTAAAAGAGGCCCTCTTAGTGCCCACAGGGCGGAAAGAGTTAAAAAAAAAAAAAAAAAAAAAAGATACTATCGACAGATACGGGCGCTACCATATTTTTTATTCTTTTATCAGCGTTCCCAAATGCCTGCAAACAACGGCGCACGCCCACGACGGCGGAGAACGGAGCGAACGTTATTAATTAACTCATAGGCGATCTGCTAAGAGAAGACATTCTGTGTGTTACATAGGCGATTAGCCAAGAGAAATTTAAAATAAATTTAATCTCCATGTATATATGCGTCCCTTTTTTTCCATTTTGGAAATCTGGCAACACTACGCATAGCCTTACATTTGCTGTTACGTTTAATGATATTTTATTTCACATTACCTTTCCTCTTCTTCCTACGCCCGCTATGAAATATTTTAATTCTAACAGAACAAAATACGGGTCAGGGTGCGACTATGCAGACGCGAATTTAGTAGCGAGCGATATAATTGTCGCAAAGGAAAACATGCACAAGCGAAAAGCGAGAAATCTTTCTGGCTCTCGCAAATATCTGACAGGGGACGTCGTAGTCGAACCATTTTGATTTTCATTTCCATTTCTCTGTGACGTCATCATCTCCACGCCTTTTTCTCCCGTTCGCTGGCGTCGGTGTAGTCGCACCGTACTTAACGAGTGAGAAACGTCACCTCTTCTCGCTCGCGTCTGCATAGTCGCGCACGTAGTGATGAAATACCGTCGTACCTTACGAGATGTTCGTAAATCCGGTTCCAGATTCGAATCTGCTCCGTAACCCACAAAGGCATTCGTAACTACATGTTACGAAACGAAATTTTGCTAATTATAAAATTCGACTAAGTAAGTTTCTTGCATTTAGAGTAATAACTGATACCAACAAATACTTCATAGTATGAAAACAAGTTAAAAGTTCTAAACTATCAAATTTCTATGAATTATCACTGAATTTTATTAGTGGAGAACATTGTTCAAAATTTAACAAGTTAGAACTTACTACCAGGAGGTGGTTTCTTGTAGAATTCTGCCCCCCGCCGACCTTATTAAAATATTTTGTATCGCCCGATACCGAGGGAATCGGACTGTTGTGACGTAATGTCTCCGATCTTCCTCGATAACACCTCCGAACAAGATACGATCCCAACTACCCGCTGGAATTGGAAACAATTATGCTATGCTAGTATTTCAATTGAATGACGGTCGACGGATACGAACGTCGATATTCCATTCAAATAAGTGGTTTTGAATACGCACAAGTATGTTGATTACAAATGTTGACGTTTCTGTTTTCTCTCCTTGATATGCCATGGTTATTACGCAAACCATCTTGTTGATATTAGTTAATTTTAACCGCTTCGTACCCGTGACAAATTCAGCTGGCTGCCCTACCGAGCAGTCGATTAATTGTGCCAAAAGAGAGTGATTGATAAATCACAGCATGCGCATGACCCAAACAACTTCTCTATTCTGACCAGTCAAACAAGAAGGAACAAGCAGTGTTGAGGTTGGTAGTTCAAGACTAATGCTACTGTACAAGTTCTCTGAATAAATGAATGACAATTCAGTTATGGTGTGAATGGAAATTTTATATCTACAAGGAATGTTTTTCAAGTGAATAAAATGAAGATCATACATACATAAAATGATTAATTTGGTACATTTCAGTTTGATTTATGTTTAATGTAACAGATAAAATTTGTGAAAAATTTATGTTAAATTTAAATTAAAAATTTGTCGTTTAGAATCACTCGGTATTATCAAATAAGTCGGCAACGGAATTGTAAATTAGTTGATTAAGAATATCAGACTCAATGCTGAATCTTCCAGCATTTTCTCTAGAATATAAAATGACTCAGAAAATATTTGGCAAATTCTATAATTTATAGAATTTTAATAATTTACACAGTTTTCTCCAACTCTGCCCTGTGGACATGAAGAGAGTCCTTCTTTCAAGACCTGTTGTGGATTTATCTGAATTTACAATGGGAGTGGCTGGGTGATGGGGGACAAGACCAACATATCTGAAACACACTGCCCTCAAAAAAGTTCTTCATCTACCTAGATTCGATTCTAGGTTCTTTAACCATCTTGAGCGAATGACCATCTTATTTACATGTTTTTAGTCACACATAATCAACAGCAGCTCCATAAACCATAAAAATAGGTGGGCACAAGCTACAAAACAGGGTGTCTTACATTATGGAAAAAGCTTCAAACTCCATGATTCAATGTCAGATCAGCATTCCCATAAGGTGGCACTGCATGAACTCGGGGCTAACTTGGTCTCGAAAACAAGCAATGTGGTTTTCGTCAACATATTATATAGAACAAACAAATTACTACATAAAAATGGTTACATGAGACAATGGACAAATATTGTTCATTAGGTTTTTTTATACTTACAAAATAGGCTAGAAGTCATGAATTTCTTTTTTTTGTTGATCATAGAATTTGGGATCATAGAATCCCCCTTGGAGATTAGGGAAATGGCATGTACCCAATGTACGGGTGCATCTAAAATTAATCAACTTACAATGTAAAAATAAATATTTATTTTTATTATACTCTCTGTAGAACTATTACTAATTCACAGTGCTTTGTGTGAGGAAACAAATCAACAGGCACAGCCAAAACTGGAGTAAAAGGATGTGTTGCCTTTTCAAATCTTTTAGGTGGTTTACATAACCTGAAAAATATATTCATCAATTAGGGCACTAGTTCATTCAGAAGCTAATGTTGCAGTCCTCAATAAAATACTCAACTGTAAAATATTCTCTGCAGCTTGTCCTTCAGGTTTGCATGATACATAAATTATTTTCTTTAGATGTTTACAGTCTCTCAAAGTTTTTATGACACTATTTTCTTAAATATTAAATTATTATTATTATTATTGAATGATTCACTAGTTATATATTATAATTTTATAAGAAAATATTTCAATACCCACTTAAACCTCCTCTGGAAGGATTGAGAACAACAATTAAGTCTTCTGCATATAATTCAGATAATAAAGAAGGGAGAAAAGCTTCAGCATTTTTCATAAAGAATGTTGAATTTTTTATATCTGAAATAAAAATCTGAATAAATTAATTCAATAAAAGTGCTAAAATCATTCATATAAAAAATGTTACAAAATTTTAATACCGTTTAGTTCAGCATTAGCTAGAGCATCTTCTATAGCCTGAGAACTCGATTCGATACCAATTGTACGTCTAACATTATTCGCAATAAACAAACTAATAGCACCTAACAGTGTATAAAAATATAGTTATGAAGTTAAAATAATATTTTGTAAATATAGTTCAAAAATACAATGTAAAGCTCTATATTAAAAAGAAAAAATTCTCACCTGTTCCACAACAAACATCTAAGACTGTAGAATTCTCACTAAAATTGCCCAATTCCAATATAGTATTAAATAAAACTTTAGCTGCTGCTGTGTTCACTTGGAAGAATGATTCTGGAGATATTCTGAATTTCAGATCATCAACATTTTCTACAATGTAAGGTTCTCCATATATAAGTTCAAATGGAGCTTGTTCATGAGTACATCTTGTATGAGGACTGTAAAATAAATTTTAATATATAATAATCTAACATCTCAGCATTAGTGTAATAAATTTTTTATGGTAATTACTATTAATTGATAACTGATTAGATTATATAAGATCTTCCAAAAATAATGTTACCATTTAAAAGTTTTGAAATCATGTTAATTATTAGTGAGATTGAGGTCGAAGTTTTAAACGCAAAAATGTGTATGTCGGAAGTTCAGCGCCGCTTTTCTGTAAGCCTAGAAGTTTGACAATGGTATTTGGAATGTCGAACATGATTCCACTGACTTTCCAATCACCATTGTCAAACTTCTAGTCTTACAGGAAAGCGGCACCGAACGTCTGATGCACATCGTTTTTGCATTTAAAACTTTGGCCTCAACCTCGCTATTATCTGAGAATGTAAATACATTACAACGTTGGAAAACTGACAAGTTTCCCATTTGCTCATTATAATTTCTCAATGTGTTCACTGCACATCACACATCCAACTGGTACTAAAATTCTTCATACACTTGCTTTAGCATATCCATTGCCATTCCTCCCATAGCAGCCACAATTCTACAGCTCATGCAATTACTTGTATTACACAATGACAAGTTATTCTGACTTTGCAAACTGCAGAATATAAAATGCTTTCTCTGTTGTCAAGTTGCCATTTTCATTTATGGTACTTCCTAGAGGCAGTAGACATAAAAAACGTTTGAATGCGGATGGGACATAAAACTTGGATAGTTACTCTATCAATTAGTGTATTTTGCATACTTTTTGAATAATAATTAATATAATTACAATAACTTAAAACTGCAGCATTTATTTTGGAAGACCATATATAATGATAATATTTCATATTAAGCAATATACATATATAAATTATGGCGATCCAAATAAATTGCCAAAGCTTTTCCTAAAATATTACTTTAAAAATACCAACATGCATCTATACCAGTGCAATTTGAAAGTTGCCTTAATAAATGCTAATTAATCATTAAGGTGTTTTTTTTAAATGTAAAGTATTTTAAACAAGCAATTATTTATTGTGACATGGTCATAATGCCAGGCTGCAATTTTTAATCGTATTTAATTTAAAATATATGCTCTCCACCTCAAATTAGCAGCGGCTTGCCCCTGTACATCATACTTTTCTTTTAACAAGAGAGCCGTGCTGGTCGTCTATTAACTGCTTTCAGGAGAAAAGTTTAAAATTGAAATAACATGACTTCTAGTTTGCATCAAAATTTCATTTATTGTTAATCGGGGCCTCTTGCCCTAAGGTTTCCATATCTGGTCTGATTTAAGATCTCTAGAGATTAAAGAAAGACAAACTGATGGACAACAGTGGGAATATAGGTCTACAATTTTTTCAAATTACAGCCAAACAACTGAATAAAGTATATTCTGGCTTCTTTATATCTTCAAGTAATTATATGAATATCTTTTACATGAAAACTCAATTATCATTAAGGGTTAATGTTACCTATAGTTCCAAGATGGCGGCTCGTCTGATTCCAGCAAGGAAACAGTGGGGACGCACGTTCTAACCTAACCTAACCTAACCTATTCTAATAATTTTGTTGGTAATAATTATGGTAATTTATTAGAATAGGTTAGGTTAGGTTAGAACGTGCGTCCCCACTGTTTCCCTTCTTCTATTTGCTGGAATCAGAGACGAGCCGCCATCTTGGAACCATAGATAACATTAACCTCATTAAGTAATCATGAACATGACTAATAATGGTTTTAATTTTAGAAAAATTTCAGAAGCAATTATTTTGGATCATTCTATATTATTGTAATCTTAACAAACCTCACCAAGCCTGGAAATATAATGATTTCAAATTACATTCTTTTCCTTCGCCAATGGTAAAATAAGTTCTTAATTTATTTTTTTCATTTTCTAATTCTTCCTATAGAAGAAAGATATTGTTATGTTCAAATAAATTTAAAATAATAATAAATAATTAAAATTAGACACAAACCGACGACAAATTTTGTGGGTGCATGACAATAATTGCCATTAAATTGTCGTGAATATTTGATCGGACGACAAGATTCTTCCAATGACCGCTTTTAAGATCTATGCAGGCATCCAATGCAGAATCATTTATGTAATTTTGAAGATGCTGTAAATTAATTTGAATTTTTTAAGCAATAAACTTTAGTTTTTCTATTTACAATTAAATACATTAATTTTTCAAACCTGAACTACTTTCTTGTGAGACTGTTTTATGTTACTTAAATAATCTGGACTAACACAAACAACATTTTTGTATTCTGTAATTTACAATTAAATTATAATTGCATATATTAATAAATTATGAACTATATATATATATATAAAATCAAATGTAAAATTTTATAAGTTAACGTTTAAAAATTTATTTAGCGAGGTTGAGACCGAAGTTTTAAATGAGAAAACATGTACGTCAGACGTTCGGCACCGCTTTCCTGTAAGCCTAGAAGTTTGACAATGGCGTTTGGAATGTCGAGCATGATTCCAATAACTTTCCAAATGCCATTGTCGAACTTCTAGGCTTACAGGAAAGTGGCACTGAACGTCCGACGTACACTTACACATAAATACATTCAATCACAAATGCTGCACATAGACAAACCAGCATCCTCCGATATTAATGACCAAAGAAAATACAAAAACAACATCTTTCACATAATTGTGATGTTTTGATGGTCCAAATAAAGCAACATCCATTGCTTTCAAAGCAATTTTATGTTTATGAATGAAATCTTTAATACCAGAAAAGAATTTAAAAAATGCATATTTACAAGCATTGTTAGTAAAGTTGTGTCAGTAACAGCATTTTCTTGAAAATTTTTTACATATTGTAGCAATTCAACTGATGACACCAACCACTCAATTGTCTCCTCTATTGTCCAATTATGAACTTCTGATTTAATCCAAAACTGCCACAATTCATTGACACTAATATATTTAAATATATTAGTCTATCGTATCCATTTTCACATTGAAGTACGTCTCTTAAAAATTTGTAACTTTCAGCAATGTCTATATTTCCATTAGCATCATCATCCAATTGTTGATAAAGCATGACAATGGCATCATAACCCATTTTATCAGAACAAGCATTTATGGCTTTGCAATCCCATTTCTCTTCTTTATCATTGACATTTTCACTGCATATACTTGAAGAAGTTGACATTATCATCAGGACTAAATGTAGATGATTTAATGCTTGATTCCAAAGTCTCAGCACAGTTTATGTAAGTACAATGATCACAGTCAATTGTTAAAAGACATAAATATAATGATCCAGACAAAACTCAACATCTTGACAAACTCTCTTCCAACAAACACACATACTGTACACACACAAAACAAACTTCTGTATGTTTAGTCCTGCAACATCTATATAACATATATAAATATGAAAAGAACATTGCTCTATATCAGGGGTGGCCAACAAGTCAATCGCGATCGACCGGTCGATCGCCAAGCCAATTTTGGTCGATCGCTAGCGATGTCTTCACTTAATGTATTATATTTGTAACCAAACGCAACTGTATGCATGCAGTTATGACTTGACTCATAAGCAGTGAGTGCACTTCATACTGAAACAGTGTATAAACATAGTATGTATTTCACACTTCCCCCTCCCCACTTAGACTATGCCTATGACAACAAGTCGATCGCGACACATTTTTACGATAAAAAGTAGATCTTATGTGCACAAAAGTTGGCCACCCCTGCTCTATATCTTAATAATTAATTAGTCAGTACAATTATATATATATATATATATATAAAGTTAATTAAAATTTATATCAAATATATATTTTTAAAAATTAATAAAAGAGGAAAAAATAGATCTTAAAAGATTATTACTTTTCAAAGTTTTTGCAATATATAATTTTATGTAGTAAAAGATTAAAGAATGTACCATATATTTCCGCAGATAACCTTCAGATAAGACGAGGTATAAATTTTCGTCAAAGTTTTATAGTTTTAGCATATATCTGTCCTATAAGACGATCCCCAAACTATCAATGGCCTATGAATTTAGTTTAGATCGGCAATCATTATCTGGATAATAATACTGTATAGCGTATACGAAATTATGTCCTATTCGTAATTTTTCAAATGAACAAATTTTATTTTCTGCCTTGCTATTGTTACAAACATTCGCACTGACTCGAGCATTCAGGTAATGACCTTGACTATTCACAAAAACGTCGTACAGGTATTCTATTTTGTGGACATGTCCTACTTTCTACTAGTAAATAATTACGGTTTGTCCATTTTTTTTATAATGGTTTTAATTTATATGAATTTCAATATAATTTTTTTGTATCCATCCTATAAGACGACCCCAAATTTTGGGGGCCTTTTTTTATGATTCAACTATTGTCTTATCTGTGGAAATATACGGTAAATACAGTCGACTCCGTATAAGTCGACACTCGTCGGTTACGTAGTCAATTTTTTTTGTGATCCCAGCTGACTTACATAGCCATTAATGTTATTAACTTTAAAAAACTCAGTTTACTCGACATCGTTTAACTTGTCACCACTGGATAAATCAACATACCTTTTCTGTTTCACACTTTTTAGAATTCTGATAAGTCAACTCCCCCCTGAAAAATGAGTTCACACCACACAGCTTATTGTACGAGTGTAAACTCATTTTTTCAGGAGGGGAGTCGACTTATCAGACGTCTAAAAAGTGTGAAACAGAAAAAGTATGATGATTTATTCAGTGGCGACGAGTTAAACGATGTCGAGTATACCGAGCTTTTTAACATTAATAACATTATTGCCTATGTAAGTTGGCCAGGACCACAGAAAACTGACTAATTAAGCTACTGTGTCGAGTTATCTGGATGTCAACTTATGCAAAGTCGACTGTACAGTAATACCTCCACCTACACGAACTCGGAGTTACACGATTTTCAAATCTCGTCAATTCGTCTTTTGTTTGAGTGCCACGCAACTCTTGATTACTCACTCCCCCCACACTATTGTTTAGCTTACATGTTCGGACATGTTGCGCAGAATCGACACACAGCTACAATTTATTTTGTGTTATTTATTTCTGTGTTTGTTATATCTACAGAGACTTGAGAGACTCTACTATGTCATCCAAACGAAGTAGAACTGATTCTTCTGCATCAAACAAGAAAAGAAAAACTTTATCTTTGGAATGTAAAGTTAACATTATTAAAGACTTCGATACAAAAATGAAAATTTGTGAATTGGGAAAGAAGTTTGATCTACCGGAATCGACGGTCAGAACAATTATAAAAGATAAAGAAAAAATTCTCGAAGCTGTGAAAACTTGACAGAAGGCCTCAGTTCAATTGAAAAGGGGTTACAAATTTTAGAACTCCAATGAAGAGCACATTTCTTCTACAAAACGAGAAATAAAAAAATTATTAGCATGCTACGAGGAACTTTTGCGGGAGAAAAAAAATCTACGAGTCGTCAGACAAATTTGTTAGATTTTATGAAGCCTTTTACATCAAAATAACTTTGGTTTACGATTTTAATAATATAATTTGTTATACATATGTATTATCTAAGATTTTATTAAACATTTTTTTCTAAATTATTATTTTGTTTAGTCTCCGGCCCCAATTAAAAATAATTTGTATGTATTTATATGTGAAATTATACCCTGACTTATGCGGTTATCACTCAGTCCCACCTATCACGTAAGTTCGGGGTATTACTGTAGTTTTCTATGCATGCACAGTACCCTAACAAATTTTTATACTAATCATTTCATAAAAATGAAAAGATAATTAATAAGTTCATAAAATGATATATTAAAATCTTTACATTAAATATTTTTATTACAAAAAATAAACGCTCATGTATCGCAAATAAAAAGATTTAAAAAGGAATTTACCAGCAGGACTTCCAATAAAAAATCCAATTGTTTTCATATTACCGTCTGGACTGGATCGTATGCTAAATTCATCTTTATTTCTGTAATTATCAATAACAGGCTAAAAAAAAGTTATCACTTATGAAATAAATTTACAAATATATCATTGTTTCAGTTATAAATATAAAGTATGCTATTGGATTGTTTCAAAGGAATTTTGTTTTTTTTTTTTTAACCTCCATAGGGATTAATTGTATTTTTACCTGCTAACTTCATTTTAAACCATATTGTCATTATATATCAATATGTCGACAGCTGACATTTTAAGTTTTATTTGTAAAAATTGTCTTTTTTTGGTGTCCCATCAAATACGGAAAATCGAAAGCAGCATTTTCAGCATATTGCATATTTTGCTTTTTTATTACCGAAAAGGTAGAAATGCTGTTCGAGCGAGAAAAAAATTGTGTGACATGTATAGAGAAGATGTGTTGACGGAATGTCAGTGTTAAAACTGGTTGGAAAAATTTCATTCTGGCAATTTCGATATCGAAGATGCACCACATTCTGGAAGGCAGTTGAAGCCAGATGAAGACAAAATAAAGAAATTGGTCGAAGCAAACCAGTGAATAACAACATGAGAAATTGCTAAGGGATTAAATTTGTCGAATTCAACTGTTTATGATCACTTGAAATGACTCGGTTTTGTTTCAAAGCTTGATATATGGGTTCCGTATGTTCTTAAAGATAGAGATTTGCTCCATTGCATTGACATCTGTGATTTGCTTCTCAAATGTCAAGAAAATGATCCATTTTTGAAGCGAATCATAACTGGCAATGAAAAATGGAATGTTTATAACAATGTCAAATGCAAGTGATCGTAGAGTAGAAGAGACGAGCTGACTCACAGCACTTCAAAAGCCAATATTCATTAAAAAAAATGATGCTCTCTGTTTGGTGGAATTTTAAAGGAATTGTTTTTTCAAGCTTCTATCAGACAATTCCACAATTGATTCGGAAGTGTACTGTGTCAATTGGACAAAACTGTTGTGATACCGTCAAACAGAAAAGGTATAGTGTTTCACCATGATAATGCCAGACCTCACACAAGTTTGGTAACTCATCAGAAACTGTTACAGCTTGGATGAGATGTGTTACACCACCCACTGTATTTATCAGATCTGGCATCCTCAGATGACTTGTTCTGACCTTTACAAAATTTTTTAAACAGTAAAACATTTACTTCAAATGAAAATGTATAAATTCACTCAGATCAGTTTTTTGCAAGCAAAGATCAAAACTTTTGTGAATGTGGAATTGTGCTACTATCAGAAAGATGGCAATAGGTATTGGACCAAACTGGTCAATATATAATTTAATAAAATATTTACATATTATAAAAAAATTGTTTTTTTCCCCACGTAAAAAGCAAAATTACTTTCCGAACAACCCAATAAATAATAAAATGCTAGTTTGATATTGAAAACTAAACACAGTTTTAATTAAAAGAACAACATTTTATCAAAAATTAATTATAATGTAAAGATACATATAATAAGCAATTTTACACACAGAAAGGTTTGTTTTAAAGTTCAAAATTACAGCAACAAGACAAATACATAATTTTAAAAAATTTATTACTAAATCATTTAATGTAAATGTTGATATTTGAATAGCATTGATGACATAGGTCAGGGGTGGCGAACCTATGGCACGCATGCCCAAAGTGGCACGTAAGAGAAATCATCTGGCATGTAATGTATCATATGATTTCTATCCTTTTCAATCATCCTTTCTGTTTATCACCTGATCATCCTTTTTTCAATTAGATTTTTTACATTTATTCGAATTAAAGTGTATTCTATTAATTTCTTTAAATATCATTATTTGAAGTCTAAGACTTTGGCACGCATTAACATCTTTAAAGCTAAGTATGCTTACAATATGGCACGCGGACTCAAAAAGGTTCACCATCCCTGACATAGGTGATGCCAGAGTGTTAGTTTTTTTGTATATTATCTTGGGTTTTGTCTCATTCTTTATTGGTAGTTCAGTTGTGATATAATGCAGCATACAAAAGGCATAAAATTAATAATTAAACAATTCTTTTAAGCTTAATAACCAAATTTATCTTTTTATTTTCCACTTCAGTATAACTCTTCAGTGAATTTATTAAATTAATTAAAAGCAATGTAGAGTAAGTGTGGGTTCCCAGATGAGGTTCGAACTTTGGTAACCCTCGAAATTCTTATGTAAACAACAAGACTCGGAACTGTTCGAGTATATGTCAAATTTCTGTCAAGGGCTTAGCGGAAGACAAACTCTAACACGAGCGCTCATAAATAGGTAGGTCATTGACTCATGAGCCTATAAAATGTTGGCTGAGATAATCCTTTTCAAACAAAAGCAAAGAGGGAAATTTTGATAAATGAAAGGTGAAAATGATCATTAAATTCTTAGACGTCAAAAAAATGATATAACAACGGCCTGAATTATGAATGCGGGTGTTATTGCGGGGCAGAGTCAACAAAGAGGTATCAAATGGACACCTCGAATCAGACCTTTCCCATGACCCAAAGAGGTTTCGTCTTGCACCTGGAGACAAAAGAGAAACCAACTGGGAAGTGAGGAATGGGACAAGGGACCAATCCGAAATGCAAACAGCAGGGGAAAAACTATATAAATCAGGATTTCAAGGTCAAAAGGAGTGTTTCCTTAAATATTCCGTAAACAGTCGTGATTCATATTGAGTTGTGTTGTCGCCATCAAGATAGAATTCTGCTGCACCATTTCCCCAATCGTCCATCTGCCCAGGGGCTGTGACCGATGCCAAAGTCCTTGCCTCTCTGAAAGACTGTCAATTGTTGATGTAAGCATGAATGTTAACAAATAAATGGTTTTCTTGTGGAAAACACTTGTCATCATTTGCCTCCTCCTTCACAGCCCACATACGACCTCCCCCAAAGTTCATCCTGATGTGGGATTAACTGATCCCATCTAAAAGACGGCAATCTAACACAGGTGCCGAGGAGTGGGTTTTCAAGTCCCCTATCTCCACCGGGTCGACTACCTTACATAAGGCAGATAAAATATTACCAGTATCATATACATAAGTTTGTTAATGAATATAGAGTATATTATGGTTAAGGTTTTGGATTGGATGAGAGTAGAAATAATAAGTTTTCCACATTTTTAAACTTCTGCCTCATTCTATAAGACTCTACAAGAGTGGCCAGCTTGGTTTTAGTTTTCCTTATGTTCCTTTAATTATGCTTTTAAATGTAGGCATTGTAGCACTGATACTAATTTTCTATACTCTAGTACTACTATTATTATTTTTATAAATTTGCATTAAATGATTCAAAAAATTTTATTTTAAAAAGTATCTATTTATCTTGTTGCCAGTGCAGTTATTTTGAACTTCAAAATCAAAACAATCTTTTTGTTCAATTTAAAAGTGATAAAGCCTAGGCTAGATGAAAATGCTCTTTTATGGTCAATTCTGAGTAAAATATTTATTTAATTTAGTATATTTTGCTATAAGTGAGGGAAAAGAATTAATTTACATAATATTTATAAAAATTAAAATTAGTTTCTTTGAATAATTGTTATTGCTTTAATCATAAAACCCATAATACTACTTACTGATGACTTAATTGCTTTTATTGGGCATGGAAGGCCATGAGATGGAATATTCTTACAGTTATTTTGTCTCATTAGACGTGCTATACTGTTTAACTTCTTCACACAAAGGTCATATTTTACCTAATAGTCAAATATTCAGATAAACAAAATTATGAGTAAATTTCAGTAAAAATTAATTAAAATTTCAAAATTTTCGTTTATACTTCATTTCAATAAATATGAAAATCTTAAATAATTATCAGTAACAACTATGCTTAGGTAGTGTAGATATTTTTGTATTCTTAAGTAAAAATGTATACTTATAATAATTATCTTATTGAATATATCTTATATTTGTAACCTTGTAATTATTATTATAAGTGTATTAAGTCTGTTACTTCCTTATTACTGGATTAGGATAGATTTATATTAATTGACTTTTCAGTTTTACAAACTTTTCACTACAACTGAAATATTTTAAATTAGATTTTGATCAGTTCAATGTTTTAATGTACTGTACAATATTGTCCTTTGAAAAGGTAAAATACATTTTGATTTTCTTTAAAAATTGTCTAAATTAAATTGAATTGAATTGCCAAAATTAAGGATAAAAATCTGTTTTCCTAATGTATTCAATAGTTTCTTCTCTTATTTTCCTTGTACATTTTCTCTGCATATTTACAGAAAATCATAAAAAAGTATAGATCAAATATGCAAATATGCCAGCAACAGGGACTTAAGTTGTTCATATGGCAAAACATTCAAATAAAGATGACTTGTAGCAGAAAATAGCATATTCAGTTAAGTGTATTCTTTACTGAGAGTAGTACAGGACCCTAAAATGCCAGGAGATAGACTTGCTCTGAACTGTGTGATAAATTCAGCAGTATAAAAAGGGTGTTTGAATGTACTCGTGTCAGATGTCAACTGGACGTAGTCAACAGTCTAATTTATATTTGGTATACTCACCAAATACAAATTAATTGGAATAAATTGTTTGGAAAGGCACCAGGCAGACAGATTTTCAGCTCATGTGAATGTCATATAGTTTGTTGTCATATTTGGACAAACTGGTATATAACAACTGTAAATCTAATATAATTGGTGAGAATACATTCCAAAAGTCACCGAGGTATCGACGCAGATACATTTTCTAATTGAAGTATAGTTTATATAAAATAAAGCATAAGCCCTACCTCAATGCATCTGAAGAAAAATGTATTTAATATGGGCTTACATACATTTGGGTTGAACCATGCATCACTAGAAGCAAGTAAAAAATATTATGGTCCGATAAGTTCACTTTCATCATTACATATGGTGACATTGTTCTTCTGATTAATGAGTTTCTTGTCAAGAAGGTGGCACCTTCTCTTATTCACATAAGATGCAAAAGTCACAGTCTTTTATGGTTTAGGCCTGTATAAGCACTGATGGCATGTGCTCGCAACATCACCATCAAAACCCGAGAGTAACATCTGCACTCTTCATGACAAAAATTATTCAATCAACAGCTAAGCATATTTCAGCAGCATAAAACAACACAACATTTGACCAAAATTACAAAAACTTGACTGGCTGGTAGATACATTCATATGTTCTTTTGGCCTGAAAATAGTTTGGACCAATGACAACCAAGGATGCTTCAGCAGTTATTCGTGTATTTGGCTTAGGAATGGGCTAAAATTCTAGCTGCGTAATTGTGCAACTTGGATCCTCTTCATACCACAACAACCTTAGTGCGATAAAATGAAGAGGGAATACTACATACTGCCAAGTATTATCAGCATTATTCCATAAATGAAATTTTATGACCTTTGTTGGAAAATGGTTTTTTTTTGTTCATGACTCAGTATGTTGTATATAGTTTTCCACTGCATCTATCAGTCATAACATGTAATAAAAAAGCTTCATCTTCAAGGTCCATCTGACAAACTAACAAGCTAACAAGCTTCGAGCAGACAAACTGAATTCTATTACTATGCCATATATAAATGGTTTTTCTTTTTTTTCATTAAAGGAAACCAATCTTGACCTTTTCTATCTCTCCATCATTGATGGCAATATTGAAATTCATAATTTGTCTGTTCAGACAGTTGGAGTTTGAAATGAATTTGACTTTTAGAACAAGAAAAATTTCAAAAAATGGGAATTTTTGAATGTATAGTTTTTGTATTTTTAGTCATCGGTGATGAGCCAGGAGGCTCAAAAGTACTAAGGAGTGGGTGTAACTGTGTTGAATTTTGTGATTTCTTCATCAAAACAGCTTGCAATAAGTTGTAGTTTTAAAGATAATAAACTGATTTAAAGTAAAAAATTACTCAAAATTATTACATTTATATCTCCTTTCTGTAAAATTAGGCGCAATTTATTTATTAAAACTAAATGTAAAACTAAATTTTATTAAAACTAAACATTCTATCACTTCATAAAATAAAAAAAAAACCCCTATCTTTAAACTTTATTTTGGATTACTAATATAATTCATATGAAATACCTTCAGTTGTTTTTCATATGGTACCTTCCATAAAGGAGTAACAGTCTCAGCAAGTCTAAAAAATTAAAAAGTAATCCATTTAAATGTTTAAAATAAATATCTAAAAACAAATTATTTTAATAAATTTGATACTGTGCATATTTGACTACAATATGTAAACTATTAATATATAATATAACTATTGTTAATATTTATGAAATAATTTAAAAAAATAAAATACGGTGAACTGAGCCAATCTCAAAACAATATTCTAAAAGAAAATCTTGTTTATTGGTGAAATATTTATGATTACAGTGATAACTTTGTTGAGAAAACAGCACTTAAAGAGCTTTTATCCTTCTCATCTTTCTCGAAAAGGCTGCAATAAAATGATGAGAAAATTTGAAGATATAAATAATATTTATTTTATATATAATAGCTCAGAATGTCACTATTTACGGAAACTGACTAATGATGCAACACAAAATCAACATTCATATGTTTTTTGAAAATGAAATGAACATTTTGTAGTTATATTAGTTTCAAACACATAAGCAACTCCACATTTAACAAAACCAAGTTTATCATGGGTCAATTGATATAAACAAGATATAATTTGATTAACATTACTCTAATTGGATCATGCAGCATTTATTTTCTGTCTCATACAATCAATTTTACAGTTTATAAGCAATTTTGATTGTAAATGGTTACATATGTAGTTGTATCTTTCCTCAATGACATTATAACAAAATGATGTTAAGTGAAAGCTTACTGTATAATATAATAATTAATTTAAACTAATCCATAGTAATAGATCAACTTTCTTTTATAATTTATCAATAACATGAAGATCAATAATACCAAAAAGTCATCATCTAAAAAAATCGATCTTAGAATTTGTAATTTTGCTCGAGACTTCACGCAGATAAAAATCATGCTGTTACATATGCAGGTAAATAAAAATCTACTAAGTAATTTCATCCCTTCTCAAATACTAATACTATAAATTTCAATGCTTGAGAATGAATGAAATCATGTAAGGATCAAAGTATATGAAAGTGATGAGTAAATAAAAAATACTTTTGGAAAGAAGTTGACAAGCAAAAACAAAATGCAAATATCAACTTTTACCTATTAATGTGATGAAACTTAAACTGATAATAATTTTGTAAATATGAATGAACTTGTACTTTCATTTTATATAAAATAACATGTACACAAATCTTGAATTAAAAAAATTTTATAAACAGGCTATTAAACACACATGAACAACTAAAAATTTTGTAATTCCAATTTTTTATTTTTTATCATTCTAACAAATTTTCTGCATGTTAGAATTAACTATAATGCATCAAATAATAATTAATTTTTTTTAAAATAAATAGTATCTACTTCTTGAATTCATATAACACGGTTCATTGAGGCAGAGCATTAGCAAAGCCTTTTGCTATCTGACTTAAGGAATTGTGTTTGTTCTCAAAATTTGATTGAGTGATTGATTTTGATTTAACATTGCCATTTTTCATTAATCCAAAATTGTAGTAAAATATAGGAGTCCATAACTTTTGACTTCTCATGTATCATGCAGATTTTCTTCTGTTCACACACTCTCTCACTCACTCACTAACTCACTCACCCTTACATACATATTCAAACATGTCGGCACTCAGTTTATTTTAATTCTTCACGTTACAATTCTATCACAATATGATAAAGTTCTGTGGTGTCCCTAGAATTATTAAGTACGATTTTCTCAAAAATCCAAATACAAAACCTAAGTTATTTCATCAAAACAGTTTTCGAAAGAACAAAATTCTTATGTAAAGATATTAAATAATATAAGGAGTTCTCAATATTTGGACATATTCCAATGTAACTTTGATATCTAATGCACAAAAATGCAATAAGAGAGATACATTAACATAATAATTTACCCACCTTCTATATTGATTTTCTACAGTAACTTGAATTTTATAGTCTTTTCTTATTTTCTCTTTTGGTAGTAAAGTCTCTGTTTTCTTTTCACTGACAGATTTTTTCTTTAATTCCTTTACATTTGAAATTAAAGATTCTTTTTGTTTAATTTTCAATTTTCTTACTGTAACAACACTAGAAAAGACATTTTGGTTTCAATTATTGAATAAAACAATTTTTAGATAAATTTCAATAATTTAAATTATTATATATAAAATGATATAACACATTCTCTTCTATTCTGAATGCTAATAAAGACATAACTTTCAATTGTATTGCATTATACGTAAATTAAGATGTTTTATACAATTTACCTATTATTATTGTTGATCACTAAAACTACTTGTATAATTTTAAGTTTAGGATAAAGTTACTATAATAATCAAACAACATACGAAGACTGCATTACAAAATCAAATATTATATTTTAACTGTATCATATAACTCCATTATTTGCTATTAAATAAAAGTATCACTTCAGGCTTCTATAACTTTATGAGCATTATTTCATTGAAAATAATGTCATGATATAGTTAAAATATATTTTTTGATTTTGTATTATTAGTTTGCAACTGTCAAGTAATTCAAGGATACGCGTTATTATTTCATATATATCTTGCATAAAATAAATACGAGTGATAATGAAAACAGTGTAGGAGAAGAAAAATAAAATATTTTTATAAGTGAAATAAAAACCTAGCCCAATGTTTAATACTTGCAATGGTTAATATAATAATATTCAAATTGAAGAAACTAAATTCAGATTTAATATTTTAACCATGTTTCATATTTAGTAACCATACATTTCTGAAAAATATTTTTTTATTTGATACGTATTAATTATTAATAATCAAATCAAATTTTATTTACAATCAATCACATTTGCATAACCTGTTTGCCACGACATGACATCTGAAGCTGCTTGTTGCCATTGACATATGCATTCGTGTCCACCCAAACCATTTGCAACAGGTTACATCAGGGATGGGGAACCTGCGGCCTTTTGGGCCAACAAGTGTGGCCTTCTGCGGCATGTGATGTAAACCTTTATTTTTTTAATAGTTATTATACATAAATTCACAATACACACATGCATAAGTATTGTCTTTCTTTTATTACATAACTTTCAAATTACTTAGCGGCCTAAGCTTACGGATAAAATGACAAAAAAAAATTTCAATGCGGCCTCTATAAGGATAATGAATTGTAATGTGGCCTTCACGAACAAAAAGGTTCCCCATCCCTGGGTTACATGAAGTCAAGCTGCACCTATGGCAACCAGCAACTGGGATGCCATTAACTGCTCAATACAGGGCAGCATGCCTGGCTTGGTGATGTCATCATGGTAACTGGCCCACTGAATTACATGAAGTATTGTTTACAAACAAACCCCACTTCTATCTGTGGAGGAATGATGATCATGGACGAGTGTGGCGATATCTCAGGGAATGCTACATGCAATTTTCTCCAAGTGTCACACCAAGCACACCTGATACACAACACAAATTGTGGGGCCTGTGGTTTGGCCACTGGTGCCGGTTGCACCCGACAGCGTTCCAGCAAGATAATGCCGGGCTGTACATTGCATGGTGAACTTTCACCGGTCTAAACAGAATTCACATCCTTCCCTGGCCAGCAGCCTCGTCGGATCTCTCTCTCATCAAACACTTGTAGAACTTCGTCCTGCATGATGCGAACACGTGTCTGTTGCATATCTTTCTTTGTTCTTTTCATCATTGGCATATCTCTGTCACCTCTACCAGTCCTGCAATGTGCATGTGGCTACGCGCATTTCTTCGTGGTTATATAATTTCACTTTTGAGAAATGCATTTGAATCTCGTGCTATTTACCGATCTGTTCTAGTTGTTCAAGACGATATCGGACAATATTCCAATTTTGATATAGTTTTATCGGAATGATAATGATAATTACCTACTTCTGGAACTCCGTAACCATCTTACATCATTTTTCATAAACGAAGGAACTAACTTTTGAAACGAATTATTAAAACATGTGACATTCCTCAGCGCCGCCATTTTATTAAAATCCCCCTGTAGTCAAAAATATAATTGAATTTCAGAAATATCTATTTTCTTAATAATTACATAATTAAATTAAAGTTTTAATATTTGTATAGTAATACTTATTAATAATTTATATAAGAGTAAAATAAATTTTTATTAAATTCATAAATAATAAATCATAACGCGTATCTTATCGATTTATCATTTTAAGTAGGTAAAAGGTAACTATTTAACTTTAATCAACTTTCACAATATTTTTAATGCTCTAGATTCCATGTAGATTATGTGTTTAAAATACCGAGCGAATGCTCGATACCGAGTTTGCGATTAGATAATTACATTACTCCCGCATTCTCTACAGATCACGAGGTGATGCATGCGGTGGTTGGGAGCAAGTGAACATTAGTGAGTATCTCTTTATACTATTAATCAATAAATTAAAATTTTTAAAAAATATTTAACAATTTATTACGCACTAAACGATATTTTTAGTAATTAAAATTATATTACAAACGTTTCCGGTTTAGATGCGGGAAGCGGATATTATCAAATTGATTCGCGTGCCTGATTATAATTAACAAAACGGCTTATTGCTTCATATAAAAAAAGAGTTTATCAAAGTAAAATTTTAAATTCGTGCACATAGAAATGACGCAATCTTTCTTAAAACGGAAATTTGACTTATTGCCAATTTATTTTTGGTATGTTTTATTCTTCATTCATTCAACTTCTGATCTATTTTTCGAAAAAATTAATTATTTCACTTAAGTTATATTGCTTGATTGCTTAAACGAGTTTAAATAAATATATATTTTAAATTTTCGACTTGTTTTCGCCCTGTGGGCACTAAGAGAGCCTATTTTCAATACCCATCGTGAGTTCGGCCAGGTCCACATAAGGGCGGCGGGTCCCGACCTATCAGGAACACATGACCCTCCGGAAAATACCCAAGTGAGTTTAAGTAATAATTTGCAATAAGAAAGTATTGTTTGCTAAATAATAATTGCAATTTTAAATCACGAAACGTATTTGAGTTTGCACGCAACTTGGACCATTTATTCAATAATCGACTAAGAAACAGCTGCTACATTTTTTTGTAATTTTTAGTCCTTCACCCGCTGACATAAATCTATTTAAATTAACCATATCTTTCGATTAATTTCGAAGTTTGTTCAACTTGTAAACAATGGTAAACAAAATGAAAGCTTAAATATAAATAAGATTAAGTGCACTTTTTAAAGTTTTTAGATAGCCTTGTATACCTAAAAATTCTATAAATAGATTTTGATATTAATTTATAAATGCTATTTTTTTCGTATAAAGGCAATTTTTTTTTTCTTTTTTGCGGAGAATCGTATCTGCTTCCGATCTTCGGCGTGAATTCCACGTTGGATTTTTCTGACGTCATCAATGTAATTTATTGATTAAATTTATCAGCTAGTGATTGATTTCTTTGCGATATTTAGTAATGTATATATTAGGAACGATACTAATTACAATAAAAGAAATAATCTTATTATCTTATCCCATTTAATGTTTAAATTAAAATTAGCATTTAATAATTTCAGGCTTGTTTTTCCTTGTTTTTATTTTTAACCACCAGAGGTCTTGCAGAAGTAAAGGTCTTGTTTACACAAAAAGCATCGATTTTATTTATATATATATTTTTTTATTTTATTTTTTAAGAGCGCCAATTTGTGAAAAATTAATATATTAATTTTTTACAATAATAATTACGAAATATGTTAATTCTTTTATAAGCAAGAACTTTTTTTTTGTCGAGTTTGAATTCGGCGCTCATTGCGCCATTTTAAAACTGGCGTTCAAGCTTGTTTTTCCGGTTTGCTTTCCCGATCGTTATATATTTCTCTCACACATTGTTTACATTCAAATAAATCAAAATTTTATTTGCATTTTGTAAAAAAAAAAAAAAAAAAAAAAAAACACACTCAACCAATAATTCGTGATTCGCATACTTAATTATTTTCAAAATATTATTATTATTATTTCAGTATAAGTGTATTGTATCTAGCGTAAAAGGATTTAAATTTCGAAACATTTGGTTTGGTTTTGGTTTACGGCAACGCGACACATGGGCGATCTGCCGAGGAGAGATTCCTTCCGTGAAGACTTTTATGGGAAACTGGCCCCTATTTAACGAAGAAAATCGAAACTCCACGTGGCCGGTCCCGTTGGCCGATGCCAATCTACCACCAACTCCCTGTATTCGGCCGTTTTATTAAACACTACTAGTTGGTCGTGGGTTCGATCCACACCAGCGGACAATGCGGGTGGAATTTTCCGGATTTTATTCACGTGTCTAAATAGGGACCAATTTCCCATTAAATTCCTCCAGGAGGCACCTAATCCTTAATGGATTACCCGCATGTTTTAAAAAGATTTTTAAAACTGTTTCCATCCCTTGGAGACAGAGAGGACAATGGCCGTCGTTGGTTCGGCCAGGCTCACTCGTACTCGGAGAGAATCACCCGGATTCGATCCCGAGTTCCTCAGAATCGCCTTCCACATCTTTAATTCCTTATATTTGTTTTATACATTACGCTGTTGATAGGAAAAATTTTGTTTAGTAATAATTTACTTTTCGGATTATTATGTAATAAATTGCAAACGTGATAAGCTGCTAACAAATCTACTTAATATGGCGCTCGTATACAGTTTTATTAAACAAATGATTCATTATTTAATTTGTAGAACGTCAAACGTACAAATCGGACACTCATGTAACTAATAGAGAAGTGCGAGACAAGTGTTGATTTCCTCAAATATCAATGTACAAAGAAAAAAATATGTAATTCGTAGATCAATTTAACGTACAAGGGTTCGTATTATTTGTACAAGGGCTCCGAAAGGAAGGCTCAAAATAATCTTTGCATCGGTAGCTCTGCGTTCTCTCGCGGAACCTTCTTTTTTTTTTTTAACTCTTTTCGCCCTGTGGGCACCAAGAGGGCCTCTTTTAGTAGGCCCATTATGGGTTCAGCCAGGCCCACAATGGGGCGACCGGGTGGTGAGGGACGGGGCCCGACATATCCGAACGGACCACCCCCCGAAAAATTCCTGGGGATTATTCGACCCGTTCGGATTCGATCCCGGGTCCCCCAGAGCGGTGGCCTTTGCCGCTCGGCCATCCGGCCCTCGCGAAACCTTGTGTGTCTATATTCGTTTTTACTTTTCACCAGGATTGATTTCGCCAATTTATTGTTAGAATTTCTTGCTATTTTATACTTGTTCGTAAATAAACCTAATTTTAAACTGTTATAAATTAAGTAAAAAGTGATATTTTTAGAACTTTGATAATTAGCGAGGTTGTTGAGGCCGAAGTTTTAATTTTAAACGCGAAAACGTGTACGTCGGACGTTCAGCGCCACTTTCCTGTAAGCCTAGAAGTTTGACAATGGCGTTTGGAAAGTTAGTGGAATCACGCTCGACGTTCCAAAGGCCATTGTCAAACTTCTAGGCTTACAGGAAAGCGGAGCTGAACGTCTGACATACACGTTTTCGCGTTTAAAATTAAAACTTCGGCCTCAACCTCGCTATTGTCTGTCTTTAATGCATTATTCAAAAAGTACGCGAACTGCGAGGAACGTCTTCAATTAAAACACACGCTGTTTTTAACATAACTATTTTTTGTATTTTTATGTATTTTTTTATATTTTGTTATTTTTACTGATATTCCTACTAATACTGAAATATTTTTTGTTAACCCACCGAGTGGAATGATGCCAACGAAAGACATGGGACGATGTACTGTACCTCCTGGTAGGACTTCTACCAGAAACTTGCCCTTATTTAAGTGTTAGACATATGACATAAACCAGAAAAACTATAGTAAAATATGCTTCCAAGAATTTTACATTTTTGGACTTGGACATCGAGAAATGGAAAAAAATTCGTGGTTTTTTTTTTCTGTGTGTATGGATGTTTGTGTGAGGAACACGATTTTGTTCACCCATTTCGAAGCTTAATAACTCTTGTACGTTTTGTCGAAAATTTTTGAAATTTTTCAGGGATGTTTGTTTATTAGAGGGATTGATGCTGTTAGATTTTGGTAGATAAAGGTCGAGGGAATGGGAAGATAAACGGAGGTCATTTGTCGTATCTCGAGTGGGATCTAACTTAATGACGATTTTACTGGTTATTAACATTTGCAATTTTTAAAATAAAACTCGTCACTGCCGTCAAAATTAAACGTTTTGCCATTGTATAATAATTAATAATATAAAAAGTTTTTTTTAAATAATATAATATCGTAACAGATGGCGCCACACACAATTTTAAACTTTTTTTTCCGGGAAAGTTAGGCAACTCGTTATTGGAATTGTATTTATTACGTTACGGAAAATCGTAAATGTTTTAAAATAAAAAAAGTACACAAAGAAGAAAAGAACGAAGAATAATTCATAGGAAAAGGTGGTATCAAACTTGTAGGCGTTCTTACCGCTAAACTTCCTCTATAATCAGCATACATTATAAAGGCTTAACTAAATATTTAAAATATACCAATTTATTGAAACGTTCACTTCTGGGGGTGTCTGACCCGGATATTTGGAGCCCCGTCCCTCGTTACTCGGGTTTTCTTCACGCACGTAACACCTAGATAGGGGGCAACGAGTTGACCGCCTATTATCTACAATTCAAGTGTAAAAACGCGCAACAGGAACATAAGTTTACGTGATGAAAGCGAAAGCACTTCTGACTAAGCAGGGGGGACTTAGCCACTTCATATCTCCCCGTAACTACGGCTCCGAATACCCCATAAATTTTTCATTGGTGGTCTGTCTCTGATATGTCGGTCCCCTCCTCACCACCCGGCCGCCCCATTGTGGGCCTGGCCGAACCCATAATGGGCTTGCTATAAGAGGCCCTCTTAGTGCCACAGGGCGGCGTTACAAAAAAAAAAAAAAAAAAAAACACTTTATATCAACGAAAAACTAAAGTATATAAGATAAATTGAAGGCTCGGGTTTATCCTTGTACCTCGTCCCTTTATTTATGATATTAAATGTATAAAATTAGCTATAAAAAATGTGATCACGCGATTCTTCGGCGAAGCTTAACCTTGTTTTAAATCACGATTTAAGTTTAAATTAAGTCACTTCGTATAGATTCAAACCTGTAGAACGGATTTTTTTCGTTTGGCTGAAGGTTTGAGAAATAAATTTCGACTTTGAGCACGATCGTACAATAACACAGAGATCTTTGATTTACCAAGTTTCTCGAATTTTATTTATTTATTTATTTATGTGGCGATAAGGGTTTGATGAGATCTTTATATCTTCCTGTTTCTCGTAGGAGAGATTTGACGTAGTGACTAGAAAACAAATTTCGCTAGATAATGCGGATATTAATTAATAATTTATCGCTCCGCCATTTTTTTAATAGTCATTAGCAAATTCATTTAGACTCTCTTTTAAATAGATGCAAATTAGTTGTGTCGTTTCTATCTGTACTACTTTGTGTTGTTTCTCTTTTGTTTTATTCCTTACACTTATCTTTTCGTTATTGGTTAGCCCGTGTCAGTTCGTACGCTTTGATAAAGTTGTTGAAATATGAAATAGAGCTTTGTATCGTCGTTAGGAGGGACAACATGATTGGATGGGATGATGCAGAGAGGGTATTTAAGACGTGAGAGAAATTGTTATTTTTTAAACTTCTTCTTTGGGTACTTACATGTTAGAGTAAAAAAACGGTACGTGTGGTCGATTGTGTGAACGAGCGATATTCTGTGAAAGGAACGGAATAAGAACTTTGGAATCGATTGGTAAACAAGGAACTGGCTATCAACAGAGCTGTGTTTCTTTTTCGGAATCTAATTACTTCTTTAGTTCAAGTAAGTCAGACTTGTACTGAATTTAAGAAAATTCTCAGCCGAACAGTTTTCTTATTTATGTGACTGTTGTTTTCTTTTCCTTGATTGGCAAGTTAATCTTTCTCGCCCTTCCTTTCGCCATGCTTTTTTTTTAGAAATATAATTTTGATTTAATTTTGGGTCTTATGTATTTATGGCAACTGCGGTGAAAGTCACCGAGCATGATTTAGGTTTCCAGTACAGCATATTGCCTTTGATCTTTTATAATATTACTGTCAATTGCAAGATTTAATGTAGACTGGTCTTATATCAAATTAGTGTTTAGTAACCCTCGGGAGGGAGTAACATATAATAACTTTTTATCATATTATAATCTTTAAAAATAATATTAATAGAACATTTTTTACAAAATAGCGGTTTAATTATTTTCCCGGCTGTTATATATAGTAGAGGGAAAGTATGGCGATCGGTCAAAAAAAAATGACCCTTCTCCCCAGATTTTACAGTTTTGGACTCAGGGAACCTTGAAACATCGAGAAATGCAAAAAAATTGGGGAGTAATTTCTGTTTGTATGGATGTTTGTGTGTGGGGGCATGATTTTGTTCATCCCCTTTGCAGTTTAATAACTCCTGTGCTTTTTGTCAAAAATTTCTGGAATTTTGCAGTGAGGTTTGTTTATTATAGGAATCGATGCTATTAAATTTTGGTAGTTAAAGGTCGAGGAGCCGAGAGATAAAGGGGGTCGTGTGTATCTCCATCTCCGGTAGGGTCGGACTTAATGACAATTTTACTAGTTATTAGCATTTACAATTTTTTATAAAACCCATCCCTACTCTTAAAATTAAACTTTTCGCCACTTTATAATAGTTAAAACCATAAAACGAGTTTGTTAACTCTTAAGGACACCAAGAGGACCTTCTTAGCAAGCCCCTTATGGATTCGACCAGGGCCACGGCCGGTTGGCGAGGGACGGGACCAATCCAGGGGGTTTTATCCCAGGGAAGTCTTGGGATCTGACCAGGGAAGTCTCGCTTCTTTATAAAATTTGAAACTTTTGTTTCGAAGCCTTTAATCAGAGCAGGATATTATTTTCTAAGATAACTTACACCTTGTAGATGGCTTACAGTATGTCTCTCGAAGTTCAAGTACATAAATTGAAGCTAATATCGTAGACTCCCGCAAACTCGACTTAATTTGGTCTGAGGTAACGAGTTACCAAAATTTTAATTTAAAAAATATTGGCTATTTAGCGGCTACTTTCGAGTTATGTGGTCTTGTGCAGTGGCACCTTGGAAAAAGGATTATATTCTTCGTTAACACGTGGAGTTCACGCAATTATCGAGAGTCGCTGGAGAAGAACGGTAAATTATTTGATCCTAGTGTTAAGTTAAAGGTGTAAACATTAGAATACTGTACATATGTATAATGTATATATACTTTTTATGAGAAAGTAGAGATTTCATGAAATTCAAAAGTTAATATTTCGGTTAAAGTGTACCTAGGTACTTCCGGAATCTCGATAGCATTTGCGATTAGAAACGCAAATTTTTAATTTTCGTGGGCCCGAGGACGCACGTTCTAACCTAACCTATTCTATTCCCTAATAAATTACCAATAATTTGGTAATTTATTAGGGAATAGAACACTTTAACCAATATTTCTACAAATTAAACACTCTATTGTCTTTTAAAAGATTTCCTTGCTGTCTTTCTTTAGTAATAGGCTATACACCTTAATATTTTAATGATCGACGTTATGATGCAGTTTCTGCAGCTTTGACAAAGCCATTTCTTAATTCACGTTGATAAAACAAAGATAGATTGTACTGTACGTTAGTTAGATGAGCAATAACAAATAACACTTTGTAAATAAAGGGCTCGTTAGATTGTTACTTTCGATTGGATAATAGAACGTTTCGTGGTCACTATGGAACGATTTTTAAAACTTTTACTGCGCCCTTAGTAACAAAAAGGTTGCCGACCGCTGCGATAAACTAATGCGAAGTTCAAGAACGGGTTCTCGTTAGCCGATTAAGGCAAACACCCAACAAAAGACAACACGCGCAATATAAGTTAGAAAATTGAATTTATTTACGTATGATATAATTATATACAGGTTCAAACAATAGACGACAATTCTAGGATGGCTTATCCAGCGGGCACCCAAAAACACGATCGTCGGCGATACCATTACATAATACGACAACGAAACATCAAATGGTGATAATACTAATCCGTACAAAAATCAAGAATATTTCTTATCACTAACCGTTAATACTAAACTTACACTAAGATAAGGGGTGAGAAGTAGCAAATACGGCAGAACAAAAGTACCCGGGCTCGTACGAAGGTATTTCTGTTGTCGTGAGGGACCGTGTGGAAACTTCGGCCCGATAATTTCAAGGTTCACACTTGAAGTTGTAACTTCATCCGTCTACTGGGGCACCGGACACTAACGTCTCTCTTCGAGCACCATCTCAAAAGTGACCTTCCTACGCCTCGTATGCCCTCAGGTAACCTCGTATTCATTATGCTGGGCCGTATTCAGTAACGCAGAATTCTGGCTGTGCCACGATACTGAACGATATTAGTAATTCTGACTGTAAGAATTTACTTTGCTTAGTGTCTCTTTGTTTTTACTTTGAAGAATTCTATGCTTACGACTTTTTTTTTTAACTCTTCCCACTCTGCAGACACTAAGAGGGCCTCTTTTTGCAAGCCCATTATGAGTTCGGCCAGGCTTACAATGGGGCGGCCGGATGGTGAGGGACGGGACCCAACATAACCGAACGGACCACCCCCGAAAAATTCCTGGACGTTCGGATTTGAACCGGGTTTCCCAAGAACGGTAGACTGCCACTTGACCGCTCGGCCATTATGCTTACGACTGTAACGAATGCTCGTGCTAGATTAAATAACTTCATTTTTAAAGACGAAATTACTATTTTAATTTAAATATCTTTTTAAAAAATTTTTATTTAATTTTAACTTCGTACGCCAGTTTTCCTAGTTGTCTAGCAAAGAATAATCGTTCAATAATGTTCAGAATATCCTTAGCTCTGTTCAGTAAGTCACTCAGAATTAGGCCGGATGGCCGAGCGGTCAAGGTGGCAGCCTACCGCTCTGGGGGACCCGGGTTCGAATCCGAACGGGTCGAGAAATCCCAGGAATTTTTCGGGGGATGATCCGTTCGGATATGTCGGGCCCCGTCCCTCACCACCCGGTCGCCCCATTGTGGGCCTGGCCGAACCCATAATGGGCCTACTAAAAGAGGCCCTCTTAGTGCCCACAGGGCGGAAAGAGTTTAAAAAAAAAAGCCACTCAGAATTCTGGCTTAGTGTTCTGCGTTACTAAACACGCTCTGGTGATTTTAGGAAATAGCCCTCACCTTCAAGATGGAAGAATTGAGGCGATTAGAAAGTTCTCGAAGAACACGGAAATTTTAAGAAGAGCAAAAGACAGACAATATGGCGTACGGCTACACTAACCTGTGAACAAAATGCGTTTTTTACAGTACAGTACATACACGCACAAAATCCAGTAATCCTATATGTGTCGAATTACAGAGACTTTACTATATATATATTTTTCACAATCTCCGAAGGTGCCACAAGCTACCTAACGCTTTATTCAAATCGCCCAGCATTAAAACCTCCTCAAATTTAGCCAAATAACTTTTCCTTAATGTTGCCAACTTTTCCAGAGTAAAATTCAGTTTTTCCGGCAAATTGACATATATTAAAACCAACAAAAAATTTTCGGTAGAAACACATTTTAAATCACACAAGAGCCAGACTCTGGGCGAGATTCAATTAACTTGGATCTAGGGTCTGCGATTTCTGCTTCGGTGCTTCGTCGACATAATATTTCAAGCAGCGATCTTCGTCCCATTTATCTCCTAAACATCGGCCTTCTTAGCATCTCTAACACATTCTCGGGATTTCTGTGAATGCCGTCTTAGTATTAACAGGAATTTCGAGTGTGTGTTTCATTGCCCGAATACGTTGTAGCACCTTTCACGGTAAATAATACTTTTATATGGCAGGTGTCGACATTGCATGCCAGTTGCTCGGAGGTTTTTTGATCCTTCGTCAAAAATATTCTCGGAATATGGAAGTACAACTTCTGAGGATCACTTCAGCCACGGATATCTTCCAGTCGACGTAGGGTTCCAGATTTCCTATATCATTGCATTCTGATATTTCCAGAATTTCCTGGTGCTTACTCACTAGAAAGTGCGAAGTCTCGCTTGACTTTTGAGTTGCTTCATTCGCCAGCCGGGATTATTGTGAAGTTTATATTTTGTCCTTCGCAACTGTCAGAAAACAATCGTATTTTTCACGCCTTCGAGTTTCTGTCACATCAAATTATTCTCGTAAAGACCAGAATAAGTTAAGCAAATCGTGAAACGGCTTCGCACATTATTGTGGGCTTTCGTCTTATGTACATTAAGAAACAAAGAAAGACACAAACGAGACTCGTACCGTATGGTATTTTTTGTTTTTCAGGCAGGAGCATTTTTCAACGCGTATCGTAACTTTTGGCAACCAAGCCAATTTTCGGTATTTATTTATCACGAAATGTGATCAAAATAGGTAAATCACAGTAGTGTTATTTGATACAGATTGATTCTCGGTGAAACCTGTCTAAAACGGAAAAAAATTCTTCGAAACGGGACGATTTTTTACGTAAAATTCTACTATAAACCGGAAATCTGTCTAACGCGGAAACCGAAGAAGTAGTTTGCTTTGTATGGAGTATTCGTTTATAAGTTGATTAATTAACATGGTTGATAATTACGGGAGGCACTAAGATGCTGGCGAAAAATTTTATCAACTAAATTCTACTCCTCCAAATGAGTCAAAGAGTGTGGTGGAGTTTCTCTTCGGGAAGACGACGATCTTCAAGTGAACCTTACATCGAAATATTTTGTCTGTGATCGAAGTTTAAAGCAATCGCACGACCACTGAACATGATTTTTTGCAAATACGTACAACTCGGCAAGGTCGATGTCGTGACGAAGCCGGAATTTTGAAGTTCGATTTACGGGCCAAGATATTCGAGGTCAAAGTTCTCCGAGTAAAATCTACGGGCCGATTGCCTGTTGTAAGCAGGTGGTACGGTACGTTACCTGTGAATCGAGTTTTTCGAATGCCTCCCGGAATAACTCATTTCAATAGGAAATTAGTCTCTAGTTCGGTATTACGTTAAGAAAACCCCGAAAAATCTACGTGGATAGGCCGTTGGCCAGACTCGAACCCGCACCAAATAATAAGAAACGAAACTGATGCCACTAGTTTTCGTTGTTACAAATTAAAGCTATTTTAAATGCTTGATTCAAAAATAAAGTTAAAACAAGATATATAGTAGCGAGGTTGAGGCCGAAGTTTTAAACGCGAAAACGTGTACGTCGGACGTTCAGCGCCGCTTTCCTGTAAGCCTAGAAGTTTGACAATGGCGTTTGGAAAATTAGTGGAATCGTGCTCGACGTTCCAAACGCCATTGTCAAACTTCTAGGTTTATAGAAAAGCGGCGCCGAACGTCCGACGTACACGTTTTCGCGTTTAAAACTTCGGCCTCAACCTCGCTAGTAGTATTAATTACATATTTTTGACGCAGTTTGCCAAGGAAAACAAGTTGTGACATTTTGCATAACCAAGTAATGAATTCCGTTTATTATTCAATGCTATGACTAATTTAAACGTTTATTGCAATTTGATACATCTGTTTGTCGCGTTATTCGATGATATATATTTTTTAAATTTTTTAACACGGAACAGTTTGACAATATTCAAGTTATTACAATGTTCGATGAAGACTTTTTTAAATAAAATCTGTAAAAGTTTACAATATATAAACAGCAACACTGGACCTTTGTGAGACCCCGTGTTGCTGCTTATGCAAAGGATAGTGAAGGATAATCAAACATTACCATAAACTTGCGTAAACAATCGCGAATTTTTCCTGAAATGGCTAATTTGTGTATAAAAATATTGCATATAGTAAGAAGGAATTGTTGTATGACGTTGAAACAATGTTATAGGTAGAATCGTGAGTTTAAGGTAACTGTTTCTGCTCACAAGACAACTCCATTGAAATCTAACGGAACAATCGTATTGTTGTCAATGGTAATAAATCGTTACGATTTATAGACGATACCAACTTTTGTCGAGGCGGGATTTACATAAAAATTAAACAGCTTAGGGCCTCACATTTTTCTACGTATCATTTGATAGAAGGGAAGGGCCTGTTATATGTTATTAGATTAGGGCTACAGCAATCTAAATTCTTAATCATTTGGAAAAAGCGTCAGTCTTGTATATATATTTTGAATTAAAAACAGACATTTTTTTTTTTTCATTTTTATAAATTGTAACTCGAAAGGGTGTTAATCTAATTCCATTTCTCCAGTTAATATTAGAAACCACATAATGGTTCGTATGGCAATATAGAATTTCTGTATTTAAAGCATTGTATATAAATCTTTCGAAATCTCCGGTTTAGAACACGAAAACGTCATTCAAATAGCTTTAATATTTAATTAATCTATATATTAAATTACCGAATAATAAATATATTTTACAGATCATCTCTCTTCTATTCGCTCATCCATCATAATTCGGTGATGTGCCAAATTTGAATGGTCAAAGATGGAGAAATCGTCATCCAGTTTTGTTCCACCGGACGGTGGATGGGGTTGGGTGGTTTGTTTCGCTTCATTCCTGGTTAACGGGACAATTTTTGGCATCATGAATTCTTCGGGCATCCTCTTCGTCAAATTGAAAGAGACGTTCCAAGGAGCCGCCTTCAGTACCTGTAAGTACTTTTGTAAATTGCATCACGAATTTAAAGATAAACCAAAAATTTGAAATTGTTTAGACTTTCGCTGTCGGCGATTGCTCGTTAGAGGAGATTAAATGGCGATTAGATTATAACTGCGAGTTTCTTATACAACGCCGTAACCTTTAGAACGTAGAATATCGCCCCCCTCCATAACGGTTTTTCGCAGTACACCGAAGTGAAACTTCACTAACGTTTACAAGGTTCGTGTAATTTATACGACTAAAGATCAATTATTGCGTAAGAACGTTCTTCCTGTAGAGGGGGGAGGGAAAATGTTTTCCGTAAACTCGACCTTGGTCGATGGAAGTTATTTTCGCAGAACATCTCGTTGAAAATAACTCCGGTTATCGCCAGAAGAGTAAAAGTGGGTCGTCGGCCTTGTTTTATTAATATAAACAAAATTTAAAATACGAAATCTTGTTTAATCTCTCCTTGAATTATCCAATATGTAATACAATACTTAAAAAATGTAATACGGTGATAATTTCGTTTCCGTATTAGCGCAATTAGGTTAGGTTATTAACTTACCGTCAGAAATTCTTTAAAAAATATAATTTCAGTTTATAATTCTTACTAAACGAACGTCGAACCTTCTAATGTTTTTGTATCCTTCTGCTGCGATTAACAGAGATGCGATGACCTCGATAAATTCCGAGATAGAAAGATATCAAAGTTTTTCTTCTTTGACTCCTTCCACCCTGTGGGGATTTAGGTCTTTTAATCGTACCCATTCGGACAAGCCCACGATGAAGGGGGGAATGGGCGAGGGAAAGGGTGGTCGGGGCTTTTTCCATCGCCTAATTCCATTCCGAGTCTCCCAGAGCAGCGGGCCGACCCTTAACCGCCGTGGACATTCGGCCGTGTTTATCAGAAGTTAGGATCTTAAATTGGTTTATAAGGTAGTGACCTCAGATTTGATGTATAGCCTGTACAGTTCTTCCTATTTTGTTAATACTGGCACTTTATTCTCAGATTCTTTTTCTATTTTTAGAAAAATATTAAAGAGAATTTTCAACTCCTCTCTCTTTTTTAACGCAAGAATCCTTCAAACAATCACGATTATTTTAAATCCGAATTTCCAATTTTGCAGTATCTAATCCCATTCAATTATAGAGGATGTTTCAATAGTTATTAATGAGGAAGCGATTGATTCTAGATATTCGTAAATTGCTTATAAATATCACCCGTTTATGTTGCCTTATTTCATAGGTGAACGTCGAGTAAAAATTACTCGAGTTATCGAAGTAAAGAAATTATTTAAACATCGGGAATTAATTAATTATAAGACATAAACGAGAGCTTTTAAATAATAAGGAATTAATTAGCTTTTAGTAGAAACGTGGCCGATCTTGTTTAATAGGGAATAATTAATTAATTAATCGTTTTTAATTTTCAGCATGGGTGGAATCCATATCGATTGGAATGACATTTTTACTATCGCCAGTAGCCAGCGTTCTTACGGACAAATTTGGAATAAAAAGAACTGCTTTATTAGGAGGTTTTTTAGCGACTGTAGGAATGTTAACTAGTTCCTTTGTGCAGCAATTGCCCCTATTGTGTCTGACTTATGGAGTGATACTCGGGACAGGTGCATCTCTCTGTTATACTCCGTCCTTAGTAATTTTAGGTCATTACTTTCATCGCCATTTAGGTTTGGTTAATGGAATTGTTACGGCTGGGAGTTCTGTATTCACTATGGTGATGCCGTTTCTTCTTTCGTATCTTTTACATACCGTGCAGTTTGCGGGAACCATGCAGGTAAGTTTGAAATTTCTAATTAATTAATGAAATTTCGTAAATTGACGAAATCGTATTTAATTTGTAGATTTTATCCGTGATGATGGCAGTGCTAATGGTGTGCGCTCTAACATTTCAACCTCTGGTCAGTCATAATCCTACCAAACATTCCGCTTCAAAAGTAACGGACGAAGAAGTAAGATTTAAAATAGATTATAAGTGAAAAAATAGCATTTAGAATTTTATTTTTAATTGATAAAAATGAATAAATTTTCAGAGATCTTGTTGTTCTCAAATATGGCACAGTATTATACACGTCACTATATGGAAAAATAAAAAATATTTATGTTGGGCTCTCTCCATACCCACTGCTTTATTTGGCTATTTTGTTCCATATTTGCATTTAGTAAGTATTTAGTTAATTATTTGATTTATTTCGCTTATTTCCCGTTATAAATTAACATAAATTCTTACAGGTACAACACGTGAAGGATGTTTTACCCAATGCAAACGGTAGTATTTTAGTCATGTGTATAGGACTGACATCTGGATTAGGTCGGATTATAGTAGGGAAAGTTGCAGACCATCCTCGTATCAACAGAATTTGTCTTCAACAGGTAATCAAATATTCCATACGAGAATAGTTTAATCACAGCTTACGTAATCGACTATTATTTTTCAGATTTCTTTCTTGTGTATAGGAGTTTTGACCATGCTCCTGGTTATAGCAAAAGATTTTATAATTTTAGTAGTCATGTGCCTTTTCTTCGGTTTATGCGACGGCTGTTTCATATCATTATTGGGCCCCATTGCATTTGATCTCGTGGGACATAAAGCAGCATCTCAAGCCATTGGATCTCTTTTGGGATTTGTGTCGGTACCGTTAACAATCGGACCTCCAGTAGCGGGTAATATTTTATTTCAAAATGTATATTAACCGTACAATAATAAAATAAATTTAGAAGTCTTTTATATGGAATTTATACATTGAACATTTACATTTTGTAAAAGTTTTAATGGGAGAATAATCATAAAGCTGTGAACTTATATAAAGAATATTCAACAGTTTTGACTTTTTAAATCTATTCTAGAATCTATTTCGTTAACAGACTTTCACTTATAATTAATCATTATATGTAATTTTATAGGATTGCTGTATGATAAATTAGGAAATTATACAATAGCCTTCATAGCAGCTGGTATTCCTCCAATTGTGGGTGCTATTTTAATGTGTATAATTCATAGAATGCCAAAGGTAGGATTTGATTTATATAAAATTTTAAATTGTCGATAAACGATAAATTACTTAAAATCTTCGATCGTTAACTCTATTTTTTTATTTATTTTTTTTCCTTTTGAAAGCCCCGTCGTAGCGACAATCTGGAAACTCCAAATCATATCTGCACACAAGGAGTGCCTTGTTTGGATGGTAATTAATTGAAAAATAAATAATTAAAAACAATTTTGCTAATTAAGCTTACATTTTATTGATTTAACTATTTCTACGTAACATCAAATTACTTATTTGTTTTTGTAGAGAAAGGAAAACAAGCTTACGGAACAGCCTCGTGGGAAGAAAAATCGGAAATCGTACCGACTCTCGTTCCAGAAACGATTTCAAAATCTGCCGAATTATGATCTTGTCTCTGCACTACTATAAATTTATATATATATATTTTTTATAAATGTGCAGTATTAAAAATAAACTATTTTATGCTAAACATTTTTTCTGGTATATATTTTTATAATCTTTTAAAAAGAATATTTGAAATAAACAAATGCTAAGTTTGGAGTACTTTCTTTTACGACAGCCATTTTCTTTTAAGAAATAAACTAATTTTACCGTATTATTTCTATTATTTACCCGAATGTAAAAAATAAAAATTTGAAACAAATTAGGTGTAAGCAGTTTTTGTGCAGATAACCGCCGAAATGTATAGTCTGCACGTATAAAAAAATTGTTAGAACTGAAATAAATCTCTATATAATTCACTTCATTGTAAACTTCGCAAATGATGTCGAAGATGGTATTAAAATGCAGTTGATAACATGGAGCTGCAATCCCTGACAGTCAAATAAAGCCAGCATATGTGCCCGCAGGATAAAAGTCGCCATCTTGACCGTGGTAAAAACAGTAGAGAGGTTGCGGCCGAAATTTTCATCTCTAAAACGCGAACGTCGAGTGCCGCCATCTTGTAAGCCTAGAAGTTTGACAATGGCGTTTGGAACGTCAGTGAATCATGCTCGACGTTCTAAATGCCCAAGGAGAGTCAATGGATGATCTGGTCACCCTGGCTACAATATGAAAACAGTAGAAGACATTTTATTTATCAGTCGTTTAATCATTTGTCTTCAGTCATTTAGTTATTAGCAGTTAATCATTAAGGTATTTAGTTATTTAGTCATTTAGATTTTACTCGTTTAATTATTAGCAAACATGTCAACATGCTTTGTTCCTGGATACTCTATTGAAAAGGATAATAAAAGGCACTTCTTTAGTGCTAGAAAATCATTAGGAACACTGGAGAAAATTCATTCCATGTCAAGATAAGAAATTAATTACAAAGACTCGTATATTTGAAAAACAGTTTGAGGATCAATTCTTAATAAAATCATTGTCACAAAATCGATGGCCAATAAGTGCAGCTCGCACGTAATGGATGAGCATTGACTCCGGATGCTTTTCCATCTAAACATTAAAGTACCCCGAAAGCGACGATGCCTATTTAAAAAGTGTTGCAGTTATCTCCTAGAAGAAACGAGTTGATCTTTCAGGTAAAGAGTAAAACACGTTTTTTTACGGCAATGAATGCACGTGTTATGTTGTTTACATTTGAATTTTAAATTTTTTTGTTTTAAGGTACTAGGTCCACTTTTCTTAAATAAAAAATTATATTACAAAAACGTAAATAATAATTTTAAATATATTAATCCTAATACAGATTGTATTAAAACTTTTATTATGAAGTTCATGCAAAACATATGTAAGCCATATAAAACCTAAAATTGAAAAGAGAAGCTGGAGATCATCTGAGCCAAAACGATTTGGGCATGAAGGTATGCGACCTGAAGCCCAAGTTTTCCCTTAAAGGGAAAGGGGGGGCCTCCTCAATTAGCAGTTGTCCCGGCCCGGGACAACTGCCTGCTCGTTGGGCTGATCCGGCGCCCTGCGCTGAACTCACAGTAGGACGATTACATCAAGACAAGATGGTGCCGTAGATTTTCTTAGTATGATGGAAATCTTCGAAATGTCGCCCCTTAAATGTTTTTTATGCCGACCCCTCACGGTGCCGCCTCCTGCATCATAGCACGGCACGGCCCTGCATCCGGATTAAGATACGGATTCCGGTTCCGCCCTGCAGGTGTCTTTTGCAGATGGCCGCTCCGGGCGTGTCCCGTTCTTCAGCCGCCCTCCGGGCCTCCTTTGGGATTTTCGCTTTATCGGCAATCCTGGGGCAAGCTGTCCCGTTGGAAAAACCCCCTCGACCCCACAAAAAAAAAAACCAAAAATAGAAATAATATAAACGATGCACCGGACCGTGTTTTAGTCCCTCGCACTCGCATCCTTTCATTTTTTCTTACACACACACACTTCTTGCACTTCGCAACCAATTCTTCTGGTCCACAACAATATAATCCCTTTTCAACACCCCTAAAATATCCATTTTTATTGTAAAAATTGTCATTTAACCTTCAACAATACAAATGAAAATGTATTTCGAAACAATGAAAAAAACTAAATGAAGTCTTCTATTTCACACAAATATATATATTTTTTTATTTTATGCGGCCAAATTATGCAAAAATTATTACCGCCGACTTAATTCTCCCACCGTTTCTATCTCTATTCGTTACATGCAAGTACTGTACTAAAATCTTATATAAATTCCTTTATATAGACTTTTCACATAATACACACGGTATTTCTAATTTAATTACCAACACCGAAATATTATAAGACATTTTTCATTAACATTTACTATTAAACAAAATGGAAACTCTATAAAGTTATTGAAAAAGAGTTGAAAAGCAAAATGCCTGTAATTGACGGAACATACAACCGTAGGTATATGACCTAATGCTCGGTATATAAACCGGACAGGGCTAACTTAAAGCCCCCTGTCCGTTCTAAGTAAACGTGGTGACCTTCGTGACTCACCGACTATATGGCCAATGTAGGTAAGGCTATTTAAGGGCTAGGACTGGCTTAGGCTAGAACCTATTGGCCCGCAACAGAAGCGTATTGCTTACCAGACCCAACGGATTTGGAAAAAGGTATAGCTCGGCTATTTGCTGGATGACCTGGCAGACAGACAAGTTAAGCATCACTCAGTTCTTGATTGAGTGTGTGTCAAACAGCTGTACAAAACTATATGTACGCATTAGAGAGTTGGACTTGAGAGCGAGGAAGGCGAGATGGCCGATCTCCATTGGGTTGTACTGCCAGAGCCCGAGCATTTAACTCTGATTTTAATTGTTCACAAACCTCAGTGATTACTAGGTGTCGGACTGCCTATGATTAAGACACAGTCCCTTTATACTCTGTAGTGCCATTTGGCAGAGCAGGATCAGTACTCAGTTTGTGATATTAGTCCAAAGACCAACCTAGATGTACCAGGATTTCACCATGGTTCATCTAGGTTGGTCTTTGGTTCATCTAGTGCCCACATAGTAGACTGAAAAATGGAAAAAAGAAATGTATATTATACATTTAATTTATAACAACATAAAATTTCTAACATTTTATTTTTAAGCAATTTCAAAGAATGAAAATAAAAAATTCAGTTAAATGAAAAGAAAATTTTTCAATTACATAAAAAAGTTCAATAAGAAGATAACAAGGAATAAATTAAATATTATTCATTATAAATCTACCTTAAAAAAAACAGATCACATCTATTATAGTATACATTCAACTTGTAAAATACATGGTCAAGGAGTCTTCACACTAAAAGAGTAAACACATTTTAAATTAGAACATGTTTTAACATTTAAAATTCAGCAAGCGATGACATATTTATTTCAAAGGACAATTTGTTCATGCTTGATTCGTCGAATTCATTTTTAAAATAACTTTCTATCGTATAAATACAAATATTCGAAATTCAAAGATTAATTTCCATTTTTTAAACACAATATCACAGGATGATCACAATCTCCATTACTCTACACAAAACCTAAAAATAATGTAGCTATAAATATAATAAAGATTTAAACTCCAGAAATCATCCGAACAAATAAAAATAAATATATTTGGCAGATCAAGATCATTTGAAAAATGTCATGAGTATAAATTAGTCTTCATCAATATATAATATTGATTTTATAATTGTTTACTGTGGACAAGTTACTATACAAAACAGAACTTTCAGATCTAAATTTATATACTTTCAGCAAAAATAAACTAAATATATATTATAATATATATATATGTATGTATGTATATATATACAGAATTGCTTTTTGTTATCTTTTTCATGAATTAGCTGCTTGTTGGACAAATAACACTTGCATTATTTTTTGAAATAACTAAGAATCTAATATTGAAAATCCCTAGAATGACATAGTTAACAGGTACGCTGTGACAGAATATTTTTTGAAATACTGTATAACAGCATTTACCGTTAAGAGCTCATATTAAATGTTACTATGAGCTAAGGATTACATGTACACATTATCACAGATTCATAAAGAATACATAATAATAAAGTGAAAAATGTAAATGGGAAACTGCACAAAATATATTTACATATTTTCTCCTAGTTTCTACAGTATTCTGTAGAATGTGATTATTAAGATAACTTCATCATCATCATCATCATTATTATTATTAAATTATTATCACAGTATTGTAAATTACATGGAATGCATCTGACATTTTTGTTTCCTTCATCAACCACTGGACCAGTTGTCCGTCCTGATCAGCAAGAGATACATGTTGTCGTGTATGTGAATGTTAAAATTAGGAAGAGCCGTATATCTGCCGATCAGATTACGGTAACCTTTCCCTACGGCTGCTATGAAAGATAACGAAATGTCCGGCGTGATCGGCGATTCCGTTTTAGAAGAGAATTTGATGCCGAGCGGAAGAATGGCTTTCACTTCTTCTTCGAAAGGACGAAAGATTGTAATGGGTCTCATGGTAACACTTTCCGCAACGATGATGCAACCCCAAGTCGTTCCGATATATAATTCCGTACCGAGAACTGCCATGGCAGTCACTTGGCATCGCCCGGCTGTTAAAAATAAATAAATTACATTAAGTTATTTTAATAATAATAGAATTTACGTCACAGTAAATTAAAAACTTACGGCTCAAGTGCTCTTCGATACTTATGGACATTAAACTCTCGGAACAGGGTGCAAGTTTTGAACAATCCAGTTTATGTAATATAGTTCGATTAACTGTATCCCAATGATAAGCAACACAACCTGAGAAATTTAAGATAAATACTTATTAAAAATATTAATAAATTTTTAACTGTACACTCAAACCTGTTTTTGTGCGGTCTTTTTTTGTGCGATTTTTTATATGTGCAATGTGTTTTGTGCAATTATTTTTGTGCAGTATACCAATTTGATTGAAATTCATATACCGCACACAAAAAATCACACAAAACAAATTGCACAAAAACAGGTTTGAGTGTATTAAAAATATAATTTATTTTTGAAGATAATGAACAAAAAAAAAATCAGACACCTGTTAAATTCAGAATGTTTACTTGTAATTTATATTTGATGAATTGTGAAATTATGTTTCTTACTTACTTTAAATATTTTGAAAGACTGATAACTTTTAATATTACCAACATTGAACAAAATTTTAAAAATAATATATTGTGATAGAAATACACTTTTCCAGACATTACAAAATCAAATAATAAAAGCGATATTTGTATGAGCATAATAATTTTGAAATAAATTGGCAAAGAGTATAAATTCTGAATAATTGAAATATACTCTGCTGCAAAAAAATTGACCCTCCTTAAATTGATAGTAGTAATCAAATTCTGCACACAAAATGATGGTGACAAATGAAAAATTCATTAAATCACAGCACCACAATTTTGGGTAAATTTAAATCTTTTATCCTATAAAGTTAAGGAAATTAAAAAACTCATACCAAAAGTTGTATAATGTCTTAATAACGAGCACTGAGTTCAGCGTTAATACAATATTTCTTATATCGCAAGTACTTTCGATGAATTTATACTTGTCAAAAGTATTTGCAATATAAGAAATATTGTATTAACGCTCGTTATCAAGACATTATCTTTTATCCTTTTTTAAAATGATATAAGAAACAGTTTATCGCAAATGTTACAAGACTGAAATAGGCAAATTCAGTTTGGCAATTAATGCAAACTGATCAATGTCAAAGATGGCTTTACAACTTACTAATATGCAACATTTCTGATTGATAGATACCGTTCTTAAATGATGTATTCTCACGCTGTAATAATTTTTTTAAATTTCTTTTGCTACCATTTCATCTGAAGACTTTGCTTACTACCGCATGTTGACTTTAAGGCACATTATTTTTTTGCAACATAGCATATTTATATTAAAAACAAGATAATGTTTTCATTAGAAAATACAAATATATTTTAAAGAACTTAATCTTAATTTACCTAAAATATAAAATTTTACAATTTATTATAGCTATACACGTAACATGTTTATTTAATTCTCTATAGACTAAGCAATAGGGTTTAAATTATATCAAAAAATAAGCAAAAATGAGCATTTCAACAAATTTTAAAATGTTTCAGAAAAACTATTGAATTATATTAAAAGAAATCAAACTGAAATAATAATTAAAATGTTTGGTTTGTTGGTGAATAAAAAGAGAAAATGATAGATACTAACAAATATAAAAGTTTACAAAAATATAATAATAAATACTTCAAACTATAATTAAGAGATTTAGGTATATGAATATTATGTTATTTGTGATAATGTTTACCTTCCACGAAAAACATGAAATAATATAAAGTGCACCTAACAGTTATCAAAACTTATAAAAGTGCTCAAACAATATTTTATAGTTAAAAAATAATCAATTAGTAATCGGTTAAATCTGGAATAACTCCAAATTCAAAAATTATAATTATACAAATAATGAAAGATTTTTTTTTATCAGCAGAGATTTATGTTAAACCAAATTTTCTGGTTCGACATCGGCCATATTCTAAAAACATCTTTCAAACAGAACAAATTAAAATTAAAACCTAATGCCTTCTACTGTAATTATTCAATTCTGATTATAATTTTTTTTTAATCAAGTAACAATAAAAAAAAGCAAACAAATGAAAAAGTAAAAGAGACCAAGGGAGGATCAAAACTGAATCAGTGTCTGGCACTGTAAACGTAACCAATTACACCACATTGCATTAGCACGAAGATTGTCGGGCAAACTACATATTAATTATTCATGTATTTCTTTTCAAGTTTTCTCCTTGTGTATTGCCCATTCATGCAAATGGCTTTACTGCTTACTGAGATCTACACGATATATAGCATTTTATCAAAAAATATGCATATAACAATTTGTGACCTCTCCTTGTAAGTTAATAAGATTCTATATAAGTATACAGGTATATGTCACTTAACAAACAACTGCATATACAATACATGTCTCATAAGATTATAATGGAACTGAAAAATTTAGCCACCTATATCTTTTCTATGTTTAGGTATACAAATACTTATCATTGTGTTGCATAGAACCTATGTAAGTAGTACACTACATCACATAAGGTTTGTCTAAATACACTCTATGATGTTTGCTTAACAACAAACAGTATTTCTTGTAATGTAATCCTATTGTTAAGCAGCACATACCCATGTATTATTCTAGTTTGTATTAGTAAGTTAGTAATATAATAAAAAATGTCCACGAAACCTTTGTATCTCCAGTTGTAAAGTTATTTTATTAGCGACTAACATTGTCAATTTTAAACAGATCTCCAGGTCTGAATACACAACCGAATTAGAATGCAAAATAGAATGAACATAAGTGTATTTGATAGAAATATATTTAATTATGACGGCATCCCCAGACACTGTCATAAGTAAATGATGATGGTTATATCATAATTAAATATGTATGGAAGAGGAGATCAGTCAGAAAGCTAAGGTAGTGTAATTGGCAATGTGAACACACAGTAAGAGTTGCAGGTTCAAGTCTTGCTCTGGGAAGATTCTTTTCTTCTAAAACTTCCTAAATTATTTAATTTAATTATAATTATTAAAATTAATAAGAGACTGTGCCTAATTATTTAGAAATTAATTTAAAATGATTGCAAAAAACTAGCCTGATGTAATCCAGTAGTTGTTTGGCTTATTAAGTTACTAATAATTTGACAATTAAATCTAACTTAAATAATATACTACAAATCATTATTATTATTATTATTAACATAAAAATTTAATAAATATAATACCTGGATAAACATAAGACCAAATCATTGGTTGTTTCTGACTATTTGAAACTAATTGAGTTACATCTAAATTATCTATTACTGGATCATAATGGTAAACAACTTCATGAGAAGTGACAACAGCATCGTGTAATGCAAAAATTTTTATGCTTCCTTGTGTTTGGCCACACCATAATTCACATCTGAAATATTTAATTTTACTCATAAATATAAAAATTCATAAAGAATCTTAAATATTTTAATTACTTACTTATTATCAGAAAGACTAACTGCTGCAATACAAAAAACAGGACAATCTTTTGAACCGAGTTCTTGTATAAAATCAGCAACATTATCTAATTCTGTATTTTCTTCCACTTGTTCTTCAAACTGGCATCTATTTTGAATATTGCACAACCATAACCTTCCATCACTAGTAGCCATTGCTACGTATTTTTGATCTTTTAAGTAACACATACTACGAATTGCTGATGATGTTATACCCATTGTCTCCAAAGAAAAACCAGATAATTTGATATGAGATGCAATGCTGTTTTAATAAATATAATTAAGTGTAAAATAATGAAGATAATAAAACAAAAAATAAAGTATAAGCTGTATTACCTGTAAATGTGGATCTTTCCTCGTGAATCACCTAACCATATTGTGTCGTTAACGAGACATAATGCAGTAACTGTGACAGTTTCTAAAGTCAAAGCCTAGAATATAAAATTTGGATAATTGAAAAATTTTTTAAAAGAAAATTTTTAAGAAAAAATACAATAAATTAATGTAATATTCAATTTTAAACTTGTATAATAATAAGCAACTGTAATATATACAGTAAAGTGTCAAAATCCAAACTAATTGGAGCCAGACTCCATCCAAATTTTCAAATATACACATATAAATTAGCACTTTCAGCACTGTAAACTCCAAATACACAGTAAATCAAGTTTAGGATGTTCTCAATTCAAGCTAGTATTTCACAGGAAATGTAGGAATACTTACAAAGATTCAAAATATAATTTACTGAATCATTATATTTAAAGAAAAACTATAATTATAATTTCAAAACTAAAAAAATGCATGGCTGAAAGAACATCAACAACAAAATTTACCATTGAAGGTGGTTAAAATCCATTTTTTGATGGCCGAATCTGGATTTTTGACAGTCTAATTTTTGCCATATAAATAATTTTTTGATTTTATACTGTGTTTAGTTTATTTATACTAAAAATTACCTGTTTAATACTAAAAAAAAAGTCCAAACAAAATAGAATTTATATAATTTACAGCATATAACATAAATGATATGTACAATTAAAACCAGTTTTATAATTTTTTTCATAAATAGTAGTAATGAAATTTTGATACTGAAATATGTGTTCTCATTCTTGAGGAACAGCTTATTAAACCCTTGTACAGAGTATAGAGCATTTGCCATAACTTAACAGCATCTTGAGCTGAGCTCCATAACATACTCAAAAGTGTGTATATGTAAGGTTGCCAACAAGGTGCAGGCTATGTCAAGAGGGTCGAGCGGTCGCGAAGGGTTGTATGTGGGCGATCGCACTGAGACAGACTCTACGGTTACAAGAAACCATTTATTTGACACGAAAGAAGCTTACAAGATTTCCGCGATCTTGGAAGTTCTAGGTCGGCAGCAGCCTCTGGGTCTTCCTCTCCTTTCCGATATACAGTAGAGCATCGATTATCCGACTTAATTGGGGACTAGGGTTGGTCGGATAACTGAAAAGTCGGATAACCGAAAAGTATGAAAAAATACATTATTAGTATAGTGTATTAGGCCTGGTTTAAATACTAGCCCCCCTTTCATGGTCGAGCCAGTGCTGCCAGCTAAAACATGCAAAAATTTAACAAAAATAACATTAAAGTAGCCAAGACATAACCAAATATTGTAGCGCCACATCACTAGCGAACATTTGAATTTGCCAACTCGAACGTGGTCGGTTAATCGGGGGTTGGATTATCGATGTTCTACTGTAGTCCCATTTTGAAGGAGTGTCCCTGGGTCGCAAATGGCTTGTTCCCTCGACATCTCGACGACTCTGGGACAATGCGGTCGACTTCCATTGATGGAAAGATGTCAATCCGAGATTGGGAGATGGGAGACGGAGACGGAGACGAAGATGGGCACGAGACACACACACAACAATAGATCCGTTACTTGGAACTTTTGGGAGAAGAAGCCGTTATGTCCTTGAATTCTCAGGTTTTATCCGTTTTCCTCCGCTTCCACTTTTCGATTGGTCTCTCCTCGTCACCTGGTGACAATTTGAAACTTTTTGGGGTGCAGGAGAGGTCAAAATTGAAGTTTAATTTGATTCCCATTCGAAGATAGACAATCTGCGTATCTCCATTGTTCTATTGTTTAAAAGTTTGCGTCGTTTTCATTAAGAAAAACTATTTCTAACTTCTATTTTTTTTCTCTAAAAAAAAGATGATTTTTTCCTAAAAATAAATGATTTTAATGCGAATTTCAGTGAGGTTTGGACCTATCCAGAGCCTCACATATAGGACCATTTATAGGACCTTTGTAACAGAATTCAACTGCTCAGTTTGAATGCTATTACCTCCAAATGTGGTTTCACTCTGACACATGAAAGGAAAGCTCATGTTGGGGCATAGCTTGGGAAGCATCTGTTGTAACAATATTTTGAGTAGTAGCACCAAAACATTTTTTTTCCTTTCTGCTTCCACCCTAGCTTTCTGGTTTTGTTACCTAAGCTTATTATGATATCAGAGCTCAGCTTAAGGCAAAAAAGGGATACTAGCCAGACAGAGCACCAAAATGAGCAATGGTCTGCTTGGGACAGTATTATATTTCAGAATAATGCTCCTATAGTCTGTGCATGAATAACAAAAAAATTTTTTTATGAATATTTATAATTTTAAATAATAAAAATTACTGTTATTTTCAAAACTTATCCTCTCTACATTTGTTATTTTTGCAATATTACAATAACTTGAATTTTTCATTTCCAAAAATTTATAACAAAATAATAGAAAACTTAAAATTTCAAATGAATAAAGCTGTAAGAATAACATATAATTTTCAGTATTAATTTAAAATGAATAATGTAAAAAAAATATTAATATACTAACTTTATAATCTCTCCAACCATGCTCTGTTGAAGATAAAATATCAAGTTGTTTTCCTAGTCTACTTAGCCACACTTCCCATTTAGCTTCTTTTGTTACTCCATCTCCATCTTTTAAAAAAGTATTATTACAGAAAATAATGCAATTCGAGAAAATACTAAATAATTTAAAAGTTTATAAAATTGTAACATTTACTTTCAGAAGATGTAACTTCAATTGCTCCGGCACTCAGAACGGCCATACGATCATTAAGAGAAACAATATCTACTAAATGGGTAAATTCGGGTGCCGTAGCTATAGAAACGATTTGACTTGCAGAAGGACGATCTTTTGGTTGCTGTGACCAGCAGAGAGTCATAAGATCAAGGACGTATGTTGGATATAACATTTCCTAAATCAAGAATCAAAAGTTAATCAATTGGTTATACTGAATGATCAAACAAAAAAAAAAAGCCATGAAAAGCAGTTTGGGAAGTTTAGAGATAGTGTAAATTGGTGGTGTCTAATTGACTCATCACAGATTTCAAAATATAGCATTAGCTCATTATTGTTATTTAAATTAAATGTTGAATTAAATAAATGAAAATTCATTATACTACAGAACAGATTTTTCATAGAGAAAGTTATGTAGAAAAAAATATTTACCAAAAATTAAAGTAATGGTTTATGGAAAACTATTCCAAATCATCAGTCAACAAAGAAAAAATAAACATTATAAACAAAGTTATCTGAGGAAACATTTCAAAACATTTGCATACTTAGAAGAGAGTTTCATGAAATAAAACATTTATCTCAAGAGATTAGATGATCTTGCAATTCTGTTCATATATCTAGGAAAAGAATTAAATTTCAATCTTATAATGGTAAGTACTTTTATTTATATATTTATTTATTTGGAGTTTTTAATGTTATCCATAATAAATAAATGTTATCTGTTGTAACCAAATATGTAAGATTTAAGTGTTTCTCATGGCAAGTAGCCAGTGTCACCAGTAGTCATGTAATCACATTAAATTCCTTGCACTAGTTTTCATAAGTTCCCTTTTTGTTTGATCATTAGTGTGTATATATATATATATATATAAATTTATCTAGCTAAAACTTACTCTGTATGTTAAGGATGGTCTACCTCCATCTAAAATATGATCTTTAGCACATTCATGACCTTCAAATGGTAGATGTAACGTGATCAGTTCATACATAAACATGCCAAATGAGAAACAATCAACCTAAAAAGGATAATGTAATGATTAAACATTTAATATTCTATTCTGCATAAATATAAACATATAAGAATAAAAATTACAATAACATTTCAATATAAATTTATTGTTATTCACATGCAGAATTTTGTACACATTTTTATTTAATAACTTTGTTTTTAAAATATCTGTAATGAAAGTTATTTCTGTTTTATATTTTAATATTAATCTGTATATATATATATATATATATATGAGAATACTCCTAATTAACGTCTACAGTTCTTATTTTAATATTAGAAACTATTATTCTAAAAATATATTCCTATTATTATGTTGGGTTATTTGAGATATACTTGATTAACACCGGTGGCTGTGTACTATGCCGGACCAAAGTCAAGGCATAGTAACCAAAACAAAAATTAAAGAAGTGTATCAGTGTGTGTCTGTATTCAGGAATTTCCTCACAATATGACATGTACTCAATATAGTGACCTTCTGTATTGTGATGTATGTATTTCTATTCAATTGTAATGTGCCCCAGGCTTTTGTGTAGTGTGTGTAGTATGACATCTGTAGAGGAGAGAATGACAGGTACAATAAGCACCCTATCCATCCTCCACAGATGCCTTATTTCCTGGGCGAGTTTTGTGTATTTGCTGACTTTTCAGTGAATGTGTTTTGTACGCGAGTGTTTGAAATGGATATGTCTATAATGTATGTGATTTTATTGTGTTTGTCAATGAGTGTGATGTCTGGTCTGTTGTGGTAAATTGTTTTATTTGTGATTATGGCTCTGTCATAGTACATTTTGTGTATGTTGTTTTCCAATACTGTCTGTGGAATGTATTTGTAGTATGGTTCGTGGATGTCTACTAATTTATGTTTCTTTTCAAGCTCTTGGTATATTATATTTGCTACTTCATTATGTCTATGTAAATAATCTGTCTGTGCCAAGAGCTTGCAACTGAAAGTGATGTGTTGTATAGTTTCTGCCATTATATGACATTTTCTGCATGTGTCATTTGTGAGTGTTGTATCTTTGAGTATGTGTTTTCTGTAGTTTTTAGTATTTTTAGTATTTATGACCTGATCCTGTATGGCTATCACAAATCCTTCTGTCACCCCAAAGAGGCATCCGAGCTAACCAGCTGTTTGACGCAGTTTTGTCAACAAAATCCTGGGCCAGGTCATAAGGATGCCTGCCATGGAGTGCCTTTTGAGCCCACGACTGCTTAATGGTGTCTATGCTTTTTATATGTTGTGTCATGTCATATGCTGTGAGTATAAATTTAATGGTGTGTTATTCGAGTCTGCTAGAGTTACTGCTTTATGTAACTGTGATGTTTCTTGCTTTTTGTAGAAAAACTCTCGCAGTGTCCATATTTGTTTGTAGTAAAGGTTAACTATGTCAATCAGGCCATGTCCGCCATCTTTACGTGGAAGTGTTAGTCTTTCTATGGTGGATATAGGATGACGTTTATGCTCATTGAGTGTTGTTCTTGTTTTCCTTCGGAGTTGCTCAAGATCTGTGTGAGTCCAATGTATAACTTCAAAAGAATATGTGAGTACTGAGATGACATATGTGTTTATTGCTTTAACAGTGTGTTTTGCATTTAACTCTGTTCTGAGAATAGCCTTTAACCTATTTTGGTATTCTTTAATTAATCTTTGCTTTATTTGTGCATGTTCTGTTAGTTTGGCCTGTTGAAACCCTAAATACTTGTAGAACTCGTCCTCTTCCATGGATTCAATAACGTCCCCATTTCCAAGTGCAAAATCTTCTTTCTTCAGGATTCCTTTTTCTATGTGAAGTGTTTTGCATTTGTCTAGGCCAAACTCCATTTGTATGCCCTTGGTGTATGAATGTGTGATTTGTAGGAGTTGATCAAGTTGTTTTTGTGTGGATGCATAAAGTTTTATATCATCCATGTACATGAGATGTGACAGTGTAAACTGTGTTGTTTTTTTATGTCTGATATTGTAGCCATATTGTGTGTTGTTTAACATGTTAGATAATGGGTTCAAGGCTAGGCAGAACATGAGAGGACTCAAGAATCTCCTTGAAAAATTCCTCACCTAATGAATATTTGGTTTGTTTATATGGAAGTGTTACTAACCCAGAGACGTAGTGCTGTTCTCCAGTGCTGCACAGTGTTTTGGAAGAATGCAATGAGTGATGGATGTATTTTGTACATGTGTAGAATATGTAGCAGCCAACTGTATGGAACACTGTCGAATGCTTTTCTGTAGTCTATATATGCCATGTGTATGTTTCTGTGTTGTTTGTGTGCTTACCATAGAATGACTGAATCTATGAGTAACTGTTCTTTACATCCCCTGTGATTTCTACGACAAGCTTTTTGTTGTTCTGTAAGAATGTTGTGTTCTTCAACATACCTGTATATTTTATTTGTGATACAGGATGTCAATAATTTGTAGTGTGTTGGAAGACATGTAATTGGTCTGTATTGTGTGGGGTCTGTGGTATTGTTGTTTTTAGGTTTCATGTAGGTGATGCCCTAAGAAAATTTGGCATGTCTTGTGGATTGATGATGATGTGTGTTAGGTGTTTAGCTAGTTTCTGGTGCAGTGATGTAAACTTTTTGTACCAGAAATTGTGAATGTTGTCTACACCAGGTGTCTTCCAGTTGTGTGTTCTGTTAACAGAGTAGCAGAAGTCATGTACGTTTATTTCAGCACAGGGCATAGTTGGTATGTTATGCAAGTTTTTGTTCTCCTCCTCGATCCAGCCTGCATCAGCATTGTGCGTAACAGCACTGGACCAAAGAGAAGACCAATAAGTTGTGAGTTCTTCTTTTGTTGGTGTGCCACCGTGCTGTGTATCAATGTTTGTTTTGTTACTAATTTGTCTGTAAAAGAGTTTTTCATTGTTTGTGAATAATTTATTTTGATTTTTCGTAGTGTACATGTTTTGTATCGTTTGAGTCTACGTTCTTTGGCTGTGAGTTTTTGTTTTAGTGTATCAATGTACTCTGTAATGTGTGTGTTGTGGCGTTCATGTTTTGTGTGTGTTTTGATTTTCTTGAAAATGGTTTTAGAGTTGTTTCTTTAATTTGGGTGTTTTGTTGTTTTTAGTGTATTGTGTCAGCCTGCCTAATTGCTGTCTAATGTCATTTATTTGTGTTTCTATTCCTCTCTGCCAGGCAGGCTTGTGATAGAATTGTGTTTTCTGTGTATTTGTCTGTGATTGTACTTTCAGTCCATGGTGTGTCACTACTGTGACTGCCCCAGCATAAACTAATGTATGAATGTCTGCGAGTGTAGAAATTGAATGAATGTAGTGAGTTAGTAAGTGAGTGCTTACATAATTTAGTGTTTTTCCTACTACTTTTGATGTGTTGATTTTTGGTATTCGCGATCTTTGTGTGGAATTTGTACCTGTATATTTAGTGAGTATTTCCTGAAATATAAGTGAGAACATATTAACTAAATCTATGTCTATGTTATCAGTGATGGATGAGGAAGTGTCTGTAGTATCATTAGTGGTAGTTGTTGTATGTGTGTTATTATCAATGCTTGTTGCTGAATTATCCTGACAGGTTATATGATCTTCATTAATGTTAAATGTTTTTGTCTGTTGATGTATTTGATCAGCAACCTGTTGTTTGATAAGTTCAAGTGTTGTTTGTGGGATTAGGTTGTTGTGTATAATTGTTCTTTTTTGATCAACAACCCTTTGTTCGGTGACAGTGAGGTGAGGATATTGTTGTGTGAATCTATGATGTAAGTTGTTGTCTGTATGCTGTCATGTTTGTTTCGAGTTTTGTGATGGTGTAGTACATACAGATGATAAACTTGTTCATTTCTATTGTCCATTTCATCTGGTGGCATGGTTTTCCAGCCTTTGTGGTCTGTGGATGCATTGCCACAGAAACACCAAGGCTAGGTTGGTTCCTCACATCTGTTGAGGGCATGGCTACTGCCATGCCCTCAACAGTGCTGCTTTCACCACCGGTAACCAAGAAAGATTATGGCTTATTTTTTGAATGTGAGCCTCTGCCTAACCCACAAACGCAAACTTTGTTAACCTGGGTGACATCCAAACTGGTATCATACTTAGATCTGGTTACTACCATGATAAATATCTCCACAGAATGTGGGTGTGGTCACTCTTAGCTTCATTTCTCCCCATAGACCTTACTGGCATGGGTGTCCCTACTAGGAGCTTGTGCTCCAGCATTGCATTGCACTATGGTTCAGTAAAATGACTGAGCTCTCCCACAATGACCAGGTGGCAACCACAGGAGAGTTATTATTATTACCAAAAAGTCAATAATAATGTTAAATTTTACTGAATTATTACTAACTGCTAGCTATAAAAGATTAGATTTGAAAGTTGAAAATTACAAAGAGAAAATGTTAATAGATATAAAAATTGTAAAAAAATTCTTAAAAATTAAGCTTAAAAATAATAAAATATTAAAAGTCTAAGATAAACATGCATACAGTACAAACATTAAGATATATACTAAATGTTATAATGAAATGTGTTTTGTAAATATATTATACTGTCTATTATAAAATTATTATAAATCTATTATATATATTATTATATTAATTGTTAGATTTTTGTTATGTCTGACAAAAACCTAACAGTTTTTTCTTTCTGGTTTGATTAATACCTTAAACATTTAAAGGTCTATTGAAATAGTAATGAAATATTATTCCACATATGCAAATTAGTCATTTCTATTATTAATATTTGTTTAATTGAAAATTTATCATTTTGTCACATTTTAAAATAATTCTATTATCTTTTGACATAGAAAAAATAATAATAGAAATAAATATACTAGTATTTTCAATACTAAAGTTCAAATTGTCATCTGCATTGAGCACAGAATTTCTAAGCATTGTTATATATCAGCTAATCATATAAGTTATTACAGAAAATAGAAAATAGTTAAACAATACACAATTTGTGTATTTTTGGATGCAATTTTGAAATTATAGATGTTAATTTATATGTAAAATTCATTTTTTAAAATAATTAAATTTTATAGTCTATTAACATCTGATGTCTATTTTTATGTTATTATATAGAATATAAAAATATATGTTATTCATTACCTTGTAAAAATATATACTTCATTATTTTTCTAATTTATGATAATTGATTATATAATGGTCTGTTAATTCAGAGAAGTTAATTGTATAAAAAGTAACTGTACATCATTATTATATAATTTTCAAAAAATAAAAAAATTTACAATTTTTGAAAACACATACAAACATATCGAAAACTAGTAAAAACATTAAAAATATTTACTGATACGTATATTTTCGTCCATTTCTAATGATCATCATCAGGTGTGTTATAACATTTGTATCAGTAAGTATTTTTAATCCTTTTACTAGTTTTGGGTGTGTTTGTGTGTGTTTTCATTCCATACAACAAGTTTATGAAGCAGTGAATGTTACAAATTTTTATTTAAAGTGTTTTAAAACAACATATGTTAATAAAATACAATTGATGATTATAATTAATTAAAATAATTTTTATTTTCTGTGATGGCAATTACCTTTTCTGTGTATTCTTCTTCACCATTATATCGCATAATTTCTGGAGCCATAAACCCTTCTGTGCCTCCAAATCCTTTTGTACCAGTTGGTAATGTTGATCTACTGATGCCATAGTCAGCAAGTTTAATTTCTACAACAGGAAGTGGATAAAGTGCATGGAAGGGAGGAGGAAAATCCCAAACTAAAACATTTTCTGATTTTAGATCTCTATATATAATGTGTTGCTGATGTAAATACTCCAATGCTTTAGCAATCTAGTATATATTTATAACATTAATTACATATACTCATTCTATAGTTTTGTTATGAAAAATTTTTAACTTTATAATTTAATTATTAATAATAAATTAAAATACCTGTATAATAACTTTTTGAAGAACATGTAAATCTAATCTTGCTCCTGAACGTCTATAGTTTCTTAAAACAGAATCTAATGCTCCTTGAGGAGCTAATTGTAACACTAAAGCAAGAGGATGTGTGCAAACACCCACTAAAGGAACTATATTTGTGTGACGAAGTGACATAAGTATATTTAACTCTTGTCGAGCTGTGCAATAAGCTTTGCAAGCATATTGTAAAGGATCTCGTTGCCATTTGTTCCATGCTGCCTGCAAATATTTAAAAATACATATAAAGTATATACACTATATGTAGTAAATATTATTATAAAAACTGATTTATATTAAAATAAACAAAATCATCATACTTTATATGCAACTGTATCTGACTGACGAGCACCAAAACCAGGATCGACTGGCTGTAGCATCTTCATTGCTACATTTGCGCAGGAATTTGAACCCTTTGAATTACAAATATAAATTTAATAAATTTAAAAAACAAATTTTAAATATCAAAAAATTATAAAATAACTTACTCTTTGTTTAACACTTGCTTTAAACACAAAACCAAATGCCCCTCTACCTAACATTTTTCCACGTCTTATGCTGTCAGGTTGAATCAGAAATCTCTCACCAAGATCTACAAATACCTATTTTATAAAACATTTCTAAGTACTATGTAAATCAGGAAAAACAACTGATGTTTAAATAAAATAAATTTGTTATATTAATTAAAAACAACAAATTACTTTATATATTAACAAATTAATATATTGTTTTATTTTGTATTAATTTGCTAAATTATATATAGTTTTAAATTTAATAAAAACAAAATTAAAAATGAAAATTTTGTTTCAATATATCAACTAAGACAACGTACTTCTAACAAAAAATATATATATTTTTAAATTATTTGTTATTAGTAGCTTACAATGTCTGGAGAAATTTGTGTTAATGATAAATTTCCATGACTTGGACATTGAAGACATTCTTGTTGAGTTGCAACTAAAATACAATCCTCTACCATAAAATTATAAACGACAACATCACAAGCGATGCCCGTGGCACAAATTTGACCTGAAGGATCTTGATCACTATTAATAGCATCGTCTGTTCTTCCTTCTGCCGAAGGTTTACGACTTTAAAGTAAAAGATATGCTTTATTATTAAACTAAAATTTTTTTTATCTATACAGAATTAATATACAAATAAAATAACAATGACAAACAGAAATGTTCACTGGAGAGAATTCTGTAAGTTTAGTATGAGAACAAGATACTAAATACAGAGTAGGGACAGAATAATTATTAATATTCTATATTTATAAAATAAATTGCAGATTAAGTAATTAAATTTGCCCCAATAATAATTTTAAAATTAAAATAATTTTCCTTCAGTTTCGGTTGTTTTTAGTTTCTAAATTCTTTTCGTTTTTCTCAATAATAATTAAGTGTCTTCAAATATATTTCTTAAAAATAATTCAATTAAATTTTTACATTATTTTATAAAAATATCATCAATTAGCATTTAATAGCAATATAGAGAAGTTAAATTAATGTCAGCAACACAACATGTTAATGTGTAGCATGATGGTATGTTATTTTTATAGTATTCCTGGTCTTATTCATTATCAGACAACTTAGAAATGCACAAGAAAGATAATTCAAATATACATGAAAAAATTACAATATAATTATTCTTACCTTGAACTGTTACTGTCAGGACCAACTCCACTATCACTGTCATGCGATACGGTGCTACTCCTTGATCCCTGATTTCTACGAAATATATTTGGAGAACTGCAGTCTACCTGGTTATTTTGTAATCCACTTGTCCAAAGATTATTTCCTGAAACTAAACATGACTTTGTAATTGATGGTTCACCTCCACTTCTAGCGGACACATCAACCATTTGCCAACTTTCCTTGTCCCAATGATGATCAAATACTGAAAAATTTTCTCCATTGTATCCTCCTCCCATCAATTCTTCTTTTAAATGTGTAGCTAAACAGTAAGTGCAAGGTACAAGTCTTGTGACTAAAAACTTTCCTTCAGAAGTATGAACAAATCTAGTACCAAGAGTTGGATACCAATCCTCTAAAAGAGTATCAACATGATCGACGGCTAATGAAAGCAATTTTGCTACACATTCTTTACTTGGCTTCAATTCAATAACTTGCTGTTTAGTAGTTTGATTTTCTGTAATATCACCAATTACTGGTTTTTGAATAACTGCTACTTGATTTGGAAGAAGAATTTCTAGAATAGATGAATTATTAATATCTACATCATTCCAAACTCCTTCTTGCTGTAAAAGAAATCTCATTTGACGATAATCACAGGGAGAATTATTTAGATACGGAAGAATTTCCTTCATACGGAAAAGTGTAGAATCAAGATAACGAAGTTCCATTCCAGTTTGCCAACAAACCCATTCAGCTCGTTGATTAAGTATGGATGCCAAGAGAGGATCCATTTGTAAATCTTTGGGAAGAATAAAGTAAGATCTTATAACTTCGACAATAAGATCGTCTGCTAGCATCCGGGTCATAAGACGTGACCAGAATCCACTTGGAAAATAAGACATTATAAGAAGTCTCCTGATAATGTCTTCATGTTGCGTTAGATGACTGATAAAGCAAGTTGGAGACATCAAGCAAGAAGCATCTTGATCCTGAATTTCAGGTTTTGATATATTATTTGTGAGATAAATTCCTTCAAGTGGTAGCTTTTGTGGTCTCTTCTCTTTACTCTTCAAAACTAAATTAAAAGACGTATTACTTGTAGTTAATACTGTTGAGGTAAAGTTTTTCCTCAAAGCCCAACTTCGTGATCTCAAGGGTATCTATTTAATGAAAAAAAAATGTTTTCAATTTTCAAAATCTTATTTATTTAAAACAAAAAGTTGCATTTCATAATTCATTGAAACTAAAGTATAAAGTTTCAAAATAAACTAATCAACCTTATAAAATAAACTTTTTTAAAATATTACATATGTAGAGTTCCTAAAAATGTATCTAGCAAAAGAAATTTCAGGTAATTATTTTTTATATGTGATGAAGAAGAGATTTTTTCCCCTTCAAGAATGTGAAAATTAGATATGTTTGCTTAATTTCTGTAAATACTTACACATTAAATATTAATCATGAAAAACATTCTTCAGCAACAAGAATACAAACTTTAAGTATTGTATTGTTACAGCAATTTTCCAAGTAACAAAAGTATCAAGTGAGCAAGATGCTGCAAGATTTCACACTTTAAAAAATGACCCTGATTTAGCATGCAATTAAGAATTTTTATTTTACTTATTTTCTATTTTTTTCTCCTTGGATTGCCAATAGCATAAACTTGAAACTGCATGTGGTAAGACTGCATACGACAGGATCTTACTATAATTCAAAGTAATACATTCAATTTCAAAAGCATGACAGTTTATTGTATATGACTGATCAAGCAATTTATGCAAATAATTGCATGAAAAATACTAATGTGTATGATGAAGAAATACTGTTCAATAGTTTTTCTGTAAAAGAAGACTTTAAAAAAATTCAATTTCTTTCATATATCTTACATTAACATAGAATGTCGTCGGGAGAAAATGTCATAAAGTAAACTTTTTTTATTATTATTACTTAGTATGTAGTTTAAAAATTTTAAATATCCAACTGGTTTTACACACTCTATTGAAGAAAATTGAAGCACCTTAAAGCTGGCATGCAATAGTAATCAAATTCTGTAAGTTAAATAGTATTGAAAAAAATTTTATTACAACACCACAGCACAAGGTTACATTATTGAAGAACAATATCATTAGAAATGTTGCACATTAGTGAGTTGTAAAGCCATCTCCAACACTGATCAGTCACATAACTTGCCAGACAGAATTTGCCATTTTCTGATTTGTAACATTTGGGATGAAAATTTTATTTAATAATGTATCCTTGTGATGTAATGTTGTAAGAAAATTTTTATCTTTCCGCTACCATTCCACATGCAGAATGTGATTAATAATACACACTGGCTTTAAGGTATGTCAATTTTTTGCAAATTCAAGTTTATGTTTCAAAGAAGCAGTTTGTTTCTACATAAGAAAATGGTATAAATTTTAAAATTATGTTTTTTGAAGTCATGTTTATATTATTAAAAATAAAATATATCTTTCTACTTACTCTAACTTCACATCCAGGAAAACCAGCTCTCAACTGTTCCTCTGTTGGAAGTAGTGATGGAATGAGTAGTGTTCGATTATCCCATGTAAGAGCTACTTCAAATTTATTTAATAAGTACAGAATATAATTTTGAGCATCTGTTGGAGCACACTGAGATGATTTAAATACATGTTTCAAATCTTCAATTTTCATAATTCCTTAATTAAAAAAAAATCAATTATAACAAAACTTTTCTTGTAATAAAATTTTAAGCTTTAAAATAATACACTAACCATTTCTTGCAAATGGATTAATTTCACGAATTGTTACGACATGAGCCAACATATCACATAGCCACTGAGGATCAAGAAAATATAGGTCTTTTAAAGTAGCATCTTCATAATGAAGTAATACTCCTGAAAGAATCACACATTGTTTATTAGTGTTAAATGAAAGTTATTTTTCTTAATTTATTGAAAATTTTTAGAACATTAAATTTATTATAGCATTAAAAAAAATTTATCCAAATTACTTATAAATTTTTTTTTTCATCTGTCAAATATAAACAATTAAATATTAGTAAGTAATCAATCAATTATAGATGGTAACTAATTATCCTCATTAGTTAAAAAATTATTACATCAGTATTTAAAGTATAAATTTCATTATTTCTATCACAAATTCTTATGTATGTATTATTTTTTTTAGTTATAAATTCTGATACATTTTTTAAAAAGTACACACCAAGAAATCAATAATTTTAAATCAATGAACATTTCTGTAGCTATTTCAAGCTTCCTGTTTTGTACAGACATATCAGACATATAAGTTTTTAAATAGACAGTACTAAGAGGGCATTTAAAACAATCACTAAAGCATATAAACAAAATATATTTACAAAACAAAAACATGCTGTTTTATCTGAGAGAGCACTTGATAAATCTATTGAAGTACTACAGGAGGATGGTACATTAATGATACACAAATCAAAGTCTACAAGAGCTGCAAAATTTATAGCATATTGAAAAAACTTTATACAGTCAAACCTTGGATTTCAAACTTAATTCATTCATAAAAGTTGAAAACCAAGATTAATTTGAAAATCACTTTAAAAAATTGATTTAAATATTTTTAATAAATCCATATCCCATACCCTAAACCAGGGATGGGCAACCTTTTTCTATGTGAGGGCTGCACTGACGCACAGTGCGCACACTGAGGGCCGCACACAAGAGAAAAGAGGGGAAAAATGTCGGTAAATCACAATTATTTACTCATATATAATTATAAATTAGCATAGGTATAATTAATATAGCTTCTGGCACTGATCTAAACCTAATATGTCGAAAATATTTGGTTAAATATTAGTCACTGCTAGTTTTAACTATTCACAAATATAAGTTGTAGAAAATAACGCTTGAATTTTTGTTGAATATCTCGTTAAGCTGGGAAATTGATATATTTATTCATATTTTATGCCACGCAAGCCACAAGAAATATTACTGTGGGCCGCGGGTTGCCCATCCCTGCCCTAAACAATGAAATAGAGGAAGAAATTAAACCTGTTTAATTAAATGCATATAATTAAAAATTAAACAGGTTTCATTATAGGTCATATCAGAAGTAATTCATTTTTTGACGTTAGGTGAATTGAAATATTATTATAAATTTAATAGGTAATCACTCAACCATTAGAATTTAATGGAGTGTTCTGAGAAAAATTTAAATTCAAATGTTATTGTCTTAGAGATGCATAATTCCATCAATAAAAAAACATTTTAAAGTGACAATAAAAAGCAGTAGACATAGGAAATACCCTATTAAGCTTTTTTGTTTACATATTACCACAATAAATATTCACAATACCCATTTGTTTTATAATGATTAGGGCTGAAGATGAAGCCAAAAATAATTTAAAAAAAAAGGTTATTAATTGAAATATTATTAACTTATTGACACTTAAGATGTTTTAGTTAATTTTTAAGTTGTTTCAGAATTATATGAAGAGTCATAAATGTAAGTTTGCCGACTTTTAGGGGGGGATCGTTAATCCCGCGACAGGATGGTCTAGGGTCGTTCGCGTGTGGGTGTGAGGGAGGATGACACAGACAATAAGTGTCTCACAAAGAAACCCGTTTATTTAAATATAAAACAACTCACACTATACACAGATCGTTACAAAGGTGAACGTTCGAACGTTTTTGTGCCGATGTGTTTCCTATCGTCGCTCGATAGAAGGCCCCGGGGCAGCGGCAGGTGCAGCGACTCGTCGGTTGGCGTCGGCGGACCTTTCGATGGACACCTTGGAACACCTCTTGTCTCCCTTGAAACCTCTCGGAAAAGTCTCTTGTCCTTCCAATTCGGCGATTACTTCAATCTCCCTTTTTCGTATTGTTCATGTTGATTGGCTCCACGTCCTTCCTTTCTCTCTTCTCGATTGGTCCCTCGCTTGTTTCCAAGCGAAAAACGACCCCTGTTCGAGTCACGAGAAAGAGCCGCCTCGACGAATTTTACTTGACACCCTCCGTTTACTCAGGATGGAAAGAATTGATGGAACTTTGAAACTTGCGCTCATATTTTCCCTATTGTTGTCTAGTCTGAGAGATTTTTGAAATTCAATGCTTTGATATGAAGTTTCTTTTCATAATTAACTTTTCCCTTTTTCCTAATTTTAATGATCTAAATTTCGTATACGAGCGACTTGTCAAAGGTCCATCTATACTGGAGGACATTCGTCTACAATCATTACTCATTACAATTATTGCGTTTTATTTTACATTAGGCCTTTTTGTCTTTCGACATCTTTCTCCTTTTTTTTCATGCGTCGCGGTTTCAAATGACTAACGCGTCAAATACGATCTTTGATCGGCTTTTGTCCCTTTTAACAATGGACGATTTTCTACATTCGTTTTAACAATTTTCTAATATAAATAATTAATGTTAACCCGTTTTTGGGACTTCACATAAATTTTACAATATTTCTATTTGCAAACTGTTTACAATTTATTCAAATTTTTTCTAATTAAACAAAAGTTATAATTTACAAATGCATTATTTTCATATTTAAATCTAAAAACATGAGAAAATTGACTTTATATCTGTTTTCCAAATAGATAAAGAAGAAAAGAAAGATTTTCATAATTTTAATTGAGTGTCAAATCAAATTTTTCTCATCTCAAAAGTAACTATTCTTGCAAATAAATAATAAATTTTCTAACTTTATTTATTTTGTTGTTTTTTTTTTTGGCAAGGGAAATAATATTTATAATAAATTAAACAGAATTTTAAAATATTTTTCATTTTTAGGCTTTTTCTGTCCTGTGAAAACTAAAGAAGGCCTTTTATCATATCAATTATGGGTTTAGCCAGATCCACAATTGGGGCAACCAGGTGATGAGGGATGAGGCTTGATTTATCTGGGACAGATTGCCCAAGAAAAATTTGAGGCAGCCTGCCGAGATTTGATCCTAGACCCTCTGAGCAGTTGGCTGACACTTTAACCAACTCAGCCATCTGCTGTCAAGAATTAAAATTAATAGCTTATTAATCAATAATAATAATAAATTATTAAAAGGACTGTCATTTAAGTTATCGTCTGAATCATTCATTATATTATCATTATATTCAGCATATATTTTCAATACTATGATACGCTTCCTGTCTAGTCTTCGTATTAGCTTGTAAGCACTAAATTGGCCTTTCTCTATTGCTAGACTTATTACACCACCACAGGACATCAGATTAGCCTTAGAAAATCACTTTATTATTTCAAAAATGAATGCATTTTGGACCTTAAGTCCCTCTTCAGCATGTTGTACAATAAATAATTTTGAGATAGCGCATTTATGAAAAATACAGTGAAATTGCGATGATTGGTAAAACGACAATGATAAAATATTGGTTACAGATCAAAATTTCCACGTGTGGAACACACGGAAATTCTGATCTGTAACCAACAGAAATTATTTATTGTACAACATGCTGATGAGTCCAAAATGCATTCATTTTTGAAATAATAAAGTGATTTTCTAAGGCTAATCTGACATCCTGTGATGGTGTAATAAGTCTAGCAATAGAGAAAGACCAATTTAGTGCTTAAAAGCTAATATATTTTCAAGATATTTTTACTTCTAAATTATATTAGTTCTATAACTTTCAATTATACACAATATTCAGAATAAGAAATAAAAAGAAAATTGTATTGACGAATAAATAAAATTCAATGAACATATATGAAAAAAGATATAAAAATATCAATTCAATAAAATTCAAATGAAAAGTTAAAATATATGTCTAAAAAATATGAAATTTTAAATTTTTTTAATCATCCACATACTTCATAATTGTACTTTACTTAAAAGTAATAAAAAATATAATTATGTTTTACCATTTTCATGTAAAAATGCAGTTGCTTGATTTAGTTCAGCCATATCCCTAAATGCTATATTATATCTTTGTTGCATTTCATGCATCACTAACATTCTAAAAATAATATATGATATTCAGATTAATAATAATCAAAATACAAAATATAATTCATATTTACTATTATATATCTTTAAATTAATTCTTTTATGAGAATATACACTTAATTATTATTAGTTTTGTAAAGTTAAATTTAATTTTGAACAATATCAATTTTAATTTGGAAAAAATTTTTAAATTTTGATAAAGAAACTAATATTTGATCATTACTGATGTGACAAATGACATCACAACAGTTTTTATTAAGTACAATGTATTTTTTATATTTGTAGCGTAAAGTTGCATAATCTTACATTTAGGTTCAAATATAGAATCTGTATTGATATATTTAATTTGCAACTATTCACTAACAGATTAGAAAAAGTCTTGGCAATTGTCTCATAATCATAATTAAATCAAAATTACATTTATTGTATTTAAAAATTAAATTATTGTATAAATAAATTACTTTTTCATAAAAAATTAAATGGCAAAAAATTATAAAATTTAAACATAAGAAACCATTGAATTTTCTTTCAAAGCATGACGATTGATTTCAATACAGGTACTCCTCACTTTACGACCTATCTGCTTAATGACCACTCGCACTTATGACCAATCGAGTTTCGACCTGCAATTCGGGGAATCCCCTTTCTCAGCTTGAGTGTCGGTCAGTGGCGAATGGTGACATGCGCACTAAGCGTACTATAATAGGCTTGCACATACTATAATAGGCTAATAATAGCTATAATAGTCTTTTTATGAATAAATTTGAAGTTTGTTGCATAATTTGTATAATTTTACAACGTTCCTATATTCCCGGTGCAAGCTCCTCGCTTATCGACCAATTCGCTTAACGACGTAGTCGTCGGAACGAAACTCGGTCGTAAAGTGAGGAATACCTGTAATATGTAAAAAGCCTGTTCATTCACAGAATCTAGTGACCACTGATTGATCATTTTTCAAATTCAAATGTCATTTAATTATTAAAAACAAATTTATGTAGTGATACTTTCTTTAATTTTATATTAAAAAATATTGTATAATACTTTTATTATTATATTAACATTAATATATGGACTAAAATTGTAGAAATTATACAAGGTCAAAATATTAAGCATCTTTAATGCTTTGGCTTTAAATATAGGTTTTTCAATAAAAAGTTGAAAATAAAATAATGTTAACCTATTTTAAAATATATACAAATTTTAAAATAATTGACTGATTAAAAATTATTTATAAAAAATACAAGAATAATATATCAATTAGCCTTTAATCCTTCTTAATAATATATAGTACAAATATACCTTTTACAAGTATGTAATACATTATTTACTTGAAAGGGTTATCACACACATTAAACTGTTAGTGTCTTATATGTCTACTAATAGTAAATTTGTAGACATGAGGCACTAATAGTTTCATTTGTGTGATAACTCTTTCAAATAAATAATATACTACGTATGTGTAAAAAGTATAGTTGTACTATAGAAAAATATATATTTTGACATAATTAACTTCAACTTTTATCATTTATTTTTAAAACAAGTATATTTTTATATGTATTTGTTTTAAAAATACATAACTTAATACAGTAAAACCTGCTAATGTGACCACTGAAGGGACGGACCAGCTTAAAGTAGTCACCTTACACAGGTGGTCACCTTATGCAGGTGTAAAAACCAACTTTAAATTACTGGAAATTAGACCTAATATGAAAATTATCACCTTTAAATGTCCAGCACAAATGTTTTAACAAAAATAAAAACGTTTTCGATCGTTTTCAACGGTCATCTTCAGTTACAACTCAAATTAAAAAAAGAACGATAAAATAGAATTAAATACGAAAATAATAAATGCGCATGCGCAACTATAAATATATCGCGCATGATGCCTAATATACAGAATAAATGAATAAAATTATGTAAACAAAAATACGTGGCCGCATCTCTTGTATGTTGTTATTGTTTATCTTTATAAAACGATTTCCATGCGGTTGATAAAGAATCCGCGTCTCTATGATTGATACATCCCGTTTTTTCTTGGGCTTTATATATTTCTAGCTTTTCTAGATGTTTGATTGTATGTCTATTGTTCGTCGGCTTGATGACGGAAGCTTGGTCCCACAATACCTCAATATCTTGTTGCTTGGCGTATGAAGCTAGAACCGTACTGTCCAGATTCTTATTAATCGAGTACTGGTGTTCTTTGATTCATTTGCTCTAAGTGCCGTAAAGTAGCTCCCACATAAACAATATCCGAATTAAATCGTTGGTCCTTTATTGGTATGGAGTAAACCCCCGTTAAAGAGTTCCGATCTTCTCTCTTCTTGTCATTCCTTAACAATTTGTAAACTGTCGGATTACGTCGGTAAACGATACGTATATTATTGGCCTTAGCAATTTCGTTTATCATTTTGTTCAAGAAGGGATAATAATTGATTACCATCTTCTGTTTACCGTTATCCGCGGGAGAGTGATTACTTCGATTCTGGAACGTTGTGATAAGTTTTTCTACTATATTTCTCTGGTAACCTTGTTGTGTTGCTATTTCGAGTATGTAATCCAATTCTTTATAGGTATCACATATGTTTGTGCAATGAGTATAGGCACGCTTGATCCAAGATCGGAACGCCGCATACTTAATATGCCTGGGATCCACCGATTGATTCGGGATGATGATAGTATTTAGACCCGGTTTCCGGTAAATGTTCGTCTTGATTTCGGAAACTGGGTCTAAATACTATCATCATCCCGAATCAATCGGTGGATCCCAGGCATATTAAGTATGCGGCGTTCCGATCTTGGATCAAGCGTGCCTATACTCATTGCACAAACATATGTGATACCTATAAAGAATTGGATTACATACTCGAAATAGCAACACAACAAGGTTACCAGAGAAATATAGTAGAAAAACTTATCACAACGTTCCAGAATCGAAGTAATCACTCTCCCGCGGATAACGGTAAACAGAAGATGGTAATCAATTATTATCCCTTCTTGAACAAAATGATAAACGAAATTGCTAAGGCCAATAATATACGTATCGTTTACCGACGTAATCCGACAGTTTACAAATTGTTAAGGAATGACAAGAAGAGAGAAGATCGGAACTCTTTAACGGGGGTTTACTCCATACCAATAAAGGACCAACGATTTAATTCGGATATTGTTTATGTGGGAGCTACTTTACGGCACTTAGAGCAATGAATCAAAGAACACCAGTACTCGATTAATAAGAATCTGGACAGTACGGTTCTAGCTTCATACGCCAAGCAACAAGATATTGAGGTATTGTGGGACCAAGCTTCCGTCATCAAGCCGACGAACAATAGACATACAATCAAACATCTAGAAAAGCTAGAAATATATAAAGCCCAAGAAAAAACGGGATGTATCAATCATAGAGACGCGGATTTTTTATCAACCGCATGGAAATCGTTTTATAAAGATAAACAATAACAACATACAAGAGATGCGGCCACGTATTTTTGTTTACATAATTTTATTCATTTATTCTGTATATTAGGCATCATGCGCGATATATTTATAGTTGCGCATGCGCATTTATTATTTTCGTATTTAATTCTATTTTATCGTTCTTTTTTTTAATTTGAGTTGTAACTGAAGATGACCGTTGAAAACGATCGAAAACGTTTTTATTTTTGTTAAAACATTTGTGCTGGACAATTAAAGGTGATAATTTTCATATTATGCAGGTGATCACATTAGCAGGTTTCACTGTATATAGAAATGTTCTTAAAGTTGAAACTTTATGCTTTTATAAAGTAAATAAGTAAATATTTGTTTTTTTACTTATTACAAACATTTATAAAAGGCTCACATACACAAGTTACAATCAATCTAATTAAATGCTTAGTTAGATGATTTGAACAATAAGTAAGCATATTATCAGGTCAGTCCATAAGTCCTGGTGCATTTTTATGACCTTGAGAAAAATCTTGTTTTGCTGTTAAAAATGTCAGTCTAATGTGATAATTTTTACACTGAAGTGTTAAATTGGATCTCATTCATATAATACTGTTCAGAATTGTGAACATTTCAGTTGTTTATTTTCGTTAAAATGGAAGTAACCCACGAATATAAAAGACATGTTTTATACTTTTTATTTTTAAGTGGTGAGAATGCTACAAATGCAGCCAAAAAAATAAATACTGTACATAATCAAATTGTAATTAGTGCAAGGACTGCACAGAAGTAGTTTGAAAGATTTAGAAACAACGATTTTAATGTGGAGGATAAGGCTTGTACTGGAAGACCTGTTGACTTTGATGATGATAATGCTCTCTCTGCACTAGTTGAAGCAGAACCATCTTTAACAGTTGATGAAATTGTGGAACGTTTAAATTCATCCCACGGAACTGTTCATAGACACCTACAACAAATTGGAAAAGTTTTCAAAGCTAGGAAAATGGATACCACATGAACTGTCAATAGCTAACCAACAACAATGTGTAAACATTTGCACGTCTCTTTTATCCCGTATTGCTTTAGAACCTTTTCTTGGTAGGCTGGTTACTGGAGACGAAAAATGGATCCTCTATAATAATGTGACGAGAAAAAGACAATGGATGGATCCCGACAAGCAGCCAAAACCGACTGCAAAAGGTGGGTTGCATCCAAAAAAATTCTTTTGTCTGTTTGGTGGGATATGTCAGGTGTAATTCACTTTGAGCTGTTAGAACCTAATCAAACAATTACAGCTCAAATGTATTGTGAGCAATTAGAGTGTTTAAATGAAAAATTGAAAAAAAATTGACCGTCGTTAGTGAACAGAAAGCAGATTCTCTTCCAGCATAACAATGCCAGACCACACACTGCAAAAATAACTGTACAGAAACTTGAAAGCTACAACTGGGAAATTTTACCTCATCCACCATATTTGCCAGATATTGCTCCCAGTGATTATCGTCTTTTTCGCAGTTTGCAGAATTTTTTAAAAGGGAAAACTTTTGAGGACGAGAACAATGTAAAAAAGGCTATTTCTGAATATTTTGATTCAAAACCGAAATCATTTTACGAAGATTGGATTAAAAAGCTACTATCAAGATGGCAAAAAATTGTACAAAATAATGGTGAATACATTACAGATTGAAATAAAATTTAATTAAAAATTTTTGCTGCTTTTTCTGTAGATAAAAATATGCATGAACTTATGGACTGACCTGATATTATCAAAAATTTTAAATGATCTTTAAATTAAATTTATAGAAGCAATCATATTTTTGTCTAAAATAATTCTATAAAAATAATACTTGCTTATATTGTTCTGCTCTTAATACAGGATCTTTACCCTGTAAATGTCTTTCAACAGATAAATTTCCAACTACATCTTCTAAAGCTAAATAAGTAGCTGGAATTCTTTGTTCCAAAAGTCGCTCTTTACTTCCTAAAATAAAATATTATAAAAACCTTACAACATATTACATTACTTTTAAATTAATTTAATAAAATTTTATGAAAATTTATAAAATTTACCAGGGCATTTTAAATCAAATACTGTGTCATAGATCAGATTGCAGAGTAATTTAACATTATGACGAGTCTTACAACTGACTTCAATTGTATCTAGCACTCTTGGCAAACCATATTTATCTGCATCAACTACATTGATAAATTTTTCTCTTATAAGTTGTTGTAATTCTTCAGAATATGAAGGAGGACAACGTTCTTTTACAAGATCATAATGGGTACCCACAATAAGAACTGGAGCATTAGGTGCACGAGCCTGTAATCATTTTAAATCTGATGTTAATTTTATTGATAAACTTTATAAAATTGAAATATCACAAAATTTTTAGCTTCGTTTTGTTTAACAGCTCTGATAAACTACTCCACACTTAAGTGGCAAATATCATCTCCTCCTCATTTTGTTTCATTTGAAAAATCAGTTAGAATTTGTTTTTGTTAATAAATTTAATTTTATTTAGTAAATTAATTCAAAATACTGTATTATATTTTAGAGATTTCAATCATCTGTTAAGCCTTAACTCCCTAAATTATATGACCTTGGCCTCAACTCCGAACCTTGTTAATACAAACTTTTAATAAAGCAAACTAACTACTGAACTAGTGATTCATATTAATGCAAATTGATTGTAATAATCAAATATCTCAAGATTAATCATTTTAATAATTATGAAAAAAATTAATTTATATTATCAAACTAATTTCATTATTTTAAAATTTTTCAATCCTAAAATATAATAAATAATAAAATTAAATAAAAATTCTTATCAGTATAATTACTAATATTAACTCATAATTTTCATTTGTTTTACATAAACATACCTGTATATTCACAAGCCATTGTAAAATAGTGTTAACACCTCTTTCACCATCTGTTATCCTCCAAACAACTAGATATAAAGATCGTTTAGAGAGAAAGTATTGATGTGTAGCATAATATTCTTTCTGGAATAATTATAATAACATTAAACTAATTATAGATATTATTATTATTATTATTGAAATCTTTTATTATTATAAACTTATTTTCATAATAAAAACTTAAAAACCAGAAATTTTATTATAAATATATAAGGTATGATTAAGTTCAATCATCAGAAATAAAAAACTTATATTATTTTTTATACATTTGATTAATAATTAAATTTAATAACTCTAAAAATTACATTTTGTTCTTTCTTATTCTGAAATAAAACGTTACTTTTAGCAAAAAGCTTTAATCAAAATTACTAAATTTTTCAGTATATCAGAGAAGCAATATAATAAATTCTTAATTATTTCAAGATGCTAATTAATAAAATTGAGTATCTTGAAAATTTTAATTTTTTAAATAAGACTTGAGCATTTTAAAGAATTTCCATTGTAATAATCATGTAGCATATACTTTAAATAAAAAAAAATTAACAGATCCTCATTTTATACATTCATTGTCGGTGATTGCTTGGCGTGGTCTATACTAAAACATTGCAAGTGCCAACCACTCTCATGAACATCATAAAAGTTTGCTGGGTTCTTTTTTACTTGAAAACTTTATTATTTGTTCTAAGAAAAAGTTTTTATTTATTGTTTATTTGTACACTTCTGAGAAATTATTATATCCATCAGTTTTGCATTATTATTCTAAATAGCATGTTTTTATTGATACAATAATTCTTTCCAACATATTATTTACATATACAAAATTTTTTAAAGCTAGGAACATTGTGTGAAAATTCGAACCCGCCGGAACCAAACCGCTAATAATAAAATATTTTATTGTTTGGTTCCCACGGAGAAAACATGAATCATGAGGAACAACATTCAAATAATGCTGGTTGGTGAAACCAAGAAACGGGACCGAGACGATAAAAGGGCGACGAGAGAGGAAAAGGGGGTCGGTTACGTAGTGTCACTTAGACAGTGTGTGTGCGTCCCAAGTCCCGAGGGAACCCGACCTCTACGAAGGAATACCTTGCCGAGGATACTTTAGCTGGTAACAAGAGCGACTCGGATTAAGAGGTATGACTTCCCCAAAGTCGTGTAAACTCTCCCTCCGCGTATCCAAACTTAGGCGACAGTAGCTCGCCCCTATTGTAACTGTAGCTTTAGTATTAATAAATTGTTGTTGTTTTCATTCGTTGTAAATGTCATTTATTCGAGTATCGCCGCCGCCGCTCTATCGTCGGACCCATCAACTTCCTCCACTCGCGTAACGCGTGACGCATAACAAAACTGAGCCGCCATCTTGATGTGGGCAGGTCTCACTGACCTGTTAGCCGAGAAAAAAAAGGAGGTGCGACTCCGTCCACCTCCCGGCACCCACAATTGCTTTGTAAAAAAGTAGTAAATGTGTTACAATATTTTTACATCTTCATTAAGAACCTTATATTTTAATTTTATTACTAATATTTCAAAACGGAGACAGAAATAAATGTATTTATATATAATTTTTTATACTAAGTTAACAGTCATACATTATTCTATTCTTCCTTTACTTTCTCTCTTTTCAAATTGGAAACATCTAGGTTTGTAGTTTAAGACATTATATTTACAATATTAATTTAAAAAATTAAATCAAAAAATTGACATTGAATTGTATTTTTCTAATAGAATTAGGAAAAAGTGTCTGAGATGATTATATTTTTTTGTAATAACCAGATTTATTATATTTATCAAAAATCTAAAATATGTTTGAATTTATGACTTATTAATAATTATATACAGTGGGTGGCCAAATTATTATACTCAAACAAAAATTTGTCACTATCTGTGAAAGTGGTGGCTGTAATTAATTTATTATTGGAAGAATGTTATTGTTTTTTAATTTACTGATTAGCCACTTTATCTGGCAACCTATTCATTAGTGTGGTAACACAAATATGTATTTTTTTTCAAAATGGCGGCTGCTAGTGTCAGTGCATGTCAAAAATTTTACTGTGCTGGCTTGTGAGAAGTCTCCAAGAAAAATCTTGGCTTCAGTGTTATCGACTTATTATTCGGTAAGCATTGGATTTTTTACATTTAGGATTATTCTAATACTTGATCAATACATTGTGGTCATGTTTTAGTTAGTTTATTTATTGTTTATTTGGGTTGTCAACTGACCTAACCAAAAAATGTTTATTAACAGATATGGGAAAGTGTGCTGGCCTCACACCAAGGAGAAAAGCACGGATTTCGACAATGTTATGGCGTTGTCAATATAACCAATGTCAAATTGCTGATTTGTATGATGTATCACAGTCCAGTGTGCGTAATATCAAGCAAAAACTGGATGCCAAAATACCGATCAAGGCGAATTGAGTCAGTAAATGCAGTCGAAAACGCATTACAACACCTTGAATTGAGCGAAAAATACGTCGCATTACACTTGAAAACTGCTGAAAGCCTCGGCTCATTATAAAAAAAATTCTTAATTTAAAACAGAGTACAAATATCGGAGCGGACTCTCAGGCAAAGATTTGTAGAGATGGGACTGAAATGTTGTCAACCACTAAAAATCCAAAACTCACTCCTGCCATGAAGGCCAAACGTCTGGCCTGGGCCAAGGAGCATCGACACTGGACACAGGAAGACTGGAGCAAGGTTTTTATAACCCTAATACAAGAATACACATGTTTAGAGTATTTTTCTTTATAAATTTATACAAAAACAATTTCTTGCAGGTTTGTTTCTCGGACGAGTCATCAATACAGGTTCTTCAAGACAAAACCGAGTTTGTTCTGCATGAAAAATTCAATAAAGACTGCATTGTGGAACTAGTAAAGCATTCTGCTTCAGTGATGATATGGTCTGTCATCAGCAGCAAAGATACTGGAAGGCTGTATATTGTCTAAGAAACTATGCGTCAGGATCACTATAAGAAAGTTCTGGAGGAAAAACTGATCCCACAGACAGCAGAATCGTTCCCTAATAGGAATTTTATATTCATGCATGACTCTGCACCCTGTCATCAAGCCAAATCTATCACAGAATACCTAAAAACAATCAGATTAACACCCTAGACTGGCCAGGAAACTTGCCTGACTTGAATCCTTTATAAAATGTGTGGGCAGTCCTGAAAACTGAAATTTCAAAGGATAAAATTATAACAAACAAAAGAGAACTGATTGAGAATATCATTAGAGTACGGCACAACACTCCAAAACTCCAAGAAGTAGCCATATCATGCATTGAAAACATGCCAACCGCATTCAAGCCATCATAGAAGCTAAGGGCAGAGTAACCAAATACTGAATAATATGTATTTCTCTTTTAATACATTATTCAACCTATCTACATGTTTAATTTTTATTCCTAAATACACTTACTAGTATTAAAACGATATATAATAACTTTAAAAACCATATAACTATTGAATTTCATAACTTAAACCGACAAAATACAAAGAAATAGTTTTGAGTATAATAATTTGGCCACCCACTGTATAATGTCCAGGAATAAATTAAATATATAACAACACTTTATTGACGTTCTTACATTTTGTCTGAAACTTGCAACACATTCAAAACAATTTTAAGTATGTTACCAAGTTCTCTCCCTAACCCACAGATTTTGCAGGTCTAACATTCCACTTTGACTACCACACCCACTACACTAGTATCAAACTACAGAAAAAATCACGAGAGATCAGTTACAAATACACATTTAACTATAGATAACTTTAAAATTTTAATGATGTTTTATAGACCAGATAATAAATTTTACAATAGTTTAAAATGTTTTTCAAGTCTAACAAAGTGAAACAACAGCATAGAATTTCATTAACATTATATATGTTACAGGCAAAATCCGATTTTACGCCAAACTAGTTTAGAATTATTATTCAAATATATCAATGGTTAAATATATTAATGGTTAAAATAAAATTAAAAAGCAATCAATTAGATGAACAATATTTATTCAAACATAGTCTACTTAATTATAAAAAATGGGGTTAATGTTACCCTAGATATCAAAGGTGGCGGCTCATCTCCGATTCCAGCAATCAGAAGACAGGGAACAGTGGGGATGCACGTTCTAACCTAACCTAACCTATTCTAATAAATTACCATAATTATTACCAACCAAATTAATAAAAAAAATACAAACTGATAAGTACTGATTAGCTTATTTCTATTTTACAGTTTTGTAAAAGTGTTTGTCACTTCTAACCAATACCATTTTTTATAATTAAGTAGACTATGTTTGAATAAATATTGTTCATCTAATTGATTGCCTTTTAATTTTATTTTAACCATTAATATATTTAACCATTAATATACTTGAATAATAATTCTAAACTAGTTTGGCTTGACACGCTGACACTTTGGCATAAAGTTTTGCTGGTAACATATACATTCATTCATTGAAAGATGGTAAAGACCTGAGAGACTATAATAATCAGACCAACCAACAAAATGCTTCTGTTGGTTGGTGTGACCATTACATGAATTCTGTTTCATTTATTTAATTACTGTTCAGAAAATGTTACATGAGACTTATTACATTTATTAATTAAAATATTAATTATAATTATTATAATTAATAGTAATTTGTCCAATGTTGTTTGCAGCGCTGTTTTAACATCAGTAATGTAAAAAAATGCATTACAATAGTTTAAATTGCTGGCAAGAAAATAATGATTAAAATGTTTAACACACTGGTTAAGACAGATAATGATAATTGATAATTGTGGGTTCACCGGGAGGTGGACGGAGTCGCACCTCCTTTTTTCTCGGCTAACAGGTCGGTGAGATCTGCCCACGGTCAAGATGGCGGTTTGGGTTTGTTACGCGTTACACGAGTAGAGGAAGTGGATGGGTCCGACGATACTTGAATAAATGACATCGATGGAAAATACAACAACAATTTATTAATAACTAAAATCTTCAGCTACAGGTATAGATGATATACAGTGGCCTAAGTTTAGGGTACCCAGAGAGAGAGTTCACACGAATTGGGGAGATCATACCTCTTTGTCCAAGTAGATAGGTCCTTGCAAAAAGTTTAAAGAGTATCCTCGGCTCGGGCTTCCTTCGTTGACGACGTCGGTTTCTCTCGGGACGGACACACACTGTGTTATGGGACTTGTTAGGAGTGGACGGGCACTCAGTAATCGGCCCTGGATTCGATCGGACGGACACTGTGTAACCGGCCCCCTTTCCCTCTCTGTTCACCCTTTTATCTTCTCAGTCACGTTACTCTCCTTCACCAACCAGCACTATTTGGATTTTGTTCCTCATGATTCATTTTGCCTCCGTGGGAAACATACAATAAAACAATGTTATTGCTAGATTTTGGTTCTGGCGGGTTCGAATTTTCACATAATGATTATGCAATGTCAGCCACACATTGAAGTTGATAATGTAAAAATGCACCTTAAAAATATCTATTTGTGTGAATAAAACAATAATTGTAATTCTTTTTCTTCAATTTTAACTAAATAAAATCAAGGAAAAAATTCAAATTCTATCTCTAGATGCTGATTTATGATACTGTATTATGTTCTTCTTAAATTTTTGAATGAAATAAAAGTGAGTAAATAAATTAGATAAATAAGATGCATTTATTATATTACAGTAGAGCATTGATTATCCGACCCCCAATCAACTGTCACATCGATTAACCAACCGTGTTCTAGTTGGCAAATTTAAGTGTCCACTAGTGATGTGGCGCTACAATATTTGGCTATGCCTTGGCTACTTTAATATTATTTTTGTTAAATGTTTGCATGTTTTAGCTGGCAACATTGGCTCGACCATGAATGGGAGGCCAGTATTTAAACCAGGCTTAATTTTCAATTTTTTCTTTATTTTTGTATTTATTTTGTGCAAAATAAAGAAATGATTTTTAACGATACAATAGCAACGATTATTATTTTTAAAAAAAATTTGTTAGGCTTAACATCGATGAAAATTCAACGTGAAGTAGATTAATAGCAATATACTAATTACATGGGATATACTAATATACTATACTAATAATGTATTTTTTCCGTTATCCGTTTTTTTCAGTTATCAGACCAACCCCAGTCCCCCAATTGAGTCGGATAATCGATGCTCTACTATATATGAAAAAGTGGTATACTAAAATCTCTTATCTTTTCATAAAATTTATGAAAATATGAATAAGTTAGAAAATAACACCTATAGCTTTGTTTTCTTCCTACTTTACAAGCTGATTATTGGGCTGTAATTTGAAAAAATTTAGACCTATAAATCCCCACTATCATCTGTCTGTCTGTCCTTAATCTCAAGAATGGTGTTAGATAAAAATCAAGACCATCTAGATGAGATATGGAAAGTGTAGGGGCAGGAGGCCCTGATTAACCATATACAAACTTCTGGTTTACACAAGAAGTCATGTTATTTCAATTCAAATTTTTCCCCTAAAAGGCATTAGATAGATAACCATCAGGACTCAATGACTCTATTGCTAACAGGAAAAGTATAATGTACAGGGGCAAAACACTACTAATTTGAGGTGGAGAGCATCTCGGCATTGTGACAATGTTGCAATAAAATAATTGCTCATTATTAAAAATAATTATTTTTATATATCATATCTATAAAAAGTTTTTGGCACAAAGACATGAAATTTCTTATAGAGAAACTTCTCAATAAATTAATAAAAGAATATTAGAATAAATAATTAATGAAAATGTGTAATTTTAACTTTAAAAATTAATTACCTGTCCTCCAAAATCCCAGGTTCTGAAAATAACTGGTCCATAGCTTGATTGTCCTCTAACTTTCTTTTCATATACCCAATCACCAACATCTACTCCTACAGTTGACATACTGATTCCTTTAGATGTTTTCTGATTTATATTTTTATTTCCCATTCTTTTTGCCCAATGCTAAAATACATTGAAGTTATTACAAACTTTCAGATATGATAAAATTATTAAAATAATTAGGTAATACAAGTTCAAATTTAATATAAGCAATTCAATTTAAAATAATTTACTTGTGTTATAGAAATTAAAATATTTTTATTTTAAATCTTAAAAAATGCAGAAGAATGGAATGAAAGATTAATGAAAATTTTATATAAAAAGATGTGATAGAAACTATTAAAATATATTTGATTAACATTATATTTTATTAACATTTGATTTTTATATTACATATAAAAAGAAGTTTTATAGAAACTATTAAAATATATGTCTAACCTCTGGTGGTTTTTTACGATAAGTCCCCGTTCCCTCTTGTCGAAGTTGATCGAGCAATGAAGTTTTTCCTATTCCTTCAACACCAACAATCATTAATTTCATTCTTGCATATGGCTTAGCACTGAAATTAAGACTTAATATTTTTATTGAGTATTTCAAAATAAAAATGATGGACAAGTCATTATTTTTTTAAATAAAATATTGTTAATATTTTATATGTCAACATATAAATTGACTTCTCAAGATTTTCAGCTTAAAATTCTGGCTTAGACCTACACTTCCCTTATAAGTTTACTCCCAAACATATAGTATATGAATTTAGCACATGGTAGCTTATTACAAAAGCCTATAATATAGCTATGACATTTTCATCATGACACTAACCATAATAGCTTTAAATAAATGATATTTAAAGCTAAATAGGAGAAAAAACTGCTAAAACTCTCCAGTAAGTTATCTTGGTAAAAATGCTATTATACCTCACATATAATGGTAAAAACATTTGACTCTTGACACATTACATCCTGAAGAAATACTAATTTAATTTTAACATTTGTATTTGTATTTGTATTTGTATAAAGTGAGATATGATAATTAACCTTAAAAGGAAAAATCAGACATGATTAATAATTTTGTAGAAATGTTGTGACAACTATACATTATTAACTTTTATAATGCTATTCAATTATTAAATATCAAAAATAATCCTTTGTTAAGTCATATATCTGTATTATTTTGAAAATATCTATACAAAAATTTATTTGAATAATTAATGAAATACAAAGAAATATTTTCAGATATTTCTTTGCATCTTCTAGGGCTAAAGAGCATAAAATGTAATCAGAAACAATGATTCTAAACAGCTAGTTTAAAATTCCATCAATGGTTATAGTGTAAAAAACTGTGAAAATATAATGCAATTTTTAAATTAAATTTCCCAAAAGAAACAAACTTGTTTTCATAAACCAGAAGAAAAATGTTCATCCTATACATTAAATTCTGTGCTGGTTTGGAAAACAAGGTTGTTTCTTTTGGAAAATTTCAAGTGCCCAATTTAAAATTATAAAAGTTGTATATATATTTTATGTTCTGTTGTAGAATGTATGTAACTATTCTAGTCTAATATTATCCTTGATGACAGGATAGAAACCCTCCTAAATATTTTTAGAAATTAGTTAAAATCTAGCTTCTTTACGTTTACATGTATTAGTTATTCAAAATCATTTTCCTGATTACATTTTTGCTGTTTATTAATAATTCCTTAGAAAAAGCACAAAGATTTGAAAGTGTTCTAGGTTTTTGTATTTCATTAATTACTCCAATAAAACAATTATATGGATAGCTTTTTTAAATTATGAATTGGAATTATTATTACTGTATCATTATTCAATATAAAACAATATATACTAACTCTTCTAGTATGGACTTCAAATATCCAATTACATCCATTGTTTTATATTTTTTGCTATCAATCATGCTCTTTAATGGCTCATTTAAATTACAACATCTCGTATTCAAATTCCAAAGTTTAGTCAATAAACCCATTTCAGGAGGCAAATAGCATATATCTGTATTTCCACTAATATTTAGTACAGATAAATTAGTCAATTCTGAAATGGATGCAGGAACTTCCTTGATATAATTGTTACTTATATCCAACATTGATAATGCAGGATAAAGTAGTTTACTTCGAGTAGAACAACTTTCCTAAAAATAAAAATATACAATTTTAATACAATTATTTAAATATTTTATTTGAGAAATATAATTTTGCTTAAGAAAATACATTTTATCAGTGAATTTTATTCACTAATGTTAAGTGATCAAATGGAAAGAAAACTCAAGAGAACTAACTTGAGGAGTGTAGCAGACAAATAATTGTGACCTTAGCGCCCCATCTGGAAATCCAGGTGGCAGTGGTGCACGGATATAAGAACACGTGCAGGCCATCCACCATTACTTTATTCTCTCTTCTTGGCTACTCTCTGCCTGATGAGTGGATTTACCTACACATTATCTTCTAACCAATCAACCTTTACTTGATAGTGTAAAATGAATTTTTGTATATTGTTGTAAATAAATTTACATGGTGATGTATATGGCTTCAGGTATTTATATATTTCCAACAAACACTATAATTACATGGCCTGATAAAATGCCACAAGGAGTTTACTGATATCTGACTGACTCATCATACACCATCAACTTTCAACTGGAGTGATAACTCACAGCTAATTATTGTTATGTTTTGCAATAACTGAAAATACCTTTCAGTACAGAACAAAGAATTTTTATAGAGAAAAGTTATTTATGTAACTTTTCTCTATAAAATTACATAAATTAAAAGTTATCAAAAATTAAGACAACAATTAATGCAAAAATATTCCAAATATTTGTGCCTACAAACATTTATATCCACAAACTTTTTAGTAAATGGTATACTTGGGCTTTGTATAACAAAGAAAAAAAAAAAAAGTAATAAACAGAATTTATTTGAGGAAAAACTTCAAGACAATAAGATATGTTTAGAAAAAAATCCAAGGTGATCTGTAAGACTACTGAAATTTCACAACACTGGATTATCTTATGGTTCTGTTTAAATTCATTATCTGCCATGAAAAATAATCAAATTTCAGCTTTATAAAGTAAGAATTGTCCTTGAACTTGTTATTTATTGGGTTCCAATTTTCAAATTTCAGACTTATACATTCCAACTGTCATCAATTGTCTGTCCTTCGTTACTCTCAAGAACATTGATGGCTGGATGGCTGAGCAGTCAAAATGGCAGTCTATCACTCTGGGAGACCTGGGACCAAATCTGGACAAGTTGAAAAAACCACAGAAATTTTTCAGGTGATGGTCTGTCCAGATATGTCGGGGCCTAGTCCCTCATCATTGAACCGCCCCATTGTGGCCAGGAAGAACCTGTAATGGGCTTGCTAAAACAAGCCCTCTTAGTGCCACGTGGCAGAAAGAGTTAAAAAAAATAAAATAAATCTCAAGAACAGAGTTAGATAGATGAAAATTGAGACCATATATGAAAAGCTTAGGGCTGGAGGTCCCAATTAACTATATACAAACTTCCAGTCTGGATTGGAAGTTATATTATTTCAATTCAAAATTTTCTTGACAACAGCGGAGTTAGATAGCTGACTGACATAACTTGATTGTTATCAGGAGAAGTATGACATGCAGGGGCAAGGCACCACTAAAATTGAGACCAAATATGGAAAGCATACGGACTGACAACCTTGATTAAATATAGATAAACTTCCAGTCTGAATCAGAAGTCACATGATTTTTCTTAAAATTAAAAGATGATTAAAAATTGAACCACCACTTTGTGACAATGTCACAATAAATAATCGCTAATTGAGTTTAAAATGCTATCCAAGTCCATAGTAAATAAATGTTTAAGTTTTACATATTTCTTGCAACTTGTAGCAAGATAGCATCAAGCACAGCCAACACACAGTATCACCAAATTTCTAGTTCTACTTTACACAGTCTTCTTTTCATTTGACCACCTTGTATAATTAAAATTATATATTATAATAATTATGACTAAGATTGTATTTCTATTATAAACTATTATAAAAAATATATTTTAACTTATAGTTTTTATAAAATAAAATAAAATTATTTAATTCGTATTGGAAAGTATTAAAAATATGTACTTGATATATATTTGTAAAATATATTCAAGTATAGATATACTTGAATTTATATATATATCATTGTACTTGAATAATATACAAAAGTCATTTAATTATAAAAAGAATTAAATAAATTTTAATGTGGCCAAGGGAAGGTTATAAATGCTGTAACCATAATCTACAAATACAATCAAACCCCATTTATCCAGATAAAATGGGACTGAACCCAATCTGGATTAACAAAAATCCAGATAAATAAAAATTATCTGGGCAATGTTTGTTCTCTGGGCAAACTAAAGATTTCCTGTATTTTGACAGGAATCATGTTTGCTGTTTGGTGGTATTGTGACTAGTTTCTGATGAGATGCATAGTAAACTGTACTGTTTATGTCACTGTAATAATTAATAATGAAATATTTAGTACCCTGTATTGTGTATTATAACTACAATTAAGCAAATTGATTGAAGATATGCATTACATAATTTGAGGGTGGGTATGTGCAGCATATAATGGAGCATTAAGAATAGGTCATAAAGGCCATAATTTATGGACAATCCCATATACTGATTCTAAATATTCTTATAATTATTTAATTAACAAAAACAAATACAATCCACATCAAAACATAAAAGGAATTTAATACAGATTATCATGTATATACTAGTGACATGATTATACTGTGTGCTTGCTAGTGATATAAGAAAAAAATAACAGAAAATTATTTTGAGGATGATAATGTTAAATAAATTTTATTTCCATTATTTGTAGTCTGTTTGTCCAATCCTAGAAATTTTTAATTAAACTCTTTTAAATATCAACTACAATAGAGAATCGATTATCCGAATGCCGATCAACCGAAACATCAGTTAACTGAAAGCGTTCCAGATGGCAAATTCAAATTTCCGCTAGTGCTGTGGTGCTGCAATATTTGGCTATGTCTTGGGCTACTCCAATATTATTTTTGTTGGTGTGCATGTTTTAGCTGGCAGCACTGGCGTGACCATGAAGAGGATACTTAAGGACGCGCCAGTATTTGAATGAGGCTTTTTTCCAATTGTGAGTGGTGTTTTTCTGAGGACTGTATGTGGGGACATGTGTTGTGAATCGGAACGTTTTTGATACTACATTAACTTCCAAAATATAATTTTTTTTTGTTTTTATATTTTTCAATATATTTATTTTGTTTGTGCAAAATAAAGAAATAATTTTTAATAATACAATAGCCATGATTATTATTTTTAAAAAATTTTCATTAGGCTTAACATCGATGAAAATTCAACATAAAGCGACACGCAACGAAGAAAAATTTCAACATGGGTAGGTTAATACATTTTTTCATACATGATCAGTTATCCGAACAACCCCAGTCCCAAACTGTTTTGGATAATCGATGCTCTACTATATTAAAATATGCTAGTTACATAAAAAGTTAAAAATATAAATTAATATTGATAATTCATCCAACATAAAAACTATAAATTAGAAAAAATTGAAGAGAAAACTAAAAGAAATGGGACTTGAGATCAAAACTGAGATCAGAACTGATTTATAACTACAGATAAAGTTGTAATTTTGATACACAATTTATGAATTCAATACTTACACATTTTTAAAGATTTGCTTAATTAAATGTCTAATTAGACTTTTAAATAAACAATCAACAATGTTTTGATGTAACTTTAAACTGCTAAGTAAATCATCAAAATTATAATTTTCTCAGTCTTATAAAATTACTCTATAAAGTTTATAATTTTTTCAAATTCAGCGGTTTTGTTAGTATTTTCAAATTTTTCAAACAAAATATTTAATCACTCTTACTCTACTTGTTGTCGAAATAGTGTCAGCTTCCTGAATTTTACTTTCATCTTCTTCACCAATATCTTCCTCAATGGTTAGCACTAGTCGATCCAATTGATTGTCGGCAAGAATAAACGTACGAAGATTGTCTAACTTTATATGCCTTCGATGTGCACAAGGTGTACTAAGTAATGATTTCATTGAACCCCAAGATGGAAGATTTGAACTTGGCTTCTTTGCTAAGTTTTAAAAAATATATATATGAACAATTTAAAACAAAAATTTTTAGTATCTTAAAATTCATAATTTTAAAATTTAAATATTAATATCCAATAAATCTTCACTATCCGCAAGGATTATATTATTGAAAAATATTGAACATCTAATTTACAAATATAGTAAAACTTATAAAATCTGCAATGAGAATCTGTAAACTTTCTGGCTTAAACAACTTTTCTATCTTAAGCAGGTTGGAATGAAAAATGTTTACTGCTTTAAAGTGTAAAGGTATAAATTTAAGTTATACAGGTATCCCTTGATTAACGTGGTTAATCAACCCTTAATGCTACTGCATATATCAAAAATGTGTTAATCAAATATGGTATCTACGTTAAGTAAAAACAGCTAGTAAAGCCATGTTAATTAAAACCTCTGCTGTGTATGTAAAGGAATTGCCACACTTAATTTCACGTGTTAAGCAACGGATAGCTGCATGTAGTTAGCAAATTTTAATCTACACACGATTTGCTGTAGTTATTGAAACAAACTCGGAATAAAAGAAAATAATTCAGAAAATAATATATACATTGAGTTAAAAATACAGTATATACACAAATGTATACATTCTCGACCAAAAAAGTAAAAGGATGTGCCAAGCAAACATGTTCTAAGTGAAACTTTTCACTGAATATGTATACTTATAAAAGCCATCATAAATTGTTTACTTGTTTGAATTCAAACTAAACACTTGAGTTTTCACTGTTTTTTTAAAGTTATTAATTAATATAATTAAATATTCAACATTTCCAGTAATAAGTTTATTTTAAAATATCTCAATGCATCATAAAAACAGATCAATCCTCCATTTATTTTAAAACCAAAGCAGACTTAGGACAAGAACACATATTTTAATACAGCATAAATGCAGACAAAAACAGGAAACAAAAATATTTTCTGAAGTTTCTGCAAAATCAAACAGAAAATCAAATAGATCAATTTTCTTCCTATCTTGATTTGAAAAAGGCAGATATTGTTTGCTGACATAAGTACAATTTAAATATATTGTAAAATTTAATGTAGGTACTGTACATATTCAAAATCCTTTATTAGTTTACCAGTTTTTTTTAATATGTTTTACTTCATTGTCTGATATTTTGTTTTTCTCAATTGAATTAACAGTAGTTTGTTTATTAGCATGTCCTTGGGGCCAAATCATGTATATGATGTTTCCAAAACAATTTTTGAACTTAGTAATATCAATTATGATATTATTTAACTAAACTATTTCCTAAATGCTATCAAAATGTAAGCAGAATAAATATTGAAATATTTGATTTTATTCCTAATGTTTTTGTATCAGGTTTCTGATTCAATATATTTTTTTGAGTTTCCATCATTGACAGGTTTAGACAGGTCTTAGACAAGATATTTTATGAGAACAATATGACAGTCACCTGTCATATATTTTCATAGATATATTTTAGTTATAATTTATACTTATAAATGTCTAGAATGTACTGATTTCTTTTTCTGCCTTTTTCTTTCTCTTTCTCTATCTCTAATAAACACAGCAGGAATAGAGGTAGAGACGTATACTCTAAGGGTGCATATACTTCCCATTTCAGACTCTCCTCCCTCTCTTGCATTTGTTACTTCAAGTTTTAAGTTAGTTTAAGATACTGTGAATGAGCAATCACTGAACATATGTTATGTTAATCACAAGTTTGTAACAAGATCATGAAATAAGCCTTTGTTTCATACAATAATGACTTGTTTGGTTCTTTTGCTAGAAAGAAATATAAAAATTCTCACATTTTATCAAATAAAAATCTTAAGACCTTTTCTAGTTTTAAATTCATAACTTTATCTATTATCACTTTTAACATATTAAAATAATTATTAAGTAACTTCCAAAATTTCAGCTGATATTAGTATAAAACTCATATAAATAAAAGTTTGTTTTTGATTATTATCTGAAATGTGCTTAAAATATTTTTAAAAAATACATCAAAATTAAAATACCTGCTGGAGATGATTTTGACCTCTGAGGACTACTTGTTTCCAAATAATTGTAACATAATATTCCTGAAGAATCTCCCGTCACCTCTGGATCTACACGATTCTGAGTCGGCCATGATACAATGTGATTATGAGATAAATCAAGATGTTTCAAACCAGCAGGATAACAAGTTACAGAGCCCATATCTACAAGTCTATTATAACTCATATTTAATCGTGACAAATTAACAGCAAAACAGGCTAATACGGGAGGTATAGTTTTATAAGCATTGTGTGATAAGTTTAATGATGTTAACTGACAGTATTGTTCTTTTTCCAAATCATCATTAAGAGATGCTTCAATTATCTAAAATATAAAAAGTGGCATTAATTACATACTGTAAATATAAGTAAATAAATAAATAAATTCATACATATAATTTATAATAATATATACTTGAGCTGTTCAGAAGCCAAATTGATTGTTTCAATATGTAATATGTATACAGCCATATAATTTGTTTAAATTTGTTTAGTCACTGTATTACACACAATTATAAATATATCTGTAAACATTCAAGAAGTAAAATGAGTTGAAAATAAACTAGCAGATAAGCAATTAATCATTATATGATATCTTACAGCTTTAAAAAAATCAAATTCAATAATTAATTGCAACTGTACATGTAAAACATAGTGCTTATATGTTATAGTTCTCTATATATTCTAATTATGAATCTCAGTGATATAGAAATAATTCTGTATAAAATTCTACAGCCACTGATCAGTTTGATCAATGACTTGTGTACATTAAGAAGCTGAAGCCATTTTGAAACAGGATAAAAACCTTCCTTTCAGAAAAATGTAAACAGTTGGCTACCTGAAAGTAAGTACTTCATACAGATTATAACAGTGCCAGAAACATGAGGTAATATTTAGAAATAATTCATAAACACACTAAAATTGCCAAGACTGACTGATAGCACAAAAGACTCCTGCTTTAAATGCTTTAAATGATACACAGAAGGCTGTTTCAGCAGTTTTCTTTGTTAACAGTCAGTCTTGGCAATTTTAGTGTGTTTATGAATTAGCTCCATATCACTGAGATTCATAAATAGAAAATATAGCATATAAGTATTGTTTTATATATACAATTATCAAATTTGATTAATATAATATATATAAAGATCTTTAGTAAGTTATCTGGTAAAGTATCAGCACAATGCACAGACAATTAAATAAGTTGGTATTATGGAATGCAGCCATTTATAATCAGAGAGAGGAACTAGTAAACGTATAGCATATATGCCAGAGTAATATGAAAGTACAGTATATTAATTTGGTACATAGAATTTATAGCTGTTCCATGCTTTTTTGCCTAACCAACCTTGCTTTATTACAAAATAACCTAAATTGTAGAAATTGTATTTGATTTTCATAACTATTATTCTCTAATACAAGAAAATCATTTTTCAATAAAAACTATTTTGTTCTGTTCACTTGAAGAACTGAAATAGAAAAATATATTGCTTAGATCAATAATGAAATTCAGATTTGCAAGATCATAATTTTGAAAACTTACTCTACAGTATAATTTTCTGTAATTAAAGCAGCTGTAATATTATTTTTATTGGGTTGTTCGGAAAGTAATTTCGTTTTTTCCATAGAAAAATAAACGCAATATTCTTATACTAAATAAATATTTTATTGAATTATATATTGACCATTTGGTCAAATACCTGTTGTTATTGTTTCTGGTAGTAGCATGATTTCACATTCATAAAAATTTTGATCGTTGTTTACAAAAAACTGATCCAAGTGATTTTTGACATTGTCATTTCAAGTAAATGTCTTACAGTTAAAAAGAATTTGTATAGACCGGAACAAGTAATAATCTGAGTGTGCCCAATCTGGCAAATATAGCTGGTGTGATAACACATCCCATCTAAGTTATAACAGTTTCTGACAAGTTACCAAACTTGTGTGAAATTTGGCATTATCATGGTAAAACACTACACTTTGTTTGTTGATCAATTTTGGACTTTTCTGTTTGATGATATTACTCAATTTGTTTGCTTCATGGCAGTACACTTTCAAATCAATTGTTAAATTGTCTGGTAAAAGCTAAAAAAAAAAATTTCTTTAAAATCCCACCATAGAGAGCATCTCTCTTTAATAACATGTGGAACCCATATATCGAGCTTTGAAACGAAACCAATTCGTTTTAAGTAATAATAAACGGTTCAATTTAACAGATTTAATCTCTTAGTGATTTCACGTGTTGTTATACGGCAGATTGTTTCAATCGGTACTTTTATTTTGTTTTCATTGGCTTCAAATGGCCATCCAGAATGTGGTGTATCTTCAATATTAAAATTGTCAGAACGCAATTTTGTAAACCAGTTTTGGCACTGTCTTTCTCTCAACACATCTTCTCCAAACATGTACCACAATTTTTTTCTTGTTTGAACAGCATTTTGATTTTTTAGTTATTAAAAAGCAAAATATGCCGAAAATGATGCTTTCAATTTTCCATATTTGATGGGTCACCGAAAAAAAACAATTGTACAGAATCAAACAAAATTTTTTACAAATAAGCCTTAAAATGTCAGCTGTCGAAGTATATAATGAAAATGTGGTTTAAAATAAAATTGGCTGGTAAAAATACATCTAATTCCTCTAGTAATAAAAAAACGAAATTACTTTCTGAACAACTCAATATTATAAATGTTCACTTTTATCCATATTAATTAGCTGATGATTAGATTTTGATCAAAAACACTAAAACAAATAAGCAATATTTAGTAACCCAATGTGCCAAATTCAGCAAATTTCACAACTTTAATATATTATATTTTCATCAATTATAAAACTTATCAACAGCATATACAATATTCAATTTAATTAAAAAATATCAAAATAAAATAAAATCAACTTTTATTTGTAACTAAAGAACTAAAGCATTTTAAGATTTAAGTTCTGTTATAACTAACATGTTAACTGCTTATTAAAAATGTTTAAATTAAATTTTCATTTTTAAAAAATTATCAATATTTTTTAATTTAAAATAATATTAATTACCTCTATACTATGACTCCATAAGTTATCATGATGAAGATCCTGCTGTTGAAGATTTCCATAACAGACACCTTGAACTGTTTGCTGTGGACTTGCTCCAACACTTGGAGATATACATCTTCCTTCAGAGCCACTCACCGAACTATCTATAGAGACTGCATCAGTTGATGTATGTCTAGGGCTTGATTCTGCCGAAGTTGTTTGATCTTCTGCAATATTACATATCTGCCGCGGATCTAATAAATTTGGACCACTTCTATAAGGTAGATCGTGCAACATATTTAAAGACAAATTTAATTCTCTTAATTTAGGTGCTGACCACATTTTAAATGGTAATGATTGAAGTTTATTATTAGATAAATCAAGTAAAATCAATGAAGGAAGATCAAACAAACATGGTGGTACGTTATCTAAGCGATTTTCCTGAAGATGGATTTCTTCTAAAACTGGACAATGCCACTGAGAAGGTAACTGAAATGTTGAATGTTTGCTTTTTATTAAACTATTGGAATGAGAAAAGTCAACACTTTCTGGCAATTTAAAAATTTTATTTTGAGCAGCATTAAGAATTTTAAGAGAAGGCATTTGAAAAATGCATAACGGCAACTCGGTTAATTGATTATTAGAAATGTCTAGTCTTGTGATAGCAATTAATGCAGTGGTCTGATTTCTTGGAGTTAATTTCAATTTAATATTATGAGTAACACATGCATTTATTAACCACTGTTCTTGAATGTGATTTAAACATTTTTGACCATGCCAATTAATCATTACTGGAGTTGTTGGAAACATTGAACTGTATGTAACACTGTTCATAAAACCACTCAACTGAGTAGAAGGAGATATTTCCAAAGCTTTCTTGTTAATTTTAAATTCTGGATCTTGATAAGCTTTTAAAGATAAAAGTCGTGAAACAATGTGTTCATCATTATAACTACAGGCAATTTTAAGAGCTTTACAGTCATCATCTCTTGCACCATATCTTATTAAAGAATCAACCATTGTACCATCATGATTTTTACATGCTTCCATAAGAGGAGAGGAACCAGGAAAAATATAGTCTTCTTGAGTTTTGGTAGAATAATCATCAGGCTGTTTAACACAGAGATTAGGATTAGCTCCATACTGTAACAACATAGAGACAATATTATAATGTTTATTACGAACAGCAACATGAAGACATGTTTCCGTATTGTTGTTGCAATATGCATCTAAGTCAATAGGACGGATTTCTGATTCAGTTCTTGATTCTTGGAGATTTGAATTAGACTTTAACTTTAATTTCACCATAACATTGTGTAAACCATCTGAAAGACTTTTTCTTGAACTTATCTCCAAGTTTTCTTTCTGTTCATTTTTCTCATCAAAATTTTCCTTTGAATGATTACGCCTCTGGGCTTTTATTTTAAACTTAAGAAGTGTATCAACTAACCTTTGGTTTCCTACATAGCATCCAACATACAACACTGTTTGGCCAGTAACATCCTTAGCATTTATATCAAATGGAAAATAATATTCCCAATTTCCAGTTTTGTCAATATACGATTGCATAATAGATGAAGGATACGAAAAATTTAACAGAAGATCAAGTACATGTACATGTCCATTAATAGCTGCAGCATGAATTGGTAACCACTTTTCTACTGTGGGTACTCTGACTAATTCTGGAAACTTCTATAATAATAAAAATTCATAATTAGTTTCATTTTAAAAATTATTTAAAATTTTGAAAGTGAAATTAATAATTATACAATATAAAAAAATTATAATAATACATATATATATATAATCTACATAATTGATCTTTAAAATAAAAGTTATTTATTTATGTTAAAGAATATCAGTAGTATACTTTAGAGCAGTAGTGCCCAAACTATGGCCCTGGGCCAAATATGAACACATGTTAATCCAACCCATGCACATTTGACACATCACTTATAAATAATAGAAATACGCCTACTTTTTGTAACATAGAATATACAAAATATTTGTGTTCCACCTACATACAATTTGTGTGAAATTTCTCCTAACAACTGAAAAGTTTTGACACAACTGCTTTACAATGGCAGGATAAAATATTAGTACAAAAATAACAAATAAAACCATATAATACAAAAAGATAAAAAGAAACAATTATAAAAACATCAATAATATTAGTAAAAATTAGTTTTTAAAGATATTTAGGTATTTTAAATCAATATCTTTTAAGTTATGAATTATTACTGATCAGACAAATTATCTTTTAAGAATAATGGTAGTTATGTAAATTACTTAATAACTTAAATTTTATTAAAAAAATAACAATTATGATATTTCACAAAAATAACAATGCAATTATAAACATATTTGAAGTCTGTAAAACAGAATAATAATATAAAATTTGGTTATACTTAGAAAATCAATTTATAATAGAGTAAAATTATGAATTATGTAACCTTTTAATCAAAAAATTTAAACAAGATGTGATTGTAGTGGGATTCAGAACATTATGTAGTAGACACAATTTCCACTTACAGTAGACCAAATTATATAAGTCAATTAAACATTCAACTAAAATACTGCTCTAAGCATATGAATAAGCTTAGAGCATTCTTCTGAATTCAATAATGTCAGCAAAAGTAATTCATTAGCTTCTAACGATAATACAAGAAGGATATACGATCACTCCCTGATTTAGAAACAGTCATACTTACCCTTGGACAGTGTGCTGGGATATGACGCATCCTGAGCAATTTAAATATACAGATTCTGTAATTATTAATAACTGTAGTATCTCATAGATGACAGTAGCTGTTCATTAGTATTAATACAGTTGGCAATGTGAGTGTTAGTGTGTTTGTGATTGTTGTGAAAGCAGGCAGTCTGAAAATTAAACTGGGTATCACCTACACCACCACAGTATAATGGTAAATTTTTTACAAGTTGAGCATACTTTTTATTTTTTCTATGAATATTGCTATTAATTTATAGCAATAACTTTTGAATATTTTGTGTTGATTATAAACTAATTTGTGCCATTTTGTGTCAGATGTTTTGCCCAAGGGCTTACCAATCTTATCAGGAAGAATGAAAAGAACTATAGAAGTTGTTAGATAATGAATATTGCCCAAGAACTTAAGATAGGAAAACATTTTACTCACTTAGATGCTGTAGTAAGCCAATGTGTTTAGAACACAAAAATATTGTTCAAATTGTACTGATTTAGATGAAACATAAAAAGTTCATTTTTTCAAATATCTTTATCTAGGTTTTTAAATTTATTTTGTATAATGTACAAAAAAAATTAAGTTAATTTTTGTTATTCTAAAATAACTATTCTTTATTTTATGCAATAATAAATGCAGCATGCAGCATTGTTTTTTTAAACTAGGTTTCTGTAATATTTTGCTTTTTTACCTATAATTCCTACTGTCTTTTTGATTTTTTATCCACAAACAAGTTACAATATTAATAGAGAATAAACAGTTGCTCATATCTATTGGCTAATTTCTTTTTTATTGTAGATCAATTTATTTTATTACTGCTAAATTATTCAAAAAATTATTTGTAAGAACTTTTATCAAAAAGCATAAACTACATTTCAATATAAAAATTACAAATTTATTTTTATTTTAGATAAAATCAAAAAAGAAAATGCTGGTAGGATGGTAAATAAAATCCAAACTATTAAAAGCAGAAACTTCACATTTTTCTAAGAGACCAGAAATTCTATTATAAAAAGTTTTAAATTTTCATGTGATAAAGACAACTGACTTTATACACAGACTTTTTCAAATGCTTATGTTGAAGGTACTAATGTAATTCTTGGTTCTTTCCTTAATTATATTTTAATTAAGAAAAAATAAATTTCATAGGTATTATACATAAAAATAAAAAATATGTAATTAACATTAAGCAATACCTTTAGAATAATTTCGACAATATCTTTTCGCCCATAATAACATGCTATATATAAAGGAGAATATTTTGTCACAGGATGAATTCTACCATCTGCTCCTTTGTCAAGCAAAAATTTAACCATATCTTTTTGTCCTTCTTCACAAGCTCTAAAAATTCCAAAAGTACTATTATTTATTGTAAAATTTTAAAAATTATATTACTATAATATAAATAAGTATAATATATTTATTATTTACTAGCTGACCCGGCCACAAGTTGTTGTGGCTCAAAATGTATCTATTATAAATGTATAACACTTCCTCCATGAGGGGAATTTCAAAAAATCCCTTCTTAGTGTACATTCTCCTGGCGTACCCTATTAAAACGCAATCAAACATGCATCTAAAATAGTATAATAAAAGCCGAGTTCTTCACAGTAAGCCTTAATCCTGTCCCTCTCCCCCGCAAGGGAAATATCGAAAGAATCCCTTTTTAGTGTATATTCTGTTGACGTAACCTATTAAAACGCAATTAAAAACGCAAAAAACCGCATGTAAAATAGTATAAATAGAAGCCGAGTTCTTCACAGTAAGCCTTAATCCTGTCCCTCTCCCCCGCAAGGAAATATCAAAGAATCCCTTTTTAGTGTATATTCTGTTGACGTAACCTATTAAAACGCAATTAAAAACGCAAAAAACTGCATGTAAAATAGTATAAATAGAAGCCGAGTTCTTCATAGTAAGCCTTAATCCTGTCCCTCTCCCCGCTGAAGAATATCGAAAAATCCCTTTTTAGTATATATTCTGTTGACGTAACCTATTAAAAAGCAAAAAACCGCAACTAAAATAGTATAATAGAAGCCAAGTTCTTCACGGTAAGCCTTAATCCTGTCCATCTCCCCCCAGTAGGGGGAATTTCGACATGTATATTATATAAAAACACGTGCGTATTCGAATGCAATGTTGTGTCAAAATTTCAAAGGAATCAGTAGGAACAAATGAATGTTATATTTTATTTATATAGATAGATAGAAAATGATCTGCTTTAGTTCATTCTCACAGAAAAGCAAACTTAAGTCATCAGAGTTAGCACCATCTGTTGGACATAAAAGCCTTAATCCATATATAAAGATATTTTTGGAAGGGGGGAAATGGCGGTCTTCACATATGCCACAAACCTTCGCGGGAGTGTATTAAACAACTTCCCAAAGTTTCATGGCAATCAGGTAAATGGCGTAGTAATGCATGAAGGACAAACAGACAGCCAGCCAGACATACATTTGTTTTTATATATATAAATAAGAACTAATATTTAAATTTATTATTACAACAAGTATCACTTGTTTTTTTAAAATAAATATATCAACAATTGAAATTTGAAAAATAAGGCACAATTCCAACATTATAAACCAATTACAAAAACTGCAACTTAAATAGCAAATCTAAATAAAAAAACAGAAATATAAAATTCAGTATTTCATAACCAAATCATTTTTAATTCTAAACATATTTTTAATCAACTCATAATAAAGCAGCTGAAGTTAAAAGTTAGTATTTTATTACTCTCCTTCATCGCACCAAACCTTCTTTGAAGTCCCTTCTAAACCAGCGATTCTCAACCTTCTTAGCTCTGCGACCCCCTCCCAAAGGAATAATAACAGTAAGCCTTACTATTACTAATTGAATTTTGTTCGAATTATACTGATTTATCTTCTGATAATTAAACTTTGAGAATGAATAGTAAATTGTTTAGTAATAAAAATATTTCTAAAGAAACAGCTCTTGAGCATTTTCATTTTATTTTGAAAGAATTTCTTTCACAAAATTCTTAGAAAGAATTCAATTTAATATCTAAATATAATAAAAAACTAATAAATATTAAACATCTATATTTAAAGTATATTTAAACAAAAAATTGAAAAATCTTACTTAAATAATAAAGTGCTACATCCATTTGGAGCACTGTTGATGACCAATTCTGCTTCTCTACCAAGTTCACGTATTATTTGCTTGGTATGACTTACTTCTCCTTTACTACAGGAATCCCATAAAGCTAGTAATAAATAATAATTCCAGTTTTTAAATTATATTAATTTATTTAGCTTTATAATTATATTATTTATACAGAGATGATTAAATTACCTTATTAATATATGAATTAAATTACATTTTTTTTTATTACAATGATTCTAACAAAATTATTTACCAAATCTCAACAAAATTCAGTCAAGATTCTCATGCTATTCTAAGATGCTACGTGCATATAAAATCTAGATATATTCAAAGAAAATTGAATTTTTTGCATATGTATGTAGAGTACAGTTATGTACTTTCTGAGGAGTTGAAACTGAAAAAGTCATCATCACAGTTTCATGCATGAAGAATTAAATAGTTTTATATATCATTCTGATTACAGTTTTACTTCTTTTATCATCTAGACTTTCAATTTATATTTTAAATTATACACTGATGTGCAAAACTTAAGCAAAAATTGTTTTTTTGTCATAACTCCACAAGAAATCATTTGGGAGACGTGAAATTCAGAGTACAGAGAGAGTATTTTGTACTTAAAGGATGAAGAAGCATACTAATACAAAAATGAATAGAATACATACAGTATGGAATCAAAGCCTCCTTCTTATTGTAATCTTGCACTGCGCACACTTACTGCACATGTTCTACTTGCCCTCACATCACCTGTGATGTCTTCTTCCTGAATATGAATAACCTTTCTACTGAGTTGGGCATTCATTGTACGGATTGCAAAAAGCCCTTCTCTACAATTTCAAGGCTGTCTGCTTAAAAAATTCCATTGTTACTTAAGTTTTGCACACCAGTGTAACATATAAATAATGTTCAAAGAAAATTTAAATTCATTCTGTGCTACTTTTATATAGCAAAATTTAGACTTTTATTTTACAACTTTGTTAGATATATTTTTATTAAAATATTGTAATTGCACTTGTATGTTAGCTATATTGAACATTATAAATCTATTGTACTGTACATGTATATAACTAATCAACATCACAAAGTCCGATGAGTATATAATGAATTACCAATGATCGCCTTAAAGAGCGGGCTATAATTTGAGGCTAATTAATCAGGCTAATTAAATGATTATTATAAAGTAATTTGTCACTAAAGGTAGATGTTAAGCGCCATCTCTTAACTACATTAATAATTATTATTTTTTAATAAATTAATAATTTAGAAGCTTCTGGAATAAAAGAACTTACCCGGAGCTGGACTTGAACCCACAACCCCTGCTTCCATGCAGTGTGCTTGCCAATTGCACCACCCAGAACCTGAGCAAGTCTTTGCTTCCAGAAGTACAGTATATTAATTTAGATATAACCTTACTTGGTTAAATGTGGCACTGGATGGGGACGACACCTACACCCAAGGCCTAAGAACTTCTCCACAACAGCACTCAGCCAACTAACGTATTACCCGGTGAGGTAGTGTGTATATATATATATATATATATATATAACTAATCAACATCACGTATCACGTACCGTGTTTAACCAAGTAAGGTTATGTAAGGTTATATCTAAATTAATATACTTCTGGAAGCAAAAACAAGCTCGGGGTCTGTGTGGTGCAACTGGCAAGCACACCGCATGGCAAGTGGAAGTTGCAGGTTCAAGCCCTGCCCTGAGTCAGTTCTTTTATTCCAGAAGCTTCTAAATTATTAATTTATTAAAATATAATAATTATTAATGTAGTTAAGAGATGGCACTTAATGTCTACCTCTAGTGACAAATTACTTTATAATAATCATTTAATTAGCCTGATTAATTAGCCCTAAATTAAATCCTAATCTTTAAGTAATTCCAATCGTTGGTAATTCATTCTATTGCACATACAGAGGCTTTGAAAATGCATTTGATTTTAAAAATTATATAAAACTACATATATAAACTACATATACATGTTTAATTTTAGAGATTTCTTGCTGAGATATTAGAGATAAAAAAGACAATATAGGAAAAGGAAAAAGAAATCAACCATCAGCATAATTTTGGTATTTTTAAATTTAAAATAAAAGAAATGAACTAGAAATAAACAAATTCTCATTCCTATATGTTAATTTAAAAAGGATAAATGCATTTTGTAGCATTATTGTAACTCTTGAATTGTTAGATTAATTTGATAATTTAAAATGAAAGCAATTCTGATCTAAACTTCAGAATAATCTTACTTATTTTTCAGAATATAACAAACTACAAACAATCCTTTCCCAAATGCTTTAGGGTAATTTTATCTAGCTTTGCAGGCTGTTTCATGTTTTTTTTTTTTTTTTTTTTTATTAAGAATAAAAACTTCAAAAACTTAATGAACACACAACATAGCATTTGTATAATTTCTACTGTTCACTCCTTTTTTTGTGTCTCCACTGTTAAATTGCAGAAAATTGTATTATTGAGAAACTTCTATTCTATTTTATTAGGAAATTCCCACATTAAGTTTCATGTTATTGAACTTGTACTTGTTTGAAACTATTAAAAATTGTGACTTGTTACACTCACTACATCAGAGAATCATTACAATGATTATTAAAAGAAATTGATTCTGAATAGAATTATTGAAGTGATAGAGGCCTAAAACATTTTTCCATTTTGAACTGTTCAGAATCATCTTTATTGCTCAAAGAAGTAAAGCCTCAACATTAAATGTGTGTTTAAAAAATTATAGCAGAGTCACTTCATTTGGGAAATATGGTTGAACTGGAAGAAAACAGAATCACTGCAACAATGGAACTTGCTAAGTTCTAGGAGTGGAACATTAAAATATTATAAGTAAATGATGTTCAAAAATTACTGGTAGAAAAAGAAGCTGGCAAAGTGGATTTGAAAGAAATGGCATCAGAAATAAACCAATTCAATTCGGAGAATGAAGATTCTGAAACCTCAAATTTTACACCAAAAATATTTGGGAAGGAATAATCTTAGCCATACAATTAAAATCTTAATTTTTAAATATAGGTCCTTCAGTTAAAAAGAATACAAAGTTCAAAAAAAAGCTTCAAAAATCCTGAACTCCTTACCATAAAATTTACAAGATCTTATGACATTAACACAAACAAGCACTGTACATATTGTACTTACTCCAGCAGATAGTATTTAATGGAATTACAAACTTTAAACATTTAAAATTTTGAATATGTTCATCCTTGTTCTATCTGTGGAATTGCATTTTTATGTGAGGGAGGCCTCTCAATGCTGTCAAAAATGTTTGTAATTCCATCAAATGCTATCTGCTGGAGTAAGTACATTCAGTGTCTGTCTGTGTTTATGTCAATTGTCAACTGTTCCAGCTTACTGGTAAATTTTACAAAGATTTATCAAACAAAAGTAAACCCAGATTATCATCTTTTAAAGAAAGAGGAGGGTACAAAAAATGTAGATGCTGCAGAAGAAAGTTCGGAAAGTAAAGACACTCTGCAACAAAGAAAACATTCTTGTTTGACTGTGCTTAGTAGCAATGAAGAGAAATAAAATTAAATGAAATACATTATCTGATATATAGCACCATATATTTGTTTATTATTTAACATATGTTAGTTATTGTTATTTAAAAAAAAAATTATATTATTGATAGTTATAAAAATAAAATAATATTTTTTTTGTTAGATTTTGAAACATAACCCTTTTTCAATCTTGAATTACAAAGGTTATACAAACATAAGGCCACCATAATGCCGCCAGAGGGCCCGCAACTAAAAGCAATTATATAACACGGATACTATTGTGGAAGACTAACAGTTTTTAATGCTTTGTAGACGCCGTAGCCTATAAAGACAGGTCGGCACCGAAGATCATTTTTAATTGTGTTGTTTGTCGTCTAATAGTGTTTTGTTCGTTAATTTTAGAAGTTTTTTTGACTTCAAGTTGCAAGTTGCATGGTGGTTCCTGATCGGAATAAAGGGAAGAAAATAAAGAAATAAGGACTCGAACTTATGTTTGTATAACCTTTGTAATTCAAGATTGAATTTAACTTTAATTCCCGAGTTTTGTACGAAAATAACCCTTTTTGTTGTATTGATTCTGAGTCCCAAGCAACAGTTTTGCATGACATGAGATTTTATGGAAACCTAACTATTGTGTTATATGAAGGTTACCAGCTATATAATTATTATTTTATACTTTTAAACAATAATTAAATAGTTACAATCATTTTTGATTAATAATCCATTAGAATATGTGAGCTAAGCACAAAACCCTATATATATATAGAGTTAAATTAATAAATAAAAAATACCAAAATTCTTATCAGTTAACAATTAAAAGACAGTCATTTATACAAATACATCTCATTCTATTAAATATTTACTTAGTTATAATTTATTATTAGTATTAAATTTTTATATATATTTTACAATGTCAAATCCTTGACAAAATTAATACCAATAACTTGTTATGCTAAGTTATTATTGATTATTTTATTTGCTTTAATGTTGATAAATTTATACTTAATTTGACTCTAATAGAAGACATTTGCTATGATTCATTGATAGATTTATTCATTCACTGAGGCACATCCTAGCCTCCATAACTTAATAGAGCATAAAAATTATAACTTATATATATATATTATGGTACTACTTACCTAAATACAGCTCTTGTCGTTTTTGTTCCTGTTCATCTGTAAATATATAAAATCTTAGGCAACATTATAATATAAAAGAGCATTAAAAAACTCAAATGATTTAGTTAATTCCAAATAAAATATAATTATTTTTGCAAATAAAAAATCATATTAGCATATAAAGTTACCATCAAAATAATTATAGAATGTTTCCACAAAATAATCATACGCTTCAGCTCCTATAGCAACACCTTCTAACATAGTTATGATATTAAAGTGATGCACATAGAGCTTAATATTATATTCATAAAGATCCCATTGTACAAATACATTGAGTCAAGTAAAATCCATCTGTGCAAACACCTGAACTGAAAGTCATATGACGAAAGTAATAGAAAGCTTATATAAAACCTTCAAGGCTATAAAACTTGTTTTTTTCTTTTTTTCTTTTAAGATTTTGATTAAACAAACGAAAGAAAAAACGTCAACTTCATTAACATGCATCAGCAAATCGCGCAAAAAAAACGCATTCTATATCTGTGCAAACGAAGAAAATAACACGTTTTGCATGTTTTACATTAACGCAACTCCAAATCACCAAAAGAAAAAACAAAACTCACCTGTCATTTTCTATTTTAAAATAATTCAACAAAATCTTGGCATTGTATAAAATATTTTGTACGTATCCTAGCGAGGCATGTGTAACGATAGAATAGGATTAATGTTACTCCTAGAAATGTCTGAACATACTAACTCGACCTCGATGTTTATTGGAGGATAAAAATTCTAACAGTTAATCCAATAACGTGAAAAATACAGGAATTAATAAGTAAACATTTCAAAAATTGCGTTCTTAATATCGCTATCCTGTAAATTTCGATCATAGTTTGTTAATGGTTTTATAATCAATACGTCCTAGATATAAACTTCTGTTTGTTTTTTTGTATATGGTATTATATGTATTATATTCCGATAGAACGTAAGTGATCATTAAATAAATTGAACACTGAGAAAAGTTATCCAACACTTTATTTTCAGCTAATAATATGACACAATACAATAGCAATTTTTTGTGTCGCAAACTGCTTTGCAATTGCTATTTACGTATAAGGAAATTGCGCTCATTCCGAATGCTAAATTAATAAAAAAAATTAGTTATTAATAATTTTAAATAGTTGTTTTTCTTAACAAATAAACTATTCGTAATAAATTATACAGGTTTACATTATACGAGATATAAAATGAAAACGTATAGTTTTAGAATTCATATAATAAAATCATTTTAAAAAGTGCTTCTTATCTTATATATATTATCATTGTAATTTGAAACAATATCTTGCATCGAGTCATTTACTTTATTATTATTTTTTAATATTTTTTTTTCCCGGAATATTAGCATTAAATCATCATCCCAGTAATCTGATCGAAGAGATTCCGATTCGATTTCTATCGAATAACATCGTGAACGGGAATTGGGTCAAACTGATTATTTACGAATAAAATAATATCAACGTCTAGAAAACTTGAATTTTAATTTATTATACGAATATTCGAAATTTAAAGTTGTATGTCATATGAATGACATAACGCGGCATACAGTCTACCAAAACGTAAATGTATTTTAAACGTTCAGAAATAATCCGTTATTTCGATATTTTAGATTTAAAAACTGTCACATAAAATACACACACAGTTTTAATACATAAGTTTACACATAAAATACATATAAGTTTATACATTATGCTTAACAAAAGATTTAGTAGGGTATACTGTATGAAAAAACTTGTAAATTATTCTTACTGATATTAAGTTAAATTAAACGAAAATTTTTAAAATAACAGATTTATAATCATATTATCTATGAACGGGAAGATTACAGAAAGAGCCCAATCTTCGATGAATAATAAATAAGTTGAATAGTTCGTAGATATGCCTTCTAAATTTTCCTGTTGTCGACATTATAATATATTTTATTTGTGAAATAATAATAGAGAATGAACTCCGTTAACTTTGCCCACATAGTCCTTTCATTTTCAAATATTGCATAATATTAATTTCACATGAATAAAACTAACAGTAACAAATTTATGAATCACACTAAAATGATTATATTCAATAACTATCAGTAAAAATTCATTCGTTAGAAAATATACGAACGAATACTTTCATCCTGGGAAGTAAAATTGCATCTAAAGAAACTCGAGATGACCGTTCATGGAGGATTTCCTACTATCATTTGAAATCCAGATCTGAATCTTCGTGATTTTTACGTTGATAATTCGGATCGGAGTTTCATTCCTTATCCTCATTCAAATTAGTTCAAGCACGACTACACAATGGAAACATTTCGAGCAAATTCAACCCCCGAGAATTTTAAATCTAAAAAAATTTTGAAATTTATTAAAATTTAACACCGGATTTAGTTGCTTTTTCACATAAGTTTGCATATTATTAATGTAGCACTCAACAGTAAGCTAGCGATCACGTATTAATGTTATTATTCATATTATTTTTGATTATTTAAACTAGGGATTCCCAACTCGGGTGCCTAGTCTCGAGTGATATGAGTAGCAAAGTAGCAACACATTCGTGTTGCTAATGTCACGTGGTACCAACTCGTTCAACAAGACCATTCACTGAAGAAGTTGGTACCATGTGACACTCTCAACGTCCCTACGAGTAGAAACTCGAGAGTAGACACCCTGGGGCGTCTCTCTCCACTTAGTAACACGAAAACGTTGGGAATATTACGTGTTACAAACCCGTTCCGTAAACGATCTCACCGGAATGACCTGGTTCCATGCGATATTCTCAACACGTTCGTGTTGTTACTCACATCACTCAGACTAGGCACCCTGGTTGCTTGCAATCCTAAAGAAGTCAGTCGATTTATATGAAAGGTTAATAAATTATTAGGACCATTGAGCAATTTTATAAGTATATCAACCTTTCTATTTATCCAATTTGAAATTTATTTTTATTCTGTATCAACGTTAGCCTAGTAACACCAGTAGTACTATAACCTTGTCTATTATTAGTATTTTGTCTAGTACGATAATTTGTATCCTAAATTAATCGTCTTAACGTGTATATTTCATCAAAACTGTAAGCCTTCAAATTCATTTGTAACGTTTATAGGCCTATTTACAAAATAGTTTTCATTTTGTCACGTGGCTGTGTTATTACGTCCTTCACATTAACCTAAGCAGGATGTCAAAAATGTCACATGATAAAATTTAAACTTTTTTAATAAAGTTAATAAAGATAAACGTTCAAAGTGTATTTGAAGCTTTATAGTTTTTTTAAATAAAATATACATGTCAAGACGATTAATTTAGGACGTAAATTATGGCACAAAAGAATATAGCCTAATAACAGACCAGGTGATAATACTACTGGTCACGTAACCAATCGAACGTCTCTAAAATAATTAATAATTCGATCCAGTCGCAGTGGCGCGTTATCCTGTGGGCAAAAAGGACAATCGCCTGGGCCCCCACCAACAATACCCAAACCAATCTCATATAAGAAAGTATTTTCCAAAAAAAAAAAATCCTCCAAAGAAAAATGTTTGAAGTCAACACCGTAGGCTACCCTCAATTCAGATTTGCCTGGCTCCCATAAAGCTATAACGCGTCACTATCCGGTCGAAATATATTCTAATTTTTACAGTTTTCTGCACATCCAGAGGTCTTAAGATTTAATACGAGACTTCATTTTCCGAATTTGATCAATAGGAAATATGTGGGAAGTATGTGTTATTAGATACTTCACATTGAACTGAGTGACTTTCTTCGCTTTTAAATACAAGTGCGGTATGTAAATATGTACAGTACCTCGTATACTATAAAATGACCTAAAAGTTGTTCTATACTCTTATTTCTTTCGAATGAAGCTATTGGTTATTGTTTTTCAAGCCTTATATCTTCTAATTACAAATTAAAGTAGCGTGTGTACCCTTGCTTGTAAACTCTGCCTACTTTAGTGACGTAAAGATCGGGTATGTCGTTTAAAAAAGTCCACTTCCCGGCAAAAGATTTAAAATTGTGGTAGTGTCATCTGTTATGATATTTTATTAAAAACTTTTTAGGCTGCAATTTGAAAAACACTATCTATACATTCCCACAGTCGTCCGTCCGTCCGTCCGTCCTTAATCTCGAGAACGGAGTTAAATAGACGAAAGATGAGACCAGATATGGAAAACTTAGGGGCAGGAGGCCCCGATTAACTATATACAAACGTCCTATGCACACCGGAAGTCACGTTACTTCAATTCAAAACTTCCCCGAAAGCAGTTAATAGATGACGGCACGACTCTATTGCTAACGGAAAAGTATGATTTACAGTGGCAAGCTACTACTAATTTGAGGTGGAGAGCATATATTTTATATTAAATAGATTAAAAATTGCAGCTCGTCATTATGACGATGTCACAATAAATAATTGCTGGTTTTTCTTATTAATTTTTTTTTTCATGGAGCTTGTGTATGCGTTTGATTATTCAATTTTCTTGAAATAATCGTTTTATAATTCTTAATAAGCATTATTTCTCTGTCATTATTTCCTTTAGTTGACTAGCAGCCTCTTCACTTGCGAGACAAATATCAGCGGCTTTATTTAGTGTTTTTTTTTTTTAACTCTTTCTGCCCTGTGGGCACTAAGAGGGCCTCTTTTAGTAGGCCCATTATGGGTTCGGCCAGGCCCACAATGGGGCGACCGGGTGGTGAGGGACGGGGCCCGACATATCCGAACGGACCACCCCCCGAAAAATTCCTGGGGATTATTCGACCCGTTCGGATTCGATCCCGGGTCCCCCAGAGCGGTAGGCTGCCACCTTTACCGCTCGGCCATCCGGCCGTCAAATTTTTATTTAATGTTAATGTTATCCACGTTAATTCGCTTCACTTCTGTTAAATCAAATGTATTGTATATCACTGTTGCTGCTGGTCCAATAGCTGACATTAATGTAGCACCCTGCACTTCACCAGGTTTTGTATGTAGCTGCGTAGCTACCGCATAAAATTCGAAGCCTTGCTTCCAAAGCTTCCATTCGATCGCCATGTTGTCTTCCGTCACCTGCAATTCCAACGGAAGGTGAGCATTTGTAGAAGCCATAAATCGTGGCATATCTGGGTTACATTCAACGTGCTTTTCTAAAAACAACAAACTTCTGATACCATGTATTAACAGGCCACTCTGTTAATGACTGGAAAACGCAATAAACAAAGGTAGAGCAGGGCACACCTTGAACACTTCTAAACTAATATTTATTTCTTTAGGCGTCTGCAACTGCTGAACACCCACTCATTACAAAAACTAAAGAACAGAATAGCGAGGTTGAGGCCGAAGTTTTAAACACGAAAACGTGTACGTCGGACGTTCAGCGCCGCTTTCCTGTAAGCCTAGAAGTTTGACAATGGTGTTTGGAGTCAGTGGAATCATGCTCGACATTCCAAACGCCATTGTCAAACTTCTAGGTTTACAGGAAAGCGGCGCTGAACGTCCGACGTACACGTTTTCGCGTTTAAAACTTCGGCCTCAACCTCGCTATTAATTTACACTTGATAGACGTCAGCCTACCGCTGCAGCGGTAGGCTTACGTCTGTCTGTGGATTCGATCTGGGGTCCTTACAACGCGCTGTAAGGGCCCCAGATCGAATCCGGAAGAGCAGTGTTTTATTTCAGAAAACAATTCATATTTTTCTCATCTGAGAGAGGAGAGAGTGACAAATACAAATAATCAGTTAATATATATATATATAAACAATAATCCTTTGTGTGTTTTATGAGGTTACAGGAAGAGTTATTTTTCAATTTCTGAATTTCCCACCCGAACTCCCCCTGAAAGAAACTCTGCAAAAGGGCAACCTCAGTGGTCATGGGTCTTGGACAAACTCTCCGCCTTCATTGTGGACCTGGCCTAACACACAGTGAGTATGATTAAAAGGCCTTACTGATGCCCACTGAGCGAAAAGAGAGAGGGGGAAATTACATTAATGTGAGATTTCCCGCGTTATCTAGAATTTTTACGGGCTGATGTTAATTAATTTCCCTCTTTTCTCCGAGTTTTCGTCGGAGAGGTCAAGAGAATGACTTATTTGTTTTCCCTTTTTACTATGACGCAGTAGAGAAGTGGCCTTCTCCTTTTTACGACAGATGTCCCAGGTGTCCGGGAAAATTCCTCCCCTCCCACCGAGGGTTCAACTAACGGTAGCCACGTTCATGAGACATCTTCTCTAACCAATTAGCGAAAGATAATTGAGTTCCTCGGGTGAGAGTAGAAAAAGGGTCACCTTGCTGAGAGGTTCGAACTAAACTTTCCCACCTGTGACTAAACCAATGATTCATTAAATAACAATAATTGTTGTATAAATCCCAACACACTCCCTAACCTTCCGACCGCCCCATCCGGTGATAGGAAAAAACATAACGTTCTATCTAGGACAGTTTATGTCAATAATTATTAGTCATAAGCACCAACATCACCTGAGGTATAGTCAGCCTCGCGAGATGCTGATATAAAAAGGGATCTGATCACGGCCTCCGGGGCGGACACCAAGAAGCGGCCATAACGAGACGACTGCGGACATCGACGATCATAGACTTAGGACCAGTCACGCCATATTCATCACGATCACCTCCGGCCCGACGTCCAGCCACCTACCTCCACGAACTCCTAGATCCGCGAGGATTTCACCATCCCCGCATAGGTTGAATCAATTATCAGAGGTACTAACTTCATTTGTAAGCTCTCTCTCTCGGTAGAATAGTTGTAAGCTAGATTTAGGGTCTCATAACGATTCAAACGATCCGCGCAATATAGTCTAGATCAGTGTGTTCCCAACCTTTTTTGTGCTATGCCCCACCTAAGCCTTTCTAAAATCCTTATGCCCCCCAACATATATGTTGAGCTCTTTTGAAAGGTATCTCGTTGTCGTGTTCGTTGAAGTTTTTCTTGCACTTAATTGCTACACTGTTTTATTGTAACCACGATAAAACCCAATCCTTTCATCAAAGTCTTTTGCACTTTCCAGTCATTGCCAAACATGACCTGGAACACCACAACTCACGTCTGCCCACCTCGAGGTCTGGGCAAAGAATGTCCTTTCTCCTCTTTCACTGGCCTCAGGGTCTTGTTCATCTCTTTGTTCTCAGTGGTTCCCAGAATTGTTAATCCCACTCCAAGGGAAAAGGGTTATAAAGGGAAGTTCTAGAAGGAAAGGGAAACAAAGAACAAATAAAATTAAAACTAACTTAAATCAATATTTACAATAAATATGGCATACAGCGGCTATATGGTTAACTTAAACTCTGGATGAGTTCATTTTCGAATTGCCCCCCTTAATAATGAAATTGCCCCACGTTGGGAAACACTGGTCTAGATCGTTACGTTCTTTATAGCGGTAACGTACTGTGCGTATATTTATCCTCCTATATCTTAGGTTGTCCTATTTTGTAGCGCTTTGTATACGGGTCGAACATCCCGCGCATTGATTGTTACACGCGGTGCGTCTTGTAACTGATATTCCTATATAGCCTTATATTTTGTATTTAATCTCCTGTATCGTTACGTTTGTTTATCTCTTGGCTTGTATATATTTGCGTCTCAATAAATAGTCGTGTTGTTTATTTGAAACCTGTCTCCCGTCACTCCGGACACCTTATCACTTACTCACCCTCTCCCCACTCACTTTTGCCCTCCTAAAGCCATCCAGTGACGCAGTAAAGGATCTCTCTGATCCGCGCCGATAAGTGGGGCCAAAAGCATGCAGCTTTTATCTCCCGGTTCTCACATTAATTAATAGTGAATTGATTCGATATTCATAATATTTAATATTTTTTTTTACATTTTAAAATAACATATACAAATGAATACACTATTATTAAAAAATAACAATAAAAGTATTATTTTACAAATAAATTTTTCCATCGTATTATTAGATAAACCGGTCATCTCTTTTAGCTTATCTTCTTGAGAAATGACCAAGCCGAAAAGCAAAAGCAAGAAGACCACAAAAAGAAAGCCGTTCCTCGAATGCCCCAGGTCCCAAATGCGCTTACAGATTGCCCGGCCTAGGACCTGCCTACGGAGGACACTTCAGAGATGGAGGCCTTCGCCTATTACGTCACCGAACGTTTTCTAAAGTTGAAAGGCAAGGAAGAAAAATTCGTGTTTTTCTTCCTGAGATAGATGACCGGCATGACTAGATTGTTATCAGGAAAATTATGATGCACAGTGGCAAGACGCTACTAAAATCGAGAGCATATATTTTAAATTAAATAAATTTTAAAAAATGATTAAAAATTGCAGCCGGGCATTGCGACGATGTCACAATAATTTTTGCTGGTTATATTATTAATTATTATAAAATGACAAAAAGCTTACTTTTAAAGATAAACAAGTTTTATTAAAAAAAAAAAAATTGCAAATGCTAATAATAAATAAAATCTTCATTAAGTCTGACCTCTCCAGATACAACACGTGACTCCCCTTTATCTCCTCATCCCTTCCATATTTATCCACCAAAATTTAATACCATCAAATCACCCTAAAAACAAACCTCCCTGCAATATTTCAGAAATTTTCTACAAAAGACATAGGAGTTATTAAGCTTCAAAGTGGGTGAACAAAAAAAATCTTGCTCCCCTCACACACAAACATCCATTCATACAGAAATTACCCCCGAATTTTTGCATTTCTCATTTCTCGAGGTTTCAAGGTCCCAAGTCCAAAAATGTAAAAATCTTGGACGGAAAGTAAAAACAATTTATGGAAATATAGTACATAAATACTGGATAAATGTAAATTTTTAGGAAATTCTTAGATGGAATTTAATATGTTTTAAACCACCAAAATTTATATTTTTTATATAATATAGTGGATTGTTATGTATATCTATGGAAGATACAAATGTAGAAATAAAATTTTTGATTTGTGTCCTTATATATGATATGATATGTAAGTGTTTGTTATGTAAAAAAATCTTTTCGCCATAGACGTGTCCCTAATTATAATGTTGTTTTTTCAAACAGCACTGAAGAGGGGTTGTAAACTTACACCAACCCGAAATGCATTTGTATAATCTGATGTATAATATGAGTTCAATTTGTGAAATAAAGTCAGAATTTTCTAACAAGAAATGCTGTGAGACCATCTATCAAATAAATTTTTTTGGATTAAAGGAACATTATATATATATATATAGAAATTGAATAAACAGCAACCATATTACATTAAAAACAATTTATACCAGGCAACAGTATATAAGGTTTTCCATACAATACTGTCTGGTTAAGTCGAAATTGTCGCTACAAAATCTAAACAAGATAGATTTTGGCATAATTCCCACATTTATCTTTGCAAAGGAATTTGCAAATTCATAAAGTTTAAGAGTATCCTCCAATCTGAACTGTAGGACTGTAAAACTGAGAAGGCTTAAGTAAAAGTTCAACATAGCTTAGGAAAGAAATAGTTTTCTGATTTTTTTCCTAATTGGGAAATTGCAAAATAAACCTGTTTTGTAAGTGAAAGTACATTGTTTTTAATTTTTATTCATTTGTATGCCATTTCAGATTTCCCAATTAAATACAGTATGATTGCAGATTTATAAATTACAATTTCCGTAATGCATACAAAATGAAATAAAATATAACAAAATGTTTCCGAAGTAAATGAAAATATTTTATTACATACTGTTGCATTTATATATGTTGTAAATGAATAGTTATAAAAAATAAATATACTGTATAATTATATAATATTGTATTTCAAATTATGTTAATGCATTAATTATACATTATAGTATCTGGGTTCCCACAAAAAAAAAAAAAAAAACCCACACAGAAATCCCCAGTTATCCTTCATTATCAACATTTCTAAAGTAAACAAAACCTTGATGCATCAGTACCAAAAGGCACAAAGGTGAGACAACATCAAATTCTTGAGACTCAGATTGAGTGGACAATTAAGTCTTACCAGGTCCCAGATGTCAGTATGCGACCTGTGTTCAGATGATGTGTGAATAATATTCAATCCCTGGGCAAATCAATGAATCAAAAAGAGCCCGGTGAGAAAAAGGGTTTGACATAGACTCAGATTAATGGACACTTCACATCAGGAAGTCATATTGTTTTACTTAGCTTTTGTGTGCTTCCAAACAGACTTGGGATTAGGCCTATATTATTCTACTCTACATTACACTTTACATTCAGGAAGTCATGTTTTATCCTCTGGTTTTTTGGAGGTTTCCAAAAAACTAGAAAGTAAAGTGGGAAGTGTGGATTGCATATGCATTTTATCAAGTTGAGGAGCAGAGATCAAAGTAACATCACTGAGGCTTTTTGTGATAGAGTTTCACATCACCTGAGAAACTCTAATTCCCACATTTTTGTTTGCTAATGTTCCATATAATCAGATATATTTGTTGAGATTAAAATCATTTATTTAACATGGGATGTAGATGAGTCATCTATTTCTGATAATTAGCACTGAGTTCAGCGTTAACGTAGATTCTTCTTTTTATTGCAAGCACTTTCGACGAAAAATTACGATCGTCGTCTTCAGGCGAATGTGGAAAGAACAAATTTGAAAGAGGCACGTGCCGAACGTTCCAAACCGAATAACGGAAGATTTTCGTTGGCGAATTTTTAAAAAATATAATGTATTCTTTTAGCGTTCGGTAACTTCGCCGGTTCGAAGGAGATTTTAGATCGGCACGAATTGACGGTGCATGCGCTGAAAAGCACACACGCTACGTGTGCGCTTGTCGGCGTGTTTGAGTGTTTATGCGCTTGTAAAGAGTGACCCAAATTTCGGGCAAGTCCAGGGTGGGGACGTTGCATGCCTCTGCTGTTATTGTGAGGATCGCTTCCCAGATGAATATTATTTTTCTATTGTTGGAGCTTTTTAGGAGCGCTGTTTCTGACCAAAGCGGAGTGTAACCTTGTTGTAGAACTTTTCTGGTCAGCTCTGTTGTTTGCCTTCCTTTATTTATATCATCCTGGTGTTCCGCGATACGGCAGGCGATCATTCTTGTTGTTGCCCCTATATATTTCTCTATTTCTCCTGTTGTTGGATTTTTTAGTGGCACCGCGTAGACCCCCGATTTTTCTAATGCGCTGATTTTGTCTCGGTCGTTGCATATGGTTCTGCGTAGGCTGGGTAGAGGGGTCAAGGGGAGCACGAAGCCGTACCGCCGGAATATACGGCTAATGAGTATGGACTGTGCTCCTAGATATGGTAATGTTGACGGTACTATTGCCATTTCTTTTTTGTTGTGTAGCGTGGTGAACGGATGGATGGAATCGTTCACTCTACGCAGTACATGCGTAAATTTGGCGCCTGTGAACCCAGCGTGTAATACTGCCATTCGTATGATTTCCAATTCATCGTTTATTAGGTCCTGCGATGAGGGAAGCAGTATCGCCCTTCTGATGAGAGCTGTTAACGCTGAACTCAGTGCTAATTATCAGAAATATATGCAACTTTGGCGTGAGTTAACTTTTATTATTTCTAGATGAGTCATCTTCATCCAGACCTGTGAAATACATCTCACTAGTCACACAAGTTAAACATTAGCCTAAAACCAAAAAAGTAAAGCAAAAAAACTGTTCTACAAGGGAATGTGAATTCTGTGACCCCACAATATAAATCTAAGTTTACATTTATAATTGTCTGGAAAATATTATTTGGAAGGAGAAAAGAAACATTGTAAAACTCTACATATGGTATGTATTTAGTAAATAGTGATTGTAGTATATGCAATGTGAAATGACAATCAGAATTTATATTTAAATCATAGATTCACTACAATGATCTATAAAGTTTTAATTTGAAGAAACAATATTGGTTGACTGATATCAACTATAAAAAAAAAACAAAGCAGGAAGTCTAGAAATACTACTATCAACATTCCAACTAAATTATGTGAAAGATAATCAAACCAGTAGTACATAAACATTATAAAGAATAAAAACTTATAAAACTAAGAATAACCACACAGCTAGGTCTCGGATAGTTAAGTAAATGATTACAGATGTGGTGTGATTGCATAGCAAATAATGTCACCACAGTACCTAAGAATTGCTATTCCAGTATCCTATAAAAGACTCATACAGGCTCACTGCAACCTGTTGTTTGTAGATCTTCAAACATCAGGCAAATTTGTTTGATGCACTCAACACACATTACACACAGCTGTTTGAGATAGGCCAAATCATCAAACTAAAAAAAGCAAATTTGGGTACTACTTTTTTCTTCACAGAATCTCTTTCCCATGTTGTCCTTAGTCACTCTCCCAAATTTGGCAACAGTCTGGCTGTTAGATTGCTCTACAGATGTCTCCGAGTACCGTCAGTTTAAAAAGAAAACACCCTGTATATAAGATCCAACGAAACCAGCATTGTCTGTTAATAACATTAATTAATGTAAAAGGATCTCCACATGGTAGACAATGAGTTCGCATCTCTATGGTTTATACAACTAGTTGTCATGTGTGCCTTGCAGAGTTCCAATCTCTCAAGATGTTTGACCGTTTGCCTATTTGTCGTTGTTTTTATAATTGCCGCTTGATCCCATTGGACGTTAACATCTTTCTGTCTTTCGTATGATGCCAGCGCAGTGTTGTCAAGGTTCTTACTGATCGTATATTTGTGCTCTTGAGCCTTTGTTTTAAACTGCGCATCGTTGCACCCACATAAACAAGCTTGGAATTGAAACATTGGTTGTGTAAAGGCACCGAATATATACCTGTTGTTGAATTCCGATCCTCTTTCTTTTTATCGTTTCTTAAAAGTTTGAAAACAGTGGGATTACGTCGGTATACAATACAAGTCGAATACAATACAATAGACCTGGCAGTACATCTATGTATCTTGTTTAAAAAAAATGGGATGTAATTAAGCACTATTCTTTTTATATTTATTCCAAACACATTTTATGTTCTATAGTTAATGTATTTTTATGTAACTGAGGAAGATCGTTAAAAGTGATTGAATTCATTATTATTTTATTATATTTTACTGGATTGATTAAAGTATAGTTTATTTATAAGTAATTTAATTATTAGTGTTAGTAAAGTAGTGAGTAAGTAATTAGTAGCAGTCTAGTAGTTAGCAAAGCGGCAACGCGGACGACGTAGACTTTTGCGCAATTATTTAAAAAGTTAATTGAGTATTTGTGGATCTAGCAGGCTGAAGAATGCGCTGGATCCAGCTGGATTGCTGGATGAGGGATCCAGCAATTGCAATCCCTACTATCTACCTATAAATTCCCACTGTCATCTGCCCGTCTGTCCTTCCTTAATCTTGAGAAAGGAGTTAGATAGATGAAAATCGAGACCAGATAAGGAAGTAGACCCACATTAACTATATACAAACTTCGGGTTTAAGACTGGAAGTCACATTCCTGCTAACAGGAAAAGTATGATGTACAGGGGCAAGACCACCATTCAAAGAATTGAGAAAACATTGTGACGAAAAGTTACAGCCTGGCATTCTGACAATATCAAAATAAACAATCACTCATTAGAATTAGTTTGGTTTATTTGGTTACAGCAATGCAACGTGGTGAGCAATCTGTTGAGGAAAATGCATTCCAGGAAGACTTTTATAGGAAGCTGGACTCTATTTAGGTATTACTAATGTGAAGAAATCCCAGAAAATGCCACATGGCCAGTCCATTGGCCATGCTCAAACCCATGACTAATTAACTACCAGTGTTCAGTGATTTTATCCACTCAGTTTCTAGAGGGCACTTATTAGAATTAAGTAAGTGCCATTCAGAAATGAAAAAACCTGAGTTGTTAGATGTGGAAGATTAAATATTTATAGACTTTTCACAGGGTAACACTTTCAATTTCATACAAGTGCTATATGCTACCTATATCACTGTTGCAGTAATTAAGTGAATATAATATATATACTTTTAAATTATATTTAGTTTATTATTTTATTAAATTTTTTGCCAATAGATAACACTATGTGTAAATAAGCAAATCAAATGTAGATAGAAATTAATTGATCCATAAAAATCCAATCAATATTTATGGTGGAATGTATGATTTTATCTAATTTAGAAGTATGTGAATATAACTGCAGAGTTTCTTAGCAATTGGTCGAATGGCCTAGGAGTGTATAGTGAACAAACACACAAACAACCTCACATATATATTTATAGATAGATTCCTGCTTTTCAATTGTTTTGATAAATAAAAAATAAATGCTCTGCTCATACGATAAGTTTCAAGCTGTTCTGATCATTAGTTCCTCGGGTGTAGGCCAAATTAATGATTATGCTTATTTTTCCACACAAGTATATTATTTTTACTTTCAAATTAAATCAACTTCTCTTTCCACTTCTTCCTATTGTTCTTTGATATCTTTACTTTTGCATCATATTTTAAACCTAGGCTATTGCACACTTAATAAATGATAGTGTAAATATCTTTTTAGTCCTTTAATGAACTAGGCTGTGATTCACTTTACGGTAGTGATCTGCACTTACCCGCTATATTAATAAGAGATACCTTTAGTTAATTATTTTATCATTTAATTAATACCCAGCTAGATGCTTCTTAACTTCCACAACAACACCTTATCTCACTGAGAATTATTTATTAACTGTAACAAACATTTTCAACCTGTTCTACAGGCCATCATCAGGTATTTAAAATCATGGAACATTGATTTTAAAAATAATAATCATAATTGAATACTAAAGAATTTTATTTTCACAGTTAAAGTTATCAAAAACAAAAACAAATGATATAACATTCTTTTAAAATTTTTTGTACCTGAAAAACATCATTAAACATCATTGTTATTACAGGTAATAAAGAACTAAAATAACAAACCCGCAGCTTTACGAAGTGCTTCCATTACTTGAGGATGATCACTTTTCTCAGCCAAATCTAATGCTGTTAGACCATTAATATCTTTAGCCAAAAGATTTGCTTGAAATTCTGTTAATAATTCAACTGTTGACAAATGTCCATTTTCAGCTGCCACATGAAGAGGTGTCTGAAATTCAACATATCTTTAAATTATGATAATGAAAATGTTTATGACTAAAACTTTAAAAAAATCTATATAAATAATTTTTTGTAAACAGCAAGAAATAAAATGAAAAATATTTCAATTTATCTAAATATATCCAACAAATGTAATAAACTTAACAGAATGATATTAGGATTATTATTTTTATAAATAAAACAAAAAAACTACATAAAATAAAAATAAGACACATAAGTTTTTTATAATTAACGATTATGTTCAGTAACATTAAATCCACATTTTAAAAATTATATAATATAAATCTGGGCAAAAAATGCTAAATGTGAAAAAATTTCTTATTCATAAAAAAAGAGTTTGACAAATTTTATCTATTTTCATCAATTAATTATTGAATAAAACAAAATATTGTTAATGTTCAATAAGCAATATTCAATAAGCAATAAAATCTTACCAAATTCAAAAATTTTTAAGACGTATATAATATAAAAAAAAGTTAATCTATAACATAAAAAGCCTTTATAATGTATGTTCTTTCAAAAAAGAAACATATACAAATATACATAAACATAAAAAATAATAAACTAAATAAATATTCAACAAAATATGATAAATTAATTAAAAATTATTAAATAAAATTGCTATTATACTTATTTGCTGAAATATGCTATTCTGAAAATAAAGAATTAAACAAAATATTGAGAAAATACTGCACAAAGTTAAAACAGATAAGTGAGACAATGAACTACATGTCTGAACGATATCCTCGAGTGTAGATAATTTATTTGTATCTAAGTTCAATAGTACATAAATTATTTCTGTGTAAAGTGAAACATTTACATGAATAATTAGATAAATCAGAATTGCATAAAGTTGTCTATCTTCATTCAGGTTTGTTAAAACCTTTCGATATCTTGATTCGGAATATAAAGTACTCACATGTTGTTTAATATTTATTAAATTTAATATTTTTTGTTTGTGTTATCTGTATACGTTTCTTTTTTGTAACAACATATATTATAAAGGTTTTTTATGTTATATTATAGATTAACTCTTTTTTTATTCATATCTGTAACTTTTATAACTGTAATCTTAAGATATGATGCAATGGGCATTTTAAAAAAAAAATTTAATAAAATCTTAAATAGAAAATATCTACTCTTCAATAAAATAAAATAATATATATATATATTATTTTATATTATTTTATATATTATTATGTTAAAGCAGCATATAATATATATATTATTATATATATATATATGCTGCTTTAACATAAATTACTCCATGAAGATATAATTTAATTTCTTGACTTCAGAAATAATTTTTTTACATATGATAACTTTTTATTTAATAAAATAATAGTGAGCAAGTATTTATTCATATTAAAAATTATTTACTCTGTTACAGGGTTACAATTGAAAACAATGATACAATTATTATTTTATAGTTAATTGTTTTCATAATTTCTTCCAGTTAAATTATAATAGTTTGATTATGAAATTTGAATATAATATAAATATTCAAATTTTATTGTAATATAAAACAGAATTTAAGGCTGTACTATAGATTACCACCTATGGAATTTTGGGACTTTAAGTACATATTTGAACTCAAGACCGAGACGAGTTCAACGGTACCCTACTTTTGGACTGGAGACAAAAAATAAGAAAGTCATCATACTTTTTTTTTTATGCAGACAGCACCATAGTTGCTAGTACCGCCATCTTGCAGTAAAGTCTGCAAACCATCTACCGGTGACGGTCATCTCCCGGAGGGATAGGCTAGGTTTGTTAGACAAGCCACAATAGCGAGCGTGTCGGCAACTGAGGGGCCATAGGCCCCGAGGTTAAGGAGCGCAAGGGTGTGCAAAAAGGACTTAACTCCAACTGCAGACGATCAGTGTGCTCGTGAATCAACATCTGTCTCTGTTGAAGGTATATACGGCCAACTTGCCAGATTGCCTGTTAAACACGTGATAGGCTTAGCGGAGAGAATGACATGACTCCCGATCATTGTACGATTGCCGAAAAAAGTATGATAACTTTTTATTTTTCGTCTCAAATCTAAAAGTAGGGTACTGTTGAACTCGTCTCGGTCCCGAGTTCAGATGTATACTCAAAGTCCCAAAATTCCATAGGTGGTAATCTATAGTATCCCCAAATTTAATACAAAAATCATCATTTTATACAATCTTCAATTCTGATTATTTTATCTTAAAAATTTTAATGTAAATTTGAACTATATAAATATATTAAAAAGAGTAACATTCATTCAACAAGATATTTCACTAATATAAATTTAACATAAAATATATTTAAAAAATTATTTTATATACATTTATAGTTGGAAGTAATTCATCAATAAAAAATAATTTAAAAAAAATTAAATTAAATGTGTTTTATATTAAAAGAATTTATTTATTCTTAACTCAAAATTTTCAAACAAATAAGCATGTTAAATTTACCTTATTATGTCCTTTTGGACCAGCAGCAATGTTTGGATCAGCTAAGAAAAAAGTAATAAAAATAATTTATTATTCTAAATACAATTTGTAATTTCTCATATATATATTCATTCAATTTATTTATTGTACTATATATTTAAAAATAAATACAATTCACTAAACATATATTTTGTAAAATCTATTTACCTCTACTTTTCAAAAAAGTTTTATAATAGATAATAAGAAAAAATATCTTTTGAAAAGTTATTCAGTATATAAGTAATATTTATATTATATTGATAGGTTATAAAATTGTATCATCTATTGAATCATAAAATTTAATTAAACTGTTAATTTAATAATCTTCCAGTGCAAAAATAAATGAAAGAAATATACAAATCCAAATACTTTTAAATACATAAAATCTAAATCAGCTTCTTTCTATATTTCTGTACTAATTCAGACCTTTTGGATGCTTAACCATCCAGCATCAGAATCATCTATCATATTCAAACTAAACATGTAAAAATACTTTTGTTTTAATAAATACATTTAACACATCTTTTGAGAAAACACAGAAAATAATAAATTGATCCTGTTCTTATGAAAATTACATTCATGAAGTTCATTCAATTTTAAAGTTTTGATATATAAAACCTATAAAATATGTAGATTAATCCAGCTTCAATAACAATTAATAATATATTAATAAATTAAAATCATATTTACATTCAAAAAACAGCTTTTTCAAGTAAAATTTTTTCTATTGTCTTATATGAACAGGAAGTGGACCCTTTTGGGCTAATCCATCTAATGTTAATACAACTCTGCATCAGAGAGAATTGACTATTTTGTTTACCAATTTTTAGAATATTTCTCAAACAAAATTTCTAAGCCTTTTCTAAATCCTTTTTGAACCTTTTTTTTTTTTATCTAATTTTGAAATTTAATTTAGCCTAAGAGAATCATATATACTTGATCAATAGGAGAATGGCAAAAATTTCCCATCAAAAATGATGTGTAATAAAAATTGATTGCAAAGTTTCCACATAGTAGCAAACTTTTCCTTTAGAAACCTTCTAGATGCAATATGAATGACTAACAAAGTTTGGAATGACATTCCACAAAACACTATTGGAAACTGCTTTATAAAAACCAATTTCAGTCAACAATTTGTTGATATTTCAAATAAATAGGTATTTCCACTTGAATCTATTGACTATATTGAAAACATACAATAATGACTAATGAAAAAGTGTCATTTAAAGATTTTATTAATGTTTACAAAAGTTACTGTAAACATTAATAAAATAGCTGTCTGTTGACATTTATCTGAAGACAACATTATTGATAAAATAAAGAAACAGGTGAAGATAAATAAAAAATAAATCCTGTCAAGAACAAATATCCTGTTTTCCTAGTTTCATAGTTTCTTTTCTGGATTCTCTACAACATGTAGAGAATCCAGAAAAGTTGCTAAAAAAGATGGCTTAGATTTTAAAAAAGAGCAAAACAGTTCTTTAAACTGTTTTGCTCTTTTTTAAAATCTAAGCCATTCATAAAACAAGATGCTTTCAAAGTGATCAATACACAAAAACATTGTACAAAAGAAGCAATTAATCATCCATAACAAACTGGTGTAACAGACTTTTTTCACCAATAGTGTCAATGTTTTGTTATTTTATACATACACACATCTAAAAAAATAATATAATATAATGTATTTAAGACTAATTATACTGTCTGTATTGTGACATTTACAGTCTCATTAAAATAATGTTAGTTTCCATAACTTGAAATTTCATTAACTCAAAAATATCTTTCTGTCTCTTCCACTTTGAGTTATTGAGTCTACTGTACAATATTCTTATCTTATTGAATATAAGTGATTTTTTTTTTTTTTTTTGAAAAATTTAAGTGTTGGAATCCACAGATAATAACAATATAAAATTCATTTTTTCAAATTCTGAACATTAATAAATTATTCCATTCAAAGTTCTTGTACATATAAGAAAATTTACTTCCTAAAAATAATACTGTGGAAATAAAAATAATTACAAACAAGAACATTGATAGTTCTATAAACATTTTGTATTAAATGCTACATTTTTATTATTTGATCAGTTATTTAATTATTTACAACAGTCTTACTTCAAACCAAATGCTTTCTGAGAGAAATTGTTTATTGAAATACACCAACAACTGCCGTAAATGATCGGGCGTTTAAGGCAGTTGTTGGTGTATTTGCTTACGATATCGGGTTTCGGTTTGATGTATATTTGTATTGTTTATTGAGCAAACATTTTCAACCTATTATCATAGGCCATCTGCAGGTTTTTACATTCGATAATAAATCATTACCTGAAGATGGCCTTTGATAACAGGTTGAAATTGTTCAATAAACAATTTTTCTCAGTGAGCATTAGGTGATAAAGTAAAATTGTTGTATCTCTCTGCTGAGTGCAATATTTTTGTATTTAATCATTTAGTTATAGCTTAATAAAATTTTCAAGTTAAGAGTATCAAATGATATTAACTGTGATACATACCCCCTGCTTGCAGAAGAATTCTTGTGCAAGTTTCATTTGCATTAGTTGCTGCAGCATGTAGGGCTGTTCTTCCCAAAGAATCCATAGCATTAAGATATTGCAACTTTGATAGTCATGAAATAAAAGAATATTTATATATAACAAAGTTTAAAAATATTTTAAAGAATAAATAAACTATAAATAAAAAAAATATACTGTTATTACATATTTGTCACAAAAATCTTCCAAGTATTCATTAAAAACATTAATGTACTGTACTGTACATAAACAAAACTGAAACGATGATTACAATAAAAACCATACCTTGATATTCCAGCAAAAATAAATGTAATTGAACAAATGTTTTCAACCATCAACGGTTATCATCCGATCACATATCAGGTAATAGAATAGAACAAAATTTCAATAGAACTGCAACTGATTTGGTGAAAGTTCCTGAGAATTACATTTCATTATGATATGTGATCTGATGATGACCATTCAATGATGGTTGAAACATTCATTTAACCGAGTCAGGGGCGCAAGGTTTTGTCGTGTAGTTGGGTGCGTGGGGAACATTTGTTAGCCAGTTTCAAAAATCAATTTTGTAAAAATCATAGTTTCTTTTGTGGTTTTTAGGTTTTGGATGTTTGTGGGAATGTGTTTTTGAAGTACCAATCATCAAAACTACTCAATATATATCATTTTTATTAATTTATTTTTATGTGAATGCAATAAATTTTTCTTTTGATATAGGTAATTTGAAAGCAAAACCACTTATTGTAAATAATTTTGAAAAAAAATTATTTTCTAAAACTGCTTTAATTAATTAAATGAATCTTTATTTAACCAAGTTGTTTTTACTTGATATTTAATACTGTAAAAATCTTATGGAGACAAAATATATATATATCAGCCTTCATTTAAGATCTATTTCAAGATCATCATTATTTTGGTAGTTAACAAATAAGAGAGAAGTTATGTGCATGGACATTTGCAGAAAATTTTCTATGGAGAGGCAAAACTTGGATACAAATAATTACATCAATAAATGTTTATTTAATTATTTAAATTTTTGGGTTTTTTTTCACAAATAGATTATAGAATACAGTTTTGCATTAACTTTTACGATATTTGCATTTTTTGACCTTAAGAAGCTGAAATACAGAATGCTGATTTCCAAAATTCATATTTGCATTATCAGCACTATATGCAGACACATACATTGGGTTCAAATGAAATTTCTCAAAGACTTTCAAATAACATTGAAGTTATAGAATTTGCACTTTCATCTGCTCTTTCAACAAAATGCAAAATTTTGTTTTCAATGCCTTTGCTAAAATCAAAATATCTAAAGCAAAAAGTAAATTTACATTTTCCTGTTTCCTTTCTTTGAGGAATCATTAGTAACTGAAAAAAATTGGCTAGACTTTTCATGTTATTAATAATTTCCAAAATTATTGATGCTTTTTGGAGCAAGAACATTCTTTGCTAATAATTCCAATTTAGTTCTACTACATGACACTTTTGCCACAATCTCCAAATCTAGGAACAAGGATGCTGATAACTTGTTACTGCAATCTAAATTGTTATATCTATTATGTTTTACACAGTGATATACAAGTCCTAGTTCACATACTGTTACACTGTCAAATTCTGTTTTCTTCACATTGACAAAGTATTTTGACAGTTTTCCACTTCCAAAACTACACCTTTCCTTCCTTCAATGACCTTTTTATTGAGCATGCTGTTTTACATCAAACTGTGGCCGATGCTGAAGTCTATTGCAGAGTTTATAGTAGGTATGATTATGTGAAGGTCCAGGAGCCAACTACTTAAAAGTCTCTTTCCATTTTTTTAAATACACTTGACTGTACTACAATCCCTTCTTTTTCTTTGATTGCTTATTTTGAACTAGTGTAAGGATTAAATTATTAATTCTCTACACATACCATGTGTCTTCAAATATACAACTCAATATTAAAAATACCAGTAACATTACATCCAAACAAGAACAGAAACTGTAATTCACAAACTTCAAAACACAAAAAAGTTGATGCCAAATAAATCTATCAAAGCCATCTATATGATGTCACTGTAATTACAATATTCTGTGAATTTTAAAATAAAATCCTTTGATGTATATGATGCAAAATATAAAAGGAAGAAATTGTTTTACAGGCAAAAGAAAAATTTAACAAGGAAACAGCATGACATTTGGATTGCCGATTTTGATCAAACTCAGTGAGGTTATAGTGAATCCCCAATGACTGACATGTGCCAAGCAGTAACATGCAATACTCAAAAGTAAATGAGAAAGTTGAGGTTAAAAATTACAAATCAGTTAAAACCTTTAGAATTTTTGCCATTTGTAGAATGGCTGGTGGTTCAGTGGGGGCACCAGTTTCGTAATCATGAGATTGGTGTTTTGAATCTCAATGTAATTTTTTTTATATAAGACTATAATTTTCATTTGTTCTTGGTATTTTTAAGTTTATTATATCTATTTAGAAATTATTTTCAAATATTTATGTACTGTACATATGGGATTCATACTAACATTTATTTATAATTTATTTGGAAAGAGGATTAGATATAAACAAAATTATCATTATCCAAGGCTAATTTTGTTAATCAAAAAGACATTTATTTTTATTAACATTATTTAATCTGTTTGCTTTCCAGGAGCACAATTTTGCAGATGATAATTGTTGTAGAAGCATGTAAAACAATAAACATTTCTGTAGTGTGTGCATTGAATAAATGCAGATTTTTACAATAAGAAGATTTACACATGTCACTGGAAAAACAAACTTAATTAATGTTTAAAAACACTTCTCAGTCATCAACTAATATGAAGGAAAATCATTCATACTGTATTACATTTGAAAATATCAGAACACTTAATGTTTTTTTTTCTATTACCTTTGCAACTTCTGAAACTGATGAAGAACCCTCAGCTGCAATAGGTATTGATTTTGTATATTGTCGTGCAGTGATTCTTCTGCAGAGTACATTTCTACGCTATTGATGTTAGCACAAGATATCAAAGTCATCGTTTGCTCTTTAGAAAACAAAGATGTAATTATAAACACATTTAGGTCAAACAATGACTTTGTTGCCAGAGTATGTACTGTACATGAGTATACAGAAAATGCTTTGTTTTTAAATAAATATTGTTAGGTAGCATTTCTTAATTGCTATTGACATTGCCTTGTTACTTGAAACATATGGATTTTATTATTGTTATGTTTTATTACCCTGTTTATTGTGCATTTCTATTTTTCTAAAAATAAACGAGCAAATATTTATTGACATTGTCACAATGCCAGGCTGCAATTTTTAATCATATTTTTAATTTATTTAATTTAAAATATATGCTCTCCACCTCAAATTAGTACTGTATTGTCTTACCCCTGTACATCATACTTTTCCTTTAACAACAGAGTCATGCCAGTCATCTATTAACAGCTTTCAGGGGATGTTTTGAATTGAAATAACATGACTTCCAGTGTGCATCGGACGTTTGTATATAGTTAATCGGGGCCTCCTGCCCCTAAGCTTTCCATATCTGGTCTAGGATTTCATCTATCTAACTCCATTCTCAAGCTTAAAGAAAGACAGATGGACTGACAACAGTGGAAATTTATAGGTCTACAATTTTTTCAAATTGCAGCCCAACAAAATTCTATTTTAGACTAACTGATGGATTATTACTCAAAGGAAAATTCCTTATCCTAATGCAATCTAAAATTTATTCTTTTCAGTTTTTCTTAATTACTGTGCAAACAAGTTGGAGATTTTAAAGTGTTTAAGAGCTCTTATTTATGCATTGTTCAAAAGTGTACCAGTATGGGATAAAATAAACACTAGTTTTGGAATAGTTTTTGTTTTTCAATAGATAAAAGATAAATTTCAATCTCTGTTCTCTTAAAGCATGAAGCTGTTCACTGAAATAAAAGAGATTAGAAACCAGTTTATTTTGCAGTTGTGACAAAGGTAGCCAAATTAGGCAAAAAATTCCAAAACTGGGTTACTTTTCATGAACTTTTTTAATCATTTTGATACAGAGATCTCATGCATTTTGCAACTTGCAACTTTTTATTTTATTTTACTCTTTTTAACTACATGCTATTTTTCAGCTAATTTTTCTACTACTAAAGAGTTTGTAATTCTTCTTAAGAATTAACTAGAATTTACTGTACTTAAATGTTCATCACAGTCTAGACTTTTATTTAGCTCTCATACAAAAATAATTGTAAAGTTCAGCAAAGTTTGTCTTCAGAGAAAAAACAAAATTAGAAATTTTGGATAAGGTGATGACAAGTTTAAAAAAGCAGAAATAACAATAAAATATACCATAGCAAAAAATACATTATCAACAATTAAACAACAAAAAAATTACTTGTGCGAGTAGTTAATTTGAGCATACTTGAAAATAAGGTACAAAATGGGATACAAATGGGATTTTTATCCATTATAAAATTAATGTTATTTTTACTAATACAAAATAAAATCTTTAAGACTGCATTTTATTAATAAATAAGCATTCTACATAATTCATTTGTTCAAGAAACAAAAGGCTAAAGAGGTTCACTAGGAGACAAAAGGAACCCAGTGTACCCTGGCCCTGTACAAGCTCTCAACAGCCCTGAGCATTTTATACAGGTTTTTGAATAATAATATAAATTTTGGTAAAGAAAAAATATATACTTTTTCTAATCTTTATTATAATTTATTTATGTAACTTATATTATTAACAAGATTTAACAATTACTTTTAACAAGATTTATTTTAATTAAGCTATTATGATGTATATTGATTTATTCAATAATGCTATTGTTTATTTTAATAAAAAAATTATATATTAATTATAAACAGTTATAAAGCCTTCATTTATAATTAAAAAATAAATTTTGAAGCTTCCAATTTTATCAAGTTTTGGGAAACAGATTGCAAATTTAAATATTTATATTATCAAAACATACTGAAAAAATAGTTCGAACTATTGCATTAGTTTTTTTATTAAATGTTATAAAATTAAAATTAAAAATTTTACTCAAATATATTAAATTTTAATTCAATTAAGTCTATTTTAAAGACATTTTATTCAATTTTCAATATAAAGTATGAAAATTCATTATCCAATAAAACATATTGGTTTTTCAGACTACTTAAACTATTGATGATATAAATATAAATGAACAATTACAAAGATTTTCATTTAAATTATAAATTGATCAATTACAAAACATTAAAAATTAGCAATTACAAAAATTGCTGTTATTTTATTTACTGTAAAATAACTTCGAAAGTTTAGTTACATCAGTAAAGACGGATAATGAAGAAATGGAAAAATTGATTTTTCCAATTTAATTTGAAAGCTGTAACTATTAGATTATTTAATAAATTCTGTTATGCAATAAAATCTTTTTTTAAAAAAAGTATTTTGTCTGCAAGAAAATAGATGGATGGATTCCCAATAACACTGCCAATAATTTTTATTCAAATGTCTTATCTTAATCAAAATTTTTAATTAAATTTATTGTAGTAAACAGATTGAATCTCAAAGTATTTTAAATATTTAGTAAGAAATGTCAATTAACAAACTGAATAAAATAATTTCATTTAATCATTTACAATTACTCATCCCTGGATAAATTAAAAATCAAAACTATAGATTAATAAGAAAAATTTTATCATTGAGTTAACCAAAGTAATTTTGCAACCATAAATTAAATGAAATTCATTCTTATGAAATTTCTAAAAAGTATTTTATTATATGTATGAAAATATTTTAAAATATATATACAGTATACTCTATTTAATTTCAGTACAAACACTTATACATAACTGAATAGAACTTGTGGGCATTATTTTAATTGTAAAAAAATTTAAATATATTTAAATTGAAAAACACATTTTAAGTTTAACATTTCAATAAACAATTTTTAAAAATAATACTATATAATGGTATAAGAAATTTGTTTAGACAATGTAAAAAAAAAAAAAAAAACATAAGCTAGTAAATGTATTCTTTTAATAAAAAAAAACTATAAAGAACTATCCGATAAACATAAATCATTCAAACTATCAAAAATAGTGCAATATAATTCAGTTCAAGATTTAAGACAAAATTTAAATAATCTTCCAAAACCCGAGCTGTATAAACTGTACGACTAACTTATCGATGCCCTCAAAAGTTTGGAGATAAATACTGCAAAAATTGAATTTTTTGCTTTAATATCTAATAAGCTAATTGTAATAACTTGAGTAAATTTATTTGCTGATAACGACTATCGTTACTGATTCTAAAATGTTTGTAAATAAAAATAATTGTTTTATAATCTGTAAGCTGTCCTGCATCAGCAACTGGGTGACAACTCTTGTTGCTAATAAATTTGTTTAAGAATGAGTGAACATATGATTTTATTAATATAGAGAAAATAATTATAAAATTACGGCTTTTATTTCCAAGACAATAAATGAAAATTTTATTTCTTATCATTTCTTATCAATTTTATTATTATTCATAGATAATCAAATGTTATAGCCAGATTCTTATCAGGCCCCACAGTAGCCTTCTAAGAATCTGGATGTAATGTCTGATTAGTAATATTTATCAGGATGATTGTATATTCAATTATTATTCATAACAATACAATCAATATTATTCACAACAATGCAGTCAATACAAAATATTCTATGTTTTTAATGTATTAAAAATATAAAATATGGTATATAAAACTGTTTAATAATAAAAATTAAAAAATTTATCTAAAATAAAAATCATTAAAAAGTAAGTCTAGACAAAATGTTAAATACAGTATATAAATAAATTTAATTAAGTTTTAATCAATAAAGTAAAATATCTGTCGTTATGCACTTCACATGTGAATTAGGCATTAGGAGAATCTCCGAATTTCATTTTAATCAAATTTAGTTTATTTTCAATATAATTTATCTTGATTTAAACTGGCAAATAGCCAAAGTTAGATATTTTACAGATGTTTTACAATCTGTTTTGAGTATTCATTCCACTGATTATGACACCACTATTAATATATTATCATTATATATATTTATTTAAATATTTAAAATGAAATATATTAATAAAAATCGTATAATTAGTTAAAAAGCAATTAATCAAAATAAAATGAATAATTACCTGTTCACCATGTAAAAGATCTTCCAATAATTCTGCATTTCCCCATAAAGCTGCCTGATGGAGCAAAAGACCAGAAAATTCTTCTTCGTTATCATCTTCAGCCATAACTAAGTTTTATTACTCAAATACCTATTATTGAGAAAAAATAGTACAATTTAATACAAATATTGAAAAGTGATTAACTTTAAAAATACAACTATACGTTTCAAGCTATGTAATTTTTACACATAAAAAGCAGAACTGAAAAAAAAAAAATTAATAATTTTTAAAATTTTTTATTAAAAACAAATGATATCTCACGCAATAAACAACAATAGCAAACTCATTGAATTATTTCATTGCTTTGCAAAGGATAGTTCACCGACCTTGAAATTTCATTAAATATATTCACAAATTATAAATTTATTAATAAGTTAATCATATTTTATAAGGTATATGAAAACATAACCTTGAAATGTAACTTATGACAAGTGAGTGTGAAAATTACTACCAGTCTATAGAAATAACTATAACTTCCTTTTTTCTCCATTTAATAACTTCCCTATCTTGTTGTTCAATGCATTTATCCTTCTTTTTACCGTATCACGTCAAGGATCAGCGGTACAACAGTTTGAAAATCTAGTGTTATTGACCTCAATAGAAACATTCTTCCACATATTAATGATTTTTCTTTTATACCATAATCTATTTTTAAAAACAGGCTCATTTAATAAAAAGATTTTATTTGATTTGTATAAGCTTAAAAGAATCTGAACTGTTTTATTTTATCATTAATTCAACTTTAACTTAAAAAATTAACTAGTAAATTAATTCTGAAAATTTCGACACAAGATTTTTCGATTTATTTTATTTTTTTAGCGAGTTCAGTTATATTTCTATAAATATTTAACAAGTTAAAAAACAATAATCTTTTCTGAAAGAAATCTTAAAGATTTTAATGCTTATAAAATATTTCAAAATTCAATATTTTATTATTTTTACATGTGAAAATTTAGTTCTTTAAATATTTATAAACAAAAAAAAAATGAATTTTTGCATTTTTATTCCTATAAAATATTAAATTAAAAATACATAATTTATATATATGTTATTATTAGAAGTCAATGATAGAAAAAGAATATATTTATAAAATTCTATACTTAATGTCACACAAAAATCGAAAAAAAAATCTAATTTTATATTATTTGATACTAATACTTTTAATTAATAAAACTTTTTTAAGTGATAAACTTTATAACATGAAACACATAATGAAAACGACATCGATACTTATTGTAAAATTCAAACACCGGAAACCAATTATAGGAGAACAATAGCTATTAGTTTTCCACTTTCGCCGATTAATATAACAACTCCTTTGTTAGAAAAATCAAATATAATTACTTTAAAAAATGTTTAATCAAAATGAAAGGCGATCAGTCGGTTATTCGAAAGTGAAAATGCGATAATCGCAATTTTCGGTCACGAAACAACTTTTATTATCACACGAATAAAAACGTTAAAATGTCACGATTTCGCTCCATATTTAATCGAAACAATCCCTATTAAGGAGAAATTCTAAGAAACGTCATTTTTTTTTTAAATCCTACGCTTAAAAATCAAAGAAAATAACATCCATCCACGCTTTAATTCAAACCAATCGCATTCGACTAGATAGAATTTTCTATAACTTATTTACGAATATGTCGCGAATATTATCAAATGTTAATATTTTATAAGAAAAAAGTCGATAAGCAAGTAGACTTACATTTTAAACATAATAATTCTAAAATAAACCTTGCATCGGCAATAAATAGTAATTTAATAAATTGTTAATTATTAAAAAAAAACAAAATTAGGACATTTCTCTATTGTAATTTTAATACGACAATTTATGGCAATTGCATTATTTAAGATAATAATTCATTTATATTTCTCTGTGATATACTAAATGCTAAATCTTCGAGAATTTTAAATGATGTAATTGAATATTTACCATATTTTCGCGGGAGAAATTGATGAAATTAATACACATGTTTTTATACGTATTGCAACAATTAATAATGCACATGATCTTTTCTTGTGACTATGCAAAATGATATTTCGTTACTTCGTTGTGATTTTATTACACGAAGAAGTCATATTTAATTAATATTTTTCTTGAAATTTAACAATTCCTAAAGTTGTTTACATTCCTCATTGCAGAGTAATAATAAGTACTACGATCGAGTTTTCATTCATTTCATTCATTAGGCTAATGATAAAATTAACACTTACGGTTTAATAGCGAGTATTGTGTCGTTGACTTTTTTGTTTCAATTTAAATAATTCTCTTTTGTAACTGGAGAAAAGTTAACGACTTCTAAACATTACCGAAAATGTAACATCTTCCGAAGAAAATGAACACTTCGACCATTAGGCTTATACGAGGGAAACTGCCGCCATTCTCGCGAGGTGGAGCCACCTCGATGGTAAATATTACATTTAACTACAATCGCTCCCCCATTGGCTTATTTTCTCACGTGATTCTCTTTCGACACCCGTATTGAGTGATTTAAATCGACAATTTATCCTTCTATCGATTGATCTTTATTATATTTTTGTCGGCCAATTGGATTAACATTATCTAAGCATGGGATAATGCGTCACGACAATGTTATTAACGTCGTTTTCGTATGATTTTTTACGTGTGATGTATTGTACTGTACAGTACAGTATAAAACAATGTTTAATATTGTACTTTAAAAAATATGATTCTTATTCGTGTTAATAGCAAAATTTTATCCTGACAATGTTTTTATTAATAAAACATGATCTGAAATTCGCTGTTTGTGTGACTAAAATATAATAATGGAAAATAAAGTTTACATCTTAGATTGGACTGATATGGGATAATACAATACAATACATGGGCGGTGTGCCAAGGAGGCCTCTCGATAGGACGTTCTGTAGGAAATTGGCCCCTGTTCAGGTGTTACCGGGATTATTAGAGATAAGGTTGTTCGACTGGGAGAAAGTAGTTCATGCAGAGCTCACAGTTGGCTAAGATAGCAGTCGACATACATTTTTTTCCATTAAAACTGTTTCCGCTCTGTGAGCACTAAGAAAGTCTTTTTAGCAAGCCTAATGTAGTTTCGGCCAAGCCACAATGGGTTAGCTGGGTGATGAAGGACGGGACACATCCTGATATATCATTCCCAGAATGGTAGGCTGTCATCTTAGCCATTCGACCAACCGGCCGTCAGACGACATACATTATTAAAAGTAGAAACTTTTCGGCTAAAAGTAAATAAAACGACACTCAAAATACCATAAAACGTTGGCATTACTCTCTATTCTTAAATATTTGTTACTTATATAATATTAACAGTGGCGTGCCGTCATTGGAAGCGATGGAAGCGCCGATTCCACCTTCCAATGACCTTCCCTTGAATTTTATAAAATATAAATTTTCATATTTTAACCTACTTTGAATTAATTAAAATTAATATTTTATTATAACTGCATTATGTATCTTTTACAAATTTCTATACTACATGTGAAAAAAAACGATAAGGTTGCTATTGTATATTCGAATAATTCGGTGGCGGAAGGAATGTCGAAACCGGGTCAGTCTCCAATCAGCCAGATTATATAAGCATTAGCACATGCGGTTTACAGTGCACCAACCTCACCCGGTTTAGCTGGTAGAAGCGACACACTCGTAAAGAGTACAGCTTTATATCCCGGAGCGGTTGTGGGCTGTTATCCGCCTGCCTGTCAACTTCCAAGCAGCCAGATTATAGGCATTGGCGCATGCGCTTTACATAGCACAAACGTCACGGTTTAGCTGGTAGAAGCGACACACTCGTAAAGAGTACAGCTTTATATCCCGGAGCGGTTGTGGGCTGTTATCCTCCTGCCTGTCAACTTCCAAGCAGCCAGATTATAGGCATTGGCGCATGCGCTTTACATAGCACAAACGTCACGGTTTAGCTGGTAGAAGCGACACACGCGTAAAGAGTACGCGACTTTATATCCCGGAGCGGTTGTGGGCTGTTAGCCGCCTGCTAGATATTCGGCCACCCTCGCCCGATTATGTGAGTCACGAGCAGACTAGATCAACGGCGGGCAACCCGCGGGCCAGCTACGGCTGGCAAAAAGTTTCTATCCGGCCCGCGAGATCTTCTAATAGATTATTAAATTGGAAAAATAACTAATTAATAGTTATTTTTCCAATTCTTTGTAATTTTCGAAAACGATAAGAGAAATAAATGTAGTAATTAACTTTTTATTTATTTATTTCATATTTGCAGACTAAAAAAATTACAAGTCACAAGAAGGCGTCAATTAACTACTACGGCGCGGAAAAAAACGTAAAATTTATTCTGGCCCATGTTATAAAAAGGGTTGCCCACCGTAGACTAGATTTATAACTTAACCCAACCGATAGGAATTTACTGGCACGTTTTTATGATAGTTCTGTATAGTTGACAGGAGTTTAAAAAAACTCCATTAAAATATTTGATATATTTATTCTGCGTTTATTCCGTTCTCCCATCTTATATTACTTACGGATTTCGATGTTAAACCGGTGATATTACGATTTAGTATGTTCCATCTGTAAGGGGATGCAGAAAAAACGTGTACAATTCTAGTACAGTGTTAAAAATTAACTGTTACTTTGGCAGCATCATTTACAACCAAATTTAATGAATGAGACGTACAGTACATACAATGGTACAAAAAAAAAAGCTCTAGAATTTATTTTTCTTAAATTTACGATTTATATATCCGTTGTCATAAAAATTTGTCTTTCCACTGTTTTCCCAAGACTACAGATATTCAGGTACAAAGTAACTGGTTTCGACTTATTTCTACTTAAGAAGTGACTAAATAATTAAGAGATTAGGGAATATGGACATAAATAAAACCCTGTTGAAAGAGCCAGAATTTTACTTCAACAAAAGCTTAACAGAACCAATCACTCGCTCAGTACAGTGGGAAACTGATTTCCGTGTACACCTGGTATTAAAACGAATTAGTTAGAAAACGAAAGACTATTAAGTTTAACATAGTTAGATTTTTACAGCTACGGTGAGAAACGTTTAAAATTTACAACAGCCCTGTGGCGTCCTTTGAGATATACTAGTGATGCGACAAAAGAGGCATTTGACATTGACCGGTATCGGCACCCTGGGGATTTGGCACGCACACACTCACTACACACCTACCTGGACCGTCACTAGTTCCATCCATTAGCTACTCGTATCAAGATATTTGACTAAGTGGATTGTTTTAAGATTTAAAAAGTAAAGAATATTTTATGTTATTTTTATGTACGTTTCTTTACAAAGCTATATTTTAATTATAATTTTCTTTAAAAGTATATTAATACAATCGAACAATACATTGTACCAGGTATGTATATCCATCGCACATTTTATTTCACCGAGTAAGTTTTTATAATTTATTTTTAATTTTAGCCCTTATATCGTGGCTAGCGATTCGGAATGTAATTGTGATATTAAAAATACATTTAGAGAAGTCTATAGTTTTTACTGGCTTATCGAACAAATGAATACGAATGGACCCTAGACCAGTGATTCTTAACAGGGGGCCGCGGCCCCTGGGGGTCCATAAGAAGTTTGCCGGGGGCCGCCAAATTATGCAAAATTTCCTTCAGAATATAATAAAAAGAAAATTGATGTATAATCCGAATATCGTATTGAAAAGTGAAATAAGAAAGATAAAGTTTTCCTATTTAGTTTTTATTTATTTATTTTGTATTTCTTCCTACATACAACTTTGTTAGTACAGAAGAAATAAATGTAAATATGCTACTTACACCGCAGTATTTACTTCTTTTATTCCAAAGCAATTTTAAGAAACTATTAATGCTTGGAATTTTAAAAATAATTAGGAAAAATAGTAGGCTTTGAAAATTTAAATATTTTTGCAAAAGATATGCAAAATCCTTACGACAAGTGGGCGTTTTAGTTTTAGTTTAGTTTTAGCATCGACATTGGATCGATTTATCGACATGTTTCTTATTTTATTTTCTGTTAAAAATTAATGGAGTTTTCATGTTTAATTGTGAAGTTTGAATATACATTAATATGATATAAATAGATAATGAAATAATAAAGTTATGATTTACATTTATTATATAAAAAATAAAGCAATAATAAAAAAATCAATTTATTATAGATAAATTATCAAATTATCAAATATAAATTATTATTAAAAAATGGGGGTCACAAAAAAATTATGAAATATTTGGTGGGCGGCGAGTATAAAAAGGTTAAGAACCACTGCCCTAGACCATCACTGACGCGCAATTAACTGATTACCCCTGGAAGTCGGCTTCTTACAGAAACACAGCTTCCCTGTCATCAAATGTCACGGCACGCCACTGAATATTAAGTAAATTATGTTTAATTATTTAACATGTGAAAGGAAGTAATAATATTTACACCTAACTTCCAATTATCCGTGCTAGGTAGTGTACGGGTATGAACAGAATATCGGAAAACACGGATAATCCAATTATTAACAGATAGAGACTAAGCACACTGTAGATAGTTTTTTACACAAAGAAATTACAACTAGCAGTTTTTTGACGAACGTGTATACATACACTATCGCCGTAAACATTATACTAATATGCAAGATCTCACACTCCCCCAACTTTGCCTAATGCAAAATAACTATTCCAGGGCTAATGACTGACTTCTCCGTTAGAACTGATAGTTGAGAAAGGAAAGAAAAAGCGAATGTTGCTTATAAGATAGTTTGTCATTTTACAGTAATTCTAATATTTTGACAATGTTCGGGTAATCCGCGCACGGATAATCGGGATTTCGGTGTATATACATACTCAAAAGTATATAAAAAAAATTGAAATAAACGAGAATTATGTGAGGTTTGCGAATTATTTTTAAAAGTTTTGAGAAATGATTAGTTTCTTTTATAATCTTAAAGTTCTAATCATATCTAATTTTCACGATTTTATCATTGTAAAATCACTTTAAAATCCTATAACTGTTTCTGATTTATATTTTTATTTCAAAAATATATGCTTTAAAATTGGAAATTATATATGATGCACGATTATTTCTCTGAAAATTTATAATTTAAACTTAAAAACACATTTTTAATTAAAATATTTTATACAATTTATACAAAAAACTTCGCAACTTAAATGGACCTATACTTCATCAAGTATAAATATTAGGTCCAATTTTTTTTTTTATAACTCTTTTCGCCCTGTGGGCACTAAGAGGGCCTCTTATAGCAAGCCCATTATGGGTTCGGCCAGGCCCACAATGGGGCGGCCGGATGGTGAGGGACGGAAACCGACATATCCGGACGGACCACCCCCCGAAAAATTCCTGGGGATTTTTCGACCCGTCCGGATTCGATCCCGGGTTCCCCAGGGCGGCAGGCTGCTAACCTTGACCGCTCGGCCATCCGGCCGCTAAATATTAGGTCCAATAAGCAACCGTACTCAGCCTCGCTAAATAAACAAACCACAAAATGAAACTTTTGTTAAGTGTAGTACAAAACAGCTTGATATTTGAACAATGTAATATAACAGTAAACTTCACAAAATAAAAAAATTTTCTGTAGGCGTTAAAATTTAGCCGAAGGTAACACATTGCTTAACTGGAATGAAATTTCAATGTATGAGTATGATTGCATATTAATATAGAAATAAAAAGCGGGTCGGCAAACAAACAATAGGCGAAAGAATTTTCGCGAAAAACTTGCCTTTGTAACATTTGCAATAATACGGTCAGTTTCAAACGCAAGGAAGTCAGTCTCAAATCCAGTTCGGTTTGTTTGCGCAAATGACGAAGTCGATATGCAAGCAGTTTTACGACATTTGTTCACACGGAGATCACTTCGTTAAATATTTCTGAGATTCAAAGACGCCTTTTCAGCTGATTTGTCGAAATCGCGCGGTTCCGAAAAGTGCATTCATGCAATGCTGGTATAGTGTTGAAATCTCTCGTCTTAGCGATCCGGTGTTAATATCGGGTGCAATTGAGTTTTTCTTAGCGGCATAATCCATATGTAGTTAGTTATGAGAATAGAGAGGATGAGGCCATGGTTTTCAGCTCAAAACGTGAACGTCGGACGTTCGAGCGCCGCCATCTGGCAATTCTAGAAGGTTGATAATGGCGTTTGCTACGTCTAGCATAGCGAGTAGAAGATCGGTTTAAACTTCTTCATTTTTTTCTGTTTGGGGGTTTTTTTTTTTTTGTAACTCTTTCCGCCCAGTGGGCACTAAGAGGGCCTCTTATAGCAAGCCCATTATGGGTTCGGCCAGGCCCACAATGGGGCGGCCGGGTGGTGAGGGACGGGGACCGACATATCCGGACGGACCACCCCCCGAAAAATTCCTGGGATTTTTCGACCCGTCCGGATTCGATCCCGGGTCCCCCAGGGCGGCAGGTTACGATGTATTTTATTAAAATAATGATTATTTAAGCATCTATTAATAATTTCGTACAAAACTCGGGAATTAAAGTTAAATTCAAATTTGAATTACAAAGGTTATACAAACATAAGTTCGAGTCCTTATTTCTTTATTTTCTTCCCTTTATTCCGATCAGGAACCACCATGCAACTTGCAACTTGAAGTCAAAAAAACTTCTAAAATTAACGAACAAAACACTATTAGACGACATACAACACAATTAAAAATGATCTTCGGCGCCGACCTGTCTTATAGGCTACGGCGTCTACAAAGCATTAAAAACTGTTAGTCTTCCACAATAGTATCCGTGTTATATAATTGCTTTTAGTTGCGGGCCCTCTGGCGGATTCGAGTAGTCTCAAAAAATTTACATATTTTCGTACAAAACTCGGGAATTAAAGTTAAATTCAAATTTGTTCGTTAATTTTAGAAGTTTTTTTGACTTCAAGTTGCATGGTGGTTCCTGATCGGAATAAAGGGAAGAAAATAAAGAAATAAGGACTCGAACTTATGTTTGTATAACCTTTGTAATTCAAATTTGAATCTATTAATAACATTGTAAAGAAACAGACGATTTTAATCCAGAAATTATTTAATTATTCAATTTTTTTGTAAGTGATGTGAAGTGCCTATAGAATTTACATATATTTGTCTTCATATCATCATATCATAATTCTGTAGAAGTAGAGTCAGAAGTAGAATTCAGCTTATCATAATTCTGTAGAAGTAGATTTGTTCTTCCACGGCATCTTCTATCAACAGCGTAATACGTTTGTAAATTTTCTAAAAATAATTTTCCGAGCTGCTTTCGGATTTTCATAAGCCACTACTTCCCTCAACAAAATTTTGAAGTAGTCCTATCGTACGGTAGGAGACACGACGCTAAAAAAAAAAAATAATTATTTAATGTTGTTAAACATCCTCTAAACACTAAAATAGTTTAATTTGTTTATTTACCGTCGCTGGTAACATTTGTCGTTGTTAAACGTTTCCGCCATTTTTCAACAATATCCCATGAGTCAGTGCGCGACGTGAATATCGCGCACTGACTCATGGGATATCGTTGTGAACGTGCGCCGCAACGTATTTTATTAATACTTGGAGTTCAAACGTCAAACGTGTACTTCTGCTTGCTGTTCAAGTTTAACGTTTGAACTTCGGCTGCAACCTCTCTAATGATCTTTAAACAAACGTTACGACCAATTTGTTGAAATAATTTTTCGCCAATAATCAATGTTTTCACGGTTTCGATCATGGTTATCGGCGAATCTGTGAAGATGCCCGTTTGCTCGATCTTTCATGTACAGTCTGAACACATCCACGCACGGAACTGGCTAGTGTCGTCTAAAGAAAACGAAAGCATCGGCGCACGGCAGTTGTAAACAGTAAGTAACGCAAAAGCCTGCGAGTCTGATGCTTAGCCACTGCTCTCGAAAGGGGACATCAGAAAACAGTACACGTTGACTTTTCGAAAATGTCCGAATCCGTACGTTGTCGACAATATTCTTATTCCAATGACACCTTCATTTATCTTCTCTCGTTCCCATTTGTCAGATTTCACTGTCGTCGCGACAATGCTGCCGAACGTTTTCTCCAACGCGACCACAATTCGAAAATTTCAAAGTTTTACACCAAGACGGCATCGCTCAGTTAAAAACACAATGATAATCGATTGCAACCGTGAAAACGTTAGTGTAGCAGATGATGAAAGAATAGAAACGAGCTGTAAAGGTGTTCTGAACATCGGGGACGTAGCTCAGATGGTAGAGCGCTCGCTTCGCATGCGAGAGGTATCGAGATCGATACTCGGCGTCTCCATCGTATTGTAATTTTTTCCCCTCTTTGCTTTTGTTACATCTGGAAACGTGGTACTCACGTACATCTCTGCTGTCGACTTTATATGTGAACAGTGTAGTCTGCTTCCGAAACGATATGAATTTCGGACACACGTTTTGGCGAACCGAAAAGTTGCAAAAGGGAATTTTTTCGAGCCGACATATGAAAGAGTGAATTTTTGTTTAAATTTCAGAAAAAAAATAATTTGATAACTTTTGCAAAAAACTGAAAAATATTTCGAGAATTCGATCACATCGTTTATTCAAATGACGTGATCGAATTCAAACCAGATATAATTAGAATGGATGGACAATTTTAGAAGAGAAATCAGATTTAAAAAACGAAAAGAAAACCGAACCTAGAGACGCCGAGTATTGATCTCAGTACCTCTCGCATGCGAAGCGAGTGCTCTACCGATTGAGCTACGTCCCCGATACCCTGAACCACCTGAAATTTCTTCCACATTCGAATTCACCGAGGTACAAGAGTGAAAACTATCATCCAAAATGAACGAATACTTTTAAAACGAGAATCGAAAATTATCGGAACAATAAAATTCGGCGCCTGCGGTTGAATAAAAATTACTTTTGATAGTGTTTGCTTCCATTTCATCGTAAGATTTTAGTTAAAGTTAAGATAGAAATAAAAAGCGGGTCGGCAAACAAACAATAGGCGAAAGAATTTTCGCGAAAAACTTGCCTTTGTAACATTTGCAATAATACGGTCACAGTATTATTGCAAATGTGTAATTACTTCCGTCTCAAATCCAGTTCGGTTTGTTTGCGCAAATGACGAAGTCGATATGCAAGCAGCTTTACGACATTTGTTCACACGAAGATCACTTCGTTAAATATTTCTATGAGATTCAAAGACGTCTTTTCAGCTGATTTGTCGAAATCGCGCGGTTCCGAAAAGTGCATTTATGAAATACTGGCACACAGTGTTGAAATCTCCCCACTTAGCGATTTAGTGTGGATCTCCTGTTAATTTCTGCTGAAACTGGGTTTTTCTTAGTGGAAGAATCTATACGTAGTTAGAAGAATGGTCTTTAATATTTGGTCCCGGTCAAGTATCAGCCCATTTATCTTATATACGTATATTGATTTAATACGGTTGTTTGAAATTTAAAAAAAACAAACAAATATCTACGCTCGTGGTATTTATAACATTCGATACTATTTTATTACAGAATAATCTTCCCTTTTGCCGCGAAAACAGAAAACTTGCCGAAAAGGTTGCAGATAACGAATAGATCGCATCGTTATCGGGGATAAAAGTACGGTATCGTATGAGTAGGCCTAGGCCATCTACGACAGGAAAAGATTTTAAAAATCTTTCTACATAAGATAGCTATAATTTTGAATTTTGAGTTTTTTCTCTCTCTCTCTCTCTCTCTAGCAGGGCCGGATTAACCCACTTTGGTTCCCTAGACATTTTCTTCTTACCGGGCTCCCTCCCTCTCCCACAAGAAATAGAGCACACAAAAAATATAAAACAATAAATAAAACAAAACTAAATAATGTGAAAAACTAAAACAAATCTTAAATTTTTATTAATAAGAAATATTTAATACACAACAATAAATTTTAGTTTTTCTAGAAAAGTTTGAACAGTTTGTTTATAAATTTAAAAAAAATTGAAATTTATTTTATTAAATGTCTAACAAAAGTTGTTAAACAATAACAATATTATTTTAAAATATTAATTGTTTAATTTAACCTTTTTGGTTAATATTTAAATAATATATTTTGCCCATGAAAGATAAATTAAATAATGAAAAAAATAATTTAAATAAATGCCAAGATAGTTTTAAAAAAGTAAGTATATAAATATGAATAAACTTTATTTAAAAATACAGAAAAGTAAATTATTTACAAATCTTTTCAAAATAAACAGTTTGACCGGGCCCTTCAAAAAACCGGGTCCTAGACATTTGTCTATGCGATGGTCCGGCCCTGGTCACTAGTGCAGTAACAATGGTTGTGTTCACAGTCCGAAGAGTACTGTACCAGTATGTTTTCAAATTTATCTTAGTTTTTAGAAAATTGTTTTAAAATACAATATGAAAAGACAACGAAATAAAATTCAAGGAAAATTAAACCTAAATATTAATTGACATCCATTTAAACGTTACTCTTAAAATTATGGAATAAATAATAAAGGACCGATGTTATAATTTTTTACAATGTAAAATGTTTTTTCGTGAAAATTGGCTTGTCAGTTGGCACTTAAAAATATCTTTTTTTTCCGATATAATTTACAATGGTACCGAGGCTTTATTTCGATATTGATTAAACTTCCGCGATTATTTCAGTTTGACAACTTCTTATGTATTGATGTATAAAAATGATGTATATATAGAAATAGAAAATTTTTAAAAATCTTTTCCAGTCGTAGATGGCCTAGGCCTACTCATACGATACCGTACTTTTATCCCCGATAACGATGCGATCTATTCATTATCTGCAACCTTTTCGGCAAGTTTTCTGTTTTCGCGGCAAAAGGGAAGATTATTCGGTAATAAAATAGTATCGAACGTTATAAATACCACGAGCGTAGATATTTGTTTGTTTTTTTTAAATTTCAAACAACCGTATTAAATCAATATACGTATATAAGATAAATGGGCTGATACTTGACCGGGACCAAATATTAAAGACCATTCTTCTAACTACGTATAGATTCTTCCACTAAGAAAAACCCAGTTTCAGCAGAAATTAACAGGAGATCCACACTAAATCGCTAAGTGGGGAGATTTCAACACTGTGTGCCAGTATTTCATAAATGCACTTTTCGGAACCGCGCGATTTCGATAAATCAGCTGAAAAGACGTCTTTGAATCTCATAGAAATATTTAACGAAGCGATCTTCGTGTGAACAAATGTCGTAAACCTGCTTGCATATCGACTTCGTCATTTGCGCAAACAAACCGAACTGGATTTGAGACGGAAGTAATTCCTGGCGTTCGAAACTGTGACAATATTATTGCAAATGTTACAAAGGCAGGTTTTTCGCGAAAACTCTTTCGCTTATTGTTTGTTTGCCGACCCGCTTTTTATTTCTATCTTAACTTTAACTAAAATCTTACGATGAATTGGAAGCAAACACTATCAAAAGTAATTTTTATTCAACCCGCAGGCGCCGAATTTTATTGTTCCGATAATTTTCGATTCTCGTTTTAAAAGTATTCGTTCATTTTGGATGATAGTTTTCACTCTTGTACCTCGGTGAATTCGAATGTGGAACAAATTTGATGTAGTTCAGGGTGTCGGGGACGTAGCTCAATCGGTAGAGCGCTCGCTTCGCATGCGAGAGGTACTGAGATCGATGCTCAGCGTCTCCATTTGCCGCTGTTATTTTTACAAACGTCTGCAGGAAAACGATTTTTTGGCTCCACAAAAAGTAATTCGTTTTGCGGTTCCACGCTTGTAAATGACGCTAACGACGAGTACCGCGACCGGTATGTGTGTATCGGTGTGCGCTTCATTTCATTACGGTCGGAGTCAATTTGCAGATAACAACATTGTACACGACTATCTACGGTGCTTATTATTTGCAAATTGACTGTTGCGAATTTTATAAACATCCGACATGTCGCTGTAAGCTGCAGTGAAAGTGTTCAGGAAGAACGCCAGAACGGTTAACAAAACGTTTGTCCTTGACGCGTGCAATCGATCGCAAAGAGTGCGTAGCCTAGTTTTATTACTAGTGATTTTCTACGTGCACATCCGCGTTACAAACGGCCAATAGCGTGAACTATTTATAGACGACATTTCAGCCAGTTAGTTGTCAAGGGCGTAGCTCAGATGGTAGAGCGCTCGCTTCGCATGCGAGAGGTTCTGAGATCAATACTCGGCGTCTCCAGGTTCAGTTTTCTTTTAAATCTGATTTCTCTTTTAAAATTGTCCATCTATTCTAATTATATCTAGTTTGAATTCGATCACATCATTTGAATAAACGATGTGATCGAATTCTCTAAATATTTTTCAGTTTTTTGCAAAAGTTATCAAATTATTTTTTCTGAAATTTAAACAAAAATTCACTCTTTCGTATGTCTGGCTCGAAAAAATTCCCTTTTGCAACTTTTCGGTTCGCCAAAACGTGTGTCCGAAATTCATTTCGTTTCGGAAGCAGACTACACTGTTCATATATAAAGTCGGCAGCAGAGATGTACGCGAGTACAACGTTTCCAGATGTAACAAAAGCAAAGAGGGAAAAAAATTACAATACGATGGAGACGCCGAGTATCGATCTCGATACCTCTCGCATGCGAAGCGAGCGCTCTACCATCTGAGCTACGTCCCCGACGTTCGGAACACCTTTACAGATCGTTTCTATTCTTTCATCATCTGCTACACTAACGTTTTCACGGTTGCAATCGATTACCATTGTGTTTTTAACTGAGCGATGCCGTCTTGGTGTAAAACTTTGAAATTTTCGAATTGTGGTCGCGTTGGAGAAAACGTTCGGCATCATTGTCGCGACGACAGTGAAACCTGACAAATGGGAACGAGGGAAGATAAATGAAAGTGTCATTGGAATGAGAATATTGTCGACAACGTACGGATTCAGACATTTTCGAAAAGTCAACGTCTACTGCTTTCTTATGTCCGCTTTCGAGAGCAGTGGCTAAGCATCGGATTCGCAGGCTTTTGTGTTACTTACTGTTTACAACTGCCACACGCCGATGCTTTCGTTTATTTAGACGACACTAGCCAGTTCCCTGCGTGGATGTGTTTAGACTGTACATGAAAGATCGAGCAAACGGGCATTTTTTTTTTTTTTTTTTTTTAACTCTTTCCGCCCTGTGGGCACTAAGAGGGCCTCTTTTAGTAGGCCCATTATGGGTTCGGCCAGGCCCACAATGGGGCGACCGGGTGGTGAGGGACGGGGCCCGACATATCCGAACGGACCACCCCCCGAAAAATTCCTGGGGATTATTCGACCCGTTCGGATTCGATCCCGGGTCCCCAGAGCAGTAGGCTGACACCTTGACCGCTCGGCCATCCGGCCTCGCAAACGGGCATCTTCACAGATTCGCCGATAAACATGATCGAAACCGTGAAAACATTGATTATTTGCGAAAAATTATTCCAACAAATTGGTCGTTACATTTGTTTAAAGATCATTCTCCTAACTAACTACATATGGATTCTGCCGCTACGAAAAACTTAGTTGCATCGGAAATCAACAGGCGATCTACATCGGATCACTAAGCGGAGAGATTTCAACACTCAACAACATTAATGTTAATTAATTAGATTTATCCTTACTTTAAATGGGTTTATTACTTTTGGGATGCTCAGAGAGTAAATTCTAATATACTATATTATATCATTTATTTTTTTTAGCTCTTTCTCTGAGTGTGTTAAATTAAGGAGGACCTTTGCATGTTTATCAGATGTTCAATCCTCAAGTGGGCGACAGGCTCGACTTGTTTGGATCAAATCATCCATGAAAATTTTTAAGGATTGAATTAACATGGATTGATTCGTAATTTTTTTTTTTTTTTTTTTAATATTTGACTCTTTTCGCTCTTTGGGGCTAAAAAGCCTTTGTTTGCATCGATATATCCATTATGAGTTTACTAACCCGCAGGGGAGCGGCCGAATTCTATGTGACAGAATCCAACGTTCACGGAACAGTACTCTCATAAAAAATTTTGTGGTTTTTCGTCTGCCTAAGCCATCCGCCCGTCAGCTCGAACTAGTCGAGTCCCGTTGTTCACCATCTTTTTATTGTGAAGTCGGCAAAACGCGCGTGATGACAGAATGTCCGAGTCGCTCCGAAGCATAAGCGGGTGCATTTGGCACAGAGACAAACTCCACAGTTACGAATAGTTACCTAGTTTATTATAATAAAAAGAATAAGCTTACAGCTACAACAGACGACAGTAGGCGTAGTCGGATCTTCTAATTTATTTCGTCCCTCGAAGGGTAAATCCCACTGGAACTATTCTTTCGGATTTCTTTCGGAAAGTCGCAGGCACCGGGGCGTTGTAAGAAGAAAATCCATCACGAGGTCGAGGTGCAATCCAGTTCGATACCGAGATGCAGAGGCGATTTTTTTTTTCAGTGTATGATGCCACACAATAGGAAGACGGAGAGAAGCTCCCCGCGTCCTTGGAAATACCCATTTTATAATTTTTTTTCGGATTCCAGACCGAACATTTTCATAGGTCGTTTCCGACTTACCTCCGCTTTCCGATTGGTCTTCACTCGTTACGAAATGTCACGAGATCAGAACCCAGATTGCGGGATGAGTCAACACCGACTGACAATTCGATCCCTATCGGAGATGTTCGATCTTAGGACTTACATTATTCTTTTGTCTTAATTTGAGAAATACATTTTTCTAATAATTTTCTTCAAACATGTTCTTATTTGGGCATGAAGTTTATACCTTTAGCTAAAATCGTTTTATAAATTTTTTCTAAGTTTTTTTTTTCTATTTATTTTTAGTGTGGTTACAACCCACTTCCGGAGCCCCACATTATTTGCTCGGTCAATCTTGCGAAAAGCACGGTAAAAGGCTCGCTTAGTCCCCACACCTCGAAAATGGGCTGTCCATAAATGACGTCCGCGCTGAAAGGGAGGAAGGGGATTATGACAAGTCGGACTAGGGAGAGGAGAGCGTAAACTTCAGTGGACGTCCGTTTTATTTCATTAAATTTTCTACAGTTTATGCATTTTATTATTCATAAAGTGATAAAGGTTTTGAGTGGGTTGACGTCCGAAGAGGGGAGGGAGTTACGGAAACTCGGATAAAATGGGACAATGAGAGTAGGGAAAGTAAAAATTTCAAAAAAAAACCCCCAAAAAACGAGGAAGTAATTTATAGACAGCCCAAAAAATGTCAAAATTAAAATAAAATAAAAAAGCATTTCGGATATCCGGTCATTAAACCGATCATATTTTTTTTTTTTTTTTTAACTCTTTCCGCCCTGTGGGCACTAAGAGGGCCTCTTTTAGTAGGCCCATTATGGGTTCGGCCAGGCCCACAATGGGGCGACCGGGTGGTGAGGGACGGGGCCCGACATATCTGAACGGACCACCCCCGAAAAATTCCTGGGGATTTCTCGACCCGTTCGGATTCGATCCCGGGTCCCCCAGAGCGGTAGTCTGCCACCTTTACGCTCGGCCATCCGGCCGCTCCGAAAAAAAAAAAAAACAAAAAGGATAGTTGGCAACTGAATCAATAAGAAATTCTGATGTCTAATGTTGGCAACATTGAATTAATAACGATAGTTGGCAACATTGATTTCACGGTAGCCATTTTGTTTATCGATATTTTGAGTGACAAACATGGAGACTCTATTAGAACAACAGCGAAGATATCACGAAGAGAGGGAGCGTTTGGTCGACGCTATGGTGAAAGAAATGTTACACAGAAAAAGCACAGTAAGTTCTACGAACTTCTATTAGTGCATTGGTTTGATATTAAGTAAAGAAGAATTGAAATTAAAATATTTTAATTTTTGTTAGAAGTAGTAAGTTTATAAAAGGATCAGAAATAACTTCAAAAATTTTATATCTAAGTAAAATTAGAGTGTAGTTTTAAAAAACTGCAAATGTTATTACTATTCTTTAAAAAGAGAAAAATGAGTAAAAGTAAATAGATTTCCAACAAATATTATCTACTTTATTCAAAATAATTGTATTACTAATGGCTGCGTTCGGCAGTGGCGTGCCGTGATATTTGATGATAGGGAAGCTGTATTTCTGTAAGAAGCCGACTTACAGGGGCAATCAATTAATTGCGCGTCAGGGACCGTTCGTATTCGTTTGTTCTTATGCTAGTAAAAACCGTATACTTCTTTAAATGTATTTTTAATAGATTATCTGACGTACTTAATAAATAAGAAAGTTCAATATAATTTCCTTCGTTATTAGATTCAATAAATTCCCTACGCCCTCTAAATGCCAATTCTCGCTTTGAGAAAAAACATATAACGTTTGTTAATTTAGATATATCTATTAATTGTAATTATCTTATAATTTTCAATACTTATTTTATATTGTCTACCAATGTTAAATTCTATTCCGCTTTGAATTCCAAATTGCTTCAATTTTACAAAAGAATCGTCATTCATCACAAATTTTATTGTCAAAATGTCTAAATTTTTTTGTCGACGTATTTATATTTAATTCAGGCATCGGTCTTTCTCTTTTAATAATGTTTTCTTTTTCATTACATGGTCTTGAGCCAAAACTTTTTTAAAATAAATTTTTGAATCACTAGTCACAATATAAGGGCTAAAATTAAAATTATAAAAAAAACTTGGTAAAACAAAATGTGTGATGAATATACATGCCTAGTACAAAAAATTCTTCAATTGTATGAATATACTTTTAAAGAAACTTATAATTAAATATAACTTTGTGAAGAAACGTACATAAAAATAACAAAATATTCTTTACTTTTTAAATCTTAAAACAATGCACTTAGTGAAATAGCTCCCTACGAGTGGCTAATGAATGGAATCTGAGGTAGGTAGGTGTGTGCGTGCCAAATCCCGAGGGTGCCGATACCGGTCAATGTCAAATGCCACTTTTGACGCATCACTAGTATATATCAAAGGATGCCACAGGGTTGTTGTAGATTTTAAACGGTTCTCACCATAGCTGTAAAAATCTAAATAGGTTAAACTTAACAGATTGTCCGTTGTTCGTTTTCTAACTAATTCGTTTTAGGACCAAGTGTTCACATAAATTTTCAAAATTTACAACTTTTTGGTCACTCTCATTGAACTGGAAAAATTTCTGTCTTTATTACATCTAATATTACGAACAGATCAGTCCCCACTGTACTCGGCAAGAGATTAGTTCGGTTAAGCTTCTGTTTAAGTAAAATTTCGGCTTTTTCATCAGGGTTTTATTTATGTTTCTAATTCCCTAAACGCTTAATTATTTAACTACTACTTAAGTAGAAATAAGTCGAAACCGGTTACTTTGTACCTGAATATCTGTAGTCTTGGGAAAACAGTGGAAAGACAAATTTTTATGACAACGGATTTATAAATCGTAAATTTAAGGAAAATAAAGTCTAGAGCTTTTTTGTGCCTTGTACGTCTCATTCATTAAATTTGGTTATAAATGGTGCTGCCAAAGTAACAGTTAATTTTTTAACATTATATAAGAATTGTACATGTTTTTTCTGCATTCCCTTACAGATGGGACATACTATAATCGTAATATCACTGGTTTAACATTGAAATCCATAAGTAATATAAGATGGGAGAGCAGAATAAACACGGAATAAATATATCAAATATTTTAATGGAGTTTTTTTTAAACTCCTGTCAACTATACAGAACTATCATAAAAACATGCCAGTAAACTCCTATCGGTTGGGTTAAGTTATAAATCTAGTCTAGGGTGGGCAACCTTTTTTATAACGTGGGCCAGAATAAATTTTACGTTTTTTTCGCAGGCCGTAGTAGTTAATTGACGCCTTCTTGTGACTTGTAATTTTTTTAGTCTGCAAATATGAAATAAATAAAAAGTTAATTACTACATTTATTTCTCTTATCGTTTTCGAAAATTACAAAGAATTGGAAAAAATAATTATTAATTAGTTATTTTTCCAATTTAATAATCTATTAAAGATCTCACAGGCAGGATAGAAACTTCTCGCGAGCCGTAGCTGGCCCACGGGCCTTGGGTTGTCTGCCGTTGATCTAGTCTACTCACGATTCACATAATCGGGCGAGGACGGCCGAATATCTAGCAGGCAGGTGGCTAACAGCCCCCAACCGGTCCGGGATATAAAATTAGAAGCTTTATATGTGAAGCATCCACCAGCTAAACCGGGTGACGTTGTGCTCTGTAAAGCGCATGCGCTAATGCCTATAATCTGGCTGCTTGGAAGTTGACAAGCAGGCGGCTAACAGCTGAGAACTGGTCCGGGATATAAAATTAGATGCTTTATGCGTGTGTTGCTTCTACCAGCTAAACCGGGTGAGGTTGGTGCTCTGTAAACCACATGTGCCAATGCCTATATAATCTGGCTGATTGGAAACTGACCCGGTTTCGACACTCCTTCCGCCACTGAATTATTCGAATATACAACAAGGACGACGCCAGCCAATGGGTAAGGGGGGGCAAAATGATGTAAATTGATAGAGGATATGAATTGTATGTAGGTAAAATAGAAACGATTCATAAAGTTTTAATCATTTACTATGTACCGGAAAAGAAATATCTCAAATAAAAAATTTTCTTTAACTTACAAGAAGCCTAAGAAGATTATTTTAATTAAAACTTAGCATTTAAATAACTTTTTTGAATTTCCAGGGGAGGGCAACTGCCCCTCTGCCCCTCCCCCTGGCGACGCCCTTGATATACAATAGCAATCTTATCGTTTTTTTCACATGTAGTATAGAAATTTGTAAAAGATACATAATGCAGTTATAATAAAATATTAATTTTAATTAATGCAAAGTACGTTAAAATATGAAAATTTATATTTTATAAAATACAAGGGAAGGTCATTGGAAGGTGGAATCGACGCTTCCATCGCTTCCAATGATGGCACGCCACTGGCGTTCGGCAGACTTGACAGTTCCAGAGGTGTTGAGTATTTTTCTGATGAGTTCCCCCTACGGTAGCGTTCTTTCGGAACATGTTTGGTGTTTTGATGTCACATTTGGCAGTGTTTCGTTTACGCTACCTATTGCTACCCGAAACTGTCTGATGAGGCTTTTTGTTTTGATGCATACATCACTTGTCATTTAGCGGATCCGGGTTGCTACGTAATGGCTACCGATTCGCTCGGTTATGACTGTTGAGTCTGATGAATGCAGCTGATGCCTGCAGTCGGCATGCTCGGCAGTTGTAACTATTCACGGGTGTTTTGGCTGGTAAGTGTATCAGTGTGGATTTGCCAAATGATGAGTGATGTATGCTTTGGAACAGGAAGTTAATACCAAAATATTATATTTTTTAAAATTTATATTAGAATACCTGTTTTTGGTTGTTCATGAATGCTTAATGCTGTAATGAATACCTTTGTATTGATGTATAATGTCTTTATTCTGGGTGCAGCTGTTGTTCAGTTGCAGCTAGTGAAAGGTATTGTAAATGAAATACACTACTAAATGTGACATCAAATCACCAAACGTGTTCTGAAACAGTTCTACTGTAGAAATTCAGAAACTAGTATTCAGCAGTAAAATATTTGACTGTTCTGAAACTGTTGTCTGCTGAATACGACCAATGATGTGGATATAAACATTCACTGATGTAACTACAAATAGAATTATTGTATGTGAAAAAAATGTGACTTAAACTGAAGATAACTTGTTAAATGAGTTGAAAAGTTTTGTTCAAATACAGTAAAATCTGTCCAAAGTGGAACCTGACTAAATGAAAAAAATTTTAAACACAACAATTTTCATGTAAATTAAAACTTCTGCCACATATATAAAAGAATTGCCACAATTTCACACGTTAATCAAATTTCTCATTAAGCAAGGGATACCTATATTTTATAAAGTTCAGGAAATTTATTAAGGGATAAATTTAATAAATATATACTTTTGTACATGGATTATACAGAATTTCTTAATGAATAATAAATAAATAATGGCTGTTTTTCTTTTTTTCAAACCACATAGATTTATGGTTGTGGATTAGTAACAGGATAAACTACTATAATTTATTAAAACATTTTATTTTTAGTTTTAATAATTTGGAAATTATAAAAAAAATATATAACTGTTAATTAGAAAAAACAACTAACTAAAAAGTTGAAGAAGCAATAGTGTATATTCATAGTAAGTCAAATGCTGTTTTATTTTGTCAATGTGTCATACTGTAAGGGATGTGAGAGTTGGGAATTTTTGGACAAAGTTGGTCAGGGAAAGTCTTGGAATTTAAAACAAAAATTTAAGTAGGAACCCTATATGTTACAAATGTTTTTGGCCATTTTTCATATGGCTATCTTCGGACATTAGTAAAAACAAATAGAAAAAGAACAAAGTTGGAATGCATTCAAAACTTCCAAATGAATGTAAAAATTTGAGTATTCAAAATGTGTTTCAGACATAATTCAAATAAAACACAAATTAAATTTGTTAAGTATTAAAAATTAATAATTTTGAACTTTAGAGATTAACAAAAGTAAACGTCAGTACACTAATGAATTGGAAATAGATAACAACAGTATAAGTTTTGTATAATTAAAGAAGACAACAGTATAATTTGTCAGTTCCTGATGGACTACAACTATTGATTGATTTTACCGTTATGTTGTACTGTTTTAATTGGGCTACAATTTGAAAAAAATTGTAGACCTATAAATTCCCATTGTCATTTGTCTGTCTTTCCTTAATCTCGAGAACAGAGTTAGTTAGATGAAAGATGAGGTTCGATATGGAAACCTTAGAGGCGGGAGACCCCAATTAACTATATACAAACTTCTGATGCAAACCAGAAATCACGTTATTTCAACTCAGAAATTTTTCCCTGAAAGGTGTTAGATAGATGACTGGCACAACTCTGTTGCTATTGGAAAAGTATGATGTATAGGGGCAAGTCACTACTAATTTGAGGCAGAGTGTATATATTTTAAATTAAATAAATTAAAAGTATGATTATAAATTGCAACCCGGCATTGTGACGACGTCACAATAAATAATTGCTCGTTAGCTTTAGTTTATTATTTTATTTAATAGGGTAATTGTATATATGATGCACTGTATCATTTGTAACAACTTCAGTCTGTAAACTGTAGTTGTTATAATATTTTAAATATTTATTGTGTTTAATGCCTTCAATATTTAATATTTCTAAACCTTCAGTGGGCTGATGAGTCTGAGTACCCAAAATGCATGTTCCCTCTATTAATTAAAGCTATATTTGAATAATTTGTGTTTGGTTATTAGTATTTCTTGTCTTGTTGTGATAAGCCCTTTTAATTATAGCTGTAACTAATAGACTAACTGATTAATGTATAGTTAAACTTGGGGCTAGAAGCACATTTTAATTTAGTTCAAAATAAATTTAACTTGGATATGAACTGATCCGTATATTTTGCATTTTACACTAAAATAAAGAATCAATCACAAGATTAAGTGCATCCCTTTTATTTAGATAAAGATCTGTTAAAAGTTTATTAATTTTCCATTATTTAAATTTGTATTTATGTATTAATCAAAATTGTATTTTGAAAAATTAATTTACATATAATTTCTTCAATTTTATCAATAAACTAATTATTGTCAAAAAATTTATTAAAGTCCTTCAAATTACTTTGATTTTTGTTTTTATTTTCAGAATAGAGAGCAGATTAATTCAGATCATCGATTAAAATTGCTGTTAGATGTAAGTATATATATTTTTTTCAATTTAAAAGATATTATATTCTGGTATTGTATTAATTTTGAATAACATTACAAATTATTAATTTAATAAGAAGGCCTCAGTGAGAATACATTTTTATCTTCAATATTTGCTACAATTGATCAAAAAAATGTTTAACACATTTTTTTATGCACGTTGTTTTATTTGTAAATAAATCTGTTTCTTGTCTATGAAATTTCATAATTTATCTAGTTTTAAAGATCATAGCTTTTTTCATTTTTTACTGGACATATTATTGTTGGTGCTGTTGGATTTTTGTAGAAGTTTTTCATAGAAAGGAACTTGTGAACTCTAGGAAAAACTTAAAACTATAATGTTAAATATGGAAAAGAAATATTCTTTTGTTTATTCTCTTGGAAAAAAACCAATAATTCTCTCAAAAAAAAAATCTGTGAAGTTTTATCACATCTGGAACATCAAGGTTCCAAATGAAACAGTTATCAGACAGAGTACAGTAGTGCTTCATACTTTGAATTTAATTCATTCTTTTTGATGCCCATCATTTACAGACATATGTAATAACAGATTTATAAATGATAATGTATTTTTGTAACTAAAGCATTATTACATTGCAAATGTCATGCTCAGCTGATACTGGTGCCAAGGGCTATGCTGGATTAAAGTCAAATCATAACTTCCTAACAACATGATGTGTTCAATATTGCAGCTTTCTATAGTGCCATGTATATGTTTTTATTAAGGTTTATTGTTGTTATAATAATAATAATCTATATCTATAAATGAGAATATTTGTTTGTTTGTTTACTATACACTCCTAGGCCATTCGACCAATAGTTACGAAACTTAGAAGTACAGTAGGACCCTCTATAACACGGTAGATATGTTCTGTGTTATATGAATCCATGTTGTACGAGTCTCTTAAATATATGAGCCAATCAGCCCGGCACATGTGCAGTTTAGGGGCTACGGCTATTTGAAAGGTTTTCTTCCGTAAAATTAATCGATTCTAGAATAATTTGACTCGACATTTCCAAATCACGTATAATTTTTTGGGAATAATCCATATAAACTATGCTATAAACAAAATGTTATAGAATTACTTACTGAGTGTGCATCGTTCGAAGATGCCATTGCCTAAGCTTGGTTTCGTCGCGGAGCAACTCATCGAACGGCGGACATGTTTCCTGATAAGTTATTCTTTCTGCGAAGAATTCGCTGAACTTTGGAGACGTCATTAATAGAAATATAATTTTTATGGCCGTTGAATAATACTGTAAATGTTTTTTTCACAAGAACTGTATAAAAATTTATCAATACTTTCCCGCCTAAACTCTATATACGCCTGGTGCTGGACAGCGGCAAGTAGTTCGGCTGCTCATCCACTATTGGTCCAGAATCAACCAATCCTGTCTCGACACAAGTCGACGATGACGTTTTACCATGTTATACGAGTCTCTTTTAGCGTGTTATACGAACCCGATCGCAATTTTTTTGCTATGTTATATGAACCTGTGTTATAGTGGGGTCTACTGTATGTTAAACATAACTGCCAACTGAGATAATGTCATACATTCCACCCCATAATAATGATCAGATTTCTATTATTAAATTCTAATGTATTTAAACAATACAATAGCTTTATCTAAAACAATTGCCAACAGTTCAGAGTTTTGTTAGAATTTTTTTAATGATACTGTAAACTGTAATTTTTAATCTATATCTATAAATGTTATATTCACTTAATTACTGCAACAATGATGTAGTGGTAAATAGACACGCTACATTATTTTATGAGTAGCACAGCATTCATCTGCATGGAGTCAAAACTGTTACAATGATAGTTACAAGCTGGCCACATGGAGTTTTCCAGGTTTTCTTTAAGTTAATAACACTTAAATAGGGATCAGACTCTTCTTGGGAGATAGTCTCCTCAGCAGATCACCCAAGTGTCGCATTGCCAAAAATAAATTTAATACAAAGTTACCAGCAAGCACAAAATGTGTTTTAAGGGGTTTTCGAGAGTGCCAAGTTTAAATATTTGGTCCAGTTTTTGTGAAATTTTATTTGTTGTCAGATTACCATTTGATATTCAGCTGTGAATAGTATTGTTCAGTACTATTCACTGAAAATATTAGAGTTAACATGACTGGTGAAATTGTGTCATTTCATATCACCTGAATATCATGAAAAACATGACAATGGTAGGCTAAAATAACGTAATTTTTTTATGGTCTTCATTTTAATGTTCGTTGTTCTTATTTTTGCCCAGGCAATGCCAGGCTTATCTGCTAGTTATTATATATTTCTGATATTTTAATTAAAATTTTTAATTGAAGTTAAGACCATTTACAAAAATATACAATTTTCAAGTCTTTTCTTTATCCTTTAACACAGGCACGTTAAACTCATATGATATTACGGGCCATGTGATCTATTTTGTATTAAGTCAGTGCCGCATGTTTTCAATGTTCAAAAACTTAATAAAATACGACTTTTAGAATGATTATATTATGTATTATGTATTTATTAGACTCAATGTATTGTATGTTATACATACATAGACATTTTATATTTCAAGTTATTTTTTAAACTTAAACTATAAATATTTTATATTTTTTATAAAAAACAAAAATAAAAGTTATAATAAGAAAAATCAATCAGTTTAGTATCATTTTTTAGAAGATATTTGACAACGTTTTCACAAAGCAAGTCATCAAAATTTGGTTGAATATATTCAGCTGATGAAATTTTTAAAATTGATGATAAATGTTGATCGGTTAATCTTGACCTTTATGAATTTTCGTTATTTTTCATTAAAGAAAATAGTTGCTCGCATGAATAAGTGCTTCCGAACATAGCTAGTATACGCGTAACAAATGATAACATTTTAGGAAACCAATCTACAGATAAATATGTAAGCCTATTAAAATCTGGAATTCCAACTTCCATACATTTTTGCTTCAGCAAATTATCGCATTGGATTTTATTTAATTCCATTTGTAAGTTTTTATCAACAATTTCTAGAACAGTTAGAAAAAAGAACAAAGAAAGATTCCTAAGCCTAACATAATATAATAAAATATGTACAAATATACAAATATCGGTATGGCTGACAGCCACACAAACATGTGTTGTGTGTCGGATTAGATCGCTCTGCGTTCTATCATGTTTGTAATCATTTTGTGTTTTTATCTCCGTTTGGCTTCGGCCACCGCTTTTCATTTGGCGCCTTGCGTCAGCGCGCAGTGTCCCACACGATCACACGTGACGCCAGCGTCAACCAAAAAGTTCAAACTTTCCAACTTCAAGCGTCAAAGCTCGATATTTAAAAATTTTTAAAAAGTCTCAGTGGGCTACAACCTATGTATTGGCGGGCCGCATGTTTGACATGCCTGCTTTAACACAACCACAGAAGTAACAGTAAAATTGGCTTGAAGAAAAACTTCATTAAAAAGACATATAATAATAGATAAAAATTCACAAAGTTAAAAACGATATCAAACATCAGCCTTTGATTGGAGGATCTGACGTTTTACATTAAAAACAAAGGTACATTTTCTCACTCACTATCCTTATCATATTTATAACTGGTTCTAGCTCTCTAGTGGTAATTTCAAGTTTTTCACTTCATTTGCATATGATTACATTTTCATGACGACTCAGGATATCTTCTGTATTGAAGTTGTATTCGAAAATTGTATATTTTTGTAAACGGTCTTAACTTCAGTATAGAAGATATTCTGAGTTATCATGAAAAAAAATTTTTAATGTTTAAGCAGAGAAAAGCCCTTATTAATTTTATTACACATTATTATTATATTAAATCCCGATTAAATTACTTACTAAACTTTTTTTCCTCTAGAGATACATGGAATGTACAGCAAATCTGAAAGAATTATATGAAGACAAAGATGGGTAAAAAGTTTTGTACTTTTCATTGTCTGTTGTAAATGGTTAAAACACTCAATATTATATGTAATTTAATTTTCAATCATATTTGTCTTTAAACTTCATCATAAGTAAAATATACAAAACACAAGAACAAATTTGAGGAAAAATTATAGAAACATGCATCTCTTCAGAAATAGAAAATACTGGATTATTTTTAAAATTTTAAAAATTTATCAAGAATATAGATTTAAGAATTAAAGTTGTTATATGAATTATAAAATTAATCATTTTATAAAAATTCATGTAATCGATTATTCCCTCTTACTGTAGTAATTTTCCATGCAGATGCTTTTAGTAATTTGTTTGTCTTGTTAAATTATATGTAATATTTGGTGTTTTATAAAAGCAATTATGAGAGCTATATTACAGCAATATTTTTATAAACTGTATTTCAAATATATGTACAATTTTTTATATTTTTTTTAGTTTAAGAAAAGAAGAAATATCATCATTATCAGGACCTAATGAATTTGCAGAATTTTATGCCAGACTTCGAGCAATTAAAGAATTTCACAGAAAACATCCAAATGAAGTATGTATAAATTTAATACAAAATTTATGATGATTCAATAAGAATACTAACTTTATAATATCAAAATTTTGTATTATTTAATGTATAATAAATTAGTTAATGTCATGTTTATTCATGAATGTCATTTTCTGAATTTTAAAGAAGATATAATTACTTATTTGAAATCATATAACTAAATCAAATGAATAACAAAACTATTGATTTTCTTGAAAATTTTATGAAATATTTATATTAATGACAAAGATAAAAGATAGCACTACCATATCTTTATATTCTGTTTTTACCAACTTTGTATTATTTGAAAATCTTAAATATTCTTTTAGCTTATTTTTATTATCATTATCTTAATGATAATATATGAAAAAGAAAGAAAACAAATAATGTTTTACATTAAACAAACTGGATATTTAAAAAATTTTCAAGGATAAACAACTATTAGAAGTATTTGAAGACAAACTTTCAACTAAACAATAGCAGAATGAGTCTTTTCTTTTAGACTTTTTCTCATGTAAAAATATGTAAAATCACTAAAAAAAATAAAGTCTTTTGGCTTTTGGGACTTTGTAACTTTGTAGAAATATGTCCTTAGATTTGTGTAAATGTTCTTATAATGTGTCCTTATAATACTTCATAATTTTATAAAACTTAGCACTAACTTGAGAAATAAATAAATCAAATCACTGGTTATTTATGGAAGCCAACAGTTTTTATTAAAAGAATTGTTTTTGGTCAAAGTCTAACTTTCCTCAGCTTAAACTAGTTAAACAGTTTACGGATGTAGAATGATGTAGAGCAGAATACATACATTGGAACAAAATTTCAATGAATTTTGTTCCAATGTACAGTTTCCTCAAATAACCAATGATTTGATTTATTTATATCTTTATAAAATTAACAGTTTAAAATTATAATTAAGAAGATACCAAAATTACTATAGTGTTTTTGTTTTTTGAATTATTAAATTAAATTTACTGTATCTATTATTAATAAATATTTGTTCTAAACTGAATATCTGTTTCTATTCTTGTGTCTTAACAAGTTTTTATTTACTGATAAAAGTTTGTCTTAGAAGTTTTTGTAATTATATCATTTCTACAAGATCCTAACCATCAGGTTTAATTAAAGCTAGTATTTTATATTTTAGAGAGGGAGAAAAAACTTTAAAAGAAAATATCATCTTACCCAATGCTTAATTTGTGTTCCTGTAGAAATGAAAAACTTAACCAACTTTTCATAATTTTATAAAAATTTTCATTGGTAGCATAAAAATTAATTTTAATTATCCAAAATACATGTAATATGAATTTGTGTTGTAGAAATTTATTAGTAATTTAATATTTATATTTATGGAATTAATAATTAATATTATAATTGAGACTGTAGATATGTTTTTTCATTTTAAAAAATATTTGAGCTTTTGTATTAGCTGTGTTTTAAATTATAATGACTTTCTTTTTCAGATTATGGTACCAATGGCAACAGAATTTGAAGAAATAAACCAAGCTAGAGAAAATCCAACAGAAGAAATGCAAAGTAATAATATATATATATATATTTTGTTATTTTAATATTCATTTAAAAATTTATGAAGTATATAAAATTAACAATTTTTCAAAATTACTTCAGATATGGTTGAATTTACTGATGAAGAAGGATATGGTAAATATTTAGATTTGAATGAATGCCATGAAAAATTTCTGAACTTGAAAGGTATTGAAGTAAGTATATTTTAAATATTAATTCTATTGAAAAACATAGTTTAACAGAAAAACATTTCAGAAATACATATAGTATCATACATTAAATGTTTCATATTCACTGAGGTTACATTTTACAAAACTTTTGTGAATATGAAAACCAACAAAAACACAACTGTTTACTTCAATAAATATTTACTAATTTAATGCTTTTTGTCTTCTTAATTGACCTTCTTCAGGAGATTGGTCTTTTTAAGTTATAAAATGCATACAAGTATTTGTTGTAAATATGATGCAGTTACAAAAAGAATATGAAAATGAATATAGAAAGGAAAATTACATTGAAATAATATAGTTTTTCATTTCTTTAATCTTATGTTTATAATATAAAATATATTTTCACGCAAAGAAATTTTTCTTTTTGCATTTTTAATCTCTTTTCTTAATGTATCTTATGATACATTTAAGAATTTACTTTTAAAGTTGGAATTTTAAGTTTAAATGTAAATTCAAATATCTGAATATTCCATTTCCGTAATGTCTTATTATTGAATTTAAAAACTTAAAGATGACCTATGATATTAGATTGAAAACGTTTGTTTAATAAAAAGTTTTTCTCGGCAACCATTAGGTGGTGAAGTAAGATTGTTGCTCTAGTGTTAAATGAAGTAGATCCATTTAATTTTGTTGAATGAAATATTTGATAATTTTTCACTTTTACTATAATTTGAATGATAATAACTTATATTAAATATTTTTAAAATGTTTAATTGTATGACTTTAAAATGTTATGTTGATACTGAGGAAATAATATACAGTGAAACTTATTTAACTCTGTCTGTAACTTGAATATTTCTTTATAACTTCAAGAAAACAAAGCACTTGGTAATACTCAATGGAATAGCATGGTTTTAATGTCTTCGACTTGAATTTCTTAACTTGAATTTTCTCTAAATTGAATTTTTTCATGGTCACCTTACACAGATTTATGTTAATTTCATCTTCTCCAGCTCAAATTTTAATATTTTTTCTATCCAAAAAAAAGTGATCTTAATTATCAGATTTTCATGAAATTTTCAGAGTTAGTTGTATCTATTATCCAACACCAATTTCCAGACAATGTTTCAGTTGAAAGCAAAAGTTTATTTCAATAAGACACCTGCAAAACTGTTCAATTTTATTAGTAAGTGTGACCAGAGGGTCGGCATCTCTTTAGTGCCTTGTCAGGATTGACACCACTGTGTCTTCTAGGATAGACACACAAACCTTAATGGTCGCAAATTCGGAATTTGTGTGAGCAGTTACGTGCACAGGCAATTGGATTCGGGATGGAGGAGGGTTGAGAGATGGATCGGAAGTGAAACACTTGGATACAAGATTAACAACTAAAATAACCAATTTAATTCAACAAAAAGGAATACATAGCTCTACGCTATTGAATAACAGTAGAGAGAGAGAGAGAGAGAGAGAGAGAGTTTACAAGAAACCGTGAACTGGTATATCTACCTTTGATGCACTAAATTATGCAGATTTTTGGGATCACTGACTTTCGGTCATTCACTCAGTAAGGAATCCAGGAGCAGTTGAGGTTTTCTTTTTCTTGGATGGTGGTCAAGGAAGTGATGGAGAACTGGAGGATCTAATAATCTGGGGAGTTTAACAGTGTTCTTAAAGAAAAAGAGAGTATGAAATTCCTTGTACAACGATATACCTCTCTTTTTTTTTTCTGGGGCATTTTGTTGATGCATTTGCGAACTCTTGACGCCCCTGTCCTTGAGTCACTCTTTTTTATACTCCAAATCACGTTATCCTTTTTTCACCAATCGTGAATTTTTGCCATTAGTTGCCAGTGACACATTCGATGAGTTCCCTGGGAAAGGAAACGACTCTGGGGAGAGAGCTTTGGTCATCCTCTGGTAATAAAATTGGGAAAAAGTTTCAAAAAATGAAAAATGAATTTTCTCTCAAAATTTTCATCAAGTCCGACTGAACATTTTGCTGAAAGGTGTTATATGGGCTGTTTAAAACAAAAACTACCAAAGATTCTTTATATAATGAAAGAGAGGTAAAGTACAAATCTATTCAGGATTGGCATTTTTTACTCTATTGTTTTCTGACATAAATCATTTGTAACTCAGAAGTTTTTTCTTGCCCCTTGGAGCTTTGAGTTAGAGAAGTTTTATTGTATTTAATTTTTATCATCAGACATATTATCTTAAATTATTATAAATATACTAATAATAATTGTGTTTTTATTCATTCTGACTAATTCTTAATTTGAAATATAATTTTATCTGCAATATAAAATGAAAAAATTTAAAACAATATTAAACACAGTTTTTAAGTAGTAATAGAACTTATTTTCAATATATTAAGTTTTATTTGAGTTTGTATGTTTTGTTTGAAAGAAGGTAAATATACAAGTTGTTCCACATAAAATTGGCCTCACTCACTGGAAACAATACAAATGAATTTAGGCAAAAGGATATTCATTAGAAATTTTATTTTAACATCATTTAAATATGCAGAAACTTACAGAAAATGTCGAAAGTGGTGTCCTTATGCATCTATGCAACTTTACATGTGGGTATTATGTTCAGACTGATCGTAAAATACTGATGTTGATAACCTCAATGCTTCTGTGAATTCCTTCCTTTTGGTTTTCACACAGTTCTGAAGTTGGTCTCATGCACTTTTCCTTATAAATACCCCATATAAAATTTCCATTTTGTCATCTCAATCAAGCCAGTTTTAAGTGGGATGCACTAGTTTTAATAAGTACAAAAATTTGTATTATGTAGTGTTCTATAACTTATAAAAGTTGATGATTTAGATAATAGCTTAAAGTTATTTTAATTTTTCAAATTAAAAACTTATAAAACAATAGATTAAATTATTAAATATTTTACTATTTAATTATTTTTTGACGAGTAATAATCAAGATTTCTGGATTTATCTAAGAAATACATTAGGAATTAATAAATTTTAAGTTATAAATGTGGTTTTTTCACTTTATAATGAAATTGTTACTCAGCATGCAAGTTTAAAATTACTCACACCAGTGTAACTGGTGTCATCTGAGTAACAAGTATATATGTGTATAGGTGAGAAGTGAATGTGGAAGTCATGGGGCTTGTGGAATTGAGTTTACTCCAACATGCTTACCATAGAAAGTGTCTACTTCTGTAGTTCACTGACTTCCTAAATTAAATCAAAGGTCTCTGAGAGTCCAGGTGTACTTCCTGGACTCTTCGTTCCCCTTTGAACATTCATTTTGAAAATTATTTTTCATATTGAATTATAATGGAAATAAAGGTCTAATTTGAAATATATTCTGTTTCAGAAAATTGATTATCTGACTTACTTATCTGTGTTTGATCAACTTTTCGACGTCCCAAAAGATAGAAAAAATTCCGATTACAAGAAGTAAGTAATGTATTTTGGAATTTAATTAAAAGTTAATTAAAATATGATAAGATTACTTCTGAAAACTTAAATTATATAATGATTATTTTATTATAGTCAGTCAACAATGTTTTATAGTTTGTTTAAACTAATTAATATTTGGAGATCAACAAAATATTTGTTTATGCCAAATATTTATTTTGTTTTTGGAATGAATGTATGAACTTAAAATGTTTCCTAATGCGCTTTTTTTTTCTAAAATAAATATCAATTTTGTACTAAAAATGCATTAAAGATTATTTATATTAAGTTAATTCCAGTGATTTTCAAAAACAATGTAGATCAGTAAAAGTGCTTTTTTTGCTAATTGTACTGACTGTTTCTCATGTTTGCGGGTTTCTTTTTAGATTTTGAGAAAGTCCTAAAATTGAAAAATTTAGATCGCTTTTAAAAATTTGAAAAAACAGTTCTAAAAAATAAATAGTATTAATTTTAAAGTAAAGTTCTATCCACATATTGTTTTAATAATAAGCTGTAAAACAAATATGTGTTAACAAAAATAATAATTATTCAATCCAAAATTAAAAATAGAATAAAATAAGAAAAATATACAAATGAGATTGAGCTTAACACGTTAACTGCCATCCAGCATGTTGGCTGTCGTACTAGTTAGGGCCTCACAGGGCCATCCGACTGCCAGCTGTCACCCGACATCGCTATAACCAGTGCAGTTTCACTCAAGGTTAAATTATCCTGGCTTTGTAAGATGTTGCTTTACATCCTAGTGGTGGCCTCTCACAGACATCTATAAAGTTGGTTTCTGACTGCTGACCGTAGAACCCCTCCATGAGGCTCATGAAGGGGTTCGACGGTCGGCAGTCGAACCACTTCATCTGATAGTGTTTTTTTTAATAGTGAATAGTTAAAACAAGGAAAAAATATCGAAAACTAGTTTAATTATTCTCTCTTGTTACGTATAAAGTGATTAATATTAAATATTTCGTGGTCTTATAGTCTCCGGTATCAGGCCATATGACGGCCAGTCATCGTTGATATATTTTTTTAATCTTCACTCTACCGACTGTTATATAATGACCCTTCTATTTATTTCATAATAAAATATTAAATATCAAATTTTCTCATTGTGGCTTGAAAAGACGGAAAATATCATATTACAGTTAGCCTGATAAAATGCAAAATATCATATTATAGATGGTAGTTAATGTGTTAAAACATTTAGATATTTATCTTGATTTGAAGTGTATATAAAATTATAAAACACCAAATGAGATGATAGTTTCTTAAAATGTTGATATTGTGATATGGATCCTACACACCATAGGGAATGGACATACAAAATATAAATAGTTTTTAATGATCAACCTTACATTTTTTTACTTGGTAATTCCCCTGTTAAGGTGAAAACAGAGGAATTACTGTTTTCACTTTAACAGCTATGGAAACAGATGTTGAAAAAGAATTATAGCTTAGTTTTGTTTAGGATAACAGATAGGATTTTTGACAGCTGAAAACTTATACTGTATTTTCGCAGATTGATTGGCACGCCGCATATAACTGGAGGTTACCAGCATGCCAGTTAAACTGCAACTAAAACAAAATTAATCAGATCTAACAAAACTAGTTGTTAAATAAATGTTAAAGAAAGCATTCTTCTGAGTAAAATAAAATAACATTGTAATTTGACTGACTTAAAATCAGGAAGAGTGTTTTAGTTTACAGGACAATAAAACAATTAATGGCTTATTGACAATAGTAGTAGTTGTTGTTGTTGTTAGTCAGTCAGTGTGGGCTGTGCTGACAATCTATCCTAATCTTAGAAATAACACCTTTCTCTCAAATTTCACACAAAGTGAATGTTAATTAGTGTGATTTGAAGTAATTTGGCAAGTTACTGAAGTTTAATATTAATGTTTATTTTTGCATTTTTTGATAGATTTACAATAAAATAAACACAAAAGAAAAGACTTTTGGCATTCCATAGGTATTTTACATTGTTAGAAATAAGAAAATATGCAAAAATTAAATATATCATAGTTTTTGATGTAATACTGACAGTTTTACAGTTTTAGATTAGAAACTTGTTTGTTTTTTTTATACATCCTCTATGGAGGGATGTATAACCTTAAACTGGCGTGCTGGTTTTTACATGTGAAAATATCTGATTTTGTGGTCTCCCCAGATGAACTGATATGCTGAACAATTTGCAAAAATATGGTAGATCTTTAAAGAGGTTCAAATAAGAAGGTTAATGAGGTAATTCTCCTGAATGTGGAAATAATTAACTAAAAAAATTATAGAAAATCAGAAAATTGATATATAGATGGATACTTTGTGACTTCCTCAAAGAATGTTAAATCTAAGCATGGATTATTTTAGTCTGGGTTATGTTTTAAGAGAAAGTAATGTTACTGCATTATTGTACATAAAATAAAAACCTTTTCTTAGCTATGCTCTGACACTGATATTAACTGATTAGGATACATTCTACTAATAAAATAATAATGAATATATAAATTTCAGTTCTTTCTGTTGAATTTACTAGGCTGCATTAAAAATTTAAATAGTATTAAGCTAATACATTAAGTTTTCTTAACTCTTTCTACCTTATGGTGACAAAGAGGGACCTTTTTCTAGTTTCCAGGCCCAACATGAATTTGACTAGGCCACAATGGGGTGGCTGGATAATGAAAGATGGGCCCTAACATATCTGGGACAAACTGATCATTAAAAATTTTTGGGGTTTATCTAGATGAGATCTCAGATCTTTCAGAGTGGTAGGCTGATGCTTTAATCTCCTTTGGCCATTTTGCCAAAGTAGCTAATATAATTTTATCTAAAATGGACAAAAATAAAAATTTGAGATTGGATATGTACTTAATATTCACAGGATAAAATTTTTAAAATCTATTATTGTTTAAGTTTATTAGATATTAATGAAATTTAGAATATGTAATTGACTTTAATTAAAAGTTTATTATTTTATTAGATATTTAGAAGTTCTTTTGGACTATCTTCAAGATTATTGTTCTAGAGTAAAGCCACTGCTTGATTTAAATGAGGTATTGTATTAATTTTTAAAATTGATAAATCATCTTTGCTCTATCATTTATAAGTTAGTAAATAAATTCCTTTGTAAGTCTATTCAAAAATTACAAAAAATAAATTTTTTAGAATGTCTTACTATAGAATATAACAGACTTTGTACCTTACTCTCTAAGACAGTGGTTTCAAACCTCATCCCAACCTTATTTCAAACCTTAATAATTTAAAATTTAATAGTAAGACAAAATGAAAATACTGTTATTTAAAATAATGAAAAGAAAAATAAAAATAGATATGTGGTGCTTAAATTAGTTGTCCAACTATGTCTCATAAGACCTAAAATATTTAATTCTTGTAAGATTTCAAAATTAAAATTTTAAAAATATATCTTGCTCTGCTACATATTAACTAAATAAAGTGCTCAAGAGTATAGGTAATCAGTAGTGGGCTATTCAATGGCCATTGTGCCCTCAAATAACCAACTACCAATTACTTATATATACTCCTGCACTTTTAATTAGCTAATATGTGACAGGCAAGATAAAGCCTTATATGATGTTTGTCTACACCCTGTGTATTTTATATCAAAGGCACTGGATAATGACTTTACGGTGAGACGACAACAACAACTGTTATGATCAATTGTGGAGCTGAGCATATCTACATTGTAAAACTGTAAATAGTGGTTACTCTGGTCCCACAAGGTGTAGTGGGCATAAGTAAACTTCTACCTTAGTTGTCGGCAATTGCCAACTCTGTATTAACTTCCTACCCAGTTCTTCGTACCCACAAATCGGTGCGGGTATTTGGTTTCTTTTGTTCTACGGGTTGGCACGTGTCTGTAATGTAAATACTGTATATTACCTAATTTTCCGTACCCACAAGTGGTAGTGGGCTCTGTATACAAATTTTGTATTCCAGTTACCCCTCAGTACTCAATATTTCTTTACATTTTGTTGGTTTTGGTAAATAACACGATGCAGACGCCCACGAGCCTTCCTCCTTCATCCCCTTTCCTATTTTTCTTTATACTTCATCTTCGCCTCTTCTCTAAATATTACTTTTCTCTTCATTTCACACCCAGGCAATACCTCTGAGTAGTCCCAGGTCTTCATCCCCTATGTGCTAGAAGTCTAGAAGTGTGTATTTTATATCAGTAACTGAATTGATAAAAATGAAAAAACAAAATAAGATATTTAAAAATTGTTCTAAGTAAAACATGCAACTATATATTCATAGCTTTTTGGAATATAATTTTCAATTATAATGTATGAAATATATTTGATGTAGAAAAAGTGAAAATTTTGTGGTTCAATAAATCTTTCACTATAAAACAGAATTCACTTATCATATAGCATGTCCTGTAACAAAAGTTAAGTTAAAATACAGTTATAAATTTTTGCTTATTGTAATTAGAGTTTTATACATAATTTCCATTATCTTCAGGTTAATTGTCTTTTCACATTTTCAATCCCAACATTTGATTGATACCACAATTGTTATTTCTTTCAGTGTAGTAATTTAAATTGTTAGCTTTTTATTTCAATTATATGCTTACTGTTGTTAAAGACAATATTATATGAAATAGTATAAAAACAAAACTGGATGAATTATTAATAATAATGATGATAATTAATAAAATTTTCAAGTTTTACGGTTTTTTAATTATTTTAGCATGTTTGCTTAATGTCAATGAATAAAACCAAATTCCTACTAATTGTTTCTTAGGTACTTGCCCCATTAAGTGTTGTTATTTGATTATTATCAATATAGGCAAGGTGATTACAATAAGTAAATTCTTCTATATTAAGATCAATAATATGTTACTCTTTGAAAATTATTTTTGATCATTTATAAATTTATTTATTTTCCTTGTGAATTATTTTAAGTAGAATGTGATATTATTCTATCAGTAAGATAAATTCTATGAAATTTAATTATCTTTAGAGTATATTTAGAATGTAATTCATAAAGTAAACATTCAATCAGAATAATTAAAGTAATAAAATTATAATGTTTTAAAAATTCTCATATATATGTTTTAAAAATTTCTCATATATATATATATTTTTTAACTTTCTTTTAAATATCAGGAAATGGAAAATGTATCAACAGATTTTGAAAAACAGTGGGAAGCTGGAACTTTTCCAGGATGGCCTGTGAGTTTGTTTTCTTTTTTTATTTTATTAGATTTTAGTTTTTATGTATTTTAAATAAAACAACTAATTTTAACTAAAGAAAAACAATAACATTTTTAAATAGCTTGGAAAATGTATTTTAAACAAAAATATATCTTATTTTAAAGTGTTAAAACATGAATGCATGCTTCATCTTTTGTTATCAGCATTTTATATTATGTAATATATAGATAGTATAGCAGGGTGCAAAATTTCATTAAATATCTTGATTCCCAAAAATTTTCCCTAGTCACCATCCATATATTAATAGTCTGACTTATGACGACTTATAACTGTGCCCCATTAACTTTATTATATGTATTACATGGTATTTTCTAGTAATAATGTTTCTTTATTACAAGTAATGCTCTTCAATGGGATAAACAAAAAATTATGCGAGAACAATGTCAAATAAACTAAAAAATTCCAGTTTAAATACACCAAAAGTTTATTTTAAAATCTTAATGCAAAAACGAAACGTAAAGTTTTTTCAACAACTACGCTACAGAAAATATATTGAAATAATACGTCTCCGAGGATTATTGATATATAAAATTACAAAGTTGGGGAGAAACCTAAGAGCACATCCAGTTATCGCTCTGTAACTTTATTCATGAAGAATTTTAATCACTGTTAGAGATGATTGGATAATGCCAGATTTAGCAGTAATATACAAGTATAAAGTTCCTCTAACCAACAAGTTCAATACCATTCTTTACTCTAGTCTTTTACATTCTCAAGAATGTTACAAGATTACAAGAATACAGATGGGATATTCAGAATTTGTACTATTTTGGAACTAAGAATCAGAGTAGCATAATGTGAGATCTGACTTTTAACAGATCCACTTTTTTTATAATAATTCGTCTTAGGAATTTTCCCCTAGTATAAACATCCTGTCGAAAAACGGCCCTGGACAAGAAACTAGGCGTCCCGGCCAAATAACCATCAACAATCCTTTGTCTTTAGCTTGTAACCTGAATAATCTTGCAACATTAGTTTATAGTTACCGTTAGAACTCGTCGCATGTTTTTAGTCCCGGGAACACCTCTGACACAAATCGTCATCCGCTTACAATCACATGATCTAATTTCCCAGGCAAAAACTATAAAAGCCACTCCTTCCACCCCTCAGGAGTCTCCTATCACCTGCCGGACATAACGCCGTCGCTTGTCGTCACCGACTTGGACCTTCTCCGACGTCTCCGCGCTCAGTCGCGAACATATATAAAACTGTGCTAATTGGATACTAATCTCCCCATCGAGGAAATCAAGTGTTAACTCTCTAAGGGACTAAATTGAGGTATGAACCGCAAATGTAAGCTCTCTCTCGACCCCTACGCGCATTAGGGAAATTAGTTATAACAATGGACACAACTACAAATATCTATCTTAATAAATCTTGTTTTTATTGTTAAATGGTCTCCTCTTTGCCTCGAATATCGCTTCGCCTTATCGTCGACCCCATCCGTCTCACCTCCTATCCACTCGCGTAACGCGTAACGATCAGAAACGAACAGCCATCCTTGACAAGAGAACGGAAACGAGAGATACGACTTTCTCCTCCTACCTCCCCGTTCTCACATATTGGTGTCATTCGAGAGGGGTTACGACTCTTTCGGACCCCCCGACCTCACAATGAGAAAATTGAAAAGTGGACAAGAGCCAATGATTATATCAGCTGGAAACAATCATTGTCAAAGCCTATCAAGCCAATTAACATTCCACGTACAGTACATTTTTCCAGACATTACTAAATACAGAACTACAGTATATAAATCTTAGTCTTTTAATTATTATAATAGTTTGAAGTAAATTAAAATGAATTATATTGAATAATCTAGTTACAATTATTTTAATAATTGAAACAGTTTGGTGTATATTGCTATGCCAGCCAATATTTGTATTTTTATTTGAATACATTATATTCTGTTTAAATTTGAGAAAGTTCTACTAAGAAAAAGAGTGAAAGCACTTTAAATTGATATTTTTGCATGATTTTCTTTTATTTTATTTTGCAAAAAGTAACGACATTTAGGCACCCATTTAAAAGATTCTCTTTAAACTACAGTGAAACCACCTCATAAAGACCATTTTTGCTCAAACTATTTGCTTTTTGCAAAGTAGGGGTTTTAATGTAATTTAACTTAATAATATGTGAAATTAATGAGAAAGATCTAGTAAAGTTTCTATTATACAATATAAAAATAAGTATAAACACTATATATAAATTTTAAATTAAAACATTATTGTATAGCTGTGAATCACAAATTGTAAAAATTAGAAGGTTACTGCAAAACTTTGTTTAAACATGAAATAAAATTACAATAATTAATATTGAAGTATAGTGAAAAGCAGTACAAAATCAGAAATAAGAATTATTTATTAACCACTCAGCAGTGAGGGACGTATATATACATTGAGGGCGATCGTGTGGCAGTGGTGAGGGATGTATATATCCGCTAAATTCTTTTGGGGTATCGCCAAAAACTACCACGAAAAAAAAATTCACATAAAAAAAGACTTTTCTTTACTAGACATAACTGTTTACAAATACTTTTTCTGAAATGGAAATGAGAAAAATTGCATGAAAAAATACTTTAAAAATTTTCCAGGTATATTCTCTACTACTAAGGGATAGAACCATACATGACTCTCCCACTGCTGAAAGGTTAAACACTGCTAAAAGTGAATGAAAACATTCAGTAAAATATAGGCAATTATTATATACAGTACATATAATTTAGAAATGATATGTTCTAGTGATTTTGCTGTAATAAGAAAATTCCTTTTATCAAATTCACTGAGGATATTTCACTTTTTTCCAAAACTTTGTTACTAATAAATTTTTAGGAAGTTAAATGGTAAATTACATCAAAAATTTTGAACTGAAATCACATGACTGCCAGAAAAACCAAAAGTTCAAATATCAGTTAATTGGGGCCTTCTACCCATAAGCTTTCCATATCTGGTCTCGGTTTCTATCTCTCTATCTCCACTCTCAAGATTAAGGAAGGACAGTCAGACAGTGAGTAGGAATTTATAGATCTACAATTTTTTAAAATTGCAGCCTGATAATTTATTTCTTTTGGTTATAATTGATTCAAGTTGAATACATCACAGAGAATCATTTTCAAAAGTTTGGTCAGTGGTTAATGGTTTTGTAATTATATGAATTTTTCTATATTGTATTCTTCTTTGTTGCATACAGAAGATAAAAAACTTTGTACTAAATAAAATTAATTCAACTGAGCAGACAATAAATCAATAAAAGGTACAGCTTGCTGACTCTTATAAATATTGAAACACCAAATTCAAATATTAAATAATTACTATTTACGAAAATTTGGCAATGTGTGTTAAGTTTCCTGTTGGTTGGGATTTCATTTGTGCATTGAAACTTGATTTTTTTTTAGAATATGATGGAGAAAAGTTTATAAACTGGAATCATTAGTATATTACAATAATTATTTTAGTATAGCACTTGCTTATTAAAAATAAATTATATATGTTCAATGAAATTGTAATTGTAATATGCAAATTTTGTTATTTTAGAAAGAAGCAGGTAGTGCATTGACACATGCAGGAGCTCATCTTGATCTTTCTGCCTTCTCGTCCAGAGAGGTATTTACTGATAATATTTTTTATTGTTCATTTTTTAAAATTAAATTTAATCTAACGTTTTACCTCCGACATTTAGGAATTAGCATCTCTTGGTCTAGATCGACTCAAATCTGCTTTAATGGCTCTTGGTTTAAAATGTGGAGGGTAATTGCTTATCTGTTTGATATTAAAGAAGTTTTAATTAAATTTAATTTAATAATATTTTTAAAAATATTTTCAGAACGCTGGAAGAAAGAGCTCAGAGGCTCTTTTTTACGAAAGGTAAAAAACTTAGTGAGATGGATCCAAATTTATTCGCAAAATCTAAACCCGGTAAGGCTGGAAGAAGTAAAGATACAGAAAAACAGAAGGAAATTGCTTTCTTGGAAGCCCAATGTTATCGCCTAGTGGAAATTCTATCAGTAAGTTACTTCACAAATTATATAATTTATTAAATTTCTAATGACCACTTTTAGACTCATAAATCAACAGATTAATATTTTAAAATATCAGAATTCTTAGAAAATCTTGTTAAACTGATTTAAAAAATTTTAGATAATTGTCATGAGTATAATTTATGTATACTTATAAATTAATCTCGACTTAAATAAATGCTTTTATTCAAGTCGAGAAAGTATTATCTTCATACATTCAATATTTTTATGGATGAACTAAACATTGTGTACTTTCTTGCTTTCATGATTACTTTATAATGTTTCAAAAAGTTATGCAAATTATAACCAACATCTTATATTTTTAAAATATATCAGATTTTGTTAAATTAATTAATTGCTTTTGATTTGTAATTTATACATCATATTTTTATATAAAGAATTTTTAAAATTAAATTTATATTCATGTTGAAGCCGAGATAAAATATAATTTATTACAAAAGATTAAAATCTATTCTAACCTTGTTTAACGAGTTTCAAGTATCAAACTCTTTTTCTTAAAGTATTATACATAAAATAGAATATTTAGTATTTATCACATAATTTACAAGGTTTTTACGGTTATTTACATATTATATTTACTCTAATGTTTTGTTTTAGTCAGAAATGGTAGAATATTATGTATGATTAGAATTAAAATTTTATACAGCATAAAAGTAATAAATTATGTCATATTGTTAATATAAATGAATGGTTTTTTCTGTAACTCAATACTCTAAATCGGGTGTCCAACCTTTTTGTTTCTCTGGGCCGCATTGAAAGAAGTCAAGGAGTTTTGGACCACAAGTATATACAGGCCTAATATATACTTGTGGCCCAATAAACAAGTATATTTAATTAATGATTATAATAACAGGTCTAGATTATAATAATAAATATTAAAACTTTATCATGATAAACGATATTTAAAAAATTACTTGTACAGACACTTCCAATTTTTACTTAGAAATAGATAAATTCATTTATTATAAAAGAGACAAACGAAAATTTATTTGAAAAACACAGATATTTATTTTATTTGGGTCTCTAATTAATAAAAAGTGACTAAACACCCATTTTAAAGTGCATTTTTATTCAACTAATATATTTATAATATGTAGGCCAAAAAGTAGCCAAAGCACCAAATGATATGTTTTATGTCAAACTAAAAAAAAAAAGTAGCCACATTTGGCACAATGTAGCCAAATCTTGCAATGCTGGAAGGAATACTAAATAAACCTGGAGTCATCGTCTCTCCTCTTTCGTCTCTCACAAGCCTGTTGCTAATTGGCTAATCATTTGTTTATGTCTCGAGAGATTATCGTGTCTCTCCAAATGTGATTCTGGACAACCTTTTCTCTCGACGATTCTCTCGTCTCTCAGAGACAAGCGGATAGTTGTCTGTCTGTCAACCGGTCTTTTGTCTTTCACCTCGATTACGTTATATCCAATATGGATGACTGGATGCTTCTCGCACTGTACAATCATATTAGAGAACGTTCTCTATCTTGGGAAAGAATATTTCAACAGAGAAAATGCTTCAGATTTTTTTTCCAGTACCTACTCGGAAATGCCACTGATTACATTTTTTTTAAATTATCCTACATCAATTACTGAACTATTGAATATGATGTTAATCTTACATAGCTAGTTAAGGAGAAATTAAATGGTAATATTTCGAAAAATATCTAAGTACACACGCTTTTTTAAATTAGGTTATCAAAATTTTTATTTGTTAAGAGACAAATTGACATTACAATCTGTAAAAACGTTATAAAACAAAGAAGATACATTTGTCTAAATTACATGCTCTATTTGAACATGTGCTTTCCTTGCCATGTGATCTCTAATTACGTACTCTGCATTTTCGAAAATTTTACAATTTCATTGGTTAAAATTCTATACTGTATTGCGCGCACAGATAACCTGAACATGTATAATTAACCTAGTAGTATTGTGACGTCATCAATGAAGACAAGATTGTTCAAAGTGACCAGAATCACCACTCTTTTTGAGAGACGAATTTTGTCTCTAGTCTTGATTTCATTCTCTTGTCATGTCATTGAAAGAAGAGACGAGAGATGAGTGACCAGAATACGGCCCCTGGAATTGTGACTCATAGGATTATAGACCCAAATGCGGGGAAAGGAGAACAAGGACAAAAGATAAAGAAGCAAGAAAGGTTGGAAAATTAAGGGTCAATATTTGCATAACATAAGATCTATTTAACCTTTCTCACTACTTTTTATCTTTTGTCCTTTCTCTCCTTTCCCTCTTTTCTCCAAATTTTGGGTCTATAATCCTTTGAGTCACAAGTCCAGCTTCATTTAGTAATCCTTTCTCATTCACACATCTCCAAGTATTTGAAAATGTTTTCTTTCACTCAAAAATAAAATATCAATAAAGGTTTACAGCTTTGTGAAACTTCTTTTTTGAGTTTATGCTGTTGAAATAAATAAATAATAAAAAAAATAAAACATTTGTCGGTTTTGTTTACACATTTATTGGGCCGCATTGGAACTTGTCGTGGGCCGTGGATTGGACACCCCTGCTCTAAATCATAAGCTACCACAATTAGTGAAAAGATTGGATAGTTTATTATATCCTCATTAAATATTTGCCATATATTTTATTCCTTCTATTACTTTGAAACTGTAAATACAGTAGAGCATCGATTATCCGATCCCCGATTAACTGACTTATCGGTTAACCGACCACGTTCTAGTCGGCAAATTCAAATGTCCGCTAGTGATGTGGCACTACAATATTTGGTTACGTCTTGGCTACTTTAATATTATTTTTGTTAAATTTTTGCATGTTTTAGCTGGCAGCACTGGCTCAACCATGAAAGGGAGGCTAGTATTTAAACCAGGCCTAATACACTATACTAATGTATTTTTTCATACTTTTCGGTTATCCGACTTTTCAGTTATCCGACCAACCCCAGTCTCCAATTAAGTCTGTATTAACAAATTGAAAAGTGAATTGATTTAAAGTGTTTAACATATTGAATAAAATTCAAACATTAGTCTATAGAATTATGATAAATATACAGTCAAACCTGTTTTTATGCCGCATAAAAGTGGTGGATAGGGACCGCATAAAAAAACGCATTAAAAACAATCGCACGAAACTTCACGAGTGGCTATAAAAAATAGTTTTCGCAACACAATTAAAAAAATACTTTTTTATGCGGTCAATAGGGACCGCATAAAAAAAGTCTCACATAGAAAATAACTCAAAACCGTACGAAATAGAATTTATTGACAACAGATGTCAGCACTTGACTGCATCGTCTCATCTATCGTCTGTTTTACATATTTTTGTCCAGGTGGTGTTTTTTTGACTTAAAAAATAAATTATTTCATTTTTCGCATATTCGTGCAATAATATTACTATAATAAGTTTATTTAGCTATAATAAGTCAACGTGAGACATGACAAATCGCACGAGACTAGTCGCCAACTATACCGCACAAATAAAAAATCGCACAAAAAAAGACCGCATAAAAACAGGTTTGACTGTATTTGAAACCCAGATATGATTAATTAGTATTGTAGAAGCATGTAAATTGTTTTAAAGGAACAACGTCAGGCTACAAAAGAAAACGTCCAGAGAAAACAAGCTCGGACTATTGGTGAAAGAGAAGAATCCGATAACGAACTCTCAGAATCTGAATCCGAAGAAGAGGAAGATAACGATGTTATTTATAATCCTAAAAATCTTCCTTTGGGCTGGGATGGAAAGGTAAACTTACATTTAATGATTTTTCTGTGATTTAAAGTTATTTAAAATACCATTTCTTAAATAGCCCATTCCCTATTGGCTATATAAACTTCACGGTTTGAACATTACCTACAGTTGTGAAATCTGTGGAAACTTTACATATAGAGGACCAAAAGCATTTCAGAGACATTTTGCAGTAAGTATTGAAATTATCATCATTATTATTGTGATTATTATTATTACTATTACTTTTATACTATAATTATAAATTCTAGGAGTGGCGACATGCACATGGAATGAGATGCTTGGGCATTCCAAATACAGCTCACTTTGCTAACGTAACACAGATTGAAGATGCATTAGGACGTAAGTATTAAATTCAATTTTAGTACGTATTACAGTGGCACGATAATGATGATAACAAGACATTTTATGATTTTTAATTAGTTTGGCAAAAACTGAAAGAACAAAAACAGAAGGAACGCTTTCAAGCCACAAATGAGGTATGGTTTTGATTAAATATTAAATAAATATTTGGGCACTTTGACATAATTATTTTTTCTGTAGGAAGAATATGAAGATACTCAAGGAAATGTTGTAAATAAGAAGACTTTCGAAGATCTGAAAAGACAGGGTTTATTATAATTATAAATTCGTACCATTTAGCAAGTGACTATTTGTAATTGCATTTCTGATTATCATTAAAATAAGAATTTTAACTATAAAATAAATATTTTTTCTTGAAAGCAAATTTTTCTCACGTACAAGAAAGAATTCCATCATTTTTATTAACATGAAACAACTGATTGATTAAAACTGACGTGTTTTCTTCAGTATTTAGTCAGTACTATAAGCCAAAAGTATTATAATCAAAGTACTATGCCGAAAGTTGCAGCTTTGTAATAATCAAGTTTTTTGACACCATATTGTAACGTCAAATCTAAAAATTAAGAAATATTTTCCCATTGCCATTCAGTATTCTAATCTCATTATATATATATATATATATATATATACGTCAAAGGCGATCGTGTGGCAGTGGTGAGTGACGTATAGGGGAAACGGGGTTAGTTGTGACAGTTTTTACTTAAAATTTTTTTATGAAGGTTTGACTTAACATAGAAATCTGTAAGTCTGCTGACAGGTTAAGCATTCTCTTAGCTATATATTCCACATTTTTGTACTTTTCTATGAATTTATTAACATTCTGAAATATTCAGTTTTCTGAAGAGTGCGACTTTGTAACAATGTACCCCTTAGTGGGGTAAGTTGTTACAGAGCCAGGGCAAGTTGTTACATTTACTTTTTCCATACCGACAAAGCAGATTACATCATGTTTACTTTCACATTTTCAATTAAACTTTAAGGAATATTTATTTTAAAAAACTTTCACAATGAAACACATTTATACATATACATATATATATAGTAAGAGAAAAAGCCATTGCACCAATTCAGAATATATTTCTTAAAACAAAATGTGCTCTTACAAAGCATAATGATTTTATTAATCAGATTCCATTGATATATCAGAAACACAGTGAATACAAACATAGTAAGAATCAGTTCCTCCGCAGCGCTCGTGTGCCCACTTTTTATACTCAGTGCATTGGATCCACTTTTCCCCAGAACTATCAAGAGAGAATGGTCCAAAACAAATCAAACAAAGATAATCTTCGTCATTGTTTTCTGAACTACTACTGATTTGAAGTTTCTGTTTTACATTCTTCTTCATGGGTCTTCTGTCTTTGTTGAGTGAAGTCTCCTTTTTATGTCCTTTCTCTCTTCTCATTCTTTTTTCATATTCTTTTTGAAGCTGTTCTTTCACCAGAGTATCAGTTAATATTGGCGATTTCCCTCTCTTCCTGCAGCACATAGTTTTTCTAGCTCCTGCCTTTGGGTATGGTCTTATATCTTCGGGAGATATGGGGCATTCTTTAGAGGCTCCACTGGTAGAAGGACCTTGTGTTTCGTGGACATTAGTTTGCCCATCGGCACTGCTGGTATCTTTGTTATAGTCCTCAATGGCAATATTTTGTGGTCCCTGATGTGGATTATCTGGTGGAACAGATCTGTCAGTAACAGCTGATGTTAGGAAATCTTCATCCGAGAAAACACTGCGGTTGAATGGCCATATTCCGGTTTTGCGAAACCCAGATGTTATATTTTTTGGTGTTAAGGCATTAGTTAAAGCTTCTTTGACAATTCCCTGGAATGTCATAGATTGATATTGGAATACCAGGGTGGGAGTTCATGAAGTCAGTGCATGCCGAGTAGTAAAATTTTTTGAATGATCCATATGCACTCACATCTAGAGGTTGCAGACGATGCAAAGTGTGAGGTGGAAATGACAGTAGGTAGATTCCGTTTGCTTTGCAAAAATCAAGAACTGGTAATGACAAATGAGAAATATGTTTATCAAGAATGACCAAAACTGGCAAATCTACTGATGACGATACATGCTTGTGGAAATGTTCCATAAACTGCAAAAAAAATTGGTCCAGTCATCCATCCACTGGGATGAGCAGCACCAGTGCAACCTGTTGGACCCTGGGCGATGAAATGCTGCTTAAAGTGGACACGTGGAAATATGAAGAGGGGAGGTACAGAATTGCCTATAGCATTTACTGCTACTTCAATCGTCAAAGTAGTTCCCTTTTCTGCGGACGTTGTTCTTCCTACTTGTTTTTTGCCCTTTCTCAGCTATGATTTTATTTGGTTTTTGAACTGTAGTTGCACCCGTTTCATCCACATTCCAAACCTTGTGCCCTTCAAATCGGTGACATTGAAGAGCATCTTGCAAATTGTCATAAAACTGTCCAACATTGTGAGCATTAAAGTTTGTTGCCCTAGATAAACTCGTGGCCTCAGGAGTTCAAAGGGATAATTTAGGAAGCCTTTTTAAGAATCCTGAAAGCCAGTCTTCTGTAGCTCGCTTTGTTTCGTCCCAATTTTTCGGATAGCTGACTTCACAGGCAACACTATATTTGTACGCAAGCATCCTTACATCAGTGGAAGATAAACCATAGTAAATTCTACTTGAATGAACAATATATTCCTCGAGTTTTGATTCTTGTTCATCTGAAAAAACTTGTCTGTGCCTAGTGTACTCAACCAAGTTGACAGATGGTGCAGAAGTATCGTTATTTTTCCCCACTCCTTTGATGTAGCGTTGGATAGTCATAAAATTAATTTTATAAGTATCAGCTGCTTTTCTAAGTGATAACTTCTTTTCTTCTACATCCTTTGCTGCAGCTTCGTAGATACTCGCATCTGTAGAACTTCTAGTGGTTTTCCTTTTATGTGTTCGTGGCATTTTCTGAAATATAATAAAAAATACTAGCAAACAAACACATGGGGTAAGTTGTTACAATGTAACAATTTGCCCCGATCCCGCCATTTTGATTAAGTGGCAAAATGCTCTTGAGCATTTCAAGGTATTTATGCAATTACAACAAAATATTACACTATCGTATACTGTTAATAAGCATGTTAAACATTGGAAACCTACCACGCAATCCTGTATTCAAAAGTAGATGGGGATCACAATACAAAAAAATTACTTTTAGGTTGGAAAATGATACAAATGAAGATATCACAACTCTAACAGCTCCTCCTACCGCCAAATTTCACGTAGCGTTAGAATGACGTAAGTGTCAAATACCATGTTAATTAGCAAGTGCTGCCTCTTGCATGTGCTCAGAAAACTTAAAATAACAACTAACCCCTGTCTCCCCTGTATCTGCTAAAAATAGCTTTTGGTCGCGTGATCATCCTATCACCAAGAAATGTGTTTAAAATTTAATGTTTGTGTACAGTACAAATTAATAAATTTTAACAAATGTCATCAAAGAGGACAGAATAATTTTCAGCTTACATAAACTGCACAATAAATGATTATTTCTTCGAAAGAAGTCGACATACACCAATAAATAATAATAACTATTTCATAATCCTTTTATCCATTTTAAGTTGATATTGTAAAAATTAAGCTATTTAATTTGTTTGGCTTTTATTATTTAGAGTTTCCGAGTATTTTACTGTGGAATTCAATTTAGTAAACAGAAACAAACATAAGCTATTAAAAATTATTGTATTGTCCTGTTTATATTTAAGTAAATACAGAAGAAAAGAATTATATCAAAGTTGGGACGAAGAAGCTGACATCCCCAGAACCGAGCTTATAATTCCTTGTCATTTTCAGCCTGGTTCCTACTTCCACTGTTTTATGTTGGTAAAAAGTTAATGTTTTAGGATAAGAACATAATATTTTATTATGTTCAAGATTTTTATCAAATTGAAAGTTAAATAACTCTCGATTTGTATATTTTATTAAAATTAAAATTTATTAAAATATGTATTATATTTATTAAAATTATATTATTATATATATTTAATATATATATATATAATATACATTTTTTATAAATATAAAATTATATTATTTATTAAAATTAAAATTGTAAAAATGTACAATTTTTTAAATTATATTTGTTAATTTTATAATATTCTAAATCGAATAATTTAGAAATTCAATTGTGGATTAAATAAAATTATTTGAAAAAACTTATTTAAATTATTTTAAATCGAAATTTTACTTTTAGGTCATTCACGTGTAAGTAACATGTGTTCGTTAATAACTGCTTTTGCATACTTTTGAGTGACATGTGACATGTACAGTACCATACTTTGCATCGATAAAAAATCATGTTTAATTATTCGAGTAAATGGGGAATATAATGTTTAAATTATATTATTTAACCATTAATTTCATCCGAAATTATACAGTAAGACCCCGCTCGACACTGCCTCGATTAACGCTGATTCAATATAACGCGGTCTGCCCAAAGCCTAAAAAAAGCTCAAAATTTAAGCTGATTTCATTGATTCGTATATAATACGATTATCCCCAAACACGAACCAGTCAACAAAAGGTGGCAATTCGTCGTAGCGCTGTAATTTCCTTAAATCTACGTTTGTTTGGTGCAATTTTGGAAAAAATATATCATGGATGCCATAGGCAATATCGACTTGGCTTAGCAGGAATTAACTGATAAATGCACGGAGTGTGGAAGAAGTTGTGGATGAATGTATCCAAGAATTCTCAAAGATCGCTGTCTCGTTTGGTTGACCAAATTGTCAACCTAATCGATACAGCAGGACTAGGAGATGGTACTTTACATTTCTGTATGCATATGTTTGTGTTATTTAAGACATATTATTATTTAAATAAACGTAAAAATTACTTAAAATTAAAGTAAAATCTGTTTCTTTTTGGTCGCGTGTTCCCCTATCCCTATTTACTCTATGTTAAAAATGACCTCGTTTAGCGCTTTGTCGTCTAGAAACGCATCCTCTGCATAAGGCCAGGAACGCAGCAATGCGAACGTGCTTGTGATTGTTCCAGTAAGTTTTTCGTCCTCTGCTATACAGTTGACATTTTGGAACTAATTCGAGTAGCATGTTCTTTCTATTTCATTAATATTACACCAGTGAAAATTCAGTTGATACTCAAAGGAATTAGCTGCACCAATATGCGGGATGGATCTAATAACGCGAATGTTGAAATGGCTTTAAAGTTTGATAGAAGTAGTAGCCTTTTCGACACCAGGAAAGGTATTATAGTTGGCAACCGTGAGTGGGAAAAGTTTGAGTAAAGTTCTTACAAAATGCCGTCCCTCGACCAACGGGTTATTTCTTCACGCAAATAATTATCCGAAAATATATTATTTAATGTATTTATAAATCTACATCGATGTTTATTTTAATCTAAATCATTATTTATTTGTTTACAAAAGTTATTCTTCGCTCAAACACCTTTACCACGAATCAATTGTTGTTGTTTTTTTATTTTGGGTTGAATAAATACATTAAAATACTTATAAAACAATTGGAACTCGCTGCCGGTTATTCAGATTAAGATACAAAACATATTTTCGGGTAGGTTTGTAAAGCATAACTGCCGGAAACATAATAATACAAAGGTGGAAGCGTACCATCCGCGTAAATAAATGAAGCAATTTCATTAAATTCTAAACTCAAAATACCATCTGCATTGTCAAAACTTTGGATTGACAGGTAGGAGGAGAAATGGCGCTAAATTTAGCTATAAAAAGGCATGGAAAAACAGTCGAGCAAGCACATTTCGGCGAGCTACAAACCGAAACCAAGATGAAAACCATTCTCTTTCTCGTGGTTCTTATCGGTAAGTTAACAATATTCTATTATACTTGTATTTTTAAATTGATAATTTAATATTTATTTGTTAATGCTTAAACTTCAATTTTACAGTCTTGTTTTCTTATATTTTAAGCGATATATTGCTCACCATTTAAATGTTCTGTAAAGTTTTAAAGTTTCCTATTAATTATATATCAAATTTGTTAATTTGACGAAAAAATAATTTTCGTTAATTATACTTTAGTTACCTATTTATTTTAGGAATTGCAACCGTAGACAACAGCGAAGCGTCGAAGAAAGAAATAAAGGAAGATGTTTTATTGGATGCCGAAAAGAAAGGCGACCTCTCAGTTGAAGAGGATTCAAGACAAGGCGGCTTAACGGGGGTACTACAGGGTATAGTAAATAGTCTGCCAACTGGTTCACCGGGAATAAGTGATATGACGACTAGCGGACTTTTGAAAGGACTTTTAGATAGCTTGGATACATATAATCTTACAGGGTGTCTTATACGACAGGTTAGTTTAATGTATTTTATTATTGTAACGAAATTTTTCGTTGTTATCTTGTTTGTTTCAAATATTTATTTTAGTACCTTACATTGTTATTAAAAATTCGTAAATTAAGTACTTTAAGTTATATATCTCGTTATATATATATATATTTTTTAGCTTTAATTCAATTTCGTAGTAGTTTAACACATCATCACCGCATTTGTTTTATCGAAAACGTTCGTTTTTATGTAAAATGTAACTGATTAGCTTATCTGTTTTAAAAAGGACTGCCATTTAATATTTACCAATATATATATATATTTTTCTTTTCCTAGACTGGGATTGATTTGCAGAAATGCTTTAATAGCCTTGCAGTTTTAAACCTTAACGTTTCTGGTGCTACAGTTGTACTTAACGAACTGCTATATGGTAACAGTGGTCGTGCTGACCAATGCTCCTCGTGTTCTGAAAACTCTCTGACTACCAGCACATCGAGTGCTAATTCTCTATGCCCGACTCTCTCTAACATTACAGATAATATAGCTTGCGTACTTAGAGAGTTTTCCAAACTCTACTGTTTGCCATATGTTGACGATGCTGTTCGGATACTTCTGGAATGCCTCGGAAATTACGTTGATAATATTTCTACGAACGGAGGAAACGAAACTGCTTGCAAAATCTTCGAAAATGACCTTGGAGTCCTTTTAGGCGATATTGAAAACATTGTAAGCGGTATACTTGGAGGAAAAGTGAGCGATCCATCAGCACTAAGATTTGAGTGTTTAAATGCACTTGCACGACAAATATAATGGATATTAAAACGATATTATGATAATTAATACAAAATATGAAATATGTAATCGAAATTTAAATCGATCTCGTGTTTACTATAAATTAAACAATGTAATGTTTATCTAATGAATTTTAAGAAATAAAGCTGTAGCATGGTCCTTATTCTATACTATTTATTTAAAAAAAGCATTAATTCGCTATTTTCTCCTTTTGTTTTAACATTTAAAACTGAAATATTTAATTATAAACGCGATCATTAGCACAATCGAGTCCTATAACAACTGTTCCCTTAAAATAAAACAAAACCATTTTTTATATGCATTTTAACGTTTTAAATTGTTTCAGTCGTTCAGACGGACTTGTTTATTTATTTGTCTTATTAAATAAATTTATAAGACCAAGTTTATTTATGTTGTTACATTCAGTTACGAAGATTTATTTCTTACACTTACTCCCGAAAAAATTAGAAGTTGGTCCCCTAAGTGTTTCGACCAAGTAAAAACTTATGTCGTTCAATCGATCTTCGTGTCGGAGTGGACTGCCAAAATCTTCGATTGTGTCGGGGTATTTTTGTAGGTAACGCCGAATTATCTTTAACGTACATTTATCGCCGGTTGTGAACATAACGAATCCTTTCATGCCATATTTGTCTGTTAATTATTAATTCGTTTGAACAAATGAAATGGGTAAAATGCCTTATTCTTAATAAAAAGCAGTCCTAAAAATGATATTTTCTGTTCTTAAACTTACAACGTCGATCGGCCCATAGACATTATATTTCGAATTTTGACCTGGAATATCTGGGCTCGCAGACAGATGTGAGAACCTGGAGTTTAACAGTATTAATAATACCTTAATCAAATTTAAAAGTAATTTAGACAAATCATCCTCGAACATGTTCCATATAATTTGGAATACTTATCCGGCTTTTTTATTTTTTAACTGTGCTTTGTGGGCACCGAGAGGGCCTCTTTTTAACAACAGATGGCGCCACTAAAATTTTAAACGTTGCCGGGAAAGTTGAGCAACTCGTTTATGACATTTCCTAGAAGCAGCGCATAAGATGTTTGAATGCGGATGGGAGACGAAACTCGGTTACTTTATTAATTGGTGTCCATTGCATATTCCTTGGGTAATAATTAACATAATTACAGTAGCAGTATTCATTTTGGAGGACAAATATAAGAGCAGAAAGTAAACAATTTCAAGCCCTTAAAGGTAAGTTAGGGTGACCAATCGTGCTCCTTTTGACTACAGTTTTAATTGTATTTCAGAGATAATGAAATAAAATTAGTCTGGAAGGAAAACAGTCAGTTATAAATAAACAGTTATTAACTTTCAAGTATTTAACAAATTTTCACGTTTCAGATTTCAAACAGTGTGTTATCTATGTTTTGAAGATGACTTGGTTGCATTTCATTGTGGAATCCAACAGAATTTAGTCATGTCTGCATTCATTATTCTTTCAAGTAATAAATTATAACTAATGAAAGAAATGGGCACAAATGACGGTGCTCTACCTCCAAAATGGTGATTTCTGTTAATAAGTGGAGTGCGGGAAGCTTCGACGGGCGAACGTCTGGGTTAGTGACGTGTTTGAAGTTTGAGGCGGATGAGTGAGAAATGTTGTCACCTTGAGAAAGCCAGACAAATTTTCTCCAGTGTAACTTGTGCACGCTAGGCAGGGCAGGTGGACAGAGAGGACATGTCCGTAGCTTCTCTCATAGTTTTTTCTCCATCTGCTTTGTCTGACCCCTCTGTTGCAGCTCACCTGCCCAAGTATGCACTTAGGTTTTCCACCTTTGTGGTATTAAGCTAAGTGCATACTTGGGCAGGTGGGTTGCAACAGAGGGGTTCTTATAAACAAAATTTCTTACCTTTACTGAGAATTTGTAAGATTAATGATAATTTGAAAGTCCAGATTAAAGAGCCATTTGCTAACTAAATGAAGTCTGACAGTTACATAATAATTTATCACTTGTAATATAATAAACTAGATAAGTTAGTATATTACAAGCATAATCTTAATCAGATAAATATATAATGAGTTTTTTCAAAAATGTTTATAAGAAAAGAATATGTAAATTTTTTCTTCTATGAATATTAATCATTTAACTCCTTGAGACTTTACCTTACGGCTCCAGTGTAATTCGGAATTTTTTTTAATATTAAAAACCAAACATAAACATCATTTGAATTAAAAAAAATTTTTTTTAATTTTTTTGAATGTGCCCTAGTTGGTTCCTAAATGGCACCTTTCCCTTTCGATAGCCAACTTTACAGGGGCCTGCAATGTTGGCTTGTCTGCATGACTCTCATGTCGTGCTGGAAAGCTGCCATTCGTAGTTAGCGTGGGTTAGCGTTTAAAAATAATTTAAGAAATGAAACATAATACAACATAAAATGAAAATAAATTTAATGTCATAAAAATAAAATTAAAATGAAAAATGAAAAAATACATGAAAAATAATAAAATATTTACAAATATATACATCTATAATCAGAAAAAGATCAAAAATTGAAAAATAAAAATATAGATATATAAAATAATAAAGATATCGGCACAGGCAGCGCTACACCTGCTATGATACCTTTAGCAAATGTTTATTACAAGTTGCTCATCTGAAAATTGATAATTACATGCAGGTGTTTGGAAGTTTTTTCTAAATGCCTTTATACGTAAATAATTTTACAGAAATATGAATAACACATCACCGTTTATGATTGCTGACTATAATATATATATGTTTACAAAAATTTATAAAATTCAAGACTTGAAAAAATCAAAAAACTTTTTTGTATAAACATTCGATCAATCTGTTATATGTTACGTAGACAGGCAGTGGCGTGCCGTGACATTTGATGACAGGGAAGCTGTGTTTCTGTAAGAAGCCGACTTCCAGGGGCAATCAGTTAATTGCGCGTCAGTGATGGTCTAGGGCAGTGGTTCTTAACCTTTTTATACTCGCCGCCCACCAAATATTTCATAATTTTTTTGTGACCCCCATTTTTTAATAATAATTTATATTTGATAATTTGATAATTTATCTATAATAAATTGATTTTTTTATTATTGCTTTATTTTTTATATAATAAATGTAAATCATAACTTTATTATTTCATTATCTATTTAAATAACATTCAAACTTCACAATTAAACATGAAAACTCATTAATTTTTAACAGAAAATAAAATAAGAAACATGTCGATAAATCGATCCAATGTCGATGCTAAAACTAAACTAAAACTAAAACGCCCACTTGTCGTAAGGATTTTGCATATCTTTTGCAAAAATATTTAAATTTTCAAAGCCTACTATTTTTCCTAATTATTTTTAAAATTCCAAGCATTAATAGTTTCTTAAAATTGCTTTGGAATAAAAGAAGTAAATACTGCGGTGTAAGTAGCATATTTACATTTATTTCTTCTGTACTAACAAAGTTGTATGTGGGAAGAAATACAAAATAAATAAATAAAAACTAAATAGGAAAACTTTATCTTTCTTATTTCACTTTTCAATACGATATTCGGATTATACATCAATTTTCTTTTTATTATATTCTGAAGGAAATTTTGCATAATTTGGCGGCCCCCGGCAAACTTCTTATGGACCCCCAGGGGCCGCGGCCCCCTGTTAAGAATCACTGGTCTAGGGTCCATTCGTATTCATTTGTTCGATAAGCCAGTAAAAACTATAGACTTCTCTAAATGTATTTTTAATATCACAATTACATTCTGAATCGCTAGCCACGATATAAGGGCTAAAATTAAAAATAAATTATAAAAACTTACTCGGTGAAATAAAATGTGCGATGGATATACATACCTGGTACAATGTATTGTTCGATTGTATTAATATACTTTTAAAGAAAATTATAATTAAAATATAGCTTTGTAAAGAAACGTACATAAAAATAACATAAAATAGTCATTACTTTTTAAATCTTAAAACAATCCACTTACAAGTTAGTCAAATATCTTGATACGAGTAGCTAATGGATGGAACTAGTGACGGTCCAGGTAGGTGTGTAGTGAGTGTGTGCGTGCCAAATCCCGAGGGTGCCGATACCGGTCAATGTCAAATGCCTCTTTTGTCGCATCGCTAGTATATCTCAAAAGACGCCACAGGGCTGTTGTAAATTTTAAACGTTTCTCACCGTAGCTGTAAAAATCTAACTATGTTAAACTTAATAGTCATTCGTTTTCTAACTAATTCGTTTTAATACCAGGTGTACACGGAAATGAGTTACCCACTGTACTGAGCGAGTGATTGGTTCTGTTAAGCTTTTGTTGAAGTAAAATTCTGGCTCTTTCAACAGGGTTTTATTTATGTCCCCATTCCCTAATCTCTTAATTATTTAGTCACTTCTTAAGTAGAAATAAGTCGAAACCAGTTACTTTGTACCTGAATATCTGTAGTCTTGGGAAAACAGTGGAAAGACAAATTTTTATGACAACCGATACATAAATCGTAAATTTAAGAAAAATAAATTCTAGAGCTTTTTTTTTGTACCATTGTATGTACTGTACGTCTCATTCATTAAATTTGGTTGTAAATGATGCTGCCAAAGTAACAGTTAATTTTTAACACTGTACTAGAATTGTACACGTTTTTTCTGCATCCCCTTACAGATGGGACATACTAAATCGTAATATCACCGGTTTAACATCGAAATCCGTAAGTAATATAAGATGGGAGAGCGGAATAAACGCAGAATAAATATATCAAATATTTTAATGGAGTTTTTTTAAACTCCCGTCAACTATACAGAACTATCATAAAAACGTGCCAGTAAACTCCTATCGGTTGGGTTGTTATAAATCTAGTCTAGAGGTGGGCAACCCTTTTTATAACATGGGCCAGAATAAATTTTACGTTTTTTTCCGCGCCGTAGTAGTTAATTGACGCCTTCTTGTGACTCGTAATTTTTTTAGTCTGCAAATATGAAATAAATAAATAAAAAGTTAATTACTACATTTATTTCTCTTATCGTTTTCGAAAATTACAAAGAATTGGAAAAATAACTATTAATTAGTTATTTTTCCAATTTAATAATCTATTAGAGATCTCGCGGGCCGGATAGAAACTTTTCGCCAGCCGTAGCTGGCCCGCGGGTTGCCCGCCGTTGATCTAGTCTGCTCGTGATTCACATAATCGGACGAGGGTGGCCGAATATCTAGCAGGCGGCTAACAGCCCACAACCGCTCCGGGATATAAAGTCGCGTACTCTTTACGCGTGTGTAGCTTCTACCAGCTAAACCGGGTGAGGTTGGTGCACTGTAAACCGCATGTGCTAATGCCTATATAATCTGGCTGATTGGAGACTGACCCGGTTTCGACATTCCTTCCGCCACCGAATTATTCGAATATACGATAGCAATCTTATCGTTTTTTTTTCACATGTAGTATAGAAATTTGTAAAAGATACATAATGCAGTTATAATAAAATATTAATTTTAATTAATTCAAAGTACGTTAAAATATGAAATTTTATATTTTATAAAATTCAAGGGAAGGTCATTGGATGGTGGAATCGGCGCTTCCATCGCTTCCAATGACGGCACGCTACTGGTTTTTTTGAAAGTTTGTACAATTTACTCGAAGTCTAAAGTTATCGAGTAGGAAAGTTTGTCAATGGTAATTAACATGATAAACGTGTCATTAATGTGTTTAATGCGTGTTAAATGTCATAAAAGTGTATTAAAGGTGTGTTAATATTGTGTAAGCGAGGTAAAAGTTTTGTAAAGGGTTTACATGTGGTTCAAATTTGCGTTTAAAGTGTGTAAATGTATTAAATGTGTTTAAAAGTGTGCAAATGTGAGCTAAATGTGTTTAAATGTGCGTTTATAGTGTGTAAATGTGTTAAACGTGTTTTAAAGTGTGCAAATGTAAGTTAAATGTGTTTAACCATTGTTTAAATGTGCGTTTATAGTGTGCAAATGTGTCTTAAACGTGTTAAATTTGTCATAACCAAGGATATGTAATAGTGATTTCCGATACGAAAGACAACGTGAACGACACATGGAAGGCTAGGTGGCCGTGGATCGCAGGTGCCAACCTCTATGGAGACGCTGCCTATCGTAGATGAAAAGTCGAGAGATGTGAATTGTAAGACTGCAGTTCTTAAGAGGAGTAAAATTTATGTACAATACAGACGAATTTTGTTCGAACCACTGATGTATAGAATCTCGCAATTCACTTCGTCCATGCATCGATTAAATTTATAGGTAGTATGACGACTTTTTTATTTTTCGTTTCTGGTACAAGAGTAGGAAAAGTAACCAAAAGCAGGGAAAAAAGTAAGTAGAAAATTTACGTTTTAAAAATGTCTTAGTTTTAAAAAAGATTAAATATAGGCGCGTTTATGTTATTGTCGACGGTCGCCATCTTGTTTGCACATTTGCGTGTGCAAACAAGATGGCGGCCGGAAGTGCCGCCATTTTTGTATACCTAAGCTCACATTAACCGAATATTTTTCATTAGCTGATTACCAGAGAAAGGTTTTTTTCTGTCCTACATTGCTTGAGCCGCACTACCCCCTGGAGTTTGTGATGAAGAGAGAAATAGTATATTGTAAACAATGATATTTCACACCATGAGGCTATACAAGGGCGCAGTTCGTTTATTACAGAAGAGAACATATTACTTTACATTATAAAATTTGTAAATAAAATCTATTGATTTATTTTTATTTTATGATTTTTTCGAAAATGAAACATGTAAATATTATTGTAAATTTGTGTTATATGGATAAAATTACATCAAATGTGTTTAGATGAAAATAAAGTATAAAAATACTAACTGCAAGAAAATATTCAACAATCTGTACAGAACAATCGATATAGGAAGATAAGAAAAAATTAGGCTAGACAAGCGTGTTATTTTGATTTCCTCCATAATTGCTGGCAGGTGTTCCAAAGAACTTTTATTATAAAAGCTTTATTATGTGTATTTTTACACAAGTACAAACAATTTCTTATATCACAATAATATTTATTCTATAATTATTCGTTTCTAGCTTTATATGCTGACATACAAGCTTTACAAAAAAATCTCACAAAAAATCAGAATAATTTATAATACACCATTTTACGAAATGATTTTCTAAAAAATTTTAGTTTAAAACTTTTATTTATTTTATTATGTATTATTTAGAAACTTGTTATTTTTCTTATAAAACAAAACTGGCAAGAAGACACTTGACACAGGCTTCTAGCTTCACATACAGATACACAGCTGGATGACCTTGAGAACAGCTGATTGTAAACTTTCGCGGGATGTTTCCAAGATTGCCTGAAGGGGAGTAGGTTTTTCTACACAAGTCTGAACGAGTTACTGTAACTACTCGAATGTGTTTCGTGATTTTCTAATAGTTTTTATACTAGTTTCTTCTTATTACTTATATTATATGCTAAGTGAGGTTATCCTCACATTTTGTTTTTTTTTTGTCTTTTACAGGAAAAAACACCCAAAAATATTAAAAAAATTAATAATACACCAATTTATGAAATACATTTCTAAAAAAGTTTAGCAAAAAACGTTATTTCCTTTATTACATATTATTCAGAAACGAATTATCTTTCACACAAAAAAAAAATTGAAACGGATCACGTGACACGCGCCCCTATTTTGTGTATACAGCTAAATGTCCTTGAGAACATCTGTTTGTCAAAGCTAGCGGGATATTGCCAAGTAAGTTTCAGGGAAAGATAGGTTTCTACACAGATGTTCATTAATTACCGTAAGCACACAAATATATCACTAGAATATTGGTCATTTGTAATGTTTCAATAGGAGGGGACCGAATAAATGGTCAAAAATAAAAACTTCTATTGGATGTATCGTTTCAAAATTTGCTGAGGTCGTAGAAGACATCCAATAGAATACGAAATAAGCTTTTTCCCACATATATCATGCATACGACCGTTCCAAAGGGTTATTTAATACTTGCCCGAGTTATCTCGGGTTAAGGACTTAAGGGGTTTATAGAGGCAATAGATGAAAAGTCCCGGACCTGTGCATTTGTCGTAGTTGTGCGCATCAAGACTCGATACGAAGGTGACCCTAAAACGGAACTGACAAAAATTTGTCAAATATACAGTAATAATAATTTTGTTTATAAATACATGTGAATGATCTTGTATATTTATTTATTTTTAAATAATTTTTATCTACACAAATGTTTGGTTTAGTGAGTTATACTCTGTTGACACTGGTTGCTGTTAACTATGCTGGACCAGAGTCGAGGCATAGTAACCAAAACAAGACAAAAATTAAATAAGTGAGTCAATGTGTGTGTCTGTCGGTGCCTGTATTCAGGAATTTCCTAACAATATGACATATACGCACATATTCAATATAGTGGCTTCGAGGTGAGGATGTAGTTGTTGTCTTGTATGCTGTCGTGTTTGTTTTGAGTCTTTGATGGTGTAGTGAGTACGGATGATAAACTTGTCCGTTTCATCCGTTGGCATGGTTTTCCAGTCTTTGTGGTCTGTGGATGCATTGCCACAGAAACACCATGGTTAGGTTGGTTGGTTCCTTACATACAGTGTGTCAAGGGCATTGCAGTAGCCATGCTTGGGCTGGTGCTTTCACCACCTGTAGCCAAAAGAGACTGTGGCCTATTTTTCGAACACGAGTCTGCCTAACCCACGAACACGGACCTTGTTAACCCGGGCAAAGTCCGAGCCAGTATCGCACTTATACCTGGTTAATACCATGGTAAATATTTCCACATAGTGTGGGTGTGGTCACTCTTAGCTTCATTTCTCCTCATAGACCTTACTGGCATGGGTGTCCCCATATGTGTTGGTTTGTTTTTCTATCTTTTTCTTGTTCCAAAAATGTGGCTAAGTCTTGTTGCTTGTTTGTATTCCTTTTTTAAAGTTGCTGGTTTATTCCCAGCTTATGGTAAACTTATTTTTGATTCTATTTTTCTTCTTTACAAATAAAAAAGTAAGACATGCTACATGCCTGCATCTAGCAAGAAGACCTGTCTTGTTTGAGCAAAAGGCATTAATCATTTTCCATTTGTCATTAAGCTAAAAAAATAAGCATAATTTTAGCATCATCTGTTTTAGGCATAAAGCGTATTGTGGTGAATGAGATTTTCATTCTTGTTTCGCTCACGATCGGAATATTCTGTACTTGTAAATATCGGATGACATTCATTGTATCAAATATTCTGTTGCAAATTGGGAAGATCGATACAAGCTATTTTCTTTTATCTAATTCTTGTATATTGATTACACTATTTTTTAATATAAGCATATCTTAATTTATGTAGGCCTAAATAATGGAGTCAGATTAATATCTTCCAGAGAAATATCAAATATTTCAAACAAATGAATGAGAGTATTGCAGATGTCAAAAGACAGAAGGTGAACACAGATAATTTAATAGAATTAAAAAAAAAAATCTATGAAATTGCTTTTTTAGTGACATTTATAGCAGTTAAATATTTTTTGTAGTTTTTGGTTTGTTTAAATAAAATAAATCAATAAAGAACATTTACTATTACAAAATTATATGCTGCAAGATGCAAAATAAAAATGCCATATTTAGATATCTCCAATCAAAATTATATTTTGGACATTTCTTATTGTCATGATTGCAGCCTTTCACCAATTTATCTGTTCAAGAGTTCAACTCAAATGGTTTGTAAATAGAACCATATCATATTCAACAACAGATGTATCCTTATAGGCTAATTTGGATGGTGTAGTGCAGATATGGTTTGAAAATTAGAGAAAAGTTAGGATATACAACAGAAGTTTTTAAAAAGGAACTTTGACTTATTTTGTTTTAAAATTTGCATTTAAGAACTTTATTTATCTAGGGTTGTCTATATGTGAAAGAACAAGATTTTCCAAATTAAAAATAGAAAAGAATACATTTTATCATCATTCTTTTTTCATAATTTCACTCTTATTTAGCACTATAGATTTAGTTATGAAATACTAATTAAGATTATTGAAATGTATCAATTTTCATTAAACTGATTGTTTAGAATTATTACATCATGTTCAGAACTGACGATAGATGAATGAATTTCTCAATCCATCTTTCAGGATTCTAAATGAATCAAAATGTTTTGTGATAACGATTCATTGATTCATAAAAAGTTTCTATTGTCGTCATGTTCTAAAGCTAAATCCATGTTTCTTGTTAGTATTTTGGTAATGACCATTATTCTGCTTTTTGTAGGTAGTCATTATCTTTAGAAAATTATCTTAATTTTATTATTATTTTATACTTGGAACAATGCTTTTTATTTAGTTTAAATATTATGCTTAAAGTCAAATTTTTATTGCATTGGGTCGTATCATTAAATTTTAAAAATTATTGCTTTATATGAAGATCTTTCTATAATGAAATAAAGCAAAATATCCATATGATAGATCAATCAATAATTAGAATTCTTGTATACTATAAAGCTGACTACTTGTAGATTGTGTTTCTCACTAAAAATAAATCAGTTTTGATAAATCATAATAACGTAATTTGAATGTATAATGCTTTAAATTAAATTTAAAAAATTTTTTATTAAAAATTGCATTAAATCTTACCTTCAGAGAAATATAAACAATGAATTTAACTTTACATATTTAATTTAAAATGTCTCAAATATTCACAAATTAATTCTTAACCAAATAAAATGAAAATCTTCATTTAATGTAAAACACAAACTTTGTCAATTATAGAAATATACAAAAACAGGACAAATTTACAAAGGGTAAAAGTATATTTGACTAATACATACAAGGAAAAAGCACCAATGTTTACAGTTTGTAAAATCTTTCATAACATGACTTATTGGCAGTGATAGATATAATACAGTACATGGCAGTGAATGATTAATGGCACTAAATAAAATAATGTGAGCAATATTCACTAAAATCAATAGGAATGTTTTTACCGGCGTGTCAGTTGCCCGCGATGAGCGGGAACAAAACAACTAGATGGAAAGGCACAGAACTACATCGAATCATTTTTTTTTGTGAGCTATGTTGATCACTGGCTAGAGATGAAACAAGTTTTACTAGATAGTTAATACGACGTTTGCATGAAAATTATGACACACTGTACACAATATCTATCATGATTCTAAAATATATATACACTTTCACAATCACTGTACATGATTCTTTAGTGCTCTCTGAAAGGAAAACTTCAACACATTCATTTAGATGCATGAATTTTGGCCAATTATAACAATTCGAAGATTTAATTGACAGGTCGAAAAATCCCATTTGTTTCTTTTTTAAAATAGTTAACTATTGCACTAAAAGTTAGAAGGGAGTTTAAACACTTGAAATAGTTTAGTAAAATACATCTTTACATACACTAATGATTCTAAAATGGCAAGTTAAATTTAATTATTAAAAAAGTTAATTAAAATAATCTTTTCAACTGAGACAGAGGAAGTCACACAATTGGTATTCTCGATACCTTAACAATAGAATTTAATAAATAAGGAATATAAAACAAGATTAATATATTTTGTAAATGCCATAAAAACACTAGGTTAAAAATTTTCCAATTTCATTTACAATTTGATCACTAATATAACATAAACCAATTTTTTTTCTCTCAACTTATCTTTTTGTAAACTTTGCAATTTACATTACAACTTGCTCATTAATTTATCAATATTTTAAACAGTTCATTTCAATAATGTTAACAATTTTCAAAATTTTAAAACAAAACAATCACTCTTTGACGAGAGAGAAAAGAAAATTATCATCAATTTCCAATTGTAACGCGATTGTTTGATAGACTAGATATAAGATAAATAGATAATCTAAAAACACTTATCACAGACAATAAAATAATCAACATTTTATCCTAGAGAACATTCTTTTTTCAACAAAAGTGCTTTCATTCAAAAATGGGAAGTTTTTCAAGTTCAGTCCTGAATGCACAGACCACTAACTTGAACTAAGAAGAAGAAAAATTTTTTAAAATCATTTCTAAAGATAATTTAAAATGCAAGAAAATAAATAAATTACATTAAACTTACATTTTTATATTGCGGTGAGGGTGCAGTATGTATGACTGCTTCATTAGTGCCGTACTGAAGTGGTTTGAAAGAAAGAACAAAGTTTGTACCCTATACAGAAAAATTAAGATTTTTATTAATATATTTGAAATATACATAAAATTTTAAAGTAAAACAAGCAGAAACCTCTGTCATGGGTGATTGCTGAACACCATTCAATGTAACTGAGAGTACGAAGCAGGGTTCCTTCATAAAACAAGTAACTTCTTGTGCACTCACAGACATATATGTAATAAATATGAGATCTCCTGTTCCTAATTAGAAAAAAAAGCAAGTACACAATTAAAGTTTGTAATTCAGTTATTCAAAATTACAAATAAAAATATATTTCAAATATGTGGTTGTATTTAAACACAAAAATAAATGAGCAATCCAAATGTTTTCAGAACTGTAAACCCCATTTTGGGAATTTTAAGACAGGTTTATTGGTTCTAGTTCTAATATATAATATAGCTTAATAAAGGAAAAGTTCAAAATCACATTTGAAGAAAAGATTATTAACAGATTTTTATCTTATCATTTAAAAAAATATAAATTAATAAAGGAAAGCATTTACATGGAACTGAATTAGATGATTACTGATTATCCATTTTAAGATTATTAAAAAAAATGGTAGTTGAAAAAACATGAAAAATTAATGAACATTAAAGCATTGTTTTAAACTTTCATTAGCAATATTTATAACAACGTTAATAGCAAAGTATAATTCAACATTTGTATGCTGTTTTAAATTTCACAGTTTTAAAATAAATATGGAATGTGTTCTAAAAGGTTTCATACATTTATTTAATATTTATATTATGCATATATTACAATAAATCCACTAACCCAATCTTGAAATAATACCAAATATATAGCCCAATAGTATGGCAGATCATCTAATTATTAAATTAATCTTATTAAAGTAATTTGACTAGAGGTAGGCTGCCATCTTGTGATAATTTTTAATTTATAATTATTAAAATTAAAATTTATTTAGAAATGTTCTGGAAGAAAAGAATTGGCCCAGAGTCATCTCCAGTTGGCTCTAAGTAACCAGTATAGTTATATCTAAAATTAATAATTCTGGAAACAAAGTTTGGACTAAGGTTTGGGTAGCATAATTAGCTGCGGCGACTAGTAACTTGTCACAGACTCGACAGATGGTGCTACTCCTCTAGAGGTTTTCCCCATAGCCTCGTACACGAGAACTCTATTATTCCCATTGGATTCTGGGATACCAGTTTTTGTTGGATGTTAACAGCTAGAGCACGGGTAGCTCTAACGTGTACTGTACTTGTACCGATTGTTCATGAATAAATATTGTTAGTGTTTAAAAGGTAGTTGTGGACTTTGTGAGAATCTTTTTACCGCATCCCGAAAAACACAAGTTTTAGTAATGATTGAAATGGATGGGTGATGGACTAGCCATTTCTTCTGATTCCACGTGCGGCCCTTCATTACCCTCAGCTATGCGGGTGTGTTTATTGTGTGTTTATATCCTGCTCCAGGCTAACTCTTTTCCTCCAGAACATCCTAAATTAAAAATTAAAATGAATTTATACACTCTTCAAAAGTGAAACTGCAGCACAACGAAAAATGTGCGTAGCCACATACACATTGCAGGACCAGTAGAAATAATAGAGATATGTGTTTATTCAGTAACGAATATGGCTGTTATATGACATGGCATACTATCAATGAGGTGATTAATGGTTGCCTGAGGTATCCCTTGCCAAGCTGCATCCACTGAGGTTCACATGACATCTACAATAAGAGATGGTGGTCCTCAGTGCATCTCATGTTGGACAAGGTCCCACAGGTGTTCAATTGGGGGAGATCCAGCAAGGCTGACAGCCAGAGAAGGATGTGAATTCCATTCAAATTGGTGAGAGTTTGCTGTGCAACATGCAGTCAGGCACTATCTTGTCGGAACACCATATCAGGTCTAGCCTGCACAAGTGGCCAAACCCACAGGTCCCACAATTCAAGTGATGTACTGATCTGCTATCAGAATACCGAAAATGTTCACCATGGCTTCACAAACCATTGTAGTGATTAACCACTATGGTAGTTATATGTACTGTATATATATATATTGGAGTTCCATTGTCCGTATCGGAAGTCTAGATGTTGTCGCGTGTGTTAATTGTTTTCGCATTGCCATATCACCCTTTCGCTGGGTGCCTGTAAGTGGAGTTAGGATTGGTCTGTGCTTACCGCGTGACGCAGCTGTAACCCGGATGGTGGGCAATATAAATGGTGACGCTCCATGTGTGGAGCCATCTTTTTTTTCGCTGACCAGATCACCGACTGGATGGAAGGACCGTTGGACTTGGCCGAGGAAATCATCGAGGAGTACTTTGTAGATTAACGTCGTTTGTACCTATTGTATATATATTTTTACGCGTAGTTCTAGATTCGTTTGTACTTGTCGGGTATATGCTTGTTATAAGATTTGATCCACCTAATTTATGTCGCGAAACAGAAAAAATGTAATTGTATAACCGTAGATATTGTGATCCTAAGTTTTATAAAGAATATATAGTTATCGAAAATTTGTCGTGTGCTTAAATTTGTAAGATCTTTTACACACTTGCCTTTTTTATACGTCGGGAACAATTCGTTGGCCCTCAATACTACATTGGCGTCCGCGACAGGATCAATTCAAGGCAAGGGTGAACCTATTTGTGAAAGGATCAAGATTGTAATAGTATTGTTGTATTTCCACTGTGAATTTAATAAGTTAAGGTGTGCACATGTCGGTTAGCTGTGTTATTTGTTGTGCTGGAAGAACAAGTCACCTGCAGCCCTCAACAATCTGGGTCTACGGAAGTCAGTAATATCTCGATTGTGACGGGATTTATGGGGATGATCCCCTGCTTTTCAAACTTGCCTGGCGACATGCTAGATATCAGTCGTTTTTTTAAGACAGTGGAGAATGTGGCAAGTTTGGCAAATTGGGAAGAACCGGTGAAGATAACGGTGATCCAGGCAAGATTAAAAGGTGAGCCGTTATCGGTTTTCTTTGACTTAAAGGAACAGGGTGTTATTAGTTATAGTGAGTTGAAAGAAGCCCTCATCCCCTCATTGAGTGCTTCAGCCGCAAGGAACGTGAACAGGACGCTTTTAGTTTAGTCCTTAAGGTGGCCCAAAGACGCGATGAAAGGGTTTGTGAATATGGAATTAGAGTCAAGTCTTTGCTATCTAGAGCCATAACCCGGAATCCTAATTTAGAGATTCTTAGAGATAACTCAGTAAAAGAATGTTTCATGCGAGGATTATGTCCTGAGATCAGGAAACAAATAATGCAAGGGCGCCCGAGGACTTTAGATGAGGCAATCAGTTTGGCTGAAGGTGAGGAGGAAATTGAAAATGCTTGTGGTAAAAGAACAAATGTTAGCAAGATATGTGTAACCATGGATAAAGAAGGGGACCCGGTTAAGAGAGACAATAGGATAGACGAACTTGAACGGCAAATAAAACAATTGAGTGAGTCACTAAAGTCGGTCTGTGAGATAGTGAAAGAAGGTGGAAGTCGGAAGGAGAGTAGAGGAGAGAGTAGGACTTGTTACTCATGTGGGAAACGTGGACATATATCGAGATACTGTAATCAGCGTAGAAATTTAAACTAAGACACGGTCAATTAAATGGTCAGGTAATTGACCGCCACACACAGCTAACACTGACCAATGAGATAAAGTTAAATAACCGCGGGTTACCGGTCATTAATTGTAGATTGATGGGACGTGAATTGAGAGGACTAGTGGATACGGGGGCCGAAAGGACCGTAATAAGAAGGGAACTAACTGATTGGGTGAAACTGAGGGATGAAAAGTGTATTGTGAAGAATGAGTCACTTATTAGTGGAATGGCGGGAACCATTATCTCGAGTGACGAGGCTATGGCTGTAAGGGTAGTTTTGGGTGAGGGCGGCATTTGCGAGGTGAAAATCCCAAGTATCGCATTCCCTGAGAGTGCCTGTTACGACCTCATTATAGGAATGGACATTATTAGCCAACAATCAGGAATATTGGGACAATTAGGGTGCGTAATAAGGCCAGTAGGGGTAGGATATAACTATAAATTCAATATAAATATAACCAAAAGTATCGCAGGTAGTAAGGCTGTATGGAACCTGGACCATCTTGAGCAGAGCACTAAGGAAAGGGTGCTTGAGGTCCTTGATAAGTTTCCAGACGTTACTGTGCAGAATATCACCGAAATTTCCAGCACGAAAAATTTTGTGCATAGCGTAAAACTAACCTCCGACCAACCCATAAATACTAAGCAATACCGTACCCCATATGGGTACCTGCCAGCCCTCAGGCGTAAGATAGACGAGCTTAGTCAAGCGGGAGTGTGTGAGGAAAGCATATCGGCATGGAACTCGCCCTTACATGTAGTTCCGAAGGAATCTGGAGAGATCAGACTAACATTAGATTTACGTATGATAAATGATATCACCGTGCCACAAATATTCCCCATGGCAAGAATTGATGACATTTTGTCTCAACTTGAGGGGAATGTTTTCTTCTCTGTGCTCGACTTAAAGGCGGGGTATTTTCAGATTCCGTTAGACCCTGCAGTGAGACATGTATTTGCCTTTTCGACCCCGTGGGGCAAATATCAATTATGTAGAATGCCCCAAGGTGGAAAGAATAGCGGGCGTTATTTTCAATTTGTAATGACTAAAATTCTAGCCAGCTATATAGGTATCAATTGCTATGTCTTTCAAGATGACATCGTCCTGTTCTCAAGGAGCCTCGATGATCATCTACAGTTACTTAAGCAAGTCCTAACGACGTTAAATGAAAAGGGGTTGCGCTTAAATCCCGAGAAGTGTCAACTTTTAGCACAAGAAGTAAGGTATCTGGGTCATGTCATAAATAGAGAAGGGATAACTCCAGACCCGACCAACATCGATTCTATAAAGGAAATTAAACCACCTACTAGCGTTAAGCAAGTACGTAGCTTCCTCAGGATGGTGGGGTTTTTTAGGAACTTCATCCCATCCTTCTCCGAGGTAGCCTCTCTGCTTACGGAGCTCACCAAGAAGGGCAGGGGTTTTGTGTGGAGTGAGGCTTGCCAAAAAAGTTTTGAAGGTTTAAAGGGGGCCATATCCAACCCTCCCATCTTAGCTCATCCTGATTTCAAGGAGGACTTTTATTTACACACTGATGCTTCGGATCATGCCGCCGCGGCAGTGCTAGAACAGAAAACTAGTAGTGGTCTAGCGCCGATAGGTTACTATAGTAGAAAATTCCAAGGTGCGGAGCGAAATTACTCCACCATAGAAAAGGAATGTCTGGCCATATTGTTGGCATTGAAACACTTTAAGCACCTGATTCTTGGTCAGAAAACAATAATCCTTTCAGATCACAAACCGCTCATTTTCTTGAGCAATATTCGCAACGGAAGTCGTAGGTTGACTAGATGGGTAATGGAGTTATCTGACTTTGATATAGAGGTAAACCATGTTAAGGGGATAGAAAACAAGGTGGCCGACTTTCTTTCACGGAACGTCAATGGCATCAACTATTTGGATGGTCACATAAAAGGAGGAGAAATTCCAGGCGAGAGCAAGATATCTGTATCCCAAGATAGTGATAATGTTTTTGGAGCTATAAAAAGGGATATTTTGCGGAGTGATAACCCTGGAGGTTATTTTGATAATTACATAATAAAGAATGATTGTTTGTTTAGGCGTTTCTATTGGAAAGCCCGCAGAACTCATGTGGACAGAATGTGTGTGGGGGAAAGCATAGCTAAGAGCTTAATTAAGGCAATTCACGAGAATCAATTAGCGGGCACTGGGGGGTGTCTAAAACAATCAAATTAGTAGAGAGGGGGTATTTCGTAAGGAATTTGAAGCATGTAGTCAAGGAGGTAATCAGAAATTGCAAGAAGTGTCAACGTTATAACATTCATAGAGGTAAGGCCCCCCTTCAAGAAAATGAAAAAGCGAGCATCCCGTTCCAAAAGGTGGCTATCGATATCATTGGCCCCATCAACATCACAAAACGCGGCAATCGGTTCATCCTTGTGATAGTAGACATATGCACGCGCTTCATGGAGGCCCATCCGGTTAAGGATCAAACTGCATGGTCCATTAGTAATTTGATATTCAACGAGGTTGTCTGTAGGTACGGGGTTCCCGAGGTGATTGTTTCTGATCGCGGAACTAATTTTTTGTCATCCCTCTTTGCCGATTGCTGTGAATGGCTGGGAATACAGAGGAATATAACTACGGCCTATCGCCCATGTGCCAATGGAATGTGCGAACAGGCTAATAAATCACTAATTGAAATGATTTCCAAGGCTTCCGGCGAAAGTACCTTGGAGTGGGATGACCTCATTGCTCCCGCTTGCTTCGCTTATAACAACTCGCATCACTCTGCCTTGAATGAGTCGCCTGCATTCCTGCTTTTTGGCACAGACCCACGAACCCCTGCTTTCAGTTGCACCACAAGTCAATTGACTATCGATGAACGTAAGTCATACCTTATAACCAAATTGCGCATGTTAAGGGACTTAGCTGGTAAACAAGCCGACATTAGGCAAAGAAGGAATAGAGATTATTGTAACAAAGGAAAAAAATTATTGTCTTTCAGCAAGGGGCAAAAGGTATGGGTTCGGCGAAAGGGGCAAAAAAGGAATAAGTTCTCTCCCAATTATTTGGGGCCATTTAGGATAATAAAGGTGATAAATCCGACAACGTATAAAGTAGAGAGATGTAACAAACGTGACGTGGATACTGTGCATGTTGATAGACTAAAATTATGCTATGGGTTAGATCAGCCTAAACGTAGAAGGAACCCGTGTGTGAGGGAGGTTGAGCACTTTGAACCAGATGAAGACGAGGAGGGCGTTGACATGCGCTTGGTGGAGCGTCATAAGATTGGGGGAAGTGTAAACGGTACCAGTGATACATCAGGTCACCAAGACAAGGAGGTAGTGTGTGTGGCAAGGCCATACAACCTAAGGGAACGGAAGATTGATTTTCGAAAGTTCCATTTCGGGCATTGATTTAAAAGGGGGAGATATGTAGTGATTAATCACTATGGTAGTTATATGTACTGTGTATATATATATTGGAGTTCCGTTGTCCGTATCGGAAGTCTAGACGTCGTCGCGCATGTTAATTGTTTTGCGTTGTCATATCACCCTTTTGCCGGGTGCCTGTAAGTGGAGTTAGGATTGGTCAGTGCTTACCATGTGACGCAGCTGTAACCCGGATGGTGGGCAATATAAATGGTGACGCTCCATGTGTGGAGCCATCTTTTTTTTCACTGACCAGATCACCGACTGGATGGAAGGACCGTTGGACTTGGCCGAGGAAATCATCGAGGAGTACTTTGTAGATTAATGTCGTTTGTACCTATTGTATATATATTTTTACGCGTAGTTCTAGATTCGTTTGTACTTATCGGGTATATGCTTGTTATAAGATTTGATCCACCTAATTTATGTCGCGAAACAGAAAAAATGTAATTGTATAACCGTAGATATTGTGATCCTAAGTTTTATAAAGAATATATAGTTATCGAAAATTCGTTGTGTGCTTAAATTTGCAAGATCCTTTACACACTTGCCTTTTTTATACGTCGGGAACAATTTGTTGGCCCTCGATACTACACCATTATGCCTGATTTGAAGTTGGTGTGACACTCAGTAAAAAGGACTGGCACATAGCCAGGATACTGCCAAACCTGTCCACAGCTGCCATTCCTCCACAGACAGATGCAGGATTCATCTGTAAACAATACTTGATGCCAATCAATTGTCAGTTGTGATGATGATGATACCACCATGCCAAGTGTGCAACCCTGTATTGAATAGTTAATGGCACTCCAGTTGCTGGTTGTCATGCATGCATGCATGAAGCCCAACTTCATGCAATCTGTTGCAAATGGTTTGGATGGATACAGGTGCACCCATTGACAGTAACAGACAGCTTTGGATGTCGTCATCTACTGTGCACTCCATCATGCACCAGTGTGATCCACTCTCTCTTTGTCAAAACGTATTCACAAATATTCCTGTCATGTCATACATCACTGGATGGTACTCATATCATGCCCAATATGTGTAGCAACTGTGTGTATCAACAAACAGTCATGCAGCTCCAGGATATAGTCTCTTCCCCAGCTGTTAACTGGTGATATAAAGCTTGCTGTCATCTCAGAGGCATTTTCTAGGCTTCTTCAAAAGTTCAGCTGCCATAAACAATCACTAACAGAATTTACAGCCCAAACTAGTTGCTGATCTTTATAGCCCAAAACTGAGTACCATATGAACCATATGACCCAATGTGTAGGCAAACTTAATCATTTGTATATTTCTGTAACAACTACCGTTCCTGCAAGTGTTGCAATTTCACTTTTGAGGAGTGTAGTTATTAAAATCGTCATAAAATTGCAGCCTAACAGCCTACCTGTAGTCAAATTACTTTATATCTAATTATTGGGCTGCAATTTGAAAAAAACTGCAGACCTATAAATTCCTACTGTCATCTATCTATTGTATGTCTTTCATCTAACTCCATTCTTGAGATTAAGGAAAGTTGAGACCAGATATGGAAAGCTTAGGAGCAGGAGGCCCTGATTAACTACACGACTTCCAGTATAAACTGGAAGTTCATGTTATCTCAATTCAAAAATTTTCTTCTGACAGATGACCAGCATGACTGTTAAAGGAAAAGTATGATGTACAGAGACAAGCCACTACTAAAAAAATTGAAAACACTGATAAAAAATTGCAGCCCAGCATTTTGATAATGTCACAATAAATAATTGTTTGTTAAATTAAATTACTTATTATATCCCAATAATAAAGCAGATTGTGTAGTATTATATACATAATAAATAAGTAAAACATTTTTTTAAAAAAAGGCTTATCAAGCTGGTAATGAGTATTTATTATTATAATGGTTAGAAATTCAATAAAACAAAACTATTATTTCTTAAAACCTTAAAACAAATTTAAGTTTTTCTTCTTAATATTATAGGAAAATACATAGAAATTGAATTTCTCTAGCATTTCATGTATGTATGTATATACGAAAAAAAGAAAAATTATTTGTAGTACAGTCAAATAAAACTTGTACCAAGACTTTCATTTATTATAAAATATAAATTCTTACACCATACTACTTTCAGTGTAACCTCCTCAATTGAAGTGGCATTGACAATTGAAAAGGTGTGTAGGTATAGCCCTACACACTTTTTCAATTGTCAATGTCACTTGTCATAAAAAAATAGAATCCAGTACTGCTTTGATGTCTTTAAAGGCTTTTGTCACTGCAGCTTCTGCTCTGTTGCTTATTGAAATTTGCATCTCCTTCAATTTCATTTTCATTTTAGGGAACAGATAAAAGTCTATGAAAGCAAAATTAAGAAAGTATTTTTATGTCCTTCTTGGCCAGATACTGATCAGAAATGACCAATGGATGCCAAAGCTGGGTGCTGCAGCAACAAGAATACTTGAAGATATCACACAACATGACTTCCAATACTGCTTTGACAAATGGTATGGACATTGTCATCCATATGTCTACTTACTTCTGTCAAAATGGTTAAGTTGGCAGATTACCACTTCGGGGATCTGAGATTGAATCCAAACGAATAGAAAAAAACCCCAAGAATTTTACGACAGGGCTAGACATATCTGGATGGACCATCCCTCATCATCTGGCCAAACCCATAATGAGCTTGCTAAAAATGCACTCTTGATACCAATAGGACAAAAAAAGTTAAACATCTGCAACATTTCTTTTTTATTATTTTGAAGATGGTCTTCAGTAAATAACTTTTACTATTACCATGATAAAAGTTAGTTTATTTTTGACTCTGTATATATTCACTGTATTATCTAAATTTATATAAATATATTAAGAGATGATATTAAATCTGATTACCTTGCCTCTCAGTTGGAACACCATGGCAAAATGTGATGTACAAGTCAGGTCCTTCGTTCAATGTAAAACAATGCAATGGAAAAAGTGCATGTAGGACTTTACAAGAAGAACCTTTTAGCAACTTATTAATAAATGCCTCAAAAGCATATTTAATTCTGCAAGAAAAGTTTATGGTTTTATTAAAATGATGTAAATAGCATTGATAAATTATAAAAATATGAAAATTAAATTTATACATTAATATTTAATTATTATTTCATTACTACTGTTTCTGACAGAAAATTCAGAGATCATTAGTTAACAAATTTTTCTAATGAATCAAGATTTCAATAAGTATTAAGACCACAGGTTTTAAACATAAAACAGATGATAGTTCGTAAAACTATACATTGTATTACAATTCATCATTGCCAAACAGGAATTCACAACAAAAACATTTGTATTATGGCCTCTGTTGAGTAGAGATGTAAGTGAGAAAAACTAATCTTTTTATCACTGCAAATGATGTTATTACAATATCCAACAAAAAGAACCTTTTCAGGACTAGGATTAACATAGTCTTGTGTTTACAGAAAGTATCAAGAAACAAATAATAATTGCTAACCTATACAGAGCAGATGATTGTCATGCCCTAAGTCTAGAGGAAGTATACTGAAACCCCGATGTGAAACTACCTAATATCTCCAAGAATAAAGACCAAACAGAATACCATGATAAATATATTGGTGTCATTTTTACAAATTTATTATTATTATTATTGTATTGGGTTATGTGAGATATACTCAGTTAACACTGGTGGCTGTGTACTATGCCAGACCAAAGTCAAGGCGTAGTAACCAAAACAAAAATTAAAGAAGTGTATCAGGAATTTCCTCACAATATGACATGTATTCAATATAGTGGCCTTCTGTAGTGTGATGTATGTATTATTATTATTAATATGTTGGGTTTAGTGGGTTATACTCAGTTATTATTATTATTATTATGTTGGGTTAAGTGAGATATACTCGGTTAACACCGGTGGCTGTGTACTATGCCGGACCAAAGTCAAGGCATAGTAACCAAAACAGAAATTAAAGAAGTGTATCAGTGTGTGTGTCTGTATTCAGGAATTTTCTCACAATATGACATGTATTCAATATAGTGGCCTTCTGTAGAGTGATGTATGTGTTTCTATTCAATTCTAATGTGCCCAGGCTTTTGTGTAGTGTGTGTGGTATGACACCTGTAGAGGAGAGAACTACAGGTACAATAAGCACCCTATCCATCCTCCACAGATGCCTTATTTCCTGGGCGAGTTCTGTGTACTTGCTAATTTTTTCAGTGCATGCGTTTTGTATATTGTGAGTGTTTGGAATGGATATGTCTATAATGTATGTAATTTTATTGTGTTTGTCAATGAGTGTGATGTCTGGTCTGTTCTGGTAAATTGTTTTATCATTATTATTATTATATTATTATTATTATTATTATGCTTTTTGTTTCTATGATTGTAATTCAGTGATGGTGTCTCTATGTTGCCCTACTAAGCTTGAAATGTAAATTTCATCTTAAATTTGGATCTTAAGCTAAACTCAGTTAATTCCAGCATAATTATTGGCGGTTTTAACTCCACTAATTATCATGCCAATACTGCTAGAATGGAAATGCAGCATGAAAAGGTCTATTAACCTGAAGATAATGATAACTGAAATTACAATTACAATAAGCAAAGTTTTTATAATGTATTATAACTTTAATGTTTTAGGACCTGCTAATTTTGATATTAACCAACTGATAATGTTATTCGTGATTGAGATAAGCAAGCCATTTTACATATACAACAAAAAATATATAAGGTGAATCAATAATATCAGAAAGTTGGACTTACTAATTGGACTGTATAATTTTCTTCATTAGAGATAAAAGTGAATAAAGAAAAGTCATTGTCTATAAAATCTCTAAATAATCTCATAAAGGTTTAAAATTTAATATTTAGCATTAACTCAGCAATAAAAAAGATATATTTGCAGATTGTTTTTTTTATGCTCTCATGGCTTTATTTGATTGTGTCAATATAATAATATTTTTAACCCATAAACTTAATATAATGGTTTGAAATAGGAATATGTTGTTTCATATTACATGTGATTTCAGAAGTAGTTTTATAAAAATGAAGAATGATTTTGACATGTGAGTAGCAGTACAGAAAAGAGTTATCAGGATGTTCCCTCCAAATCTCAAAAAAATAATTCCTGGCTATTTCCTGCTCTTTTGTGGTTCACTTTCTCTTCACAAGAAAGGACTTTCACATTTCCATTACAAAATAAAGTTAATGATACTAAACAGCTCTGACTTTCACATGTAATGCATACCTTAAAATCTCATAATTAGATAAGATTAGGACTTATCACACAGGAAAGTATCTGACAGTGCACACAAAATCATATAGAATTGTCATTTTTCAGAATGCATTTTAGGTCTAGACCTCTCTTCAATTGCTAATGAAACATTTAAAGGACTGGCCCTGAGCAAAGTTAAAGGAATGTAAAAAATTTATTGTTTGATATTAATTACTGAGAGAGTAATAAAGGAAATCCTTGTTACTTCAAACTCGGATAGTTTAAAATCCCGTTAGTTTGTAACTGTACTATTTGTCCCAGCTGGAGATGTAGAGATTTACATGTTAACAAATTCAGTTAGTTCAAAATAAGGTTACTTCAAAATTTGAAAATTCTGCCTGAACTATCATATGCATATGTTAACTCATTTATTTAGATTGAAGTGCCTCCATACTATAAGAGAACAATACACCAAGAACAACTCTAATCTGGTCAACATATTGCTTTTAAAATAACACATTTTTGGGTGTCACTTTACCCATGGACTACCCTTTTTCTTATCTCATAAAATATAGCTGGGTTTCAGGATTACAAGATTAGGCTACAAGCAGTAGATTGATATAATTGTAGGGCTCTAGATTTGGGCAACTTTAAAAATAATTTGGGTTACATTTTGACAAATTCTGCTTAACTTTTTGTGGGTTCTCACCAGACATGTACTGTTTACCTGCAGTTTATTTATATTAAGAAAATATTAACACTGTCTATTTAGCATCACATGAAGCAATTTTGAGCATTTTATATTATTATTAATTAACAAAAATTATTATTAAAAATATTATTATTAATTAACAAAAGTTTTTATCGTCTGAAGAAGAACTTCCAAAGTTTGAAAACATTAACGACGTTTTTTCGTTTCCAACACCGGTAAGTGGTTCCTGTACGTGTGGTTAACAAAAATAGCATTCTGTATACTTAACCATATTCTATTTACTTAATAAAGTACATCAGTTACATGGCATTTGGCATATTATACAGAAATATGTAAATCTTGGATAATTTGAAGTCACAATTATTTTGTCCTCTGAATTTCATACTAACGAGAATTTCCTATATAGGTATTTGTTGAATATTAAATGCAGAGTTATAAAATAAATCTTAAATTTTACCTGGTAGGGTGCCAAAGGAAGATTGTAAAATGAATTGTAATCTAAAAACTTTTGAAAAAGTTACAAAATAAAATTAAAATTAGGTAATAAATTATTTAGTTACTTTATGTAAAACTATCAAGTTTAAAAAAAATATTTGTAAAAGGTGTAAAACTGGTAGCACAAAATAAAAACTGTAAAATAATAATATTTAAGTTAACTTTTTAAAAAAAAAATTAAGAATAAAAAATTAAAAGAAAAATATTAAAACTGACAATAGTTACCTGGATAAAATATTTGTTTTAAAAAATAAAAAAATTTTTTTATGTGATTATTAAGTATTTTAAGAAAAAAGGGTTTAAAAAAATGAAAATAAATGTAAAAATTGTAAAAAGGCTACAAACATGCTGATAGACACAAAAAAAGTCACACAAAGTAAGAAAAGTCGAGGTATTAATTGTGTATTGGTGTTAAATATTAGATTTCTTTAATGTACCATAACTGTTTCAACTACATTAATGCATATTGTTAGATCTCACTCAAAATTAATCCATCATTTAAATTTATCTTAAAAATTAAAAATTCCAAGAAATTTTAAGTGTTTATGTAATTTTCTTTTAATCAGATTTTATTAAAAGAGAGAAGTGTCATTATTATTTACTAAGATTTGGCAACTGGCACTGACACAGTGATAAGATCAGATAGTTTCCTGTGAAATATGTCCTAATTTTATTAAATTGTGTGATTTAAGAAGTACAATAATTAATAGGACAAGAAGATTTGAGCACAGCATTCCTTAAAATTCATATAGTCAAATGTCTGAAAGTTGAACAATAAATTTCATGTTATAAAAAGAGGTCTATTTCAATAGCCACTCTTAGAGGGTATAATTTTTTAATTAAATTAATAAAATTACCAATATAGATTATTAAAACAATAAAAGTTTATAAATTACTTAAACTATCTAAACTTACAATATAGAAATGAGACAAAATTGAAAAATAACAACAAACATTTATGAAAGAAATAATGAAACTACTGTTACAAATGGCCTGTCACCAATACCTGGATCTGCCACTGTCCTAGTAGGCTAAAAATAAAACTTAAAATCTCTTAACATAGAAAAGTTATATTTTTTACAAGGAAATATATTACAATTCATGAAACATTAAGATTTAACATGAAACAGACAAAAATTAATTTTCACAAATGATTTTGCTATTGTTATCAAGGCTGATAAAGTCCACTGCACCATAGTTTAATATTTTTTGACAATGCAAATGTAAAAAAATCCAAATTTGTTGTACTTAGTTTTTTGTATACAATATTTTTATACCTCCGAGTTTTCTAAGGAGTTGAAAATATCTGCACTTGGACTTATTTGGAAGAAGGAATGTCAATTAATTCTTTAAATTGAGAATTTACAAGGCATATTTGGAAAACAAAGATATAAGGCCAGTAGAAACTCAAAGAAAATTATTTTTTTTCAATTTGTCACATTGCTGCTGCTGTTAGGGTCCGAATCATGTGACTTTAATTGCATCTTCATGCTTGCAATCTGTATTTAAAATGGCCATTTCAATTTGTAATTCCACAAAGTATGAGGTTTGTTGTGATTTGATTCCTTTGTGCAAAAGGAGAAACTGCTGCTGAAATTCATTGGTAGCTTATTTTGGTTTATGGCAAAGATGTTATGAACAGACAAATGTAATATAATGGTCTCCTATTGTACAATAATGCTCATCTGCTCACTGCTCACTTCATACGAGAGTTGTTGCAGACAGTTAAGTGAGAAGCTTTGAAACATCCATTGTAGAACCCAAGCAATTATCATTTGTTTCTAAGGTTGAAGGACAATCTCTCTGGAAAGAAGTTTGATTACAACAACAAGATTCAAAATACAATGATAGCAGATGGGCGATTTCTATGACATCAACATCAAGAAACTTTTTTGTAAAAAGGGCTGGCAGAATTACAATTTAATAAAAAAGTAAAATTACATTACAGATGGATACTAGTCCTATCTTCACTGCTTGCCATGTCCAACCACCAGGACTGTCTTCTGTGGACATTTTAAACTGTTTTACATATTTGTGCAGAGGCATAGCCTCTAAAGAGAGGTTGTCTCTGCAATGGAAATAATTGTTCCTGGTGATTGGACATGGCAAGCAGTGAAGATAGGCCTAGCATCCATTTGTAATGTAATTTTACTTTTTCATTAAAATCAATTGATTTTAATAAAAAAGTTTTCAGGCTCACCAAATACATTGAGGCCATGGTTGACTATGTTGAAAAATATATGTTCCAAAGGTATAAGTCAATCTACAAATGAAATGCTTTAGAAATATTTTCTGGACTTTGTATCTATGTCTCTTACTATATTATTCTGATTGACTATGATCACATAAAAAACAAATATGAAATTAATAAAAATTATCCTAAATATCTAATTGTTGTAAAAGTCTTCATAATCTTTCCCATTTTCCAGTATAAGAATGGAGCTGATGTTCATTAGTCTACATATGACGACAAAAATAGTTTTGTTCATTACAAGTAGAACATAATATATAAGGTGTTTCAAAAGTGACTATCAATGTTGAAATTAGAAATATTTCAAAAAATTTTAACCAAGTCAAAGGTTTATGGACTTATTTTTGAAGGCTATAATTATAGGAACCGTTTACCTTGAACCTAAACTCCTTCAGAACGACATTCTTGACACAATAATCGTTTGATAGAACGGATCAAAAATTTCAGGTAATCTCAACATCCACTTTCTGGATTGTTGGATTGGCTGTGCAGAATCTCGGTCATAGGCAGCATATTTACCTGATTTAACACCTTTAAAGAGCCAGTTTTAGAATTGGTTCATCCCTAGACAATATTTTGGTGTGCTCCTGCATATTTTAATTTAATGAAAATTTAATATTCTGAATAAAATAAAAAATGCTGTGCCAATCAATGTTTCATTGAAAATCATTACTGATGAGAATATTGTGGACTGTCAGACTGATCTCGTTACTTCATAAATACAAATAGTGCATTTGCATTACAAACAAGTAGTGAGATGACTCATTTTAGATTACTGTTAGGAAAAAGGAAAAATTATTTGGTTACTCTTTGTTCATTTTCTCTGTAGTAATGGGTGTGTGCATCCTTTTCATGGAACTCCTAGGCAATTGCATATAATGCCTAATAGTAAAACTGGAAGTGCATCCTTGATTTTTTTTTTTTTTTTGCCTGGAGTTCATCAAGCCTGAGGTATACTGCAGAAAAATGAGAGATCTTACAGTAATATGACATTGAAGATTAGCCAAACTAAATAACACCTGAAATGCTTGAACATCTGTGCTGTGTAACAGTTGATACTGTTAATTGCTTTGTGCTTTGAAGACACATTAATGGTGGCCACATAGAAACTAATAATTAAATTAGGCCCATATATATAAACAAAATCATATAAAAACATCTTTCAGTCAGATATAATACTTATTTTGCAGAATAGTTAGTCTCTTTTGAAAAATTATATATAGAACACAAAATTTTCAAATATATGTTTAAATTGTTATAATCCAGGGGTCAGCAACCTTTTCAGGGAGTTGTATTAAATGATTTTCACAAACTTGTACCATGTGCCGACATGATTCTACAAATTTTGTTTTAATATTTTATTTCGAAGTATTTGTTCTACTCATAGAAATTAGAACTCTCAGAATTCTAGTTCATTAAATAGGGCAGGTTCGCAGTTTATGCAATTTATTTGTACATCAAAGAAAATATTTTATACATTTTAAATTATTTTTATAATATTTAGTTTTCCAGTAATGATGGAAACTGGTCATTTAGGAGTTAACCAGAAACAGCTCATTTAATTGCTTCAATTTTCTCATCAGCATTCTTAAACATAGAATAATGTTTACTTTGATAATGTCTTTGTACATTTGAAGTACAACACACGACACTTTCGTAACGTAAAGCACAAACAGCACATCCCTTTTGTTGTAGAAATCCATATTCTTCAGTCCAAATGTCTTGAAAAGATCAAACGTTAACTTTTTGTCTTTTATGAGCCATTCTATTACTTATTAATAACAAGTATGCAGGAATAGGCAAACTGTCCGGATCCAGACATGCAGAATATGCCGACTATCGTGTGAGGACCGACTTAAACCGGCCAGTCTGATTTTAAACTTTTATTGTTCGAATCCCCTCAAGAGATAACGATCAAGATCAGAGATAGGCGATCAAGATTCGAAGGATGTACAGCCTTCCGCCGTCAAACCCGCTTCCCTCCTCTCCGGATCCGACTTCTGAGTCACGGAGCCCGACTCATCACCCTCCGTCGCGATTGGTGATCGCAGCGGACGAGATCAGGAATATATAAGGGGGGAGATATCTGAGAACGGGGGTGGCTGAACGTACGAAGACGACGAACGTCTCGATGAAACTGAAACGGTATCGAAGGTCAACCCCAAAGTTGCCGGAGCCGCCGACTACAAGCTGCCAAGCCCGATCCTTCCACCACCGCCAGAGCCGAAGAACGACCGATCCGCCTTCCCAGCGACGACCCGTCACACGATTATTGTCACTATTTCAGAAGACGAGGTATGATTCCCCCAACCATTGTGAACTCTCTCTCTCACGCGATTAGGGACGGGATGCGTAGCTTCCTTGTATTAGGTTCTTTGTCTAAATAAATCATTATCTGTGTTATCCTGTTATTACGGATATTGCCTTGTCTTATCGACGACCCCACTCACTCCCTCCACTCGACCTGACAATTCATTAACCTATCCTGACGAGTCGGGATATCGCGACAAATTTAGCCATCCTTGACAGTGGGGTGGGTCTTGCCGACCTGAACACTGACAAGAAGGAGGTACGACTCCCGTCCTTTCCCACAATCGCATGTCTAGCCTCAGTAGACATAGTTAAGAATGCAGAACATGAACATATGTGCATTAAATACGCAAAATGTAGCTGACATGAACCTTTGCGTTGTGATTTCAATATTGTTTTATAATAATAATTTTTAACATATTTTATTTATTTTAATGTTTTAATTCATTCAGTATGCCACTGAAAATGGTCTTGCATGCCATAGGTTGTTGACCCGTTATAATCTATTTGAAATATCTGATATTTTTGCAAGAAATTTGAGATTGTGAAGAAACAAAAACTGTCATATGATCACATTGGCATGATGATAGAACAAAATAGAATAAAAACTTTAAAAATTTAATTTGATATTTTTTGGAATGGATCAAACAAATTACATTCAATGTTATTTCAAGTAATAAGAAAAGGACAGAGTTTACAAAGGCAAACTAAAGAAACACTTGTTTAAAAAAAAACCCATCTTTGTTAGTTTAAGAGGTGATAGTTCCAACTGGTCTGTTAGTTTCAGAAATTTTTGCTGTGAAGAAAAAATGTCAATCGACAGGTATAAAAGTGGAGTAGCTAGTTAAAAAGAGATTTCTCATGATGAAAAGACAAATTCATCACATTTCATGTCTCATTTACATTCATCAGTTGTCTTTAGAAACAAACCTCATGACTAAATCCATTTTTCAAGAACTATATTTTGTAAATTTGGATCATTAAGTATGATAAGCAATTATGATCATCATCAAGATATGAACAGTTCCTTCTTCAGATAATGGTTTGTTAATTCTCAAAAGGGAAGTATTGAGTGGACTCATAAAAATTGCTAGTTTCATATTCTTAAACACATATATAACATTAAAATGCTTAGCTGTCATATGACCACATTTTGTCTGTATAATGCAAAAAACTGTCTGAAAGATTTACATACATGACATGCAGATTTTTACAGTAGCAAATAAGTTGCATGTATTAATAAAAGAAAATGGTTTAACATTTATTGGAGAGAATATATTTTTATTTTATTCCATTCCTTGACTGAAACTATAAACTCCATTCTATGGCTTCCGAAAAGTCTCGCTTTTAAACCTTTTGGATATTGTTGATATATCACACAACATTGTATTAATTAAATTTACTTTTGATTTTTATATTATCCTTCTCCCAGATATCAGTCATTGGCCAAAATTTCAGCTCCTTTAATAAAATCTTTAAAAAATTTTTTGTAGGAGGGCTTCCTTTACCAAATCAGAGCTACAGTTATAAAATGACTAAACCTATATTTTGGAGTAATTCATTAAATACAGATGTCAAAGTGACCTTTTTAAAAATTTGAACACACAAGAAATGTTCATTGTTTAGAATGCTCTTTTACTGATTATTTTATATGTAATTCACCATCATAAATATCTTGACTGAATCCATGTTTTTCCTCTCTATTATTTCTGTAATAAATGATAAATATCACTATTTTTAAATGAAGACATTAAAAGTTTATCATAAACTGAAACATTTTTCATATTTACTTTACTGCATTACTTTTTGTCTTTCCAAATATAACTGTTTCCCTAAAGAATTCATTAAATAATAATCACAAAAAATAAAACGTTGCTATTTTAAAATTGTTGAAAAGTAGTTTAACTAAAACAAACTATCAGTTTTATAAAGTATTTGCCAGTAATGAGAGAGAATTTCTAATAAGTTGCAGTTTGTCTGATACAGCAATTTTTTAGTATAAATTTTGTTAGTAATAATAAAATTTTGCCTTGTATTAAATTTGTTGTTAATGAAATTTTTTTTTTGTATGAAAACTGTTGAAAGTTTCAGATTCAGAATCGAAGGACTGAAAGTAATTAAAATTTTCAATACTTGAAACAGAAAAATTATCATTGTTATTCTCAGTTTTCTGAAAAACAAAATTTATCATCAGGTTCATTTTTTCATGTTGGATGGATTCCAATTCATCTTCACACTCATCTTCAATGTAAGTTGGTTGTTCAGATGTAATATCTTTCTAAATTATAAAAGTAAAATTATAGGGTTTATTATAATTTATTATATGCTTATATTACATGTTGAATAAAAGTTTTATTCAATTACCTGTAAAGGGTGGATAAAACTATGACTTATTTTATTTTCATAATTTTCAGTTGTTTTTTTTTAATTTGTTTAGTGGCATGTTATTCTAAATAAAGAATTTAATAGTTAAATCTCAAAAATATATTCATTAATATAATAATAAAAAACTGTTAATAATTGCCTGGTTGTTTTCCAATTTCTTGCAGGAGTTTGTGGAAGATGAAACTGTTTGCTTGGTTCTAAATACAATTTGTAGTGTCTTTTCATAAACTGAACTGAATTTGAAATATGTAAAATATTGATAAAGATTTTTATAATTACAGATTTACTTTTATTAGTTAACTAATATATGCAGATTACTTCGGAACAGCTAATGTTGTAGGCAATGGTAACCATGTGATGACTATACTGCACTATGTAACTAACCAATTGTAAAGCATGACCACTTGTAAAAAATTTCAGCGAATGATTAACCAAGAAAAGTTTCTAAACTTCTTTCTGCCAATGTTTTATAAAATTGTTACCACATATTGCATTGTGAAAATTTTATAAAAAACCAAAATAGATTTTTTAAACAAAATTTAATAATGCACAACGGCCAAACGAATAACAAGATCTGAAGATATGTATTGAGAATAGACTTCTTAAAACACAAGTATACCAGTAGTCACATCTTTCTTAGCATATACTTTTGATGGATTTGGCTATACCACATGCCTGGGTTAGATATATTGATAATAAGCATATAGAAATAGTTCCAATACATTACATAAAAAATTTTGAATCAAAAACTTTGAGGATATTACAAACTATTTATTCAATATTTTGAAAAGATCCTGATTTGAGGAAGAGAGACCTTCATAAAGCTCAAAGGTATGTATTTTTATAATACTATTTATGATGAATGTTCATGTATTAATTGTATCACAATTGTGATACAATTAATACAATTATGTAGAGGGCCATACTCTTCTTTACTGTTAGAGAAATAAAATCAATCATCATATATCTACTTTCATGTTAATGTAAGATAATTCTTCAGCAGACTATATGGACAAATATCAAATAAAGCAATTCAGGACAAAAGAATTCCTACTAACAAACTCTTTGTATTTCTGTTACATCAAAATTAGTAAATAGTAAGTTATTTTCAATTTCTTAACAAAACAAGATTTAAAAAAATCACAATCTTTCATTATTTGTAAATCAGTCTGAGTAAAACAAACACTTCAAAAATGAAAGATATTCTAAACATAAAACTCTGTAAAGAGAAAAGAAATATTGAAGTTGAAAATTTAGAATCTATATGAAATAAAAAATATACCAAAAAAAATTAAGAGGTTTAGAAAGAATAGAAACTAAAATTTATACTTGAAGGCATGTACTTAATATTCTGAGTTCTTTTTTGTATGTTTAGAACAAGAGAGAGTATTTTTATTACTGTCTAAAAATATATAAATAATTATTTAACAATACTAGCAAAAAATATTACATTTCTTAAAATCGTAAAATTTCAACCACATATTTATAATCTTTTAAATAATACAGAAATGTATAGTTACTTTATAAAACTTAATATTCAATGAATACATTCTTCTAGAATGTGAGTTTCAATTTTTATTTTTACAATGATGTTTAAAAAAGTAATTAAACAATTTACATTGCTAGTCATTAATATTGTAACACCAAGAAAGACAATATAAATAGCAATATTTATATGATAGATTTTATGATCAAAAGTACAGCTCAGGCAGATGCATGCATTAGAAAAACTGATGCTTTTGTGTTTGTAAGGACACGTTTTGTCCTTATTAGTACAGTAACAATTAGCAGTCATTCACAGCAAGATTCTTTGTTTCTTTTAAAGAAAAAAAGGAGACAGGTCCATATTCCTTGTGTGAAAGTTTTTCAGTGATGTTTCTGGCAGGCAAAATTTGCATTTTCACACTACCATGACTTATCCAACCTAAAAATTTCAGGCCAATATAACTTCTATCAATGTTACAATTTTAATGGCTAATGATGTTTTTGAATTACTTTATTGTCAATCTAACAAACTAGAAATATACATTTTTAATATAGTTTATTTCTTTATAATTCTTTCACAATCCTTGAAAAAGTGATTATTTATCTGTTACAATGTATAGTAAGATTAAATGGTTTGTATGAGTTAGAAAAACAATCTGAAATAAAATTTGAATTAACATCTAGAATTTTAGAAAAATATAAATGAATTAATTTTAATATTTTTGCAGATACAAGGCTTTTTAAAACACATGTATCTAATAGTGAATCTGCAGTCAGAGAGCTGGTAAAATAAGTATATTATACTAAATGAAATAATTAAGAGACTGGAATGTTAAAATTTTTTAGCTTATTTTACATGTTTAATACTAGATACACATTGAAGCTGACACTTGATTATAAAAAAGTTATTAGACATACATTACTTCTTCAGGAAATAATCCTTCCGTCTTTGTTAAAAATTTAGCAATTGCTATTAGGGGTAGTGGAAAATTTCAGTGAAAATGCTACAAGGCTAGAATTATGATAAGAATAAAGTATCAAGCAAACTTCTTTCATCTGAAAAACTGACTGTTATAGAGTAAGTGGAGAGAGTATGTACATTTCTAAAAATTCTTTCTTTACTATAAAAATGTATAGTAGCAAGTGAATTCATACTTTTCTATGTAACATTTATCTGATTATGTTGTCATTTTGTATATAAGTAGTTGATTATTTTAATTACTTCTACTTCAAAAACTTTTGTAAAATTATATACATTTACAATACATTTTTTAAATGTCTTTTACAGATGAAATGAAAAATATTACTAAATTTATAAATGAAAAAATAAATACAATAAGATAAAAATTACTAATTTACATGAAAATGTTTTAAATTTTATAACCTTCTTTATGTATGCATATATATATATAAAACAACAATCAAATAAATACTTTGTTTATCAGAAATGTAGCACCATTCTTAGATTTTATAGAAATAATTTTGGCACATAAAGACTGAATGTTTTCTAAATTGATTTGACATTTCGTATTACTTAATAATAGTGTCAATTGATAGCACGTGGTTTCTGATTGATTTCAAATGATACTATACAGAAGTGATATCACTTGTAATCAAGTAATGTCATTTAGTCATTTGAAACTCAAACATTTATTGTCTTTTTGCAATGGCATAACCTAGTAAAAATATCATATTTTTACTAGGTTATGCCATTGCAAAAAGACAATAATTATAGCATATAATAATATTGAGTAAAATCTGCTTATTGTAAGTCACAGACATTGATACAATGTCATAAAACTTTCTTTATTGTAATAAGAATTTTAAAGTATTTTTTTAATTTACACATTTAATTTTCATTATTTTGAAGTAAATATGCATTTTTAAGCTGTCTTTTTATGCTGTTAGCTTCAAAATAAAGCTGATAAAAATTGTGCATTATCTAAATTATTGGTTTTTCTTACTTCAAAATATGTGGTAGCTATTGTTAAAGACAATATTGCAAAAAAGAAACAAAGGGCAAACAACTCTAGACAATTATTATTTAATAATAATATAATATATATTTATTAGTAATTAATAAAAGCAATTAACTTGAAGATTTAATAATTGTCTTAGCATGTCCTTTTAATATCAGTCAAAAAGCTGGAATTTATACTAATTGTAATTGTATTTATCATAATTTTCTGTGGATAACCCATGACAACATATATCCTATAGGAAATTGCTTGAACAAAGAAAAAGCCCTTGCATAACTTGCTCCCACTGTCTGGTGACCCATACCTATGCAACAGCCATTGAAATCATGACATTTATTGACATGCAGCTTATATGATTACATCTACAATGAAGTAAGTGAAATGAAATGAAAAGAAATACAGAAAAATAAGAGGGAACCTCCTGAACTTCAAGTGTGGAAGATAAAAGTGTCTGTTGAATGACAAAATTTTTTTATTACAATCATTTCATTTATTTTATTTATCAAGTAGTAGTAATATAATAATAAATGTTAAAGTAAACAAACAATAATTTTAATGAATTTGGATATTATTTACATAAAAAGTTAATGATACAAATTTGATAGTTGCTTCCTCATTTCTGATATGGAAAACTTTAAGTTTAATTCATGTAGACATTTGCTAGCAAAAGTAGGATGTGGAAACAAAACTTTATTTTTGCACAGCAAATTTGATGCTAACTTTTGCAAAAGAACAACAAAATAAGCAATAATGTGAACTACACCATATATTGTTAAAAACAAGATGACAGTTGATAACAGTAAATTTTATTTATACTTACTTTTATTTATTGAAAAGAAAATTTTAAAATTAATTAAAATAATTGTCAGCTATGAAGAATTATTTTTATATGTTTAAAACTCTCTCTTTCTTATCTCCAGGAATTCGTTGTTCCAATTAGTGGTGAATTTTTTTTTCAGTAGCAGAAAAGTTCAGCATGTTAAAATGTGATCCCTATTTGCCAGAAAAGACCTAACTATATTTGTTCATCTTTCTGCTTTTCACCAGCAATTCTCTGTATGAACTAAACTTAAAATATATAGGAGAAATAACCTCAAAAGATAAAAATTAATAATTATTATAATGTAATAACAACAAGTGTTTATTATTATAATTATAGCAGTGTTGATGGAGGATATCCTACATGTCATATACCAGTGCTTAGTGTTATGCCTTCACCTTGTATCAAGCATAATTTCAGAACAAGTTATAAATGTGCTTACATACTCTTTGTGTATGTATCTGTGTTTAATATAGTACCTTCTGTAGTATGATGTATGTGCTTCGTTAAGGCCTTATGTTTCTAAACTTCTGTATAAGTGTTAAATTTCTCTCCCGTCATTACCTATATGTGTGGCAATGATTAGTGTTATCTTTCATTTGTATTATTTTTTTTTTAAATGAATAAACAGCTATGTCTCTGTCAAGCCTGCCACCTTTTGGTTCAGTTCTTTGAAATGGATCAAAGTAGTCGTATATGATTTATACTTACTTGTAAGGTATCCTACTCACTATCTGTGAACACATAACTTGCAAAAGTGATATATTTAACAAGTGTAACACTTGTGCAAGAAATTACTATTGGAAAAGTATCTTATTCATTCTCCACATAAATTTTTTGTGGGTAAATCCTGAATATTTACTAATTTTTCAGTGTATATATTTTATATATTGCGGGTGTTTGGAACAGATATATCTGTGATTTTGTTTTGTTTGTGAATAATAGTGATATCTGGTCTGTTGTGATAGATTGGCTATAGTATATTTTGTGTGAGTTGTTATGATTCCAGGGTGTATAGAAATTTGTTTGTATGAAAGCTTTTGATGTATATATTTGCTATTTGGTTATGTCAATGTAAGCATTCAGTATGTATTAGAAGCTTGCAACCTGATATGATTTATTGTATAGTTTCGTGCATGATGTAGCATTTCCTGTAAGTGTTGTCTTTTAAGATGTGCTTTCACTATTTTCTTGTATTTATGGCCTGGTTTTGTATGGCAACCATAAATTCTTTTATCTACCCAAAGAGTTATCCATGAGTCAGCCAGTAGTTTGACACACAGTTCTGTCAACATGATCCTGGCTGAGATTGTTAGGGTGCCTACCATAGAGCACTTTCTGATTTCAAGAGTGTCTGTTGATGTCTGTGCATTTTGTGTACTGTGTTAGATCCAGGTCAATGTTATGTAAGTTTAATGGTTACTGTTTTTATCTGTAGGAGTTACACCTTTATGTTATTGTGATGTTTCTTGTTTTCTATAGAAAAATTCCCATACTGTCTGTATTTGTTTGTAGTGCAGGTTTAAAAGTATCTGTGAAGCCTCATCCTCTCTATAAGAAAGAGTCGGCCTTTCTATGTATTACTTAAAGCGGCATTCCTTATATTTGATTAATGTTGTTCATATTTTCTTTCAAATTGTTCTAGTTCTGTGCAAGTTCTAGAATCTGATTATGGTGTTGGGTGGCCTCTTGTATATTCTCAAATAAAAAAATCATGTGATGAGCAGAAACAAGGTTGTAAATAAATTTATGGATATAGTGATACGAAATCTAAAATTGTGATGTGTTCATCATCCATCAATGAAAGCTCAATCTACCTGACAACTTGTGTGCATTTTATTTGAGAATATAGAAGAGGCCACCCAACACCATAATCAGATTCTAGAAGTCATGTTACATGTCCTTTTTCTAGTTCTGTATGTGTGTATCAATTTATAACTACATATGAATATGTCAGCATTGGAACAGCATGTGTGTTTTGCATTTATTCAGCTGTATTGTTAGTATTGAGTTTTACAAAAGAATGCAACAGATTATTCTGTTTGATTTGTGCATGTTCTGTAAGTTTTGCCTTTTATTGGGTTGTTCAGAAAGTAATTTTGTTTTTTCCGTAGAAAAATAAACGCAATATTCTTATAATAAATAAATAGTTTATTGAATTATATATTGACCATTTTTGTCAAATACCTGTTGTCATTGTTTCTGGTAGTAGCATGATTTCACATTCATAAAAATTTTGATCGTTGTTTACAAAAAACTGATCCAAGTGATTTTTGACATTGTCATTTCAAGTAAATGTCTTACAGTTAAAAAGAATTTGTATAGACCGGAACAAGTAATAATCTGAGTGTGCCCAATCTGGCGAATATAGCGGGTGTGATAACACATCCCATCTAAGTTATAACAGTTTCTGACGAATTACCAAACTTGCATGAAATTTGGCATTATCATGGTAAAACACTACACTTTGTTTGTTGATCAATTCTGGCCTTTTCTGTTTGATGATATTACTCAATTTGTTTGCTTCATGGCAGTACACTTTCAAATCAATTGTTAAATTGTCTGGTAAAAGCTCAAAAACAAATTTCTTTAAAATCCTACCATAGAGAGCATCTCCCTTTAATAACATGTAGAACCCATATATCGAGCTTTGAAAAAAAAACCAATTTGTTTTAAGTAATAATAAACAGTTCAATTTAACAGATTTAATTTCGTAGTGATTTCACGTGTTGTTATACGGCGGATTGCTTCAATAGTACCTTTATTTTGTTTTCGTTGGCTTCAAATGGCCATCCAGAATGTGGTGTATCTTCGATATTAAAATTGCCAGAACGCAATTTTGTAAACCAGTTTTGGCACTGTCTTTCTCTCAACACATCTTCTCCAAACATGTACCACAATTTTTTTCTTGTTTGAACAGCATTTTGATTTTTTAGTTATAAAAAAGCAAAATATGCTGAAAATGATGTTTTTGATTTTCCAAATTTGACAGGACACCGAAAAAAAAACAATTGTACAGAATCAAACAAAATTTTTTACAAATAAGCCTTAAAATGTCAGCTGTTGAAGTATATAATGAAAATGTGGTTTAAAATAAAATTGGCTGGTAAAAATACATCTAATTCCTCTAGTAATAAAAAAACGAAATTACTTTCCAAACAACCCAATAGAATCCTAAATATTTGTAGACTGCCCTCGTCCATAGATTCAATGTCATCTCTGTTTTCAAGTACATTATTACTATTTGATAAATAAAATAAAAATGAAGCAATATATAATAAAAAATTTTTGCCCTCACTTGTTCAAAAATGTGCTTCCTTATATGGTATAAACTATCAACAGGATGCTGAAATTTGTTTTGTTCATCCAATTACTGTTTAAAAAATTTATTGTACTATTGTCTTCTAGCTCAAAAGTTATTAATATTTTAAATTGCATATAAATGTCACTTTAATATAAGACAAATTTTTAAACTATAGAGTTTAAAAAATGAAGCAAATAAATCAAAATTGATGTCATCTTTAGTTTTGATTTCTTAAGCAAAATAATGAAAATACTGCTGTGTGTAAACAAAACAAAACATTGCACAGTCAAGCTAGGGTTATTGTTTTAAAATGTGTACAATTATTTTTAGTCATCAAAATGCTCTTTTCATCACTAAAAAGCTTATTAGAATGGCAAGCAACATATCATGTGTCTTAACCATCAAAGTTCTCTGAAATGATATTATATAGCTAAGGTGTAATTTGGAAATTTATTAGAACTCCTACTTAAATGTTAATAATATCAATTATACTATGGAGTGAATGGGAGAGAACTAAAGGCAAGGTATACATATATGATCTTTGGTGCTTTTGGGAAAAATTGCAATAGCAGAAGAATAAATCTGTAGTACCACAAGAATTTTTCATGTTATCTAAAGACTCACTTAGTGACTTCAGATGAAGGAAAAGCTAAGTGTTTGTAACTGCAATTTAGAGTTGGTATATAACTTGGCCTCACCATATAAATGGCACCTGCTTAACATTATCAGCAGGGCCGGATTTGAGGTGATTGGAGCGATTGGTGCCAATCGGGCCCCGCGCTTGGAGGGGCCCCGCATCACGTCAAAATTTATATATTTAAAAATAGTACATGTTACAAAAATAAATATCTAGGTATATTATTATTAAAAATAAAACAACATATTTCAATATGTAAATTAACAGTTAATTAATTTTGTTATTTAAAGTTTGAGGGGCCCCGCAAAAAAAAATTCAATCGGGCCTCGCATCTATTGGATCCGGCGCTGGTTATCAGTTGATCATCATCAGTGCAAGTGAGTTCCATAGTGATTACAATAAGCGAATTCACTGTATTATGTATTATCTGCTACCAACATTTGTCATTGGCTTATTCTAAATTCACTTGTACTTAGAATAATATTTTTACTTATTAATTATAATCTTTCAACTTACTGTATAATATAAACTGAAAAGAATTGAATTATGCATGAATACATTGTAAACTGAATTATTTTAGTTAAAAAAAATTATACCTTGTAATGTGATTATTAAGAAGATTTCGAACGGCTGTCTGCGCAGCTGCTGATGATACACGCAATGCAGTCATCCCTTCATTATTACATACTGAAAAATTAGCTCCATGATCTAACAGTTGCTGAACAACATCAAAATGGCCTTTTCTACTAGCCTATAAAATATTTTAAAAATTAATCATAATATATAAACAAATTTATTTTTTCATAAAAATTAAATGCAGTATTTTCTACCATAATCAGTGCTGTTTCTCCTTTAAAATTCTTTATTTCTTTTTTCGCTCCCATTTCTAACAATGTAAGAACCATTTTAACATCTCCCTAAATAAAAAATAGCTTATTTGTAATAACTGAAATTTAAAACAACATAAATGTAAATTTGAATGATTAATTTTCATTAATTTCATATAAATTTAGAATTGTTAAAAATTAAAAATACCTGTTCGCTGGCAACCATTAAAACTGTACAACCACTTTTTAATTTTAAATTAACATCTTCACCTTGACTGATTAGTAATTTGGCTTCTTCTGTGTCTCCTTTTAACACAGCTAAAGCCAAGGGGGTTATTGTGTTGTTAAACTGTTCATCATTCCAACTTCCATGTAATTTTATATTATTTTTATAATCACCATTTTTGACATTTATGCAATTTTCTATAAAATGAATAATTAAATCATTAAAATATTTTTCTTTTCTTTTTTTAAAATTTATCAAATAAATATACTTACTTGTTAAAGCTGTACTTGAGGAGTTAGTAGAATTCATTAATTTTATATTTTCTTCATTGAATATCTAATTATAAACATTTGTAAATATTAGACAATTTATACTATACAAATGGTAATTTACATTTATAAAAAAAAAATTTACATACTGATGAATTAGAATTGTTTTCTTGTTGAGAGTCTTCTTTTTTTGATGAAGGTATAGCAGTGTCTATAGGAAGAAGCCGTGATTTAGCATTACATGCTGTAATTTTGTATCCATCTTCAGTATTTTTAATTAACATTCTTGAATCTGGACCCAAATTTAATGGAACATTACTGAGCTTTATATTTTCAACCAAAACAGAACAATTTAATGACCAATTAGTCTCTTTCTCTTTCGTTCCATTTGTTTTTCTGGATTTCTGCAATAATTTTTCATTATTTATTATTTGGGATCTCTGCAGTGCATTTAATGGGATGTTCCTTTCTTTATTTTTATGCCTTTTTATCCATTTTGTAGTCAATTCAGTATCTTCTGGTTCACTTTTTTCTGAAAGTTTCTGGGATGATTTATAGTCATGATTAAATATGTCCGATTCTTGATTATCAGAACCTGTAACATCAGCAGATTTGATGATAATGTTTTGTCTTTTGTTTCTTCTCCTTTGAAATGTGTATGTTAAATTAGACTGAAGAACACTGTGTTTTCTTTTTGATAAACTAATACTGTTTTCCTTTTTGTTGGAATCTTTGGAGTTAGAACAACAGTCTCCTAAACTGGTCACCACAGAATCTTGTAGTTTCTCTTTTTGACTTCGAGCTTTTTTGACTCTACTATACATATCTTGTTCAAATACATTAATTTTGCCTTCCTCAAAATCTTTCCAAAATGTATCTTTTGGTGGAACTGGTTTGTCATTTGCTTCTAAAGCATCCTATTTTAATAAAATTTATTAAAATTAAAAATTATATAATCACATGATATAAAGCTGAATGTAAATGTTTATTGTAATGTTCTTAAACTTTTTGAAAAAAACAAAATCAAAATAAACTGTTTAACTGAAGTAAAAATACAAACAGGAGACAATTCTCTTAGAAAGGAAATAGACACTCAGTCTTCTGAATCTTTAGGACTGTAGTTAAAACTATCCCAATACAGTCTTGATAGGATACATTTTCTAGATATAGCTACCTAATAAATAAGATACCTAATCATCATTTTTCCCTCAACAATTTGGCTGATGCAAGTTGCTTATTAATTAATTGTAATTTTCAACTTTTTTACCAGTTAGTTTATTTATTTATTTTTATTGTATTATCTTTTATATTTCCATGCATCATACAGATTGTTGTTGTTTTACCTTATCATAATGTAAAATTAAATACAGTAAGACCTCATTTAGCACTTAGGATGTGTTTCTAGACAACAAAACACTAAATGAAACATCATTAAATGAGGTCATTTTAACACAATAAATAGGAAAAGGGGAAACATGCAACCAAAAATAAACAAATTTTACTTTAATTTTAAGTTATTTTTATATTAATTTGCATAATTATATATGTTACATAACACACAAACATATGCACACAGAAATATATAGTTTATTTTTGTGATGGTCTTCTTGATGAATGAAATTCTTGATTTTTTTTGTGATGACATTATCTAATGTCATTTGTCACTTTCTTTTTCTCTCATTAAGCAAATGTCAGTAGTAGAAGATTGCATCCAAAGCAAAGCACCTCATCTTGTAATAATGGTTGGTTTCCTTGCAGTAATTTAATACGGTAAATTGACATTGGGAATACCTTTAATTCCCAATGTCGATTTACCGTAATAAATTACCGCAAGGAAACCAACCATCATTATTTGGTTGGCACATGGTTCATGTTAGATTCGGCACCTCATCTTGTTTTTGCACTCCTTTCAAAATCTGGATCATTCGCTACAATTTGATCAACGATTTCAGTTATCATTACCAAACTTTACTAAGAAAATCTGTAGCAAGATCTTTGGGTTCTTCATTTTCAGAATTACTATTTTCCAGTTCTACATGAATTCCTTGTTCTGCCAGTTCTTGAAGGTTGTCGTTGGTAAGACTCACACCAGAAACCTGTAGTAACTCCTCAATATCCTGCTCATCCTCCTATCTTGCCATATCGATTAGGTTGACAATTTGGTCATCAATAGGCTCTTCTTGTGAGAATCCTTGGATACTTCCATCCATATCGTCTTCCACACTCCATTCATGCATTTATCAGTTAATTCTTGCCAAGTGAAGCAGATATTGCCTATGGTATCCATAATGTTATATTTTTTCCAAAATTACACCAAACAGATTTAGGGGAATACAGCACTACGACGAATTGCCACCTTTTTCTGATTGGTTCGTGTTCAGAAATAACCTTATTATATACAAATTAATAAAATGCCATGATAATTTGAATCAATGTAAATTTTGACCCTTTTTTAGACTTCGAACAGACAGTGTTAATCAAGGAGGCACTAGATGAGGTCTTATGTAAAATTAAATAATTACAGTATTTTTATATTTATATACTATTATGCATTCCTCTAACAATTCATTTAAAAATTTTCTTCAGAACGTCAGATCTATTAACAATGATAATCAAAAATAATTCAATTATTTCTTTATAAACTATTTGATATAATATGTTATATTAAAAATAATAGAATATTTAACAATTTAGCATAAAGTAATTTAAAAATGAGTACGTAATAACAGATCGTCACGTCATTTAAAAGTGGCGAATTTCACCCCACCGAAGTCAGGTGGAAAGAGTCATTCTAGGAAAGTGGACTCTGACCCTAGGACTAAACACATAGTATTTTCTTTGTGAAATAAAATTTGTAATCTAATTTTGTAAATTTGGGAGTGCTTCAAATATGATGTTAAAACAGGATTTTATATCGTTAGAAGTGGGTTTTTTAACATTATCTAGTATAGTAAAATTGTGGGACCAATAAAAATTTGACATTATATTAGGGTTGTTGCTATATCCGATGATGTTATAATTGGGTTAAACTGTACTTTGTTTTCTTCAAGCTATAGAAATATTCAAGTTACAACTGTTTTACTGTACTTAGATTTTAAACAAAACTTGGTCAAAACTCTTACCAATGCTGATTTTAAATTGCTTACTTTCTTTTCACACTCATATTCAATATCCTTTATTTTCTGAGGTTTCTCAAGCTATTAATTTAATTAACACTTCTACATTTAGTCCAGATCAAATTTCTGCCATAGTTTTAAATCATTGGAACCTACTTCACCCATAACTCTCTATAAACTTTTTACTCAGTTTGCTTGATCAAACTTTAATTTAAATCAATGGCTTTCTTTGATAATTAGTTCAATCCTTAAAAAAGATAAAAATACTGAAATGAACTCACTCAGCAATATGTAAATCAGAAACAACCAAACACCTTATGTTGCTGAGAAAAAATGTTAATAACGTCAGGCAAACGTATTCGAATGCAAACAAAATGGAACAAAAATTTAAATACAAATAAACTAACGGATGAAATATACATATAATAAAAATAAATAACAAAGAAATATAAAAATATAAATACAAATAAAATAACGGATGAAATATACATATAATAAAAAAATAATAATAAATAACAAAGAAATATAAAAATATGTATAGGCTAAATAAATAAATATTAAGCCATTACATAATAATAAATTATATGAAATTCCAATAAATGCAAGATATACAATGAAAACAAAATCAAGGCACTAAATTAAGAGCTCTCAAATCTTTTAATTAAATACTTCCAGGCTGAAGGCAACCCTTCAGCATCCCTGGCATTAATGCAGGTATTATGCAATCTGCTCTTAAATATTTCAATTTTCTCGGCGCTAAATGCTAAAGTCGGTGAATGTACAGGTCTAATAATGCCTGCTTCGCCCCATTTGACTATCGAGCCTTCAACCTGCGCCATCTGAGATAGAACTGTGGCGTTAGATCTTTTGCTGATGTTGTACCTGTGTTCCCTTAATCTAATCCCTAGGTTTCTATTAGTGACCCCAATGTAGTTTTTATAAATGCCTAGTTCTTGGTTCTCATAAGGAATTTTGTACACTCCAGCCATTCTTTCTTTATCAATGTTGTCTTTGTCGTTTCTTAATAACTTGTACAGGTTGGGAGCTCTCTTGAAAATTAATTTAGAATTTTTGCGGGCTGAGATTTCCTTCATGATGGCTTCTTTCTTTCTGTCATACGTGAACTTTGTGAATTTGCCGAAATCCCCTCTCTGAGCTTTTGTTTTGTTAATCTTGTAGTTTTTGATTAGTGCTGTAATCATATCCACCCTGTACCCTAGAGTTCTAGCGATATGTGATATTCTGTAGATTTCTTTTTGTCTATCAACCACACTACTGCAATAGAGATAAGCCCTGTGAATGAGAGCACGAAAAGCAGCCATTTTGTATTGGTAAGGATCATTAGAACACGACGGAATGTACAGAGGGCTATGCGTCGGTTTTACGTACACTTTAGTGATGAAATGTCCTTCTTTGAATTCAATGTCAATGTCTAAAAAATGTATCCGTGAGGAACACGTCTGTTCAATCTTTAGCTTGAGGCCGTCATCGTTGTTGTTGATCTTATTAATAAATTCCTCGACTTTTTGGTCATTCTTCCATATTACCAGGACATCGTCCACGTACCTTTTAAAATATACAATGTCATTCATGAAGCTACAAAGAACACTTTTTTCCAACCTTCTCAATACAAGTTCACACAACAATCCTGACATAGGACTTCCCATAGGGACTCCTCTTTTTTGTTTGTATTGACGGCCATTAAAGGCAAAAAAAGATTCATAGCAGACAAGGTTAGCTAGCTCTATTAAATCACTACTGTAATTTGCCAAATCTGGGCTCTTGTTATGCATGAAATCTAAAAGCGCTACTTTGCATGACTCAATTTTTATAGAGGGGTATAAGCTCTCGTAGTCCATTACAGTTCCAACCTCGTCCTCCATTAAAATTAGATCCTGTATCTCATTAACCACATCCCTGGGATCCTGTGCCACATATATGTTATTTTGAAGTTGAGAGGTGAGAAACTTGTGTAATCTCTTTTCAAGAAAAAAAGTTGGTCCTCTGCATCTTTCAACTATGGGTCTTACTTCCTTGCCCTCTTTATGGGTTTTGGCAAACGCAAATAATCTCGGCATACCTGGCCTAGGATTCCGACAATTTTTGAGGAAAGGTAATAAATTAGTGAGTTTAGCTTTTTCAAGCTTCTTAACTCTTCTGTCGACGCTATCGATAATCTTTTCGTCAACCCTCTCGCATTCGGTTTTCTGAATATATTCCTCCAATGCTTTATTATACGTTTGTCTTTTCATGATGACTAATGCTTAGCCTGATGATGGCCAACAGGTTTGGCTGAAAACGTTTGCTACGTTATTAAATTTTTTCTCAGCAACATAAGGTGTTTGGTTGTTTCTGATAAAAATACTTTTCATCCTATTATGCATTCATCTGTTATGTTAAAGATATTTGAAATCTGTTTATATCATAGAATTTATTCTCCATTGACAAGTAAACTTTTGCCTTTTCGACACTGTGGTATTTGCCATCATTCCATAACTACACTACAAATCTTATACAAACTTTATCTTTTATCATTAATAGTTTTAAGAATAAGCAACCCTGTAATGTTATATATACAGGGTGGGCCAGTGAAAACGAAACAGCAGAGTGTTCGTGTTCGTCCAAGCAAAGCGCTCGGACAGGTCGATTTTACTCTCGAGGAGACATCTTTTGCAATAAAGTTTTTGCGATTCTGAATACAACAGACAACAAAAAATTTTAAAAACTCATTTATTTTGTATTAACTAAACAAGCATTTATTTCGAAAAAAATGTTTGTTTAGTTAATATTCAGAATCTCAAAAACTTTATTGCAAAAGATGTCCCCTCGAGAGTAAAATCGACCTGTCCGAGCGCTTTGCTTGGACGAACACGAACACTCTGCCGTTTCGTTTTCGCTGGCCCACCCTGTATATATACATATATATATATATATAACATTATAGGGTTTATTATTCTTGAAACATTAAATATCAAACATCAAATATCAATATATATATTGATATTTGATATTAGCAATGCCTATGATTCTGTTTTACCAAGTACTCATCTTGACTTGCTTCATGAATATAATATCAACCTAGTGATTCATTCATGACCCAATAATTATTGATACTTTTTGGTATAAAAATGTAAAATTAAAATAGGTGATTTTGAATTTCTCAATTTTCATCCTTTATGTGGTGTTCAACAAAGATCTATTCTCAGTGGTCTTTTTTTTCTCAATATATATTAACAATCTTCTTTGCCATCTTAAATCTCACATTGTAGCTTATGCCAATGACATTAAATTGGTATGTTCTGATCCAAAGAATCCTACAGTCTGAAATTTGCTTGCTAAAAAATATCTATTTGAATCTGCTAATCTCAGGATTAGTATACAAAAAAACTGTTGTTATGTATTGCTTTAATTCACAATCTCCTCTACCTATTAATACTTTCTCCATTAATGTCACTCCTGTTAATTATGTTACATCATTCAATGACCTGGGAATAATCTTTGATACTAAACTTATTTTTAAAAATCATATTGAGAACATAATTAAATCTCTAGATGTAGAATATTATGGCAATTTTGTAAACCTATTTGACCTTTCTGAATACATAGAGAATACAGCATTATCTTTAAATAAAAGGGTTAAGGAGTACAATTGTAGCATTTGTTATTAAAACATATCTTATTCCTTATCTCTCACAGCTTTGAACAAGGAAATGGGGAGTATTATGGGATAAACCAAAATTATTAGAAAAGACCTACCCTAGTATATATTGCTACAGTTAAAAAAATTACAAATTATCAGGATTCTTGAACAGTAATGTAAAGATACCACATTACTTCTGAATGCTTGGAGCTACTAGCTTATATAGAAATATTTCCTAAAAATTTATTGAGATAATTATATTTGGTTTCATTTATTTATTCAATTTTTCTGCTGAATTCTTGGTTTCATTTTGTTCTATTTTTGTAATTTTTAACAACTGAAAAATTTTTATTTTTGTTTTATTTATATAACAATGCACTGTTTCCATGACAAGTAAAAGAATCTTTGAGTTCCACCAATCATGCATGATTGGTGGAACTCAAAGATTCTTTTTCAAAAATACTTGAAGATGACTGATTAACTGTAAACATTTGTGCTTTTATTTATTCTGTTCATCTTTTACTTAATCTAAGTGTTTATTTTCATTTAAATTTTAACAACTATTATATTATAATTCTAAATATAAGCCAAACTCCAATATCTGAACTCTTTGTATCCAAATTCCTATTACAACAAATAAGGTTCTTTAGTATCAATTTACAATATGTAAAACAAATAGTATTACAAATGTATTGAGTGTACTTCTGAAAAATTTGAAAATTTCACTAGTCAAAGTAGGAAAGCTTGCTCTGTTCAAAACATTATTTTAATTTGTTTCAGGTGGTATTGTTTATGTTCTACTGCAAATTAACATGCAGTTTGCATTGAAATTTTGTGATAAAAATCATTAAACTTATATTATTTTTAATAATTCATTACATCATTCATTTATTTTCATTACTGCTCTGTTAAAATATATTGTCTCATAATAACATTTCCATTGCTATCTATTTTGTATATAAATTGCATTTTCTTTAATATAAATCCTAATAGGGAAACTAAACAAACTTAGTAATGCAATAAATACCACAAATATATCCTTTAATGATCTCATCAATTGTTTAAAAGTCCCAATAACATTACTATTAATGTCTAATATCACACTGAAAACATGGACTGATAGGTAAATAAATATTTTGCAGTGTTTTTATGTTATTTATGGAAATTGGTTGGGGGTTATTTGAATAGTCTGGAAATAAATTGGAAGTATTTACCATTATTTCTTATACAAAAAATTCTAACATCCAAATTCCTGACATTTGAATCATTTTCAGGAATGCATTAGATTCAGATAATGGAGTATGACTGCATTTAAATATTTTTATAAGAACTGTTTAGAATGGGTATTATTGTGTATTTTGATTAAAAAAAAGTTATATCTCACCTGTTTTGCCTTCTGTTTGGCCACTCTACTTTGAACATACGTTTCAACCATATCCATACATGTTAATAAATTTTCTTGTGGCTCCCATGTGCTTTCTTTTACATGATATCCAGTCCATCGTACTTTATAATACATTTTTCCCTAAAAATAAATAAATAAATTTTTTAGTAAATTTACTACTCACATTATATAAAATGTAAAGAACTTTAGAATATGTAAAAAACTATATCATATCTTTGGCATTCCTTCTATTATATCTATTCAATATAAACTATATTTATTGGCAGCTTTCTACCTATCATAAAAAGAGCATTTCTTCTTATCACAGAGTAGAGGGCCATTCCACAAAATAGAATTTATAAACAACGATGGATAGAATTTATATACAAGAATGCTGAATTTATGTTGTCCAAACATAAATTCAGCATTCTTGTAGCTGGATCAGATTTATAACTTTTAACAAGAGGTTCCATCCTATATAATATACCTGGAATTTCAGACTTCTTTTATTGTTTAACATGATCAAAAATATTTTACATTAGTTCCACAAAGATTTGAATGAAAAGTGAATTGGTTCTTAAAGCAAGATCTTATTTAATTAAAAGAAAATATTAGACTAGGTTGGTCATTTAGTATATCTATTTGAAAAATTTGAGTTTTCAGGAAGGCTGGAATCTTTGTCAAAGGTTGATAATTTGGGATTCTTTCAAGGATGGTCAACTGTTCTTTTAGAATTTAGAAATAAGGCAATTAATTCTAGACTTAATTCATGATATAAGATCTGGCACAATTGAGGTCTTAAACTTATTTTGATTCCAGGAAATGAAAGTAATCCAGATTATATTGTAATAAGTTCAATGTAAATCTATTGGACTAATGATGTCTTCATTTATGGAATTTGTGGAAAAAAGTTTATTTTGACATGATCCATGTGTTTTAAGCCCATGATGCTTTAAGGAATTATTTTGAAAACCATGTTTGTCAAGATATGATTTTTGTGATTTCTTATGTGACATGAATAAATATTATATTTTTAATTTTATGAAAAAAACTCTAATCTTGCTATTTCCTTAAACAATCACTAGTTGTTATAAGATATAATTATAAAAATTAATGATGTTTGTTTGGCAGTAAATCTCTTGGTAGCATCTTAGAAAAATTTTCATGACAAAAATTTTTTTGCATTTATATGATCACAAACTAATGCATTCGTGTCTCTAATTTTTTATCTGTTATAGTTACTACAAATGTCCATGTACAATACAGTACAGTGTTATAGAGATCCTTACTCTACTAATGTATACTTTTGTTTTTGAGATTGTTTTAGCTTTGTATCAATGGTGGTAATTACTCGAAAAACAATCGTCGAGTTTCCAATCAAAGAGAGTTGTGCAACTGAAGTTTTGCAAATATAATCCTACACAATTTGCAATAATTACACTTTATTTTATTGAATATGATATAAATTTCAATAAAAATGTCAAATATAATTATAATTTTAATAAAGTCAACATATAATTAATTTTAAATGTTTATCAGAAATTTTATGTTTAAATAGGAAAATTGCAATTTTTTAATGGAGAGTTCTAAGGAAATCCATAATTAGCTGAAGAGTGTTTATGGAGATGCTATAGTGGATAATATGCAGCACTGGGTGAAGAAGTTTTAAGGAGAAACTGAAATTGCAGATAAGCTAAGCAGCTGTCCATCAACATCACTCACCAATGAGAACCAACAATGTGCTGATGGGTTGATTTGAGGAGATAACTGCCTGGATTGTGATGCATTGACAATCAGAGGATGTGTGTGTGGAGGTGTGCAAAGAACTCCTGGATCCATTTGAAATAAATAGGCAGGACTTCATCAAAAATGTGGTCACCAAGGATTAGGATGTGGGCATTCCAATGTGATCCAAGTAAGATTCAATCTAAGGAATGGTGCAATAGTGGTTCTCACATTCCAAAAAATTCAAGTCTGCTAGATTGATACAGATGATGACTGCATTATTTTGGGATTTGCAAGGCATTATTCTCATTGAGTTTTTGGGTGGGTGTCACATAATCAACTGCAAAACCTACGTTACTTCAATTAGGAAACTGAAGGAGGCCATCAGGAAGAAGAGACCACATGGAAACATTTATTCTGTACAGCTCCATAACAATAATGCAAGACCACACATTTCACTATTCACAACCCAGGTGATTGACAAAATAGCAATGTCCTTACTACCTCGTCCATTGTACAGTCCACACTTTTGAAGTCTTGGAAGAAGTTAAATGAACTGTAAAATCATGAGTCACAAAACAAACTCCAGAATTTTTCCAAATTAGGTTTGATACTTGGGTTCAATGATGATATAAATGTATTTAAAGTAAGAGTGACTATGTTGAACAGTAGCTTCATTTAGAGAAGACTTCAAAGCAAAAACTGAAGAGGGAATGAAATTATACATCATCCCAAAATACATTTATAACAATAAATTAAACAAATAAAGTCATCATCATTGAAAACCTTTGGATGTTAGAAGTGCTATATTGAAATTCTTAAACTTACAAGTAGGATTACAGGGAGAAAAAAAGAAAAAAAATGTGTGTCCAATATAAAGAGCGTGATAAGGGTGACCTTTCAATATCTTGTGTAGCAGCATGCTAAGACCTCTGCCTACTACAATATTGTCCTGAGTTAAAAATTCCAGAAACCTTGTGATTTTATTTTTAAAAATTTTCATTAATAATTAAATTAAATACATAGTATTTATTTATAAGTAAAATAATATTTTTTTAAATTAATCTGTTAAATAGTATTTCTTTATTAGTACATTTAACATTAACCTAGTTATTCAAAACAGACTAAATTTAAAGTACAATAATAAAACAGTAAAATTAAACTAGTCAGTCATATTTGGTTTTTGTCCTTGTCACATAAAATGAAGCCAGTGCCATCAATATCTATAATTTCATTTCCTGATACTTCTCACAGTTTATTACACAGCAATTATAAATTTGAGAATTATTTTGAAACAAATCTTAAAAGATGCACTTGTTTATTCTGAAAAATTGTTATTTTCTTTGTCATTGTTCATAGCACCTCTCTACTTCCCATCATGTCTATATCAAAAATCTTAAAATTTTTGTCCAAAACATCAGGTCCATTAATAACAAATGCATGTTCCTTGCCTCAAATCTAAATGATTTTTATGATTTATTTATACTAATAGAAAGTTGGCTTTTCCCAAATTCTGATAGTGTGTTTAATTTTATTAATAATTTAAGTTATTCACTTATTGCGTTATCTCGTAATATCCAACAGGGCGGTGGAATCTTTTTGATTTTCCCCCCTCACTCAAACCTGTTAAACTGTTCGATTATCTTGATTCCTTCCTTGCCATCAAACTTTCTGAGAAAGATTCCATTTTTAAAATTTTACATAGATATCTTATTTCTCTTATTGATTCCCAAAATCTAAAAATTATCTTATGTAGAGATTTCAATATGCCTAACATCTCCTGGAACTCTAAATGCCCCATACTATTCCTCCCTTAACCCGACTGAACAATTTTTTCTTAATGAAATATTCTATTTTTTCAACTTAAACAAGTCCTTTTCCCATCTCATATTAATAACTTTCTTGATCTTGCTTTCACCTATAATTGTCCCATGTCTACCAGTTATGCTAAGGGTTTCAAATCTGACCACAATGCATTATGTCTAGATGTCTTTTTAAATACCAATAAACAGCAATTTGCCAAATACATTAATATTCCCATTTGGCCTCATTCAACGGAGCAGAGGTCTCAAGAATCCTCTGCTCGATTGACTGGACCTATATCAACTCTCCTATTTCTCCTCAGAAACTCGCTGATAAAATTTATAATTTTATTTTCTGCCACTGTTAATAAGTTATTACAATTCTGTAAGATAAATTCTTCCAATAGATGGCTTCCTCTACACTTAAAGAAATTATCCAATACTGTCAGAAAACAATGGACCAAATGGAAACGTTATGGTAACCCACGTGATTTATATATACATAGAATACTACAACGTTATTACCAGGAACATCATATTGCTTTATTAGAATATTTTAATAGAACTGTTTCTAACTTTGCTGCTGACCCTCGTACATTCTGACATTTCATTCCTAACTTTTCAAAAAAAAAAAAAAAAAAAAAAAACCACCTCCACACGAAAATCCATTCCTGATGAGAAAATTTACAATATATTTAATAATATTAAATCTAGATATTTTCACATTTTACTTGAAGCTAATTTTCACTCCCTATCTTTTCAACAATGTAAACATAACTTCTTTATTTCCTATTCTGACATTAAGTTTGTCATAGATAGCCTAAACAACTCTAATTATAGTCCAGATTCAATTCCCACACATTTTTATAAAAAACTAAAAGCAATATCCACCGTTATTTGCTCCAGACTTTTCAAAAAGTTTATTAAACTCTAGTTACATTCCAAATCAATGGTTAATTTCTAATATAAAGGTTCTCCCCAAAAAAGATAGAATAGTTATTGGTCTAAATGAATTATCAGCCATGTTAAAAATTTTCAAAATTTGGTTATATGTGATACAATCCAAAAGTTCGGGGACTGCAGTAATCTATGACAACAAAAGCATGTATTTGAAGTTACAGCGTGTGAAATGGATTATACCAAACCACCTCTACATCTTCAGGTTAATTTCACCCATGTCATGTGATTAAACCACGAGCGCTGCTGTTTTTTTCCGGAGATAGTTACCTTTGTTCCGTGACGTAATAAAAGTGGAGTTTCAAGAACAACCTCCAACATTTCGACTTTGCGATGGTAGAATCACCATACACCTTTCTTAGCAATTTTAAAGTCTCTGTAGGTGTTTTACCTAAATGCTGACAAAATTTAATGTTGGAGGTTGTTTTTGAAACTCCACTTTTATTACGTCGCGGAACAAAGGTAACCATCTCCGGAAAAAAACAGCAGCGCTCATGGTTTAATCACATGACATGGGTGAAATTAACCTGAACATGTAGAGGTGGTTTGGTAGAATCCATTTCATACACTGTAACTTCAAATACATGCTTTTGGTTTCATAGATTACTGCAGTCCCCAAACTTTTGGATCATACCCCGTATAATAAAATCTATACCTAAATCACCTCCAGATTTTCCCCTCATCAACATTGCGGCATCCGTAATCTTTTGACTACCACCAACCTTCTTAAATCAACTTATACTATTCTGCAAAATTTTGAGAAGAAAAAATCTACCTACATAATTTATATTGACATTTTCCAGGCCTTTGACTCAATCACCCATAATTTACTACTTAAGATGCTAAGTGATTATTTTGATCTAGATCCCACTCTCTGCTGTTGGTTAAACAATTACTATTTATCCAGACTATGTATGATTCATATTGGTGATTTTGATTTTTTCCTTTCTCCCCTATATGTGGGATACCACAAGGTTCTGTATTAAGCATGCTTTTTTTTCTCAGCTTACCTAGATAAATTACTAATTAATCCATACTCTAAAATAATTGCCTATGCTGATGATCTTCCTCCCTTCAAGTTATTATGTTCCACATTTGCCAGTTGTAATCTAAAAATCAATATCCATAAAACTGTTATAATGTGCTTTTCCCTACTTCGTAATCCTTACTGCCCTTCCATATTTATCGATTCCACTAAAATAAACTACGTTCAGTCTCGTCACAACCTTGGTATCATATCTGATGAAAAATTAATCTATCACAAACATATCTCTTACATTATTAAATCCCTTGCCATTAGACATGGTTCCCTTGCCATTATTAAATCCCTTGCCTTTTTGCAAATATATACATATATACACACACAATGATTTGCTAAGTCTAATTCAATTCTTGCAACTTCAGGAAAAGAAATATATATAGCAGATTACATAGTTTATTTAGTCACAAAAAGATCTTTGAAATTATGGCATATAATCTGTTAAGACTAACAAGATGAGGACTAAATGAATTCACAACAATCTATTGTGTCCTGAAAGATAATATGAAAATGATATATTACTATTATTTCGATGAAACTAAGCAACAATGAGGAAGATCTCCTAAGTAGATCAAAAATGTTAGAGGTTGCAATTGATTTTCAAATTTGCAATTAATTATCCTGGAATATCTTTAAAGGTTCAGTTCGTTGCTATTTTGTATAATGTATTCCAAGCTTGAAGAGTTTGAACAATGTCTAGATAATATACCTCTCCTGATAGCAATATTTTTATTAATTTGTCAACATAAAAATCTTTTTTGATCCAGCAATTATTTTTTTAATGCAATGGATGTTTTCAGCTGCTTTTATCAACTTAACATCAGGTTTTAAGTACAGAAAATATACCAAATAGAACATTACCATCTAGAATGCCTCATGGCTCATTTCAATTTAGTGTTTAAATATGAAATCATTTGATTTAACATTTAAGTATTGAGTACAAAATTAATTGAGTAATAAACAGAAATGTAAAGTATTACAAACGTAAGTAAATATTAACTATATTTGCACCAATAAATAATAATACTGTAAAAATTGTATACTAAACAATATCATGTTTAAGGATGGTCACCTTTGAAAATGAACATTCTAGTGGTACAGCATCCTGTATGCATTTGATAGTCCATTGGCCTTGCAACAAAAGCAATGCTTGGTGGTGATGTCAATAATAATTGCTAATTCCTTAGATGTATCCGTACATTAGTGCCTTTTGTATTAATGACCTGAATGCTGCTAGTCCATACTATATAAGATCATCAGAATTGTATGGAATGTACTGTACAGGGAATAACAATTGCAATGTTAACTGCATCTCTGTTTGGTCACATTCTTAGATGTAAAACTTTGCAAAAATTTGCAGCTCCGCAAAGAACATGATTACGCACAAATACAAGGACAGATGGGGATTGCAAAAGTGAAGGAGTGTTTTTTTGTATGTTACAGTGGTAATGATGTACTGTACATGTACTATACATCATTACCACTGTAATTTTAACCTGGTTTTCTGGCAACATGCAGTGCAAAAATTCTCATCATTTTATTTCAATTACATTGTAACTGAAATATTTTCAGAATGTGTTTAAAAAGTTTGGAAAAGATGTTGTTTATTTGGGCATGCAAGGAAAAAAAAAAAAACCGAAAGTACCAAGGGTCCAGGATGTTTTAGTGCTGGTGCTGCCACCTGTCATGATGAATACAGTCAATAATCTTAGCAGCAGAACAGGAACTGCTGTGTGAGCTAACATCAAAATATTTTAAAATACATTCATGTTAATATCATCAATTCGATTATTTCCAAAACAAATATAGAATCATATAAAACAGAAAGAATATTTTTAATCTTCATAAAAACGAATCTGTGTTGGTTATTCCATTTAATTTTAACTTTTTGTAATACTAATTGCTGATTTCTAAAACAAATAAACAACCCTGTCATAGAAGCTAAAGAATTTTACAATTATCTGGAGGTCAGGAACAGGACAACTTGACTCTTTTGACCTAATTTGATTATTGTTTTCGAAAACATAAGAACAGAGAAGTGTCTTACAATGTTGTAAAATAAATACTCAACTGAAATAAACTTAAGATGAAGATTGTCAAGTGTCTGCATGTCTGCACTTTATAGTGTTTAGGAGACAAGTAAAATAAATATTTTATAAATTGATATCTATCACTATTCAATTTATAACTATTAACATCCTTACTTCAAGAGAAATTATAACAATATGTACTGTACCAAGAAAATGTTAACAAAAAAGAATGAAAAAATTCTAAGTAAATAAAAATTATAAAAGACTTTTTTTCATTTTTGTCTCTTTCTATCCTGCAGGCACTAAGATAATGGGCATTTCTAACCTAAGAGTAACCTCAATTGTTATGTTATTTACTTATTCTGGAAGGCCTACACTGCAATTAGATGTAGTCACAAATCTCGTTTCACTACACATTTCAAATATATTTTGATTTTTACTTTTATCGAATCTGCATTTTTAACATGCAAAATATATGTTTCTGAAGCACATTTTTTAACAAAATCTGTGGAAGCGCGTGACACTGATACAAATCTATTTATTTAAATGGATTTTTAAAAATTATCGACAGAACCATAGCAAAAGTTTTTACAATAATCCCACAGAAACATTTATAATTACTGTTTATAAAAAAAAATTTTCATTCAAATCACACAAATCCATAGAAAAAATACAAGCATCTAGCCCCTGAGCGAGCATTAGTTCTAAAGTTTGCCACTACGGAGAACAGCACTAATCGGTGGAACTCGATTTGTGGTATTTTCTGGTTATAGTTACAAATTATGAAGGCTTTATTTGTAATTTGTATTAGTTAAAAGTGAAAATATGTAAGTAATCTAAAGATTTAACTTATGAATGAATTTTTTTTTCATATGTAACATCAGACTTTTATGTAATGATAAACATGCTTTTCTTTTTCTTCAGATCAGGCGAAAAGCCTGATCTGAAAGAAAAGCACGTTTATCATTTGTTTATTGTATTGTCAACGTTGTTGAACTCATACATTAAATAAAATGGATATAGTGAGTGTGGTTAAATATAGTCAAAAATAAAGTTTAATCAGTATGATTTATGACATACCGGTACAAATACTTGTTTCCTGTTCATTATTATAAATTATAAATGCTTTGTTCGAAATTATTAGTTAAAAGTGAAAATTAATTAAATTTATGGATAGACAACTTGCTTAAAAATGAATTTTACCATGTAAGATTACGAGATGAAATTATAAATAAAACACAGGGTGACTTAAAATTTGATATTCTTCCACTGAGAGAAGAGCTACTATTAGTAGTAATTGAATGTTCTGTAATATATGTTCATAAGTATATAGCCTAAAAAAACATTAATTAATGAATTTATAATTAATGCAAACAGCACTCACATCATATATACAGCCATAATATTGTCTGGATAACATTACCCCATATTTTGAAAAGGATACTTATGATAGAGAAAAGACAGGGTTCAAGACAAACCTTATTTACAGCCAAATATAGATGGATGGGACGTAATGTTTGCTAGGGGGAACTATTCAGCATTTTTTTCCTTAATCAGTGCAACTTTAAAATTTAGTGCATATTTGAAGTCAGAACACACTCTCTGAAATGACTGGCCACTTCAGCTATTTTACAACTACATTAAGTGTTGAGGAAAACCTAACATAAAAGCTAAAAACATATGCTATCTATCCTATCCGTTTAGTTGTATCCGACTCTCGGTCACTCTATGGATCAAAGCTCTCCATGCCTCTCTATCTTGCACAACCTCTTACTGAATTGTCTATAAAGGAATTGAGTCTTTTTTAATTATGTTGAACCACCGAGTCCTTGGTTGGCCTCATGCTCTTTTTCTGCTAACCATCCCCAGCTTGACTGCCTTCTCAAGGGAGCTGGTTCTCATTATATGACCAAAAAAGGACAATTTCTGTTTGGTTATCTGGGCTTCCAGTGAGATTTTCAGTTGGACTCTGTTAAGACAGTTTTGTTGGTGATCCTCACTGTCCATGGAATGCACAAAAGCCATCTCCAACACCACAGTTTGAAGCATTTATCTTCGTTCTGTCCGCTTTCTTTAGAGTCCAAGTTTCACAGCCATTTATGGCCATAGGAAAAATAATTGCACTAACTAATCTGCATTTAATTCTGAGGCAGATGTCTTTGCTCTTCCAAAAGCTGTTCATGCTAAAAACATATGCACATACACACTAAATAAATTTTAGTCGTTTTATGGAGTATATGCAATTTCTAAATGTTTATTTTCTAAACAAATTACAATATATTAAGTGCTTATTATGTATTTGTCTTATTGTCCCACTTTTAACTAATAATTTCAAACAAAGCATTCATAATTTATAATTATGAACAGAAAACACAAGTACTGTACTTGTATTGTACCAGTATATCATAAATTATACTGTTTAAACTTTGTCTATGACTATATTTTAAACACACTGCACTCCATTTTATTTAACGTATAACAAATTCAACAACGTTGACAGTACGATAAACAAATGATAAACGTGTTACTTTACTCTTCAGATCAGGCAAAAAGGATGACATTGCATATGAAAAAAAAAAATCATTCATTTATACATAATCTAAAAATTTAACTTATTTTCATAAGGCTGGTACATATCTCCATTCTATGATGCAATGAATATGTATGTGTGTCAAGTTTACGACTAACTGTCATGAGTCATACACAGGCGCAGTGACACAATAGAAAATCAGCTAGCCAATGTCCACTTGAAAATATTTTTTTTTCATAAATTTGACATTACATATATATACTTTTTTAAAAATATTTTTAATTGTCTGTTCTCTCTATTATGATAATAAAAATAAGTTTATAAAAATCAATGCGTGGGTCATTTAAAAAGCCTGCATGGGTCAGTGTCTGACCCGCAGGTCATAGGTTTGCCACCACTATTCTAGGATAATCAGTTTGTTCAGCTGGGTTGCTAAAAGAAAGTGCCTAAGACATGTTAAACTCAAATGGCTAATATGGAACCAACCAACACTGACTACAGTACTGCATTAGCAACCAATCAATATGCTAGTACAGTACATCCATCCATCCACCACAATGTCTCACCAAAGCAGTAAAATTTGGTTGGTTGGTTGGATTTGGGTTTTGTGATACAAGGGCCTAGGTATGCCAGAGTACCAGGCCTAGCCAGTTATATTATTGTATGTCCTTTTGGGTCTTTTAATAAGTCATAATTGTTCTGTTGTATGTTCTAGAGTTCTGTATATAAGTTTCCACTTTTTAACTAAATATTCCTTTATTTATAGGTATAGTACTCCATTCAGCAAATAAAATATCCAAAAGTTAAAACATACAATTTATTCAATTCTTTCTTCCATATATGCTTTTTGGGTTGACAAACTCTCAATCCCATATAATTTATACGTATAATACATTTGAATAAATTGTACATTTTAACCCTATTGGATATTTTACTTGCTGAACAAAATAGTATACCTATAGAGCCAGTGGAACTGAGTTGAGCACCACCTGTACACAGGCAAAGAAAACTGCTTCAGGAAAACACGTGCGTCTTTGGGTTGGATATGTAATGAAATGCGGTGCTTGTTTTCTACCTGTGATAATGAACCACAGCTTTCTGCCACACAAAACTTCAAAAAATAACTGTTGTGTGGTCGGTTGTATATTTACCTATATTACTGCGCCGCCAGGTACAAAGTTTTATACGTTCCCGAATGAACAATACCCTGGGAGGAAAGAGAAATGGCTGGCTGCAATTTAATTCCTGAGGTTAATTATATAATGATGTGTTGCATTCTAACCAATCTTCTGTTATAAAACCTTAGTTAGCTCTATTTTAAATTTAGTTCTCTAATGTAAACTTTAGTAATTTTCTTTTTTCTTTTATATTATTTGGTTAATCTGACAGATTAATTGGCATATGATGTGATATTTGAATTTAAGAGATCTGTGGAAGAAAGGAGTAAGAAGCAAAATTAGTATTTTGAGGAAATGAAGGTAAAAGTTCTCCCTGTTAATACAATACTATTAGCTACTGCTATGGTCCTTATTGAAGCTCCTCTATATATATGGTTAGTTATAAATTTCATTATTTACCATGCAATGGATATATAGTTTGCTTCTTCCACACCACCCTTTAAATCGTACAAAATTAAGAGTATAATAAATATCAGAATATTAATACTGTTCAGTCCTAATGATCTACAGTCATTTCTCGAGTTATGACGAAAAACTTTCATAAAAAAATTTTTAAAATATATCAATTTTTTATAGTTTTTGTCAAATATATATCATATACATATATATCTTGCACACTTCTGACGATTGATTGCATCATTTTTAGTTTTGTTGTACCCTTCGCGTGTGCTTATGTAAGATGGCTAACTGTTTTGTTGTAAGAACAGTCACTTCTCGACTTACATCTGAAGTTGCAGAACCAAACCCCGTTGTAAGTCGAGAAGTGAATGTATTGACTAATGCAGGCATTAATTTGACCATAAACTGCTGAATGTACGTACATATTATATATTATCTAAATATATACTTATAATATATAAATTTATAATTCATCAAATTTCTATTTATTAAAATATATTTAGTGTTACATGTAACATACAAAATTCATACAAGACAAATTCATACATTGCAAGAATGCTATTATTCCTCAATAACAATCAAATGAGCAAAATGTTGAAACAAAAGTAATGAACATGAAGTACTAAATTTTAACATTATCACATTGAAAAATCACTGGTAAGATCATCATCATCATCAGAATTTTCCTCACTAGAATGTTTTTGTATGGTTGAAGCAGATGATGGTTTCCAAGTGTAACGTTTTATCGTTGGTGCTTTTAAGTAGCTCCTTTGCTAATAACAGTGCTTCACAGGAATCGGCAAGAACTCAATTGTGTAGTTTAGTTTTTATTAAATTTAATTGCAAAAAATACGTTCAACTGCTGAATAAGAAAGCAATAAAAGCATCTATTTACTGCCAAAGTAAAGTAAAAAATATAGAAATATAGAATAAAAACAAATGTTTTGAAAGGTACTAAATTGAAAGGAAAGGTATTAGGATTTCATGAATAGTACTAGGAAAATGGTGTTGGGTATCTTGATACTGGAACAAGTAAAAAGGTACTAGATTAGTACAAGAGTATTAGGTGGAACAACACTGGTGCCGGCTTTGTAGCCCTGATTCTGTTACCCGGCATCGCCGCTAGAGGCGCCTCGATCTAGTTTCGTCATTCCTTCCACTAGCTCTATAAATAAAGGGTTATTTAGTTAAAAAGCATAAGAATACAGCAAACTTATAATTAAAAAACAAAAAATGTATATAATTTATTGTCTTCAGATATACCATTGTAGATGAATTTGTCCATTATCGTCTAGTATATTCTGTAGAGCTTGGTCATCTGAAGATATTTGTTGTTGAAAGTAACATTTGCTGGCCATTTTGTACCGAGGGCACATTAGTAATATATTTTGAATTGTAAGTAGAGTGTGGCAAGTTGAGCCTATGAGATTGGGTATCCCTTGTTATCAGTTGTGTGTTAGTCTGTGTGTCTAGTTCTCAGTCAGGCAAGTACTATTTCATCTTTCCAGTTTTTCTGTTGGATGGTTGTCCATTTTATTAACACTAGTTTTATGATGTGTAGTTTATTGCTGAACTGTTTATCCCAGCCTTGCCATTTGTTGTATATGTACTGTAGTTGTTTATACTATAAAGACCTATATAGCTATATCATCTGAATGTTCTTGCTTGGTTCCTGTTTTCTTGTTTTGAAAGTTTGTCTGCTGTTTCATTTCCTTGGAGTCCTTTATGTCCAGACAGCCAGTAGAAGGCTATTGTATTTCCTGCATGTTTCAGACATTGGAGTAGGTGTTGTATGCTATTGAGAGTCAAGTGATCTGTTATCCTCCAATTGTAGATTGCCTGTAGTATACTATGTGAATCCATATATACAGGTATTATAGTCTGTCTATGGTAATGTCTTTGTATGTGTTGTAGATCCATGAGAATTGCAAACAGCTCTGCAGTGTAAACTGTTGTTTCTGAAGACAATTCTGCAACACATTTGGTCTTAATGCAGACAAAAGCTGCTCCTACTGTACTGTTGTTGAGCTATTACCATCTGTGTGTGTATATATACAGTATATATATGTATGTTCTGTATATACAGGGTGGGGTGGGGCATAAGTAATGCCATTTTTAATTTCTATTATTTTCTACTGCAAATGTTTACTTTCAACAGGATGGGGCACCACCCCATTATGTGTTAAGAGTTCAGGAATGGTTAAATCAAAATTTTGAGGAGAGATGGATAGGATGACGAGGACCTATTGAGTGGCCATCACAATCACCAGACCTAACACCACCGGACTTTTTTTTTGTGGACTGTATTGAAGGATCAGATTTACAGCCTCAAACCAAAAACAATTCCTGAATTAAAACAAGTTAATTGCAAAGAAATTTTCTGTAATTACCATGGAAATATGCCAAAAAGTTTGTAGAAGTGTTGCTAGTAGAGTTCAACATTGTATTGAATATGAAGGGGAACATTTTGAGCATGTCCATTAATATTAAATCATTGTATTTTTGTAGTTGTATTTTTTGTTCTTGTATTTATGTAATTTTTGTTCAATAAAATTTAAAATTTTTTAAAATTTCAAAAGGGCGTTACTTATGCCCCACCCTGTATATATCTATACAGGTATACCTCGTCTTACGTTGGTAATTGGTTCCAGGAGAGGCGACGTAAGTCGAATTTACTTGTGTAGTTACGACGTAAGTCGAAACTACAACTTACGTTGTAACTAAATGCCAATAATAGAGGAAATGCCAATAATGAGCACTTAAAGACCGCTAAATAAGATGACAACACAGAAACACAGATGTTTTCATGTTTCGTTCTCTAGGATTTATGATGATTATATTAACATTTACTGTAAATATACATATTTTAATATGATTTTATGCACTTTTAACACTTTTCTAGTGATATTATGACTTCAATGTGTGTGGCGGACAGATTTAAAATCAAATAAACTGACTTAAACTTGATTTTTATTTTTTTATATACTTTTTTGACAAACAACGTATAATCAGGAACAATGTAACTCGAGGTATACCTGTATACAGGGTGAGGGATTATGAATAATGACCAAAAAGGGCAAACAGTGTGATAAATATTGATTAATTTATCAAATTGACCAATCATTATGAATACTGCTATCACCTAGTCAGGCAAAGTGATAATCCGACATATGCTAGCCAATTGGCACTCTGAGTTGCTGATTGTATCACATTTAGTACCGAATTTTTAATTGTGTGACATTAATTAATTTGAATAAAAGAACTCCACTTATTTCATTTAGAAATATTTATTTATTGTGAATTATTTCAAAGTATTTTAAAAAGAACATGTAATCTTTTAAAATTAAGTACTATTAACTATATTAATTAAATGGTAAAATTTTATCTATGTGCACCATCATGACGATGGTCATAACTGTTTGTGCTCCTGACGGATTCCTCCCAGAGGGGAGCCACCAGCAGGCCGCGGATTGTTTAACGTCACTAGATATTGATACATACTAGTAATTAGGGTTTCTCAAATGGGATCCTGGTTGTTTTTTTAACCCGGGAAATATCCTGGGAAATTCCACAAATTTCTTAAAAATTCACTTTTTTCTTATTTTGTGTTAAAGTTCAGGAAATTTTGCAAATAGAAAGTATAATTAACTCATAAACTGTCAGAATAAATTTGTATTTATTAACTTTAAACCTACTTATTAGTTTTTTAAATTTTTGCTCGTTATGGCATGTCACAAATGGTCAATAATCAATGCATAGCTTATTTGTGGCAGGACTCTCAATATTCTTTACCAGAATATCTGGAATAATTGTGCTTATGCTGTTTTAGTTTTTAATCATGCCCAGTAGCTTCAATAACTGCGTAATACCAGGTTGTGCAAATTGGGCAAGGATACAAACGAGTACGAAGTCTGCAAGTATGAAGTTTTTCTTCATAAACCTGATTATTAAAGGCAAACGAACTGTCAAATTATTGGGCTACAAGCTTAATGCCGCTATTAAAGCAGCCAAGGTAGACAAATCAACAATACTAGAGAGCAAAAGAAGTACTACAATCTTGAAAACTAACTAGAAATCTCCAGGCTATAGGTGAAAAAACACATAACATCTTAAATGCATTAAACACGATTCCAATCACATCAATTGAATCGGAAAGGGCATTCTCAGTAGCAAGACTTTTCATTACTAAAATAAGAATTAGATTGAGTGATCGGAGTATTGACATCTTTGCTTTTTAAAATCTTAATATAAAATATTATTGTAAATTTTTATGTTTTATTTAAAAAATGAAAATCACCTTCTAAGTTAGAAGTTTGATCTAAATTCATTTTTTCTTTACATTTTCAACTCAATTGAAAGTCACATTCTTTTATTGTTGTATGCAGTTTCCAGCAAACTTTAATAAATTTTTTCTATTGGTGAACATTTCTACGCAATTGAAAGATAATTTTTAATATAAATCTTACACATCATTATTAATATGATTTTAGAGGTTGCAAATGTATTAGATTACTTTAAAAAATGGAAAATAATTATATCATTTGATTTCAAGATATTCTGTATATCTTAAAAATAATTAATTCTATCCCAGGATTTCCCGGGATCCCGGGAAACAGTTCACTTTTATCCCGAAATCCCGGGACAAGCAAAAGACCGGGAAATGAGAAACCCTACTAGTAATTGATACGTGTGTTCAAGAACTACTGTGAATAAATAACTAGTGACATTAAACAATCAGCGGTCTGCCGGAAACTCCACACCAGGAGGAATCTGTCGAGAGCACAAACAGTCACAATCGCTGCCAAATTCAGTACTAAACACAATACACACGCGCAACTCAGATACAAGTGCTGATTGGCTAGCGTATTTTGGATGATCACTCCTCAACATATTTTTATCACTTTGCCCGACTAGATAATAGCAGTATTCATAATGACCGGTTTTGTTGGTCATTATTGATAATGACTGTATTAATCACTTTGTCCATAACATATGTATATGCATGACTATATTGAGGTTGGGTTCTCCCGGAGTGGTGAAAAGTTGATGCTTCTGCTGTTCATTTTGGGCACCTTGTTGAAGATGCTGTATGATTTCCCCCACAATTTTTACACATGGATGGGTTTGGACAGTTATTTTCATGTAATTGTTCGCTGCAGTTTGGACATTGTGTTTTGCTCTGACAAAACACAATGGTGTGTCCATATATACCTGGCAGTTATAACGTCTGAACAGGTTTGGGATATAGGCAGGACTCTGCAATTTCGGTATGCTATTTTGATATCCACAGGACAATTAGGTGTGTTGAAGGTTATAATTAAATGCTGTGTAGGAATCACTTCTCTGTTTAGTTTTTGGTTGATCCTTCTGACTGCTAAAATTCTCTGGCTTGTCAGTTTATCCAAAATTTCATCAGTCATGCCCATCAGAAGGTCTTCACTCGATATTATTCTTTTGGAGTAATTTAGGTATCTGTATCAAGTTAATGTGACTGGTTTTCCTGTAAAATTTATTTCCTGGAGCTTTTTACTGTTGGCTGTTTTCAGTCTTTATGGATAATCTCCCAATTACAGTTTTTGTACCATTTTTTGTGTGATCCAGCTATTTGACTGATGGTCCTATGAATGCAGATTTATTGATATACCATCTTAAGGCATCCTGGGGGTTTCTTGTAAGCTGTAATTTTATATGTATCTTACATGTTTTATGTTTTATATAATTTTTAGGAAAGAATTTTAAATATAACCTATTGGTATAATGTTCCACCTACTGTAAATGTAGTACATTAAGTTAATTTAATTTGATTCTATATTCTAATTTTCCATTTGGAACTATTTTATTCTTTTAAAACCTGAAAGAGGCCATTAAAAATGGCTGCAAATGTTTGCAGGGAATAAATTATATGCTGACTTAAAGTAATATGTGGCATGTCCAAAAAGTAAAGATTTATGGCTACAGTAGTATTCATTCAAAATATTTTTATTTGACCAAACATCCACTGCACTTAATTTACTGGTACATGTGTTATTTTTCTACATAATTGCAATGGTGACAATTATGTGGAAAAATGTTCAAACACGTGTTAAATCTAGATACTAGCTTCTGTATTCTACCACTTGCTGTCAGAACAACATTTCAACTTCATTTTTGATCTCATTATCGTTGTGGATGTGTTGTCCTGCAAGATAAAGAAATAAGTGGAAGTCACTAGGAGCAAGGTCTGGGCTGTATGGTGGATGGTCGAAAACTTCCCATTTGAATTGTTCAAGAAGAATTTTTGTGAGTCCAAGCATTGTCATGAAGCAGGTGGACACCAGTTGTCAACATTCCCCTCCATTTGTTTTGAATGGCCCATCGAAGGTGTTGAAAGGTTGGCAATATGCAGCAGCATTAACTGTGCTGCCAGGAGGCATGAAGTCAATCAGAAGCCATGCTTGTTTTTGCTGAAATTAAAGTTTTGAATTTCTTGGATTTTGGGGAATACATATGGCACCATTGCAGCAATTGTTGCTTGGATTAAGGAGTATGGTTGTAAATCCAAGTTTCATCACCCATCACAATATAGTCAAGAAACTCATCTCCTGCATATGCATAGCATGTGAGGAAGTAAGATGTAAGCCCATTCATTTTGTTTTGTGTTCATCCATTAACAGTTTGGGTACTCAGCGCACACACAATTTCCTGTACCGTAATGTTACATCACAGTTTCATGAAGTATGGACTTAGACACTTCCAGAATGATTTCATGCAATTCTCTTACTGTGAGATGCTGATTTGCACAAATTGATTCTTCAGTTCTTTGAAGTTAATTAGAGATCATAGTCTTTTGCCTCCAAAGAATACATAGCACCACTTTCATACATTTTGTCAATTCATAATGGTCCCTTAATGGAAACAATTTGTTTGTAAATATTTGCTGGGCACTCATCTTTTGCATTGAAAAAATGTGTGGTAGTTCGGAAGGAAATATTTGCGAGTTCGCGAGTAACAATTTCAAATAACAACATGGAGAGAAAATTCACACAATGAATACTCCTTTTATTTCTTCCGAACGTGGTTCTTTTAATACGTGGATCCTAACTCGACAGAATTACTTCTATAACTTTACAGGGGAGTAGGTCACCTCCTATTACTTCACATATATATAACACATGCGTAACATAAACAAACAGGAAGATAAAAACAAGAGGACTTAATAACTAATTTACAACTAACCTTATAACTATCTTAGAACTAACAAGGAAAAGGAACGGATAGACTAAGAAAAGTAAAGGCAGATAGGAAGTACCCGGGCCCAAGTCGTGTAGTTAATGTCCTTGATGATTTTCACGCTCTCACAATCGTAGTCGTCTCCCTCTACTTCACCAGTAGTTCTAAGCCTAGATTCTTCAATTCTCTTGATGTCTTAGAGATCTTCGTAGCCTCCTTTCCTCTCTGGTCTCGGCAGGTTCTCTCTCAATTCATAGTCCCCTTTCTTTCTCAGTCTGGAGCACTACTTACTACGTCCGTATCCTCCGATGTCCAGCCAGAAAGTGTCTCCTCTCTTTTTCCTACGCTGCCTTGGGCCTATACCTTCTTTGTCTATGTCCCCAATTTCGGGGAAGTCTTAATCTCCTCCTTTGTTCGACTCTTGGTTCTTGGAAAGGGCAACCCTCCCCCTCGAGCGGCAACGGTTTATGTATGAGTTGCTTTGAGACAATGGGAAGGACGTATGAAAGTAGGAATCAGAGAAGAAAATAGAAATGAAATACAGAACTTATGAACTATATATATAAACTAAAATATGGCTGACAGCCACAAATGTATAATGAAGCACACTACATTTGGCAGGGTTCTGAATCAGCACAGTCGTTGTAAATGTATCTTTACTTTTTGGACTATTTAACGTTTTTTTTTCTTTTTAATTTTTCAATATCACTCTCTGTAATGTCAGGCAAACATTGACCATAATTTACTGTGGTTCTTTTTAGTGTTTTAAAATGTACTGACAGGGAACGTTAATTATTTTCAACCAAAATTTCTATTTTCATAAGTTGACTTTATCACAGTTGGTTTTTCCCTGCTTCCATAATAGAGGCCTGAGGCACAATGCCATAAATTGTAAATAGTTTATAGGTTTATATTATAATTCTTTTTCTTTCTTTCCTCAATCTATTTCATAACTATCAACTTTCTATTGTTCTCTAATTTCTTTGTTCCCTAAAAATTCAAGAACTTTCTACCCACACCCAAATCCCGGAAGTGTGGGAAGTGAACAATGGGTAGAAAAAAGCCCTGATCTGAAGGGGGAGAGAGCCACTTTTTGGGTAGACGCTAGAGAGATCGGATGGCTCAAGGAGAGACTCTTGGTCTTTTGTTAGTAAAAGACGAGAGTACCAAAGTGCTGTGTTAAAGCCAGGAATAAGGATAAGGAGACGAAATAGTGGAAGTCTTCGAGGTGTTTTGCAGAAGGAACGTCAAAAAAGAAATTTCGAGGAGAGGTGCAAAGACTGCATGAAAGTGGAATATCGATCTGGCAAGACAAAGAAAGTTAAGTCCACCTGAACCACCAAGGGAACATTCAAAACAACTGGGTACCCCTATCCTATCTCTCTTCTTCCTTCATCTGTCTATGTCTGTCTTCTACTATTTTTATATAATTAGGTTAAGGTAAATTTAAGAAAAAACGCAGCCCATGCTCGCATAACTTGAAACCGGTATATCAGAAAACTCCGGGCGTCTAAAGGATTGTAATGAAGATTTTTATTTCAAGTTTTGTATATATTTGTGTCATGGAAAATATTGTTTATTGGAACTTGCCTCAGAGTTGGAACCTGTATCATTCTATAAATCTTACGTCCGTACTTAAAAGTAAAGTTTTGTTCTTTGTGTCGTCATTCAAGTAACTCAGAACATCACAGGCCTATATTTTTCAATTCATTTAGCCTAAATAGGACTAAGCCTTATTTTATTTCATTTTAAATAAGCGTTACTTTCATAATTCTATTGTACAAGAAGAAACTTCTAATGAACAAAAACAGACAGCCAGATGGCCATATGGTTAAGTTGTCAGACTATCACTTTGAAGACAACAATAAATCCAGATGGGTTGAAAAACTCAGGAATTTTTTGGAGTGGTTGTCCTGAATATATCAGGCCCAATTTCTCACCACCCAGCCACCCCGTTGTGGGCCTGGCCAAATCCATGATGAGCTTGATAAAAAGACTCTTTTAGAGCCCACAGGGCAGAAAATGTAAAAAGAAATAAACAGAGATGACTGTTTTCTTTGTAAATAAAGTGAAGTACATAAAGAAATACATACAAGTACAACTTTATAGTAGTATTTTATATATTTTATCATACATGACAGGTAACCAATTAGTAAATATATAATAGTACATGTTTTGGTTTCTTTTTTCATCAGGGTATTGGGCTCTTCTCAGAGCATGTGCTCCCTTCTTTAATTTTGAAGGTTGCTTTCCATCTAAATAATTCCTTATGCACTTCATTCAGCTCTTTTGTAGCTTGTTTGTTCTCTGGGATAATATTTTTGACCTGCATCTTAGATAATGGTACATATTTAGGGACATATTTCACTGCTTCTATCATGCACTGTGGAGGAGTGAAGTTGTCCCAACAAATGATCAACCTATATTAGTTGCCTGATGGTTTTGTGGCAGCCATAAACCCAGAACTGACTGGCAACACAAACCATATCTTGGAGTTGATTGGCAACACTTGTTCTTAGCATGCAAAATTCATTCTATTGTCCACATGTCACCCAAGAATGTAGAAGTACGATACAGTTGCTCTGTACTTCTTACTGTAAACTGGATGAATTATAATTCTTTCTTTCATGTAAAACCTTCACAATCCAGTATTAGGTGTTTATATAACTGCTAACGTTTTCAACCCCAACAGAGGTACATGGCATTTTTTACAAAAAATGCCATGTACCTCTGTTGGGGTTGAACAGAGAAAGCTGGGATGAACAGAGGTACATGGCATTTTTTTACAAAAAATGCCATGTACCTCTGTTCATCCCAGCTTTCTCTGAGGATCCATATTCATATAAGATAGCGGCTTTTAGGGCACTAATTAAGGTGTCTTCATATTTTGAGTTGTGCGTGAACGCACAACTCAAAATATGAAGACACATTAGCCAAGCTTAGCTGTATCCAGGAAGTGGCATCACAACACGGTTATGAGAGGAACATAGTGTACAACATAGCACGCAAGTACACACGGGGAAATACTCGTAACAACCTACAAGCCGGGGTAAGATCCGTTGATAATAGTGCAAGAAAAATAGTTGAGTACAACCACCATTTAGATGCGATATACAGAGAAATCGCATCCAGCACCCAAAATAAAATAGCTTATAGGAGGCCAAGGTCAGTATACAGCTTACTTTAAAATGGGAAGGACAATTTGGACATGAAAAATGCACCGGGCATATATGTGGTTCCCCTGTGGGATGACAGATTTAATAGAAGTCTGGTCTATGTGGGTTCAACCAAACGCTCCCTCCATCATCGCCTCCATGAGCACAGGTACAACATTGCCAACAATAAACTATCTACCACACTGGCAACGTATGCCACACAGCAAGGAATCACTGCCGACCTCCAAAATGCTCGTATAATCAGAATGTCAAACCACACAGACCAACTCAGAACACTTGAGACCCTAGAGATATATAAAGCGGGTTTGCACAACACATGCATCAACTACAAGGATGCAATCAACATCTCGCAAGCCTGGAAATATTGCTATGAGGGAAATGCGCACCCACAAATAACTTAATATTGTATTAATCCGTTTTACATTCAAAGATCGACGAACGTAATAGTACACATGCGTAGATAACATCCCAGTTCGAGCATAATGTTCCATCTTATCTTCCAATTTCAAGATTCCAAAAATTGGAATAGAATTCGCTTCGGTTTCTTTGTTCCATTCACTGGCATTTGAAACTATTTTTGTGCTGTGCCTGAAGAAGACCCCGACGGGGTTGAAAACATTAGCAGTTATATAAACACCTAATACTGGATTGTGAAGGTTTTACATGGAAGACAGTTGCTCTGGCCACTTATAATAAAGTTTTGTTACAGTGTGGCCGTCAGCCATATTATAATTTGTATATAGTTTATAATTCCTTTATTTCATTTCTATTTTCTTATTTCCTGTCTATTGTCTTCAAAAACTTTCTATATCAACCGTTACTGCTGGAGGGGGAGGATTACCCCTTCTAAGAACCAAGGGTTAAACAAAGAAGAGGGTATTAAGACTTCCACGAATTTGGGGAGAGAGACAAAAGAAAGGAAGGCCTGAGGCAAGAAGAGAGGAGAGTGGTGAACACTTTTTGGCTGGACCTCGAAAGGAACGGAGGTGCAAGGCAGTGATTTAGATTCTGAAGAGGGAGGAAGGAAGGAGACTGCAGAATAGAATGTCAAACTGGTGACCCAAACATAATTCAAATAATGAACTACTTGGACTCTTGACTAAATTTAAATTAATGTTGAACAACTCTGTCTATGAAAGAACTTGGCAGGACAAATAGATATGATCATGCATCTGCATGATTGCTGCTAATGCCAGAACTGCTAATAGATATGATCATGCAGATGCATGATCATATCTATTAGCAGTTCTGAGAATCGGTAGGGACAATAGCAGTGGCATTAGGGAATCAGAAACCCAACATTTTACTCTGTAACATGATAGAGCTTTTAGTTGACAAGATTACCAAAGAATTTCTTAAAAACTTGTGGCACCAACATCTCCCAAAATACATTCAGACAGTCCTGGCTGTTAGTAGCGATGAACTAGACAATCTAGCTATCCTAGCTGATAAGGTCGCCAAACTTACAGAACCAACACAATTGGCCAGCATCAACTGAGAAGCTGAAAATTCCACAATCAAAAATCTTGAGCTACAGATATTAGAACTCACAAGGAGGGTTGCAGAACTTAATGTGCCACATACCACTCTCCTTCATTATTGTAGCAGAGAGATAAACCCACATAATCTGAATTCAATTCAAGGTACCGCACTAGTTCATGTCCTTGATGATGAAGTCTCAGTCATCAGGGATATTGTTATTACCACAATAAATTTGGATTGGCTGCTAGGAAATGTTGCTTGCTGTGTTTCTTTGACCAAACTGCTGATCAGGGAAACAAGCACAGCCAGCCACAGTAACAGCCTGGCTCCAAAATATAGCATTTGTTTGTGCACAATAACAAAACTGATCTAAATTTCTTAATTGATTCTGGAGCAGATTTAGTGATCATCCTTAACCACTATGGATTGGTTTACAAAGTTTGAATTATTTGCTACCAACAATTCTAAAATCTCAACATATGAAACAAAAGTGTTAGAACTTGACCTCAACGTAAGACATTCTTTCAAACAAGAATGCACCACAGCTAATGTGCAGAAGCCTATAATTGGTGCAGACTTTTTGGCCCCATTACTTTGGACTCATTCTTGACATCACAAACAGATTACTGGTTGACCTCCTGACATCCCTTACAACACAGGTGGTTCTGTATAATATCTTCCCTAAGTCAGTCAAAACTAGAATCAGTAATTCTCCAATGCAGGATATCCTCAAGGACTTTCCACATCTTACTCATCCATGGCTCAAAGGAATGTATGCATTACTACAACATGTACAGGGTGACAATAATTAACCCGTACAAAGTTTGTAGCAATGCTGCACCTGAACTTTTTTACTGTCACCAATTTACATACTATTGTTTAATTCTCCATGATTTCCTGCCCGTGTAGATGTACTTTCGATGTAATAAGGGTTAGTTCTTTATTTTTTTAATGGTGTCGAACAAATGTTGTGCAATTTTGGAGCTATTCCGGCAAGGAAAGCATCAATGTGAAATTGTTCGTTTGCTCGGTGTTCCAAAAATGACAGTCTCAGATGCAGTTCGGCAATTCAAGGAGCTTGGCCACAATAATGACCGTCCCGGACGTGGAAGAAAGCGCACTGTCAACACGTCTAGGAACCGCAAGATCATCACAAAGCGAGTTGACTGACATGCGAAGGTCTCCATGAGAAAAATTGCTCGTGAGATCAGAATCAATCGTGAATCGGTGCGGTTAATGGCGAAAAAGGAACTCGTACTCAAGCCCTACAAGTTCCAAAAGGTTCAGCTCCTCACCGATGAAAACAAGTGCGTGAGACTCCAAAGATCCCGTTAACTCAAGCGTCGGGCCGCAGGTCAACAATGGGAGGGCATTCTCTTCACAGACGAGAAGCTTTTCTCTGTACAACCATCAAAACGACAGAAACTGGTCCGCGGGGGCTCCTGGACGCTCAGCCGTCATCGAACATCACAAAATCCAATGTCAGTCATGGTTTGTGGCGGAATTTGTGCGAGCGGCAAGACACCCCTTGTTTTCGTCGATCAAGAGGCCAAAATCAATCAAGATGTGTACCAACGTGACATTCTCGAGGCTGTGGTACTTCTGTGGGCTCAGCAGCATTTTGGCAGTGCGAAATGGACGTTTCAGCAGGACTCGGCGCCGACACACAGGGCGAAGAAGACTCAGGAGTGTGCAAGGCTCATTTTCCCGATTTCATCTCGTCTGCGGAATGGCCACCGTACTCGCCGAATCTGAACCCAATGGACTACAGTGTGTGGTCCATTTTGGAGGCCAGGGCCTGTTCTAAGCGCCATGAAAGTTTGGAGTCGCTGAAGCAATCCTTGCGCTGGGAGTGAGACAAACTGTCTCCAGAAGAGTGCGGCCCATCGCTGAGAATTTCAAAACGCGTTTGGGGCTCTGCATCAAAGCAAAAGGAGGCCACTTTGAAACTGGCTGAATATCTGATTAATACGTAAAGTATTGTCACTGTTATATGCTGTTGTTTTGCTACTTTTTATTTCTTTAATAAATTTACGATACAAAAAACTTGTACGGGTTAATTATTGTCACCCTGTATAATGCATACATCAGTGGCATGCCTTGACATCTGATGACAGGGAAGCTGTGTTTCTGTAAGAAGCTGACTTCTAGGGGTAATCAGTTAATTGCGCGTCAGTGATGGTCTAGGGTCCATTAGTATTCATTTGTTCGATAAGCCAGTAAAAACTGTAGACTTCTCTAAATGTATTTTTAATATTACAATTACACTCTGAATCGCTAGCCACGATATAAGGGCTAAAACTAAAAATAAATTATAAAAACTTACTTGGTGAAATAAAATGTGCAGTGGATATACATACCTGGTACAATATATTGTTCAATTGTATTAATATACTTTTAAAGAAAAGTATAATTAAATGTAGGTTTGTAAAGAAACGTACATAAAAATAACAAAATATTCTTTACTTTTTAAATTTTAAAACAATCCACTTAGTCAAATAGCTCGATATGAGTGGCTAATGCAGTGTTTTTCAACCTTTTTCATTCAGTGGCACCCCTGATTGAAAAATAAAACATTGTGGCATCCTTGACCGGTGACGGATCTAGAATCTGAAAAAGGGGACTTTTAATGGGGGGAGATAATATTCTTTTACGAAAACGAATTAATGTGCAATGCTGGGGTCGGGTTGAGGGAGGGGACTCCCTCCCCAGGAAAGAAATTTTAAAAAATTGACATTTTGAAGTAGCATTTTAATGCAAAAATAGTGTTTCTACATGTTCAAAATCAAAATTTAAGTCCATTGAATGTTGTCGAAATACTGACAATGAGTTATCTTGAACTACACTTAAGTAAATTTCAATGAAAATGCCTAAAGGTCTTAAACTTTGCGACACCCCAATCGTGGCACCCTGGTTGAAAAACACTGGGCTAATGGATGGAATCAGAAACGGCCCAGGTAGGTGTGCAGTATGTGCATGCCAAATCCCGAGGGACATTTAACACTGACAGATACTGGTCAATGTTAAATGTCTCTTGTCGCATCACTAGTGTACCTCAAAAAAGGCGATAGGGTTGTTGTAACTTTTAAACGTTTCTCACCATAGCTGTAAAAATCTAAATATGTTAAACTTAATACTAAGTACATTGTCCGTCATTTGTTTTCTAACTAATTTGTTTTAGGACCAGTGTCCATGAAAATTTACAACTTTTTAGTCACTCTCATTGAACTGAAAAAATTTCTGTCTTTATTATCTAATATTACGAAGAAATCAGTCCCCACTGTACTCGGATAGATTGGTTCAGTTAAGCTTTCGTTTAAGTAAAATTCTGGCTCTTTCAGCAGGGTTTTATTTATGTCCCCAATTCCCCAATCTCTTAATTATTTAATTACTTCTTAAGTAGAAATAAGTTGAAACCACTTACTTTGTACCTGAATATTTGTAGTCTTGGGAAAAAAGTGGAAAGACAAATTTTTATGACAACAGATATATAAATTGTAAATTTAAGAAAAATAAATTCTGGAGCTTTTCTGTACCTTGTGCGTCTCATTCATTAAATTTGATTGTAAATGGTGCTGCCAAAGTAACAGTTAATTTTTTAACATTGTACAAGAATTGTACACATTTTTTTCTACATACCCTTATAGATGGGACATACGAAATCATAATATCACTGGCTTAACATTAAAATCCATAAGTAATATAAGATGGGAGAGCAGAATAAAAATATCAAATATTTTAATGGATTTTTTTTAACTTTTGTCAACTGTAGCAAACTATCATAAAAACATACCAGTAAATTCCTATCATTTGTGTTAAGATATAAATGTACAGTACATTTATATCTTAACACATGTACTGTACTGTTCTTATGATTCACATAATCAGGTGAAGGCAGCCAGGCCAGCAGGCATAATCTAGCCAGCAGAACCTAGCAGGAAGGCAGCTAACAGCCCAGAACTGGTCCGGGATAGAATCATTAGAAGCATTATATGTGTGTAGCTTCCACCAGCTAAACCACCTGAGGTTGGTGCTCTGTAAAGCGCATGCGCAAATGCCTATAATCTGGCTGTTTGGAAGTTGACCCGGTTTCGACAATACAACGGTTCCATTTCGCCACTGATATTCGAATATACAATAGCGATCTTATCGTTTCTTTCATGTGTAGTATAAAATTTGTAATAAGATACATAATGTGGTTATAATAAAATATTAATTTTAATTAATCCAAAATACTTTAAAATATGAAAATAATCGCACAATATGTATTTATTTTTTAGAAAATACAAGAAAAGCAGCGCTTCCATTGCTTCCAATGACGGCATGCCACTGGCATACATCCTTTCGGAAGAAAATCGGTTTACACAAAATATACCTAAATTTACAGAAAATTGCATTGTATAACATAAAAGATCCCCAGGGAGCTGAGAACTATCTGAATGAAGTGAAGGAGAACTTAAAGGACTGTTTTCTTCAATTCTGGTCAGTGTTATTGTTGTTGGATTACAGGTCAGTGCTTTTCCCACATGGTAATGTCATGTATGCAGGTTTGACTCTGTCAATATGGTGTCCTTATGTGTTCTGTGTAGAACTTATCCATTTCCTGAAGAACTTCACTACCAAAACTATAAGACTACCCACATGATGTTCAAGTCTGATCATTTCTGATGAAGAGGTGTTGCTGTTGCTAAATATTTGGATTCAACTGTGGTATCTTGTTGCCCATGGGATCTTCGGTGACGCATCATTTATGAGCATACATAACAACCAAGTAATCTGGTTATGTTTTGTTTGCATTCAATCTTTTGAAAAACTGTCTTGAAAGTCATAAAAGTTGTGCTATAAACCAGTTTTGCAACAGATGCATGCAAGTCTTCCTTCAGAGTACATTAGAGGCCTAGAAGGACAATGGGAAGTTACCTGTCCAGTTGCTTGTGTCTATGAATGTTTTTAAGACTGCCTTCAGTTGGCAGTGGAATCCTTCAATCATTCAATTTTCTTTGGGATAGTATATGATCGTTAAAATGCACAGTGTCCCCAACATTGAAATGCATTGTTCAATACTTGCTCTAACTGTTTATCACAACTGATTATAATTGATGGACAACCAAATCATGCAATCCTAGTATCAATGAACTGTTTTCCTATGGTTACTGCAGAGGTAACTACTATTGGTACTGCCTCTGGCCAGTAAGTGAATTGATCAACCATAGTAAGTATACTCAAAAAGTTTTGTCCTACACATCTATTGGTTATAGCAAAATGAGTCTTTCACCAATCAAAACAGCATGAAAAATTGGCAGAGTAAAGTCCAAATCAAGTTCCTGTTTCCAGTACTTTCCCAGCAAGCAGTGCAAAAATTCCAGAAAATGGCAGTGTGGACAAAAACCAAACATCAGATTACCCGTTATCTTTACAGAGATTGTATAAAATGTTAAGTATGTTTTTCAGAAATGCCTTCTATTTTGGGGAAATGTTGTCTTTCCTTGAAACCATTACATGATAGTATAAACAGTTTAAAAGCAGTAATTTTAGTGTGGAGGATGACCCATACTCAGTACACCAGCAGAAGCAGTAACATCAGAAAATATGGAAAGTTCTCAGTGAAGGCAGATGAATTACCTATTGACAGATTCAGGAACTATTGAATATTAGTGCATCATTTGTTCATGACATTCTGCACAAGCACTTAAGATTAAGAAAAGTTTGTTTGCTCTGGGTTCCTCATTCACTGACAGAGGAGTAGAAGCCCAACAGGTTAGAATGGTGTATAAAAATGATTAAACGATTTAAGTCTGGGATATCCAAGGATGTTAACAGCATTATAACAGGTGATGAGACCTGGCTTTATTATTATGACAACAAAATCTCAGAGCAAAGTTTGGCTCTTTGAAGATGCAGCAAGTCCAGAAGAGGCCTGAAAATCATGCTCAACAAAGAAACAAATGATTTCTTAAAAATATAAACTCTAAAAATAAAATATTTCCAGAATATTTTATTTTTAGAGTTTATATTTTTAAGAAGTTTATTACTGATCCCATTGCTTTTAATTTGTATATATATATTTAAATTAAATGATTGCTATATTCTTTGCAAAATGCGATTTTGTGGAGAAGGTCATACTAGAAAAACAGCATGTAATCACCAGTTCCTGATACACCAAAACACGTTTGCCAAAAGTCATTCAATGACTAAGGAACATCCAATCAAGATCCCGGCTAAACACATGGCTCCTGGAGTGTTATTGAGGTGTACCTCAATAACACTCCAGCACACAGATCAAAGGATACAGTCATCTATTACATCAGGTCTGGACTAACTGTTTTGGATCACCCTTCATACAGTCCAGATCTTGCTCCCTATGAATTTGGCTTATTTCCAGAAGACAAAAAACACCTCAAAGAAGAGCAATTTTCTAGCGACAATGAGCTTCTGACAGTGTGGGATCAAGAGTGTACTGATCACTCCCTTTCAAAAAAAAAGTGGAAGGCCTGGTTTGATGACTGGTTTTGGCATATGGCAAGATGCATTGAGTGTGGTAGAGTATTTTGAAAGATCTTTCATGAATTCAAAGACTGTGAGCAACCTGAAGTTATCTGAGCATTCCACCACCAGCCAGCATAACATCTAACCTCTGCTTTGTATCCTATCTTGGCGGGGATTCCCCTCTCCAACAGAAGAGCTCCTCGTTCTTCCCCTAGTGCCACCTCCTCTCATTGTATCTCATTGTTTAGATGGCCACCAAGGGCCACTTCATCAAAAGTAACTTATGGGCCACTTTTATGAATTTGTAATCTCACATCTCTCTGCATGCGTATTCAATTGTAACATGCTTCAATTAATAAGCTGATCAAGTGCTTCATGAACACCAACCTCTCTCACTTCCCCTCCTTCTCTACCTCAACTTCCCCCACTCTATCCCACCCTCACCCCATCTCCCCCACCCTCACCCCACCTTTCCTGCTTATCATCTATCTCCTCTTCCTTTTGGTCTATAACCATCGAGTTCTGTCTATCTCTTACCTTAGTAGTAGTAGTAGTAGTACCAGTTTGGTATGTCATAATTGAGGACCAGACAAATCATACTTTTTTAAATCACAGTCACTTTCACTGCAGGATGCAATAGGCCACAGAAAGATTCAAACAGTGATCATCAGAATGGTTCTGTAACAAAGGATCTTGGGTTCCTTTGAAATATCACAAAATAAGGTAATGCTGAATGATGGTATGAATGTCTCCACTAGGTGAGTGAATTATAGAATTGTGCATATGCAAGACATGTGCCAATGAGGCAGAAGTGATCAATATACTAGCCAAAGTCTTATGACTTTGGCTAGTATATTGATCTTCTGTTGTGAATTGGCGTATTTTGATGGTGTTGTGCTTTTGCAAACAGTTCAAAGTTGACAGCTTTGGAAACTGTTTCAATATGTATAAGGGCATCTGTTCCTGAAATGTGTTGTAAAAACTGTGAGATAACATTTTAGTAGCAATGGCTATCATTATGTTTTTTATTGATAGTCTGGAGAATTCATACAAAAGTGGTTTATGGTCTAAAAATGCTGAATTATCAATCTTCTAAAAAAGGTGCTGGAAGTGTTCCATCACTTTATTGTCAACAATTTATGATCATAAAGATCCAGAAAATGTATTCTGCTCGGTAGTTTCATGAAATAAAATGTCAGTGGTTACATAATCCATTTGTTTTCTATTGTAAGAATGCTCCAATTCTAGTTTGAAATCTTAACTGCAAGGAAATGTTGGTTGTCATCTTGTGAGTGTGCTAACATGGCAGCATTAGCAAGTGCTCGTAGAAAAGCATCAGAAGCTTTCTTATTCCACTTCAACTCCTGTTTGCTTGGTGTATGGATTTAAGAACTTGCTGTTGGTGTATGGATTTAAGAACTTGTGCAGAAGTGCCTGTATCTGTGATGCATTTTTGATAAAGCAGCAGCAGCACACTATACTGATGAATCAACATAACCCTTTTACTGTTATGGGTCTGGGTGTTCACAATGATTAATACTTTCTCTCAATTGATGATTTGAAATCTTTGATAGAAATGCAATCTCTCTCAGTCCAAGTTCACATCTGTCTAGATTGACAATGACTCCATGTTGTTTGAGTGTAGTGAACAGCTCATGAAGGTGTTGTTTTTGTCTTTGTCCAGTATTTGCATCAATAAGTTGTTTACTACAAAGATCTGTAACAATTGCTTGTCATTTCTGTATATAAAATTAAATTGTTGGTTACAAAGCCTTTGTTTATAAACTTCTAGAATCAGGGGCAGCCCTAGGGCAATGCAAACAGTGAAAATCGCACCAGGCACCATCATAGGGGGGTGCAGAAAATGCAATGATAGATTGTCTGTGCAAAAAATAAAACCCAATCACCTTATTACTACTTAACCCTCCCAACTAAAATAAATTCTATATAACAGTGAGCTGGGTTGTGTTTCAAAGGTATACACATATAGCATGAAATTCACACTTAACATTGTAGACTGTTAACCTTTTCAAACAAATATTGTTTCTTTTTACTGTTATTGTTTCTCATCCATACTACTACTATGCTAATCTTTCGAAGGTCTGAGTTATTAATAATGTAAAAAATGTATTTTATCTTTAGTCTCTACATACAGTTTAGTCTCTACAGGGGGGCGCCACAACAAGATCTCGCACCACCTGAAAACCTTGCTAGGGTCTCCCCTATCTAGAATGTTCCATTGCCCATTATTGCCTGGAGAGGTAATAAATCCAGCAGGGAAACAGGAAAGGGTATATATTGACACATGGTTGAGAGAGCAATTCTCTTTTATTTTTGGTGCCATTATGGGGAAGAACACAAAGGCGATCAACGATGATGGGACTGTACAAAGAAAGTCAATGGACTCTACTCCAATCAACAAAAATGACCAGGAAAAGATAGCAATTATGCGACACAAAAATTTGAGGAACTTCTCCTGTTATAGTCTCCCCTCTCACCTGCATTTTTAATGTCTACTGACAGTAGTATTGTTTTGTAAGAAAATTTGTGGATTAGAAAAATATGTAATTGTCGTGAAAAGACAAAATGTCTGAGTATAATAGGAACCTAAAGCGTTGTAATACTTGAAAACCCTACAATATCATGTATGTCAGATTTGATGTTAACTCAACTTTGTGTTGAGAAAATAAAAACTTACAGATCTATAAGCAAGACATAATGTTTGATGAAATTTGCACTAAACATGGACTATGCAATATCAGCCATGATGAATGTTTAATGAGATATTTGCCACAAATCCCAGTCCAATAAACAATTGTGAGATCTGGAATTCCATTAAACTCAAAATTGAAATAATTTTTCCCTATTATAAACAACCTCGATAGAAAAAATTCCTAGCCGAGAAAATGCGCACCCCTGGCCGTATAACTGTCAACTATCCATTGTTCTCACGCTGTATACAGATCATCTTGCACCTTCAGTTTATAGTTAACGTCCGAATTTATCATATATTTTTGGTCTCGGGAACACCTATGACCCTGATCACCATTAACCATTGATCACATGACCGATTTTCCCAGCCTAAAACTATATAAGCCGCTTCTTTCCCTCCCTCCGGGGAGTCTCTTACCATCAGCCGGACCAATGCCATAGCAGGTTGCTACTGCTCTGTACCTTAAGTTCCAGCGTCACCATGCTCAGTTGCAACTTTATAAAAGTGTGAAATTCCCAGATACCTATAAACCCTTCTTGGAGATCTACGTGCCAAATCGCTAAGGAAATTAACAATCAGGTATGAACTGAACCTGTAAACTCTCTCTCTTGAACCCCTATGCGAATTAGGGATATTAGTCTACGTTGTATTTTGTCCTTGGTTTAATTCAAATAAATCTTGTTTTAATTGTTAAATGGTGTTCTCTTTGACTCGAATATCGCTTTCACCTTATTGTCGACCTCACCTCACCTCCTCTCCACTCGCCTGAGAGAACAGTCCCGACCCTCGAGACCGCAACTCGTAAACTTAGCCATCTTGACAAATGGAAGGTCAACGACCTGTTGCCGGAAAGGGGAGATACGACTTCCTCTACCTCCCTCGGATCTCACACAATTATTGGTTCCATATGTGACATATGTGCCATTTGCTGCATTTAATGTGAACTCAAAATTGGATGATATGTTCTTGTTTCTAATCAAGAGATAAAGGTTTGAAATTGCATCAACAATAAGCACGCACAAGTTTGGATGGCACAATTGTTGCATTCACTGCCTGGCTTTCTCATTTGAATTATTGTTATAATTCATAAATCCTGGGTGGCAGTTTTTGGCTTGGCTGTTGAATTTCTCATGGTACCAGCACAGATCCTTTGTGTGTGGAGTGGATGTACATTGGGATTTATACAAAAACTGACTTTTTAAAAAACTGGTTTTTGAATCTCAACTTTTCTATGAAACCGATTTTAGCCGGTTTTTTAATTTTCACTCTCTCCCAAAAATGGAGATAATGGATATTTGCAACTTATTTTAAAAAACTTATAAATATTAAGTAAGTTTAAAAAATTTCAAAAATATAACAAAATAAAATCGACCAACATCTATACAAAACAAAACAAAAAAAGAAAATGCTAGATTACAGTGGCGTGCAGTGCACCAGTCCTGGATAGAATCATTGGATGAGTTATACAATATTTTGGTGTGTAGCATCCACCAGCTAAACCACATGAGGTTGGTGCTCTGTAAAACACATGGGTATAATCTGGTTGCTTTACACGATTCAAATATTTTTGCCGTGGAAGCTGTCCCGTATTCAACAATACAGCACTTCCATTGGGAATATGCAGATTCCATTTGCATGATTCGATATACATAGCTTAACGTTTTTGTGTGTTCACGTGCGTTTTAACTGGAGTTCTTGTGTTGTTTTTTTTCGTCGCGAATATCACTATGGTGATTTGTTGTGTAATTGGGTGTAATGCTAGTTCACTCAAGAACAAAGGAACATCATTTTTTAAAATTCCCGGCATTATTTGTCATCAAAGATCTCAAACTGAGGAGCTTTCACGACGAAGGCAAACTGCATGGCTCTCGAGAATTAACCGGAAAAATTTCGTTACGAATAAAGTGAATATCAATACAAGAGTTTGTCAGAAACATTTCATTTCAATATTTACGTTAATAAACACTTTTAGGTTTTAAAATCTAAAAGAGTTTACTGATTTGCTTATATTAATTTAGTTAGGTATAGTGCATTTATAAACGAATAACTAACGTAATTTCAGGCTTTAGCTAGTGCAAACTTAAAAACATTACACGTTAAAACGAAAAGCAAGTAGACTTATTATATGCTAGTTTCAACTAGAAAATAAAGGTACTGAACAATTTGAATTAAAAAATTTCCACGGCTGTTTTTAATTAGACTTTTACTTTCAGACAAAAATTCTTACTTAAGAAATACGTAAAAACACGAGTTTAAACAAACAAAAGAAAACATATCTTTCCAAGCAATATTACTTCGCTGTTATTCATTACTTTTACTTTTATATCAGGAGAAACCCAGCCACTTGTTAAATAGTTATGGCCTCTAAAGATTTGTAAGCTTTCATTTGTGACAAGGTGTAGAAATTTGTTGTAAAAACCAAATAGTTTATAATGTCACCAAATTCTACTTTCGGCCACAACTCTTGATATACGACGAAGTCTGATAAACTGGCTTCGTATGGATCGCCTTGACATAACGAAATTTTCTCTTCGTACAGAGCTGCATCTCGTCCTGTTAGACTGCTAGAATAGCTTGCAAGAAAAGAATCTTTTTTAACTTAATCCATGATAATAGAACTGCAGTATTTTTGTATGTTTAAACTAAAAAAAGACGTCGAATAACAGACTACGTGCAAGCTAAGCGAGCGAAAACTACCACAAAAATGGCGAATGGGCGGAGCAAACGTGTGTTTTATCACGTGACATGAGACCTTGAACCTCTCTATAATCTGGTTGCTTTACACGATTCAAATATTTTTGCCGTGGAAGCTGTCCCATATTCAACAATACAGCACTTCCATTGGGAATATGCAGATTCCATTTGCATATTCGAATATACAATAGCAATCTAATCATTTTTTTTTCACATGTAGTATAGAAATTTGTAATAAGACACATAATGTGGTTATAATAATTTTAATTAATTGAAAATACATTAAAATATGAAAATATGTAGAAAATACAAAGGAAGTGGCATTTCCACAGCTTCCATGGACAGCACACCACTGCTAGATTATCACATTAAACTATAATATTTACTCCATAGAAAACCATAAAGAAAAACAAACAATATTTTGCAGGCATTCATTGTTATTTCTTATTTTTCCTAAGAAAATATGATTTTAGAAAGCAAAGAATGTCTCTAGATCTATTGCTCAATCATGTCCTTATTTTTCACACAAAATTGCCAGAAATAGAAAAAACTTTCTCAATTAAACCCAGCTTAGTAGCAAGTGTCTTTAAAGCATTAAATAATAAATCTAAACTTTTCGTTCTTCTGTTTGTACCTTTTAATACTAAAATCTCCTTTTTTAGTGTCTTAGAGCTGGATGAAGTCACTTCTTCAGCTTCTTGAAGATATTTATGTATCGATTTTTCCATAGCATTTTTTAAAGCTATGACTTGGTTTTCTTTGCCACTTTTTCATTATCGCAGCCATATTCTATAGAATAATTTGGATATAATCTCAATAATATTTGTCCAAATAACTTAATGATATTAGATTTTGTAGCTAGTGGAAAATTACACTAGACGACTTTATTTACAAAATCCACAAAGTTTGCACAAAGGAGTACAGGTAGGCCTCCTACAACGCGGTAGATACGTTCCTTGAAAATATTGCGTTGTGGGAAATCGCGTTATAGGAGACATCAACTTAATACAAAAACTGGGATTTGGTTCTAAAAAGAGAAAAACTGCCTTTTATGGTGTAACATTTTCATCATTTTTTTAAATTTATGTACAGTACATAAAATGCTTAAATAAAATTCAACATCATATAAAAACTAAAAAAATTATGATTTCAAGTCAAAATCAAAAAGAAACAATGTTATGCTGACAAATTCAGTCCTCATCGTCACTTATTATAGTTGTTCGAGAATGTTTGACTGTCCTTATTTCAAGGTCTGAGCTTGTTCCATCATGTTCCACTGCACTTATGTGATCCATTGCGATTTTTCCGTTATGTGAAAGATAATTCGTTTCTAAATACCCTAACCCACGTTGTAAGAAAATTTCCACATTTTTCCAACCGTGTTGGAGTGAAAACGCATTGTAAAGGTACCGCGTTGTAGGAGGCCTACCTGTATTACTAATCCCGTTTGTCTTCTCTCTTGAATTCGTACCTCTACAGCATGTAACAACTTGGAACTAATTTCAGTTTTTAAATTTTTCAATTCACATAACAAAAATTCAAATATGCCTTCACTTGTTAATAAATAGGACAACAAGATGTAAATCTTGTCATCCTAAGGCATCAGCTGCTAAACATATTGTATTGGTCCTAAAACTTTAAGGAGCTGTAGAATTTTACAATACTCTACTTCATTCCACACATTTGAAGCACTGATGTCAGTCAAAGCTAAAATAACACATTCTTTTAAGTATAAAAATCTTTCTATTGTTTTTCCGCTGTTGCAAAATTTCTCCCTATTGTAGGGAGAATTGGATGCTTTTTAAGCGTAGAGGGATTTTTTTTGTTTTTGTAGTTAGTTTTATGAAACTTAGTATTTAACAATATTCCTGTTTTATGCCAGACATGATTGTGTGTCAAAATGTTGATGTTTTTAATCAAATAATTAATTAATTTTTATTTTTAAGTCTAGGCTAAAAAACCAGTTTTTTTAATTGGAGAAACCTGGTTTTCAAATTATATAAATTTCTTCAAAAAACCAGGTTTTAAAAATCGGCAAACACTAATGTACATCATCGACTTTTATGTCTGCAGTTGTGTTTGTCACAGCTATGAAATCATCCATAGACCATATTTTGAATAATTTTCACTTTAATGTCGAGAATTCATTGCTCCAGTGAACAGAGTGCCTTTTGTTTCAACTGAGGCTACTTCAGGATTGACATCCATTATCTTGTCTGCTGTCAGCAAGTACAGTACATCAACTTTAGTCACATTTGTTAACACAAGAATCCCATGGATATATTTGGGTAGGCAGGTAAGAAATAAATCACACAAAAAAACTGCTGGTCATATCTGTACCAGTAAGTTGTTTCATTTCCCAAAACATTTAGAAGGACTTCTGTCACCCAGTGATATACCAAAAATCAATCTTTTCAATTTGGTCTGGTTTGATTTAGACATGCTTTTTTGAGCACTTCATACCATTCATTTATGGATAATTTGGATAGAATATCCATTACAAATCTTTAATCAGGGGTCAGGATGGTAACCATGTGATAAAATTTCATCTGACTGTATGATTCTCGTATAATGTGAAAGTCCAATTCATCAACAAGTCATGTGTATTGTTTGTTGCCACATAAATGGCAGTTTTACAGAAACACTTGATACATATGGTGGCATAGAACCAATAAAACTGTCAACAATAGGGTCAGTGTTGGGTTCTGCTGTGTTGGCAAACATCTGAATGTTGACTAAGCAAACAAAGACCACTACATTATTAATTCTAACTTGCCCAAATTGTCCAATTTCTTCTCTGTAGTCATGTCCAGCTCACCAACTTGTTGGGCTAAGAACAGGGACAAATCCTGATCAAAATTTTTGAGCAAGCTGAAAGTTATAATAGGATTACTGGGTCTATCTCTAGCATTAAACAATAGGCAGAAATGTTATTTGGTGTGAATAAAATAACATATAGCGACAATGTACACAGAGGCTGATCTAGGTTTTTCGAGGCATAGGGCTTATCAAAGTCCAATGAGACCCAATTTTTTGTTAGATTAAGAATCTTTAAATTGGGATTTAAAATTCATTTTAATAACATCAAAATCAGAGTTGAAATATATTTATTTATAAAATGATGTTGAATGACAAACTTTATCAGAAAAAGTATTAAAAATTTATGATAATAATTCAATTTTTGTGGGCCATTGACACTTGGGGGTCCAGGGCTTAAGCCCTATTAGTCCCTACGTAGATCCACCCCTGAAAGTATGTAACTCACAATAATTCACAACTTAGATTTGAAAACGATAAAAAGAGTTTACACAATACATGTATGCTGACTGGGTACAGCAAGCTTTAGATACAATCTGGCCATGTTAAATGCTTCATCATGCGCATTCACTTGTTTGCTGTGGCAAACCTCCGTACAAGCAAGTGATTGAGTTCCCACAAGCATCGCACTGACTTAAAACAGCTAGCCGCTAGCTGTCAATGTAAAAGCAAACACAAATGATAAAAAGAGTTTACACGTTAGAATATATTATTATTGGCATATTTGTTCTCATATAAAAAGTATATTGACAGTCAAAACTTTCTCTTAAGCATGTGGCGCATGCTAAGCTAGCCCAGAGAAAATCATCCCTAGCTAAGAATATCTAGCACACAACGGACTGTTAAAACAATAATTCTTTTTATTTTTATACCATAGTATATGTGGAGAGCACACAGTGAGATTTGACATCTAATACTATAATAATGTGTCTGATGTGCGTGCTCCCTCTCAATAAAAAATCAATTTATTTAAAAATATAGCTAAATTTACAGAAAATTGCATCATGCAACCTATAATGGATTTCTGTTGTATTTAAAAAAAATAAAAAAACTAGAGTTGTTGAAAGACATTATTTTAAATGTTAACTCTGTTTATTTTTTCAAATGTTTTAGGTAACAAAAATCTTAAAATAATTAACAATACATCAGTTCCTACTTTATTGAAATACAAAAATTGTTGGAAAATTAATATTGGATTGTCATGAATAAATAAAAATAATAATCAGAAAGAAGTTTTTAAGAAAGATTTATTTAAAATAAACTCTAATTTTAAATGCCAATGAAGTTTAATAGTATATTTGCATAATCAGAAATTTCACTAATTTATCTAAGATAAAATTAATAAAATTTTCTATTAAGTAAAGAATAATGCATAAGTTTACAAAAATTATCTATTCAATATAATTTATCATCATTTATTCAAGACCAACAGAATAAAGAATTTAAATCCATAAAAATTCATTAATTAAATATTTTAAAATAAATTAGTAATTAATTTTCAAAACAATATAAGTATTTATATAAACTTATATTATTTCAATAATTATTTATTTAATTTAAAAATGTTTTCAATTATTACAAATATAGGCCTGCAGTTTAAATAAGTTAAAAAATATATTAATGAAGTTAATTTTTTGAATAAATTTATAAAAATAATTACTAACAAATAAAATTACTAGTTAAAAAAGTTTACATGTAATTATTACACAAAGAAAAACTAATTTTATATGATTTTTTGTATTAACATAATATATTATTTTAGTAATGAAAACAATTTTAAATGCAATAGATATAACATGAAAATGTCTCATAATAAAAAACATTATATAGTTTTTAATATACACTTTTATGTCTTTTAAATAATATTTGAATAAAAATTATATAGTTGTATATTAATAATAATGTTATCCATTGATAATAAATAACTATTACATTATCTAGAAAATATAATAAATATGAACAATGAAAATATTTTAAATGTTTAGATTACAAAGACAATCTTTCAATTATTAAAAATGTATTCTAATTTATTCCAATATTTAGCAATTGTATTAAATATAAATGAAAACTGATCTATCATTATTTAAAAATTGTTAAAGTATCTCTGAAATATTCAAATATTCATGAATTATTGTTATAAAATAAATCTGTAAAGGTATATATCTTACAATAATATTCTGTATTACAGTGAAACAAACATTTATATATTAATACGTAAAATTATTATGAATTATTTCAAGTTTTATAATTATGCAATTTAATACAGTAATTTTTCATTATTTATAAATATTTATATAGTTTAAAGAAATAGAAAAATTTTTAAATGAAAGAGGAGTTCATTATATATGTATGTAATATATGTGTTATTTCATATGCTCAATAGTATGATAAAATAATTAAAATTTAAAAACCTGATCTATTAAAAGTAAATGATTCAAATATATTTCTATCTTCAAATTCTAATATAAATAAAACAATTAGTTTTGATATTGCCTCTGTTATTAATTTATTATGTTTTTAATTACTAACAACTGAAGTTTTGCAAATATAATCCTATACAATTTGCAATAATTACATATTTATTAAAATTACGATTTTCTTTGACATTTTTATTTTATTGAATACGATATAAATTTCAATAAAGTCAACATATAATTAATTTTAAATGTTCATTTCTATTAAAAAAATTGCAATTTTTCAATTTAAACATAAAATTTCTGATGAATATATATCTTAAATTATTTTAAAAAATTATATATTATTCATTTAAACTTAGCCACCACAATTACAAATTCATCATAACTTTGCACAGCTGATAGCAACCAACATCGCAGACATCAGACAGATCAATATGCACACTCCTTCTGTTGATGAACAGAACAAGCAGGCAACACTTTTAGAAATAAATTCAATTTAGAACCTTACAATCTATATTTGTTAACAATATCACAAAGGCCTAATATTTTATTTTACATACTTAATTTGTTGAAATACTTTTTTTTTAAAAACTAACAAGATTTATTAAATTATATTTTTTTATATTTGATTTTAAATTATAACAAATATATAAAAGTAGAAATTATTTAAAATTTTATAAAAATAATTAGGAATATTACGAATTTCAATATATGCATTATTATAAAGCATACAATTCCAAAACTGTTTTTTCTTATTATTTTATAAATTTCAAAACAACGTTTTAAATTTTTTATACAGCAAAAAATTTTGAAATAATTAAAAAATAATAATAATACATTTTACACTTTACAAAAATTCATTTTTAATTATTTCATTAACTTTTTCTTTATATAAATAGAAAAATAAAATGATAAAAATTCTGTAGTCGTTTTATGTTTTAGATGTTAATTCTACATCCAATAAGAATTATTGGATGTAGAATTAACATAAAAAAAAAATAATAGACAGGAAAACAATCAAAGTTTGTTTGTTTATTTTTATGTAAATCTATAAAAATTTTGTTTAGTCTGAAACCAAGATTAGAAAACAAAGCTGGAATTATAAAATCTGAAAATATTACAAAAACTAAAAAAAAAAAAAATAGATTAGATTTTTACACAAAGAAATATTTAAATAAATACAAATAACATTATATTTTGGTGACAAATTTTATAAAAAGGAAAATAATTAATTATTTAAATTTTGAATGTAATGCATTAAATCCTATTTAAAACATAATTTAAATTCATTTAACTTAAGGATCGAATCGTATAATTACATTACGTAAATATATATATATATATTTTTTTTTTCAATAACGAAGAAACACCAATCTTGTTTTCATATTTGATAAGAATATAAACAATGATTTAGTCAATAGGTTATGTTAATCGCAAATCTTTCGCATAAGATTGGTTTTATCGGATGTTTATTATTAAAACTAGGAGTTAATAATTTAAGTAATTAAACCATTGCTTACGTTCAATTCCTTCATTCCGGTGATTGCTTCCACTTCGTAGACGTCTTTTTCGTCTTCTACCAGACGACGTCCGATGTCCATCGAATGATGTTGCGTTTCCTCTTCTTGGAGCATCGAAATCTCCAATATATTATTAACTTGACTTACGTTTGATTAGATTCGTAAAGACAATATTTTATTTTACAAACCATCAAATGTTTTCGGATTCATAGTTAATAATTTTGACTCTTCCATTTCTCCTCCATCCGATCATTTGATGATGTTGCTATAGTAACGACTAATGAGAGCGCATGCGTAGTTACCAGCAGACGATTACTTATCTCTATGGTAACTGTTCCCTGGTATCAACGCTATCGTCTGTTATAAATAAATTCATTAATTATGCAAATCACTCGGGTTGAAATTATATACGCCACGTCATCGTCGTCGTCTTCGTCTTCTTCCTGCCTGTTAATAATCCTTGGGAATTTTTACTGCCGTCGTTCATCGCGTCTACAAATATGCTTTCGGCGTAAACTAATTTGCGCATGTGTGTAATCTCCCGTAAGATTAATTGAATGTTTGTTTTGCGCAGTCTCACAAGCGACGAAATATATAATCAAAACAAAAATAATAATTAAATTAAATTTCGTACGTTATATTTTTTTGTGATTTTTTTAAAATAAATTATCTGGAACGATAAATAATTCATTTTATACGATTAATTATTGTTATTAATTTTTTTTACTGAATCATTAAAAGTAATTTACGGAGGGACGTGTTTGGAAAACATAAAATATTCAAATTTTCCCAGATTTATGAGAAAAATCATAAATATATATTGATTTTGAATTATCGTGACTCTTGTAGATAACATTCAACGCTTTATTTTCAGGAATATTTTCTTGTTTGAAAAATAAAATAAATAATTCACAAAAATTAACCAAATATATTCCTGTTTTTATTGATCTTCTTCGTACGTAATAATATTTGCTTTTGTTATACAGTTCTTATAAAAGGTAAACAATGGCACAGGTTAATGTAACACCGAATTTAGTGAATGTAGCCATTTATTATCTTTATAGGATTTTGCAGATGCGAAGAATTATCTGACATATAATATAAAATCTGTTGGTTTGTTTAGCTTAGTGTATCACTGCTCAATATTTTTACACTTAATTAATCATTATTAGCAAGATAAATAGGTTATATAAAAAAGAAAATGGTGATATATTCATATTCCTCTGAAATTTCATATTGTGGCTTTGGAATGCTAGTTTTGAAGGAATGTATTCAATAAAATAGCAAATACCTTGGCTTGTAAGATCATTAATTAGATTAATTTTATATAAATAGAATACATTAAATTCACAGTTTTAACATAACGTTTTTAACTGTATAAAGATACACTTAATTTTTAAAACTTGGGGGGGGAAACTAATAGAAAAATCAAACTTTTAGAAAATATAATAAAAATAAATTGCCAAGATATATCAATAATTTTTGTTTCCTTCTTGTGAGTATAAATTAAATCTAAATTATATTCAAAAACGAAAAGAAACAAAAAAATTTACAATTAAAATATTATTATTATTATTATTATTATTATTATAGCAGGTCCCTAATTTATTTTGTCAGAATCAAATATGCCAAAATAATATTTTCAAGAAGAAAATTTTAAAAAATGAACGAATCTGAATAACTAGAAGAAATAAATAAATTATACCCTAATAAAGTCGCAAATATTAAATCAAATTTTATTTAATATCTAGGGCTATATTTTAAATTAAAATCACTTATATTCAATAAATAGATAATCTCGTGTTATTATTTTTGTGTATTTCCTTCTAACGAAATAACTTAAATCTAAAGTGTAATAATCTTATTAATTTTTTTTACATTATCAGTAGATTTTAACTTAAAAAATTCAGTTTTCACATTTTTTATCACTAAAAATATTCTTATAGCATTTTTAAGAATAAAAACAAAACATGAAATTTTTCTATAAACTTATGTAATGTGCAGAGCCATCCATTAATTACGTGTATAATTTTAACCCACTTTCACCCTTTCCTCCATGTCGTGTACATTGATGTACTGTACTTTTAGCAAATCCTTTCTCCTTTAATTACGTTTACAATCCCCCTGGTATTGAAGAAATGACTAAAAAGTTCTGCAAATAGTTTCTAACTAATAGTTTATTCACACGATAGTAAGTAGGCTTATAACAACAAATTCATATGCCACTAATATTACTAAAAAAGAGTCCATTTAGACAATGCCTCGATCTCTTCCTTCCCATTGTGTATAAAGATGTATTTTTTGTTACACCTTCCCCGTTAAACTGTACACGTAATTAATGGACTATAGGCATACATTTCCAAATACATCATAAAATTTAGAAAACGTTATATATATTGTCAAATATCTATTTTATATTTATATCTATCGTAGGAATTCTGTAAGAATATTTTAAATGACGAAAATTTTTAAAATGGAATTCTTTAAATTAAAAAGCCAGCAAACAAAATTGAAACGAATATTTTAATACCATTGCTATTAAAATAAACAACTAGTATAAAATAAACTCGAACGTAACCAATTGTTTTTTTTTTTTTTTTTTTTTGGTAAAATAAATGGTTTCGAGCAAATATAAACAAGTTCCTCAACTCTGTGTAAAGCAAATAGAAACTTGTCCAATTACCAATCGGAGGCTGGTTACGTTACTTAGGTTATGTTGTCATTTTTGAAATTAAAAATATTGAAGGCAGTCCTGCCAACTATTTATTGTTCCAGTGAGCGATAACAGTCTGAATTGTGGAAATCTGGATAAAGAAATATTGTTGACATAATGTTGTTTGAAGACATACCAAAAGTAGTTTGCGTAACAATTATGGTATCTGTGAGACGTCCCTCTGGGAGCGGGACAGTTGACAGCCATGTTGAATGGCTACTTCTAATTATCTTTGCTGAATAGATGGAGAGAAGATAATACACTAAAGTGATACACAGATGATACGGTGATGATGTGATTTAAATATTGATGAGGACAGAAGAAGAATGATCATGTCCATAGTGGTGGCAAACAAAGGCAAACTTGTCAAAGTGGTTCAAGCAAACAAGAACATGTCCATCATTAAAAGCAAGACTGTAATAAAACATGCAATCTATCATTTGGTTCAATGGTAAAAAATGTATCTTTTACTTCTGAAGTATGCTATGTAGTATGCAGTGACGGATTTCTCTTTATGCCCACTAGGCCCGGGTCTAGAAGTGAAAGATTTTGGGGCGCAGAAATTCAAAATAAAATAAGACATATCAGTTGAGTAGCATGGGTGATGGGACTCGATAGACCGGCGCCTCTGAAAATGTTCTCATCCATCGCTGATGAGTAATACTAATACATATATATACTGTATTTTGCATGAACAAAGTAGTAATAACGGCGGGTTTTCAATAGCAGTGCCTTCAATAGCTTTCTTTTGATATTTAAGTCTGCAAAAATACAATAATTGCAGAATTATAAAATAAAATTATTCAATACAAAAGTGGTACTATTAATTTGGGACGCCTGAATATTGTGAGCCTAGGGACACCATATTTCTAAATACGCCACTAGTAGTATGCTACTAGTATAATGTTGGTATAGTTAAAAAACGTTTTACTCAATACCGAAAATTCCGACAACGGTGTGAATATGTTCGTGTTTGCTTACCAATTCCTCAACTATGTAAACAGAAAAGTTATTTTCCATAATCATAGCAAACTCACAGTAATATTTAAATTTAAATTAACTTACATACAATTGTCAGATTTAAATTTACATACTATTCAAAATTTAATTAGCATAATTTTAAAAACTTTCAAATTTACCGTCTTTAAATCGAACATTTTAATTTTTTCATAAGATTATTATTGGAAATAAGCTTTAAAAGGCTTTTTTAATCACATTCATTGTGGATTCGATCAAGTCTACAACGAGAGCGGCGGGATAACGAGGAACGGACGTCCATGAAAAATTCTTGGGAATTTGCTCTCCAGGATTCGATCCCGGGTCCCCCAAAACGGTAGGGTGACGCCTTAAGCGCCTGGCCCATCCAGCTATCAACAAGCTTTGTGTTACACCCGCAATGCTGAAAGGATACTCTAAAAGAGCGTAACAAAAGAACTTTTTTTTCCATACAGAGAACTTTCTACATAAGCCATATAATAAAAAAAGAAGTGGAGTAAAATTGACAAAATAGTGTACGCCAATAAATAAAAATAGCTTTAAAACATTTTTGACAAGTTTTTTATTTTTCAATGTAAAATTGTTAAGATCTATTATCAGGACAACGGGTTTCTGTCTCTACTTAAATAATTAAGTAAAAAATTGCGTATTGTTATTTTTCGATGACTTCATTATTTTATTAATCTAATAATATCATATGTTCCATTTCAATTAATTTTATTAATGGTTTACTAATAATATATTATTTATACACTACTTTTCAGTGTATGGATTCCTAATAATATCTGGCAACACTGTACATTTAAATCACAATTCATTAGACTAACTACACGTGTTTCACTTTGTTTACATCTCTTACTTCTAACAGTGTTTCAAAATACTCTCGAAAGTATAGTTTTATTGTAAAAAAATCAAATACGTATATTATATATAAATGTGATTTATTGATTAATAAAGGATGTCGTTGTTGACTTATCTTCGATGTAAACATAATCTTTTATGTCGATCTCTACGAAGATTTTATCGAACTTCAGTTAAATTTAAGGTACGTATATTGTTTAAACTTTTAATTTTAGTTTAAAAAAATATATTAACATTCCGGTTTTATACAGTCGACTGAACAGAGAGTTTTTTCTGGTATACAACCATCAGGAGTTCCACACATAGGTAATTATTTTGGTGCAATTAAGAAGTGGATAGAACTTCAAGATAATGGCTATGATTGTGTGTTTAGTATTGTAGATCTCCATGCTATGACTACAGATTACAATGCAGAAATTTTAAGGTAAATTAGTTTTAAAAATAGGTTAAGTAAGTTATTAGAATTTGATGATATGTTTTTATGAAACTAAATCAATAACCTTATATTTATAGTTATTTAAGGCAGAAAAAATAAATTATAAAAACAATATAATACATAAATAAGTGAAATTCTATGTAAGAATATGCCTACTATAAATCTCATGAGGAAATCTTGAATTTGAGCCAAGTATATGTGTACATAGTTTTTGCTTGTTTACTGTTTCTTTTACGTATGCAGATATCACACTTTACAATCTGAAGTAATATTATAAAGCACTCAGCAAATCATTATATATATATACGTACTTAACACCTTACACTTGCCGAGAAAAAATATATTTATTTGCAACAAACACGCAAACGTTTTCAGCCTGATTTACAGGCCATCTTCAGGCTTGGAATACATTTGAAATTAAAATTCCATCCATGGAATACAAAAATTCAAATTCAAAATTAAATAAGGAACAATCAAAATAAAACATTGAATAACTAACATAAAGCAAAAAATAACAAAAATATATAAAAATGTAACAAATGAATACGTAAGCATTAATAAATGCAAACTTCTAAGACATACAATAAAACCACTATATTGATTGGTTAGAGCCCTTATTAAACTTTTTAACCATAAACTTCCATGCAGAGGGAAGACTTTCTGCGTCCCTCGCATTAAGACAGCCTTCTTGTAATCTACTTCTAAAAATCTGCAACTTTTCCGCTGTCAAGGCTAATGATGGAGACGATAAAGGATTTATGATGGCCGCCTCATTCCATTTGACCGTAGCTCCTGGCGCTTGCGCCATTTGGGACAAAACTGTTGCATTAGACCCCTTTCTGATATTATAACCATGCTCCTTGATTCTAATTCCTAAACTTCTAGTGGTTACTCCGATGTAATCTTTTTTAACGCCCAATTGCATGTTTTCATACGGAATTTTATAAACTCCTGCTTTCTCTTCTGCCTTTATAACATCTTTATCATTCCTGAGGATTTTGTATAAATTAGGGGCCCTTTTTATAAGCATCCTCGAACTTTTTCTGTGTGCTATTTCTTTCATGATTGCATTCATATTTTCATTATATGTAAACTTTACAAACTTATTGGGAGCATTCTTAAAACATCCTTTCTTGATGTTGTGTTCATATTTCTTAATTATTCTAGGAATAATTAAGAAATATGAACACAACATCAAGAAAGGATGTTTTAAGAATGCTCCCAATAAGTTTGTAAAGTTTACATATAATGAAAGTATGAATGCAATCATGAAAGAAATAGCACACAGAAAAAGTTTGAGGATGCTTATAAAAAGGGCCCCTAATTTATACAAAATCCTCAGGAATGATAAAGATGTTATAAAGGCAGAAGAGAAAGCAGGAGTTTATAAAATTCCGTATGAAAACATGCAATTGGGCGTTAAAAAAGATTACATCGGAGTAACCACTAGAAGTTTAGGAATTAGAATCAAGGAGCATGGTTATAATATCAGAAAGGGGTCTAATGCAACAGTTTTGTCCCAAATGGCGCAAGCGCCAGGAGCTACGGTCAAATGGAATGAGGCGGCCATCATAAATCCTTTATCGTCTCCATCATTAGCCTTGACAGCGGAAAAGTTGCAGATTTTTAGAAGTAGATTACAAGAAGGCTGTCTTAATGCGAGGGACGCAGAAAGTCTTCCCTCTGCATGGAAGTTTATGGTTAAAAAGTTTAATAAGGGCTCTAACCAATCAATATAGTGGTTTTATTGTATGTCTTAGAAGTTTGCATTTATTAATGCTTACGTATTCATTTGTTACATTTTTATATATTTTTGTTATTTTTTGCTTTATGTTAGTTATTCAATGTTTTATTTTGATTGTTCCTTATTTAATTTTGAATTTGAATTTTTGTATTCCATGGATGGAATTTTAATTTCAAATGTATTCCAAGCCTGAAGATGGCCTGTAAATCAGGCTGAAAACGTTTGCGTGTTTGTTGCAAATAAATATATTTTTTCTCGGCAAGTGTAAGGTGTTAAGTACTACGTATATATATACAATCTGAAGTAGCAAATATGGCTCAATTCAAGCTCTGAATGAGATGTTTGGGCTTATTTGCTCTTATAGGTATGCTCTACAGAGAGGTAGAGCATACCTAAAGGAGGAAAAAAGTCTAAGGAATCACACCTCTACAAGCAACCCTTTGCGAGATACAGCCCCCCAAAATTGAGTCATGTGAGATCACAAGTTGCATCGCTCTGCTAATACTATTGCATTTAACTATTTAGCCCACGTGACTATGCCAGCTTCGAGTAACCCACTTGACTGTTTATGGAGTACTTGATGTTATGTAGTTGTGAGGAGCGCATGACTACATGCAGAACATCAGTCGAGGTGAGCGATAGCGAGCCTTGATGTCACAGAGTGTGGAAAATAGGCAGTATACTGATACGTGTTAAAAACTGACCTTTGGAGGCAAATATCTCACAAAGGGTCACATGTACAGGGGTCAAAAAACCCTACATTAAGAGTTTGAATCTTACTGCAAATGTAACTTTAAGAGATTTAAATACCTTATTGTTTCTTTGTATCCCCTCTATAAGTCAATCTATCAAATACTGAAAGCACATAATCAGCCCTGTAAGTAACTACTTTATTGACAATAATTTTGGAATCCCAGACATTTAGAGACCTGAAACAAAATCTTGGACATATAAAAAGCCTAGTAAAGAATATTATTATTTCTAGTTTTTAAAATAGTTATCTTAATAATTGATGGAAATCTTGACTTCAAAAGTTATATAATTAACATGATTAATTCCATGAATTATGACACAATTATGAGACTACATCCATTTTCCAAAGTACTTGCTTTTCAATTTTTAAAATAAATTTGTACATTTCTTCGAAAAAATTTTAATCTAACCCTAGCATAGTATCATCTATTACTTTTAGATGAATTATATTTTAATTTTGTTCAGATAACATAAAACAGAAATAAAAATTAATACAAGTTTCATATATTTACAGTCATATTTATACAGTCAAACCTCAGTTTTTGAACATAATTCATTTCTAAAAGCTGTTCTAAAATTGAAATTTTTCCATAAGAAACAATATAAAATGGATTAATTCTCGACACCTAAAATAAAGACCTTTTTTTTTTACCTTTTTAGATGAATTTTTAGGTATTTTTAACATGAAATACAATGTAATATTATATATAATATAATACTGTATTATATATAATAAATTTTTGTTATTTAATTTGACTTAAGCATCTTTAAACAAGAATTGTTGGATGCCATTTATATCACTTAAATGTTGATTAATGCAGTTTTTATTAATTAATTTGATTTAAATTCAACTATGGCTCATACCAAAAAACAGAAGCAGTATCTTTCCCGTGTGTCCATTGAAATCTAATTTAAATTGTAATGTCATCGATGATTTGTGTTGTTACATCTAATGATGCAGGCGATCTCAGCACCATTAACTTCTAACTCAGTTGTTTGATCAGACCATCGACTTTCTTTAACATAGTAAGTGTAGGGAGTAGACCATCTGTGTCTCTTTAATCTGTGGTTGGCTCTTGCCAAGTAGCTAGATCGACAACTGAGATATCACAAGGCAAATTATGAGTTCAAAATTTTGTTTGTGAATCAATTTGTTTGAAAAGTGAGTCATTCGAAAGCCAAGGTTTGACTGTGTGTTAAATATGTTATAAAAATTTATAATAGTTATTCATGTTAAATATTTTTAAGAAAAAATCGTTAATGAAACTTATATTAAAAAATATGTTTAAAGAAATCTAATATTATAATAATTTAGTCTATTTTATTTACTTTCAATTTATTGTGAGTTATTAGTATTCTTAATTTTTGACTTTCCTTTCAGAGAAAATATATTTATGATGACAGCATGTCTTCTTGCTTGTGGAATAGATCCAAAAAAATGTATTTTATTTTTACAGTCTGAAGTAAGTTAATATTTTAAAATAAAATATTTAATGTAGTATCATAAACAGCATACTTGTAAATTCACTAGCATAAAATTCTAGCAGAAAAACTTTTAATCAAAAGCATTTTTGACCTTATTTACAGGTCATCTTCCTGCTACACAGCATTAAATATTACCAAACAGCTTAATGGCTTTCAATAGAACATATTACAAAATTTGAAATAAGTTGAAAGTTTAAAATTTTCTACTTCTGGAACATTTTAATTTACATCATTTAAAAAATAACCAATAAATTAACTAATTAAATGTAAAATAAATAAATAAATACATAAAGATGTTTATTAGTTTAAAACAGGCCTGGCCAGCCTGCGGGCCGCATGCGGCCCGTCACGTTAAATTGTGTGGCCCGCTAAGCGATATTATATATCTATTAAAACTTTTGTTTCCCGTTATGTGTATACCAAACAATCAAATAAATGAAAATTTGCATGTGTCATTGTTATATATTATATATTATAAATTATATAACAATATATTATATTGTTATATAATTTGTTATAAATTTGCATGTGTCATTGTTAATAAAATCTTATTCATTTTGTATTTGTTTTACTTTTTTTAAAGCATGTTTGCCTTAATTGTGGCCCACCGTAATGTTAAGCGTGATCAAAGTGGCCCGCGAAACAACTTGGGTTGGCCAGGCCTGGTTTAAAACATAACAAACTGAATGAAGCTTTCCAAGCAAATACTTCTTTAAGCATTCTACACCAACATTAACCAAAATCTACATAATTTTATGTATTGGATTATTTATAATTTGGGAATCCCATTATCTACATGACTGCTACAGAATCTCACATATTGGCATTGGACCAGTTATACAGTTATATATAGTTCTGGACCAATTATCTAGCAAGCTTGGGACTGGAAATGGTCTGTTTTTGTATATGAATTAAATGTATACTTAAAATATAAAATAAACAATAGAAAGTTAACAACAAAATTATATTTAACGGGTACAAATTAATATCCTTCTAAAGCAGAGTCTGTTTGATCATTATTAATCTTCTTAAAACATAGAATACCAAGTCTAGTGTAATAAGCAACATAAAAATTAAACAAAGAAAAGTAAAGAACACAATGGAACTGATGGGATAAATATATCACAAAAATCAAAACAAAGTGGCCACATGGCAATTACAGCTGTGTTATAGCTTCAGAATTCAAAAATAGCCAGGTTATTGGTCTCTTTTTGTACTTTATGATTAAAGTTTATGCATCTGTTGGTTTTCACGGACAAATATATTTACAGTTGTTATAATATCTTTACTTCTTAAGGATTTCTAATTGGCCAGGGTATTCTGGCCATGCATAAGTTGACTTGCATCACCAGTATGCATCAGTCCAGGTTCATGTGATGAATTTCATATTTGAAAGGGCTTTAAGACTAGCTTGTTATTTTAAAGTTATTTAGATCTATTGACTTCTTTAAAGCATTTTTATTATAAAAAATTTTGTAGCAATGCAGGTTTTTTTTTGTTTTGTTTTGATAAATTATGACAAAATAAAAATCATTTTATTTTGGATATTATTACAGTTGTATTTTCTTATAACATATTAATTAATTATAATAATTTGTAAACAATTTGCAGGTGTGAAAGATTATTTTTCTTTAATCTTTATATAAATTTTAAAATACATCATATTTTGTAAAAAATATTTGAGTGTACTATAGATTACCACCTATGGAATTTCGGGACTTTGATTATATATTTGAACTGAGAGGACCGAGACGAGTTCAACAGTACCCTACTTTTGGGCTGGAGGCAAAAAATAAGAAAGTTATCATACTTTTTTCGGCAATCGCGCGATGATTGGGAGTCGCATCGCTCTCTCTGCTAAGCCTATCGCATGTTTAACAGGCAGTCCGGCAAGTCAGCTATATATACCTTCAACAAAGGCAGATGTTGATCCACGAGCACACTGATCGTCTACAGTTTGAGTTAAGTCCTTTTTGCACACCCTCGCGCTCGTCGATCTTGGGGGTTATGGCTCCCCAGTCTCGCTATCACTCGCAGTCGGCTAGTACTACGAGCCAACCGTGCTATCGCAATCAGGAGTCAGGATGCTTGAACAAAAATAAAAAAAGGAACTGGCGTTCGACTGTTCGTGCTCCCGACAGACTCCCTCCGGGAGGGGAGCCACCGGCAGGCTGCCAATTGTTTAACGTCACTAGTTATTGATTCACGGTAGTTCTTGAACAAAAGAAAAAAAGGAAGTGGCATTCGACTGTTTGTGCAATTTCTCGCTTTTCAGAGTGCTTTTTTAATTTGTTTGCAGACTTTACTGCAAGATGGCAGCACTAGCAACTACGATGCCATCTGCATGAAAGCATTAAAAAAGTATGATAACTTCCTTATTTTTCGTCTCCGGTCCAAAAGTAGGGTATCGTTGAACTCATTTCGGTCCCCTCAGTTCAGATATATACTCAAAGTCCCAAAATTCCATAGGTGGTAATCTATAGTATCCCCAAATATTTTATAAATGATCACTAACAATGTTTTATAAAACAGTTTAATGCTAAATAACAATAATTATTTAAAAATATTGACTCTATCTGAAACATGTTTATATTAATTTTGAAATAAATTTTAATTTTTTTCACTTAGGTTCCTCAGCATACCCAACTAGCATGGATTCTTGGCTGTCTAACAACTTTGCCCAGACTATCTCGATTACCTCAATACAAAGTAAATATAAAAAGAAAGAAAATAAATTTTAATGTCTTATTTACATTAAGGAAAAATTTGTATTTTAGGAGAAAACTGAAAAGCTTAAAGATATACCTTTAGGCCTATTTATATATCCTGTTCTTCAAGCTGCTGACATATTGTTGTATAAGTAAGTACATTAAATATAAAATTAATTATTGAAGCAGTCCAGAAAACATATATAATGATTCTTTTAGTATAAGTTAACAGGATTATTTAAATAAAGAATGAATTGAAAATTAATACTGCCAAATATATTCATACTATCCAAAATTCTTGAGTCCACTAGCTTGAACTTAGAACACATAAACTTGAATTAGTATATTTGAAGTGTACGGTATTTAAATGCTAATTTATACATATATACTTGGAAATTGGACAAATTGAAAATATGCGATTCAAGGCTATATAATAGAAACACTAATTTCAATTTGAAAAAAAATACTTTATTCATATATGTTTAAACCAGGGCCGTGGAGTCGGTAGATTTTTACACGACTCCAACTTTTTCTTACGATTCGACTCCGACTCCGACCAAGGACAGACTTGTTAACAAAGTAGGCCAGAAAATTCTGTCATGTGATCTCAGAATATTAGCATCAATAAATATAGTTCTAATAATGATAGAACGTAGAAACTTTTTTATTCTAAAGCTAAAATATTCCTCTAAGTAATGAGTCAATAGGATAATTTTTACTTTTCTGGCTGTTAAATATAACAGAAGAAAAGTGTAGCGATCAGTCAAAAAATGATCCCACCCCAAATTTTTGCATTTTTGAACTCGGCACCTCAAAATGTCGAGATATGCAAAAGATTCGGGTTTTTGTTTTTTTTTTTGTATGCACGAATGTTAGAATGTATGGGAGGCACGATTTTGAATCAGATGGTTTAACACAGGAGTTATTAAGCTTGAAATGGTTGAACTAAATCGGTTTGTACACATTCTAACATCCATTTGCACTTCTCTATGTTTCAAGGCTTCTCGAGTCCAAAAGAGTAAAAATCTGAGAAAGTCATTTTTTGACTGATCGTCATTCTTTTCCTTTGTTATAGGCCTATACTGTATAACAGCCGGGAAAGTAATAATGACGACGATTCTGATTATTATTTTTTTTTAAATACAAAATAAAACGATTTTAAAAAATTAATCAAACATTAAAATTTGACACATCTACTGAATATATAAGTTCACATTTATTCATGTTCATATTCTTATACAAACAAATTAGTTTAATAAAAATGTTGTACTGTACATAATATATGAGTATATTGGGTAATATGTAAGTATACAGATACATTAAACTAAGTCAAGAATGAGAAATATGGTAAAAAAAAAAAAAGATTGCTTATTTTACCATGTTGATTAATTTATTATTTTTCATTTCTGTTATAAACTGAATTACTCCTTACAAAAAAATCACTTCTATTAAGTCAGCATTCACCGAAGCTCTTAAATCATATTTAATAATTTTAAGAGCAGAAAATAAATGCTTTACTGAAACTTGGTTGGTGGCAATGCTGTGACAATCAATGTTGTATTTTGGATAATGTCTGGATAGTGCAGTATTGCCATTTTAACATCCAAAATTGAAGAGTGATCAATGTGAATTATTATTTCCAGTGAACAGTAAGTATCATCTTCAAATTTTGTAATATTTCCTTTTCTGTCTGTACTCATATTAGAACTCAAACTTAATTTCGAGGGTAGAGACGAGTTAAAAAAAAAAAAAAACTAGCAGATCAGCCAGATGTTGCTCATGCAAAAAGTAATGATAACAAAGATTAAAATATTTAGATTATAGCAGATTTTACCCATTTTCACTGGGTGCAAGAATTAGGTCCTCTCTCTTCCGAGACTAATTAGAGAATTTTTGGACGGGTCTAAAAGTATGTTCGATTTTTCACAAAAACGCAAAATACCGCATCTAAAATAGTATGGTAGAAACAGAGTTCTTCAGGGTAATCTTTAACCCTCTCCCTCTTCCCCCCAGCAAGAGGAATTTTGAAAAATCCCTTCTTAGTGTACATTCTTATGATGTATCCTAACTGTGTACCAAATTTCAACTCTTAACTATTTGAACTCTGAACTTATCATTATTATTATTACAGTATTATTATTATTAACCCATCTCGATTATATTATAAGATTGTGAATGCTAATAACGAGTAAAATATTCGTTAAGTCCAACCACACTGGAGATATGACACATAACCCTTTTCTGTCTCTACCCTGTCGACCTTTAATAAAGAACCAAAATTTAATAGCATTAATGCCCTTTATACACATGCTACTGTGCCAAATTTTGTTTCTTAAACTTTACCCATTCTGAGATATTGTTTAATAGTTCAGAACAGAATAAAGAAATTAAACAAATTAGATGTCAACATACGCGCATGGACGTGCAAATTTTTCCCTTTATTTGACATTTTTTGGGTTTATAGGATCTCCAAACGTATAGATTTGCAAAAAACTTGGAGAGTCAAATGTGACACAATTCAAATACTTTCGTTTTTTATATACATAACAAGTTGGGAAAGTAAAAAGGAGTCAGAGTCGGGGGATTTTTGATGACTCCGACTAAAATACCAAAACTCCATGACTCCGACTCCACAGCCCTGGTTTAAACAAAATCTATTTTGTATGGAAAAATATACATCATAGGTATCAATCAAAAAATTAGTATCCATTTTTGAAGTGAATGAAAAACTACTCATGCTTCAAAGAGATCAATATAACTTATTTTAGACATTAATTTCATAATGATGCTGTTTTGTTTCAAAAACTAGAAAACAACATTGTTTTCTTTATAATAATGATTATAAAAAAGTTCATAATGTAAAAAGTTGCAAAAACTTATTGTTCTGCAGAACTTTGAATGTATATACAATTATACAAATTATTGATTATTTTTTTCTATTAGTAAAAAATTTAATATATAAGAAATAAAAGAACTTAACACTAACAGTAGTTTCAAAAATTAAGCATGGTCCAATAAATTAAGTATATAGCCCAATAGAATTTCAGCATCTAGCTTATAATATATCGCGTCTAGCAATGTTGTTTAAGTATGGTCTTTCATTTAAAATTTTCCATAAAATACAAGTTTATGTAATATTGACACCATTATTTAAGGAAAATATGATTCATCTCTCGGCTGAAAATATATCTAGTAACAATTAAAAATGTATTTATTAGTTTAGCTTATTAATATTTTTTGAAAAATTCTTATAAAGTGTTAGAACTGTTGTTTTAGTTTTAAATGAACAACTTATTATAATTTTATTAATTTTGTATCGATAAGTCTGTTTCCTATAACAAGAAATGAATGGTGATAAATTTTTGCAGTAATATTAATCTGGCTTTATTCTAGTAATTAATTGTAAGATTAAAGTTTTGTTTTTAATTCTTGTCTTACTTTTTAAAATAATTTCTATTGTATTTTATTAAAAAAATTTTTAGATCAAATGTTGTTCCAATTGGAGAAGATCAAATTCATCATATTCAGTTGGCCCACCATCTTGCTCATCTATTCAACAATAAATTCCAAAATATATTTCCCTATCCTAAACCTTTTTATGGTAAGAAAGTTATTTTATTTTAAAATATTTCAGAATAAAAACAGTTTGTTTCTGTACAGGTACTCCTCACTTTACGACCGAGTTCCGTTCCGATGAATATGTCGTTAAGTGAATTGGTCAATAAGTGAGGAGCTTGCGCCGGGAATATAGGATCGTTGTAAAATTATACAAATTATGAAACAAACTTCAAATTTATTCATAAAAAGACTATTATAGTATGCTATTAGACTATTATAGTACTATAAGACTATTATAGTACGCTTAGTGCGCATGTCACCATTCGCCACTGACCGACACTCAAGCTGAGAAAGGGGATTCCCCGAATTGCAGGTCGAAACTTGATTGGTCGTAAGTGCGAGTGGTTGTTAAGCAGATAGGTCGTAAAGTGAGGAGTACCTGTATTCACATGTAATAATTTTATTTCAAAAGAATTTTATTGTTGATTTTACAAATGGTTGATGATCACAAACATCTTTTATTTGATCCATTATTTCAGATTATTGAAACGGTAGATCAAAATCAAATTTTAAATATTCCTTAACAAAGAATTATTTTACTTCTCTGCTCCTTACCGACACCGGGTATTATAACTATAACTTCAAAAAACGAACCTGTTACCGGTGTAAATCTTCTTATGAGCGTCTGGCTAACGTTTTCGAACCTAAAACAGTTCTTCTTCAGGCGAAGATGGATTCTATCTTTTAAATTATTCCATCTTCGCCTGAAGAAGAACTGTTTTAGGTTCGAAAACGTTAGCCAGACGCTCATAAGAAGATTTACACCGGTAACAGGTTCGTTTTTTGAAGTTAAAGAATTATTTTTATTTACTAATTAAAATTTTGAAGCCTGAAGATATTATTAATTTTAAAAACCATTGCACAAATGTTAAGTTTATTTATTCCTGTAAATAAATGGTATTTTGGAGTTTTTGTCTTAATTTTTAGTTATTGAATTATTGGAATCCAACATTTAATTATTTATATTAATGTATTATAAAAATATTGTTTACAGATTTAAAAGCAGCTAGAATAAAAAGCCTCAAATTTCCTGATAAAAAATGAGTAAATCTGAAATAAATCCAATTGGCAGAATTGATCTTACAGATTCACCGGAACTTATTACAAAAAAAATTAAAAGAGCCCTAACAGATTTCACTTCGGAAGTTACTTTTGATCCAAAAATTCGTCCCGGAGTCAGCAATCTTATAACCATTCACAGTTTATTTACTGGATTGACTGTTGAAGAAATATGTGCACGTAATGAAGGAATAGAGACGGCTCAATATAAACTTATACTTGCTGAAAATATTATAGAAGTTCTCAAACCAATACAGAAAAAAATTCAAGAATTTATGACGGATAAGTCGTATTTATGTGAAGTTTTAAATAAGGGTGCAGAAATGGCAAAATCATTAGCTATGCAAACAATAGAAGAGGTTTCTCAAATAGTAAGTCTCAATACAAATTATATATTAAATAAAAATAATCAGAACTTTATAAATGTAGTAAAAGAAAAATAAAAGAAATATTCTGTAGATCATTTACATTGGTGAAATTTTATCAAAATTACTTATCAAGCTGTATTTATTTAAATAAAATATTTTTATAATAGATAAGTCAAATGAAAATACAATAATTTTCTTAGTTAAAGGCTCGGACTCCATTTATAACAAACTGTAAATATTTAAATTTGTCAAATGAAATATAAACACACAAAAAAATATCATTTATCTCAAAATAGATAACTCAGTATAAGTCTTAATTGTACAATAAAATAAAATCTCAAAATTTCGAAAATCTTACGAGATCTTTCTTTACTTTTAACAATTAGTATTTATCATTAGTACCATGAATTTTAAAATAAATGCGAGCACTGTTCTCCCCAGAAATTACCGGCCAAATGGAATGGAATAACCAGGCAGACAAAAAAAATTAAAGTAATTAACTTCTATCATCCATTACAATTCAATGTTAATTTTATATATTCAAACAATTAAAGCTTAAAAAATGAAATGACAATGTCATCCTGTCAATTATATTTCTTAATGTTAGCTATATAGCAACACATTAAATTAGCTGAATATTATTTTAATATGTATTATAAATATACATAAAATAATTGTATGTTAAAAACGGACTAGTTTAAGAGAGAAAGGAATTTGAGGGCATCAAACATACTACACCTTTAACAAATCCAGTAGGAAGTCTTTAATAGCTTAAAAACGTTTTTGGCTGCGTTAATCAGCCTTCTCAGTTAAATGAATATTAATAACGAATGAAATTCGAAATTACAAAAACGGCATTCAAATTTACAAAAAACTGCGACTGCGCATAGACGGGTCTAAGCTACAAACATAATAAAAGAAGAAATTAATGAGCGGCAATAAATACAAGAACATTATGAGACCATAGAAGGTTTCATCTCTTTCCCGTGCCAAAGTGTATTCGACAAGTGACTTCCAGGACTGCCTATCATCTGCCTAGAAGTCACTTGTCGAATACGCTTTGACACGGGAAAGAGATGAAACCTTCTACGGTTTCATCATGTTCTTGTATTTATTGCCGCTCATTAATTTCTTCTTTGATTATGTTTGTAGCTTAGACCCGTCTATGCGCAGTTGCGGTTTTTTGTAAATTCGAATGCCGTTTTTGTAATTTCGAATTTCATTCGTTATTAATATTCGTTTAACTGACAAAGGCTGATTAATGCAGCCGAAAACGTTTTTAAGCTATTAAAGACTTCCTACTGGATTTGTTAAAGGTGTAGTATGTTTGATTTGTCTTCCAGTAAACGTTTTCTCATTTGTTTTATTTGAGGGCATACTGTATGAGGCAATTCTTAACCTCACGAATAAAACATTTCTTTTGAAATATACCTTTTGTACATCTCTAGAACAGAATATTTTAAAATAAACTTATTTCAAATTTTGAATTCTGTTTTTTAATTATGCTTCTCTAAAACTCTTGTTAAAATAGATTCAATACTAACGTAAGTTAAAAAAACATCATTAAAAAAATAAAATGCAAGTAAATAAATAAAATTTATTAAAACTTAACAATCATCAGTTCTTTTGTTGAATTTTTATTTATATTATTGGAAGGTGTTTTGAGATATTCATTCTAATTTCTTCATAAATTTGCAGCATCTCCTGAATGTTTGGTCCATTTGGATTACTACAAAGTTTATCATACAAAGCCTAATAAAAATTATATGATTTAATTATAATAAAACACTTTATCTTCAAATTGTTTCATTAATATAAATAATGTTTAAGTAACAAAGAGTATGTTTGAGAAAATACAGTATTTTAAACAATTTTACAAATATCTTAGTTTAATTTAAATAAAGATGATGATGATAAATAAAATTATCTTATTAAATTAAATATTGAATCAATTAAAATTGTTACTTTCTACTCATTACAAGATAAATTATATATTCCATAGGTTTAATAGGTCTATAGGTATAATTTTCTGCATTTGCCTGATGATGACGACTATCGGTTCATTGAAAGTACTTGCGATAAAATGCACGTATAACGCCGATCTCAGTGATTTCTCAATTCTACTACAAATTATATTTTTTAAATATGCAAAAAATTTTCTCTTTTATTTTATAAAAATTAAAAAACTATTTAAATTATCAGTAGAAGAATCATATAATTTTAATTGAATCTTTAAACCATTATTGTCATGCAAATGACAATTACAATTAAACCATGGAATTCTTCCTATAATTATGTAATTAGATATTTTGGTTTTAAATTATATATATTTTTTGTTTTTATTTTATGGCACTGAAAGGAGTAATCTCCCAAAATGCAATTGCCAGATTAATAAAATCTTTTAGTAAAGGTTTGTCAGTAGTTTTATCTACTAGACACTTCAACACTTGAGAAGAAGAAAAAAGAATACTGCCAAATATAATTTTTATAAAAAGCAGCTTCCACTTAAATATATAAATCTTGAACATAGTCCTCTATATAGTTACTATGCAGTTAACTATGTTTTCTGCTTTCTTAAAGCAAGTTATTTCTTATTTAAAATAAGAATTCCCATATCCTTCTATTTTATTATTAATTCTAATCTTGTAAAGTTAAAAACAACCTTTCAAACCCTTTAATTATTTCCTAGATTTCTAAATTCAATGTAGATAACAGATCAATTTTATAACATTGTAATGAACTAAATTCAAATATTCAATGAAGTTTGGTAGATTATTTAAAAAATTAAAATTATATTTTGAAGCATACTCTATATAAAACTGTTTCCCAACCTTTTCAGACCCCTTTAGTGGATATATTTCTTATATTTTTTTTTGTTTGCTTCACAATGAATTTTTGTTTCCCTTGTCTTCCAGCACCCCCCTTGAGTCTTCTACCATCCTCTAGGGCAGGGATGGGCAACCTGCAACCCACATTAATATATTTTGAGGCCCGCATTGCATAAAATGTGAATAAATATATTTCCCATCTTAAGGAAGTATACAGCAAAAATTCAAACGTTATTTTCTACAACTTATGTATAGTAAAATTAAGTAGCTAAATTAAGTATACTCATGCTAATTTATAATTATATATGAATAAATAACTGATTTACCGACATTTTTTTTCTCTTTTATGTGGCCCGCATCAGTTCAAAAGTCTTCAAATGCGGCCCTTACATAGAAAAAGGTTGCCCGTCCCCGCTCTAGGGAGTGGTGGTAGCATCATTTTCACCTTGGAAATCACTGCTTGGTAATATTATTAGCATGTGATATTTGCTAACAAGAATAAGTTATTTAGGATTATTACTTTACTTAAACTATAAATATTAAATAATCTTACCTTTGTTTCAACAAAACATGTTTTAGATAAGGTAATGGTTTTTTCTGATATTGGTTTTTGCATATTCAGTAGACCCTGCAAGATTTAAATCATATACAATCACAAAAACTAAAAATACTCATTTCATTTAAACTAATAAGAATACACTTCAAATATTTATTCCGAAAGATCAAACATTTAAATTAAGTTGATGTTTTCAAAACAATTTGTAACTATGGCAATTATTTTTACCAAAAATTAATAATAATTGGTGCATTTTGCAATTACTAGAAAGTTTATTATGTAAATTATTTGTTGTATGTTATTTGTATAAAAGTTTATTTGAAGACATAATACTTAAAATGTATAATAGCAATGTTTATAATAATAAAGTATCAAAAATAATTTAATATGTAACTAAGTAATCTATGGGAAATAATATAATGATTTTATCACACAAGATAAATCGCATAAATAGAACTGATCATAATTAAAGTACTCAAAATGCAAGTACTTCAGCAGTCAAAATGCAACCAAATCTGGTGTGGTAACATTTCAGGAATGCAAAAAAATCTTTGTAAAAGCTACTATGGCACTTTTGGCACTGCAAGAAACAAACATTTTATTCATAAAAAACACTCACGCTATACAAAAACCTTAGTGTTGCAGAGAATATTGTTCAATGTGGTCCCCATTCTGAAGATGTAAAACCTGAAAACAATGAACTGTGTTCAATAGACAACCATAATTCATTTTCTGTGATGCTTCTTGCATGCAGTGTGATACTGTCTTTCAATGCTGCCAAATTTGTAATGTCATTTTCAGTGGCAAAAGTGCCAAGTTTTGTTACTAATTTTTTTAATGGAAATGTCCTGAAATGTCATCATACCAAATTTGGTTGCATCTGAACTGCTAAATACTTCTCTAGAACAGTGTAGAATAGATGTAATTTAATATTATGATCACCCATTTATAATCAAAGATGTAGCTGATCATTTTTCCCTTGATGTTATGCTAATAACAGCAGAACATCTGATGAACCAATTAACTTAAATGTTTATTATTGGGCTGTAATTTAAAAAAATTGTAGACCTATAAATTCCCACTGTCGTCTGTCAGTCAGTCTATTTGTCTTTTCTTAATTTTCAGAAAAAAGCTAGATAGATGAAAGACAAGACTAGATATGGAAATTTAGGGTCAGGAGACCCCTATTAACTATATTTGAACTTCTGATGCAAAGTGGAAATCATTATTTTAATTCAAATCAAAATAGTGATTTCCAGTTTTTAATTATTTATTTTTTTAATTATTTTAATTCAAAAATTTTCCTCTGAAAGGCGTTAGATAGATGACTGGCATGACTGTATTGTAACAGGGAAAGTGTGATATACAGAGGCAAGACACTACTAATTTGAGATGGAGAGCACATATTTTAAGTTAAATAAATTAAAAATATGATTAAAAATTGCAGCCCGGTATTGTGACGATGTGACAATAAAAAATTTCTCATCACTAAAAACTATTAAATTTCAATAATTAAGCAAATAGCAATTTTTCTTTGAATCATTAAAAAATTTAGCTTGAAATTTATATTTCTTCTTCACAGCACTTCTGTTTGCATGGCTTTTTTAATGAAGACTAATTCTTATTATATATAAGGTTTTACATAGAATAAAAAATGATTTGTGGCTGTAATAAATAATAGTACTGGCAGTTTTGTTATATGCCTCCCTCTGACCATTGATTTTAAGAGAATATTTATTAAATTAAATAAAATATCTACAAACATGAGGCAGATAATAGTAAGAGCTTATCACACCAGTGATAATAGGCACAAAGGCCCAGTCGATATTTGAGCATTGTGCCTATTATCACTGGTGAGATAAGCCCTTACTATTATCTGCCTCACATTTGTAGATATTTAATTTAATTTAATTATACCAAGGGCTAAAAGCAATTTTTGTAAGAATATTTATTTATTTAATTCTAATTTAGAAAAAAAAACAACTTAAAATAATAAAATCTGTGTAAACTTTGCAACTCTTATACTTGATCTTCTTAGAGTTTAAATTTTATTTTGTCTCATTTCATTTATAGTTTTCTGAATAATACCATATTTACTCAAATAATCTGATTGCTTTTATAAAAAAAAATCACCACAAAAGATGGGAGTTTACAGTTTATTCAAAAAATCCGGTGACATAACCCCAGGGTATTTCCAATTACTAAGCATTTCACTTTGCTAGTGATAAATTTTGCATATCAACTGGATTACTTTGCTTAATAAAATGGTTGACTATAGTCAATAGTTATAAGCAACATTAAATATTTTTGTGTGACTAATTTCACAAAAACAAGGATAAATAGACAGGCTGAGACAGACACTAAATAATCTTTACACCTATATTACCTTTTAGATTAAGCTATTGGTCAATTAGTAGTTTTTTCACTTTCAATTCAAATTAACAAATATAAAGAAGTTGTACTTTCATTTACTTAGTAAACTAATTTATTATAAAAGACATTATTTGCAAATTATAGTAACGCATGTTTCTCAGTGTACAAATAAATTATTTTTTCTCAGTATTTTCATCTTTAAATACCACATGGCCTTGTAAGCTGAGTGCTGCCATATTGAATGCTATAAAACTGACAGAGTGAAGGTTGCCGTTGTCTCACTACCATAAATTAATAAAATTTGTTTTATATATAATAAATTAAATTAGTCAAGATTTTTAAACTATTAACTTAAAAACTGGAGTGTATGGATTACTTGAGGGCACAGATTATTTGAGAAAATATAGTATCTTTATTTAAGAGTAATCTTTCAAAATAATATAATGCCTGACGTTAAGAGAAATTTAAACTTTTTGAATTTAAGCTCTAAATAATTATTGATTGAATTTATTAAAACTATAAGCAATGTTCGAATTTTTTTATTGGAAATATTTGATATTATTAAATTATTTTTAAGTTAAAAAACAATTATATTTTTAAGAGGCTATTATATAACCCTGATTATCCGAGGTAATGCTAAACCAATAAACCAATGCTACTTCAGATAACCGAAAACTTAAATTTAATTCATAGATGTTTATTAAAATAGCTTAAAATGCACAATAAAATAAAAATAACAGAGAGAAAATAAATTTAAACTCTTACCTTTAATTTTTGAATAATAATTCTTCTTAATTTACACATATGCCACATATGATGAGTGTCGACACAAGCCTGTAAAAATTCTTGTTTTTGGAAAAATCTTATAAATATTTTTAAACCAAAGCAGTAACATTGCAAACAATTATTATTTGTTTTCAAGTTTTGGTTTACATTTTTTTCTGAAAAGTATTTCAATATTTCATCCATATTAATTTCACCTGAAAAATAAAGAAACACATTTTGTAATAATCTTCTTTTCTTTTAGCATTATAAAGCATTAAAGTAGCATTTATATTTAATATATCATAAAAAATAATTAATTTAGAATCGAAACTGCAAATAAAAAATCAGTCAGATTCTAAACTTCTACATTATAATAGCAATAAATTGAAATTATTCCATATATTCATATATACATGCTATTCATTCTATTTCATATATCATATGATCATAACTAACAGTATATTTATCTATTTAATGCTGTTTAGAGAGATACAGGTAGGCCTCCTACAACACGATACGTTCCTTGAAAATACTGCGTTGTGGGAAATCGCGTTATAGGCGACACCAACTTAATACAAAAACTGGAGATTCGGTTCTAAAAAGAGAAAAACTGCCTTTTATGGTGTAACATTTTCATCATTTTTTTAAATTTATGTACATAAAAAGATTAAATAAAATTCAACATCATATAAAAACTAAAAAGATTATGATTTCAAGTCAAAATCAAAAAGAAACATAATGTTATGCTGACAAATTCAGTCCTCGTCGTCACTTATTATAGTTGTTCGAGAATGTTTGACTGGCCTTATTTCAAGATCTCAGCTTGTTTCATCAAGTTCCACTGCACTTATGTGATCCGTTGTGATTTTTCTGTTATGTGGAAGATAATTCGTTTCTAAATACCCTAAACCGCGCTGTGTAAGAAAATTTCCACGTTTTTCCAATCGCATTGGAGCAAAAACACGTTGTAAAGGTACTGTGTTGTAGGAGGCCTACCTGTATTTAGCAATCCAAATGTAACTAAATTTGGTATGGTGACATTTTACGACATAGAGAAGACATTTGTATAAAAATTAGTACCGAAATTTATCGCTATGACACTTTTGATGATGCAAATAACAATAAACAGTTTTATTTGCTTAAAAACTACTCTAATGAAGAAGTCCACTATTATAACAACAACAACCATTAACTATGCAGTAAATATTCACTAATCAAACGTTGTTCTTTTTAAAAGTATAAAAAGCATATACCTCCTGAAGAAAGTCTATGAAGAAGACAGAAAATGTTTGATTAGTAAATATTTACTGCATAGTTAATGGTTACATGTTTGTTGTTAATGCTAGTGTAATTATAGAAAAAAGGAAAGGAGTCCACTTTTATTAAAGATGAAATGTTTTTGAGTAGAGCATAGCATTGATTAATGCAGCATTTATTTCTTTGCTGTGTATGTGCTATTATGGAGTTGTTTGAACTGGAGGTTAAACAGTTTTACTTGTGGGGAATTTAAAAAATGTGGTTTATTAAGAACACATTTCCACACAACATGATCTTTCTTTAAGAACTTTTGCTCAATTTTGCATAAACACTTAACACCAGTTTAACAGTCCTGTTAATAATTAATGTCCAAGTTGACAAATGTATTAAGAATTGCTTAAAATCTATTTGAGAAAAAGCAATTTCTGAAGATGAGTAATTAAAATTGAAAACAATTTGGATTCATTTCTATATTAATGAGTTTTAAAGACATTATGTGAAAAGTAGTAATAATTACAAAGTTTATATGATTTGAGATACTTACCATCATTATTTTTAATACATTTCCTTCCAATTCTGTATGTAGATATTAAAATGACTGTGGTTAGTGGTCTAACTTTATCAAAATTCATATTATTCTCTGAAAAAAATGATTTAAATTCTAATCCTTCACATAACTGTTTTCCTTTATCATGTTTATTTTCTACTGAATGATAGTTAAATAAATCTTCATTTTTTTCATCTAATAAAAAATCCCATAAATCTAAGTACTCTTCTTTGACAGATATATAAACAGGAGATAATTTCTTTATAGACAAAGGCAAATTTTTTACTGATGAAACATCAAGCTGTAATATGCACTCCACTTTAATTGGATGTGAAAATGCTGAAGCTCTTTCAATATTCAGTTTAAACTGAGAATGAAAACCTAAAACAACATATTAATATTTATTAATTATATAATATTAAATAATACATGATAATTCTGGGTTGTATTAAATTATATACCCTGTTTCCCGAAAATAAGACAGTGTCTTATATTAATTTTTGCCCCAAAGATGCACTAGGTCTTATTTTCAGGAGATGTCTTATTTTCTTGTATGGTATGGAGGCAGGCAACGGGCCTCTTGATGCCTTGCCTGCACATTTACAAGTGACGGCCGCGGAAGGGAACATCGGGGTTGGTGGTAGGTGACGGTCTTCATGTCCTGCATGTAGCTGCTCTGCAATGGACAGTGAAGGTAGGGAATAATGGCAGTGGGCTAAAAAGAATCGCAGCTGCATGCTCTGGTGTTCTATTCAGCATACTTCCAAACAAAAACTCTGCTAGGTCTTACTTTCCAGGGAGCCCTTATATTTAGCAATTCAGCAAAACCTCTACTAGGTCTTATTTTCGGAGAAACACGGTATGATATACTAGCACAAAAAGTAAGAATGATAAACATTAAAAGGAAAATCATATAATTTTAGCCCACCATTGTTATGTTTATGACTCAAATTAGGGGAAAGAGTGGGGTATCAAAGTTTCATGGCAGTTTATACTTTCCACGTGATCCTAAAAAGTAATTCTGAAAAACTAGTCCAGGTTGGTCAATGGGTTTAGAAGTGTATAGAGAATAGACAAACAGAAATTCTATTTTATATATGTAGATTATTACATTAATACAATAAAAAATTATTTAAAAAGTTATTGATTTGTTCTAATCAACTAAGAATTATTTTGTAAAGATTAACTTTTTATATAAAAAACAAATACTGCAAATGATTAAAATTTTATGAAGATTTTTAAAATGTCAAAAAATGCAAAAACTGGAGGGTCAAGGTTCAACCGATTACAATACTTTCTCTCCAGCTGGAAAAGTAAAAATCTTGGCTCTCCCACTCAATTTAGAGAATAAGTTTCTTGTTCATTAATGACAGAAAACTTTCTTTATAATCTGTATGCAGTTGTTCAAAGATAATTATATTTAAATTATAAAGAAAAAATTTCATTAATTTATTTTAGAGAACTTTTAAATGTTTAACAATTTAAAATTAGTATTTAACTAATTTGTTGATATAGTAACAGATCAATTATCCAGCTTCCAGAAATCCAGAATTACAAGAAAATTGGCTATTTTTCAATTTGGCAGGATGTAGTACAGCTATAGTTTGCTGGACAACTGCATTGTTTTAGTTTCCATGGCATACACATCACGCAACAACAATTCCATTATGTTTTTTACTTCTTTTCATTTCATTTTCAACCTAATATTACACAATTCATGATATTCTATAATTTAAGAGGATTAATATCCTGATCAAACAGTGTATTAAAATAACTTTAAAAGTGTATTAATTTGTATCTGTTAAATAATTTTGTTCTTAACTTTCCATTGTTTATTTTATATTTTAAGTATATATTTAGTCTGTGCTCAGAAAATTGAAAAATCCAGAAATATAGACCTCTGTCAATCCTGAGTTTTCCAGATAATTGGTCTGGTACTGCATTTAGAAACTTATTATTATATTTAAAATGTATCTAAATATACATTTTTTTTTCAGAATTTAACCCCCTATTTGAGAAGAATTAAAAACATGAAATAAAAAAATAATACAAGAAATGCAAATCTACATGATACTTCTCATGTAAGCTATATGTAACACAATAGCAAGTATTTATGTATCTAAAGAGCTATGAATTATAATCTTACAGAACCTCCAAAAAAAGGCAAAAACATTTATAATGCACACAACTGTCTGCTGAAAAAGTAAGCAAGGTGCATTTATGCATTTATCATTATAGTAAAAATTTTTCTACATCATTTACATTTCAGATTCAATATTACAAATATTTCTGTTATTTTTTGATTTATATGTAATTTTTACAAATCAAAATTCAAATAAGAGGTTTATCATAAATTCTATTCAATAATTTTACCAATTTATAAGCAATAAAAAACAGTGGATTTACTGAAATATGCAACAGAATATTAAAAAGAGATTATACGCTGAGTTCGGCGTTAATAAAGTTCCTTTTAGCGTTAGCACAAGCACTTTCGACGAGTTTATAATCATCGTCCTCGGGTGAAATGAACGATTTTAACAAAACAAACATGCAGAATGTTCCAAGAAGAACAGAATTTTAAATTCAAACCAGGTATCCGTTAATTCCGTTAAGCTTAACGGAATTACCTTAACAGATTTTAAACTTGTCGAAAGTGCTTGTGCTAATGCTGAAAGGAACTTTATTAACGCCGAACTCGGTGAATTTTCTTCCAGAAGTTATACAAACCTTGGCATGAGTTTTTAAGTTTACTTTTGCTCAAAGATAGAAAGAGATTATAATTGAAGAGTTCTATAGAAAAAGGTACCTAAGTTAAATTTCAATGTTTTCAGGAATCCTTTTTACATGTGGTTTGTTATGAAGTGAGGAAAGTGTAAATATTAAATATACATCACTAAAGTGCTTATTATAGCAAGAAGAATGTCCATACCTGTAAAACACTATTCAATATGCATAATAGAACATAACTGAAAAGTTATCCAAGTGCACTTAAGTATATTATTCTATAGAACTCCCCAATTAGAAAATTATTTTTAGGAATAAATATTTATAAAGATTTTATACTAAAAATAATATTCTGATATTTTTAAAAAATTAAATTAAGAGACAATAAACGCGAGTACGATAGCATTGTTTAATTGTCAATAATAAAATAAAAAATGTCTTACACTTGTCAATAGGAATGAACTTGCAAATTGATTTATCATTAATATGAATAAAGATAGCAAAGTACCAATAACCAAGAATTATATCAAGTTTCTTCACAGGTGAAAAATCAACTTGTAATACATATTCAGATTCCTTTATTGTTTCTAAAGTATATTTAATATCATCTAAAACTTGTTCTGCGGAGAAAATATATGAAAAATTAATTTACAGCAAAACTGAATTTTTATAAAATCAAATCATCTTTTAGTAAGAATACTTATAAAAAATTAAAATTCAATATATAATACTTACTACAAAACAACAAATTAGCAGCTATTGCTAATTGTGATAAAGCTTGTTGTTGTTCTTTAAGAATCAGTTGTTGCTGTAAAATTTCATTTGAACAGTTATTAATCGATTTCAAAATGTTTTGCACCTCGTTTGGGTTAGAATATTCTTCAGTACCATCATTAAATGGAACAATATACAGATCTCCAGTATATGTTACACACAGTAATTTAATACTATTTTCTGAAAAATTAAATATTTAAATATTTCAGTTTTACGAAAAATATTTATTTAAAGAAAACATCATCAAAACTTACCTTCTTCAATAAAACTAAATGTAATTACTCTGTTCACTGGTAATGTATATGTATTTATATTGAGAGAATCTTCGTTCAATTGAAGTTCAGCACGGAAGAGTTCGCCAGAAGTTGTTACATATATAATGTAACGTTTCCATACCAAATATGAATAAAGTGATGTTTCTAAATAACTGAATAATAAAAGATGTTTATTTTCGTGATCAGATTTTTCACTCATAGTGAATACAATAAATTTCCCTTCTGATCCTAGAACTATTAAAGAGTCTTGAGCTTGTGATATTGTTTCACCTTAAAGTAAAAAAATAAAAAAAAGCATTGATGATTTAATTTAAATTTAAATAACACACAATAAATAAAAATGGGTTAATGTTACCTATGGTAGCGAATGTGGCAGCTCATCTATGAAACAGCGGGGACACACGTTCTAACCTAACCTAACCTATTCTAATAAATTACCATAATTATTGCCAACCAAATTACAGTAGAGCGTCGATAAGTGGAACCAATTGGGGACTGGGGTCCTTCCAGTTAATGATTTGTTCCAGTTTCCGACTTTGTACGAAAAAATACATTAACCTGTCCGACGTTCAAATTTTTCTCCGTTGCGTATCGCTTCCTGTTGAATTTTCGTCGATTTTAAGCCTAACGAAAATTTTTATAATAATCATCGAGGCTATCGTATCGTTAAAAATTATTTCTGCATTTTGTACAAACAAAATAAATATATTAAAGAATATAAAAAACGTGAAAATTATACTTTAGAAGTAAATTTAGTATCAAAAACATTCGATTCAGCACGACACAGTCCAACTGAAAATCGTTCCACTTTCCGGCCATTCCACTTACCGACGTTCCACTTATCGACGCTCTACTGTATTAGAATAGGGGTAATTTATTAGAATAGGTTAGGTTAGGTTAGAACGTGCGTCTCCGCTGTTTCAGAGACGAGCCGCCACGTTCGCTACCATAGCTAACATTAACCTAAAAGTGTTATTAATAATAATTAGAATTTTTATTCTAAACTGAAGAAAAACACTGAGATCAGCACTTTCTTCAGTTTAGAATACAATATTTGGCATGGGAATCACCCTATTGATCATAGAATTTTTATTATCTTCATTTTAAATAGTTAACTTTTAATATTTTTGCTCAATAAATTTAAATATTTTAAAATTTTATTTTATTCTAGAAAGGCCATGAAAATATTTTAAAATGCTAGTTTTGTATTCGATTCATTAGTTTGTTGCATTTACATTTAGATTTGTTAGTTTGTTAGGTTCTTACTGAGGAAGACTTTTGAATAGGTCAAAAATGTTTCTATTGTATTAATCTCACTGCTGGAAGTCAATAAGGTGAATTTTTGTATTGATATCTGGGTCTGGTAGAAAAGTGGAAATTCTAATACTCATATGTATTACATCGTATTCCACGGCCTGTAACAGCACTCCTTTTTTTATACTTAATAGAGCATTTGCTCGTGCCTGAAACGCTTGTAGTGCAACCGGTTTTAGGTGCTCTACTTTATTTACTACCCCTGCTTCGCCAGTGCTTTGCAGGGATAACAGCACTCCTATTGACATTATCATGAAACTGCCTTGACAGACTCCAAACAATGGGATCGAGGAGCTAAGAGCAGGCCTTGATTTATATGAGAAGGCCATGATTAATGAAATCAATCATAATCATAAATGATAAATAGTTTGAAATTATATTATGAAATAAATTAATTTCTTGATTATTTCTTTTGTAAAATTTATTTAAAATATTTATTTTGTTGCTAATATTTTTTTTGGAACGTGAAGTTAATAATAACTGATTTCTAGAATCAAAAAGTTGAATCTAAACAAAACATTATCATCTAAATAATTTTAGAATCTAATCTAAATGAACATATTGTGAAGTAAAATGAGCAAAAATTATTGTGACATCATCACATTGTCAGGCTGCAATTTTTAATCATATTCTTAATTTATTTAATTTAAAATATATGTTCTCGATCTTAAATTAGTAGTGTCTTGCCCCCGAACATCATACTTTTTCCGATAACATTCATGCCAGTCACCTATAACCCCATTCTGCGGAAAATTTTTGAATTAAAATCACGTGACTTCCAGTCTAGGCCGGAAGTTCGTAGCTATAGTTAATCAGGGCCTCTTGCCCCTAAACTTTCCATATCTGGTCTCAAATTTCGTCTATCTAACACTGTTCTCGAGATTAAGTAAGGACAGACAGAAAACAGTGGGAATTTATGTCCACAATTTTCTCAGATTGCAGCTCAATTATTTTAAATTAATAAATGTGTTTTAAGTCATAAGATATGTACTTTTAGCAAAAAAATTAATCATAAGGTAATTAATTCACTTTCTCTTAATTTTAATAACTTAAGACAAACTGTGATTTGTTTAAAAAAGAAAGGAAAATAATTTTTACACTACCTTTTTGTAAATGCAACTTTGTACAAAATAATCCAATTATTGGTTGATTTAATTTACATAGAAGATGTGCTTTAGCTTCATTTGAAACTGAACAAATGTTTTTCCACAAAACTCTTCCATCGGGTAAGCCCAAAAGAATAACATCCTGAGAGGCCAAAAATGTTGAACTACCAAATAAAGAAATAAATAGATGTTTCTGCAAATTACATGTTGTTTCACTGGTGGAAATATCATCACTACGTACAATACTGAGAAGTATTGGTCTATGATGAAGTGGAAAAGCTATTAAATAAAAATTTCAATTAACGCAAATAGTATAATTTACTTTTACTTATTGAATATTAATCAAAATATATAAATGATTATGTTATTCAAAATTAGAATTTCAATTACAATTTTAATTTCAGTAAAAACAAGATTATTTACATTTCTTTTCAAAAGGATCAAGAAGCAGATGATCTTCAATATTTTCATTAGATGGATAATTATCCCACTCAACAGTGAAACATATTTTTTCATGTCCAAACTGTTCTTTATATAGAATCTTTACTGTCCATGCATTAAGTAATTTATCTTTAAAACATATCACTATCTTCTCTGAAACTAAAACGAGCGATTCTATAGAATCTTGTTTATAAGTAAAATCTGTGAGTAACTTATGTGATTCTTTTTCAAAATTATTCAGTTCTGCAAAAATATCTTCAACGGTGTCTTCCATAAGCTCAGAACTTCTAAAATAAAAAAAAAACTGTAAAATTAATTGTTATAAAAATGCATAAAACATATAAAAATATGAAATAATAATAAAAATAAAATAACATAACAAAAACTTATTTTTTAATTATGAGAAACAAGAATTTTAATAGAAGACATTGTTGCAGGGGGATGATCCTGCAACAATGTCTTCTATATTTGGCACAGACAACAGGAGTGGGCCAAAGGAGGGTGAGTATTCAATTTTTCACTCATACCAAGAAAAAAGACATATAAGATATATAAAATGCTAAAAATCAAGTTTTAATGTTTGGATTTATAAATTAATTTTTAAGTAAATAATATAAAGCAAGTAGCAAATATTGTAAGAAGCCGATTTTTAGGGGCAATCAGTTAGTTGCACGTTAGTGATGGTCTAGGGTCCTTTCGTATGTGGGTGGTGGCGGAGGAGACAAAGATGACAAGTGTCTAACAAAAACTGTTTATTTTAACATAAAATAACTTACACTATGAACAAAACAGTTTGCTTTAAAACAATCAGTTGTTCGGACATCCTGGGCGTCGATGTTGTTTTCTTGATCGTCCATCAAAGATAGTCCAAGGGCAGTGGCGTTGATCAGATCGTAAGGCAAGTGGGGAGACTCCATTGGTTGGCATTGGCGACAGGGTCTAAGTCCGAAGTGGCACAGGTTACAGATTGGGCACAACAGACGGAAAACTGCGTCTTGACCATGGAATTCGGAGTTTTATGTGTTTCTCCCTCTTCGTCTGCCTTCTTGATTGGTTCTGTGTCCCTTTTCTCTTTTTTAATTGGTCCCTTTCCTGTCTCCAGGTGAAAGACAATACCCACCCAAACCGTGAGAAAGGTTCGCTTCAGAGAATCTACTCAACACCATCCATCAACTCTGACCGGAAAGTGTTGATGAAACTTTAAAACCTGCACTCATATTATTGTCTTTCCTCTGACTTTTAGAATTTCAACAGCCTGGTGTGATGTCCCTTTGACTGTCGACCTTTCCCCTTTTCCTGATTTTCTAAATTCTGACCGCTGGTATACAAGCATTCCGTCAAAGTTCTACCTCTTCTGGCCGACATTTCCTTATGATCTATTACATCATTCATCTTTGCATTGCATTTGTTTGACATTAATAGTATTTTTCTTTCGTCTCTGTCTCATATATCTTGCACAACTTACACGACCTTTGGTCTGATATAACAATGGAAATTTTCTCGTCTTAATAAATTTTATAAACCCTTTAAGGTTAATGTTACCTTAGGTAGCCAAGATGGCGGCTCGTCTCTAATTCAAGTAAGGAAACAGTGGGAACGCATCTACTAACCTAACCTAACCTATTCTAATAAATTACCCTATTCTAATATTTTGGTTGGCAATAATTATGGTAATTTATTAGAATAGGTTAGGTTAGGTTAGGTTAATACTGTAAGTGCGTCTCCACTGTTTCAGAGACAAGCCGCCATCTTGGCTACCTAAGGTAACATTAACCAAATTTAAATTTCGACCCGTTTTTTGAACCTCACAATAGGAAGAAAAATAGAGATAATGCTTCTACTTACGTTCTGTTTACCGACTCTGTCATAATTCCTTCTGACGTTACAGCATACATTTCTGATTCAGCTAAAGCAATGTATGTTACATAAGAAGGAAACATATACGTCGCCTATAGAAATACGGTTATATTTATAAGTTAAACACACCAATATAAAAATCACGCTCTGCTTAAAAACAAATCGTATTTTAATTCAATTAAGGTGAAAAAGTGATACGAGATTCTTTACCTTTACAACGAATGCACGATTTTCAAACTGTATTAAATATGCTACGTTATTATAATATAAACAATAACAGTTTCTCGAAATGCTTCGAATTTTCACACACGATTCACTGCCGTAATCGAGCTGTGAAGGTAATCCTACGTGTCCAATTAATTCTGTCATTTTAAATTAGGGTCGTTTAATCAACAGTAAAGCATGGATTGTTTACAAACTGTTCGTTATTCCCGCGAAATATAACGACACTGCAGTTTGCCAGGAAATCGTAAAGATTACGAAACTTTCAAAAAATAAATTAAGTTTATAAATGTTTAAAAATTTATTTTAAAGAAAATAAATAACATTTTAAATATTTAATAAATAATTTATGTTTATTGTAATTTATTTGATTAAATTATTATTTTTATGTTTATCTGGCAACACTTTAGCGTGGAGTCGTCTAGGTCAGCTGTGCGAATGTATAAGTTTTCATTCATGTTCTAATACATTCACGACGTTTACATAGTAAGGAACTTAACATTTTCGTAATTAAATAAGGTAAGAATTCAAATAATGCAATTATCTTTGTAACCAATGAATTGGAGTAAAAGTAAAGATGGATTGTACCTTACAAATATAAAATCGTATGGCGCGATTCGTAAATACCTGTAATTTAAATCCTTTTCGGCTTATTTATCAAAATATAAATGTTTTTATTTGGATATTTACGTAAATAAACATTTGTTTGCTTGTTATCCGGGCAAGAGGAGCACTCAATGATGTTTATCTATTCTTAAATTATTTCTTAGATTGCCTAGGATTATTAATAAGAAATAACGGTAGGGAGTAACTTAGGTGTACAAAATGCAGCATTGAATGATGCAGTTGGGACCTTATCACAGCTGTAGACCATGCCAATACAAGTCAAAGAAACAGATGATCTACATTTGATCCTTTGCAAGATATAATCCCCAAAGTCTTAATTTTTAGGTATGAATGCAGCTCTGAATGAGGCAGATGGGTGGGACCTTAACAGAGCTGTAGACCATTTAGATCATACAAGTAAAAAAGTCGAAGTAATAGATGCTCTATGTTTACCTTTGTGAGATGCGGTAATACCTTGGTTTTTGTTGATAATCTGTCCGAAAACAATTGGCGAAATCCGAAACTGACAAAATCCGAGGCAATTATTTTCGTACAAATCAATGTAAATCCAATTAATTTGTTCTAGACACTCCAAAATACATACCAAAAACACATTTTATAGAGAATAAATATAGTGTTTAATACTAAAAACAATAAAAAATTAATATAAAATGAATATAAAAGATTAATGTAAAGAATAAATGAACGTATAACATGGCATTTGAAAGGCTGCTGGCTCTGGAAACTTTCTTTGGTCCCATGATGGAGCTAAAAGGAAAGGAAAGCAATGGAATTGTTTGGCTAGACACACAGGGTAATGCTCACACGAGAAACGACGCCACACTGAGCAGGAAAATGCATGGGTTGCTCTTTGTTTTCACAAAATTAGCAGCGAGGTCAGGTGGGCACACCAACAAAATCTGAGGTAACTGACTAAAACCGAGACAAATTTTTCACTAAAAAATATCAGCGAAAACCGAGGTATTACTGTATAACCTATCAGCCTATCTGGAATTTTGAACACTTAAAAAGAGGGTAAAATTTGACTAGGGGATCCAAATCCCTCATTCAGAACTGCAATATTACCACTTTTTTACATGTATAGATTATGTCCTAAAAGTAACTTCTACCAAAATATTAAATTTATTTCATTTTTATAAATAATAATAACGTTACTGGAAAGTGGGGATCCCAGAATTTTTTTGACTATCTGACCCCTTTGAGGATTCCTCGACCTTTTATCTACTCTTTTTTCTTGTTAATGTACGTCAATTTACAAATTAATAATAATGAGTAATCAAAAAGGAAGTAATATCACATTATTCACAATACAAGTTTCATAATGTTATGTTACATCCTGTTTGATTAGTTATTTTCTGTAAGTTAAAGTAAGGAAGTTACTTCAATCAGGAATAATAATGAGTATAATAACTTGTATGTTTTTGTTTCTTTTATTCTATTCTGGCGTAATTTTAGAAGTTTTTTCACAAGAACATTTGTTATTGTCCTTTAAAAAGTTAAAGGTGGGTTCGTAAAAAAAATCTTGGGTATCAGTACCGTATTTTCCACCATATAAGACAACCCCCGACTTTTGAGAAGATTCTCCTGGGTTAAAAAGTCATCTTATACGCCGGAAAATACAGTACTTCTTTTTTCAGTACATGAGAAATAATATGATGTAGAAAAAGAATTACTGAAAAATCAGTATGTACTTTCAAAATTTTGGAAAAGACACTTATAAGGTCTTGCTACTACTATAAAAAAGAATATATGACATTATTTACATAATAGTCATGTCATTTTCAATTGTCTGAAATAATTTTGTTCAAATGTAAATAAAATTTGTATCTTTATAAGGAAATTGGTAAAATATGAGTAGCTATATTTTTGCACTGATGAAAACTGGATCTAAATACAATGCACTTAGTGATGGCATTGGAAGAAACTATCTTTTATTACTTTCCCGGCTGTTATATATAACAGAGGGAAAGTATGGCAATCAGTCAAAAATGACCCAAAGATTTTTACATTTTTGGACTGGGGACCTTGAAACATTGTGATTTTCAAAAACTTTGAGGGATTTTTTCTGTATGTATGGAAGTTAGTGTCTGTGGGGGACATGATTTTGTTCACTCTCTTTGAAGCTTAATAACTCTTGTGCTTTTTGTTGAAAATTTCTGAAATTTTGCAGGGAGATTTGTTTATTGGGGATTGATGCTATTTAGTTTTGGTGGTTAAAAGTCAACAGGATGGGAGATAAAGGGGGATTATGTGTCATATTTCAAGTAGGGTCAGACTTACTGACAATTTTCCTCATTGTTAGCATCTACGATTTTTTATAAAACCCATTAGGGTGGAGCTTATTTTCACAATTTGTAAATGTGAACCTCCTACCCTCTGTTTCTATTCCAATATATATAGAAAACATTCGTGCCAAAAATCTACTCCATTGGTGAATATTTTCTGGTAGTTCAATATCACTGAAGTTTTATAGGTTCCAAATAGTAAGGATGAGCATATGGCAAACACAAGCTTCAACCACAATGTATCCATTTTAGTACAACAGTTTGTAAAACTGTAGTTGATCATCTCAATAAATAAACCATTAAATTAATCACACATTAGTTACATGACATTCCCACAAAATTAATTTCTGTCATGACTCGTGATCTTTATTTTGCTGACATTATCAAATCTTGCTGCAAATGTTTTTCCCTGTTTCTGATTGAGGCTGACTCAGTGACCCATACTGCTTACATCAGCACCTATTGGCTATTTGGCTTGTATGGACAAGTTCAGGCACATTGCTGAAGGACTGCTGACATCATCAGATGCATAGACTATATAATCCAGAAACTGCTCAAGCAAATCACATAATACATTTTTGTTCATTTCAGCAAAGTTATTAAATAATAAATATGGCATCAGCAGCAACTAGATCTAAAACTGAAGTGTACCTCATTGGTTCAGCAGTAACTGAATTAACTGGCAACAAGTTGCCATCAGGCTCTTGGTTTGTTTTTACATCACTATCTTCAACTGAAACAAACTATCAGACAGTCATCAGCCGTTACAGTCGAAGAGCTAGCAATATTTTACGAAATGGCAAAGATCCCAATGATGGATCCAAGTAACTGCATAACTGAACTAGAACGGACATTTGAAGAATGGCGTTTGCTAAAGAAAAACAAAGGGCAACAATCTGTGATACAGCAAACAAATGAGGCTGAATTTGTTAGTAAACTAGATGAACTTTTTGACATTTCTCATCTTAGAGCAGTCAAAACGATAAAAATTCCAGAGGATCATGAGTTCTTGTTAGCTTAGCATGAAAAAGGACATAATGGATCAATGGTAGATGTGGATGCAAAATTAGCTGCAAAGGAGAAACGATCAGCACAAAGACAGGAACAGATGCTTAACAGAAAACGTAGAATGGAAGACTTGAAGAGAAGTGGTGAAGAAGTAGCAGAACTAATATCCTCAAGCAGCAGCACAGATACTGAAGAAGATGCAAGCTGTAAAGGAGACAAAGTAAGTAGTGAGGGAACAGCTGGAGGCAGATTATCCAGACAGCAGGAAAGAGACACTCTCTGCCTCTACCAAAATAAACTGATAAAATTACATTAAATGTAGTACTGAAAATTTCAAATTTTATGAATTGTGATGTATAAAAATTTTTTTCTTGCAGTTTGGTTTATAATCCATCAAGTTTTTGAATATTGTACAGTCTACATGACTATTTAATTCGTCTGCAATTGTCCAAAAAAGTGAAACAAGTCTGGTTTACCAAAACAGATCTTGTATGTTTGATTTGTCATAAATTGCTCTTTTTATAAACTTTGTGGTCATTGAGCTACCTCTAAATATTAATATATGAAGTTTAAATTTCTTCTGTAGTAATTTGAGACCAGTTGGAATAGTTCTGGAGGGTAGGACCACAAAAAAGTAAGCGATTTATTTTTTCCCTATTTTAAGCATCACCGTAAAACCCATCTCTACCCACAAAATTAAGTTTTTTGCCATTTTATAATAATTAAAAAAAGTTTACATGGCACCATACATGTGGTTTTAAATGTTGCAAGGAAAGTTAAGCAACTTATTGCTGCATTTTTTTCCTGTATGCTGTGCACCGAAACTGGTTATTTTACTAATCTAAATTGAAGAAAAACACTGAGATCGGCATTATACTTAGTATGCTCTTTTTCCGCAAGTACTTTCGACGCACTTATGGACGTCGTCATCAGGCGAAAACAAAACTTGGTGAAAAAAATTGAACAGAAAATAATCCGATAAATAACAGAACGCTTAAAAATGATTAAGCGTTCTGTTCTTTGTCGGATTATTTTCCATTCAATTTTTTTACTAATCTATATGTGCACTTCTTCATTTGCTGAAACTCGCTTAAAATTCAACTCTGTTAAGAATAAGCAATTTCTGTATAAATCTGATATCAGTCCTTAGTACTCAGAAATTAGATCAAAAATTTCATTTTTAAAATACAGATATTTTTAAAGTCTGGATTTATATGATGAAAAAAAGCATTCAATTAGATTTACATTAGATTACAGCTCATCTGATAATAATTATAAATGATTTCTGTTTATTTATTAACTGTGATCTTTGTAATAACTTTAAGAATATTACAAATCCTGGTTTGCTTCAATAACAAGAAATGACAATGTAAAATGGTTATTGATCAGAATATAGAATTAATAAAATTAATGTTTTAAATATAATCCATGATTATTCAATTTCATAAGCATGATTATGAAAATACTGTAATAATAAACAATTTATCTGAAGCAATAACAATTGAAGTTGAATTGAAGTTAGATCTAGATAATAATAATAATAATTCTGTTCTCACGATCAAATAAGATTAAGAAAGATTAAACAAAAATGTGATAATTTTAAAGCTACTTTAATTAATATTTAATTTTTCACTGATTTTCAAACTAACTATTTAGTTATGAGCATAAATTTTGCCAGAAAGAACAAATTACACAAGAAACACACCAGTAATTGACTATTCCAACTCTATTTACTTTATTATTTGGAATAGTTAAGTAATAAAGTAATAAGAATTGGATTTACTGGTGTGTTCCTGGTGTAATTTGTTCTTTCCAGCAAAGTTTATGCTTATAACTAAAGGATATATCAAGAGAACGAGTAGCAATTAAATTAATTGTATTCTCATAATCATGAAAAATTAACATGAGTTGTCTTCAGTTTTGTTTATTACCTGTTTTGGTTTCATTTCTTTGTAGCAGTTCACATTCCAACATGAACTTATCTTTAGGATGATTATCAAACTAAACAAGTGTATCTTTACTAGAAAATCTCAAGCTGTTCAAATATAAATGAGTATTTGACTAAACATAAAACTTTGTTCATAGTATTTATCTTATTTTTCAATATAATTCCCTTCAATTGCAAAGCTTCTTCATTCCACCTTCTAAGCAGTAAACTGATTGATTACTTATAGAATGATACATGACTTAAGTGATATTAATATTTCAAAAGGTTTCACTTTAAGATTCGTTTGGGGTTGAATGGTGGATGGGGAAAAACATTTATATTTCAAAGGTTGATTTCAGTTGATAGGAGATAATGAGAGACTTCTGCTTGTTGTGTATTTAAACATTTGTATTTGTCAGTGAAGTTGTATTCAGGTGTGTTGTTAGTACAAAATGAAATCTCATTTATATTCGAATGATTCTCATATTTTCAATTACTAATTCTCAAATTTTTTGATTTACTTTTGTGTTATCCACTTTATTGTTAATTAAAATTTAGTTATTGTTTTCATTAATTATGACCATTTTTGTCACTTTCAAATGGAAAAATTTTTTCTATTACAATTAGTACTTTTGTTTGTTTCACTTCAGTTATTTATCATGTTCCTATTAATCACTTATTTTAAGAATGTAATTTTAAAACTTGTACTTAATATGTCCTTTCCTAAGAAATTGTATAATAAATTGTATAACTAAAAATAACATTTACATATTGATGATAACGTTTCTAAAATGACAAAGTAGTCCTTACTCCAATAGACCTTTTGGAATATGAAGACTACAATCCATATAATTCACAGTTGTATTTACATAATAGTAAACAATTAAATATTGTGAATTTTTTGGTATTTGACAAAATTCAGATAAAAATTGTAGGTTAATGTTACCCTTGGTGCCAAGGTGGCGGCTCGTCTCTGATTCCAGCGAGGAAACAGTGGGACGCATGTTCTAACCTAACCTAACCTAACCTATTCTAATAATTTGGTTGCTAATAATTATGGTAATTTATTAGAATAGGTTAGGTTAGGTTAGAACGTGCGTCTCACTGTTTCCTTGCTGGAATCAGAGACGAGTTGCCATCTTGGCACCAAGGGTAACATTAACCAAATTGTATAATAAATTGTTTAATATTATGTTACATATTGTCTTTTCTTGTTTAATTGTTACAGTAGTAACAATCTCTTGATATTATAAAAAAGTAATTTTTTCTAGTACTAATAGATTATTATAATTTTTATGAAATCTCTTTATCAGATAGTCAAAACCATTTGTATAGTCTTTAAGGTTAAAATGAAGTAATACACTATGTAAAAACTCCATTTCTAGTGCTTGGTTTCGTAATTTTTAGTTATGCAAATGATTGCTAAGGTCAAAATAAAGCTGTTACTTGAACAATGCATGTCTTAGGAATACAGATGATAGGTAGAATTTTCTAAAACAGGGCTTTGGAGTTTGTCTCAAGTTACTTGCATCACATGAAGGTGGGAATTGTCTTGAAGAAGTACAATGTCTTTGAGATGAACAAATACAGTGTAGACTGTTTTTTTGGAACTATGCCAAGAGCTTTGTAGTGGTTATTTGACCAGTGACAAGAAGCTCATAATAGATAAGGGTTTATCAGCTGTAGTCCATCAGATACATAAGTACAGAATTTTTTGTTGTGCCTAATGGTTCTGTGCTTTGGTGTTTGCAGTACAGGTTCACTGGGCAGCAACCAATGATATAAATGCTTGATTTTCCTGGAGGCAATCTGGTTTTCATCACATGTTCAACAGTCTTTCCAAAAATGGCTCATTTTTTTGGTATGAAAAGCAATGAACAGATTGTAAGCTTCTGGAGTCTGTTGTTTCAATGTAAGTATAAAGGAAAGGTCAGCAGTAATATGTAGAAACCCATTTACTCACTTTCAGAGGTTTCCTAGGCAGTGTGAATGCAAACAAATGGTTTTGTCATTTAGACTTACATTAAAACATTTCTGCAAGTTCTTAGCTTCTATTGAAATGATAAAGGTAAAAAGCTGCATGAACTTCTTGGTTACATGATTCATATACACATATACAGTTTTTAACAAACTTCTTATCCAATTTAGCTATGTTGTTGTCATTCTTTTCTGGGATTTTTAGTTGTTTTAGAATTAATTACTTTACATCATTTGTATTGTGTCTGCTCTTATTTTATTTGGAAAACTATTCAAATCTCTACTTCTTTCATCAGTCTGATTCCGTAGTTTTAATCTTGTTTCGTTATCAATAGAGCTGTGTTTTTCTCAAACTGATTGGTTTAATATGTATTTAAATATAAATATCTTTTATCTTAAAGAATTAGAATCTAGATATTTTTATGCAGTTTTATCTGATTTCTTTGATTGACATGGATTCTTATTACATGAAATTAAACTTTATTTTTATCCATAATATTTAATTAGATTTGTAACAAAATAGTACAAGAATACCCCAATTAGTGAAGTTAATGTGTTTTGGAAAATGACTCCACTAATTGAATCACAATTGGGGAATATAGTTAATAGGAAAATGATGTTCGAAGAGGATTTTTTTCACTTACAAGATAAATAGAATTGCTTAATAAGAGGTTATAAAATCCATTAGAAAACTACAGGAGACTGAAATGAAAAGAAATTATTCTATCATGCTCAGATTAACCTTCCCTTCTTTTCTAGGTGAAGCTCCTAGTAGCATCAAATCACATTTTCTCTCTTGTGTTCTTCATTTGAATTAAAAAACAACATACTCAGAACACTTTATCGATTTGCAGCCGTGTTTATTAGGTACGAACGAAAACGTTCGTTAGTACCTAATAAATACACGGCTGCAAATCGATAAAGTGTTCTGAGTATGTTGTTTTCGTAAGTTATGCAGTCTACGATTGTTATTCAAAATTATTTTTTCAAGATTTTTAAAAATAAGAACAAAAAATATCTGAATTATACAATATCAAAAGGTGACAAGTAGAGAGTGAGGGGTGAGCAGCTAGCGTAAAGCCATTTGTCAATCTTTTCAGTCTAAATTGGCAATGTTGCTGCTAGCTGTGTGTAGTCCAGTACTTTTTCTTTAGAATATTTACATTAATTGAATTCTTTGGCACACATATAATACACTACAGTGAATCCTGTACTAAATGAAGTTGTACTAGATGAGGTATTCTGTACTCTTTATATATTAAAACTAAAAATTCTCAATTGAATTATTCCTTTATTTTATTCTTATGTTTGTACTATGTATTAATATATAAAATGTTAATTTTATAATTTTTTTCATATTTTGATGAAGTTTCATTATGGCCGAAGATAGAGAAATATTGCGGGAAGTATGGGACGGACATATTCCAGTTTGCTTTAAATTAAGTGTTGATGGAGTTTATACTATTCAACATCCTGAGCCATATTATGTAAGTCTTACATAAATTTATGTTATTTGAAAGAAGAATTTTGAATTTTTGTTTGTTTTTTTTAATAATTATTTCCAAATATATTTATTAAAACCATTTTGTTTCTTTTATTGAAAATTTTTTTCGGCCAAATATCAATTATTAAATATCTTACCACTCTCGGAAAGTATCCCAAAATTAATTTTGGGGTAATCTTCCAGAGTGGTAAATAGCAGGAGAGCTGAAATACTCAGATTAGTTTGATTTCTATTCAAGATATGCATATTCATGCTTCAATAAATTTTCTTTAATGCTTGCTTTCCTGTTCGGCTCTGGGATCGTATCAGATGCTTTTAATCTACATTTAAATTAATCCTAGAAGTAAAAATTGGTGAAGTAGCACTCTCATTTCTCTTGCTTGCCTTTCAGGAAATTTAAGACTTCATTTTTGACATATTGTAAATTAAGTTCATGAAACAAATATTATTTAAAAATAATTGAAAAATTTTTCTTTTGTATATGTAAGTATTGATTTTTAAAGACACGCCAATGCAATTAGAATTGAATTAAATATCACACAAAAAAAAAGAAACCAGATGTTTATTAAAATCAACAACAAAAATACCAAGGAGTAATTATTTATTGAGTAAATGAATGTTTTTGGCTTCATCATCAATAATAACCTGAAAAGATAGGTTAATCACATTATTATCTATGAAATAAGGTATTTTAACATATATTATTTATATTACAATATAAATTTATTAGAAGTAAGATCAGAGTCTTTTTACTGACTTCAACTCTGACTAACTCGAGAATTGCTTTTGACTCCGTGACTCTTTCTCCACAGCCCTGGTTATTACATTTGCTATTCAACCAAATTTACTGAATTTTTTGACACGAGTCAAGCTGTATCACAGTAAATTAATATCAGTTTAAAAATACTTGTTTATATACTTAACACACACACAATTTTGCAAACAGGTTTAAGAATTGTTGGAACAATAACTTCATTTCTTAAACTACTTTAAAGTTCAATAGAATAAGTGAAATTGTGAATAGAATGTCAAATAATATCATGTTAACATCTTACTTCTTATTATTTGGTAGTAGTGATGAATTGAAAATTCATTGTATTTACATCACCTTCAAATACTTCATTGTTTGGGCATAAGAAAAATAAAAACTTTTAAACTATTTCATGATACAAGACGAAAAAGTTTTCTAAAATAATATTCAGCGAAAATGCTAATGAGTAAAATGTAAACAGCTATTTTCAACAATGTTGAAAACCTGTATATACAAAAATGTATGTTTATAAAACATAATGCTGAGTTTTCAAAGGTTGCAAAAGCTTTTTTTATTATGAATTACCTTCAAGAAAATGAAATAATCACAATTAACAGATATTATTTTGCATATTTACAGAATTTGTATTGGAAATTACTGAAAAATGTGCAGTATTTGATGAATAGGGGGAAAAAATGTAAATTTTAGTCAAGGTTGTATGTATCTAAATGATCTATAGGAACATTCAATAAGAGATTTGACTGTAACTGGAAAATACTGATTCATCTGCCATATTTTCTCTCTCTTCCCCTCATCATTTACCATTATTTGCATGCTCCTTACAGTCGATTGGATTTTGTCAGAAATCGGACGCTACACTGGTCTTTGTGCACTGATGTAGAAGCACTGTTATTTTATAGGTCTGTTTTTGTCTTACATTTTTGCACATGAACAGTGTTGTCTGTCACAGCTACTGTTGCGTTTGACTCTGAAGTTTTGTGTATCAAAATTATTACGCTATTGCTTATCCTCCCAGCTATAATTACATTTTTCCAGTTTTCTATTGAATGTGCCCTGAATCTCTCTTATTAAACAGAATAAAGAAAATTTAACAATTTCAAAAATATTCACAGCAATTTATAACAATAAAAATTAATTTTGATATTATATTCATATTCTTTGCTATATTTAATGAATAGTTGTGAAATTAACATTAAGATGTTTTAATTGTTAGAGGATTTTATAACATTTGTGCTTTATATAACATATGTTTAAATTTTTAGTTAATGGTTCCTCGTCTTAGTTATTTTCCATTGGTTTTGGATAAAGTACAAAAACACTTTGCTCAGCATTTAGCAGAAGAGCATCAGAATGCAGAAACATGGCTTGATTATGGTGGACAACCTCTTAAATGGTAATATTTAATTTAAAGTCTTTAAATTTACTTGATATTCTTGATTTAAAATAAATTCATTTTTATAGGCATTATCCCATAGGACTGTTGTTTGATTTATATGCAAACGATGCCACTCTTCCATGGGATCTTACTATTCATTTTCAAGTAAGATATAACTGAATTGAAATAAAAATGTTTTTGTTTAAGTAAATTAATAATTAGTGAAGTTAAATACAGTAGAGAGTCGTTAATTGGAACGCCGGTAATCGGAATAGCCAGTAATTGGAACGATTTTCAATCGGACTGTGTCATGCTGAATCGAACGTTTTTGATACTAGATTTACTTCTAAAGTATAATTTTCATGTTTTTATATTTTTCAATATATTTATTTTGTTTGTACAAAATAAAGAAATAATTTTTAACGATACAATAGCCTCGATTATTATTATAAAAATTTTCGTTAGGCTTAAAATCGGCAAAAATTCAACGCGAAGCGACACGCAATGGAGAAAAATTTGAACGTCGGACAGGTTAATGTATTTTTTCGTACATAATGGGTAATCGGAACAACCCCAGTCCCCAATTGATTCCGATTTTCGACTCTCTACTGTAAATCATTTTGAGCATCAAAATTTATCTGATTAAAATTTTAAAATATATAAGTATCGGTCATATAATAAGTAGCTGTCTGTTGTAATTATGGTTAATGTTATCAAAATGATCAATCCCTAAACATATAAATTACATTAATAATTATTTACAGATTATTTACATACTAAACCCATTACACATTTACAGCACAGTGATACACCAACAGAAAAAGAACTTGCAGATTATTGGTCTGTAATTTGGCTCAATTCAGTACATTCAAAGGTAAAGCATGCCAAATCAAAGAGGAAAAAGAAAACATAATTGAGACACTGATTATATTACATGCTGAAATAAACATGCACAACAATCAAAATTTAGTACAAAGAACATAATTGAAGATACCTAGTGCAGACAACATTCATATCCCTGCACCAGAAACTAGCCAAACATTTTATAACACAACTTTACTGTATTTATCGTAAGTTGGCACCTACTGTAAAGAAACTAAGACACACCCTTCTTTGTTTATTGGTTTAAACACACATCCATCAATTAGAAACCATGTTGCATCTCATTCGTCTGCGGAAAATAGTCCGTCATTATTTATAAAATCATTACCGAAATACTGGTCACTTGGCAATGATTATAAATGTAGCTATTTCATATTTATTAACTTGTTATTTTTAATGAATATTTGCACATTCTGAATCATTAAAAATAAATTGTGACCGGAAAAAGTTTATTTTTAAAAGCATTTTACAGTATATCATATTTCACGAGTGTTATGCATATAATATTATATATACAAAATACACCACCCAACACTTATTACATTTGTCAAAAATACAATGCAATAATAATGGGAATGATATGCCCTAATATAAATAACTGTTTTAAGTTATATGAATTCTTTAAATGTTTCTACTATTATTTTTAGATTATAATATAATGAACTTATAATTGTCATAAGCTTACAGTATTTGATTCTTGACTAAGAATTTTTTTTATATTATATAAAATAGACCTACCTGTTATTCCTGGAAACAATTCATTTGTAAGTTTTTCTTGATGTGAACTCTAAATTTTGATGTATTCATTCTTTTAATCCAACTTTACATAAAATTGGATAACTTTTTGCCATATTTATTAACAGTTCATCATCAATAATCTAAACACTCAATCATATACTTTTACCAGTTGAGCATATGCATCAATTACAAAACACATGATTCTATCTCACCAATCCAATTGGCTCTTAGCCAATAGAAGAATGTTGAATTTGACCACAGATCAAATTTTCTGCTAAGTCACTGTGAAGTCAGGGTCAAGCCATCAGCACTTAGTAGAATGACTGTGAACATTGATGGTGTTTCATTCCATTACAAAGACCATAAGTGAAATAAAACATTGTAGACTTGTGAACTAGCCTCAAAACTGAAGAATGGCACTACACCATCTTCATGATACATACATTAAAACAAACCAAACATACTAATATCCAAAATTTCTTACATAGAGATAGCTAAATACATATTGTATAGTAGCTCGTTTTGCTGATATTTTAATATTCTCGTGTACATTGCCAATTAGGCTTCCTCAATGCTTCCTTTGTCAAAAGAAAAGAACACCAGACTATCTGTCTCATCAGCACACACAATATGGAATATATTTTAGGGATTAGGCATTTTTGATTATTGGTCAAGAATTTCACTTTGTTTTGTTTTTAATCAGAGATTTTAAAAAGTCAAAAAGGAAAATCTTTTTTGTTTTAAACAGTATTTAATTGTTGGAATTTCTTTTCAGGTTGAAATAAAACAATTTTTCTGAATCGTCTTCATGATAAAATATCTGAATAGAAGTTTTATCAGCATTTTATACAGACATTTTTCTTATTATTTTAAAAATAAAATAATCTCATAATGCCAGGAAAGTTACACAACCCATTGCTAGATTTTTTTAAAATTTATATAATAATCATTTATGTACTGTACATGTTTGTTTATAATGACTAATGTTGACAGGATTTTCCTAAAGACGAATTAATGCACTGTCAAGGAAGGTTGGCTGTCGAATCATACTTTATGGCTACAATAAAGGAAGCGGATGCACTAAAACATAGAGGACAAGTTATCAGTAGCATGCAGAAAAAGGATCATATTCAATTATGGCAGGGTTTACAAAATGGTAATGAATTTTTTTTTTTTACGCTAAACATTAAATTTACATTAAATGTTTTCTAATATGACATAATTTGTTTTTATATTTAGATAAATTTGACCAATTTTGGGCAGTTAACAGAAAACTTATGGAGCATACAAATGATGAACCATTTAAACATATTCCTTTTAGAATATATCAGGTAAAATTATCTGAATAATTTTAAAGTTATAATTAAAAACAAATTCTAAACATGAATTACATACATAGCTAGATCAGCCTTTCATTCAGAGATTGATTCGTCCTTTAAATGATATGGGAGAAAAACAAACACTGAAACACTTGTTAATAATGATCATTCCAGATATTATGAACCAGGGTAAAATTTTACATAAATTCTGAATTTAAAATGAAAATATTCTTACTCAAACATTAATCTTGTGGTGTTGTTATTTTTAGAAGGAGAATTGAAATATAAGGTAGTAACACATGGCATAGAACCATCGTTAGACACTCCTTTGCAATGGATGAGCGAGCATCTAAGTTATCCAGATAATTTTCTCCACATTTGCATTTTACCATTGTGATGATGTCATAGATGCAATATGTAATGAATGAAAATTGAAAACTATCATCAAATCAAACTAAATGCACTTATAGATGTTGTAAAATATCCACATGCTGTGATACTGTTTGTTTCATACTATGCAAAATGAGTTCGTAATAAAAAGAACTTATTTTGTATCAAAAAAATGTTGTAAATAAACAGATCTGTAAATTAAAAATCCTGTATTATATAAAGAACATATTAAATGTTTATATTTAAATGTTTCAAATGCTTAATTTTATTGAAAAATTGAAACAAGTTATTAATTCACTCCATGTTTCATCTCTGTTACTTACAGGAATGGTGATGAGTCATTCCAGAGATAAACATTCATTGAAATTAATCTACACTTAAACTAGTGCTGGAAAAGTGTAAGGTGTTTCTATCTCATTGTTTTTTGGAAAAGGGGCTCCTCTTTTTTGAAAAAACATAATGTGATAGAAATGGTCAGTTAGTTTTTTATTTTTAACGAAACCTTACAGAATCAGCCCCCAAAGCAGCAAAATTTTAATATTATACCAATCTTTAAATATTTACAGACAAATTCGCCCAAGTAGGGATCACCATCCATTAGTTTGTGTTCCAGACGATACATTCTCGGCGACCGACCTTTCTTTTTAGGCTACGAGCCGTCGAAAAAAGCTAAAAAGTCCTTTTTAAAACACAAAAAAGTTTCCAATTAAAAATAAAATATTTTCTAAAATCGAAACTGGTGATGTACGACTGTCCTTGTTTCTCCATCTTCCCTTTTCGGGGTGTTTCGTCCTTTTATCCACAGAGAGGAGAGTGCTGGAAAATGCAGATTAAAAAGGTCCCCCTGGCGACGATATTCCCAAGTAGGGATGGTGATCCCTACTTGAGCGAATTTGTCTGTAAATATTTAAACTTAAAAATAACAAATTATACCAATCATTTTTTGATACCCCATTTTAGGGCCCCCTTTGTCCTAGTTACTGCATGGATGTGGTACTGTACATGCTGTTAAAGTCAACTTGTGACCTGTGCTGCATCCCTCAAACTGTGTGTGGGAATGTTGTGTTTTGCATACAATTGTAATTAATTGATTAGTCGATTGATTTTTTATTGTATTCAACAGAATGGTCAATTTCAATAACTTTATAGAAATTTTATTTTACTCCTAAGAAGTCTGCTAATTGTGCAATGGTCAAAAATTGGAGAAAAATTTACTGCAAAATTGATTGTTACGAAGTGTGAATTTCTATTATAATCATATTTCGTTTTCTGAAATAATCCCTTGTTTTGTATTAATATTAACTATAAATAATGTACAGAATAATGATATTTACTGAAGAAGTATCTTCCATTAAACATTCATCTTTTTGAATTATCATTATACACGGCTCAAACTTTATTTAAAGAGATTTTTTTGTGCTCTTTAAATATTAACAAATTAAAATGTATCAGACCTTTTTTTTAGTGTTTTTAAAAATGATGTAACTTAAATGAATTTTATAATTTATTATTTTGTTTTAACAATGTTATTATATCTATAAATTATAAATTAGCTAATATTCCTATACATTGTTATTTCATAGAATTAAAAAGGTATCATAATAATAACCATGCTGTTCTAAAGATCAAAACAGAAAGAATTATTATTTCAGTTTTCTTGTCTTACGAGTGAAGCTTATCAACCACTGCGCATATTTATTTATTAAATTTAAAAATTTTGAGTGAAAATAGAATTCGAAAGCTTCGTATTAAATTTATAATGGAAACTGCATTTCCAATGTTAGTCATTCCTAGTCCTGTTACATTTTCAGTTTTTTACAGGCCTTATCTGAGAAAAAAAAATTCAAAATATTCTATGATATGAAATTTCACTTGCATGGGTGTTTTATATCAGTGGGGTGTGAAAAGAAAAATGGCAGCATTGTGGTGACTGAATCCTCACTAAACAGAAAATTATGATAATCGATATTCAACAAAACACAGTGATACTTCATGCTTTGGAGTTCGAATGCTAAATTTGATAAAAATTCGCTTCGGAGTTCAAACTGTGAAAAAATGGGCTCAAAGCGTAAACTCAATCTGTTTTGCACCCAAATCTTCTCGTGTTTTTGGTGCTTTTTTACTTTATTTGTGGTGTGTTTGTTGTATATCCCTGTGATCAAAAAGGATCGGGAATTTTTCAATAAAATGCAAGATTTGAATTTATTCATCAAAATTTATTAGTCCCCTTCAAAGTAATTCCCTCTCACTGCAATGCACTAATGCCAATGTTTTTTGCAATTCTTGAAAAATGCTTTAATGTCGTTTTTGTCAAACCCTTTCGGGACTTGCAGCAAATTTTGTTTTATGGCATCAATCGACTGACAACAGTGCCCACAAAGCAGAAATTTCAGTTGAGGAAACAAGAAAAAGTCACACAATGCCATATCAGTTAAATACAGAGCTTGCAGAATCATATTTGTGAATTTTTGGCCAAAAATCCACCAAAAATAAGAGCATTGAGAACAGGTGCATTATTGTAGTGCAAAATCCAGGAGTTTTCTCACCACAGATTAGGCATTTCTTCAAGCAAATGATGCAAAACTCTCAAAAAAATATTCTCTGTTGAAAATTTGGCCACAACACCATGACTATCAGAAAAAAGTCCACATGATCTTGATTTTTGTCTAACTTTGACGCGGTCTTTTCAGTCTCACTTCACCTTTCGAGTGCCATTCACTCAATTGAGCTGTTTCGGTGTCAAAGCATAGATGTGTTTCATCATTTGTAATGATGCATTTTAAGAATGATTTGTCTGGAGAAAGCATTTTCTCAGCCACTCGAACACATTGTTTTTGGGACAACTCGAAAAGCAACTTGCCACAAACCCAAATGATCCTTTAAAATTACTCGACAAGATCCAAATGATATCAGAACATGCTTGATAAGGTCCCTAATTGTTAAACGATGATCATTGAGCACCAGATCCGACTCGAGTGATGTGTTGTTCATTAGTTGAAGTGGATGGTCTACCAGAGCATGGTTCATCTTCTCTGCCTTCCTTGAACATCTTGTACCAATCAAAAACACCCGATTTTGATAGATCATTATCACCGAAAGTTTCTGCGACATTTCCGATGTTTTTATAGCAGTAATTGTTGCAAAAACAAAATACTGCATGTTCTTTGCTTGATTACACTCAACATTGAAAAACCACTGGCACAAAATTCTTTGCATGCAAAACATGCATTTATTTGCAAAGAAAATCAGATGATGACATACAAATTGCTGCTAGATGTCGATATGTTATACCAAATGACGAAATAACAATGATGGTGCCATTTAAATGAATCAATCTTGATACATTTTGATCGCAATAGTATTTTCTGCATCTCTATTTTTAACGGTGCACAGATTTTGATGTCCTCTACTAAATCGTTTTAGCAGCTATCTGAAATCTGTGTTCATTATCTATCTCAATAAAATTAATTAACTCTGTAGCTGAAGCCACAATTAAATTTCAGTACTTAATAATGTGGCTCTTCTTAACACCTTAGGCAACTGTATGGACTAGGCCAGGCCTACAGTGGTGAGAATGAGACTCAACACATCCAGGACAGACCACCCCAAAAAAAAAAATTCCTGGAGGGTTTTAATCTGTCCCCAGTCCCTGAAAGCAGTAGGTTTACACCTTAACCCAAGGACGGGATATTTTCAAACCCAAATTTCCTCGCCGTCACCCGAAGTTCCCTATCTCCACATCATGTTGACAATTTTGCCCTGGAAATATTTAGCGTTTCCATGTTATATTAGAAATGCAAAGGAAAAAATTATATCCGAAAACTTTAATTCCCTAGAGTTGGGTGTTTAAACACAAAACTAGGAAAATTCCCTAGTTTTGGACATATAAATGTCCCCCCCGTCAAAGTATATACAGTATATATATTTGATAGTGGAGACATTTGTAATTTCATTTGATGGATAGACAAAGTTTAAAAGATGACCAACAATCAGCTTCCATCCCCTTTTATATAGACATTATTCAAAATACTCTCCTCCTGCTTCAATACACTTTTTACAGCGATTCAATAGTGATTCAAATGCCTGCTCAAGCTCAATTTTCGGTATTGCCTCTAATATGCGCGTAGACTCTCTTTGGATGGTTTCAATATCATTAAAAATGCGTCCTTTCAACTTCATTTTCATTTTTGGAAATAAAGAGAAGTCACATGGTGCTAAATCGGGGGAATACGGCGAATGATTCAACACACAGACTTGATTTCGTGCCAAAAATTGACGAACAATCAATGATGTGTGACTCGGTGCACTATCGTGTAACAAACACCAGTCATCAGAATTGCGATATTCTGGACGAATTCGACGAATTCTTCTCATTAATCGTTGTAAAACTCCCAAGTAGAAAGCAACAGTAACTGTTTGACCCTGTGGGACGAACTCACGGTGGATGATGCCTTTGCTATCAAAGAAAACAATGAACATCGTCTTGGTTTTTTATGGAACTTTTCGTGTTTTCTTGGCTTGAGGTGATGATTTTGACTTCCATTCGGCACTTTGACGTTTTCTTTGTGGGTCATATTGAAAACACCAGGTCTCGTCACCAGTAACAATTGATTTGAGGAAGGTTGAGCTGTTATTTGCTGCTCGTACAATCTCTCTGGAATGTTCTAGTCTCATCAATTTTTGCTCTTGGGTTAGTGTGTGCGGAACAAATTTAGCACAGACCTTTGTTTTGCCCAAATCTTCTTTAAGAATTTGTCGTATTGTCTCTTTGTTAATGTTTAATGCCTGTTCCATCATTCTCAGTGTCGCATTGTGATCGTTGGATACAAATTCTTGCACTTTTTGAATCGAATCTGCTGTTCGAATTGTTATTGGCCTTCCCACACGTTTGTCGTCCTCCAGTGATTGTCTGCCTTCCAAAAATCGCTTGTGCCACTCAAAAGTCTTTGACCGTGATAAACACTCACTTCCATACACTTTTTGCATCATTTTGAACGTTTCTGTGGCACTTGTGCCAAGTTTAGCGTGAAATTTAATAACAGCACGTTGTTCCATTATTATTTTCCGACATGTAACAAAATAAACTGATAAACAAAATATCAAAAACAATGATAAATGTCAACCGATTTAAATAAAGTTTTAGGTTATGTTCATATATGCGAAAAAATTATATCCGAAAACTTTAATTCCCTAGAGTTGGGTGTTTAAACACAAAACTAGGAAAATTCCCTAGTTTTGGACATATAAATGTCCCCCCCGTCAAAGTATATACAGTATATATATTTGATAGTGGAGACATTTGTAATTTCATTTGATGGATAGACAAAGTTTAAAAGATGACCAACAATCAGCTTCCATCCCCTTTTATATAGACATATGCAAAGAGTATTAATTGAGAAATATAAAATTTATTTATTACTTAAATTTTGCAAACTAAAATGTCATTATTTTTCTAATTTTTACAATATATGAACATTCAACTACAATGATAAGTTAGTATTGAGTTACTTGATCATCATTAACAATTATAACAATAAAACACCAACTGATGGATGGAAATTCTTCATAATGTTTGCTTCTCTAATGAAAATGTTCACGAGTAATCATTAAAATCTACATTTTTATTTTTTTTTAAAAATACAATTTACATTTTTTAATGGTAAACTGGGAATAGATTTAAACATTTTTAAAAAGTACAGTCTACATGTTTTAAAGATGTTACCCAATGGAATTTTTTGTTTCCATATTTTGTTATTAGTCGCCACACTGTTGTAACAAATTTGAGATATAAAGTGAGGAAAATGCACACGGTGAAGCTTTTGAGTTCACGTGCATACAAAATGGGATGATGACATATTGACAAAAATACTGTGGCCAAAACGTCATTTTGCCAAATGGATGTAGGTAGGTAATTGCTGTTCTTATTGTTTTAGGTGCAGTAATGACTTGGTACCGTTCTTCACATTTCACGTGCGACTCTTGCAGCATGACACTATATTTGAGTGCACAGGTACTTTGAATGTGACATTGATGAATATTGCAGTGTACAACACTCCGTACACTATTCTAAACATCATAAAGTCATTTACGGTGTCTTTTGTCTGTAATTTTGCAATATCCTCTTTCCCCATTTGACAAGTGACTTTTTGGGAGTACTGTATAATATACTAATTTTACAAGGATTTTACAGTATGTGCTGAATGTATTAGATTTTTGTTGATCACTTTATGTTGTTTTTTAATATTAAAAGTTGTCTAATAATCAGAAATAGCTAAACTGATTTTCATTTGCATTATTCAGACACACAAGAATAGTAAAATCCTTGATTTTATTTGTAATACAGTAAAACTCTATTTAAATTGAGACAAAATTAGTTCAGATAATCAAAATTTTAAATAATTGGATTAAGGAAAAACATTCCTATCCATGTAAAATGCTATTACAATAACAAACTTTTTTGATGACTTTCTTCTAAGACTGTTCCCTAATGATATTCAACAAATTTTATTTTTGACCACCATTTGTCTGACATATTTTCATTTATCTGATACTGTAAATATTTTAGCATTCGTAAAAGTGAGAATGAATGAGTTTGAAAAGCAAACAGAACACTGACGCGTGAGAACAGGCCGGTGTGGATAGGAATAATGGTCGTTTGCACTGGCTTGGCAAACGGAGGGAACGTATGAAGACCCGAGCACTCGTTCTTCGGAGTGTGGAGATTCGGTTAATTGACATTCTGCTATACTTTTAGGTCTTTAGATGATTAAAATTATAAAGGTGAGTATATTAGAAAATGCTTCAAATCATTTATTCAAACTTTTCAGAATTAAAATAATAAATATTCAATGGATCTATTTTTATTTAACGATTATTTTACATAACATTTTATACTTATAAAAATTATCACATCAACTTATATCTTAAATGTAATTTTGTACAGTTTTTGACATTCTGACATAAATTATATTTTTATTATATAAGATAAAAAGTATATTTAAAAAGATGTACCTTTCAGACAATTGAATAACTTACCATTCTCAACAGGAATATAGATTATGTTTTTAATATATATATATAATATATTTATTTATATATATATTTGTGCAAATAAAGTTGCACTTCTTAATTATCACTTCATAAAATTCTTCAATTCCTATCCTTCTCCTGGAAGTAAATGAGTAACATCCAAATCATAATAAAATCTGAGACTTTCTATAATAAACGTAACTCGTTAAACTAGTGGCAGATAATGAAAACTTTATCTGCGTATCTATTTATCCTGGCAGAAATTTTGACAATTGCTAAATAATTCTATGAAGTTTTGCAAAATGTACATTTTTATCTGAGATATCTTCAATTTTTGTGTGTTCCCATACATATATTTCTTCTACAAATTGTACAGTTTATATACATAAGTGTACAATTAATATATACCGGTATATATATAACTTTTTCCACTTATGCAATTATACTACTTTTTCATATGATAAAGTTAAAGTAGTATGCATGCATAATTACTTTTGTTTTTAAATAGTTTATGTGATTTGTACAAAAGACAAGGTCCTGCCTTTTATATGAAATCTCAAATTTTTATGGATACTGTACATTTCAAATTTTGCCACATTCATCAACTGGATTCCTTGTAGGCAACATTTTTTCCTTTGATTGGTAAAGGATGAGCTTCTGTATTGAAGACCCAGCTGTCTAATGGAATCAAATCGTCTTCGGAAAACAAAAGATAAAGATATTTTAATGTCTCGGCCAAAAAGAAACTCTGCTGCACGTCGTCTTTAGGACTGTCCAAAACGTATACATTTTTGAGTCCCGTGAAACCATTTTCAACCCGACAGTGTTTTTCTATAGCCTTAAAAAATAATATTTATATTTTTAATAACTTGACTTAACAAATAACATGTTTAAACGTATGAGAAAAACTATTACCTGTGCAGCTTCCCATCCCCACTCTCGGTATTTTGGATCGTGAGTAAAACGCCAAAGATAAAAGTATGATTCTATCACTTCTGGACGTTGAATGTAATATTTTTCATTTTGTTTCAGCGTCCTTGCTTCCGTGTTATCTGTGAATCTAAATGATTCTGGTCCGAGTTTAGTTGCTGCAATTACACGAAAGTTAATTATTTTGTTAATAATTTTAAAAACATTTTATTTTTCCATTTCTTTTACCTGTTCTGGAATATGATTCATGGCATGTGTTTGTAATATCTTTTGCTAACTGAGTATAGTGTTCCTTCTTACTCCATGAATAATCTTGGGCACCATATATAAATGCACCACCTAAAAAGTTAATTTAGAATTCTTTACAGATAATTTTAATAATTTTGTTTTTATAACTTACAGTTTAAATTTATGGCAATATATTGTAACTGAATATTAATTTCTCATGTCATAAATTAATTAGAAGTCTTTATTTTAATTATATAAGCATACTAATTATTAATATGGCATGCTTGATACAAACAAATCCTTAGTTTATAATTATAGTATAGAATTATATTAATATCACTATTTAATCTTATTAACACACACTACAAAATGAATATAAATAAATCTGGAAAGTGAAGCTTGGAAAGTGGAACCCAGTCATGCAGAAAACAGGATAGGAACACAAGTACAAGTTTTAATAGACATTAATTTAGCAGGTATCCCACTGTGCAACTAGCCAATGAATTCTGGTGTCAAAGAAGAAGGTTGACTACACTTCAAACCATTCTCATATGTTTTGCTTAAGCTTGATGTCTGTTGCAAACCATCTCCTTTTAAAAGTCTTCTTGAGTGGACCAAAAACATGAAAATCAGCCAGTGACAGATTAGGCTGTATGAAAGGTGATCGTGTTTCCCAGTGAAAGTTCAAAATACATCACTATTGCATGTACTGTGTGTGAGTATATGTCATCATAAAGTAGGATCACACCTCCAGTCAGTATTCTTGAGCATTTGTTATTTATTGCATGATAGAGGCTCTTTAAGGTTCTGATTTGTCAATCAGCAATAAGCCAAAACAACCAAAGAAGACCTCATCACTTACACCAGCCAAGTTTGATTTGACTGCACCAAGCATCTAAAAGTTATATTAAATATATGGTATCATATTTTACATTATCTGTTCATTGCCTTTTATAAATGCTTAAGAGAATTAATCCACTAAATATGGAATAAATTTGGTAATCTATACACATTGAACATTAATAGGTAATTAAATCACTATTAATGATCTAGATGTGATGTTTGACAATAAACTTATATTTAAATTTCATACATAAGTTTATTTTAAAATCTTAGAATCAGAAGAGGAATTTTTGTAGCAGCATTTATCAAAACTTTCTTTACATTCAGTAATCTGTGCAATCTTTTTTACAGCTTACAATCAATCACAGATAACTGCCTTCCAATATAGTCTTTGGATGCTCCTCCTTTGATATATAAAATTTCCAGAGCTCTTGCAAAATTTTCTCGTATTGAACAAATTACACCATTTATCATATATCAGCAGTGTAACAAGTGCTACATTGAATCTTCCCATATTAAAGATAGGATAATACATTTTGACCAAGTTTTTATTCTCAAAACATTATAACAATTCATTATCATCCAGTAATAGACACTTCTACATTCCTATTTTGCTTTACAGAAGATGCTATACTAATTAAGTATTTTGCATTGATCTTTTTATTGTAGAGTCATAAACCACATGAAAGTATTCAGAGACTTTTTGCACCTTAATTTTTCTAGATACAAATTTTAAAAAATAAAACCATATTATAAAATGTTGTATATCTTATGTATCATTTTGTATTTTTATAATATATATATATATATATATATACACACACATACATACAGTATTTTATTATACAATAAAACTTCTATAACTCAAATATTTCTTTAACTCAAAGATATTGAAGCATATGACAGGTTTCAATGAATAGCATAGGGATTTAACACCTCCAATTTGAATTTCCTTAACTCAAATTTTCTCCAAGTCAAAGTTTTTCATGATCCCAACATTGGTTTATATTACTTTTAACTTCCCTGACTCGAATTTTAATATTTATTCTATTCAAAGTGATAGTAATAATCAGATTTCCATGAAATTTTCAGACAGTTAGTTGTATCTAGAAAATATTTATATTTCTTAAAATAATACACATACAAAAATTTTTCAAACTGAAAATTCCTATTTAAAAAAAATCAAATATAGCTATGAAAATTCTACCAGTCTTTAAATTTTAAGAGATCATATATCAAATTTCTGAATATTCAGTCCATTTTCAGAATATGTAATTTCTCTTCATGTGAATGTCATATCTAACATGCTTGAATGAACAAGTTTAGAAGTCAAACATGATAAGTTTCTATTATGTTAGTATGCACGGCAAAAATATTTAACAAAATTCTGATTTCCGATCCCTAAAAATTAAAGACCGTTATAAAGAGTTTCATTAAAACAGGAGTCAAATTTCAGGAAGATCTTAAATATGATTTCTACCATATTGATGCAAAAATTTCACAAATTAACTGTGAAGTTTTCAATATAACAAATGAATAATTTATTTTGTGTAATATATTATTACATTTTTTGTGTAATAATATATGGCATTACATCAATGCAGGATATGATTTGAAGAGGTGAATGAGGCATTTCTTCCACTTACCTTTTATATCCCCAGTTCTGAAGAAACGGAAGTATCCCAAATAGGAATAATTCCTTTTCCATAAAACTCACAGGTGTAAAAAATTTTACAATTTTATAAAAGTGTCTAGTTTGATTTTATACAAACTCAAAGTTGATTTATAAGTGAAACTGTCTAATCATCATTTGTGACATTAAATCATAGTATCTATTGGAAAAATTTTTATAAGTAAGGATACATATGGTCATCAGCCATTTTATTTTGCTTTGTTTATTTACCTACTACTGTCAGTACTGCTGGACAGCAATGTTTAGGAATACTTAAGATAAGCACACCTAAATCATCTCTTCCTGAACTAGAAACCCAGTGATGAGTTACTTAATGGTGTCCTTTTGATGTTTCATGCATGTTTTAAAGTGATTAAAAAATTGTTACAATACATGTAGGCTATTTGCAATTCTTTTCTTACTGCAGTAGTTCTACTACCATAATCTTTGTGCCACCCGCCACCTAATAGCAAAATGAGATACTATTATAAGCCTACTATATGTAAACTGCATGACTATCTCCCCTCTAGAAATTTGACAAATTGCACGATGCATCTATGAGAATATTTAGTTTTCTAAATTAATTCATAAATACCTGCAAAGCAAGCTAAATGATCCATTTTGTGTTCTAATCTATCATATTTCATATCAGCAAAATATTTCAGTCCACTTTTTGAAGTCTGGAGCAATTTATTTTCCATTGCCTGCAATTATATTTAATAATTTGTAATAAATATATTTAGAAATTAATTTCTATATAACAAGTTATATAAAATATTTTAATACTTTTATTTATTTAACAAACTTCTTAAATTAATCAATTTTTAAAAAAAAATTATTTCTTGCTGTCATCTTTACAGTCTGCTTATTATTTTTAATACTAAATTCCTATGGATACGTCTTAATCGCTTTTGTTCACTCAAACACAGTAAAGAAACTTCTAAAAATTAATCATTACCTCAATTGCAGTATCATACATTTCACGAGCTTGAGAATCTTCATTTCCAGACTGAAACCAAGCTTTCAACAGATATTCATAAAAACTATCACCTAAAGCACCTATAGACATGTGATCTAAAAGAAATATTTTCACATAAGTTTAACAATTATATTTCATAATAATACAGGGTGTTCCAAAAGTCATGATATATAGGAAATTTTAACACTTTTTAGAATAATGTGACTGTATTTATAAAACTATCTTTACATAATGACCATTTCTTTCTAAAATACGTATGTATGAATCTCCCCACTCAAGCTGAATTTGTGTTATAACTTTAGTGATCCATGTTTTGAATATTTTCCTGGTGTAGTGAAACTTAAGTAACTTTTTGGTTTTTAACTGTGGTGGGCAAGATCTGAAAACCTTGAAGTCCATTCCAGAGAACTATGATGACCATCCGTGAAACTAATAATTGACATTCAAATTTTTATTCATATCATAACTTTTGGTTTATCCCGTGTAATGAAATTATTACTTACGCTGTCCCCATCTTCCTGTTTTGGGATTTAAATAATTAGGATAGAGTCCTTGAGGTTTATCCATTTTATATAAAATGTTACGAATATTGTCAACTTTTTCCTTATATACAGGATTTCCAGTTATATGACTTAGATAAACAAATTCTAAATGCAAAGTACCAAATTCTGCTAAAATTGAACTAGAACTGGATGCCCAAGCATAGTTTTTGCTTATGCCACTGAAATGAAAAATGGAAAAGTAATTAAAAATTGTCCTATTTATTATATATGTATATATTTAATTGCACAATTTATGAGATATTATGTTCTGCAGATTTACAATGAAACATCACCACTGAGAATGCTTACACTTCTCTTCAGTCTCTTTAGCTGGGGGTAATCTAGGCTGGTTGATATTTAGATTTTTTTTTTAACTTTTGAAAGGCTAATCCTTCTCCAAAAATTAAAAGATAGAAAAAGATACAAAGATAAGAAGGTATGGCAAAACACTGTAGCAAATATGAGTTAAAAAACTCAGATACAAATCAAGTTAAAATAGATAGTTTCTTCTCATTTTATATCTGCTTCTAAGACAAAAAAAAATGCAGATCAAATTGTGATAAATTAGCTAATGAACATATCGTACTTAAAAGAAGAACAGTTTAAATGACAAAAATGGTACCGTATTTTACGGACTATAAGATGCTACAGACTATAAGACGCACCTGAATTTTTAAGCAATTTTTTTAAAAAATACCTATAAGACGCACCTGAATTTTGGAGGCAATTTTTCGAAGAAAAAAGTGCGTCTTACAGTCCGTAAAATACGGTAATATGGACTGTTCTATTGGATTGGCTGACAGTGACAACAATGGAACCTGTTATTGCTCACAGATATGCAGAATTCCTGTTACATTTTGAACTTAAGAGTTTGTTCTGGTCCTGGTGAGTTTTCTTTTCACTGTTCCACTTCCTTCTGTCAGAGTCACAATTCTGTCTTCAAAAGGTTCTTCCTCTCAAGTTTTTATTATATTTAGCTTTCTCATTCTCAATTTGAATAATTATATAATGACATCAGTCAACACTAAAAAGTTTCTTGATATTTATATTTCAATTGTTAATTAATACATAAAATATCAAAACAACTAAATGAAACTGACTAAACAATATATTAAATATATTGTTTAGTCAGTTTCATTGTTATTTAAATAAAATGACTATTCAGAATTTCGCTCAAATCTTAGTAATTGTAGTGTTTTGAACTAAAGTTGTTTATTATGAATAAATTTACATGTATTGGTCATATGAAATCATAAAGAAAAGAATAATTTTTATGTTAAATCTATAAAAATATTGGATGTTTCAAAAAATAAAAAAATGTATAGTAACTGTCAAATATTTTTCATAATAAATCTGTTTTTTTTTTTTTGGAAATAAATATATATATATTTTGTATCATAAGTCTTCATTATCGATGAAATTTTCAGTATGTTTAACGCACAAAACCACATTAAGAAGTTATAGCCATGCAATGATAAGAAAGCATTTTACAATTCATTTATATTTTTAACAATTCTGATGAAACATTTGATATTATATAATATATTGATGATGATGATGATTAAGCAGAATAATAGAGGAAGAACAAGGGAAAAATCCCTTTGGATTCTCATTATTCTTATAGTTAAATATAATTTACATTGATTTATAAAATATTTTAAACAACAGTTATATTTAAATCACTGTCTAATAAATAAATGCTAAGATTTTAACAATAAATATTGTTAATAAATAATTATAAGTAGGCCTAATAATAAATAAATTTCAACTTTTAAAATATTTTTGAACATTTACTTTTTTCTTATTATAATTTCAAAAAATTTACGTACGTCTTTAAATTGATTAAGGCAAATGGAATTCCTGTAGGAGTATTGAAGGCTGGAAGTAATTTCTGAGCTATCTGATCAGCTTTTTCTTTAAACATCTAAGTGATAAAATTATGAATTATGGAAGGGTAAGAAATCTTATTAAAATTATACATTAATAATAAACTCACGACATCTCCTGTCATTGCATAGCACGAAAGAAGGCCGCCAATGAATCGTATATTAGTTTCAAAAATAGAAATCTCTGAATTCTGTTGGCAAACAAAATTAAAAGTATTTATATTAATTCATATTTGTTTTATTAAAATTAATTCTTTTCAAATAAAAACTTACAGACTGATCTAAACTAAGACTAGTAGCTATCCAATCTCTTCCGATTTTATATTCGTCCATAAAGCCCATTATATATAATGTATCCAGCCCGTCGACAATGGTGGCTCCCAATGTCGATTTGCCAAAGATTCCGGCAGAATGACCTCTTTTCGATATAGGACGAAGTTCGTTTTCACCCCAGGCGTAACGAACGTAATTATCCCATGCATGTTTTGTCATCTGTAAAATGAAATTAAATTATTTAATTATATTCTTAAATTTAGTTTTAATAAAAATTAATATGAATAAATTCACTGTCAATGGATTGATAATTTTTAATGTTATAGTAATAAATTCTTTTTAATTAATTCAAACTTTTAATAACTAAAACACACATCAAACTTTTAAAAACTGTATTTGAAGTGTTTCTTGTGTGTGCGCGTGTGTACGTGCTAAGGAGATTATTGTTAGCTGAACTCCTCCTAGATTTCATAGTGAATTTGAACAGATTAGGTGTCAACAGATAGGGATGGGTCTGCAGATGTGCAATAAACTTTTTGTTTTCTGATCTGACAATTTATTCCGGAGATATCAGGTTCAAAAGTTCTGAAATTTCCCTATCAATTTGTGCAGAGAGTCAATAAAAAACGTTTTGCAACAATACAGTTTCAGGTTCACCAATAAGCCATCTGTGTATGTAGTTTACAAAACAATGTGTAGCCCTGTCATAAGACCAACAGGATAAAACCATGCTTTATCCCACAGGTACCAAGTGGCTGCTAACAATATTATTTCTGCCAATAAGTTTGTTTAAATACTTAAAAATACATATCAATAATATATTAAAAATTAATTAATAATTTAGTGAAGAGGCAATCATTATTCTTCAATTAATAATTAGTTATTGCGTAAGATAAATAATTTAAAATAGCCAAATCTTTCAAATTAATAAATGTGTACATAATTACATTTTATTTATTTATTTAAAATAATTACAGTAATAACGAATATATAACTATCAATTCTTAAATCTACTTTATAGTTTATAATTAATTATGTTAATAACGTAAGAAAATTTGCATACTCTTACTTAAAAATTAACAAATTGTTTATGCTGAAACTCTTGAAACTTACTGCTGAATCATCCATATTTTATTTCTAATTAAGCATATTTAGATATAAATGAACCTAATAATTGGTATATAAAAAGTACGGAGACAGACTATAGTCCACATTATAAACCAAATTGCAAGAATTTGACATAATTTTTACAATTTAAACTATAGACGGAAAACACCATAAACTCCGATTGTAACATATACAAACAGCATAACAATTAACTTAAATATTCAAACAAAATTAGAATTATTAAAGTAATCTGAGATAAAGAATTCAGCCTTTCATAATATTCTAGCTATTTGAATCGAGTATTAGTTTAATGAATCATATAATTTCATTTTATTTTAATTTTAAATTAATGAGATATATAAGTAACTTTTTAGAAGTTATTAATTTCATAAACTCGACAAATATAGTTACGATTTCTTGTAATGACTTTCCGATACGCACGTGATAAAAAGTTAATAATTCATAAACTAAATAAGGAATATGAATTATTTAATTTTAAATTACATATTACAATAGCTTTTATATCTTAATATTACAGTTTATAAACAATAGTGTATGAAAACTTGTATTAAATTAATATAAATAGGTTGTAACAAACAAATAATGCAAAATAAAGTCTGTAGAACAGAATAGACCCACAAATTTTAACTCGGAAAGAGAAGAAAACTTAATCGTTTGCTGTTAAATAAATATTTTTTTAATAAATGGATATTTCAAAATGTTATCTTCAGGAAGACGACAAAGAAACTAGAGTATACAAATTGAAAAAAAAAAAAATCGGAGAATAATCTTCAATTTCTTCAATGTATTTGTATTAATACAGCACAGCACGTCACAATAAAAATAACTTTCCTCTCCTCTCCTTTTTTGGTTCAAATAAAAAACAGTATATATATACTTTTTTTTAACAAATGATATCCTGTTAACACATCTACTTTCATTTTTCTTGTAAATGAACTTGTAAATTCTGAAAATTTAATCAAATTTAAATTCAGAATGTAAAATTCTAAACACACAATCATCTACTTAAAAAAATGCTATAATTTTTTCAAATTTTAAGGAAAAGAAACGTTAAAATATAGCCCTTAGAAGAACATATTGAGTTATTTAAAAGTAACAGGAGAATCTGATCAAAGTATATTCACTATCTTATTCATTTATTAAAAGTTTTATTATTCAATAAGGATTTTAATAATCATTTTTATATTATCATTTTTAATATAAAAATGTATTTAAAAAAAAACAAAAAATTTATTAAGTATTTTTTAATAGGTAAAACTGAAATTTTGGTCACGATCGACAAAAATTAGCTTTAATTTTAACCAATTTCATTTTGCCTATGAAGTGTATATATATATATATATGCCATTTAATGAAGTAGAATAATTATTATGGTCTTATATAACGTTACATCATTTAAATTTCATTTTTTATAAAATAAAAGAGCGATTCTGCCATTGTTTTGGCTGGGTACAAAATTATTTCCCCCTTTATTCAATGCCAAATGGTAGGAAAATATTTCGTTTATAATTTATAATGAAAATAACACGATGATGATGGTGACCTACTTAAAAAGCGCGTACAACTCGCTTCAATATCTGTAGTACAGATGTTTCGAAGGTCGTGTGCCGACCTCTTGTCGTAAAACATTGTTGAACGACCGCAGCTTTCTAGTTTCGATGCTGCTGAGCATATCTCTCTTCTCCGATAAACATTCTTCGAATATTCGTTAATAAATATCTAATTAGAAAAATATTAATATCGATAAACTCCGTAATTATATGTGAGAGTGATCACTCGATCGTGTGAAAGTAAATCCTGGACCTTTCAGATCCAGATGTTAGAAAAAACGTCGATGTAAGATGATAAAATAATCATAAAATGCAATATAAATATTGCAGAAACAACAGTAAATTGTCTAACTAACGAATATTTATCTGTTTATGGACATCTTAAATTTATTTACAGAAATTTTCTGTTGAAATTCGTAATTTTTACTTCATAATTTTTTCAATTAGATTAATTTTAATTAATTTAATCGACATAATTATCAATTTAATGGGTAGGTTTGGTTTTATTCGTGTGCTGCAATGCTACACGTCGGCGATCTGCCGAGGGAATGCCTCCCGGAAGTTTTTTTTTAATGGAAAAACTGACCTCTATTTAGGTGTTACTAACGTGAAAAAAACCCGGAAAACTCCACGTGGAGGGCCTGTTGGCAAGCGCGAACACGTGACCAACGACCAGTGTTCGGTAGTATTACCCACTCGGCCACTGACTGCTTCTGCACAGAAGAATCAAAAGTTCTACAAATTAACGGTTTACATTTCGAATAATTATAACGTATGTTCAATTTTGGCTCTTTCCTCTCTGTACACTGAGGCTTTTTCCATACGCACCGTGAGTTCGCCAGGCCCACATTGGAGGCGCCCTGCGATGAGGGGCCGGGCCCGAATTATCCCGCAATACCCCCTCCCGAAAAATTCCTGGAGGTTTCGAGCGCCAGGATTCGATCTCGAGTCCCTCAGAACGGTAGGACGACTCCTTAATTATGGCTAAAACTATGAGAAAATATGGCTAAAACACTTCCTAGAAAATTGACACTTAAGATTAGTTTAACACTGCAGAAAATGAAAATCAATTTTACTCAAATTATATACTGCATAACGTTATTATACAGTAAACTCCTCTAAGTCAGACACATTTTTTCGAAACAGTGATTTAAAATCTCTTGACAATAGAAAAATTATAGTAAACGAGTGTTTTCGATATCCAGAAAGCTAGCTACTCAGTTGGTAAGTTACCTTGCCAAATTATTAGACCCACCGACTATACTTTCTGTACTGTTTCCTTCTTTTTCTTAATATTGGTTTAAAAATTAGTATTTTTTAAATGTTATTTTTATTCTCTATTATATATATAAAAAATTATTAGAAATGTTTGTGATGACATGTAAAAAAATCAATTTTCTACTATAAGAAGAGAACTGGTAGAGATTAGCGAGAGTGAGGCCGAAGTTTTAAGCGCGAAAACGTGTACGTCGGACGTTCGGCGCCGCTTTCGTGTAAGCCTAGAAGTTTGACAATGGCGTTTGGAAAGTCAGTGGAATCATGCTCGACGTTCCAAACGCCATTGTCAAACTTCTAGGCTTACACGAAAGCGGCGCCGAACGTCCGACGTACACGTTTTCGCGCTTAAAACTTCGGCCTCAACCTCGCTATTCTTATTAAAGTATAGCACAATAGCCCAATGATGAAAACGAAAATAAATGTACAGGTATACCTCGCCTTACGTCGGTAATTGGTTCCAGGAGAGGCGACGTAAGTCGAAAACGTCAATAATGAGCACTTAAAGACCGCTAAATAAGACGACAACACAGAAACACAAATGTTTTCATGTTTCGTTCTCTAGGATTTATGATGATTATATTTACATTTACTGTAAATGTACATATTTTAATATGATTTTATGTGCTTTTAACGCTTTTCTAATGGTATTACGACTTCAATATTTGTGGCGGACGGATGCGAAGTCGAGTAAAATGACTTAAACTTGATTTTTATTTTTCCATATACTTTTTTGACAAACGACGTATAATCGAGAACGACGTTAACTCGAGGTATACCTGTATATAGAGTATTCCTTGTCATATAGAAGCACTACTGACTGTTAGGTGAAGCAATACAAAATACTACTTTTCGTTTCAAAAGACAAAATACAACATATTTTAAATAATTCTGTCAACAATTGCATTATTACATCGATAATAATGCAATTCAATTAAGAAATTATTGATTTTTTGCACAGGTGTAATAATTTTGCAAGGTAGTGTAAATTGCTGTATAATTTACTGTCGTCACGAGCTCATTTTCTGCAATGATAAATTCAGCTGTATAACTACAAAAATTGAGTAAAAATTTTGTAGAGCCGATCGCATTAAATTACTATACTGTTTATTCACGTTGTTTTCAACGTCGTGGCAGAAAATACCTGACTAACTCGGACAACCTTCACATCCTAGAGAGGGTCATTGAATAAAATATTATTTATGCGCGTTAGAACTTTACGACTTTTGAAACACGTATATAATACGAATAACGAGAATGACAATTAGAAACTGACGTATTCAAAATGGAGGGAGGGGAAAGTTTGGTATATATTTCTATTATATCCTGGTATAAATCACGCTATAAAATTACACACTAAACGTTAAAACACGGAAATGAAAGTACAATATTAATAGCTTCCGAGAATAAAAATAATCCTCGTAAAAACTAAACTAGTCGATAAGATTTAAAAAAAAAAATAGTTGAAATCGGTTTTAAAAAGATTAAAAATATTCATATTGCATTTAATATTCTCTGATGCCGGATGATTACAAGTAATGCTGAAAGGTTAGGGAATTTTTTCTGGCTGCTTAACCGAAATGCCAGCACGTTTGCAATACCGATCTTAAACTGGTTTAATTATACGATGGCGTACAAAAATAAGAGAAAAAGTTCATTTTCCTAGTTACACCTTATGGCAATTTGTGAAAGTTTTCTCGCCCTTCTTTTTAAATTCTATTAATTAATTCTAAAATGGAAACTATTGCAGTGTGGTTGCTACATTCCTGAAATAAGCGTGTAAATCGAGATTACGTCACAAATATGCATTGATATTCGAGAGATGTATTCCATGAACGTTTAGTCAAATTTAAATGTCTTGTCGATTTATTTGATACAAATTAATTAAAAATTAGGAAAATTTACTTAATAATTACGATAATGGAACAAAATTAAAGGAAATTTGTAACGAAAATGCGCGTTAATTGTGTAAGAAAACCATTTCCTTCAAATTTACAGTACAGTAAATTATATATTGTATATAAAGTAATCATGCAATTTCCCGATCTCTGTGATCTCTAACACAAGAAATCGGAAAATTGCATGAACGTAAGATTTAATCCTGCATAACTCATCTTCACGGAGGATTTTTGTCCCATCCTGCATGAATTCGTTATTTAATATTTAAACACGGAATTTTATTGATTATTTAACTATTTTTAAATAACACGCGTGTAAAAACCGCGTAATTGGCGATTACACTATAAATTTAGGCTTTCCAGGATTTCAATAGCAGTCCGAGATTTTGTCTGATCATTCAAATGTTCGCGATTCCTAACTTTATTACTAAAAAAATTTATATTTTATTTGCTTAGTAAGGACCAGAAACGGTTAGTTGTGGAATCGGTTCATACTTATTGAATATATTTTTTTAAATAATTATAGAATTCCTTTAATATTTCTATAGTTTCAAACTCTGTCAAAGTATTTTTAAAAAGCTACGTAGTAATTTGATATTATTATTATTATTTTTCTCACTTTATTCCTCTTCGTTTTATTTAATTAAATATGCATATAAATACGGCGGGGGGTTTTATTTTTACTTTTACGTGTATAACAGCCGTTCGCGTTATTTAGCATTCAAAAAATTGTGCCACCTCTTTCCCCTGCCCAAGCTCCCATAAAGTCCGGAATTAACTCTAAATATTAAGTCAACCCTATTGCGCAATTCTCCAATATTAAAATTTTAACAGCAACGATAAAGTCCAATCTTACACCAATATCACCTACGGTTGGTTGATTCTTGTTTTTTGGCGCAAGAACCATGTAGGCTAAGCTGCGCCAGGTCAAATGGTAAATAAATTTAAACAAGACAAATCAAAAAACATGATAAAAATTACGTACAAAACATAAATAAACAATGAAATTAAATAAATAGATAAACAAACAACAACAACAATAAATGTATACAACAATTTAGGTGAAAAAAAACAAAATAAATAAAAACTATATAGTATAATAAATAAATGATCAAATCTCTTTATACATATTAATGACTTTCAGAAAGTCCAGTAGATTATCCAGACTTGGCCTCTGGCCCAAAATCTCTGACAGACTTGTATTTCGAAAATACTGTTTACGCAACCTCTCAAAGACAGAGCAATTGCACAGTATGTGTTTTACACTAAGAGGGTACTTACAATACCGACATACAGGCTGGTCATCACCCTTCAAAAGGTATTGATGAGTCAGTCGAGTATGTCCAATTCTCAAACGGGTAAGAATAACCTCAGATCTCCTGCCATATAGTTTCTTCTGTGTCCAATTTTCTATGATAGGTTTGATCTCGTGTAGTTTATTGTGGATTTGTTCGTTCCACACATTTTGCCATCTCTCTGCTAGTCGTTTTTTAACGACCAGCTTCAAGTCACCTCCTTCAATAAACATTGTATGCTGAGAAGGACTTGCTGACTTTGCAGCTGCATCAGCTTCTTCATTTCTCCTTATACCCACGTGGCCTGGGACCCAACAAAATTTTATAGAGAAATTCCTCAAAAGATGGCAAATCACTTTACGAATTTTAATCACTATGGAGTGAGAACTAGGTTCATACGAGATCAAAGCCTGAAGTACACTAACTGAGTCAGTGTAAATCACGCAGCAACGATGACCTTTCCTATTTATATACTTATCACCTATGGTCGAATGGCCCAGGTGGTTAAGCGTCAGTCTACCGCTCTGGAAATCCGGGATCGAATCCGGAAGGGTCGAAAAAACCTCGGGAATATTTCGGGGTGGTGCACCTGGATACCACCCAAAAAAATTCCCGTCCCACGCCACCCGGATGCCCCATCGCGAGCCTAGTCAAACACATAATGGGCTTGCTAAAAAAGAGACTTAGTGCCCACAGGATGAAGAGCTAACTTAGCTAATTGCTTTTTTTAAATTCAAAACTGCATCTTAAGCTTTTACGCTCTTAAGTTATAATCCTTTAAAAATACTGTAGTTACAAAATACAAATTATTATTATTTATTCCAATAAATATCAAATTACAAAGCATTTGATCTTTAAAAATTACATCAAATAAATTAATATGTTCGAAATAGTGGTGAACAATAAATTAATATGTTCGAAACAGTGGTGAACAATAAATTGATACGTTATTTAATTGCAAATTGATAAAACAACGTCTCGAAAGACTTGTTAAATCTTTTCCTGAAGGCATTTTAGGCATCTTTCACTTCAAGTGTAGATGGTAAGGAAGGTCTGAAAATGAAAACAAAATTATAAAAAAAATACATTAAAATAATTAAAACTTAATGGTACGATTTACTATTTTTTTTTTCAATTTTATTGTTGAGATTGATTTTGATTTTCGTTCTTTTAAGAAATGGTTATTGTTGATGACTAGGGAAATTATGATCGCCACGTTGTGAAATCCTACAATGAGGAATCTTTCTTCTAATTAAAACTTTATCCACAAAACTCTTTAAACAATAAAAAAATCCATCAAAAATGCATTCAATTAAAAATAATTACAGTATTCAGTAGTAATTTTTTAATGGGATATACGCATTGGTGTAGCCTGGGTTTTGTTATGGGGGCCTAGTAGAGGCCAGCCTGTCACAAAACTGAATTATTTCAAATTATTGTTCATTAAAATGGAAGTTCCATAGGAATCGACAATAACTTAACACACACACAATATGAAACTTCCTTTAATCATACATTGTCGTAACATTAATATCAAACTCTAGCAATGCCTTAAACAAAAATTAACCAATCAATTATTTTTTTTTACCATTTTTTAATATAGTTCACCGTCTTTAATCTAGATCTAGACTTTCAGTGGGTACACTACACCCAATTAAATTAGCTTCAGCTTTCTATTTCTTTTTGTAAATCGGCTCAACACTTTTTCGGCTGTAATTTTCTGGGGAGGGGAACCAGGTTAACTGGGGGGCCGGGCCCACCCGTGCCCCTTCTTGGCTATGCCCATGGCTATGCGTTTATAGTCTAACATGAAAAAGTGTAGGCAAATATCAGCAAATACCCATTAATCCTGAGTAGTTGAGTTGCACACAACTATAGAAAAATGGTTCCTGATATTCAAAATTGCTTGCTATAATTTATATAAAAATTAAATTAAAACCAACAACTGTAGTGCCTTTGACCGGTGTGCTTCTCTCCTCTTTCTCTGTAAAACGCAAACGTTTTCGAACCTCGTTGGTTCTTCCTCAGGCGTAACGGAATTCTGTTCTACAAAATTTAAATATCCCGTCGAAGTTGACTGTTGATTTAGAAAAATTTGCAAATTTTTCTAAATCAACAGTCAACTTCGACGGGATATTTAAATTTTGTAGAACAGAATTCCGTTACGCCTGAGGAAGAACCAACGAGGTTCGAAAACGTTTGCGTTTTACAGAGAAAGAGGAGAGAAGCACACCGGTCAAAGGCACTACAGTTGTTGGTTTTAATTTATTTTCACTCCAGTGTTGTTCCTTTATATATTTTATATAAAAATTAACTTGGGAATCAGAGGACACTAAATTAACTCCCCTAAATAATTTTAATTAATTAAAATTATTTATGAAATATTCATTAGTGCGTTCTATTTCAATGAAATTTAAAGATTAATATGTATATATATATATATATAATATATATATATATATATAGCATGGAAGTTAAAAAGCATAAAAATAAAATTTAATAATTTTATTATTCCACTTCATGTAACCTTTCAAGGTTCCTTGAAGTGGAAGGTTACTTGCAGCTATTATTCTGACTTTAAATATTTGAATATTTAAAATCAGAATAATAGCTGCGAGATAAAAGATTTACCTATTGTTCTGAAGGAATAGATTTAAAACTGACCTGATAATTCTAATTTTCCATTATTCCCCTATCTTCTATTCTGCTGTCAGGTCAGACCTGCCAAAACTGACATTGTGTGATTATACAGTATAATGTATTGGGGACTTGTGTCTTGAAGGATAAAAACATTTTAACACATATATAAGAAATTAATAACTGTAATTACTGTATTTTCAATTTCTTTGTATATCTTAATAATTATTATTCTTAATTACAATATGTTACAATGAATAAAATGTATATCTAGTGAATTTTGATTATGATCTCTTTAATAACAAATGATTATAGTCTTGATGATAATGTTCTAAATTGGTGAAGGACAATACAATATTTTAGAACATTTAAAAGTTTATCATCAACTTTATGTCTAGATAGCCTTGTTTATATAAAGAAAAAATTTATTCGACAATTTGCATTCAACATAAATATTGTAACCTACCTGTTCCACATTTTATGACGAGTAAACAATCTCTCTTCAATGATATAAATATTATCTTTGAATACATCTAACTGAACAGTTTCTACACAGTATTTTTATTTGGCAGGTTATTTTAGCTACAAAATTAACGTAAATTCAGTTGATCATGAGCAAATACATGATTTATTATTACAGTTTGAAAATTCATAAAACAACAGGATTCAATTCTATGATATTTTAATTTTATACTTAATCTTAAAATCACTATAAAGCTCCAAGTATGTTTTTTAAACAGGTTTACTTAAATTCATAGTTAAAACAATTCACCAAATATAAATCTGGAGGCTATTGGAGTCTAGTATATATTAAAAATATGTACTAGACTCTAATACTCATATATTCATGTTGATATCATTGAAGAAAGCACACGCATATATTGGCGTATATTTTTAATATTAAAAAATATGGAACAAGCAGGTTATTATATTTATGTAGAATGCAAATTATTAAATAAACTCTGCTTATCTGTCTACATAATTTTTGTTTATTTATAATAATGATAAATTTATAAATATTACTTTTCTATTTCTAGATTTTTATTCAAAATGTGAATATTTTATAATATTTAAACAAGAGGAATATAACATTTTATAGTTAGATTTAGTTGTTACCTTATTTTTTTATTTCTGTTATTCTTTTTTGAGAGCTGAATCCTGATTGATATCTCAGAAATTACTGTCTTGGATACTAATTTACCTAATTAACTGATTAAAAGTAGGAGAAATGAATTCCACAAATGTAAAAATTATAAATAAAAACACAATGATTTTCTCAGATATTATAAACAAAGTTTCTGATTTATAAAATTTTTTGTAATTCAGAATAATGTCTTATTAGTATTGATAAAAAAATTGTAAAGCTGATAAACATGATGAAATGTCATAACTTCAATACATATAATAGTAAAGAGAAGAAAGTATGCTGGTTTAAATAGAGCTGATAGGATGGAATTTTAGAAAAATTCCAGTTGGATTTAGATATTTGTTTCCCCAGGAATAACATCCTTTGGTTCTACTAAACATGCATTTAATTATTACTTTTTTATTTGCAGCTGTAGGATAACTTCATCTTCATTACTTCTTGTTAGTCATTTGCTCTAGCATAGATGGTTTTCTCATCTCACAAACTAAGAATAAGGAAAATGCTGTACTGTACCTCTTCAAGAGACCTGTCCTGGTATTTAGTTAGCTCTAGTTTTTTTGAAAAGGAGACACTAAAGTTATCTGCACAAGTTTATTCCTGCCTCTTCACCATTTTTTCCCCATGTGTCATAAGATGTGCAATACCAAAACTGCAATATCTTGTTATTCCATAACTTTGAGACTCCAAGGAAGGTCATTTCACAAATTTTGACCAGAAGCTACACTTATTCAAGCAGGGCTCTGGAGTATTTAAGGAATGTATATGTTGTGCCCTAAGACATGCTAACAATAATCGGTACAATACAAATCTTCATGTCTTCCAGAGATAGTTTAATATGTGAGGCCCTGGGCTAGGATGAAAAACATTCTTTTAACCAAAGATCCAAACAAAAATGAATCTTAATCTTCACAATTAATTAAAATTAAGGGAACAAAATTATAAAGGAAAAGGAGAAAATAAAATTATTTTAATATTAAAACCATGCAGTAAAAAGGGAGAAAAATTAGTAAATTAAATTTTTTATAAGACAAGACAAACAAAAAGGGAAATGTTAGTTAAGGTACAAGGTTCCTTCAACACCTAATGAAAGATAGTGTCAAATTGTACTAATAAACAATCATCTTTCTCAAGAACTGATCTGGTCCAATTTCACCTGGTAACAGAGAAAGACCGATCAGGACTGAGAAAGGGATCAATAACCAATAAAACGACAATTTGCGAGACGAAAAGATATTTAAGCCCAAGCCAAAAGGACATTCGGTTCTTTGCCATGGAGTCCTGCGAGGCTATGTCCCTCGTTGGGGTACTTCCCACAAAGTTCCAACTTCGTTCTTTGCCGATGTATCCTTCAAAAGTTATAGCCCCTCATTGAGAGAAATTTTGGACATTCCAATCTGCATTCATCAGACATTGTTTCTTGTTTGACAACTGGACTTTGAAAGCAACATCCGGTCAGCAATAGGAAACCACCTTCGCTGGATTTTCTTCTTCTTCTTTGAAGACTACGAGTGAAGTATACAAGGACTTAAATCCTTCGTAACTATGAACTTTTTGTAAGTTAAATTGTCTAATAAACGAGTTGTGTTGTTTGTAAACAAGGCATCGATCTCTGACTCAACTGCTCTCACATGATGTTGACTGTTACCACTCAGCAGTCCAGACGGAAATGGAGACGATAACGATATCACATATAATTGTTATTATTTCATTTTGAAATCTTTCCCCCTCGGCCCCCTCACAAATAGAAACAAATATTTTTGACATAGCTGATGGGCCTGCTTCAGGTTCTATACATTCAAATTAAACAGTTTATAGAGTGTTCCAAAATTGTAATGTTCCAACACTTAAACTGACTTTTTTAAAAAGGTTTTTTCTTTTTAAATCAAGTAAAGCATTGAACTAAATAAAAAGTGACATGTTGCTAAGACATGCTTTATGTCCTATTAGATTTGTTTAATCTATACCCTTTACATACTGCATAGTCATCCTCACTATTGTGCATCACAGCAACTTAACCAAGATTTGTGAAACAAACTGTATATGTAACTGAAAATGTTAGGTGAGGAAACAGTAAAGTTGTGCAGTTAAACTCTTACAACAAAACTTGATACCTTGCATTCATTCATGGCCATTTATACCATCAAATTTCTACTATACAATGTTAATTTTGATCTATTCAAGGAATTTGTGAAACAAAATAAAATATCTGTCTTCTAGCAAAAGCTCACTGATTCACCTGAGGTTATGAAGAAAAAGTGTTCCTTATAATCATACATTTTTGGATGATATCATCTGAAAGCACCATCTTTTTCAGCAATTTCTACTGTCATCCTTTTATTCTTCATCCTCAATCTTCGCCAACTGCCAAATATTTGTTCATATAACCAAAAATATAGATTATTAAACTTTAAAACCAATTCTATTAACTAAACAGTTATGGTAATATAAATCAATTCACTTTACAGACTTGAAAACCTTATGGCAGTTGATATGAGTTTTATTTTGTAAATATCTGCTGTTAAATGTTATTCATGTTAATATATGTAACATAACATTTTCAATGGATATTTAAACAATGATAAATTGTAATTATTATTATTATTTTTGAATTTGTTTCAAAAAGTTCTGTATAACAAGGTTTTCGGTCTCTTTGCTCATTGATAAATTCAAGATAAAGTATTACTCTGTTTAGTACAGTACATAGTTATTCTTTTCTAAAAGTCTATTCTCAATACATTAAAGTCTACAGATTATGAACCCAGCATGAAGAGATTAACTCTTTAAGGAGGTGTCAATTTACCATAGACAGTAACTCTTGCTAATAACAAGAGCTATTGTCATGATAAATTGAAATCATTTGGTTGTTGTTTCAGGAGTTTGTCTTTTTCTGGCAAAGATAAATCCTGAAACAATGACACAAGAAGAAGCAAGGCAAAAAGTGAGGCTCAAATTATAAGTCAGAACATACTTCCAAATAAACTGGCACAATATGTCATCATAAATGTAAAAGTTATTTTACATTATTATCAACCAGGTAATAATGCTTTTTATAACAGCTGATTCTTCAAAAACTCCAGATAATACACCAAAAAAAGTAAAATTTCCTAAAAAATTATGTTTTTGGATTGAACATCAGCAGAAAAAAAAAAAAAAGGTTATTGTAAGCCATATTTTCTTCCTCAAAACTAGTCTTTACCAGTTGTTATCAACTCTAATAATATACATGAAAAACTACCATTTATTAAAGAAAATTATCAATCAGAGCAATATATTTTTTAGCCTGATGGTGTTACAGCCCATTATGCCAAAGTTTCAATTGTTGAGTTGCATTATTTTTGTTCCAAAAGAGTTAATCCCTAAATATTAGTGATGTAACGAATAGTATATTCGGCCTCAGCCGAATACCAAATATTCGGCCAGGAGCGTGGCCGAATGGCCGAATATTCGGCCAAACTATTCGGCTTGATTAACGCACATATAAAAATTAGCACACAAACCTCAATATGCAAGGATCGCGCACCCTGCTCTCTACTGGACCGATGTCACAACGATTTTTTCTTCCAGTAGGTCTAAATTATTTAAATTAATTAATTAAATTATAATTATTAAAGTTAATATGAGATGGAGCCTAACGTCTACCTCTAGTGCCAAATTGGTTTATAATTTATGTAATAGCCATAAATAGCCCGATATGATTCGGCAGTTGTTGGTATTTAGATGTAAGTTATAACTTATAAGTTATTTTATTTGCAATCGATCTTTTTAACTCTTTAATTAAGCAGTAAAATTTTATTTTTACTACGTATTTGTAGACTGAATAGTACCCTAAGCATATATACTTTAGTGGAGACATATGGTCTAGTTTCTCCCCAGTTGTGGAACAGTTCAAATATATTATTGGAGGGTTTCTATTTGTAAAGTTTTGTGATATTTTGTTGCTATTGTTTTTGTCAATATTTTTAAAATTAACATGATTTCAAATGTTATCTTTTGCATATAATGAGAAATGCTCATTCTTTGCTTTATATATAAAATAAATTATATATTAGTTACTCATCTTCTAGAAATAAATAATTCTTTCATTAAATACGATAAGTTTCAATAAAACGTTTCGTAAATCATTTTAAAATATCGTAAAAAATATTAAAATATACAAGAATACGAATATAACATAATTAACTAAACAATAACACTAATGCCCGATACGTTCTAACCTACATGCCATCAATGCCATAAGATATCGGGCTAGATAAAGGCTATATTATTATTTTAATTACGAAATAATTTACTAGAGTTAGACGCTATTTCTTATTAACTTTAATAATTATAATTTAATGTTTAGCATTAATAAAAGTTTCCAAAATGATTAATTTACTGTGTTTTTGTTATTTCTTACTCCTGTTTTTAGGTATTCGGTATTCGGCCGAATAGTGATTTAAATATTCGGTATTCGGCCGAATAGTGAAAAATATGCCAAATAGGCCGAATATTAGTTACATCACTACTAAATATACCTCAACTACATCCAACTGAAAGATTTTGGGCTCACTCAAAACAAACTTCATGTTTGAAAACTGTTAGAATAAACTTTATTATTAATTAAAATGCAAAATAATAGCAAAGCATAAAGAATTTGACATGGTCTATTTCAAAAATGCTTTTTGACAAACTCAGCTTGAATTTCAATGGCTGCAAGCTGTGGGCCATTTTAACAATAGTTAGCTAATATTTCAATATAATTTTTGTAAAAATATTTTATCAATAAAATACATTTCTACACCAACAAATTTAATTATCAGTTATTTGTAGACAACCCTCAAAATAATGACACAGATTAACAACATTTCTATTAATGACATTGTGTGTACATTTAAATATTGTTATACCTCATAACGATAAAATAGCATCATTTTAGTAACAAAGTATTCACAAATTTAGCCCTAGTACATACAGAAACAGATTTTAAAAAATTACCTCAGTGCATTTATGAATAATAATGCTAAAAATTTAAAAAGGCTTTACTCTGCCAAATAAAATAATCATTGAACAGAGGAAAAAGTTAGGGGAAAAAACTGTTCAAGTTGGATATCATACTAAATTTCATGCATAAACAAAAGACAGCACATACAGGATCCAGTACAATTTAAAAATTGTAGGAACGAAATACACCATTAACCAAGTGTGAGGAAAATGCAATTTTATTTAGATTTACAATTAATTATAAATATTTAATGTGCTTATATAAAATATCATTCAAAAGGTAATTTGGTAGGAAAGATTATCTTCACTATCAATCCTAGCATTTTTTAATGTTCTGTACATATTTGTAATTTATAATTCTTTTGTAAATAATAATAAATGCCACTCAAAATAAGCAAACAGAAAATAAAATCAACAATCAGATGTGAGAATGTTCTGCGAAGCATGAAAACTTATGATGCCTCATAGAACAAAACATTTTTGCTGTTTTTAAATTTTAAGTTTTCTCACAGCAGTCTATGAGTCTGTAAAACCAATGTAGCTTTAATTATGTAAAGATTGTGTATTTTTTTAGTTCATAAGCAAATATATTAGACCAATCAATAATTTATAAAATTATTCACAATTACAAGCTGGTTTAGGTAACTAGTAAAATAATCAATTTCTATTAAAAGAAAAAGTAATGAACAGATCTATTGGCTCTCTGCTTAACAGAAATAATTTATTCTTCAAAATATCTGTTACAGTTTTTGTTTTACAGAATTTTATCTATTTTGATTAATTTTTATGGAGAGAACTGTGGTGCAATCTTGACCTTCTAGGTCATTGTTCTCAATTTTTTGTTTGGATGACCTTTGTCTCGTGACACACAAAATCCATGATAACAATTTAAATAATGTAAAGATTGATAAATTGATATGTAAAAGAAAGAACAGTATTTTTTTTATTAAATTATTATAAAATGTTATGAACAACATTTTGTATTTCTATTTAATTATTTAAAAAATTATCCCATTCTTATATCCTACTTATACCAAAACAAATTTCATTGAAAATAACTTAAGCTTAACTTATTTTCATCAGAAGAGTTTATGTATATTTTTATTCACTTTAGAAAGACTTTAGAATACTAATAAAAAAAATTTCAAATGTAAATAATAGAATATAAGAGATACTATCCAAAACTTTCGAGACTACTGCTGTGGCACCAAAAGCTTTTCTTCTAGAAAATTCTAAATGAAGCTTAATTTAATACATTTGAATAGCATTTCTATTCTAATGGTAGACAAACATCAGTCAATGATTTTCAGTGTTCTAATTAGAATTCAACCAACATAACGTCTAAAAAACTGAGAAAATTTGTAAGGTAATCCATGATCAACTAAGCATTAATGACATCAGTAGCATTGTGCATGTAGGCTATGGGATATATCAATGAATAATCCAAAGTTCATGTATGATACATCGCTGCAAAGTTTGTCAAGGCTTTTGTTAGACAGTCAAAAGCAACATTGACTGACTAAGGAGTTGCAGGATCATGTCAAAAATAATCAAAACTTTCTTTCAAATGCCACAACAGATGAAAGATGTATATAAACACATGATCCAGAAATAAAACAGCAGACATCTCAGAAGGAAAATCCTGCATCATCATGATCAAAAAAGTAACATGATATCTGACATAAACAATAAGACAACAAAAACTGGATGCTGCACAATGACAATGCACTAGCCCATGCATCCCTGAAAGTGAAACAGTTTTTGGCTTTAACAACATGAGAACTGTCTCCATCCTTAAATTCCTCAAGCTTAATCTCCTTGCAATTTTTTCTGTTCCCTAAAATGATCCCTTCCAATCCTTAAGCTGGAAGATCCAGCTGAAGGAGTGGCAATTTAAGTCAATTGAAGATATTAAGATAGAATCACAGGCAGTGTAAAATGAACAGTCTGAGAAAGACTTCCACAGCTGCTTCTGCGTATGTCAGAACCTTGGAATTATTACATAGCTCACAAAAGAAATACATCGACAGAGATAGTGATAACTAGTTTTTAAATACAACCATTTTTTTATTGGCACAGTATGGGAACTTTTGAACAGTACTACATACATTTACATTCTAGTCAGTTATATAGAATTCTATAATTTGAACCTTCATTAAGCAAAGAGCAAGTATATCCATTTTGAATTTTTATCTATTTCATTACATATTAATGCTAACTTCACTCCAGTTCATTAAATCAAGTATCTCAGTCATCAATATCAAGCAATTTGTCATACTATTTATCACAATTGTCTTACATTGTTACAGATGCTAAATAATACACAAAAAAAGTTAAAACTTTCAGATTAAAATATATTTAATGTTAGTACTTTTGATGACAAATTATCATCTTCATCAGATGCTTGGAACACATTATGGATTTCAAACAGTACAGCTTTAAAATTTTACTTGATCTTTGAAAAACTGAATTAAATAAAAACAATAATTACCGTATTTTACGGACTATAAGACGCTACGGACTCTAAGACGCACCTGAATTTTGGAGGCAATTTTTCGAAGAAAAAAGTGTGTCTTATAGTCCATAAAATACGGTATATTACATTTTTAAAATTTTAAAACTGCACTCAATTGTTCATATACATAACTGCATAGAATATAGTAGATTTACATTACATTTTTAAATGCTTTCTATATGCATTTTGATTATAATACTATCCATTAAATATTGTTTCCACATTTTCATTTTAAACTATATAAATTATTTTACTGTAGTTTGTAGTTAAAACTGTTATATATCTGAAAAGTTGAAAATGATTTTAAATTTAGATACATATCATTGAAAAGTTCTTTCCTTATTTGTTAATTGCTATTCATAACAAAAGGCAGTTTTTGTTAAATGATATTAGGTTAGTAATGTGTCAGTATTATTTGCAATTTTTCACAGTAAATCTAAGCTATTATTTGCTATATTTTCACAGTTAGTTTGAAGATCAAAAATACATATCTAATAGAAATTTTAACATATCATAAAAAAGAACCAATTTTAATCCGTTTTTTACAAGAGAATTATACATATGACAACAATTTTCTTTTTAATAAATTATTAAATAATTTAGAACCTTCTGGAATAAAAGAACTGACCTGCAATCTCTGCTTGCCACGCAATGCACTTGCCTGTTGTGCCACCTGGACCCCAAGCAAGTCTTCGCTTTCATTAATTTAGATATAACCTTACTTAATTAAACACTGCACTGGCTGGGGACGACTCCTATGGCCTAAAAACATCTCCTCAACAGCACTCAGCCAGCTAAAGTATTATCCAGGGGTATATATATAATAAAAATTCTAAATTATTTAATAATTTATTAAAAATTATAATTATTAATTTAGTTAAGAGATGGCACCTAACACTTCCCTCTAGTGACAAATTACATATGACAACTTTATAACTAAAAACCAAAAATGAATACACACAACCTACGACTTTTTCCAGCTCTAATGGCAAAATTATTGTTTTTACCCAAAACAAATGAACTTTATATAAACACTAAATATGACACTCTAGCATGAAACATAATCTAATTAATCTAATCAATCTTTTAAAATTTTTTAAATTCTTTAGGAAATAAATTATACAATAAAGAGATAACATTATCAATTTGACTTCAGATTAGTTATAGAAGATGCTTACATATATAGTCAGTGTTTAATATTAATTTATTAAAAATCCAAATTCTAAATGACTAGACTCTAACATATTTTAAAAATTATATATCTAAAATATTCATTTCAACTGTTAAGAAAATATAATAAATTACAGAAAAGAAAGAGATTCAAATAAAAAAATATATTGAATTCAGAATAACAAGTTCTCTCCTATAACAGCAGATATTTATTGCTATCTATATATGAAAAATGCAATTCTAGTCTATTTTTTAAGATCGAAAAAGATTGTGTAGTATATACACAATAAAAACATAAATTAATTTCCATTTTATCAATTTCTTGTATTTCATAACAGAAATCTTTCATTTTAATTGATTTATCGTGCATATAAAGAAGGCAATTGTTTATCCATAGTTTTACAGTTTTAGAATTTAAAATTAGCAAGAAATGGAGAATGAGCAAAACAAAAATAATTAAAAAAAAAAAAAACTGAAATGAATTATACTTTAATACATTCAAAATTTATTTTATCAATACTATAAATATTACATTGGAAAATGCATTAATTAGCACAAATTTTTTTTACTTAAAATATAAAGAATTATACTCAAGTTATTTAAAGTAACTGAATGTAAAAATAAAAACTTATTCATTTTTAAATATCATATTCATTTGTCCTTCCAAAGAATACATTCTCATACTGTAAAACATTCATTTTTGATTTATCAGCAGAGATCAATTAGGCAGAGCCAATTAATAATAATAAAAATATAATTTTACAAATTCTTTTCTATTGTAACATATTTCCAAGGGTTAACTATTTTGTAATAGATAGTTTTTATATCTTTTCTAATTCAAAGTTATCCTCTTTATGATTTTCATCATAGATTGTAGTTATATACCACGATAATTTAAAATTTCCTTGTATCGCATGTATTATTTTCTTACTGAGTATTACTTTCTGATATCCTAAGAAAAACAAAAAAAAGAAAAAATAATACAATTGAAATAGTAAAACAATAAAAGGAAAACCATTCGACTAATAATTTTCAATACATAACAAGCAATTATTTATTGTGACATCACAATGCTGGGCTACAATTTTTAATCATATTTTTAATTTGTTTAATTTAAAATATATGCTCTTCACCTCAAATTAGTAGTGACTTGCCCCTGTATGTCATACTTAGGGATTGCAATATCGGACCAAAAGTTCAATACCGGTATTCGGTAGTTTTTAGATCTTAATACTGGAATATCGGTTTTAATACCGGTAGTAGGAATTTAAAAAAAAAGAAAGAAAACACAGGTGTTTCTTTGTTTTATTCGCCAGTTTTATTACAGAGAGTAAATATCACAAAAAATCATTTGTAACTGATAAATTATAACAGTATATAAAGAATCACAAAAAGTAAAAGAACAAGGAACATCTTATTTATTTAAATCGCAAAAAAGTGTAAATATCACTATTCAGTCTGTGGTATTATTACAATTTTTTGAAATGTGATCTTAAAAAACATAATGCATCAATTGTACTGTCATTAAGCCTGGAACGTAATTTTGTGCAAAAATTACCAGCCGTCGAAAACGCCCTTTCAGCATCTACGCTAGTTGGTGGTACTGTTAGCAATTCGTGATATACTTTTTCCAAGTATTTACCTCTAAATCCCTCATCTTCAAATAAATTGATTTCTCGTCGGATGGTTTTGGATATAACTGATTTCTGTATTGTATTTTGGTTTGTTGAAATTTTTTTAGTTATCGCTAATTCGAATTTTTGTTCAAGAGACAATTCCTTTTCACTATCGACATTAGTGTCATCATCATCTTCGATAACTCTACCGAATTCTTCTGAATGTGGATAGGTTTTTGGGTAAAAAATTTTTAAAAAATTTACTATAAACTTGATCAAATTTGAATTGGTTAGTCTCTTTTCTTCTTTTTTATTTTCATTTTTAAAATAATAATTATGTAAATACCATAAGACATTTTCTATTTCGGTATGCCTTAGTATTTTTCAATGTAATATATAATTCTTCAGATAGTGACGTGTGCTGTTCTTTCAGTGACTGCAACATGAAATTTATTTAATTCTTGTATAAATATATAAAAACAACATTTAACAAAATTACTTTGCTTTTCGTTTACCGTCGGCCATGTATTATATTTTACATTTACTTTAATTGTATTTTATGAAAAATGGCAATAGCAAAGGTCGTTTTTACCTATTTTACATTGTTATGGCGGCAGCAGCCTACAAAGAAAGGTCGCCTCCGTATTTGTGGAAATGTGGACTTGTCAACTGGTAGCGAACGGCGGATGAATAAACGAAAAGCAAAGTAATTTGTTAAACGTTGTTTTTATATATTTATACAAAAATTAAATGTATTACCGTCGGCCATGTATTATATTTTATATGAAATTTATTGTTGCATTAGCTGTTAATAAATTAGAATCTCTCCGACATAACGCCTCCACAGCCAGTTTTATTGGAAGTAGAGCTGATACAGTTCTGGATATTAAGTCGAATTTATTATCGAAAAAATTCATTTGCAGGTTTTAATCAATTGTTGCTTTTTGGATTGGATTTTTCAGTTTCAAAAATCGTTCCATCATTAGGAGTAAACTGTTCCAACGTGTTTTAGAATCTAATATTAACATATGTTCTGTTTTATTTTCAGTTAGTATATATTTTTGTAATAAGGCATTTTTTGTAGGGGAACGTTTAAATATCTTAACAATTTTTCGAACTTTATTAATTATAGGTAACAATTCTTGATGAGTTAATATTTCATCCTCATTAGCAATATCTTCTTCAACAATTACATTGTCATTATCTTCATTGTCTGTATCACTTCTCTTCAAAGTCGGAATCAGAAGTTTCTATATCCACAGTATTTGGGTTCTTCTGTTCTTTATTTTTTTGGTATAATACATCTATTACTCCTAATTGAATTCCATGAGCATAGCACAATTGCTGATTTGCACCAATCAACTTTCCAACTTTTTTCATAACCGTTGCTCCATCAGTCGTTATGGATACAATATCTTCTTTCAGGGATAATCCATGTTTCCCTAATTTAGATTTAAGCACTTCCACACATTTTTCGGCTGGCATACTTCCCGAGACATGTGTAAGTCCTATATTCCAAATTTCTTTTTCAGAATGAATATTTATATTTAAATAGCGTCTATTTCTTACACTTATCCATTCATCAAATGTAAGACTAAATTTTTCACCATTTACTTTTAATTGCATTAACTTGTGTTTCAAAGAATTGCGAACACCGTTACTGTAGTTTATAACAGTTCTTCTTATAGTATTAATCGATGTTGGTAGATTTTTAAAACCTCTGGCGGATAGTGATTTTCTTAATTCAGTAGAAGTGCAAAACACTCGAAATGGCAAACCATCTAATGCTGTCATTTTACTTATAATTTCATCCAAATTATCTTTTTTTTCAAAATAATCTAAAATCCCTGATGGCTTGGGCTTAGAAACTGTGCTTAAATTTGTATCTTCATCGCAATTAGATTCTTTCCTCTTTAACAAATTTGTATCATGTTTCGTTTTTAAATGTGTATGGAGTCCGCTTGTACTTCCTCCATTCACTTTAATAACTCTTGAACATTTTTTACATTGTGTCACCATATTCTTTTCATCATATAAATAATGAAACCAAACCGAAGTATTATCAACAGATTTTTTATGTTCTTTAAAGTTATTCTTATTCATTATTATGGGTTTATTAATTATGAGTATATAATAAATCTGAAAAATATTTTGAACCTTAAAGTATGATATGCAAATACAATGTGAATAAAAAACTCACCAATTTAAAAAAAATATCAAAATTTTTCGAAATAGTACACACTTTCTTCACAATTACAACCTTGTTTTCACAGATACGAATATCATACTACGAATCCTGCGCGTGTGCAGTATCGCTCTGAGCTGTAATAGGACAGTTTTGGCCCGCCTCCTTGGGTGATTTACATATTGATCACTTCTCTAGACTGTAAGATGCAACTGTATTCACGGTCTAATTCATTTTGCCCGTTAGGGAGACATAAAAACAAAAACGTATACTATTTTGCTATATTGGCGACCCCTGAACATATAGCGGAGACAATTTTAAAAAATTTCTAGTAAATACCAAAAAAACGGTATTTAAACTTGTAAATACCGGTATTACAAAATTGTACAAATGACTCAAAATCCCGGTATTTGGTATCCCGGTATACCGGTATTGCAACCACTAGTCGTACTTTTTCTTTAACAATAGTGTCGTGCCAGTCATCTATCTAACACCTTTAAGTTGAAAATTTTTGAATTGAAATAATGTGACTTCCGGTTTGCATCAGAAGTTCATATATAGTTAATTGTGGCCTCCTGTGCCTAAGTTTCCATATCTGATCTTGTCTTTCTTCTATCTAACTCCATTCTCCAGATTACGGACCGACAAACAAACAGACGGACAACAGTGGGAATTTATAAGTCTACAATTTTTTCAAATTACAGCCCAATTACCTTATCTCATTGGAAAACAAACTTTGTTAAATGATGTACAGTTGACAATTAGGTCACTTTCAGACAAACCACTCAGTCCTACCACTCAACAGTGTCCATATATCCTCATTAAAATTCTTATATTTTGAAGGTATGCTTTCACATGGACATTATAAAATACGTTTCCACTTCACGCCAACATTTAATATATAATTATAACACTTACGTGTTACGGCAATACAGGAGTAGAGTCTTGGAGAATGAACTCGTCCGCTAGCACTTTCAGTAGTGTAAAACTACCGTCCTCAGGCAGTCTATCAAATAATACAGGGATGAGCAACACGCGGCCCGTTAAACATGTTTATGCAGCCCGCCAAGCATTTCTAAAATTGAATTTATTTTATCGACTTTCTCCCATCAATATATTGTTATAAAATTAATTATAATAAAATGGTAGTACATACTAAACCAAAATAATTTTTTGTGACGAGTTACTCACTAGTCGGCGACTTGTTTAAACATGCAATACGAACGCGCCGCGTCTGTGCTTGTTTGTGTTTGCTTCTGTCACACAATCAGTCAGACTGGTAAGCTGTTAACTAGCAATTTTAGCAATTCTTGTGTTTCTTGAAAGACGTGAGTGCAATATTATTGTCAAAAAGGTAATATTAGAGTTTTTTTTATTCAAAATTAAGTTTTCCTACAGATTTTTTTAACTTTCAAATTTTTAATCCGTAATAGCATGTCGGAAAAGCAAACAAAAAAATGGAAGGTTGCGAATGAGCACAGGCATTTCCAAGAAAAGTGGAAATTTGATTATTTTTTCACTTTCGTCAAAGATAAAGCTGTATGCTTAATATGCTCAGAGACTGTGTCGACATTAAAAGAATATAACATAAAAAGGCATTACGATACAAAACATGAACAACAATATAAAAACTTAACAGGACAACTCCGGATAGATAAGTTTAATCAAATGGAGAAAAACTTGGGAAATCAACAGGCTATTTTTAAAAATCAAGCTATTTTAATCAAATACGGCAGTAAAGGTAAGTTTTGTTGTCAGTCAAATACTGGCAAAAAAAATATAACCCTTTGCAGATGGAGAGATGATAAAAGAATGTCTGACTGCTGTTGCAGAAATAGCATTTCCTGATAAAATAAATATTATTTCAAACATTAGTTTATCAAGATTCACCATTGCAAGGAGAATTGAAGACTTGTCCGAGAACATAGCAACAACGCTTCGTGAACGCATTGCAAAATTCGAATACTGTTCTTTGGCACTTGATGAGAGTTGCGATATTAGCGATACAGCACAACTGGCTATATTTATACGTGGTATTGACACCAAGTTTAATATTACCGAAGAATTGTGTTCACTGATTCCAATGCAAGGGACTACAACCGGCAAAGACCTGTACGATGAACTAAAGTCTGCGTTGGAAAATTTTTCAATTTTATTAGAAAAGATTATTGGTATATCGACAGATGGAGCACGGGCAATGTCAAGCATGGAGGTAGGAGTATCGGGAAGGCTATTTCAAGACATTAAGAAGGTCGCAGGAAGGGAAATATTCGTTAACCACTGCATCATTCACCAGGAAAATTTGTGTGCGAAAAGATTGAGTTTGCCAAATGTCACAGTACCAATAATTAAACTAATCAATTTTATAAAGTCGCGCGCGTTAAATCCCCGTGAATTTAAAGAATTCCTGAAAGGTTTAGAAACTGAATATGGCGACGTGGTTTTTAATACCGAAGTACGTTGGCTTAGTAGAGGTGCAATGCTAAAAAGAGTATACAACTTAAAAAGCGAAATACAATTGTTCTTGGATATGAAGGGATATGCCTTTCCTCATTTTGGTAATAAAGAATGGATGTGCGATTTTGGGTTTCTTATCAACATGACTCAGCATCTCAATGATCTTAATGTGGAACTTCAAGGCAAAGGACAGTTTATTCACAATTTGTATGATAAAATTCGGGGTTTTGAGCGCAAATTAAAATTGTGGAAACAGCATCTTTTGCAGAATAATGTGTCTCACTTTCCACATTTAAAAAAAGAAAACGTTACTACTTCTCAAAAATACGCACAATATATAGACATTTTAATCAACGAATTTCAATTACGATTTCAAATGTTCAAAGCTGAGAAGACAGCGGTTTCCATGAAAATGTTTTCCTCGCCATTTAACATCGATGTGGATACAGTTCCCGAAGACTTTCAAATGAAAGTGATTGACATGCAGAATAATACCGATTTAAAAAATGTATTTTTCTCACTAAACATTGAAAATTTTTATAAATCTTTTGTGAGCCCTGAGAAATTTCCGCTTTTGACGAAAAATGCAAAGCAAATGATATCTCTGTTAGGAAGTACGTATGTTTGCGAACAATTATTTTCAACCCTGAAATTAATCAAAAATGACCACCGATCGAGACTGAGTGATGCACGATTAGAAAGCTGCGTACGTGTAGCTACCTCATCAATTCCAGCTGATATTGATCAGCTTGTATCGAAAAAACAGTGCCAAATTTCTCATTAAAAATTTCAAGTAAATTCGTTTTTCTGTTTTTTCTTGTTTGTTTTTATTTTGCATTAAAATTTGTATATAAAATCTTTACTTTTTTTTAAATTTTATATTTTTTTATTCTAATGTTTATTATAAATAAAGTTTTGTAAATTATTAATAAGTGTTACTTTATGTGCGGCCCGCCAAAAAATTTTAAAATTTAAATTGGCCCGTTGATTAAAAAGGTTGCTCACCCCTGAAATAATATATTTTAAGATTTTCGAACAGTATTCTGACGGTTCCATAAAGATCAGTTTTTCTAATAATTTGAACAATGTTTCCAATGGTCCAACAGATTTTCCCTTTTTGAATGTTTTTAAAAAATTTTTTTGCATCATAGCGCATGGATGGGAAAAATAATTTTAAATTAAGCTTGTCATAGTAAAATAAGGCCGTAAAAGAGCCTAGTACAAGCATGAAATATAAGCTATGGTGAAAATAAGTATTCGAGTAGCAAAGGCTTTAACATCATGGGTTGAGCTGTTTGAAAGCTGTTATCCAAATCTGTGGGAGCTTGAGAGTTGGGGAGTTACATGGTGTAGTAGCAGAAATGTAGTGTGTCTCCCAAATGAATAGTTCTTTTTGCTCGTTGCAGCATTTCAGTAGTTTTGTTTTGCTCCAGAGAGGCTGGTAATCGTGGTCGAGCACTTTCTTTGCTAACTCTATAACTGGCCTGCTATTTTTGATGTCTTCTTGATGTTCAAGGATACGTGAACTTAATCTTCTGGCTGTGGCCCCTACGTAACTGGTTTCTTCACCTGATGGACATTAATGGTGCATTTCTTACCTGCCAATGTAGTGTAAAGGTTTTCACACAGATTGCTTTCAATGGCAATGTCAACTAACCCAAGGTCACTTTATAAATTATAAATTTAAGTTATTTCCTAAGGAAGGTCAATTAAAAAGACCAAACAGATTGAAGTAATAAACATTCACTGCAAATCTCACCTGTTACATTACTTGGCTTGTGCAGAATGACATGTTCTGTTATTTTTTTTACACAAATGGATTAATTACATTTATTCTGCAATTATAGAAGAACACAACTGTCGATATTGTTAAATTTATTATTGAAATTGAACAATGACCAGCTAATACTGCAAAGTACTGTTCAACTGTAAAAACATTCAGACATTACTGAATGCATCTATAGTTATTGTATACAATGATAGTGTCATTATCATAAACAATAACAATGAATTCTGAATATGTGACAACACTACACGTAGGAGCCCACCTGTTTCTAATGTCTCCCTGTCAAATATGATCCATAGACCTCAGATCATATTTGCTTAAGGTTCACATCATATCCCAACACAATCAGGAAAATAAAATTAATAAACATAATTTGAAATCAAATGTGTTGTTTAATTAATTTAAAATTAAAATCATCAAAATTCCATATTAAAATGTTATACAGGGTGGGCCAACAAAAACGAAACGTCAGAGTTATCGTGTTCGTCCAAGCAAATCGCTCAGACAGGTCGATTTTATTCTCAAGGGGGACATCTTTTGCAATAAAGTTTTTGCGATTCTGAATACAACAGACAACAAAAAATTTTAAAAACTCATTTATTTTTTTTTAACTAAACAAACATTTATTTCGGAAAAAAGTAACACAAACTATTAACAAACATAAAAAAAACCTTTTAAGCTAGATTTCAAATGCAAGGGGAAAAAATTTGATCATAAAATTAAGGCTGATAATGTGTTATCTGTTTGCAGATGTTCTTTTTTGTAGTGTTCACATTAAGCTTGACTACTTAGTGATTCAATCAGAATTTAGGATTATTATTTGTTTAATGTGAATTTTGTACAACATAATCGTTATGGTTTACACAATTGCTGAAAGGGTGGAAATAGTAACTCTTCATTTCAGAAATGGCGAGAATGCTCATCTTACTGCAAATTTATTTAATAAACGCTATCCAAACAAACACTGTAACGCAAAATACTTGGCTTGGTTGGTTCAAAAGTTTCAGTTAGTGGGTTCTGTGGTAACAAAAAATGCATCGTGAATGGACGTGAATGTCCAGTAAGAAACAAAGCGACAGAGATTGGGATTTTGGGGCAAGTTGCCGCGGACCCAACTTTAAGTACAAGGACGCTGGAGGTTGTGACTAGCATTAGCAGAACATTTATTCGCCAGATCCTCAAAGCTCACAAGTTTCATCCGCACAAAATTAATTTAGTTCACCAATTAAATGAAGATGATTTTGATCAGCGACAGCAATTCTGTGAAATTATGACAGAAAGGTTAAGAGTTGACGTGGATTATCTTTTTAACACGTTTTTCCAACGAATGCACATTTTTTTCTTTTTTAAACTCACTGGTTAATCATTACAATTGTTGATATTGTTCAGATAATATCCCAAGCATATTTCATGACGTTCATAGCCAAACTCCACAAAAGCTAAATGTGTGGGCCGGAATCTTTGGAGATCGACTACTTCGTCTTATTTTCCTAGATGGCAATCAAACGGGAGAAAGTTATTTAGATTTACTTGAAAATGTTGTACATCCATTACTTGTAGGTATCATCGAATATGACGACCGATACTTAGAAGATGGAGCCTCCCCGCATTATGCAAGACCAGTTACAGAGTTTTTGAACACGACTTTTTCTGGACATTGGATCGGACGTAGATGTCCTTTAGAATGACTGGCTAGATCCCCAGATCTTAGTCCTCTTGATTTTTTTCTTTGGGGACATTTAAAAAGTAAGATCTATGCAACCGAACCAAGATCTCTTGAAGAATTACGACAAAGAATTACAGATGAGTATTGTCAAATAACACCCGAAACTTTCCAAAGTGTAAGAAACCGTTTTGAGCAAAATTTGTATTATTGTATGGAGGCTAGTGGTGCTCAATTCGAACATTTATTGAATACCTGATAAATTTTTCTTATGTTTGTTACTTTATTTGAAATAGATGTTTGTTTAGTTAATAAAAAATAAATGAGTTTTTAAAATTTTTTGTTGTCTGTTGTATTCAGAATCGCAAAAACTTTATTGCAAAAGATGTTCCCCTTGAGAATAAAATCGACCTGTCCGAGCGATTTGCTTGGACGAACACGATAACTCTAATGTTTCGTTTTCGTTGGCTCACCCTGTATATACTAAGCTGAGGTATCCAGCTTTGCTCAGAAAAAATGATACATTAATGTTTAATAAAGTTAATGTATGCTCAAAATCACAATATGCATGGTTTGGCTCATTTGAACAAATTTGTGATAACCAGCAACCTTCATTCAGCATGAAGTGACTGTGTGATAAAAAAGAGATTTCAATCTGCCATATTTTTCACCCAGAGTTGTATTACCAAACCAATTCAATTTTTCCAATAAAACTAGCATGTTCAGTGTTCGAAAAATAATGGTGGTCAATATATGTTAGAACTGGAATTGCTGATAATAGTGTTTCTTCATAGTTCTACATCAAATTTCCCAGATAAACAAAATTTACAATAAAAATTACAATGAAATTGAATTTCAAATATACACCCACAACTGCCGTAAATGATCAGGCTAAATTTGTATATAATGATTATAAATTAGAAATGAGTTTGGCACTAGAGTGAGGCGTTAGGTGCCATCTCGTATTAAAATTAATACTTATAATATTTAATTAATTGATTTAGATTAAACTGGAAGAAAACTAGATTAATTAATTAAATATTATAATGTGTATATTTGCTTAATATATCGGGTTTTGTTTGTTGTGTATATTTGAAAACTTCAAAATTGTACTTTCTTTTCTAACTTTGGTACTTGAGATTTTTAATGAAATTGCACAGTGAATGCATCAATTCAATATTTTCTCCTAGAAATTTATTGCATTATGTCACTGACTCATTTCAAGACAAAATGTGATTGTTTTAAACTTTCCTAACCCATTCTGATTTTCCCCAGACACTGTAATTCTAGAGAGATCACATACTTGTAAAATTAATTTGAAATTAGTTAAATATACTGAATATATCAAGAGACTTTTGTAGAAAACTAAAGAGTAAATCTTCAAAATGCAGTTCAGAAAACACAAACTCTGTATAACAAAATAAAACATCCAATGTAATGTAACCATCCAAAAACAATTTTATGTCAAAAGAAATTCTGGAACACACTACAGCTTGAACCCCACACCAAATATCACATAAAAAGAAAGTAAAAACACATTGAGTGCAGCATTAACAGTTTTTTTTAATTTTCGCTAGCACTTTCAACAAACTTTCAATGCTGCACTCAGTGTTTTTATTTTCTTTTTACGAAATTCTGAAAATCTGACCCAAGTAAAAATAACAATGGTCATACATTCAGTGACCTTACACAGTAGCTGAATAGATAAAACCATTGAACACTGGTAGTTGGTTATGGATTTGCATCTGGCCAAAAGGCTGGACTAACACTTAAATAGGGGCCAATTTCCCATAAAAGCCCTCCTGGAAGGAGGCATCATCCTTCAGCAGATAGCCCATGATCACATTGCCCTAACCAAATAAACCAAACCATACATTCATTAATGCATACATTTTGCTCAAATAACAGCCCAACTAATCAAATTTCATTTCATCAACTTTCACCTATTAATGACTAACATATTGTATTCAAATAAATCTTAAGTTCACTTCACATCCACCAGCATCTGGACAAAACTTCCTATTCAGGCAAAGACCTGATGTAAACTATTTATTCTAGCAAATGATATAATAATTCTATCAAAACTTATAAAATTCAATGATTGAATGAAATGAAAAGTAGCCTATGTCTTTTCCAAGATTATCTTGAACTTGTATAATGATTATATGTATAAAGTTTCATAGCAAATTGGTTCAGCCATTCTCACATGATAAACAAACAGACAGAATTAAATAAATATATATATATGAGAAGGGTAATGCAAACATTGAAAAAATGCTGAAAAGAGCTATTGCTCACTTTCCCAGCATTAGAACAAGAAGTCAAGGAGAACTTTAAGAATCGGTAAACTTGTTCTGGTACTGTTATGTTGGAGTAATTGTGACACTCACATTTTACCAGCATACACTTTTTCTTATGCTTGATACACTTCAGTGTCAAACCATGTTGGCGGCACTCCAAAAGAAAATTTAATTGTATACATTCTTTGTGGCAACATTCTTTTGCATTTAAAAGTGGAAAGAAATATCTCCTTGAAGTTTCCGTGGAGTATGAAAGAAATTATCATTTGGTCACACCAGATTTTTATCGGATAAAAGTTTAAGATCAGTGTCTTTTGGTGTTAATAAAGTTTTGAGTAAAGCAATCTCAGAAATACACTTCTCCCAGTAATACTGCACACCTAAGCCAATCAACAAAGAGCAAAATGAAGTGAAACAATTCCTTTTAAAAGAGAACTTTGGGAATCAAATAACTTTCACAATTACACTAGGATATAAAATTTAAGTAATAACAAAAGCTTAAACGGAGTAATCTTGTTGAATTATGTTGAAAATCTCCATTTAAAAAAATATTTAAGTTTAAAAGGCACTATAATATTAGCTTCAAGTTAAAATTTTGTATGGTGCCATCTGTTAAGCAATGTTATTAAAAAATGGCTTTTATATTGTTATTACAAAAAGGCAACAAAGACTTAAATTTGAAGTAAGTTTTTAAAAGTATTATGTCAATAAAGAGTAAAATTTTCATTAAAAATGACCCCACTTGAGATATGACACATGACCCCTCTCAAGCTTCATACTTCAAAATTTAATAGCATCAATGCCTCTTATATACAAATTACCATTCCAAATTTTATTTCTTAATCTTTACCTCACCTAAGATATTAAACAAAATAAATAACACCACACAAAAACCCCCTTTTTTACCTTTTTCGGCTCAGAGGTCTCAAATGTCAAGGTTTGCAAAAATCTGAAGTGTCAAACTTGACAAATTACTATACTTTCCTGTTTTTTGTTATAACAGATGTCAAAATCTCTTATAAAATCTGATGACATCTGTTATATTTTAAACGTAGACATGAATCAATATGGTAAATGGTCAAGTAAATGAGTTTGATTTCTCTGCTTGCAGTGAAAACACAGTGTCTTAAATTAATCTATTCCTTACCTAATTTATTAATATTTGAGATTCAGAACTAAAAATAACATTTATTATTATTTACAAATTTTTTCAAAATTAAAAAAAAACCTAGACAAACTGCTTATTAACGAATGAGAAATAATATCTGATTGTATGATTAATCAAAAAATATCAAACAGACAGAAGTGTAATGACAATTTTGGTTATTTCTTTTGATATCACTCATCAAAAAAGCTTTATATTATGTACTAGTACAGGTACTCCTCATTTTATGACCTATCTGCTTAACAACCACTCGCACTTAAGACCAATTGAGTTTCGACCTGCAATTCGGGGAATCCCCTTTCTCAGCTTGAGTGTCAGTCAGTGGTGAATGGTGACGTGCACTAAGCGTACTATAATAGGCTTACACGTACTATAATAGGCTTACACGTACTATAATAGGCTAATAGCATACTATAATAGTATTTTTATGAATAAATTTGAAGTTTGTTGCATAATTTGTATAATTTTACAACAATCCTATATTCCCAGCGCAAGCTCTTTGCTTATCGACCAATTCGCTTAACGACATAGTCATTGGAACAGAACTCCGTCGTAAAGTGAGGAGTACCTGTATATGCAAATCTCATTAATCACTCAAAAATTTAATTCTCTGAATGCATTTTCAGAGAACAAAATAATTAAAAACTTATCATTTTAACTCCTAAAAATTGGTTTCTTACATCCATTCGAAATGGTTGTATTCAGTGGTGTCACTAGGAGATGCAGACCGTACTAAATGATGCCAAAATGCACACACAAAATTTTTGTACAATGTTTCAGCAGACACTTATTTTTTTTTAAATATTGCTAGTTATTTATGCCATTACATTCAGTAATACATGAGAATTATGACTTACAAGTAACATTTGTATGTACAAACAAAACAAACATTATTAAGGATACCGTCTAGTGTGGTAAGAAAGAATGATGTGACACTGACCCTAGTGATTCTACTGGTTGTATTATTGTATATTGTTCTAATTAAAACATATTTAATGAACTATACAAAATTTAATGGAGTTTAATTCAAGTATAATGATTCTAAGAATTATTTCTTGGTTTTGTAATAGCGGCTTTTTTTGCTAACACCTACAACAGATGTACACATTAATATATTTTAAAGTCAAGCAGCTGTTTTTTAGGTTACCAGAATCACATTTTTAGTCATTTTGAAAGCTGCTTTGATATATTGACTAAATATATCAAGAATACTTTCTGATTGAAAAACCAGTTTTCCAAACTATCATGTGTTATATCAGATATAGAATATTATCTTCAAAGAACAATGACAAATTAGCATAAGTTTTAACAAAAACATGAACATGTATTATATTTGAGATGACATGTCACGTCAACCAACAAATAGGTGAGTCAAGTAACCCCAAATGGTAGAAAAAAAGGAACACAATTTAAAATTTGTTTAACAAAAATCACTAAAATTACAATAAATGTAATCTCGTTTTTAAATTAGCATTCTGAAAACATAATATATTATAAATGACCTTAGTTTGTTTCTCATATGATCAATATTAAGCAATATACATATTGAATCAGTTTATTTATGTATATGTTTCTATACAACAGATTCTTTTATCCAACTTATACATACATACATAAATGAAAATAATTTTCATTTATATCTATTGAATCCTGTTTAAAATTTTTCATTTTTAAATATGAGAAACTTGCTTAATCAAAATATCATTATTTGTAAATAGAAACAGCAATATTTAAGTTATATTTCTGTTTACAAGAAAAGCTATTTCAATAATAATTGAAATAGCCTTTCTTATTCACAGTAACAGAGCTCTCAACTTGTGATTTTGAAAAGAGCCGATATCATAGCCAAAAAGTCTGACATCTGCCCAAACAAACTGCTGGTAGCCAAAATTTTAACCAAAATATAGTGATTTTGACAATCTAGTGCAAGGTGTACAGAAATGATAAAATAAATTAGATGCGATATTTGATCATTTTTCACTCATTATGCTAACAGTGTAGTGTAGAAGAGAGTTTCCCTAAATATAGAATTGAGATCCCCAAGTGGGGTCACCAATTCTTCTTATGTGGCTGCGTAAACACTTTTTTCATAAACATTATTCTTCCTAAGTGGAGGTATTAGAAAACGGTAACCAGAATAATTGGCAAAAAAGCAGACAAATGCCAAACATCAAGCACACGCGGACAATCCACTTTTCAAATGGGACATTGCAATTTTCAACACGCATGTCAAGTGTTGAAACCAACAATTTGACGTTATCGACGACATTCCAACCTCAAATACAAAGTTCTTAGCAAGATGGATTTCATTCAAATGTCGCGCCAATTACCCATAATTCATCAGAAAGCAGCAGTCAACATATCTGTCAAGTGCAGAGTGTGTCAAGTCAGCATTGAAAATTGGAACGTCCCAAAAGATTCGGTCTACGCATCCACAAAACACAGTCGAGAGCTCTGCAACAATATACTTTTCTACAAGTTCACAACAATGAAAATAACTATGTACAGGGAAAACGAACATCAGAATTACAAACCTCTTTTATTTTATTTCTTCTCTCTCTGGTCACGGGATCGGAAGGTTCGCCGCCGCGAGTGCCAGGTCCTCCCGGATGATCTCTGATAATGTCGTTACCTATTAAATTTGCAGTGTCGTCAGCGGCGTTAGATATAATCAATTCGTTGCGAGCGTCTTTCGAACGAACGTTCCGAGGAGGAGGAGAAGAACTTTGCGGTTCATTATATTGAGGTTTTTCGACCTGTGCCTTGTCTTGGTTCTCTTTCAGATTTTTCTGTCTTTCTTTTTCTAAATCCTGATGAATTTTCTCGATTAACTTGGCCCTGTCGACCAGTCTATGAGGATCGTTATTGTTGACGTCATTATGCCTTAGAACATTACCTTCTTGATCTTGAGGAGGAGGAGGTAAAAGAAGATCTGAACCAGCATCTCTAATGTGCATGTATGCCGAATGGATTGAACTAGATCGGAATTCGGGTAGGAAGAACACTGTTCCGATACATATTGTTATAAAACTAACGAGAATCAGTACAACCACGTATTTCTCACGTAACCGTAGAGTTTTCCTTCCGGTGGAAATGATTGGAATCCCATTTACATACCTTTGATAAGTAGGTAATATAGATGTCGTCGCCATTCCGAAAGACGACAGTCTCGACGTCAGATCTTCTACTCATCTCATTCCTTTCTTCCACACTTCGTTATTGGGGGAAAAAAATAGTTTTAAATTTTTACGTTATTATCAACATTGTTTATTACATATTTATCGATTTTTGTTGTAGATAAATAATATAAATTAATATTAAATATTTGTTTATTTTAAAATAATAATAATTATTTTTTTTAAATGAAGGCTGATATTTTAAATTGAACGCCCGGATTGCCGAGCGGTCGGGTGGAGAACTATTTCTCTAGGGAATCCGGAATTGAAACCCCGATGATTTTTTTAATTTTTCGGGAGGTGGACCACCTCCCGAAAAATTAAACGGGTCCTGGATATGTCGGACCCCGTTCCTCACTACTTGGACACCAGACACGTGGACAATCTGTCGAAGGGAGGTACCTCCGGAAAGATTTTCTATGGGAAACTAGCCCCTATTTAAATATGGCTAGCCCGTTGACGAGGCGCGATCCACGACCTACTATCGATGTTCGGTGGTTTTATCCACTCGGCCACTGGTGGCCGGCACTAAGAGGACTTTTTCAGACTCATCATGGGTTTGGCTAGATCTACATTGATAGAGACGGACACAGAGAGCTTGCTTGATCTTATCAGGGATGGGCAACCTTTTACTATGTAAGGCTTTTACTATGTAAGCGCGCATTTCAAAACTTCTGAACTGATGCGGGTCGCATATAAAATAAAAGAGGGGAAAAAATGCCTGTAAATCAAAATTATTTATTCGTATATAATTATAAATTAGAATAGGTATACTTAATTTAGTTTCTGGAACTGACGTAAACTTAACATAGCGGAAGCATTTGGTTAAATATTAGTCACTGCAAGTTTTAGTTTCGATGTGAGTCTGTTAGCCGGTTTCTTGTTTTAAATTTTACTAAATTCATTGCGGAAAAAACTATTCACATACATAAGTTGTAGAAAATAACGTTTGAATTTTTGCTGCGTGTTTCCTTAAGCGGGAAATTGATATATTTTATGCGACGCGGGCCGCAAAAAAATATTAATGATGCCCGAGAGCCGCAGGTCGCCCTTTCCTGATATATATCATAAATTTAGTTAACCCACAGCGGGAGGCGGCAGAGAGAAGTAAGTTGAAATCTGGATTAACCTACCCAAAAATATTCCCACGTCAACCCGGACTCGAACGCAGTTTTCCGAAAGTTGTAGACTAATGCCACAACTCGTTCATCACTTTAAAAAAACTAATAGTACCGTCGAATCATAAATTTATCATGGATAGTAGGTAAATGCAAGGCAGATGAAAAGAAGGATAAATTGGCGCTACGCCCTGCTTTCCTTCGTCTCTAAGCCTGGGGCCCAGACTTTTATAGGGGCGGAATTTTAGCCAAGAATTTGTACAATAAAATTTAAAAATCTTGAAAATCAATTAACTTGATTTTAAAAGGATAAAAGAAGAGAAAGAAATATGTAATAAACTGAATGTTACGTCAAAAGAAGGGATAGAGCCTAGAGGGGCCCAAAAGACTTCTAAAACGTCTTGGGTTCCTCTAGGCCTGGAGTCTGTAGTTGTTTCGCTTTCCTCAACCTCCATGAATGCATAAGTAGTAAATTTGTGACAGGGCATCATTCATGATTTTTATTTTTCATTTATTTTATCTATTAAAGACATCTCATTTTTAGAGATTGTGAATCATTTCAAATATTAATTTTCTGGAATAATGGACAAGTCTTCAGAGTCCCTAATTAATTTTTTAAACACCAGATACTAAAAGAACTGACTTTACAGCCAAGTTTAAATTTATCCATTAATGAGGTTGACCATGATGCGCACGAAGTAAACAAATTCATGTATCCTAAATTCCTATATGCATAACAGAAACGGCCGGATCAACGATACTTAAAAGCGTCATCTTGCCACTCCGGAGGTTGCGGATTCGAGAGTTATCAATTTAAATCCGAACAGAATCCTCAAAAATTTCGATTGTTAGTTTCACCCGAATATGTTGGGCCTAACTAGAAGCCTGGTCAAACTCACGACGGACTCTAGACACGGGAAAAAGTCCCGCTTACTTCCGTAGAACTTTAAAAAGTGTATTTTTTGAAACTCTTTTCGCCTAGTGGGCACGAAAAAAGCTTTTTTAGCAAGCCCATTATGGGTTTGACCTGGCCCGAGAGACAGGGCTCGACATATCCGAACGGACCACCCCCGAAAAATTCCTGGGGATTTTTCGGTCCGTCCGAATTACGATCCCGGGTCTCCCAGCGCGGTAGGAAATATTCGCAAAAAAAAAAAAAGCGTAATAAATAAATAGTATTTATTTTAGAGACAAAATATTTTAAAATTTCTTAAAGAAAGGTTATGCAACATATTAATAATTATGCACATAAATATATTATTTTTTAAAATTATAGTTATTTAAAATAAAATATTTAAAAAATAATAATAGTAAAAATTAAGAATATCGATACTAGCGCCATTAGGCGCCAAAATTATAGCATTGTGATAGAACAGACGATATTTTGGTTGGTATCTCTAGTTTATTGTTCTTCAAAGTAAACATTTATTAAATTAGAACATTTATAAATGTAAGAAACGTAGTAACTGCGAATATAATTAATATTTTTGAAAATTTTCGTGTAGATTGTCGGAAAATGGAAATTATAAACGAATCTAAGTTTAATGACAACTTTGATGTGGCCTTGTTTATAAGTGATGATAGATGTTCGGTTGAAGACGATGGCGACCAGGAAGGGCTTGATTTGTATACTGATCTGCTAACGACGGAATTTCACGAAAATAAATTACATAATGAAAAGGTAAAGTTAAAACTTTGATATTTAAGTAGGACGATAATATATAAATTATAATATCGTCTGCTTAAATACGTATAGGGTGGCGCTCCTATTGCCGACCGCTTCTGGTAGTCGACTGAAATCCGTCCTTCGGAGCGGGTTTAGGTGAGCTATCTTTATGGGAAGCTTCGTAAGATGGCCCCATTTTTGATGGCATGTATGAATAACGGGTTGCCTCTCTGGTGGCGATGGGGAAAATCATTGTGCAACACTCCTTCTGGTAGTCGACCACTTGGTGAAGCATTCTTGGGTCTTTAGGAGGTAATGTAGACTCTATTTTGGGTGCATGTTTTCTACAAAATGCATATTATTGAGCTTGCATATCCTTTTGCATTTGTTGGGTTCTTGATGAAGAAAACCCAGTTGTCAACCAGCATAAATGATTGTGTGACTCACTGGTTGACTACTGGGTGAATGGCCAGGATTAAATTATTTTTTTCATAATGTAAACAAAGGATTAATAAAAAATATTTTTTTCGTGACAAGTATAGAACAAACTTTATTTTCATATATATGAATTTTGGGGGATACTATAGATTACCACCTATGGAATTTTGGGACTTTGAGTATATTTCTGAACTGAGGGGACTGAGACGAGTTAAACAATACCCTACTTTTGGACCGGAGACGAAAAATAAAAAGTTATCATACTTTTTTCCAGCAATCACGAGATGATAGGGAGTCGCGTCGCTCTCTCTGCTAAGTCGGCCTCGCTATTGCAATTGGGAGTTGTGTCGCTTGCCGTTAAAATTGCCTTTAGTAGACATTTTCCCCCATTTTTTTTACTTTGTTCAAGAACTACCGTGAATCAATAACTAGTGACGTTTAGCAAATGGCGGCCTGCCGATGGCTCCCCTCCGGGAGGTCAGTCGGGAGCACGAACAGTGGGAACAGCCACCATGTTCGCTGCCATAAGTAACATTAACTGAAATTGCAATCGCGCAATGATCGGAAGTCGCGTCGCTCTCTCCACTCTTGTATCGAGTGTTTAACCCTACTGGAGATCACCGTAGTCCAACGTCATAGTTTGCAGACTTTATCGCAAGATGGCATACTAGCAACTATGGTGTCATCTTCATGAGAGCATTAAAAAAGTATGATAACTTTTTTATTTTTTGTCTCCGGTCCAAAAATAGAGTACCGTTGGACTCGTCTTGGTCCCCTGAGTTCAAATATGTAATCAAAGTTCTGAAATTCCATAGGTGGTAATCTATAGTACACCTGAATTTTGCTTTTTGTGTCACTATATGTTGTAATAAAAAATATTATAAAGTCCAAAACAGCTTTAAGTGGTCGACTACTAGTGCCATTATCTTATATATTTTAAGAATTTGTTTGAATTTTATTATAAAACAAAATATCTATATATATAACCCATTTAACAGGTGTCCGTCCTTCCTTCTGTCCGTCCGTCCCGTAACCGTTTGATAACCGACACTAGAGGCGCCCCTTATCGTGTGTCATATTTCAAACATTCAAATTAAATTAACAATTTTAATTATTATTTAAATTAACAATATAAATTATTATTATTCATTTGGCCAATACATTATTATTTGGTCAATATAACAATATAAATAATTCAGTATATTTGTAATAGGAATTTATTACTGTCACGGAATGCCTGTAATGTTCACTAGGGGGCGAATAACGAAAAACCGGATAGATTTGAACCACTACGATAAAACGATAAGTGAAATAGTTAAGCTAATATCTATATATATAACCCATTGAACGCGTGCCTGTCCGACCGTCCGTCCGCGTAACGGTATGCCAAAAACGGGCACTAGAGGCACCTGTATCATGTATTATATTTCAAACATTTAAATTAACAATATAAATTATTATTTAAATTAACACCCACTAGGGGCGCCCTAGCGAATGTTACCAGCGAAGGTAAATAAACAAATTAAACTATTTTAAAGTATTTATAGAATGTTTAATAACACTAATGATTTTTAATTATCATAAAATTTGTAATGAACGCCCACTAGGGGGCGTCCCGGGCTCCTAGTATATATATATATATATATAGTTGAATATCAATAGATTATATTACATAAAACTCATAAATATTTTGCAAAACCTGAAAATAAAAGATGCATGATTTAACACTTACTGTGCTAGAAACATAATATTTTGTTTTCCACATTCCTTTGCAAAAAACAAAAAACATAATATTACGTTTCTCAATATATCCTGTTATTTCAAGCTTCAAAACATAACATTACATTTTCAGCAATGAAAATATGATTTCTTTGTGTATTTTAGTGTGTCTGTTAATAAATAGTGGGCACTATTTATTCACAAATTTGAAATATAAGCGATTTTGTCCAACCGTGATCATTGTCTGATTTGGAGTTTCGTCACCATATTTTGCAAGTGAATATCGAGTTGTTTTATTTTTTATATATGAGCTAAGATATAGATCGAAAACGTTTGTTACATTAAAAAATCTCTCAGCGAACATTAAGGTGTTGGTTTAAGTTTTTTATTTAATTCTGCTGGGTACGGTTGTGATTTATATGAGCTAAGTTTAGATATGGCACATTAACGTACTAACTAACAATTGTTTGAATTTATTAATAAAAAGTCAATAAATATAGTTCGGATTATATTGATTTATCTGACGAAAATATCATAATTATGATTTAGGCCTAACTGAGATCGAAAAAATATAAATAAGCCACGTAATTTCGTTATTATTTTAAACCTGTATAGTTTATATGATATTACATAATTTATATACTTTTTAGATATTATTAATACAAAAGTTGAATTCCTTTATTTCTGAAAGTGCTAATGCCATCTTATGTACTGTACATTTGCCGAACTGACTCAATTACGAAAAACAGTCAGAAAAAGTCTACTAATAATATTGTTACAGTATATCATTATTATGAATAAATTCATCAATGTAATATATATTTCATACATAAAAATACAAATTTTAAAGCTATATTGCAGTTTTTAATTTTTTTTTCATTGTATCTTTATCTCTAAAACAAGTCCAAATAACATTAAAGCATAATACATAAAAATAAAGCCCACACACATCAAAATTGAATATTGTACAGATAAATGTTTCCAATATTTCAGTAATATAACAGTATATTCATATAACAGTTCAGAAACTGTTTTTACTTTTTACATAGCTTTAGTCAATCATTTTTTATTTTCAGTAGAAAATACTGTAAAATCACTTACTGTATTTTACGGACTATAAGACGCACTTTTTTCTTTGAAAAATTGCCTCCAAAATTCAGGCGCGTCTTATGGTCCATAGCATTTTATAGGTATTTTTTTAAAAAATTGCTTAAAAATTAAGGTGTGTCTTATAGTCTGTAGCATCTTATAGTTCGTAAAATACGGTAAATCAGTCAGCACACAAATAAGGAACTAGGTCAACTGGACCAGCACCGTAAGTGTTAAAAAAATGAATTGTGCAATATGAAGAATTTTTCATATGTAACCAACATAACCCATTTCAAATGAAACATGTTATGTTTAGTTATAGGTTCCATTACTAACGTAACAAAGGCTTGCTTATCCTGCTGTATTAAAGTCTTTTTACTAGGCCAATGGGTGATCCATCCCTTCTATTTGATCATCAAATAACTGGTATTACTTACAGTTCTGAGTTTGATAAACAACTAATTGCTTTAAAATTCCCCTCAGCATTGTCTCCAAGTAAAAGGGTTATATGATTTTCAGATGGTTTATAGCCAGATTGTTTTACTACTTGTTACCAAAAAAGTTTTAGACAGCATTTTTTTCCAATAACCATCACATTGAAAATTGACGATTATCAGTTTTCTTCAATTATTTTTTGTAATTCAGCAGGAAATTTGGATGCTACATCTACATTTGCACTTGCAGTGTCTAGATTACTTTATAACATTTTCCATTTCTACTCTAGATTAAATCTTTTAATTATTGGGTTGTTCAGAAAGTAATTTTGTTTTTTCCATAGAAAAGTAAATGCAATATTCTTATACTAAATAAATATTTTATTGAATTATATATTGACCATTTGGTCAAATACCTGTTGTCATTGTTTCTGGTAGTAGCATGATTTCACATTCATAAAATTTTGATCGTTGTTTACAAAAAACTGATCCAAGTGATTTTTGACTTTGTCATTTCAAGTAAATGTCTTACAGTTAAAAAAAATTTGTATAGACTGGAACAAGTAATAATCTAAGTGTGCCTGATCTGGCAAATATGGTCGGTGTGATAACACATCCCATCTAAGCTATAACAGTTTCTGACGAGTTACCAAACTTGTGTGAAATTTGGTATTATCATGGTAAAACACTACACTTTGTTTGTTGATCAATTCTGGCCTTTTCTGTTTGATGATATTACTCAATTTGTTTGCTTCATGGCAGTACACTTTCAAATCAGTTGTTAAATTGTCTGGTAAAAGCTCAAAAAAAAATTCCTTTAAAATCCCATTATAGAGAGCATCTCCCTTTAATAACATGTGGAACCCATATATCGAGCTTTGAAACGAAACCAATTCGTTTTAAGTAATAATAAACGGTTCAGTTTAACAGATTTAATCTCGTAGTGATTTCATGTGTTGTTATACGGCAGATTGCTTCAATCTGTACCTTTATTTTGTTTTCATTGGTTTCAAATGGCCATTCAGAATGTGGTGTATCTACAATATTAAAATTGCCAGAATGCAATTTTGTAAACCAGTTTTGGCACTGTCTTTCTCTCAACACATCTTCTCCAAACATGCACCACAATTTGTTTCTTGTTTGGACAGCATTTTGATTTTTTTAGTTATAAAAAAGCAAAATATGCCGAAAATGATGCTTTCGATTTTCCATATTTTATGGGTCACCGAAAAAAAACAATTGTACAGAATCAAACAAAATTTTTTACAAATAAGCCTTAAAATGTCAGCTGTCGAAGTATATAATGAAAATGTGGTTTAAAATAAAATTGGCTGGTAAAAATACATCTAATTCCTCTAGTAATAAAAAAACGAAATTACTTTCTGAACAACCCAATACTTCCAGTTTAATGTCTGAAATAATAAAAAAAAAATTTTTTTAAAAAATAGAAAATTTTTTTTAAAATTTTCTATTGTAACATCACTATTTAGCTTAGTCATGACAAGAGATAAATATTTGTCAATGTAAGTAAATGAAAAAACAAGTAGTTTGTTATTTGTAACATGAATAAAACATCCATTCTTACTTTCAATGGTAAGAATTGAAAGTAAGACTCAGTTTTCATCTGTATGAAAACTGAGTCTTGTAGTAATCTTTTAAGTGGCAGAAAATGATAGAAGACCAATGGTAATCAAAATTTTGAATGCATAATTTAAGAGTTGGTTTCAATTAATTTAACTGCAATTATATCTGATATAAATTTCATTCCTTAATACTCTTCAATTATTGCTGGTTGTGTGTATAATTTTGAGTATACATTAGCCTTTTCTAACTACTACTACTTAAGATATAATTTATATGTTAGGTTAAAATTAATGAATTTTTTAATGCATTGTATTGATGAAGTTTTTATTTTAATGTATTTTTGTTTTATGATTTTTTAAGGTTTCTGAAGACTATCAAAAATTAGAAGCAGAAAATTTAAAATTACAAGATCAATTAAAAGCCATAACCTCCAATTTAGAAATATTAAAAAAACAGAATATTAAATTGAAATATAATATTTCTTCATTATATAAGACTGCTAAAGAAGAAATTGATAGAAAAGATTTATATATTCAAGAGCTTAGAGAAAGGTATTATCAAATTTCCTAATGTGCAGTCTAGAATTTAATAAAAATTTTTAGTCGTAATATTGAAAGAATGTTCAAATTTTACATTTATAATTTTTTCCTGTTTGTTTATGCTTTAACTTTATTATTTACAAACTCCATGCCAGTTTTACCAAACCACTAGTTGTTACATTTATTGTTACTATATATTCCAATGTGCACTAATATTATTTGACAAAATTAATGTCAATTCCATCTATACATCTTTGGTTTTCAATGTTCATATTTCTTTTCCCTTGATAACTTAGAAATCTTCTATTATGGACTTTTACATTTAGTCTCCAGATTGCATTTAAACATATAAAATTCATTTTAAATGATAATGCTTTTCAATATTTCTTTTTTCTTTCTTTGAGATCAAAAATTTCTAAATGTCTCTATTTTTCTGATTGGTAAAACTTTTAGAACTGTTTTTGCACAAATTTTTTATATTGTTAATTCACCATCAAAATTCTTCTATTTCTCAATGTTTAGATATAACTTTTTATACTCTGCACCAAACTGTATTCTCATCTCATTTTTATTTGTTAGAGTATATGCTTAATCTTTTTGTCCATTTATTGTCATTAAAATCTTTCTTATTGAAGAGAAGAAAGATTTTAATGAAAATATCACAATATTACTTTAATATTTTAACAATATATACACCTAATTCTGTTTTTACACAATAGATTGGTTTCCGAAAATTGTGTAAAAAAATAATTGTATATGGAAAATGAATTATAGGAACATAAATTTCATTTGAAAAAAAAAGACATAAAGAATTAGTGCCATAAAAATTGGGCAGAATATGTAATGTGAGTTATACATAAGATTTTATTTGTTGTCACTTTCTGATAATAAATGTGCATGATTGCAATATCACTGCTACCATTAAAAATGCTTTGGTTATTGTGTTCTTTGTCCAGAGGTGAAGTTCTGTTAATTCCTGAACAATGTTAGCAGTAAAGTCTTGTGGACTTATAAACGAATTCAGTTATTAATGGCTGGGTTCATATTGTGGCTAGGCTTTTATATAATTCTCTATAAGACAACATTAACAATTTCAGATCATGTTGAAACATTAAAGCTCATTCCTCATTAGGTTATACTTCACAGATTATTATTTTTTTAAATCATATTAAATCAAAATCATATAAAAGAAGTTTGTGTAAAACAGAATTAGGTTTAGTTTATATTCTGTATTACTATCATGTCTTTATGCATATAACTTGCAGATTATCCATGTTTAAAAGTGAAGTTAAAAAGTGTATGGGTTATGAAATTGGGTGATGTATATGCCAATTTTAAATTATAATCAGGAACTCACACCTATGTAATAATGGCTGCTTCCATGGGTGTGGGATTTATAGTGGGCTGTTGTATGTGAAAGTTTTATTTTTGTTTGTGGGTTATATGCACAAAAACATAATAAATAAATTTTTAGATGGTACTGTTATTGAAATTATATTTATATCAAACAAGTATAATTTGTTATACAGTAGAGCATCGATTATCCGACCCCTGATCAACCGTCACATCGGTTAACTGACCGTGTTCTGGTTGGCAAATTCAAATGTCCGCTAGTGATGTGGCGCTACAATATTTGGCTAGGTCTTGGCTATTTTAATATTATTTTTGTTACATTTTTGCATGTTTTAGCTGGAAACACTGGTTCGACCATGAAAGGGAGGCCAGTATTTAAACCAGGCTTAATTTTCTATTTTTTCTTTATTTCTGTATTTATTTTGTGCAAAATAAAGAAATAATTTAACGATGACTATTATTTTAAAAAAAATTTTGTTTGGCTTAACATTGATGAAAATTCAACGCAAAGTAGGTTAATAGCGATATACTAATATGCTTATTACGTGGGATATACTAATATACTAATACACTATACAGGTATACCTTGCCTTACATCAGTAATTGGTTCCAGGAGAGGTGACGTAAGTCGAATTTACTTGTGTAGTTACGACATAAGTCGAAACTATGGTGGAAAACGTCAATAATGAGCACTTAAAGACCGCTAAATAAGACGACAACACAGAAACACAAATGTTTTCATGTTTCGTTCTCTAGGATTTATGATGATTATATTTACATTTACTGTAAATGTACATATTTTAATATGATTTTATGTGCTTTTAATGCTTTTCTAATGATATTACGACTTCAATATTTGTGGCGATGTAAAGTTGAATAAAATGACTTAAACTTGATTTTTATTTTTCCATATACTTTTTTGACAAATGACGTATAATCAAGAACGACGTAACTCGAGGTATACCTGTACTAATAATGTATTTTTTCATACTTTTTGGTTATCTGTTTTTTCAGTTATTCGACCAACCTCAGTCCCCAATTGAGTCAGATAATCGATGCTCTACTGTACTTATATTGTTAGAAAATCAGGGAAATACTTTGTGCCATCAAAATCTAGTAGCATGTAATTAAATTTTGCATTTTATTCTAATTTTTTAATACTTATTTATGTCTGAATGCATTAATAATTTTTATTTATCAATGCAGATTGGTCTTGTTATTGTCTTTATAAACTTGTACAAAGTGTAAAGTTTTAAACTGACTCTTCAGTTCTTATTGTGCAGAAATCACAATCTTCTCCAATATTTTTTAAGACCTTTAAATGTGCTATTTTCTCAGAACTGACATGCAAATTCTATACCTACGTTTTTTTTATTCATTCTTATTTCTTTATTGTATTTCATAAAACACAACAATTTCTAATTTATACAAAAAACAATTTCTGTTTTTGACCATTTTAATATTGCTATGTATATCAATATCATATATATAATGAAATATTAGATAGATGAAATTCGAGACCAGATATGGAAACCTTAGGGGCAGGAGGCCTCAATTAACTATATACAAACTTTCAATGCAAACTGGAATTCATGTTTTTTCAATTCAAAACGTTTTCCTGAAAGCAGTTAATAGATGACCTGCATGACTCTATAGTTAAAGGAAAAGTATAATGTACTACTAATTTGAGGTGAAGAGCATATATTTTAAATTAAATAAATAAAAAATATGATTAAAAATTGAAGCCTGGCATTGTGACAATGTTGCAATAAAAAATTGCTCGTTATATATTTTAATTAATTTATATCTTGTATTTGTGCTCTAATATTTATTGGTTATTCTTCATTTTTTCATCTTAAATTTTTATATAATCATCAATAGCTTTTTTTTTTATATTTTTATTGTCTCTCTTTAAATTTCAAAGTGATTAATGAATTTATCAAAATTTCTCTGCTGGGTGAAACTGGACTAAACTGAAAGTAATGATTAAAAGAAATTTCTATGGTAGACAGAATTGATATTTATTAATATAAGGTTTTATCGAAAAGTTTAGGGACTTGAACCACAGAAGGCATTAGAATCAACATTAGAATTTTAGCTGTGGTGGGAAGGCACTATCAGCTTCCTGTTATAGACTGCTCGAGTTTCATAGCAATTCATTCGTTAATATTCGAGTAACAGCTTCATGATTTTTGTGATTTTCAGTTTTAAACTGTGTGACATTAAAGAATAAAGAACATGAATTAAATTTTGTTGGAAACTTGAAAAAAGCAGTGCAGCAATGTTTCAAATTCTGTAAACACCTTTGGAGACTCTGCCATGTCTCCTATAACATTCATAGACCTTTTAGGTCAATGGGTGGTATAGGAGATTTAAAAATGACCGAACATCAATTGAAGATGATCAATCCAAGACTAGGAGAACCTGCATCACTTTTTTCAAGTTTCCAACAAAATTTAATTCACATTCTTTATACTTTAATCTTGCACATTTTAAAACCAAAAATTGCAAAAAATTATGCAGTCATTAATCAACTGTTACCTAAATACTAATAGATGAATCAATACAAAACTTGAGTAGTCTATAACAGGAAGTTGATAATACCTTCCCACCATGGCAAAGATTCTGATGTTGATTTTAATGCCCTCTGTGGTCCAAATCCCCAAACTTTTTGATCACATTTTTTATTAATAGATAGCAATTTTGTCTATCTTCTGTGTGTATTAATAGACACAATCATATATATAAAATAATTTAATAATTTTTAATGATCTTTTCAGGTTATCCAACTATTGTTATACAGGGTGTTCTGTAATAAGTCTGAACCATGGGTTATGTTGATTGTTGTGTATTCTTTTACAGGTGAAGCATGGCAGTGAGTAGGGAGAAACAAATTCAAATTATTTTGATGATGGGAACTGGTAGTCAGTGAGAAGTTGTCAAGGAGCTTAATAGCTGCATTAAAATTACTGTGCGCGATTGGTGGGAAGCCTGTTTAACTCTTTGGCATCTTCACACTGACTATGTATCCACACCATCAAAATAACTTGAATGTATTCCTCTTTACTCAGCACATTGTCTCATCTGTGGAAAAAAAATTAACAAAGAACAACTTATTTGGTTCCAGGCTTATTGAGTATTTAAATTTAATCAATTATTAAACAATGAGCATTTCTATTATAAATATATATTAATTATAAAAATTGACTTTTTAAAACATTTAATTTAATTTTAAATATTTTTCAGTTTGGATCGTATGATATTTCGAAGAAGACAAAATTCAGAAAAATCTTCAGTAAGTGAAAATTGTGAAAACAATTGCAGAAATGTCAGAAAAGATACTACAAGCAGAAAATCTGTAGATAACAGAAGTTATGTTCCTAATGATATAAATAATAATACTGAAAGTGTTGAAAAATTATCTAATTATTCCAAAATAAAAGAAGATCAATATGACAAAGTTGGCCTTCATAATAATTTGAAAAATTCAGATTATAGAGTTCTACAGAGTTCTAAAGAAACTTCTAATTGTTTACACTTAAATGATAAAGATTCAAAAAGTTTTCAAAAAGAAAGGGAAACATCTCATCATTTACATTTGAGATATAAAGAAAAAGATAAATCTCATCACAAACATAGAGAAGATAGAAGCAGAAGGTCAAAAAATAATGAACGATTTCATCACAGGCATACTACTGACACGAAAAGCAAAAGTAAATACAAAGATTATAAGGAAGAACATTCAAATAAAGAAAAGAAATTAAGAATGATATGATCATGTAGGCTGTTTAATTAATTGTTAATTCAATTGTAATTTTATCTTGAACTAGCAAACATTTTAAAAATTTAAAAATAACCTATTTAATTTATTTTAATTGAAGTTAATTTTATTAATTCTATAATATACTAAACAATTAAATTCTGATCCTTTAATTTTTTAAATAGGTTATGTGTAATATTGATGTTTTAAAAATATGCAGCCTTTCTAAAGATATTAATTATGATTATACATTTTATTTAGAATCATTATTGTGTATAGACTTAAACACACCGATGTTTACAATTAATAAATATTATAATATTAAATTTTATAAAAACACTTGAAAGACTTTTTATTTTGCTTTACTATCTTCTAAATTTAAAATAGATTTAATTAATTAAAAATTACTACTACACATTTGAGTTTTTGTGAATATACTATATTTAATTTAATTCAAAACTATTAATCCCAAATAAAAATTTCAATCCAACCTTCGAATTAAACTATTAATAAAACTATGCTTTTAGTAAATTCATAAAGAGAATTATTAGTTCATTAACCAGATCCTGCATGCTTCTTAAGTTTTTATTTAAATTTATATAAATGAATATTTTCTGCTTGAAACTTTATTAATTTAATACAAGTATTAATTTATAAATTAATACAAGTATTAAATTAATAAATTAAAATATTAATTTATTAATTTAATACTTTAATAATTTAATTTAAACTTTAATCTTTATATTTATTAAATTTTGAAATATATCAAAATTTAATTTCTAAATCTAATTTTAATAAGTGCTTTTTATAAATTTATTGTGATCAATAATTAATATATAAAAAGTTATAGAGTAAATAAAACATCAATAGATTTATCTTATTTCTAAAAAATAGTTGTGCATTTTGAGATAACATTTAAAAATTTTAAAGAACAAGAATCGTGCCACATGCTTGTTCTTTTAAGACCGAAGAAAGTAATAGAAAAATACTGCTTTCTTGGTCTCTTCTGAATTAGATTTTTTCAATCTTCATTGACTGTTTCTAGAATTGAAATTTTTGTCAAGTGACTGGTATCTACTTATCAGATTGTAGCATTTCCCTCTTTCTATAAGTCTTCTTTCTCAATTCTAATTGAGAGTTTTTGTTACAAATTTTAAATGCTCAATATTGGCTTTTTCTAAATTAGATTAGTTAGATTTGTTGGAAGATCGACTCTTCAATTATAATGAATGTGATAAATTTAATTTGTTCTTTTTTCTTTTTTGTTGAGATTTTACTTTTGTGGATGTTATAGAATATAACTTAGAGTCGGTATGGTAATTGGTCAAATTTCGATTCCCCCATTTTTATTACATTTCTCAACGTTTAGACACTCAAGGAGCCCAAAATTGTAAAAGAAAAAACACATCCTTACAGAATTCTGTATGGTCATGCATATGCTTGTGTGTATTTTGCATTAAATCTGGAGACTGGATGAATCAAAACTTGAAATTTGGCAGTTGTTATTTCTATATACTGGAGTACAGTGGGTGATCAGTTAACGAACATAATCTGTTCCAAGACTTTGTTCACTATCCGAATTGTTCGTTAACCGATTATCGATTTACCATAGGTTTTTATGGGAATTTGATTAATTTGTTCTGGAGACCTCCAAAAATAAAAAATATACTTTCTTACTACGTTTATTTATATGTAATAATAAAAATACATATATACACAGTTTAGCATTTTTATTAGTCATGTTTTTTCAGTTTGTGGAGGTTAAAGAATCTGTAATGTCGAAGCCTATTAACCTCAGCCTGATTTGAATGCCATTCTAATATCATTGTTCTAACATCCTCCCACTTCAAAAGATTTTTAATAGCAGATATCAGCATTAATCGTCTTTTTCAGAAGAAAATATATCTCGCCGAGTTTCTTGGTGTTCTGTCGTCAGATCAGTTTCAGGTTCCATTATGAGCTCTTCAATGTTCTTTATTTCTCAAATGTGATTTTTGTTACTTCTTTAGTTGCTTGAGTCTTTTTGATTATACTGTATCTTTCTTAGATAAGATTGAACTATGGCCTACTGTAGACCTGTTTAAGCCATACTGTCCGACAACATCAGACATCTACCCACTCTCTACCTTTGCTATTATACTTTCACCTTTCAAAAATAAAAACCAATGCAAAACTTAATGAGTGCCTGCCTGACAGTCTCGTGAATACTATAAAAGAATTGTTTCTGTCAGAAAAATAAAAGGCTGGAATTACAAGAAAAAAGGGAGTTTCAAAGTTTGGAGGAATACTATCTGGTCAGTGTATACCAAGTTGAGCATCGATGTCGTCTGTGCCCCGAAAAGTTTTGAATTGTTGCCCGAAGACAAAGGAAGACCAATCGGTATTCATTATTTTACGTTGCTTCTTCGTGTGTTTGTTATCTGAACATGTGTTCATTGTCTGAACATAAAAATCTTTCACGAAAGTGTTCGTTCTCTGATTTGTTTATTAACCCACCCACCCATTGTATTGAGACTGTTAAATTTTGGTAATTAAAAGTCAAGGAGGTAGGGAGATAGAGAAGAGGGGATATGTTATATCTCATATGGGGCTAAACTTAATGAAAATTTTACTCGTTAATAGCATTTACAATTTTTCAATAAATTCGTCTCTACCCTCAAAATTAAGCCTTTTGCCTTTTAATAATAATTAAAAATATAAAAATTATTTTATAATAAAATCTCATAACAGATCGTGCCTAACACAATTTTATCTTTGAGCTAGTGTCTTAGTATTTTTTAAACTTAAATTTCTCTATTTAAAAAATGCATTTATCATAATTGAACAAAATTACTCTTTTAAGCTTTTTGTTATTTTTCAAATTTCTCATGTCACTCTTACGTTTTAATAAAATCTGTATTATTCAATAGAGAGAGAAAATAAGATCCATATTTTTTCTTTGTTAGGTTAGCCATTTGTGATAAACAGAGTTCTAAAATGTTCTAATTCAGTTTGTATAGAAATATAAATATTGTTAACTGGATAAGAACTGCTTTTCCAAAGTTATTGGTGACAAAAGAACACTCTAGATGTTTATTTCTTTAGGCAATTCGAGATTATAACAAGAACAATACGAGAAATGATCAGAGTGGAAGTCGATGAGGCAACCATTTTTAAATTAAATAACAGAAAATTTACTTTAAAGCTCTTATCATTTACGTATAATCAGTTTTATGCTCCTACTTTGAAACACGTAACAGAAGACGGAATATGTGACAGAAGAGAACATTACAAGTTTTTCAAATGTTGATGTAAATTTTACATTTTTCGAAATAAAGAATTCATTAGAAATTGCGATAGAAATGCCTTCAATTTGTGGCTCGTTGTAAACAATTTGTCCTAAATATTGCATTTTCCTTTACATTTACATAAAACCATAAAAAGTAAAAACCACGAACAGAATCAGTATGTGGCACGACATGACCAGTCCAGTCACAACACTACCACTGTTGGTGTATGTTTCTGTATGAATTGCATTAGAACATTTTAGAACCTATTTCTCTCAAATGGCCGACCTGACAGATAAAAGAAAAAATACAAATCTTATTTTTCTCCCCTGTATTGAATGATATATAATTTATTAAAATGGAGGACTGACACCAGAAAATCCTCCCTTGTTAGTATAATTGAAAATTATCAGACTTCACTCCTGGTTCCCTTAACCTCCTGTTCAAATTTCACAAAGTCAAGCAAGAGCCAACTTTTTAAATCATTTTTATGCCTGCTTGTTTTATTTTTTTGAAATTGCTTTTCTTTTATTAGAATTTTCTTTGCTTAAAAATCTCATTTAAAGATGTTAAAGTTATTCTAATGAAATCATTATGATTTTGTTTCCAGTTTTTAAATTTTCCACGTATTCTATAATTTTGTAAGTTTGGGACGGCTCGGAGTTTAAAATATCCGTCTTCCTCGGATGATGTGTTGTAACATTGCCTATTACGAGGAAGAGGATTTGGGAATAAGGTGATAATACTTCTAGTTAAGATATTGTTTAGGACTGAACATTCAGAATAGTTGATATAAGGAACCGTTTTAAATTTTTTTTCCAATGTCACTTTAACTTGTTTTTGAGTTTATATTTAAGTAGATTCTACATTGATGCAATGTCTAGATTCACGAAAATAAAGGTTTTTTTTTTTTTTTTTTTTTTTACTAAGAGGGCCTCTTTTAGTAGGCCCATTATGGGTTCGGCCAGGCCCACAATGGGGCGACCGGGGGTGAGGGACGGGGCCCCGACATATCCGAACGGACCACCCCCCGAAAAATTCCTGGGGATTATTCGACCCGTTCGGATTCGATCCCGGGTCCCCAGAGCGGTAGGCTGCCACCTTTACCGCTCGGCCATCCGGCCGTCAGGTTAGTGAACATAATATATTGGGTTGTTCGGAAACTAATTTCGTTTTTTTTTTATTACTAGAGGAATTAGATGTATTTTTACCAGCCAATTTTATTTTAAACCACATTTTCATTATATACTTCGACAGCTGACATTTTAAGGCTTATTTGTAAAAAATTTTGTTTGATTCTGTACAATTGTTTTTTTTTCGGTGACTCATCAAATATGGAAAATCGAAAGCATCATTTTCGGCATATTTTGCTTTTTTATAACTAAAAAATCAAAATGCTGTTCGAACAAAAAAAACTTATGGTACATGTTTGGAGAAGATGTGTTGAGAGAAAGACAGTGCAAAAACTTAATTAATAATTTAATAATTTAGGGGAGAGATTTTTTTTAAAAGCCAGAAATTCGAGGAGAAAGAATGGTGACTTCTCCCTGGCTCAATCTGTTTATCCTCTGTGTCGGGCTTCATTTTCGTTCGGCCGTATTATAAAGGTTTTTCGGTACTTTTAATATTAACTTTATCCACTTTGGTGTTGCATTAACTAACAAGGATCAATTAATTAAATTAAAATAATCCATTTTATCCCTCGATATTAAAACAGTAGTTGGTACTAAACGACATACGCTGTTATGAATTATCGTTTATTTGACAAAATTGTTTGTGCTCATTCGGACGAATTTTTAAATCGTATTGCTCTGTGAATAAAATTGTTTTCCATAAAATAAAATTTAAATAAAAATTTTACAAAATTAAAAATAAAACTTGCAGAAAAGGTGAAAGTGCACGCCATACATTCTTGCTGTACAATCTAGCAAAATTGTTTCTAAATACTTATTTTTTCGTCTCAGTTTATCGGACATTTTAATAATGATGTTTTTACTTGTCATTTATAAGTTTTAAATAAGTTTCCTTGTCAACAATTAAACGTGTTTCTTCGTTATTTACTGTAAGCTTAACTTCAACCATGGAAGCCGCCATCTTTAATCTCTTATCCGATCCAAACGATCCTACCCTCCGCTCGGATTAGTTTGATCGCGATCCAGTTGATCCTAGATGGCGTTTGTATACGCAAATAGAGATTGATCGGATCGCAGTAGTTCCTTTGTATACACAATTTGAACGATCGAAGTGATCTTGGATCAGTTTGATTCCAAAAGTATATGCACCCCTAGATATGAGAGTAGCGACACACGAGTCATCGCCGCCATGTTCTGTCGACTGTCATCACGTGGTCTAAGGGTTTACATTAAGAAATGACGACTTTTTTAAAATTTAACAAAGCATTTTATTCCTAAAAGTGCTTTATTGAACTAAAAAAATCGTCATTTCTTAATATAAACACGTATAACACGTGATGACAGTCGACAGAACACAGCGGCGATGAACCGTGTGTCGCTACTCTCATATCTAGGTACTCTAGGTTTATAAAATGAACACGTCGCAAACGAATTTGGGAAAGATGTCACGTTTGTGTAACCCATTTCTGACCCGCCAACGGGCAATAGAGCCGCGTCGGCCCTCCAAACATTTGATTTTTGTCGCTGTCTATAAGTTTTATGGGATGGACACGTATATCTTAACGAATAAAAAAATACTTATTCACACGTCAGCTGATAAGTGAAATTCACGTAGAAAGCGCGGGAACACGCTCGGCAGTGCTGGCGCTTCGAAATGGACTAGTCAACTAAAACGGCAGCGCTCGTGGCGGCAACACTGGTGATGTAACTGGCGCATATAGGATTTAGCGCCTGGAGCGACTGCTCTGTTCGTTTTACGGTGGGGCCGGCTCTGACTGTAAGACATTCTGATAGCATTACTTGGCGTGCAAAGGGCCACAATCATTACAAATTCCACTTTGAATTTTCAAAAATACAGATAACATTACTTTAGAATAAATTAATGATTCGACATTTCTATAATTTTATTTATTAGAAAACAGAAAGCATTATTTTAACTTAAAAATCATAAAGTAATCCTGTTTCTAATGAACATTATTATAATAAAACTAGCTGACCCGGCCACGCGTTGTTGTGGCTCAAAATGTATCTATTATAAATGTATAACACTTCCCCCGTGGGGGAATTTCAAAAAATTCCTTCTTAGTGTACATTCTCTTGACGTACCCTATTAAAACGCAATCAAAAACGCATCTAAAATAGTATAATAAAAGCCGAGTTCTTCACAGTAAGCCTTAATCCCGTCACTTTTCCCGCTGGGGAATATCGAAAAATCCCTTTTTAGTGTATATTCTGTTGACGCAATTAAAAACGCAAAAAACCGCATGTAAAATAGTATAATAGAAGCCGAGTTCTTCACGGTAAGCCTTAATCCCGTCCATTTCCCCCACTGGGGGGAATTTCGACATGCATATTATATAAAAACACGTGCGTATTCGAATGCAACGTTGTGTCAAAATTTCAAAGGAATCGGTAGGAACAAACGAAAGTTATATTTTATTTATACTTATATTATACGTTATACTTATATTATAGGTATTATACGTTATATTAAATTTTTTATTTATATAGATAGATAGAAAATGATCTGCTTCAGTCCATTCTCACAGAAAAGCATGATGCCTCACAGATAAGCAAACTTAGGTCGTCGGAAGGTAGCGCCATCTGTTGGACATAAAAGCCTTAATCCATATATAAATATATTTTTGAAAGGGGGAAATGGTGTAGGGTATGAAAAATAGATAGTAGCCGATTCTCAGACCTACTGAGTATGCATACAAAATTTGGTAAAAATCGGTAAAGCCGTTTCGGAGGAGTACGGTAACAAAAATTGTGACAGGAGAATTTTATATATAAGACTAGCTGACCCGGCCACGCGTTGTTGTGGCTCAAAATGTATCTATTATAATGTATAACACTTCCCCCGTGGGGGAATTTCAAAAAATCCCTTCTTAGTGTACATTCTCTTGACGTACCCTATTAAAACGCAATCAAAAACGCATCTAAAATAGTATAATAAAAGCCGAGTTCTTCACAGTAAGCCTTAATCCCGTCACTTTTCCCGCTGGGGAATATCGAAAAATCCCTTTTTAGTGTATATTCTGTTGACGTAACCTATTAAAACGCAATTAAAAACGCAAAAAACCGCATGTAAATTAGTATAATAGAAGCCGAGTTCTTCACGGTAAGCCTTAATCCCGTCCATCTCCCCCCACTGGGGGGAATTTCGACATGTATATTATATAAAAACACGTGCGTATTCGAATGCAACGTTGTGTCAAAATTTCAAAGGAATCGGTAGGAACAAACGAACGTTATATTTTATTTATATAGATAGATAGAAAATGATCTGCTTCAGTCCATTCTCACAGAAAAGCATAATGCCTCACAGAAAAGCAAACTTAGGTCGTCGGAAGTTAGCGCCATCTGTTGGACATAAAAGCCTTAATCCATATATAAATATATTTTTGAAAGGGGGAAATGGTGTAGGGTATGAAAAATAGATAGTAGCCGATTCTCAGACCTACTGAATATGCATATCAAATTTGGTAGAAATCGGTAAAGCCGTTTCGGAGGAGTAAGGTAACTAACATTGTGACACGAGAATTTTATATATAAGATAATATTTTGTGAAATATTTCAAACCGATTAATGTTTTTACCTAACGCGTGACGTAAAAATATGACGGGATCATAATACCTCACGCCTTCCAAACAATACATTCTAACAATACGTAACGAATTGTTAGAATGCATTGTTGACTTTTTCTATTGTAGGTGGCTATTGTTAAGTGTTCTGCATCATTAAGGCTCGCTCAGATGAAGACGAAGACAGCACCCCGTTCCAGAAAAGCCCGCGGAAGGCGAACAGGCCCGCGTAGAGCGAACAGGCCCGCGTAGGGCGAAGAGGCCTTCCTAGGGCGAAGAAAGAAGATACAAGAACGGGAATCGAAGGCGGCGTCGACACCGTTCTAATAAAGTCCCGTAAGGCGAACAGGCCCGCGTAGGGCGAACAGGCCCGCGTAGGGCGAAGAGGCCTTCCTAGGGCGAAGAAAGAAGATACAAGAACGGGTCGAAGGCCGCCGTCGACACCGTTCTAATAAAGCCCGCGTAAGGCGAAGAGGCCTTCTTAGGGCGAAGAACGAAGATACAAGAACGGGTCGAAGGCAAAAGACGGTGAGGCTTTCTGTGTTTCGTTTCTTTAAGGCCCGCTCGAGTTAAGAGGCCGACCGGAGATGGAGAGGGCTTTCTGTGTCCTGTTTTATTAAATCGCGCGCAGGGCGAGTATTTTTTTTATTTTTTTTTATTGTTTTTGGTTAATGCGGTCCGGTATGAGATTGAACTAAATTTTGTGACCCTAACGTGCATTTTATTACGACCTTGTGTATTTATAGATTTCCGTCTTTTTTTATTACTAGTTTTTGTAATATTGCATTTCTTAGTTCAGATAGTAATAATTTCGAATAGCTGAATCCAGAGGTAATTATGAATATTTTCATCGTGCGAGTTAGGAAGAACTCGGCTCGACAAGTGATGTTGGTCACTTGTGGAGTTGCATTCTTTCCAACTCTTGGTGGAACTCTGAAGCAGCCACCTCCACGTGGTGAGTTCTGGGTTGTCGTTCGTCTGGTAATGACGAACGGCAGGCGAAGAGCTGCTTGTTCCATTTTATCCATTCGGCGCTGCTGCGCAGCTGTCTTATGCCGATTGACGTTGAAAACCCTAAGTGTTTTGGTGTTTGGTTGAAATAGTCGAGTACAAAATCAAATTTAAATTTATTATAAACTGCTGATAAGTAATTTACGATTGTCCCTCCTGTGATTTATTAATTCTAAAACTGAAATATTTTGTTAAATACATTCTATTATATTAACTCCGGCTTTCTTGATGGGTCGGTATTGACCCTTCAAGGGTCAATGAAAGTTTGCGGGGATAGCTAAGACTTTGCAAATATTTACAATCTTACACATTTTTCTTCTTGCTCTTAAATAAATGTTTTTTTTTTTTTTTAAATTATATAAGAAGTTATATTATATATAATATAATATTGTATAATATATATAGTACTTAACATTGAATGAGTGGACAGAAAAAATACTTTTTTAAATAGGGACAATACACAAAAAAGATTAGGAACCCTTCTATTAATTGGTTTAACTTTTCATTTTTATTGGTTTGTAAACAACTTAAACCAATCTTTAAACTTACTTTGTGGGCTTCTTGTGTACATAACACGGCAGTGGCATGCCGCGACGGTTGATGATAGGGAAGCTGTGTTTCTGTAAGAAGCCGACTTCCAGGGGCAATCAGTTAATTGCGCGTCAGTAATGATCTAGGGTCCATTCGTACGTGCGTGGTGGGATTGTCGAAGATTATATCAATGCCCGTTCTTTCTTTCGTCCATTTGATTGGTCACTGTCCCTCAATCACGCTTTCCGAGTGGTGGTCCCTGGTTACTAAGCGTAACGAGACTCTTACCTGGAGCCGGAGAAAAGTCAAAATAGAAGATGAATTCGATCTTCCACCGATCATAGGACGACTTCCTTCCGTGGTTTATAGTTTCTGCCTGGCAGTTTGATATAAACAATGGGTGTCCGACTACAAACGTCTTTTACCTGTCTTTTTAAACTAATAAATTCTACTCTAAATTAACCGTTTTCTCGCCTCTTTCGTAACGGGTCAGACCTGTCCGGTACATGACATTTCCATAAAAGTTTTAAACAAATACTGGAAATGACAAAAATAAACAATTTATGTATTTTAGTTGTAAAATACAAATAATACATGCATAATACAAATTGATACGATACAAACAATGATCGAAAAACTTGTTTTTTTTTAATTTTTTATAAACTAATTCTATTCGGCGATTTTTTCCGCAAAGTCGTTAATTACTTTATCATAAAAGTCGCTGGTCGCGACTCATCAACGTATTTAAAACCTCTTTTTCTATCGAAAGCAACGCTAGCGACGACAATTTTTCCTCCGACCCAGTGTTCCTGGCCAATGTATGAATTCTCTCCGTGGTCGAAAAACTGCGCTCAACAGACCCACTGGTAGATGGTACCGTAAATATTGATGATATTAAATTATATAATTCTTTTAGTACGTCTTTGTTCGGATCGACATTAATTATAATGTGTTTTATGTCTAAGAGTTACTTGTCGATATAGTCCGGACACGAATATAAATATTGCGATTCGCTACGTAATTTAGATAAATCAAAAAATTTCCCATAAAATTTACTTAATTTAAAGAATTAAAACACGCTTGGAAAAATTGTTAATAATTTTAATATTATGAAAAACATCTAAAAGTGATAAAAATTCTAAAGATTTTATGTCTGAAAATCTGTCAATATAATTATAATTTTCTTTTAATTATACTGTAATTAAATATAACTTTGCAAAAAAACGTACATAAAAATAACATTGAATACTCTTTACTTTTTAAATCTTAAACAATTCACTTAGTCAGATAGCTCCCTACCAGTGGCTAAGGGATAGAATCGTTGGAAGCGTTTCATGTGTGTAGTTTCCACCAGCTAAACCGGCTGAGGTTTGTGCTCTGTAAAGCGCATGCGCCAATGCCCTCTGGCTGCTTTACACCATTCGGTTATTCTCGCCTTGACAGCTGTCTCGGAAGCGCTTCCATTCCGCCACTGACATTCGAATATACAATAGCGATCTTATCGTTTTTTTGACATATAGTATAGAATTTTTTAATAAGATACATAATGCAGTTATAATAAAATATTAATTAATTCAAAGTACGTTAAAATACGAAAATTTATATTTTAGAAAATACAAGGGAAGGTCATTGGAAGGTGGATGCGGCGCTTCCACCGCTTCCAATGACGTCACGCCACTGATATGTAACACTTAAAGACAGTTTATTTTGATTGAAACACAAAATAACAAGCAAATATTTACTGTGATTACATCATCACAATGCCAGGCTGCATTTTTAATCATATTTTTAACTTACTTAATTTAAAATATATGCTCTACCTCAAATTAGTAGTGTCTTGCCGCTGTATATCATACTTTTCCTGTTGGAATAGAGTCGTGCCAGTCATCTATCTAATTCCTTTCGGGGGGGAATTTTTTAATTGAAATAAGATAATGCACCAGAAGCTAGTATTTAGTTAATTGGGGCCGCCTGCCCCTAAGCTTTACATGTTGCTCTCGACTTTCATCTAAGCAACTCTGTTCTCGAGATTAAGGAAAGATGGACGGACGACAATGGGAATTTATACTATAACTAGCAGACCCAGCCACGCGTTGTTATGGCTCAAAATGTATCTATTATAAACGTATAACACTTCTCCCGTGGGGGAATTTCAAAAAATCCCTTCTTAGTGTACATTGTCTTGACGTTCCCTATTAAAACGCAATCAAACACTCATCTAAAATAGTATAATAAAAGTCGAGTTCTTCACAGTAAGCCTTAATCCCGTCCATCTCCCCCCAGTGTGGAGAATTTCGACATGTATATTATATAAAAACACGTGCGTATTCGAATGCAACGTTGGTCAAAATTTCAAAGGAATCGGTAGGAACAAACGAATGATCTGCTTTAGTCCATTCTCACAGAAAAGCAAACTTAGGTCGTCAGAGTTAGCGCCATCTGTTGGACATAAAAGCCTTAATCCATATATAAAGATATTTTTGGAAGGGGGGAAATGGCGGTCTTCACATATGTCACAAACCTTCGCGGGAGTGTATTAAACAACTTCCCAAAGTTTCATGGAAATCGGATAAATGGTGTAGTAATGCATGAAGGACAAACACACACACAGACAACAGACATACATTCGTTTTTATATATATAGATATATAGACGAGCATAACTTATAAATTGTGTTGGTCTCTAAATATTTCTATTTCATTTATTTGTTGTTTCCTTTCTGATTGAAGATAGCAAATATGGCAGTATTCTTTTAAAATTATTGAATTTTTTTTGTTCTATTCTTGCCATTCCCAAAATTAAATGGTGTAAAATAGCGGTACTGTCTCGAAAAGGGAGAAGTAATAGAAGATTGTTTAATTACATCCGTTAACTGACGATTACAATATAGAGGGAATCTGTTCAGTGAACTCTTGGTATTACAGGATACCACAAAATATGTTATGACCTAGTGATTGCTGGTTTTTACAGTTTATTAGAGCCATATTAATGTTACTAAATTTCAAGTAATTTGGCTTAGAAGTAGGCATTAGGTGCCATCTCTTATTATATTTAATGACTAAATAAATTCTTAATTTGTAAGGTTTTGGAAGAAAATCTGCATAAAGCAAAACCCTAACTTGCAACTACTGCATACCATATGTTCTAATTATCTCTATAAATGTTTTTGTAGGAACAGTATATCATCCATTAATGGTACATTTTTAGCTTGTTTACATTGAGTTTATTTTTTAATGTTATTCAGATAATTCAGAACCTATAATAATTAAAGATACTGGACTTAGATTTATGCCACAAAATTTAATCTTTATAATATGCTTTTTATTGTATGCAAGTCTAGATTTGCCACCTTTGTACTGTATGTATTAGGTATATAATTTGCTAAAATTTGAAAAGCTGGTGTTTTTCCTGATTCTGAATTCTTGCAATGTTCAAAAAACGTACCTTAATATATTGATAAAGCAGATTGTCTTCCTATGCAAATTTAATTGATTTTTACTTACAGACAAGCCCATTGGGCAAAAATCTAGCACATTGAAATTTTGCCTTTGAGTTTGTCTGTCCACAGACAATGCCAAAGCATTGAAATTTTATAAAAAATATTGCACAAGTTTATTCTGTGAACAAATTTAGAAGTTTGTTTTTTTTTTAGATGAAATTAGTGATGCTACTTATAAACATCAGAACTTTTATTCTGCTCGAAGCTTTAATATTTGTAAAATACATAATTTGACAGATAACATACACAATTTAAAACTAAATATGTTATGTAATCTGTGACTCAATTGCTGTTACATAGTCAAACAATTTCATTTCCCACAACAAAATTACAGGATAATTTTTAAAATAACGATTAACAAAAAATTTAATTCTCTTATTTGATAATATAACAACTAAATATCTTAAAGAAATTTTCAAATGAATGAAAATTAACAATATAAACATATTTACATTTTTTTTATAAACTGTCGGCGCAACAAAAATTATTCGTGTCGACCGTAAACGGAGCCTCGCCATTTCCCACTCGTTTTTAAAGTCGAATCTCCCAATCCTCCTTTGAATTCAAAAATTGTCCGTCCGTGAGAAAAAATACTCTTGTCGTTTTCTTCACGCCAGTGGCTATTTGATTTTTTCCCCTTCTAATTTGAAATTTAGAGCGCATATCACGCAACATGGCACTGAGATTGACACTTAGATATGAATGTCTTTTATAAATTTCAATATCTAATATAAATTAGTTTTATCACTTTGTTTTGTATATTTTGGTTTATATAATTGTGAATTATCTAAACACAATGTTCACTTTTTGGACACAGTTTTTCCAAAATTTCAATTTTGTCATTTTAGTTATTTGTCGTGTCGTTTAGATATGATTTTTCGAATCAAAAACTGTAGCCGCCGACCGGTGCCTTCTGATCCACGACCGCAAACTGAAACTGCTGATTATTTTCGTCAATGGCCGGCACTATGTCTTCTATGTCCTCTTCTGTTCCAAAATAATGTTCTATAATGTGGAGTGCCTTATTATAAATATCTGCATTACTATGCGATTGTAGAAACTCTATTTTATCTAGACCTATAAGCAAAGTAAAGTTTAATACAATATAGATTAGTATGCGGTTAGAGCAAACGTATAACTCACCATAGCATTCCTCGATCATGACACCATAGGGATTAACTCCACCGTTGTTTTTCGAATCTTTTTCACCTAGCCTTAATATGTTTTCTAAGCCATTCAGAGCAACTAAGACAATCTTTGGATCCATTACTGTCAATAGCTCACACAATGGTGGAATACATCCTTTCTCTACTAAATATCTGTAAATAAATCAATCAATGTAATATGTTTTTCTTCTTAGACTGTTAAATTATCATAGTTTTAGAAAAAAATGATGATACTGTTGACTTTAATTACTTATAATAATCTTATTTTGGTTTAATAATTATTAAAAATAATCTTGATATAATATATTTTATTTTTTTTGTCTTCAATTGTAGTTTTTTTCATATAGACTAACAGAAATTGTGATATTTTTACACATCCTTCACGTCAACAGAGAAACAGTCTTTTCAACTGTGTTCCTGTAGCTGTGAAGTACATGTAAGAAAACTACAGATTTTAATGTCTGTCTTCAATTGTTAAAATTTTTGTAAATCATTTTTTTTTATTTTATCCATAAATTAAAATAGAATAGCAGCGTTATTAATTATTTGTTATTTTCCTCAATATTTAAATATTTTCAAATAGTTTCTTTGAATGAAGTCTGACTTTAACATAAAAACTTATATTTGAAAATACTTTTTAAGCTTCTACATAATATTTCTGGTACAAAAAAGTTCACATTCCTGCATCAGAAATTAGCCCAACATTTTACACACAATCAATAATCCACAAAACGTGACAAAGTTTCTTATACAAGCATCAAATACACAAAACCCAAAACCACACCAGAGACCCTACACAATACAAACCAATTGCATGTTATTGTGCACTTTACAAAACACTTCATGCATCACAAATAAAATATAACACAATATTCTCCCAAAACAACAAAATAGCTGTAGAAACCACATGTGACACACAAACAACCTCTAATTAATGTCATATTGTAAGGAGTCAAATAAAAAAGGTTTCCTTTCACTAGGGTTTTTTTCTTTTTTTTTAAATTCTAAAGCATAAGTTACTTTCTGGACTGCCCTCATATATATTTGGGTCTAGAACAATAAACAGATTTTTTTCATTATCATGTATACTAATTATTCCGGGTTTTTGATTCATCAATAACATTTTGTTAGTATTTTGTGAAATCGTGTCCTTTTCGTATTGTTGACTTGTTAAACACTAACTTTATAGTGTATTTTGAAGACACGTGGCAAATTTTCATCGGTTATCTTTATTTAGTCGATACGGTACATCATTTTTCTGTACTTGTTTCAGGCTGTTTCTGCCCCTCTTCAGCCAACTATATATAATGTAGTTGACTGAAGATAATATGCAATAATATAATGCATATTGAATACTTATTACAGTAGACAGTACTGTACATATATAAGAACTAAAATTAAACTCAACTAAATAAAGATAACCAATGAAAATTTGCCATGTGTCTTCAAAATACACTATAAAGTTAGTGTTTAACAAGTCAACAACTTTTTGTTACTTATTGCCTGCATGGCTTGGCATTCTTGAACCCTCGTTTAACCTATGTAACACCGTTAGCTTTCTATCCAGAGCTCAGATAGTTTCCTAACATATTGTAACACCTTATGAAGTCATTTGATGGCATCCCATATTCACAGTTATTATGGATGTATTCGTAAAGTCTAATGAGTTAAATGTGTAACTAACGAGTTGGTCATAAAGTATAAATTCTACTCAGTATGCATGCTTGATGTTAGAGGTGTTTCAAATGAAACTCTTATGAAATTCACAAAAGAGAGAGTTAGTTTACTTCATGAAGAAAATGGCACCCAGCAATATCAGTGTTTCTATATCTACTCAAGTGTTTATGTTGTGGATTAAAAGGCAAAATGATACAAATAACTGTTTGTCAGAAGCAACCTAAGAAAAATATTTCAGATAAGACAGCATTAGCAACATTTGTACGTTTGATTTTAGAAACTGCCATTTTGTTGTAAACGAATCGGTTGGAATATCTAACAAAAGTAAGAATAACGATGATGTCATTCTCATTTAACTCATTCAGCTCACAAACGTACCTGTATATGCTATATCTGTACAAAATACATTCGTCATTCACTATATTTCTAGAAAACACAATGCAACACCAAAAAAACAACAATACATCCCAGACTGTGCAAAATGGACCTTTCAGGTTAAGACACATTTGGCCTACTGGTCCCCACTTGCACAATAGCACCCCAGACTTAATATGCACATTGAAATAAACCAAATACAAGGCAAGGAATTTTTCCAAAAGATTCCTTAAACCTATTCTGGTTCTCTTGGCCTGAAATCTTCTAATAGGTTAATGTATTCATATATTGTGTTGTTTCAACGTAACAGAACAACAAAATGTTTATGATATGGAGTAGTCTGCAGATATTAAATTCATTAAGAGATGGCACCTAACGCCTCCCTCTGGTACCAAATCGTTTAATAATTTATTAGTATTATAGCTGTTATCCAGCCTGATGACACACAGCATTGGCTGGGTTGTAGTTCAATAATGTATCGAGTTTTAGTGATGATGTTTGTTTAAGTTTCTTTATCCATATTTTCAGAGCTGATACACTTATAGAGAGTAAGGACTGTAGGATGATATCTACCATGTATTAGTAGATATCCTTTGTGAGATGTGTTTTGCCATAAGGTATATGTTGCAAGTAAGCAGCAGTAGTCTAAAGTTATTGCGTACATGCAGCGCATGCATGCCTGCCCATTATACCAAGGGAAAAGATGGCAAGCACATCACCCTGGAATCAAAATTTGCCTCCAGAGTGAAAGAATCCAGATTCCTTGGTCAAAAAAGTTTAAGAATGCTCAATTGGTAGGCAAAATTCTTATGCTTTAGGTTGTGTTTTCAACTTCCAGACTGAAAGCTGCCATTCAACAAAAGAGCAAAACCTTATCAATTCAGGCCTTTCTTGATGAAACTGCAAGATCACACAGTGACAGCAACAACATCCCATATTGCCAAATTCAGAAATTTGTAATAGTTTCTAGTAGTTTGACTAAAATAACTTCTGCTTCAATTTATAAAGCTAAATTTTTGTTAAATAAATAATTTAATATTTACCTTTTTAGGATAGGAAATGACATCAGTAATTGTTTGCAACTTACCTAATTTGCTTTGGCGAACCTCCCGACGTAGCATTAGTAATTACCCAAGCTGCTTCTTTCCTTGTTTTAAATTCTGCTTTTGTCATTATTTCAATCAAAACTGGAAATATTTCAGCATCAATTACAGCCTACAAAGGAGGTTTTTAATTATTATTATTAACTGAAAAATCAATTTAAAAAGTTTGGTAAATAATTTGAAAAAAACTGAAGAAAATAAGAGTTCTTGTTTTCATTATAAAATATTTTTCATCTATGTATTTAATTACATATAAAATCAAACCTTATGTAAAAACAAGTGATACCACCAAATTTTAATAGGGCTAATTAATTAAAATTTATTACTCATTAAAATTTGGCATTATTCTTTGTTTAACCTAAATACACTGTATACCTGTATCTGTTGTCTGTTTCCTGCAGTTATGTTCGATATAGTCCAACAAGCCTCTTTACGAATCGATTCTTTGGGCGAAGACAGCAATGCTAGGAGACACGGCAGGGCATTACAGTTTAAAATTACCTGCGTCTGGACGTCGTCTCCGGTGACGATATTTCCAACCGCTCTTAGCGCGGCAGACACCACATTCTGGTTATTGTACCTATTTTTACATAAAAATTCAGATTGAAATAATACCTAAATAAAGAATAAAATGAAGGTAACTTATGTACATTAGCAATTCCACCAATCTGTTGCAAACTCCGGAATCAATAACTGCTTGTATTTTTAAATTTGGACCATCCGAGAGATACGACAGAGCCCAACATGTATCGGCTAGAACATCGCCGTCATTATGAAACAATAACCTTGCTAAGGCTGGCAAACAAGGAGATACCTACAAATATATTGAAAATTAAAATTTCTCAATCCTATATAAATTATAAAAAAATATTAAAATGGTCACTTAGCAATTCAAATTATAATAACAATATTAACCACAAAATAGTAGTATTAAATTTCATTTTTCATTCATTCTGTATTTACACTTCTTGCTTGAACTAATTTTGTAGCCTAAGACCCTTTAGAATAACTTTCAAAGTTTGTCTTGCAGCATAAGTAGTGGTTAACAAATTACAAAATTTCATTTTAAATTTATTTCTATAAATTCTGATACAGGATAGGCTCCTCTCTTGACAGGAGAATTTGTAGGGCTAATAAGGATATCAAAGAAATCAATTAGATTTATTTGATATCTCAATGATTCTGTTTACAGGCTAGATGTTTATTTCCAAAGATATCGATAGTTTCTTAGTATGTTGAATTTCTCTTAAGTTTTAACTTAGCCAATAATTATAATAAGATCTATACTTAATCAAATAATCAGGATAATTACTTAAGATTGTATGATTAGAATACTTGCACTATTATTACCTTCCCAATACTTGCCAAGAAAAATTGTTTATCGAACAAATGTTTTCAACCTATTAACATGCCATCTTCAGGGTTTGAACTCAAATTGTAAATTGTCCCAAAAATATAACATTTGTTTTTTCGAATTTTAAATATAAATTTAAAAGCAAATGAATTAAATAAATAAATGATGAACAATAAGAGGTTACCAAAATAAAATTCGAGTTCAAAAACCTGAAGATGGTCTATGTCAACAGGTCAAAAACATTTGTTCGACATATAATTTTTCTCAGTGAGCATTAGGTGGAGTAATAAGATCATAGTTGAGTGCACTTTGTATTGTAAGCATAAGTAAATAAATAGCTTCCGACTTTTGTGATGGAAATAAGTTTTTAAAAGCTAAGATTCATTTGATTGCATATAGACTGATTTATTTCTTATAAACTTTAATAACTTGAAAAAAACTTGAAACAACATCAATTAAACCTTCTCGGCTTCCCTTTAATTCCTGTCAGCAAGAATCATTTTTCTGCAATAAGCCTTACCTTTGTTTTTTTATAAACTCAAAGAAAACCTAGCAATTTATATCTTTAGGAAAATACAGAATATTACAATGTTTCATAAACATTTTATATTCTGATATATATTTTTTAAAATTAAACATAATTTGAACTCCTATAATTTTATTTCTGAAAATTATTCTACAAAACTGATAGATTTTTGATATTTTACATACTGTATCGTACATTATGATGAAAATTAAAATATAACGGTACCTGATCAAACTGTGGAGAAGGATTTTTTCCTCTACATAAATTGGATATCGTCCAAGCAATGTTTCTTGTCATAGATATTCTAGACGATTTATTTAATAATCTGAAAATTATAAAATTTCCAATTAGTCAATTAAAAAATTAATACAGATTATATAATTGACACCTAAGACTATAGCAAGGCACATCAAACTTTACAGTTAAGATTGAAAAGTCTAACTCCTTATACTTTTAAATCATAATCTAAATGCAATTTTTAAAAAAGAATTTAATTTCAACTTACTGTAATAACGGAACTAAAACTTTTTGGTTCAAAACGTAATCTCTACATTCTGGGCTATCTCCAGCTATATTTCCTAAAGCCCATACTGCCTGAATTCACAAAAAGCTCATTTTAATAAAAATAGATTAAATTTTTTAAGAATAAAATAAGACTATTTCATAAACCTGTTCTTGGACGTCTTCATAGTCAGACAGTAATAATCGAATAAAAATAGGTACGGCACCGGCTTCTATCACCATCCTAGTTTGGAGAGATGTTCCGGAAGCGATATTTGTCAATGCCCAAGCTGCTTCAAACTAAAAAAAAAAAAGAAAAAACATATGTTTAGTAAATAAATCTTTATATTGCAGTTTTATTTTATTTATTTTAGATTTAATTGACAGGTTTTCAAATTAGAAAAATACTTTCTAACATTTCGATATTCATTCCTTCTAATTATTCTGATGTACAATAAGTGATTATGAAATATAAAATAATTGTAAATTTATTTTGTATGATGAAATTTTTAATAATCTAATTAAGTAAATTTCGCAATTAATACTTACTTGAAGAGTGCAATTATCATCTCTCTGTAAGAATTCCACAAATTTTGGAACAATTCCTGTTTGTATCACTTCGTCAATAGGCGGATTGGGTTCTTTATATAGTAAATTCAATTTATATGAAAGAAAAAATAAAGTATATAGTTTTTAGTATTATTTGGTCGCATAAATTGTATGTTATATAAAAAATATTATTCAGAAAATCAATTAAAAGTTTAAATTGATGGATTTTCAAACAATTTTTTTCCTAAAGGTAAGTAGGTAGGCTATCATCTTATACTAAGGTTAACAATTAGAATTGATTTTGAAATTTAATTTGGATTGGATTGCTGGAGATAAGACAATATGGGTAATACCAAGAGGATGCATCCCAGGACTCTCTATAGGAAACTGGTTCCTATTTAGCTTTTAGATACATGAATAAAATGCAGAAAATTCCACATGGCTAGCCTGGTGGTGAGGCACAAACCTGTGACAGAACTACTAGTGCTCCGTGGTTTTAGCCACTTGATCACCAGTGTGCAAAATTTAATTTAATAATTTTAGAAAATTCTTAGAAGAAATGATAAGCTTGGAGTGGGCCTCAAACTTCTTAAACATGCAAATATATTACTAATGACTATCTGGATCTCAATCTAGACTAATGAAGTCTGATGTTCATTCATTTACCTACGATTAATATTTGAACAATATATATAAGATTTTCAAGGAAACAGTTAATAAATTTTCTAACCTCTAGATAATAATTTCCTAAACTTTTGTGTTGCGTACAGTTGTTGTTCCGTATTCTCCGTGTACAAAGCTGCAGTCATATCTGCGGTAATAACACCCTAGAAGAAAACAGACATAACCCATTACAGAAAACTCTAATAATTGCTATTTATTTTTTTATACCTTAATGATTTAGTAATGAATAAAAAATAATTGGGAGAAAATACAGGATATTGGAAAAAGAATAAATTGTTTTTGTTTTAGACAAGCGAAAAATATTTATAGAAAAGCCATTTAAATAGCAATAAGCTAATTTATTACTATATATTTTGTTGATGATGATAAAGAAGCTGAAGACATTTTTAACTTTAATTTTAGCAATGTTACTATTAATTTCTTAATATTTAAAAAAAAAAAATTATTATTACCTGAGAAGTCAATGAAATACCATCTTCTAATAGATCAATTTCTTCCTTAAAATTATCTGTTGTTTCAAGATTTCTTCTTTTACAAAGCTGGAAAAAAAAATTGCTAAAATGACACTTAATATTGATAAAATAAATTAAAGCAAAGAATAAAAACAATTAAACAAAAGTGTTTTAATATACAATTAAAATTATATTTTGAATTTTATACTGTGGAATGTATCTAATACACACACAAAGACTCCTCCTGTAGTCGTGGTTAATATTAACATTGTTTTCGGGTAAATAGGCCTTTTTAAGCTCTCTCTTCATGCTCTCAGACTCAATATATAGATGATAACAATGATAATTAATGCACATTATCAGTATTAATCAGTGCTTTCAAATGTTAATCATTTATTGCTTGCAATAAAAGAGTTTAAAAAGTCGGTATTATGCTAGTTGGCTGTCGTTAAAAGTTGGAAGCAGACAAACAATATTGGGTGAATTATATAATAATGAATAAATTGTTGACTTAAACGTTTATAAAATTATTTTAAAATGTTACATGTAGGTTTAAATCTTTGGCAATCTTCTTGTAAATGTGATGTAGGGATGGTTCATAGCTTAGGATTACCCGATTACCCTCTGTTTTGTTAATGCTTGTATTGGTGTTGGAATGCTTAGCTAGATGTGTGGAAGCTAGAGCATTGATTAATGAGCGGCTGTACCCATGCTTGGACACAATATGTTTCAGTTGTTCTAGCTCCTTGTTGGTATACGACAGCTCAGTACAATGTGAGTATGCTCTCATGACTAGTGTGTGGAAAGCGGCTGCCTTATCATGGGTCAGCTGAATTGCCGGTATGAAGAGGGGATGTATGTTTGTGGTAAATTGTGGTGTTTAACTTATTATACACTACTTGATGCCTAAATAATTAACTTCTGTTTAGCTTTCTTGATCTAATTCTAGTGTTAATCCATAGTTATAATTATTAAATGCTTTTAACATCTCTCCCATATCCAGTTTAGTTCTCCATATAATCAAAATGCCATCCACGTAACGGGTATGACTAAGGATATTATGTTTGAAGTTTACTAAAGATCGCTCCTCCAATTGTCATAAGAAAAGTTCACAAAGATCTCCCAAAATGGGGCTACCCATTAGCACCCCCTTTTTTGGATGTGTGTGTGTTCATCAAAGTAAAAAAAAAAAAGAATGAATAGCACAATAAGTATGCCAGCTCTAATATCTGGGAATAGAAAGTCTAAGCATCAGGGATAGTGCTGAGAAGGAATTTTTCTTAAAGTGCAAAAACACCAAATGAAGAAAGAAACATACAAAATTGAACACCGTAAGATATTCATTCCCATTTAAATTAATACCTGAAAGTTTGGAATGAGATGTGCGTGAATCAGAGACCGTATATTCATATGCTTCAAGACGAGCAGCACTTTAAAGAGTGATGGATCTGTTCTTCCAACAAGAACATTGGGGATCTGGCTTTATCAATCACAGGACACAATTATTGATCAGGTTTGTGTGTTTTAGCAAAGGCAGGTGGTGTCCGGGGAGCTGACAATTGTGTGCTGCAAGTCTAGTGCCACTGCTAGGCCAATGTGCTTGAACTTACCAACATGATTTTGTGGTTTTGTTATATACAAGGCATCAGAGAGCTGACATTGCTTGTCTACTATATATTGGTGTAATAGATCAACATAGGTGGCCCTATTTTATGATCACAACTGCCTTGCTTATATCAACTTTGACCAATGTGATGTCGTTAGATCTGAGCCAACGTTTACTGCACTTGTAGTCCCAGAATTTATTAACTTCCAGCTCCAGTTTGTATTCTTCAATTGCGAATAGTGCCTTTCATCTAAGATATTCCTCGCGGGTGTCTTGACATCTATTATTTCCAGCTGATATTAATTTCTCCACATTCAGTATAACAGAGAATGGATTAGGTGCCGCAGATTGAGGAACAAACATTGGTCCAAACTGGAATGTCCTGAAGAAGTATTCTGAAGGAGAAATGTTGTCCAAACATATTATAACTAGGGATTGCAATTGCTGAATCCCTCATCCAGCAATCCAGCTTTATGAACAACCTGTACAAGGGATACCTATATTATACAGGGTTTGCACTGCATAGAGCTGAAACTGCCACTTGGCAATATTTTTATCAATGTGGCAATAAATTCTCTAGTCCACTTATTTCGACATTCAGCATCAAATCACAAAGCACACTTCAGGTAAAACAGAATATCTAGCTCCTGTGTAATGGGAGTTCAATGCATCACACATCTAGCAATTTCATCACATCACATGGCAATTTGAAGCAGAAAAGTAAGAAGTGACATTGAGAACAAAAGGCAGTCTTGTGCAAGGCACCCAGTGTTTCCAAATTGGGAATTTTTTATCAACTGACAGAAAATTCGGTGAATTCTTTAGGGTGACTTTTTTCACTTTAATCTTTTTTCAGTAGACTAAATCAAAGATTTTGATATGACAGAATATGTGAAATACCATTTAAGTGTTGTAATCAAATGTGTTATTCAGAATTATTCATTAAAAAATTATTCAAAAATGATTCCTATTGCTGAAAAGGGAAGGACAAGATGTTTGAATTTCCAATTTGAACGAATCTTGGTGAATATGTAGCCTTAAACACAAACAGCTTGTCCAGATAATAGGATGCATTTCTCAAGCATTTCCAAAAATTGGGTCTCTGAAAATTGAGTGTTTAACTCAGGGGTGGCCAACAGTTTTTGCCCATGTACCAAATTGGAAAGAAAAATTTTTTCACAGGCCAAACGATATATTAAAATTAAATCATGTGAAATACAAATATGCTGACTCGGGCGGCAGGTCAGGTCTGTTCAAACAGAAGTTCCTGACGCATGCGCAATGTCATTTTACAATGCTAAGAAACGTACAAGCAAAAAAAAATCAACAGGCAGGCGGCGCTGCATGTCACACATCAGCATAAACAGAGTAACATGGCGGAATGGCAGATAAGTTTCAGTGAGTGTGTGATCTTTAGTTCTTCAAATGGTGTAAATTTATATCAGACAAATACAAAAGTTGTAAATCTCTACAATGGAATTTTTTTAAAAAATGAAGTATTGCAAATCCATTTGACCAATTATTGGAAGTTAAGTAGCTAATATTGAAAAATTAATCGCGGGCCACATAAACCCATTGCGTGGGCCATATATTGGCCACCCCTGATTTAATTTATAAGTCTTTGGAAGTTTTATGTCCCTGAACAGCAGTACCCAGTCTATAAAAAAGAACATTGCAAAAACGTCACATAATATTCAGGCCAATACATTACATGTGTATATATAAAGGTATACTTTGATAAACACAATTAATTAATCCCTCAACACTACCATGTATATCAATCTCGTTAATCAAAGACAGTACATTGGTCCCTTGGCACTCGACTGAACAATCACAACCTGCTAGAATAAATTTTCAGCTAATAACAAACATTTTTATTTTATTGGCTGCAATTTGAAAAAAATTGTAACCTATAAATTCCCACTTATATCTATCTGTCCTTCCTTAATCTCAAGGATTGAGTTAGATAGGTAAAAGCTGAGACTAGACATGGAATACTCAGCGGCAGGAAGCCCCAAATAACTATAGGTATATACAAACTTGCAATACAAAGTGGAAATCACATTATTTGAATTCAAAAATTTTCCCCTGAAAGGAGTTATTTATTGTGACATCATCACAATGCTGGGCTGCATTTTTCATTATATTTTTAATTTTTTTCATTTAAAATAAATGCTCTCCACCTCAAATTAGTACTGTAGTATCTTGCCCCTGTATATCATACTTTTCCATAGGCAGTGGAGTCATGCCTACTGGAGACATGCTATTCAACTGCTTTCAGGGAAAAAGTTTTGAATTGAAATAATTTGACTTCCAGTTTGCATCAGAAGTTCACATATAGTTAATTGGGGCCTCCTGCCCCTAAGTTGTCCATATCTGGTTTTGTCTTTCATCTATCTAACTCTGTTCTTGAGATTAAAGAAAGATAGATGGACGGAAAACAGTGGGAATTTACAGGTCTACAATTTTTTCAAATTGCAGCCCAAATACTAAATTTTCAGAGTTTCAATTTTTGGAAATGCTTGAGAACTGAGTCTTATTATTTAGACAAGGGCAATTTGTCTGTGTTTCACGCTACATGCTCACCAAGTTTCATTCAAATCAGAGACTTGAATGTCCAGCCCTGTCCTTGTAACAGCTTACTTTTGCTTTCCAGACACCAAACTGATAAGGCTACAAGCACCTTCATTAATTAGCAAGTAAAACTGGTGGTGATAAATAATCTGAAGTGGCAAAAGAAATTTAAAATTGGCAAATAGTTGGAAATATTTTAAAAATTTTTCAGAGTGACCCCTATATATGTATACTAGCAGATGGCATTGCTCAGGCAAAAAGTAGTGATAGTGAAGATTAAGATTACTGGATTATAGCTAATCTTACCCATTTTCACCGGGTGTAAGAATTAGGTCCCCCCCTCTTCTGAGACTAGTTAAAGAATTTTTAGATAGGTCTAAAAATATGTTCGATTTCCCACAAAAACCACATCTAAAATAATACAGTAGAAACCAAGTTTTTCAGGGTAATCCTTAACCCTCTCCTCTGCAGGGGGAATTTCGAAAAATCCTTTCTTAGTGTGCATTCTCATGACATACCCTTAACTGTATACCAAATTTCAACCTTCAGCTCCTAATGTTTGGGCTCTGTGCTTATTATCATCATCATCATCAACCCATCTCAATTATAAGATAATGCTATGCCAAATCTAGGAAAATTGCTTATTTCACGAAATAGGCACAACTGCTGATTTCACAAATTAAACAAATTTTCTGCCAAATTCACAAAATGAACAACCACACCAAGTTAAACTAGTGCAGCATTGTAATAAATTTACAAACTTCATATTCTGGAATGCTCTCTGCTTCTTTTTCATTTATCAATTTCACTTAACTACACTTTCTTCTTGTACTGTACACCAAAGTCATTGATTTCAAGCCTACTAGTGGCTGAGTGAATAACACTATCAAACACTAGTAGTTGGTTGTGGGTATCATAGTTGATGGTTTGCGCCTCGTCAAGAGGGTTAGCCATGTAAGATTTCTGGCATTTATTCACATATCTAACATATAAATAAGAGCCAATTTTCCATAGCAAGTCTTCATTGGAAGATCCTCATGTTGCATTGCCATACCTCATTAAACTAAACTACTAATTTCAGAATATGAAAAACTAACATAAAAATTTGGTATATATTGATTTCTTAATTTACAATAATTTTATTATATTTCACTCTTCTCACCAGCATCACTTGCTGTATTTTTTTTTTCCTTAATAGTACTATATTCAATAGGAGATGAGATTTTCAAAATAGTTTTTGGTGGGCAGTTAGTCTCCAGAAATAATAATAATAAGATATTTAAAAAATAATTATTTAAATTAAAATGTACAGTAGACTCACCATTAACTGAAATTAAAGTAACCAGTATCTTATGAGGTAAAAAAAAGTGAAGCAATAATACTTTAAATTAAATCAATTTCTAGTAGAAACATAAGTTTAAACTTGGCATGTCACGCCCACACTTCGTGCACCACATGTTGTCATCTCCTGCTGCCATTCAACTAAAATTGCACACTGCATTAACAAGTTGTTTTTATGCAAAAACTGGGTTATATTAAATTAAGTTTGTCTTAATTTGCTTTTAATTACTGCATCTCAATATTAATATCAAGTCAATACAGAGTTTTCTGGTATAGTATGGAGTATAATATTACTTCTATTTTTAACAGCAGCTCTCAAACGAGTAACTACACTTATCTGGCATCTACTAATCCCCACGGGTGCTGGTTAATTCAGAGTCTATTTTATAATGATTTAGCATAATTTTAATTATATGTATAAGGGAAAATCAAAAGGTAAAGACAATTTGTGTATAATATTAATTAATCCACATCAGATGATTCCAAAGTCACTATATTACTAAACAAATCTAAAAGTGTCTTTTCCATTTGGCTGCATTAAATATGAAAATTGAAGCAAAATAATTGGGGCCTCCTAACACTACGGTTTCCACACCTGGTCTTGTCTTTCATCTACCTAACTTCATTCTCGAAATTAAGGAAAGACAGACAGACAAGACGACAGTGGGAAAAAATTGTAGCCCAATTACATTGGCTTCTTTTTTAATTGCACTGTTAAAAAATTACCGGGATTACCATTTTTCTAGCCAGAAGCAGTCAAATCATTCTAAATTTATAATGGTCGGCAAACAATATAAATGTTACCAGCAAAACCCGATTTTACGCCAAACAAGTTTTGCCTAGGCCAAACTAGTTTGGCGTAAGCATGTCAGGCCAAACTAGTTTAGAATTATTATTCAAGTATATTAATGGCTAAAATAAATTAAAAGGCAATCAATTAGATGAACAATATTTATTCAAACATAGTCTACTTAATTATAAAAAACAGGGTTAATGTTACCCTAGATATCAAAGATGGAGGCTCGTCTCCGATTCCAGCGATCAGAAGACAGGGAACAGCGGGGACGCACGTTCTAACCTAACCTAACCTATTCTAATAAATTACCATAATTATTAGCAACCAAATTATTAGAATAGGTTAGGTTAGGCTAGAACGTGTGTCCCCGCTGTTCCCTGTCTTCTGATTGCTGGAATCGGAGACAAGCCTCCATCTTCGATACCTAGGGTAACATTAACCAAAAATGGTATTGATTAGAAGTGACATGACACTTGTACAAAACTATAAAATAAAAATAAGGTAATCGGTACTTATCAGTTTGTATTTTTTTTTTTTTTTTTTTTTTATTAAGCCATGCACTTTAAAGTTAATTAACTTTCGAAAATATTTTCAAAAATTCAAACGAAATAATAGAAAATAACTTTTAAAATCAAACTAAAATTAAAAATGAACTTATTTGTGTTTTATGAAGAACTTAAATTAACCATTAATATACTTGAATAATAATTCTAAACTAGTTTGGCCTGACACGTTTACGCCAAACTAGTTTGGCCTAGGCAAAACTAGTTTGGCATAAAATCAGGTTTTGCCGGTAATATAAATAACAGTCAAAAATAGTTTAAGGATGGGAAAATCGGTAAAATAAGAACAGTCAATAAAGATGCCACTTTTTCATTTCTGAACATCTTAATTCATTTCAATTTCTGTTCTGTTACAGTCTCTTAGTCTAGTTTATTATGAAATCAGTTAACTTATTCGTAAAAATAAAATAAATATTTAAACTACAGTATCGTAAATGATATTTGTGCACGACTCGAAAATACTGGATTGTAAATACAAATTAACATCTTAATTCTTATTACTTATCAAATATGATAATAAATTAAATAATTTACCTCATTCTCTCTCTTCTGCTTTCGTAGCTGAACACCTTCTTCTTCTCGCCGCCGCCTCATTTCCTGCGCATCTAATCCCATATTTTTATATCGGTAACGGTGAGTTGTGTTGTTAGACATTTTGCTAAAAATTAAAAATAACAAGACCAGTTTTACAATGAAAACAGAAATACGATATTAAATTAACAATCCATTAAATATAATGAAGTTTTAGTAGAATTTAATGAAGTACAAAAAATGCAGTTTTAGAATGTTTTTATACAAGAACAATATCAAATTGAAAGATTAAGGAAATATATAATTTTTATCCATTGTCAAAAAGTATTTAATAATAAAGATTTAATAACTAAAATATTTTTATTGAATGTACAGCATTGACATTTTGTGCAATAAGGAAACAGCTTGAAATTTTTGCTTAATATAAATGATGTTTCCTGTAACTAACTACATATAATCTAATATAATTTTTATATAAATGTTTTAAATTTATTAAATATTTTCCTTCGAGAAACTGTTTTCTAGTAGGAAACTTTTTTATATTAAATAAAATGTACATTTAGACTAGTGATTCCCAAAGGGGGATGATGGGAAGCAATGGGATAATAGGAGCATTGGAAGATAAAAATTTATTTTGAAACATATGAATTTAATTAATAAAGTAGTTTAAGATACATTTAGACAATTATTTTTTTAATTTATAAAATAAATGTTTAAATTAAAAAGATTTATTTTTCAATACACCATTTTTGACTGATTTTACAGCAGTGCTAAAAATTATATGCACTAAAAGGGAACAGTAGTCCAAAAGTTTGGATAATACTGATTTAGATGATTAGAAATTGATCAATTGCATGTAATAGCACAAAATGTTGATTAATCCATTTAATAAAAATTCAATTAAAACAAGCATCTTTGCTTTAACTCGGAAGAAATGTGAAAAATCATATGAAAATAGATTACTACTACTTTATATTGTTTAATAATGTTTTATCTTTAATTAATTTACTACAATAAAACAATTATTAAAAAACTAAAGCAACATTTAAACCCTATTTATAGGTAATGCGCTGTACAAAAGAAGCAAAACATGACAAATGATTGATGATACAAGTGAACATAAGTACAGTTTTGTCGTATTAATAAGACAACAGTTATAAAGGACTGTCATCCATTAAATACTATACAGTTACATTTTGCACAAAGCTTTGTAGACACTGCTATATAATTGTTGTTGCAATTTCAAATGATTAATTGGACCAATAGAATATTGATCCAGTTAAGCATCTGAAGTTACAGATTTGATGTACGAAGTTTGAGAGTTTTGTGATACTTTAGCTTATTGTTTAATCAAATTGCAAACTTAAAAAATTATGTTCATTTGTGTAAATTTACAACTAGACTTGTTAAATATGTAATTAAATATTTTTCCAATCTATTAATCCACTTAAAACATAGAATTCTTCTGCCCTTTTAGGCAGGGTTATAAAGGAAAATTATAACAAATTCTGACAAATAAGCACTAAAAAGTTAAAAAAAAAAAAAATACTGTAAATATATTACCATACATATCAGCATTAAAATTTTATATATACCAACAATCTTTAAGGCCATTTTAAATTCTACGACAGATGAATATAATAATAATGTCAGGAAAGTGCCAATATACTAGAAGTTCAATTTATTACTAATATTTAGACTTTACAGAAAAATTTGAGAGAAATTCTTAAATACATTCAAAAATTTTATTAATTTCATTTAACAATATGTAATAAAAATACAGACTGCAGACATTTTTTCTCTGATATCATTAGTCATTGCACAAAGAAGAAAAAATTTCAAATCAATAAAGTTTCATTAACCTCTAATCTACTTTTAATATCTGACAACTGATTAAAAATGCATTAATAACTTAGTTTTGTTAAATTTTTTAGCTATTGCTTCTTGAGTTAATATTTAGCACTTTAGTTTTTACCATGAAAAATTTTCTGCATAAAATAATGAGCTTTTAATTACATTTTTCATCCAGTTAATGCAGATAGGTGTGGTGTTAAAGCTAAATAGCATTATTTTTATAACGCTGTATCACATTCATTGTCAAAAATATCTTAATTAGTTAATAATCAGATTGATTTCTAGAGATTATTGATAGGTTTATCTGTTCTGTAATTAAATATAAAACATGAATGAAGAAAGTGTAATTTATCATCAATGAATTGCTTTCAGTATATTAAGGAGCAGCATACATCATAATTTTATGCAGATAACTCACAAACTGTGTTTATAAGGTAATCTGAAATCAGGTGCAAGTTGTGCAATGGGGTGGGGATGATTTTAAATTTCACTTATGAACTCATCACAGCTTTACCTTTCTCTAAATCACTATGATATCTTTAGAAAATCTGAGAAATCCTGTATGTGTGTCACAGATATTCATCTTCTAATAAAATTTTTCACAATCACCAAATATATGCATACTTCACTATTTGTTAACAATCCATTATAACAGACTAGACATTACATTCACTGACAAACAAAAAACTCACCTGCATTATAGACATAGCTGCAGCAAACATGCACAACATACAAAACATATACACTGAAAAAATTCTCAAATATTCAGAATTTGGTCACAAAATAAATGCATGTAGACATTGATAGTCTTTTCTTGTCCATGCATCATACTACATAAAGTCTAGAGACATTAAACTTTAACAAGACATCACACTACAGAAGCAACTGTACTAAACACATGTCACATAGTTAGGAAATTCTTAAATATAGATGCTATAGTTATGTGCAATTCATGTATGTAATAGTTTTTCTGTAGATATGCCTTAATTTTGGTCCTGAATAGTACTGAGCACAGGTATTGCATAGTAGTATGCAATCCACCAGCAGCTTAATAATAAGAATAAAAGTAAAAACAAATTAAAAATAATTTTAATGTAGTTATTATAAGCTCAGTTCGTAGTGATTCACTGGCAAAAAACAGAAAGAATAAATATTGCATCAGCAACAACATCCTTCCTGGCAAACTTCTGCTTTGCAAATTGTGACTGCATTTTAATATATTAAATTTCATTGCTACTAAAAATATTTGCCAATAATCAGAATGATGAATTTCTGGAGATAAATGAGAGAGATTTAAAACACAACAGCTGTAAAAAATATCTTCCTAATAAAAAATATTCATATTGTTTAATTTTGAATTTTTGATAAATGGATGAAACAAACAATTTACTATTGTCAGCTGACATCTTGTTTTAATATTTGCAATAGGAATTAATTTAAATCTTACTATTTGATTCTTACTACAATTTCACAATTAAAACTCATTATGTAAAAAATAAATCATTTTTGCATTTCACTTTTGCTAGTGGATGTCCATCTAAACTAACTTCCACAGCAAATGAGAGTTGAACAATTGACTTTCAGACTTGGAGTATCTGATGGGGCAAGTTATTAAAGATTTTATTTCTCTTCTAGCAACTTTCTGTAGAATATGCATCATTGTAGATGACCTGCATGATATTACAGTAATTATTATTACTGTAATTTCAAGCAGATGAAATTAAAATGCAGAGAAAAATTCCACAAATAAGAATATTGTATAGCTTAGTCATAGAATTAGTTATCAGATTTTTCTAAAATTATGATGGAAATAAATGTGATTGGATTTAAAAAGAATTTCATTAAAGACGTTATAAAACTGAAGTTATTTTTACAAAGTTTAATCTAATCATTATTCATTTGTCCACAGAAGTTAAAGATACCTGTCAAACCACATTCTATTATAGACTAATCTTACACTTCAGTTAAACTTCCAACATTTTCAGCCTTTCTAAGGTGGCCATCAGGGCACAACTTATCTTGCAAGCACAATTTGAATTCCAGATAAGTCTACAGTATTTATGTTTCCTTCAGTTTTGAGTGAATTAGCAAACTCCATTCATCCAGATTGATTTGAATATTTGTTTCATTTTAAATTTATACACACTTGTGGAAAAATTATTATTATTTTGCAGTGTTTGCAAGATCATTAAAACATTATTTATGACCTTAATTTGTACCTATGTAACAATCTCACGTCTGTAAGGATAAGAATACATACTATTTGTATACACTGAATAAATTTCATGTTCCTATTGTTTTCAAAGTTAGTCAAGCATGTAAGTTTATTTTCAACGATTAAAAAGTATTTTCAGTAGGGAATTTTAGATTTTTACTTCAATACCCCACTAATGTAGGTTTATCCAGATTGAGTCTGGTCCCTGGTCCCATTTGTTCCAGATAAATGGGGTTTAACTATGTATTTTTCTAGAATAATAATATATGAGTAAATTTTTGAAGGTTTAAACTGCAAAACATTATTTGGATGTAGAATTTAGTTTTTTAGGCTGAATTCATCCCATGTATTAGAAACTGTTTGCTTTGGATGTCTGTTAACAAAAAATTCAAATAATAATTTTTTTCCAGTTGCATAGTATTTAAAACATTACACTATTCCCAAATACCAGATTTTGAATACAACCTTTAAACCTCAACCTCTTACTTTTGAAATTCCAAATAAAATTAGAATTCTACTATATCAGTAATGACACAGATGATGATGATTAGATTTAATTCAATAAAAAATCAAGTCTTATCACATACTGTACTAACTTAAAACTTCTTGTGATATATGGATATTGACATGATGCTTTCTCAATTATAAAGAATTAATTTACTAAACATTGGATTGATATTAGTCTATTAATAATCATACAAAGCAAAGCAATTTTGTATAAAGATACAGTTAGGCATCCATCTGGTACAAATATTAATTATTACATTCATTTTAAATTAAATTTAATGATTTAAAATATTCTGGAAGGATAGTTGTAAGATTTTAAAATTAGTGACTTTGAAATTATAAAGTTCAGACTTGATTGTTTACATGATAAAGCACTACTGTACTAACTTATCACACAAGTTATCATCTTCAATAAATTATATTAGCTTTACCCACACCCAGTTTATATTTAAAAATGTTTATCATCAAAAGTTAATATTTAAAAAATTTGAATTTCTTACTATTACTTTTTGATGAAGTTTTATATGTTTAAAACCTTAAACTTTTAAAATACATATCTAAAATTATGCAACAAATTATGAATTTTTTTCATAATAAATCTAAGATCTTCACATAAACTACAGTATGATTTTGTTTTACAAGGCTGCATGTCAACAGATGAAATTCCACGTAAATCTGTACATCCCAAGTTAACTAGACACTTATGCAAACCACTCACAATTAGTAGAAAACTGTTAAAATGTGGTTGATACTAGGGTTTCTGAAACGGGATCCCGGGATCCCGGCTGTTTTTTTACCCCGGGAAATATCCCGGGAAATTTTTCTTATCCGGGAAATCCCGCAAATTTCTTAAAAATTCACTTTTTTCTTATTTTGTGTTAAGGTTGGGGAAATTTTGCAAATAGAAATTATAATTAACTTATAAACTGTCAGAATACCATTTGTATTTATTAATTTTAACCTACTTATTAGTTTTTTAAATTTTTACTCGTTATGGCACGTCACTAATGGTCAATAATCAATATGTAGCTTATTTGTGGCAGGACTCTCAAAATTCTTTACCTGTAATATCTGTAATAATTGTGCTTATGTCGTCTTAATTTTCAAACATGCCCAGTAGCTTCAATAACTGCGTAACGCCAAGTTGTGCAAATTGGGCCAGGATACGAACAAAGTCTGTAAGTATGAAGTTTTTCTTCATAACCTGATTATTAAAGACAAACGAACTGCCGAATTATTGGGCTATGATGTTTCAATTAAAGCAGTTGAGTATGCAATTTCCCGCAAGCTTTAATAAATTTTTTCTACTTGTGAAAATTTCTAGTAGTTCAAAGGAAATTTTCAATATATATCTTACACAGCGTTATTAATATGATTTTGGAGGTTGCGGAACGTATTAAATTACTTTAAAAGACGAAAAATAATTATATCATTTGATTTCATGATAATTTGTATATGTTAAAAATAATTAATTTTGTCCCGGGATTTCCCGGGATCCCGGGAAACAGTTCACTTTTATCCCGGAATCCCGGGACAAGCAAAAGACCGGGAAACGAGAAACCCTAGTTGATACTATCCTTCCATTGTGGTTTGTTTTGTTACATAGCATCAAAAGTTTTACTTTGTTTTATTTTTACATAAATCTCATACTGAATACACAAAATTCTTTTTGGTTTCATTAAAACCTTCTATTTTCATTTCTGTTAATAATTTATTCACAAAGTTGGACTACAGAAAATTGCTTCTGATTTTTATACCATTACTTTGCTTCAAAATAAACTTCAGAATAAAAATAAGTCAGTGTGCGCGTCAACGGTCAGAATTATCCTTGTGCATCTAATACATTAACCATATCATTCACTATCTACAAAAACAATCCACATATATCAGTCTTGCATAAAACAAGTCCCTACTATATAATCAATGAATGTTACATATAATTAAAAAAATTGTCTGTTGTCATGCAATCATGTTTTTTTCAGATGGTTCTAACTATATATTGGGATTTGGCAAATTTACAAGTGCTACTTAACAAACTTTGTTCAAATTTATTACCATAATTTCACGTGTATAAACAGCAACAGCTTATAACATGCACTAGTAGATACACCACAAAAACTGTTTGATGAAAATAAAACCTTTGCATAACCTGGATCACTGACCACTTGCTGTTATGCATTTTAGAAGGTATTTTCTCATTTCATTCTTTTCCTAGTTCCTTTCATTTTACTTATGTTAGTACAGTATAGCATCGATTATCTGAAACAATTCGGGACTGGGGTTGTTCGGATAACCAATCGTTTACAAAAAATATACAAAACTGTACCATATATATTTTGTATCGCATCTTACAAATACATACCTTAAAGTAGTATATTAAAGTAGGCCTTCAGTTTAGGTTGGCAGGCAGTAAATTTTCACGGCGTCACAGCACCAGCAAAAATTTGAATTTGCCAACTGGAATGATTTTGATTAACAGACATTCAGGATTCAGACGATCGGGATTCAGATAATCGATGCTCTACTGAAGTTTGTTGTAGATATATTATAAATAAGTGAAATGAAAAAAAAAATATATTTGAGACAAGTATGTGTAGTGGCTGACGAATGTGGCAATTATTCTTGTCGGGAACAATTGTCCGAGAAAGATCTACGGCTGAAACATACAAAATGAATTCACAAAAAGGTTATGAAAACATCGATTGGAAAACTTCTGGCAATACATCCTATGTAATCCATTCATTTGGCGTTTCGTTAGACTGAAAATACTTTTTAACAATTCTCCAAATTCTATATTTAATTACAACATTCAGCTTATTTGTGTTTAGCATAAAATTAAATATAAAAATTGGCAGGTAATAATAAGTTAATATAACACATAAGATTAACAACTTTCTATCATATTCTTCATATAGAAAACTTTGTCAGTAAAATAAATTTTAAAGTATAATGATTATGAATTTATATAATTTATTAAAATATTCCAAAATTCTTATTTATTGAAAATTTAATGTAAGTTTTAATATAATCATTTATTATGATTGAAATACAGTGACCTCTCATTTAAGCAACTCTCTCGGTTATGAGATGTTTTTTACCAGTCCTGATAATGTCTAAAATCTCTCATTTGAATGACTCTCACAGTTCTACACCCCTTCAAATATTTCAGACTATTGTATTTTTCCCTCACTTTACACAACTGTCAATCACAAGAACCAAGCGATCACTTTGCCATGGGTCAAACAGGTGCCCAGGAAGACGATAAAACAAAGAGGATTATCATACAGAAGATATCTGATTTTAGAAAGAGAATGGTTGCTGGCCGTATGTTTAGATAAAACAAAGTGTCATAGTTCCCTTTAGCAACCACTGTCACGTATGTCCAGACTATTGTTGCATTCCCCTAAAGCCGTTGCCAGGTATGTATTGACTAATAACTTTGGTATGAATTGTGTCAGGCCATGATTATTTACATGCATATTTTTCAAATTTTGACAAATTGACCTTCCCTAACATGGATTCTATCTACGTCAAAGTAACCTTTCAATGGCCAACAAAATTTCCAAAATCCACATACTTCCAGTTTCTGCCTATAGAGATTTTAATATAAAGAAAAATACATCAGCCCCACAGGCCCATTTTTGCAACAAAACTTGCATATGTATATTAATTTCTGGGTGACATAGGTAGCAACATTACCAAATTTAACTTTGTATTTTGAATTTAAAAGAAACAATGCTTTTAATTGTGATAATCAATACTGAAAGGGTTACAGTTATATTTTTAACATTGTTCATTCAAGTTGGTCAATTTCTTCTTTTGAACAACTCCACACTTATACGACTTTTATCACAGGCCTTAGAGTCATATAACCGAGAGGCCAGTATTTGAAATCTAAAACTTTTTAGGCTCTATAATAATTCATCATCTTATTAAGATGCAATAAATGTTTTCATCCAAATTAAAAATGAAATGCCATGACGACTCCATTAATATACTTGAAAATATTCACTAGACATTAATAAAATTTTGATGAAATAAAATGAACTGTTTGCTATATTTATATACACACACACTGGTTTGGCATTGAGTATATACAGTATTTTAAATTTTAAAAAGACACAAATAGAGATAAAAGATATTTACCAGGTATACTTTCGTAACTCAGAATTACTCACGATGCTTTTTGACACAGACAAGGCAAGAAACGGACTAAAAATATTTTTATATTCTGTTATTGCACGAATATTGTAAGGAAACAATATTCTTCACTTTAAACTAATTACTTCTGTTTTTTTAAGTATATTTTCACACTTGTAAACAAATTTCTGGTGATACGAAATACAACATTTTTGATTTACGAAATAAACGTACAAATGATACACGCGACATTGAATTACGTGACTACGGTCCAGTATTACACGTAACGAGCTAGCGTATCACAATGGGAAGAGGAAAAGATTCAAGACGTGGACACAATACAGAAGACGGCTCATTGCAGTTATTCGGTTTCGTTCTCAAAATACGCTTTGCAACTTTTACCAAAGAGCTTCCTTGCATAGTTTTATGTCACATGATATTCTTCTATCATATTTATATTAAAATAACATCTTAGATGCCAAGTTGTATAAAAAAAAAAAATTAAGCTAGTTATAAATTTGAATTAATATTATAAACAAAGATTATGAAGCTATTCACTTTATTTACTTCAAAAATTTTCATATACAAAAATCATTAGGAGAGAAATTTTCTAAATAAAATGAAGTATAAAATTACTAGATGAATGCATATTACATAAGTAATTAATAGAAAATGTGTGGAAAAACCTGTCTGAGATTTCTTTTTTTTTTTTTAACGTTAAAATCGAATTTATTTCTGGAGGGAGTTTCTAAAAAGTTTAAATTATCGAATAGATACAGTTTTTATAACGCAGCAGAACTGTTTGAATGAAACTTTCCCAGAGAAGACATTTAACTGCTGTATATTACGAGCACGTTGGATGGAAGCGAATTGCCGCGAATTGGTAGCATCCGTATCATTAATTAAATCCCACGAAAATTCTCAACGTTAAAGATCTAAAGTCTTACCTTTATTATTACGTAAAAACTCGAGATAATTTATATTAAACGTAATCCCAATAAAAGGTTCTGATTTAAGAAAAGGGAAGAACCCAAATACGTAAGGAGACAAAAATGTCCGAAAGAGGTGACTTGAGGACGAGAGTTTCGTCACTGAGAAAATCTTTCTAATTCCCGAAGAAATTCTTCGAATATTATGATATTTACTAACGAAATTATAAATAATTTTCCATTAGTTTACTTTGTTTATTAATTTTAATATTTATTTAATACTTTCTGTATCGTTTTTCGCACTACTCTTCGGGAATAGCTAAACTTCCATCACCACGTGATTCTTCCAATATGGCCACGTACATTAGTTTAATAAATGACACGTGGTTGCCGCAATGGAGGGATGAAATTAAATTGTAAAGTCAAACTTATGAATGCGTTTTAATTATAATTTTCTTCTAGTTTTATTAATGGTTACGAATCTGATTATGAATACTTTAAAAAAACAAACAAACAAAATAGGGAAAAAAAGACATTCGTAAATGCTTTCGGAATGTATTGATCGATAAGTAATGGGGAAAAATTACCGGTAATACAGAGAAAAATTATCCTATTTAAGCGATACTTGTTTAAAATGTGTGTATTATTCATTGCGTATCTCAGTTTTAAGGCTAGTCGAGTGACGAATATGCTGGAATAATTCTCTTTTTACACGATTTTCCTTCAATAAATTTTCCTTTTAAAAAATCTCGATTTCATTTTAACCCTAAGAAAAATATTCATACTTTCTAGGACATTATTCGTCTTTTAAAAAGAACACCCAGCAACGAGTTGATTAACTTTCCCGGCAACGTTAAAAACTGCAGTTTGGCGTCATCTGTTACGATATTTTATTTTACAAACTCTTTATATTTTTAATTATTATAAAATGACAAAAAGCTAAATTTTGAGGGTAGGGACGGGTTTTATTAAAAATTGTAAATGCTAATAACGAGTAAAATCGTCATTAAGTAACCGACCATGCTCGAGATATAATACACGACCCCCTTTATTTTCTCACCCCGTCGATCTTTAACCCCCAAAATTTAATAGCATCAATCACATCTAATGCATAAAAATTTCAGAAATTTTCGACAAAAAGCACAAGAGTTATTAAGCTTCAAAAAGGGTGAACAAAATCGTGCCCCTCCACACATACACACTTATATTCTACTAACATCCATACATACAAAAAAAAAAGCCCGAATTTTTTTTTGCATTTATCGACGTTTCAAGGTCACCTGAGTCCAAAAAATTAATCTTGGGGGGGGTCATTTTTTGATCGATCGCCATACTTTTTCTCTCTGTTATATATTGTGATGTTACGTGTTACTCGAACAACGACAAGGTGTAACATAAAGAACAAGACTTCATTTTTCGAGTACGAACAAAAATTTATATGACACAGGTTCCAGAGATATGAATTTTGTAAAGGACAGACAGAGATAGATGAAGGAAGAAGAAAGATAGGACAGGGACCATATTGTTTTAGACGTTCCCTCGATGGTTCATGTAGACTTAAAAAATCATAAATTTATTAATATTCTTTCTACTTAAAAGTCAGAAACGTGATTGAAAGGGACGAGTCTTGTAACCTCCATAGGAACAAGATAAACCGATTACAGAACTTCACGTACCTGATTAGCAATAGTGTAGGTTGGCATAGGAAACAAATAAAAAGTTATACGTCTATTCTAACCAGTATAGAAATCACATAACGTACAAACCTTATTTAATCTGCATCCTCTACGATAACAGAAGATACAAGTATCAAGATATCAGTATCAAGCAGTATTTCGACAGACTATATGCAATTTATTTCCAAATTTTGAAGCGCAGTGAGGGATTATTCTACATTATTATATCTTATTATTAAGGTCCGGATTTTTGGGTGCCGCACCCACTCGATTTTTGAAAGGGAAAGAGTGTAAAAAAAAAAAAAAAAAAACAAAGTTGGTTTTAGTGCAGTAGGCCCACTCATTGCCAAATTGTTTAGCACCCAAATCGCAAACCTGTCCCCAAAACAGTGATTAGCACCCAAATTATATATTTTGCTGTTCCATTTGCGATTATGTGATTTCGGTTGATGTGAAACACCAAGAAAACCAGGCGACACATAAGTTTGGAAAAGCATAGAGAAGGCAAACAAAAAAGGAGGAATTTCGAGCATATATTTATAGAGGCACCTGGACGTTGTTGGAGACAATCCGGTAGCATTTATACTGGAAGAAACAACGGATTCCACAAAACGGTACATCCTGAACATTCTTGTTGCACCACTGACCAGGTGCTATGTACAACCAATTTGTTCAAACTTGAAAATACGAACTCAACGAACTCTAATATCTGGTCATCCGTTGGGGGTCTTGGATAAACAGTGTGGTATTCTACTGCGAGAACTTCGAGAAAATTAATGCATTTATCAACCAACTTCCTCTTGGTGATTCTGCGGCCGTCGACAGCGTCGAGAAACTGGTCGCCGATCCAGTAGTGACCACAGAGCTCTTCTCCGTGCATTCGTACAAGTTATTGGCGGATAAAATCAACGAGCTGGAAAGACGTGGAATTGAAATGCGGGATCAGTGAAATGTTGTAAGTCGGGTGCTTGATGTACTGGACGGTTTTGCCCTGGACAAACGCAAATCTAGTTTATCAAAAAATCCCGATTTGAAAAATATTCTGGATTGCACTGAACTAGAATTCTGAGTAAAACTGAAACATGTCCCTTTAGTCTCGGTCGACGTAAAAAAAATTTTTTTTTCCTTATATAAAGACATTCTATCCTCCAAACGAGAAAACGTCACTTTTAAAAACATTGAAATGGTTACTGTTGTAAATTACAATGCTCATCTTTATGTCTAAATTGCAATAAACAATTATGTAGTTTGTAAATATAGTACATCCTGTTGGTTTTTGTCTTAATAATACAGCACTTAAAAGCACCCAAACTGTCACCCAAACGAGCACCCAATCCATTCTAAAACTGCACCCAAAAATCCGGACCTTATTTATTATACAGCATAACAGTAGATCTTAGATATACCGTTTTGAATCCGATTCATACTTTATCTAAGAATAATTCAGATCAGATTTCACTCTCCATTAAAGATGAAGAGCAAAAATCCGAATCCACGATGACCCACTCGGTTTGGATGACTCACGTTTGTCGTAACGAATGAATTTGAGTTAAAATAAAAATATTGACCTGTCATTCGGTTAGTGCTTAATAAAGAATTCGTGTTGTATAAATTCCTCTTCAGAAACAATATGTTCGTTTATTATGGTTCTGCAATGAAAATAGAATTTTCGCAATCTGGTCGTTGGCCAAGTTTCTCTTAACGATTGATAGAAGACGATTTGGTGTCATAGACTCGAAAATTCCGGTATTATTACGTATGCAGACATATTGGAAATCTTTCAAGAACATTCAATGGATGTGGTAAGATAAACACGGGGATAAGAGAATTTTTATCATTTGACACTTTATAATTAGTTTTTCAGTTGTCCGATGAGTAATTTGTTATCGACTTTCAAATCTTATTTACGATTGAAAGATTAGATTATTCAATAATTTTATTGTTCAAAGGTGTATGTACATACACACAACATTTATAAGCATAAATTTTTATTGACTGTTATGAGACTTGGCTCCTATTAAGGTGTTAGCACCTAAATAGGAGCCAGTTTCTCTTAAAAATCCTCTCGAAAGGCATCTCCCCTCTTTACGAATCGTCTATAAGTTGGCAAAATAAAACATAGAATAAAACAAAATTTAACAGATAATAAAAATAATAACAAGAAAGCAATAATTAAAATATTTCTCTCCGAATGAATAAACATTTAAATATGCCTATATTAAAACATATAAAAATTATAATTATTATTATTATTATTATTAATCTTTCTGTTTGCAATAAAAATAACTTCTTTTATAACTTTTTCAGTAATTTTGAAAGGAGAAATTATTATATATTTTTTGCCAAATTATCAAATTTTTAACCCTTTATATAATAGGTTTTGCAACTCCTCTTGCAAAACGAAAACGTTAACTACATTTACATTACTATAAGTAGATCCAACGATCTTGGCACTGTAAAAATAGATAAACCGTGGCTATCCAATTAGAATCTATCAAATCAATTGTCTATTTACTTATAAACACACCTAGCCGTGACAATTAAACAATTTTTCCGAATATTCGAAAGTATAGTAACCCGTTGCTTTTACCACCCTCCCTCTTACGACCCCCCCTATAGAAAATATATCGTGATTTATGAAATGCTATATTTAAATACGGTACCGTGTTTTTCTTTCTCGACGTGGTACTGTGTGGCTCAAACTATATTTTCGGGAATAAATCGTAAATTTATGATTCTGGCGGCTCGCGTAACCAATACGTCGTAGCTTCTTTGCGAATGGTTATTAATAAATGCGGATGTTGTGTTTTTCTTACAAATTCCATAAAATATATTTTAAAAATCAAAAATATAATTTTAATGTTCATTTCTTTTAATGTAAGCTCGTCAAATTCGCGTGTAACGGGGTGCACTAGCAATTAAAATAATCGGATTCAATTGGATCTACCAATGGAAAGAAGCAACGCAACACTTGGGCGATCTGACAAGGAACAGAGCCGGATTGGAGCGATATGCGCCAATCGGGCCCAGCAGCACATCAAAGTTTATATATTTAAAAATAGTACATGTTACAAAAATAAAGATTTAGGTATATTATTATTAAAAATATAACAACGAGTTCGAGACACTGCTTTAGCAGGGAACGTCGTTTGTCCGCAATAAACGAACGCAGCCAAATGCTTACTAAAATCAATAACGTGGTGGGGGATTAGAGTAACGGAGTCACTTCTCACTTTCGTTTAAATAACATTTTAGTTAGTAGATATAGTTACTGTCAAGCGTCAACTGTTGCTGGTCTCTATCTTATTCGTTAGTGTCGTGAGTAACAATTGTTAAAAATGTAAGTACCAATTGTGTTACGTTTTGATTTTCTTTCTATTATTTATAAACATAGTGTTTATTAACGAGAAATCATATTTTTTTAAAAAAGTGTATTTTATAATTAAAAATATATTTTATTTTTTCATTAGATGTCGAAATAAACAAAACGAGAAAGAGATGTAGGAAGAAAATATCAAAGTGGCAGTCAGTGGCGTGGCTAGGATTCTCCGGGCCCGGTGCGGAACCAGATTTGTGGGCCCCGAAAAAATTTTTCGGGTCTTTTTTTCGTGATTTTGGGGCCCCCATGGGCCTATCGTTTTTCAGGGGCCCGGTGCGGACCGCACCTACCGCACCCCCTAGCTACGCCACTGAGTGGCAGCAAAAAAGGAAAATTAAGTGCGAAAAGAAAAGCCGAAAGTGGAAAACTCAAAGGCGCTTTGAATAAATTTTTAAAAATATGTAAAATGATGACAAAGAACCGGAAGAAAATAAATGACACAGATGAAGTAACACTATAAACGGAAAACACAATTACAGAGACCGGAAGAACCAAACATTAGAATGGAAATAATTCAATGCAATGTGACTGAGAGTAAAAAGAATTATTATAATGAAGAACTGAATATAACAGATGATCCCGCTACTTGGCCCGAGATAATTGCTTAACAAATAAGAGATTAGTTAAATAAAGGACCACGAAAAATTCTCTTAGATGATTTTCCGCGCCAAGACGACGGAACACATTTTTAAAAAATGCATCTGAAAAGAAAACTTTCAAATGGCGAAATAATAGTCCGTCCTCGGATAATATACTCTGAGTCAAAGGACAGAATATTTTGCTTCTATTGTCGTCTATTCAGTGTGGGTGTTCCAATTGCATTAGCTTCTTCGGGATTTAATAACTGGCCAAATATACACACAAGACTAGCCCAACATGAAAAATCGAAAGGTTATTTGGTAGCTATGTTAAAATGTACAGATCTTAGAAAAAGACTCTGTTGAACAAACAATCGATAAAGCGCAACAGAAGTTGTTCAACCAAGAAATAATTCGTTTATATAAAATATTTGAAAGATTATTTTCTGTGGTTCGGTTTTTAGCTCAACACAATATAGCATTTCGAGGATCCATTGAAAACATAGGTGGTGCGCGAAATGGAAATTTTCTAGGTATTATTGAATTACTCGGAAAATTTGATCCAATAATGCAGAACCATCAAACAAATTCATGAGCATTATCTAAGTAAAACAATACAAAATGAGATTATAAATTTAATATGCAGTAAAATTCAAAACAAAATTATGGAGCGAATAAAATACGGAAAGTATTTTGCTGCAATTCTTGATTGTACTCCAGATATCAGTCATCAAGAACAAATGTCTCTTAGCTTCAGATACGTTTCAAATGGTACATTATCAGGTGCAAGTATCAGTGTATACGAACAGTTTATTGAATTTATACTCGTAGTAGTACAGGTGAAAATCTATTTTCTGTGTTGAAGCAAGAAATTAAATCTTTGGAACTGAACATTAATAACATCGGAGGGCAAGGCTATGACAATGGTTTTAACACGAAGGGAAAAGTTTCGGGAGTTCGGGCTGGACTCCTAAAGGAAAATTCAAGAGCGTTTGTCATAATTACAATCTCGTATTGGGAGATGTAGCCAAAATTTGCCCGAAAGCTTTAACCTTTTTTGTATTCTTCAACGCCTGTGTGTTCTGTTTTCGGCATCTCCAAAAAGATGGTTAGTGCTTCTCAAATGTGTGAAAGAACTTACTGTGAAGCCACTTTGCGATACCGGGTGGGAATGTCGGATTCAAAGCGGTAAGGCAGTAAGATACCAAATAGGTGAATTTTACGATGCACTTTTCGAAATCTCAGAAATCTCCGAAGATCCACAAATCAAAAGTGAAGCGGAATCACTTGGAAACTTAATGAATGATTATAAATTTTTAGTGTCTTTGGTTTTTTGGTATGATTTACTTTTCCAAGTAAATTTTGCAAGCAAGGAACTTCAAAGTAATTCAGTAGACATATCAACAGCACTTTCTTCATTTGAAAAACTTGGTTGACCAAATACATAAACACTGGCAAAAGACTTAGAAATATCTCCGGAATTCCAAAATAAAAGGCTCCGGAAAAGAAAGAAACATTTAAACTATGAAGGCGATGACGAACCTATTATAGATCCTTTAAAAGCATTCAAGATATCTTTTTTCGATTTAGTGTTAGATAAAGCTAAAGTATCTTTAGAAGATCGTTTTGAACAATTAAAAAATCATAATAATTTATTTGAGTTTTTGGGAATGTTTCAAAATATGGAAAAAGAAGAACTAAAAAAACATGCAGCAGATTTAGAAATTGCTCTGACAGATTCTAAGATTAAACAAAATGATACATCTGTTGTTATTGTGAAGGAAACAGACTTAGACGGTAATATGTTAGTCGAAGAAATGGAAGCTCTAAAATCTACTCTTTCATCAAAATATTTCCAAAATCCATTTAAAATGTTTCAATTTTTATCTGAAAATGACAGAGCTACGGAATTTCCGAACCTATTTATTGCCCTTCGAATATATTTAACAATTTTAGTGAGCGTTGCGTCTGGAGAGAGGTCATTTTCTAGATTAAAAGTTATATAAAAAAACTATCTACGATCGACAATGGCTCAGAATAATAATAATAATTCAATCGGGCCTCGCACCTATTGGATTCGGCTCTGACAAGGAGGATGCCTTCCGGGAGAAATTTCTGTGGAAACTGATCCCTATTTATTTGTTAGACACGTGAAGGAGCTCCCGAAAACTCCACATTGCTAGCTTTGGCGAAGAGCGAACTCGCTACCAACTACTAGTGTTTAGTGGTTTTATCCATTCGATCACTAGTGACGAGCCAAAAATAACTGATTCCCGTTGTTTAATAGTTTTTAAAACTCTCGTTTCGAGATCAGAACGGCGTAATTTAAAAATGACCTTCCGCTAATGACCAAATAAATATGGTCGAAGTCAACATAAAATAAGTCTTACAAATATTCCTGTTAGAAAATTAAGTTTTTCAGTATTTTATAAAGACATTCGAGTAAATAATAATGTAATACTTATAAAATTAATAATACGAGTATTAAACTTATTAATAGTTTAAATACAGACGCTATATATGGGATGAACACTCGGGACTGAACACATTACGTGGAACGTCTCCGTATAAAATGAAAAGATGAACATAAAACACAAGCCGAACGATTATTTATTTCACCACGAAGCAATTGACCAAGGTATGTTTTTCTTTTTATCACATGCTATTCGAACGTGAGGTATTGAACAAAAAAAAGTGTTCAGTCCCGAGTGAATCACCCTGTATAATACATTTATTCGATATACCAAAAGAAGTGTCATAATCTTATTTTATGATTCAAAGGCTAAGCTTAATTCAAGTAAAAAGTTATCTCATCAATAGAAATCATCTGACAAAGGATGAACGATTAAAGCTTTAGTCTACAGCCCTAAGGGACACGCGATCCAAGGTTGGATTTGCACATTCTAAACGAGCAGCTATGGAGGCCTCGCGCTTTGAGTCTATACGACTTTATATTTTTACGTGTACCATTATTTGATGAAAAGGAAGGACCACAAATCAAAGACCACAGCTCTGGCTGGACAGAATCCGATGAACGAAAAACCCCAGGAATAGGAGGAAAACGAACAGGTCTAGATTTGGTCATTAGGTGGTGTTCTAGGTATGTTTTACTTCCTGCTTAGGGTCTTCTATCGTTGCTGTTTTGCGGTTTGTAATCTCCAAACAAACACTGTATCTATACTTCTATAGCACGTTGGAAAGTCGTTATTGTAACTTGTAATTCTTTACTTTCAATTCACTATGGAGTTCTATGTACTGTTAAAAACATCAAATTTTCTTTTTTGGAAGATACCTGGAGAGCAGGCTGTCCACTTTGTCACTTTTTACCTTTAAATCTTAAAGCAGCTTCAGTAATTTTATAAGGAGTGAAACAATAAAAGAAGCCTATTCTATTACACTGAAGTCCTTGTCCTCAGTGTCGACTGCATGTGTTTGTCTAATTTCTTGGAAGATTTAATCATTTGCATAAATTCGTGTGGTACACGTGTTTTATTTGAATAATAAGCTTTATATCAAGCAGCGTTGTAAGTGGTGTGTTCTTTAAACGATATATAGAACTTTGTATGGTAGGTTGAAGGTAAAATACTACAAGTTAGAACTGTAAGGCCAGTCGACTATGCTTTGTCTACCCAAGTCTTCGCGCGTTGTATATCTATTCCTTATCTTACAGCAAAGGATAAGGTACTCTCCATGCTTGCAGTCTGTCAGGATGATGCGAGAGGATCGGATCGTATGGATAGTGATGTCGGACACGAGACACATTAACAATATAATTCGCGTTTATTAAATCGACAAATAGATGCTTACAAATACGAAGATCGGAACTTCTCCGAGAGAGTGACCGGGGCGGAGATGTATAGAGACGATGACAGATACGGAGAGATTCCGGAAAGGTGACAGGTGTAGGAAGTGTCTCGGGATGCAAAAGCGGAAAGATGGATGGTGGTGTCTTTATACAATTTTCGATTGGTCCCCGAGCTGTTGCCAAGAGCACGATTCGGGTCGCGGGGTGCCGACCGTTTCCTTCTCCCCGAAGAATTTGGTTACGTTCTCTCGAACGACGGTCCCGTAAATAACAGAAAATTATGTTTTTCTTCCCTTTTGGAGAGAGTGCAGCTGTGTCCACACGGTCCTCGTCTCACCCCCTTCGAGGAAGCGTTTGCTTTTTCGCTTTAGACTCGGTGTTAGGTGACACTGAAAAGTTCCATCAGTGTCACTCCCTCTCACGCCATCTACGACGGGAATGTGACAATTACATTTTACAGCACCCAATTACTCCGCTTTCCCGGCTTCGTGCAAAGGAATATATCACTCGTTTATTGACGTTAGTTCGTCTCCCATATCGTCTGGTGGACCCTCAGAATAACGACTTTCCGACGTGCTGTAGTTTACTTGCTTAGAGGTGACATACGGCAAAACAATAATGACGAAGTAAGACACTAAACAGAAGTGAAGCGCACCAAGAACACCATCTAGCGACCAAATCTAGAACTGTCCATTTTTCCTCCTATTATTCCGGGAGGTAGACCGTCTCGTATTCGCTACTTTCTCTTGGTCCATCTTTAATTAATATATTGCTCTGGAGAATATTTCGAAGCCCGGTGCTGATTCGAGTGACGTCTTAACCCATTCATTTCTCCCAACAGCGGTTTTACATGATTAAATTTAAACAATAAATTAGATTACGTATATAAATATATATTAAATGAACACAAATTGTTCAATTACGGCAATTATTCTGAGTGGAATAACTGAAAAAAAAATCATCAAACGTGGACTTGAAAAGTTGCCGGATTTTCACCACTTTTCTTTAAAATTTGTAAAATTTTCACCATTTTTTAGGTCACTTTAAGGTCGATTCAATTGGGAAATCCACGTTTTTATGAGATGCAATTGTTTTAAGGCCATTTTATGGTAAAATAAGTATGGCGCTTGTCTGCACGGTGTGTTAGCTATGGTTAGCTACGAGCGGTGACGTGTGAGAAGCACAGTTACGGTTGTCACAAAATAAAGAAACTTGACTATAGCTTTTTGAATATTATCTATGGGCTTATATAATAAGATGCACGGAAACACACAGACGAAACAGAAAATTGGCTTGCAATTATTATTAATTTGAAGTCACTCGTATTTGTAATTACAAAAATCCAGCTTTACTTTCCCGGCCACATTTAGTGGCGCCATTTGTTATTATATTTTATTAAAAACTTTTTATATTTTAAGTATTATAAAATGGCAAAGATATTAATTTTGAGGGTAGATATGGGTTTTTTTTAAAAAAAAAGAATTGTAAATAATAATAACGAGTAAAATCGTCATTAAATTTGACCCTACGCGAGATACACACGACCCCTTTTAACTTCCCACCTCCTCGACCTTTAATCATCAAAATTTAACAGCATCAATCTCCCTAATAAACAAAACTCTCTGCAAAATTTCAGAAATTTTCGACAAAAAGCACACGAGTTATTAAGCTTCAAAGAGGGCGAGAAAAACCTCCAAATTTTTATTTTGCATTTCTCGTTGTTTCAAAATAATCGAAGTTGATACTATTTATTTATTTACAAATTTACTAAAATATATAAGAAAAATGTCACGATCTTTTATTTATTTTTATTATTAATGCCAAGTAAGGCAATGGATGACACTCGATGTCCATAACAACAAGAACAATTCCATTCATTCAAACAAACACAGAAAAAATTAATAACATAATATAGACAAATAAAACTCACATTGGCCTTTAATTCGGCTTCAGAATACATATATACGAGTATTTAATTCCATTATTTGATTTGAAACTCGGCTTATTATTATTGTTCACTTTAAAAAAAAAATAATGACAAAACATACAAAACAAAATAATTTTATTGAATTATATACAATATAATGCCATTACATTATGAATTGCAAATACATTTTACCCGTCGAATTATATTTATATGGGTTATATATAAACAACCACGTAATAGACCAAATAATAGGCCTTTAAAATTACACATTGTTCTTCATCAGTCAGTCTATATGAGCATCGTACGGAGATGCGTAGAAACTGGTTTATATAAAATTTGATAAATTTCCCGTATAAATGCATTAAAAAACAAAATGAAAATGGTGACGACGATTCATTTAACGGGCCTTTTAACGTTCTCGTGCCACTGCATGTTTTCCATCATAACAGAATCCCCACTCTTAGCCGCTAATTTTCCACTCGTCACCATTCCCAGAAATCCCACGACGGTGACCACCATGAGTAACGCATTCATTTTAATCCTAGTTAAATCTCTAGTACGTTCCACCGTATAGCGACTAACGAAAAAAATAAAATAATAATTAAAAATAAATAAACTAGAGATAATTAATTAAGCACTTAAATTAACACTCACGAGACGCATTTAGGAATGTCTTCTATTGCAGCAAACTTGTTATTCCAAACCATCTTCTTTTCCACCAAAGATGACGGATGGAAGCGCTCGGCAGTCGCATCTAAATTAATAAATAAAAATAAAAATTAAATTAATCAAAATTTAAAAATAACGAAAAGAAAAAAAAAAATCGACGATTTAAACTTAAAATTTTGCATTCGACACGAATAAAAAATAAATAAATAAATAAAAGTTCAGTAATCTTACTTGACGTCACATTTCTACTTCTAACACGAATGCTGTTTTTGCATTTAGTTGCAAGTCGAGTCACTGCCTTGGAAAACATTTTCTTTGTTGTCAGCTGCAGGATTGTTGCCAGCAACTTATATAGCCTATATATATAGTCGGCGACACCGCAGCAAGCCTGCGGACGTGACTACTATCAGCTGTTAGGTCGAGTTGTTACGAGCGTGAAAGTTTGTTTACTTCCAATCGTTACTTTTCCTTATCTTCCAGTTTGCCTCGAACCTTTCAACGTCATAATTCATCGTGTTTTATATAAAAAGCGGCCATTTTAAAAGGGTCAAAATATATATATATATATATATTTTTTTCTATAATGTATATATAAAAAGAAAACAAAACAGACTGGCATATATAAAGTTAATTTAGTAGCAAAATAAAAAAAAATAATTAATTAATTAATTAAGCTAGTTTAGGATACAATTTCGTGTCTTTACGAATTAAAATTCGGGTGATTTTACAAAGTTTTGGAAGTCAGACAAATTTCTGCGGCAGATAAAACGTGACTACACGCACGACGTGTCCTACTCCTCTCCATCCTCAGTTGTTGACCGCGCAAAAATATTCGCTGCTCTTACGGAAAAAAAAGGAATATTATTATTATTATTATTTAAATTAAGGTTTTGAGGAAGAAAATATATTATTAATTTCTAACCATGAGGATTGCTTCGGGTAGACGTTTTAATTTTTATTCAGGTAAGTTTCAAGTGTAATTTTCTTCGCTAGTTTTTAGTTTAGTTACCGGTTACCGGGACTTTAAGGCATGTTTCTTTTTAAAAAAATTATTTAAATTTTTTAAAGTGGAATAACTAAATTTGTTATTTTTTAATATTGATTTACGTTGTTTAGAACGACGGTAATTAGATAAATTATTAACAGAATCTTTGAACTTATTTTGTATGTAATTTAATAACGTTTAACTGGATAACAATAGCCGGTACGTGACATTTGACACGTCCATATTTTTGCCTTGAATCTTTAAACGTCAGCAGTTTTGTTACCTTCTACGCAATTTGATTTTTAATCTTTACTATTCAAAAAATTGTTTTTTAAGGTTACGTTGCGAAATTAGATTTCTTCTCTCCCCCCATTATTAACCACGAGTTACACTGCGAATAATTATACAGAAGTTGTTTATTTTGAAGGAAATACTTTATTATATTTCGGAATTCTTGTTTATTATTTAAACGTACGCTTTAGTAATCTTTTAAAGTCTAAAATCAAGCCTTAAAACGTGAGGAATTTTTAGAGCAATGAACTTTTCTGACAGCTTCACACTACTGTAGTTTACGGCTTACTTGTGGTAATTTTTACGGCTTTACTTCTGTAAAAGTTACCGCAATAAATTTAAATTTAAATGGTTAATTTTATTATTTATTCGTTTGTTATTTGTTTTTCTGTATCTGTGATAAATTAGAAGCATGCGTAAAGTTATTTTTAAGCTATTTAAATCACTAGGATTTGGAATAAAATACGTTATTTTGTTGTTTGCCGATATTTAAAGATAGATGTTGGTTACATACTTCGATTTCTAAATATTATTCTAAGTGAATCTTCCTCTTCTCAAGGCTGGAATCAATCCAAGCATTGGCCCACGTGTAAATGACTCATATTGTAATGCTTAGTGTGATACGCCTAAAATACAAATGGCGTGAAATAAATAAATAAATATATTTTACAAAAACTTCATTTATAATATTATATTTGTTCGACTTAATTTATTAACGTAGAAAATATGAAGGTTTTTATTAAAATTTATCGTGTGTAGATACTTTATTTGAGTACAAAGTATCTATTTTTAGACTCATAATTGATATTAACGCCGATAAAGTCTATAAGTATATCTGTTTCATGTCTGGCTCGTTTCGCTTGTTGTAGCCCTAAATATATAGTAGTAGGCCCTTCTCCACCAAATAATTATACGTGTAAAAATATGAGGCTCTAAGCTATGGATTCATAACGCGAGATCCTAAGCTGCAACTTATTTTAAATGTAAATCAGGCCCTGGCTGTGGGCAACGAGAGGCCCTCTTCCCGTATCCATCGTGGATTCGGTAAGGCCCACAACCGGGAGGCTTTATTGGCTAATTTAGCTTTTCTAACAGTACGATAAATTTAAAGACACCTTAATCTTTGCTTGTAACTGTGTACAGATATTTAAATTTACTTTTAAATAAAAAATTTTCTCTATATTCTAACACGTGCAAAATTATGTTACAATAACAATCTGATACACGTGTAGAGTCGCGCGAATCAGATCATAAATCGATAAGATTTCTTATATAGGCCTATATATATTATTTTTATATATTTATAGAAAAACAATTTATCTATAGAAAACAGTAAATATCGGTCGCGTAATAGATGTAAACTTATATGACAAGTTAGATAGAGGTTTGTGAATTTCTTCGTGTCCTAATTAAAATTAGGTTATCCTTATGGCATTAGGCAGTTTATAAACTAGACCAAGAAAGTATGCATTAGAAAACCGTGTAGAAGGGGCCATACATTAATTACGTGTACAATTTTTAAGCCACTTTTGACTCTCTCCCTTCCTGTTGCGTACGATAATGTACTTTTGCCAAACTTCCCTTTAATTACTCTTACAATAGCTCAAAGAACCCCCCCTCCCCCAGACATTGAAGAAACGACTTGAAAAAGTCCTGCAAATATTTTCTGATTTATTCATACCACTTCGTATAACACTAAATAAAGTCCAAGTAGACTAGTCCCTCGACTTCTTCCTTCCTTTATATTATATACTTTTGTACAATGTACTGTACTACATTTATACAATTGCGATCTCTTCTCCCTTAAACTGTACACGTAATTAATGGACGACCCCTCGTCTTTACGTATAAGAAACAAAGCTAAAACTAATAACAAGCGTAAACAATCGAGTGAAACACATAATAAAATTAGAATCAAGGCCAATCGAAGTTTTTCTGTTTCACCAATAAAAACAATTGTCGTGTTTTTACGCAGTAGAAAGTCATTACGTTCTGTTCATTTATTCGTATAGAATTATTTGTAATGCCGAAAGGCTTATGATGTTGCAAATATCAATTTATCAAGCTTAAATTATACCGGAAAAAGGACAGAATAGAGTTTAAAACGCACAAACTTTTATTAGTCATTGACTTTGGTGAAAGCGGGTTTACGTGCTTTCGAGAACGAACAGACAGATGCCTTTCGGTGATAAAAGAATGAGCGATGTTGCAACACTATTTCACAAGAATAAGCCTACTTTCTAGATTTAATAGATGATTTTCATTTATTATATTTAAATATTTACGTGTTTTCTTTGAATAACAAGTATTTTTTTTGCAAAACTTTTAATCGATTTTATATAAAGTTTCAGAATGATTGCGATGATTTGTTACATTATTTTTAATTTCTTACAGAAATTTAGAACATAATCTTAGTGATTTGCACTATTATATTGCATAATTATATAAACCATAATTATGGGCAATCTATCTCCCATCTCACACCTCATTGTGGCCTCGACCGAACCCACGATGTTTTATTCTTTTTTAACTCTTTCGCTCTGTGGGCACTAAGAAGGCCTTTTTAAACAAACCCATTATGGGTTCTATCAGGATCACAATGAGGTGGCCGGGCGATGGAGGAAGGGCCTAACGTTACTCACCGTTAAAGCAGGCCGTGGTAACGCATGTGCCTGATGAGCACTTTCCCGTGGGCCCCAAGAGCAAAAGGACCCCATACTAATCTGTGTATGATAACCCTTCAATACTGTGACATCTAATCTGTATGGCTTACAGAGTATTAGTGTGTTTTTCAAGCCTCGTGTATTGTTCAAATGTTTATCATGTCGATTAGTTGTTGTTGCACGGCATGTTTTTAATGTTTCAACACCGATTTTGTTGTACGTGACAATAAAATAAATATATGTTTAATTTTATCGACCATTTAAATTTTTATTTCTGTGAGTAGTTGTCGTAGGGCTCCTGTACACTGCTTTGCCCGGGGCCCATAATGCTTTTAAGATGGTCCTAGGTAAATTGCCAATCTCGATATGTTTAGATCTATTACGTCCACTTATTAGGTTGTTTATCGCCATAGAAATTGTCCCTTGATTATCAATGTATGTATAGGTGATGGCAGTACGTCCCAGGTCCTCTATCAAACTTTTCAACCACAAAACCCTTGCACCTTACTGATGAACTTTGCTTCTATTCTCGATAGAGCAACACTAGTTGTTTCCTGCTGCTCCCGCTTATTACTCCTCTGCAAAGGTATACACATATCCCATTGTAGATTTATGATTTATGATGGATTATTTTCCCAGTCTCAATCTGTGTATCCTGGAAGTGTTATTTTTTCAGGCATGAAGCGTAGCTTATAATGACGTGTCTTTTTAAGATAATGGAAAACACTTGTCCGTCCAATCGTCTCATTTTCCCTTACGTTTGATTTTTATATATAGAATAATTTCTTCTATCCGAGGTTTTGAACCACAAATTCCCTGTTTATCTTGTCACTAAACCGTTCCTATCTGTTATTTACCTTAATGTTAACAAGATATCGTTATCGAGTACATTATCAGTTATCTGTTTTCGTCAAAGTAAACACACGGATTGTATTAGGCCAATTGATTTTAGAACCTGGTCCATTCTTTTATTCCACTGCCGACTTTCCTCCTTGAACACTCGGACTTTTCTCTCCTGTTTCGGGTAGCTCTCTCTCTATATAACTATATTATTATATACATATATTTTTTTTTTCGTGATGCCCATTCGGATATGTCCTTTAACGTCGAAATGACTTAAGTGCCATCCTCGGTACGATGTCGTAGCAAATATAGTCCTCGTTGACTCGAACTTTACAGGAGAAAACATCACTGTATATCTAATGTCTTCAAGTTGTTGTCGTCTTCTCTCTAAATAAACGTGCTTTATACTCAATTACGTCTCTTCGTTTAAGGCAATAGTGTGGCATTTTGGTGCACGATCAACAATTTCTTCTAAAATCAAAGTAAATGGGAAGTGAGAAGTTCATTGAGTCCTGATTTGTCCTATTTATACCCGAAAATATTCCGATTTGTATTAAAGATAGTCAAATAAGCACACACCATATGTCTCACACGCGTATGCCTTTAGTAATCTATGGTTCGCGCATTGTGTTCTGTTGGCCTTTTTAGTACTGTGCGATGGCTTCAAAATTATCTATTCAAATCAATCAAATTAATAGAGTAGCTACTGCTTACCTAATATCGTGTATGTATTTCCATCAAATTTTACTCACAATGTCCAGATTCCTAGTTTTGAAGTTATGGTAGCCTTAGCCATACATGCTCATTCAAATGTAAAGTATTTGCATTGCTTGTACAAAACGGTTTTGTTAAACAGTTGTAATCGTTAAACGCAAGAGTAACATGCTTTAACAGTACTATTAATTAATTAATTTATTTATTTAACGTATATTCATACATTCCCTGTTCCGCCAGAGGCACTACCAGGGAGATAGTGTACAATTTAAATGTAAAGCAATTGTGATATTGTAGATTACATGCAGCAATAAGAGTGGTGAAACAATATATACATAACATAAAATTGCGCGATACAGCTAGACACGCAGGCACAGTGAGGAAATGAACATAAGAGAGAATGCTGTCATGGCTTATGACATGCAATTACAAACTGGATGCAGAACATAGACATTTAGCAGAGAAACATTAAGATAACCAAGTTACAATGATAAAATATGAATAGAGTAAGTAGAAATAGAAGTAGCACAAGGAGTGTGCTACTGAATGGCTATCCAAGTCAAATAACAAATACCATGTGCACGAGTTAGGCTGAGATGGCCCTTACACTAAATTCCATTATGTTGTCCGATGAGGCCTTCTTTGAAGAGAGCGGATTATAACAGTACTATTATAATAGAAAACATAACATTTTTAGTAAAAATTAAATTCAGTTTGTATCAATGTGGGAATAATAATTTAAAACGAATAAAGGTTCGCGGACCATATTTTAGCTCTTGCGGACCACTGGTTGGGAACCGCTGATCTATATTGATCGATCCCATTATGGGTTGGATTCACCGTAATTATAACCGACCATAATTATGTACTAATACCAATGAAACACTTTTCGTTTCTTTTATTTCCTTTCTTTTCTATAGACAATTAGATGACCTTCTTTCTAGGCCCATCATAGGTTCGATGGGGCACGATGGGGCAGCCGAGTGATGAGGAATGGGGTCCGACATAATCGAATAAACCTTTCCCTGAACTGCAAATTGTTGATTTTACTCTTATGAAGGATCTTTTACGTAAAGAGTAGTTATTATCTTATATAATTATGCAATCATATTACCTCTAGTAATAAGTTGTGAAAATATAAAGTGCAATGAGGTTTTTAACGAACCTAACTGTTTGACAGTGTCCACAATTCATTTGGCTTAGAAATATAATTTGCTGACATAATAAAATGTTGTTTAATTATGACTTTTTGATAATTTTATAGCTTAAAATGAGAAATTTAGAATAATTTTTAGGACATTTAAAAAATCTAGAATAATTCTAGAATAATTAAAAAAAAAAAACAATATTATGTTAGTACTGTACCTGTTGCGTACATATATCCTACATTATTAATGAGCTTTTCGCTGAATTGAGTTAGAAAGACAAAAAACTTACCTTGCAACAGTAAAAATGCGTTTTTAATTGTCAAAAGACAATTAAAAACGCATTTTTTACTGTTGTTAACATATGTTATCTATACAAACAGTACACTTTTTATGCATTTAGTAACGAGGGGCCTTAAGCAATTGCCTAAGGCTCCTCGTTTCTCATAATCGTACGTGTTTTCTATTAATTTATATTCATAGAAAACACATACAAATATGAAAAATGTTTACATAGTTCGCCCATGTGATAATTTTGGCGCTTTGGGCAGTGCCTTCCCTGGCCCTGCATTTTCACGGCTTCGCTAACCAATTTCAGAACTAAATTAGAGCAAGTTAATAATAGGCTACAAGTCACAGTCACAGTTTTCTACTTTACGGACACGATCTGATTGGCATCAAGGTCGCTGGATATGGATTCCCCGCTGCCTTCGTTTATTTAAAAAGACAATATATGCAGCAAATACCAGTAGCATTATTTGTATCAAAATATGAAGTTATAAAAGCAACAATAATTATAAAATATACGCTAAATTTCAGTTGAATTTTTCTTATTGAATATATTTAAGCAGTCTTGTATGGCTGTTGTTTCTGATAAAGGAAAACATCAACTAGAATAGAAAAATAATCTTCTGTAGTCTTCTAAGCAAGTAATCATTTATTAAAACATTTATTATTATATTACAAATCTCTCATACAGCAGAAATCTTCACAACAACAATTAAATCATTATTATTATTATTATTTATTGAATGATTTTGAATAATAATTGATTAGTAAATATTTCTTATGATAATATGTGGTTCATGTGATAAATATATATATTTTTTACCTGGAAAAGCAATGTTTAATGTCCTAAAAACATTTGTTTAAAAAAAGCTTTTAAAATTTAAGCAGAGTATGTTTTTTTCTTAATATACTAATACGAAATAAGAAAGTTGTGTACTGTACATTAACAAACAATAGAATATCATCTTGGGACAAAAAATCTTTAAGGCAGCATTTCTTCAATTATTTACGATAAAAATTTATTATTATTCAATTCTAATAAATCTGGTTCCTCTGTACATAATCATTAACAAACCATTACTTATATTAACTGCTAAATCATCACTCTTCTGGATATGTCAGGGAAGAAACGGAACAATCTTATACCTTTGGCTGACGAATTTTTACAATTCGGTGCTGAATAACAAATCATAAAAAAATAGATGACAAGAAATTCAATTAATTTTGAAATCGAAAAAACCAAATCTAGAAACATCGCACACACAACCTCAAAAGACCCAATATGGCGACTTTTGCGATGCATCGCGGTATCGTGTCCAGACCCTGTGTTTACAGACCTTGTAAGAAACAAGTTAAAATCAATAATTTTTAGCATACGCACATTCGTAAACAATCTGAAACTGGAAGGAATATGGATTAACCAATCAAGAACAGTCTGTCATAGCCACACTGTATCTCATGAGTACCCATATCCAAGTGTCCTTCTTTCTCAGTTAATTTGGTTCCAACTTCATTATAACCAACCATCACTGACGTTGTTGATGATAGATTGCTTTGTTTAGAGATACTTATCTCCTTGTCGTTCGTTATGTCAGCACATTGTTAGTTGTTTCTGTAGGATGACTATTTATACATTTCTGTAGAAAAGATCATGTCTTGGAATTTCATCTCCTAACTGAGAAGATTACGCGCACTCAATCACTCGGGCAGATTATACTGTCAACTGTCTCAGCTGAATAGTGGTGCATTTATACAATATTCCTCTTCTTCTAGATGTTTCTCAGTTCGTTCCGAAGCCTGGCTCCTAGGCTTTTGCGAAACGGTTTATTCGAATGTTTCGAAGTATTCGAATCACCGCAGTAAAATTAAAACAAATAAAATTAAGAATTTATTTAACCTAGTGCTATGTAATCTATTGCTTTTAGTCCTTAATATTGTTTAACACTTAGTCTAGATCAAATAGATACATATACATGCGGGCTTATTAAATAGTGCTATGTTATATAATTATATAGCATAGCACTATTTAATAGCATACTAATATATAGGCTATACAGGAAGGTAGTCGTAAATTAAAATGCACCAGAGCGCCCGAGTTTTAATCGCCACTGTCTATGGAGGTTTTTTTTGTATGGGAAAAGTGCAACATCGTAGAGAAATTCTGCAAAATGGCTTACATGCACCAAAAATGGTTTATATATTCGCAATCGGCGCAACATACTGTGCAAGAAGTAATTTTCTCAGTTTTGGGACAAGATACATAAAGTTCAACCTAGATGTTTACGAAGTACGTGAGCTTCGCTCTGCTTTGAAAAAAGTACCAATATATGGCACGACTACAGCGCTTCATATATCATATATTTATATACTAATATACAGTATATTTATGTTATATACGTTACATTTTAGTCTTGCGATTATATCAAAGATTTTAAAAAATTAAGAAATTGTAAAAGCGACTAATTTGGGTGAGAAAAATACAGTAGAAGTGTTTTCCGAATTAACCGAATGTCCAATTATCCGAACCACTACTTGCCTTTCTTTTCTTTCTCCTACTGACGTCACACTGCAATTCTTGTACTGTACGTCATGCGTACCTGTAATTTCATTCTTTACAACGGTTCAACAAACGCCAATACTCATAATTTTTCTTTTGCAGGGGGCAGCACGCTACAATCGAGTCAATGTTTAACAATTGAATAAAGGGTTGATTCACCGAAGTTCTCTAATTCGATACAATGTGTCCATTCATTCACTCATTGGCTAAAATTAGTCTGTTCTCAATGACAAAAGTTAAACAATAAATTTACTATCTATGTTTGGTATTCTTATTTTCTTTTTTCATTTTTGATTCTCTGTGCGCACTAAGACAGTCTTTTTTCCATACCCGTAGTGGGTCCACAATGAAAGCGGACGAATGGTTGACATTATCATCATTATTATTTTACAATAATAGTAAACTGTATGAAAACAAGTAGAGAACTGCTATTTAGAAGCTTCGTTATGAATTTTACATTTAAAACATGTCAAAGTTTCACTTTAATTACTAGAAAGTTCATTAAGGGTTCAGCAAAGTTCACAATGGAGAAGCCAAAAAAGACGGATCTATAGACGATAGGATAAGACAACGCAACAAATAGGCGATTTGCCGAGGAGTGTCTCCCGGGAGGACTTTCTTTTGGAAGTTGTCCTCTGTTCAGGTGGTAGACACATGAAAAAGTTCTGGAAAACTTTCACGTGGCCAGCCCGTTGGTGAGGCACGAACCCGCGACTAACTAACAGTGTTATTCGGGATGGGATGACCGTGAAAAATTCTTGATGAAATCGCTATTGTAGAGGAATTTTAGGAGTTGGTGTTTACCATGAATTTTTTATATGAAACTGTGAAGTGAAAAAGTAAACAATAGAGAGGTCGCGGCCGGCGAAAACGTGTACGTCGGACGTTCAGCGCGGCCATCCTGTAAGCCTAGAAGTTTGGCAATGGCGTTTGGAATGTCGAGCATGATTCCACTGACGTTCCAAACGCCATTGTCAAACTTCTAGACTTACAGTAAGGCGGCGCTGAACATCCGATGTACACGTTTTCGCGATGAAAACGTCGGCCGCAACCTCTCTATTATTAAACATATGTATTAAATTGTTTACGTAGGATTAAATTTAAATACTGCTTTATGAGTTATTCAATTTAATATCTACTTTTTTTAGAAGACAAATCATTCTCAAATATAAAATAATAGCGATTATTCTACGAAAATTTTCTGAACGTGGTAAATGAGGTGTTTTCGGTATAATTTCTGATTAATTCGATTTCAAATCTGATTTCGCTATTGGTTCAGTATTAAAAATCCCTTAAAGCGGCTTTCTACGTGATATACTGTATATTAAATTTTGAAATTTTAAAGTATTAAAATAGCGTTCGAAAGCAAACTTTTAAATCTATTTATATCCCTAAAGTTAGCATATATAGAAGTTTAAAACTTAATAGTATACATAGATCTACACATTAAGTTTAGCACAACCTTTCTGGGACAACGTGAGTATAAAACTGAGTTGCATGTATGTACAGTACAGTACAATATATGTATTATATTTGTATTATTTATTATTACAGTATTATATACTCATAGATCAGTGCAAGTTACAGTAATTTGTATAATTACGATAGTTACGATGGCCAAACTGCGGTTCTCGTATACTTATACAATTTCTTGAAGATTAAACGAGTACTATATTTATCAGGTCGTTAAGTATCAGTAGCCAGTCTGTCCTTATTAAATGTTTAGCTCCGAATCCCCATCACCCGGTTGCCCTATTTTGCGAGTCGGTCGAAACCTTGACCGCTCGGCCATTCGGCCATGGGAAACTGTTGTTCGGAAGATACCAGTACAGTATTTAAATTGTATATAACATAAAATACCATCCATTTACGTTCTGTTATATAAAATGTCATTCTGTAACATGTCTAATATAAAATAACATTCTGTATTTACATTTTGCTAAATGTTTACTTTTTTTTTAAATCAATGATTTGATAATTAATTTATCAATTTACAATTATTGATAAAATATTTATAAATAAAATGTATTTTTCATGTACATATGCTATATTAATAAGACGCGGAGAAAAAGTTTTGTGAAAATGACCGCTAAATAGAAATTGAAAACAAAAATCAAATTCTCATGATGCATTGTTGCCAATCTCGTAATATTTATTTTCTTTTCGATAAAATAGTTGTCATAGCAATTTTAATATTGCTTATTAAAAAACATAATTAATAATAATAGAACCGAATATTTACACGAAACTAATTTTTGAAAAAAAACATTAATTTAATAAAACAGTTAAACTCCTTTTCGTCGTTTCATCTTCGAACCCGAACGAATAATAAAAAAAATCAAACGATGATTAATTTTTACTATTTATGACTGTTAATTATAAAAGAAATTATTTTTAACGAATTGGAATGATTAATAATAATTTTACTACACGGTTGATGCACATTGTGGATGACAATGAAAGAAAGGCGCAGGCGAGAATCTTCGGTGTGGAGGTTATTCTTAGATGATCCGGTCGCACGCGACTGTGGACGGCAATTTGTGTTCCTGATTTGATTTGTTTTAAAAATCAAATTTAAAAATACGTATTATTCGTATTTATCTTATTAAAATTAGGTAGAAAAATATGGTTATAATTGTGGTAAATCGTTATCGTTGAAGGTTAATTCAGTTTCCGGATATGCCGGCGGAAAAAATCAATTTTGTTTTCTGTATATAATTTTTATAATTTCGAGATCCATGGCAGCTAAGCATCCCGACACGCTTTATTGCTGCGATATTTGTGGAGAGGAAGAGCTAACGGAAGATGATATGAGATCTCATACCATGATCGCCCACATAGAAGGGGCCATATCATGCCCCTTTTGTGATCTTGGAGACATTTCTGCCGACGAAATGGTCTATCACGTTAGTACAGTGCATCTGCAGTATTTAAGCCCCGTGGGTGACAAGATGAGGTGTGCCTCCACGTCAAACGATTCTTTGGAACGGTTCGTGATGACCGATAATAATAATTCTGCCAGCGAGAGTAACGTGGGATGTTATTCGCCGCATAGAGGGAATCTTTCTTTGAATTTGCCTCCTTCGCAGTGGAGGAGGGATATTTCCAGTCCTAGAGTCACAAATGGTGATAGGATCACCACTTGTCCTCTCTGTGATTACGGAAATCCCTCGCCCACTAAACTTCAGGAACACATCAACCGTCAACATTTCGATCTCACTAGTCCATCGTTTCCAGACTTTGTTAACTGTGACCGATCTCACAACAGACCTTTCACCTGTCCTCTGTGCAACAGGAACTTTGAGGCCAGCCCCGACTTGGAACTGCACGTCAACATGGACCACCGAGACGTTCTCAGTCCCGCGAAATCCACTCAGGTGACTCCCGGTGATGAAAATTCTAATGAGTGTTGTCCCGTGTGCGGTTGCTCTAATTTTAATTGTGGCCTTGAATTGGCTTCTCATATAGAAGAGCACTTTAGTCAACAGTCTCCTAACGGAATGGTATCCGCTTCTCGAACGCCTATAAATTTCGTCAGTCCAGTAGTAAACGATGGTGAGTTTCGATGCCGTATCAATAGTAATTTATTTTGGAAAAAATATAAATTCATAAGAACGCAGACTCGTGTGCGTACACGCACATTTCTAAATGATGTCATGTTAACAACTTGTAAAGTTGAAAGTTTGAAGTTTGTTAATATGAATCATAAAAGTAGGTGGCTACTTGAAATCAAATGTTAAAATATTTATAATTTTTTTTCAAAAATTAATATTTTTATTACTTCCAGAACTTGTTCATCATTCCGACGATAAAACAAATTAAAGAAATAAAAAATCTCAATTAGATATTATCCTTCTGTTTGTTTGTTTATTTTTTTTAAATTTATGATTGCAAAGGTGTTGATTTGTTTTCAATTCAAAATTTTTGATTGCATAATGAGTAAGTTTTTATAAAATGCAAATAATTGATAAAAGTTTTCATTAATCGTTCTTTTTATAAATACAAGTTCATTTTGTTTCAAACTGATAATCTCAAGCATTTATTATTTCATATTTGTTTAATTATTATAGATATATATATTTATGCTTTCAGTTAAAAAAATACTTATATTTTTAACTGAAAGCATGAATATATACATTAACACACTTGCTATTAACTAAATTAATAAATAAGTATTCATATATTTTTCAGAGAATTGAAATATTTATTTAAATAGCATAACATAGGATACCTGGTAAAGCAGCTTTACCTTACATTTCTATATTCAACGGTTGATTCAACAGTGAATTTTTCGTTGAGTCCCTCTGTTGAACGTTCTGATGTCATGTTTTGTAGAAAAGAGAAACATTTCCATTGAAAGGGCACTTTTCATGATGGCTGACTTAATTAAGGAGAAGGCAACGATTGTAACTAAATAATTGTTTTGCTAAATAATTAAAGTAACTCGCTTAACCATTATTCGAATAAATTCTTTTATTCAAACAAACCTTTATCTGTATCATTTTCTTGTATACTGGGTCTTTCTTTAATAATTTGAGTTTCTTGAATATTTATATCATTAGGAAGACTTAAAGAGGGCCAAATATCGGCCGTAATCAATTTTGGATGAATTTGTAGAGGTAGTTTGTTTATGAAAAAAAGCTTAATATTTCAATATTGACCAAATTATCCAACATAATCGTGCAGTCACATGTTTTATCATATGCAGATCGTTCATTAATCTGTCCGCTATTACAGCATCCACTTCAAGATTGAATGGATAGTTTCTATAAGCAAAATTTACTTTTCATAGTAGCTGCCATGTTAGTTTGTTGAATACTCTACAGTCCTTCAGGTCGTTGAGACCGTCGAGCTTGACGGTGAAACAGCACTGACGTCACAAGTCTCAACGGTCCATTTAGAAATGGTGTTTTCTCACCGTTGAATATAGAAACATACGGTTAGTGTAGCTGGATAAGTAAGCCAATGACATTGCCCATTTCATTTGAAACGGACTGTTATTGGTTTGCTTATCCAGCCGTATTAATTCACTTTGTCAGGCAATGTGCCCATAGAATATCCAATGCTAATTAGTTTACATACATAAAAGATAAACAATAAATATTTGTATATTTTATTCTTACTTAGCTTTTTAAATTATGAAATTAGATGATATTCATTTTTATGAAAGAAATTATTTTGAATTTATTGAATTTTAAAAAGTTTTACTTTATTTCTTTATTCTATTTTCAAAAGACCTCAATAAAATATGTATTTTTTTTCTATTATATTAATAGTATGAGAGAAAAAAATTGTGTATTGTATGTTGATTAAAGTTTTATTAAACAATTTTATTTACAATACACATAGTATACTAAAAATGTTTTTTGTTCAGACTATATAGCAAAATTAAACTGTTGTAAGATGTTTAATTAATTAAAATGAATGTAAAAATTAGATACAAAATTTTTAATTTTTACATTCATTTTAAGTCTAATATACGAAATGAAGAAGAGTAAAACCAAAATGCATTCATTCGAGTCAACATCATAACGTTTTGTGTTAAAATAAAGCTTCCGTATCCGATAGGAATCTCTCTCTACAATACACAGTTGTATTAACTGATGAAAAATAAATTTTAATGCATCTTATACTGTATTTTATGAATATAAGACATGACTTTTGCCAAAAAAGGGCTCAAAAAATCGTCTGAATAGATCAATTTTAATTTTTAAAAATCCAAAATTTTTAATATGGGTGTATTCTATATTAGTCTGAAAATGTTAAATAGTTAAAAGAATTTGGTTTTTGAAAGGTTTTTTTTAATTGCAGGTATAACTAGAAATGAATGTTTCAGATATTCAAATTCTGTTTTATATAATTGAAGTATTTTGATATTGTTTTTGTTTGCATTTAGATGATATTCATATTCAACAAAATTATCATTTGAGTATTTTTAATTACAGTGGATTGAGTTAAATCCTTCACTACCTGGAGATTTCATGTATATATGTAAAGAATAAGATCAACAGAATTGTTCACTGTATCAAAAGTTCACTATATCAAGAGTCCATTGTATATTATTAAATAAGAAGATCCATAAATAAAATTGATTATGAATTATTGTACAGAAATTTTACAGAATGAATTAACAATGAATTACTAAGATTCTGTAGATTGGTCTTTTTGAAATTAAAATGCAAATAAAATATAATTTACATATATTATAATATACAATACTACATAAGTATAAATAAATATAAACAAAATAAACAGTTAATGTTTTAATGGACTATTAAAACACTTTACTGTTTATTTTCTGTATATATAGTGGAGTTTTGATTTACTTTTAAATACTGTACAAACAATTATTTTTAATTTAAAAGTTAATTATAGACATTCTTTTGTGTAACGATGTCTGTAATTACTAATGTACTAATTAATAACAGACTCTTGTTACACTGTTTTTGTATATTTTGTAAAATATCATTTCTAAAGCTAAAGCTAAAAAATATTTCTTTCAAATGATATATTTTATCTACTTTTTTCTTTCTAAACATGTAATAATTTTAAATTGGCAGCCTAATATTTGTCTTGTAATATTCTCCTCTTAAGGTTGTTTCTGCTAAGTTAATATTGACAATGGACAAAATTTAGAATGAAGTACATCATAACTTGATATAGACTCTGATAAGAGTAGGCTTGAGATGTGAACAGTCTACAGATCTTGAAGCCTTGGAGAATTTTAAGGCTGACCAAAAGGGTAATCATATCAACAATGAGGATAAGGGGCAAGTCTCCCAGGCTTGGCAAGTGATATATGATTCGGTGTTGTATTTAAGTGATCATCCAATAACATGCCTGCTGGCTACATATTAGATTTTTAAATTTTGAATTCTGTCTTTGCTCTTCTTCGAATGTTTCATTTTACAATGATTTCTACCTGATACAGGTCTTAGGATAGACCAAAAATGTTTGTAGAACTTTTAAACAATAGGTACAGGACTGATTTGAGATTGTGGTATGTGTTCTCTTTTTGCATACTGTCCAGTTGAATGAGAGAATTTTTGTGATCCTTCAGTTTAGCATCACACTTGATTCAGTGCTAGTTTTAGTGGTGAACAAATAATGAGAGTAAATTAAGGTTTAACTTTATTTTTGTTCTTTATGGCATGTTTAAATGATAGGTGGAAAAAAGGGTTAGAGGAATTAAAAATTGAATTCTTTGGGGTCTATGAAGTTATTTACAAAAGAAAGAGAGAGCAATAAGTTTTATTTATATATAATAAAAATAGAAAGTTGGACAGAGAAATAAATTACAACTTACAGAATGAATTACAACTTGAATTACAACTTACAGAAAACAATTTTAAACTTCTTTTGATGCATTAATGTTATATGGAAATAAATTAGCAATATAATTAACTGATTAAAATGAATTGTTGATTAACATACAATTATGGAAATAAATGTCTTAATTTATATTATTATTTGATAAAATATGCAAAACTCTTTAGAATTTTCTTAACATCTCAAATGCAATAACAGATTTCAGGGATTTTTAGAAGTCTACTAAAAAATTCTTAATTTTCTTTTAAAAAAATTACTATAAACTAGTACGAGTAATTTGAAATAATTCAAATGAAATTTGACATTAAGAATTAAATATTAAAACCATCAAGTCTTAATAAAATATCTTAAATACATTTAAACATGATTTTAAAGGTATGAAATCATATTGGACTTTTCAGTTAATGTTACCCTCGGTGCCAAGATGGCGGCTCGTCTCCGATTCCAGCAAGGAAACAGTGGGACGCACATTCTAATCTCACCTAACCTATTCTAATAAATTACCATAATTATTAGCAACCAAATTATTAGAATAGGTTAGGTTAGAACGTACGTCTCACTGTTTCCTTGCTGGATTCAGAGACGAGCCACCATCTTGGCACCAAGGGTAACATTAACCGACTTTTCAATGGAATTTCCATGATCAACCTTGTAATGTGAAAATATTTGAGGAGCATACATTGCAGCTTTGTTCAGGCTATTCTCATTTTATGTTGGATTGATTTGTACTGACTGACAATGCTGGTTTAAAATTTTCTCCAAAAAATAAATCTCAAAAAAACTTCCTTCTGCAATATGTAAAATACTTTTTTTAAATACTAAATGCAAATACCTATATAGAAGAATAAGCAAATTTGGTAGAACATTTAGACTCACAGAGGAGGAGACAAATGATGATGACCCAAAGTATGTTGTAAAAATAATAACTATTGGTGCACTTAAATGATTTCTTGCTAATGCGTTTGATTGAAGTGTTGCAAAATGGACCCTGACTAAGAGTGAAGTGACTTTGTAAAGAGGAGTTTAAATGAAGCCTGAGCATTCTTATGAAATTCTACATAAGAAAAGAAAGGCACGGATCATATTTAATGCAGGTGCGTGATCTTCAGCCTAGCCTGTTATCTATGGATGATTCTCAACTAGAACCATCATTGCAGAATTGAAGTTGTGTCCAGCAGCAGCTGTACAAGAACAACACAATGGTAGTATAAAAACTGCAGCATATTTGCCTATAAATGAATAAGTTATAATATTAATTTATTATTACTTCATATTAGTAAAAATTTTGCTTTAAATGTATTATGGTATTATTAAAAATCTATATGTATTCATTTGTGAATGCCTGTAACACATCCCTATTCATTCCATAATAAGATGGATTTATTTTGTGCCAATTTTATATACATTGCCTCTTTCAGGAATGTGTCACCAGTGTAAAATGAGAGCAGCTTGTATTGCATGCCTCATAATTTACATTTCCTAAAAAATTCTTATATCCTAGGGAAAAAAATTATAATGTAGAAACCTACTTCTACTGTTAATTGATATATTCCAGCAATAACTTTATTAATTAGTTTACATGAGTATTTCATAGAAATACATAAGTAATTAAAGTTAGTGTGTTTGATAATTCTATATAAATGTGATTTTTATTTTATCAAAAATATTTGTTTGTTACGTAATTAATAAAATTATTTATCGCTACAATATATTGATTAATATTATATAATTTTTTTCTTTGAATTATCAATCAAATGTCTTCAAGTTTTTATATAAAAATACTTATATTTTCTGGATTTTTGTATTTTCAAAAATATAAATTATGAAATGATGTAGTCACTCAAATTTGAAGAGATTTATAAATATTAAGTAGTAGGATTTATACAGATAGAGCTGTTGTTATTACTACTAATGGTTAATGTTACCTATGGCAGTGTTCCGCAACTGGTGTGCCGTCACAAGGTGAAAGGTGTGACGTGAACTTTCACATATTCTAATAATTTCAAGTTTTATTTATATATTTTTGTCACAGTTGCTGTGTTTCTTATGCGTGTATTTCATTCTCTGCCGCAGCACTGATGAAATAAGATGATGTTAAAGCAATAAACTCAAACACATGTTGTCCCAGTACTCACTTATTGTTTTGGAATTATACATTAGACTCACACAGATCTTGAGCAACTCCAAATGAAAACAAGAACATTTACTAAGCATAAACAACATCATCCTAAATCCGCCATAGAAAGATTAACACTTCCACGTAAATATGGCAGACGTGGCCTGATCGACATACCGTAGTTAACCTCTACCACAAACAAATACTGTGAGAGTTTTTCTACAAAAAACAAGAAACATCACAGTTACGTAAAGCAGTAATTCTATCAGACTTAAATAATACACCATTAAATTTACATTCATAACGTATGGACACTACAAAACATATAAATAGCATAGTCACCGTTAAGCAATCGTGCGTACGAAAGGCACTCCATAGCAGACATCCCTATGACCTGACCCAGGATTTTGTTGACAAAACTGCGTCAAACAGCTGGTTAGCTCAGGAATGCCTCTTTGGAGGGACGGAAAGATTCATGATTGCCATACAGGATCAGGTCATAAATACTAAAAACTACAGAAAACACATACTCAAAGATACAACACTCATAAATGACACATGCAGAAAATGTCATATCATGCCAGAAACTATACAACACATCACTTCCGGTTGTAAGCTCTTGGCACAAAACAGATTATTTACATAGACATAATCAAATAGCAAATATATCAAGAGCTTGCAAAGAAACAGATTATTAGACATCCACGAACCATACTACAAAAACATTTAAAAGACAGTATTGGAAAACAACACACAAAAAATGTAATACAACAGATAAAACAATTTACTACCACAGACCAGACATCACACTCATTGACAAACACAATAAAATCACATACATTATAGACATATCCATTCCAAACACTCACAATATACAAAACGCATGCACTGAAAAAATTAGCAAGTACACAGAACTCGTCCAGGAAATAAGGCATCTGTGGAGGATAGATAGGGTGCTTATTGTACCTGTTGTTCTCTCCTCTACAGGTGTCATACCACACACACTACACAAAAGCCTGGGCACATTAAAATTGAATAGAAATGCATACATCGCACTACAGAAGGCCACTATATTTAATACATGTCATATTGTTAGGAAATTCCTGAATACAGACATACACACTGACACTTATTTAATTTTTGTCTTTGTTTTGAAGTTACTATGCCTTGACTCTAGTCCGGCATAGTACACAGCCATCGGTGTCAACTGTGTATAACTCACAAAACCCAACATAATAATATTAATAGGTTTATGGCATTACAAAATTCTATTAATAGTATCATATCATACGTTTTTGAGGGGAATAACATTTTGGTGTGCCTTGTTGAGTCATGTCGAGTCATAGGTGTGCCGCGAGTAGAAAAAGATTGCGGAACACTGACCTATGGTAACGAACGTGGCAGCTCGTCTCTGAAACAGTGGGACGCATGATCTAACCTAACCTAACCTAACCTATTGTAATAAATTACCATAATTATCGCCAACCAAATTATTAGAATAGGGGGTAATTAATTAGAATAGGGTTAGGTTAGGTTAGAACGTGCGTCCCCACTGTTTCAGAGACAAGCCGCCATGTTCGCTACCGTAGGTAACATTAACCCTACTAATTGATAAATTCTTTATGCTAATGAATGATTATTTACTGACATTTGTATAATGAGATGTAATGCTATTTGCTTGTGGAAAAAAGTCATGTATATCTTCAAAATACAATTTTGCATTTTAAATTTTTGCCATCTTTAACCTTTTGAGTTATTAGATAGTGATTATAATTTATTTAGTTATTTATATAATTTTATTATAAATTTTTTTAGTATTTATTAGTAAAATAATTATATCATTTATAAAAATATTTTGATGAATTTATATTCTTTAATAAGAAAAATATTTTTAGTGAATCAAAACTTTCTAATTTTAGATTTTTATACATATAAAATTACATAATAACAATGTAATTAAAGTCGAGAAATTAACTTTTTTCTTCCATAAAGTGTAAATTTTCCAAAAATTATAGTTTCATTCTTAAATTTGACTTTTGATGATTAATACTTTTAAAATTGTTTACTTTATTAATTATCTGATATAACAAATATTTTAATAGATTTTTCTATTTAAGTAATTGGTAAGAATTCAAGGAATTTCAGTTACATATTTAAATTTTCTATATCATCTCATGCATTACAATATTTTCAATGTTTCCATTAGGACAAAATGTATTTGTAGTTAAATTTTTACAACACAGGCATAAGTCTATATGTAGATATCTACATTTGAGTAGGCATTTGCCAACTGATACCAATAGTTCATACAAAAAGCCAGTCAACATGGCTGGCTCTCCTCCCATTCTCTTTTCTTTTTACTACATTTCTTTTAATTTTGAAATAAATATATATTTTTGCGGCACATCTTTGCCAACATCGATGGATGAAATGCTCCGTCAAACTCCTCAGTAACTTCGCCTTTGGATTAAGTGAACGTAGAAGAAAAACTGAAGCATTCTGTTTTCATGATGTTGATTAAAATACTTTACATATATTCTAATAAAGAAGAAAGATTTTAAGTATTTACATTATCAAGAACTAGAAACTGAAGTTTGTTATACAATTTAATATATATGCAATGCAAAATAACCATGCCAAAGATTGAAGTGTTGGTACTCAAGAAATCCTGTCCAGCTAAATGGAGTTACATTGAGATGTGTAAAGTTTAAATATTTAGGAATTGCATTGAAGAGGAATGAAAGCAACTCGGAAATGGACAATCAGATCGGTCAAGGAAGCACTATACTACAGGAACAAAATTGATCAGTAGTGCTTAAGGGAGAGCTAGGGAAGAAAACAAAGCTGTCAATCTTCCACTCAATCTATGTTATAATCTTTACTTATGAACATGGTTATTGGTTAATGACTGAGTGTACAATTTCAAATACAGGCAATGAGATGAGATTTCTCATATTTGCTATTAGTGTTAAGAGACTTGACAGAGTTTGCAGCAGCAACAAGCAGTGGCACAATAAAGGATATTTTGTTTTCCTATCCCAATGGACTCAAGAAGAGCCAAGAACCCAGAACTAATGGATCACATTTGTGAACCAGTCTGGATGTCTCTTAGAATTCTAGTACAAGAGTTGAATTCAGTTACTGCATATCAAGACCATTGGAAGACTATTGGGACTGCTACCCCACAATTCTCTCAAGATAGCAGGCATTGAAAATGATAAATAAATTATGCAATTTCAATTAAATAAATATTAGTCTGAAGCAAAATAAAACATTTTGAAAATAAATACAGTAAATTCCTGCTACTTTGGACCATGCCAACTTGGACTTTGCATAACTAAAACAAATTTTTTGATAACAGAAAAGTTATAACAACTAACAAGTTATTATAATTTTAAATAAATTATAACTAACCTATTAGAACCCATACTTTTTGTGTATATTTTAAACAGAATTTATTTATTCTGAATGGCAATAATATTCATATCTCACAGATGATTTTGAGTAAATGACTGTTGATTTCTCAAATGGTCTTTAATAACTAGTAAACAATGAAAATTAGTTGAATGAATTATTACGGATTTATTTATGTAAAGATTATACAATTAAAACACTTTTAACAATTTAATTTTTTCATTTTATTCATGTAATTTTTCAAGAAATGTGGTGCACAAAGTAACATTGCATTTTTTGTAAAAGATTTACTTGTGCAATTGGGGAATTGGCATTTTTTTTGCTTATCTCTTTTGGAAATAATGTTGTTTTTCCCAACATATCCTGCATTCTAAAAAACATTATCTGTGTTTGGTAAACTAAAAGCTTTTTCTCTCATTTTATTTCCAAGTCCAATTTTGAGAAGATTCACTGCAATGTTTCTACAAAAATCTTTGGTTAGTATTGTTTCTTTTTCCGTTGATGACAGTTTTTAAGGTGAATCCATTGACAACAGCCTTTTCAATGATTCTGGTAAACAGGCACTAATTCCATTTCTTCAACAACAATTTTGTTTTTCTGGAAGCTAATGATAAAGGTCCACAGCTCCCATATATTTGTCATAATTGTTTATTACTGTAGGTTGCTGTTTTGACACCTTTCTATTTACCCTTTTGCTCCATCTCCATAGATGCAAGAGTGGTTGGACAGTGTCATGGACAGTGTTATAATTTGAACCTAATAATATCCATTTATTGTGACTTTATTTTATCATTAGTATCTTATTCTTACAATCAAATTTATAGTCAAATGATTTTCTAAATAATTTTTCTAAATCTTTTGAATTAATAAGAGGATCGTTGCCGATTCTGTTTTCTCTGATGGTGCCATTTGCATGAATCTTCTTTCAGGAAGTTCATCTCAACTGTTTCAGTGATAATTTCTCTCATATCTTTATCAACTAATGCTTTCTCATCGGTCAGATCATTGTATCTGATGGATTAGTTAATAAATCTGTTTCAGTTTATTCAGAAAATAAATAGTCGTGTTTCATTAATTCCGAATGATTTAATAATTAATTTATGCCAATAAAATAGAACATAAAGTATGATAAATTAAAAATTACTGTAGTTTTAAGCCCTGTGTACTGTTTATAGGACACTTACGTTTAAAAATAATTCTGCACGAGAGAAAAACAAATTTTATTTAAAAAATATTTGCATGTGGTTGATAAGACCTTCTACACGTTTTATCTAAGAACACTTATCTCGGTTATTAGAAAGACAAAATTAATATTAAATCAACACAGTATAGAACAGAAGCAGTTTTCAACAATATAGAAATATGACTTGTCCTGATCAGTGCTATAATATACCAAGCTAATATCAAAAAGTGAAATAGAACAATACAAGTGCAAATATGTACACTTCAATCTAAACAGAAATTTTTACGGAGAAATTATTATGTAACATGCTAGGATCTCCAAAGTACATTGGTTATAATGGGTTAATGAGTGTTTATGATACCCTGAAGCCTTTGCAATACTTTGATAACTTAAGTAATATTTATGCAAAGACTGTACATTACTGTATACTGAAGTCATAAAATTTTTTGAGCTCATTTCATGCAAAAATAAATTTAGCAGTATAACCTTCTAAAGCTCAATAAAACTTCCATAGAGAGCAAATAGTAATAAATTAATCTACTGTATATCTGCTGTCTTGTTTTCTGCATTATTGGAGAAAAACCCCATTAACTCTGTCATAAACGAAGACAACCTTCATCTGCCTGAGTTAACAGGAGTTTACTGTATATAATAACATACAATTGAACTACAAAATAAATGTTATAAGTTTAAAATATTTCTGAAAGTGAAATTTTTCATGTGTTATTAATTGTTTTTAAATTTTAACATGTGTACATAATATGTATGTACTCATTGGTATCAAATGTATTAATGCTGATATTATTTAACTGTGTTCAGTTAGCGAATGGAAATATTACTATCCTACAATAATTATAAGATTTTCAGTTTTGATTTACAATCTGTACATGATATTCTTGATTGGGCTGCAATTTGAAAAAATTTAGACCTATAAATTCCCACTGTCATCCATCTGTCTTTCCTTAATCTCGAGAATGGATTTAGATAGATGAAAGACGAGACCAGATTTGGAAACCATAGGGGAAAGACGCCCCAATTAACTATATAAGAACTTCTGATGCAAACCGGAAGTTGTATTACTTCTATTCAAAAATTTCCCCTGAAAGGTGTTAAATTGGTAACTGGCACAACTCTATTGTAAAAGGAAAAGTATGATGTACAGGGACAAGCCACTACTAATTTGAGGTGGAGAGCATATATTTTAAATGAAATAAATTAAAAATTGCAGCCCAGCATTGTGACGACGTCACAATAAATAATTGCTTGTTTACATTAAAACTTATCTAAAGCAGAACCTGAATAGATCAGAAACCTGCCTTAGCGGAAAAAGTTAGAGTGGAGCATTTTTTTTTTTACGTTAAAAAGAAACACGTTTAAAATGGATACCCACCAAACTGGAAAAAATATTTAGTACTGTGTGATTCTGGTTTACACATGTTTTACTGTTTACATTATAACAAAGTTTCGAAGTTTACTTCTCTCATATGCTTACAGCAAAATTTATTTATTAGAAAGTTTTCAAGTTTGACACATTTATGGAGTCAGCAAGACATGTTGAAAAAGTCTATTCACTTTCAATGTTCCAGAATACAAACTTTTGACAACTAACTTTTCTCTATGGGGTATTGGCTGTCAAAATTAAAACTTCCCTTAAAATCAGTCCAATTAAAAACACGGGTTTAAAAATGGGAACCGGCAATGCCACAGACGTCTTCTTAACTTCCATCCTTACCTCTTGGGGACAGTAGAGCTTTTTATCTACTAGAAGAAAGTGCTGGTAAATTTACATTTTAAGCTGCCTCCCGGCGATAAATCTCTGCAGAATAATTTCAATTAAATTGCAGAATTTCGTCAGATGATAATCGATTAAGTTTAAAAATTAAATTCAAGATGTTTTCAATAGACTATGCCTTCAGTTTAATTTTTAAACTTAATCACCATTCAACAAAATTCTACAAAAATTATTTGTGTAAATGGTTTCATTTTTATTATAATTGTAATCAGATGTGCAGTTATCACATCAAAGTTATTTTTAGCTTATCCTATTGGTAAATTATTTAATGAAGTAATGATTGTGAATGGCTCACTCAGCAGACTCAATAGTTTCAACTGAGTGAAGATATGATAGCAGGTAACTGTTACATAATGGAAACAAATCCGCTCAACAATAAATTATGAGTTAATGCAAGTGGATTGTGGCATTACAGTAGCTTCTGTTCATTTCTGAAAACTTAAAAACATACCGTAAAATAAATTAAATTTATTTTAAAGTTTTATTTTGCATATACCGTATATAGTTGACGATAACTGTTAAACTGACCTAGTTTAAACGGATTAATACTGTAATGTATGCCTTTATATCCATAAATAATACATACTTCACATGCTAATGTGGTCACAGTCGTCTTTGATCAGTTATAGCTACCTGAATGTAGCCTAAAATTTGTTGCTAAAAATGAAATTGGACATTGATTATACAATAGATTGAGGTAATGGTTGTTAGCATTTTATGAACAGACAAATCCATTTCATTTAACATTCATTCTAGGAATATTTAAGTTCATTACAGTATAATTCCTACAACTGGAATTTAGGCTAATAAACACCTCTACGCATGAAATTTACTGAAAGATTTTGAATAGATACTCTTGATAAATTGTATTATATAGTAGCTGAACTGCAAGCATTTGTGAGTTTATTTTTATTAAATATATTATTCCGGTTATTAAACTGTATAGTATTTGTCTATAATTACCACAAATATCAAAGAATTAAGTCATTCATGTTTAATGGATGAAAAGATTAGAAAATAAGTGTAATAAGAAAAGAAAGTTATAAAACTGGGTAAAATGATGTTAGAATAAGTACGGTAAATGAAAGATGTGATAGATAAAGAATCATAACGTTATTCCAAAAATCCCTGCGATGTTCTACCCTGCCAGATTTAATCTCGGGTCTCTCAGAGCGATAGGATAACACCTCAACTGCCTCGGCCATCCAGTTGACTTCACTATTCTATCTATTTTTCATGGTTTGAAAGTGATTATTCTTTGTGAATTTTAAAGTATTTCTTTAAACTTTGCCAGATGTTTCTAAAATTCAAAATATTTTAAATTATTCAATCTATATTATTTGTCTTGCATTTAGTATAGTTTTTTGTTTATTTAGTATTCAGCTAATCTCATTATGAACAGAGAACAGGCAATGGTAAAAGCCTAATTGCTGACATTTTATTGTCAACAATTAGGGTTTTAGATCTTTCGTAACATGAAATATGAAAGTAGATATGAACCATCAGAAATGGATAAATAAATTTTTTAAAGGCCACTCTGGGTTTTTATTTGATTTTACATAAGAGCTTCCAGAACTTCATTATACGAAAAAAAAAATGCAATTTGTATTTATTGTTTTATAATGGATTACTTTCAAATTAACATGACTCATTACACTGTTAGAGGCCAAATATACTTACTCCGCAGTAATTTGTATGTAAATACTTGTTATATCGTGCACAATATAACTGATATATCTATCCATTATTAACCGAAGCACTTTTATATTTAGGAGAAAAAAAATGTCATATGTCTGAATGAGTGATAGAATAGAATGCTACGTAACAAGCGGCTACTGTATTATATGTATAACAATGACAAAAAATTTGCTTTATTACAGTTCACTTGAATAGTTTTTCTCAGAATTACTTTTTGGCAACCAAACCCATTGTTGGGAGACACACAAGTGATTCTTTGCTTGCTAAGTTATCACTAAAGTAGGACATCTAGGCACTAAAAATCATACAGATTATATAATTTTTAGTGCCTACATGTCATAGTTCTAGGTTTTTCATTTAAGTCTTAAGCTTATTTTAATGAAAATGATTAGTATGAAATAAGTAGTAATGATTCAGAATTAAAGCTAGTATTCTACAGACTTATATTATAGCTTATCATCTTTTATTGAGACATTTTAAATATATTTTATTTGTCACAAATTACTGATACATTGTTATTTTGCTTTTTTATAAGCATGAACACTAACTGATCGTGAGAAGCTAGCTACATACATTCACAAAGTCTAAAGTTGTAGCATTAATTTAAGAAAGCATTATAGTATTAAACTATGTTGGTAAACTAAGTGTCATTAATGGATGACATGCTAAATCTTAACTTATTGTGTAACAATTGTTGGGATTGGCTCCTGCGTTACAGAAAAATCTATCGTCATCATTTTAAACCAATTTTTGTACGATTGATTAGAAAGACATGCCTTTTTTTTGGTGTGAAATTAAAATTTTATACACTTTCATCATTTGTGGCTAGCAAATAAGCTTTAATTTGGATTAAATTATCAGGTCAGTCCATAAGTCCATGCGCATTTTTATGATCTTGAGAAAAAACTTGTTTTGCTGTTAAAAATGTCAGTCTAATGTGATAATTTTTACACTGAAGTGTTAAATTGGATCTCATTCATATAATACTGTTCAGAATTGTGAACATTTCAGTTGTTTATTTTCGTTAAAATGGAAGTAACCAACGAATACAAAAGACATGTTTTATACTTTTTATTTTTAAGTGGTGAGAATGCTACAAATGCAGCCAAAAAAATAAATATTGTACGTAATCAAATTGTAATTAGTGCAAGGACTGCGCAGAAGTGGTTTGAAAGATTTAGAAACGACGATTTTAGTGTGGAGGATAAGGCTCGTACTGGAAGACCTCGTTGACCTTGATGATGATGCTCTCTCTGCACTAGTTGAAGCAGAACCATCTTTAACAGTTGATGAAATTGTGGAACGTTTAAATTCATCCCACGGAACTGTTCATAGACACCTACAACAAATCGGAAAAGTTTCAAAGCTAGGAAAATGGATACCACACGAACTGTCAATAGCTAACCGACAGTGTGTAAACATTTGCACGTCTCTTTTATCCCGTATTGCTTTAGAACGTTTTCTTGGTAGGCTGGTTACTGGAGACGAAAAATGGATCCTCTATAATAATGTGACGAGAAAAAGACAATGGATGGATCACGACAAGCAGCCAAAACCGACTGCAAAAGGTGGGTTGCATCCAAAAAAAATTCTTTTGTCTGTTTGGTGGGATATGTCAGGTGTAATTCACTTTGAGCTGTTAGAACCTAATCAAACAATTACAGCTCAAATGTATTGTGAGCAATTAGAGTGTTTAAATGAAAAATTGAAAAAAGAATCGACTGTCGTTAGTGAACAGAAAGCAGGTTCTCTTGCAGCATAACAATGCCAGATCACACGCTGCAAAAATAACTGTACAGAAACTTGAAAGCTACAACTTGAAAATTTTACCTCATCCGCCATATTTGCCAGATATTGCTTCCAGTGATTATCGTCTTTTTCGCAGTTTGCAGAATTTTTTAAAAGGGAAAACTTTTGAGGATGAGAACAATGTAAAAAAGGCTATTTCTGAATATTTTGATTCAAAACCGAAATCATTTTATGAAGACGAAATTAAAAAGCTACCATCAAAATGGCAAGAAATTGTACAAAATAATGGTGAATACATTATAGATTGAAATAAAATTTAATTAAAATATTTTGCTGCTTTTTTTGTAGATAAAAATACGCGTGAACTTATGGACTGACCTAATATATTAAACAGGAAGATAGATTAAAATGTTTCATGTTTTTGTTAGACAAGACAAGGGATTAATATAAAATTAATAAGTATTAAAATTTTAAATTGTTTAAAATTTTCTAAATATAGATTGTAAATGTTGATTTTTGAAATAAATCGGTATTGTTATTTTAATTGAAGGTGATGCTAGTGCAGATCATCTATTGGCATTGGAAATGGAACACAGGGAGCGGGAGCAGCAACGTCTTAGAGAACAACAAGAATTTCGTCTATTGCAGGCACAATACGGCATGGATAACCAGGGAAATTTCAGGGAACAATCTATCACAAATATGCAGAGAGCTGTTTATGCCGGAGAAATGAGTGTAACAGATTATTACAATCGCCAAGTAGAACTTTGTATTGCAGAAAGAGATGGAGTAGACGATGGCCATTCTTGTATTAAAGGTATTTATTTAATTTCATTAAAGAATGAAATAGTTAGAATTTTTTGAATATTTCCATTAAAATAATTTTTTTTTTTTTAGGTTTAATACCAAAAATAAGAGCTTTCAGCATGGCTACTACTAATGTAGAACATACGTGGCTTTGTACCACTGTTGATCATTATGGTTCCACTTACGGAGATAAAGGATGGGGATGTGGGTATCGTAACATTCAGATGCTGCTGTCGGCTTTAGTGCATCATACAGGTTATAACCACCGATTATTTAATGGTAAAATTTAAGATTACATATTAAAGTTTACTTTATTAAAATAATTAAAAATATTATTATAAAAGAGTTATTTAATAATTGTTTTCAGTCAAATGTAATTGGAAAATAATTTTTAACAGGAAAGAATTCAATTCCTTCAATATCCAAATTGCAAGAATTAATAGAAAATGCTTGGCGCCATGGTTTTGATCCTCAAGGATGTGAGCAGCTTGGAGGAAGGCTCACAAACACAAGAAAATGGATTGGTGCTACAGAAGTTGTTACTTTTCTTTCTTCATTTCGTATTAAGTAAGCCATTAAAACTGAATTAAATTCTCAAAAAAGCATTTAAAATATGAATATTATTATATTTAAATATATCAGACTATTAATTTTGGTTTCCATTATTTTTTTATTATTGAATTCTATATTAAAAAACTTTAAATTTCTTTACTATCTTGATGTGTTAAATTCAAATAGATGTTTAGTTCATTCATGTTTTTTTTTTTTTACATATTCAACCTTGTTTGTGTTTGAATTGTGTTTTAAAAATCATGATGCAAACTAATGTAGTGTAAATTAAAATAGTTTTCCATGATAAACTTTTGAAATAGTAAAAAGTAAGTTCCAATATCATAATTTTCAATAAATAGTAAATTAAACTTTATCTTTCTGAATCTGATGTAAAACAGCGATGGCTGATTGACATCCCATGGGCCGAATTGGCATGGGCCAATTGGCACTTCCTGGGCAGATCATTTTTTATGAACTGTACTATATTCATTCGGTAACTACATATTTCCACCATTACATAAAGCTAGTGCATGTCTCATATTTGCAATCAAGCAATGACAAGCAAAGAAAGTTTATTCATATTGAGATTAATTTGTGAATTAATCAAAATGAATTACAACACATTATGTAATTTATTCTAATAATAATTAAGATATTAGTTATGTGCACACATCCAATAGTCTTTGTTTATTAGTTTTATTGCTGAGAAGTTTGAATTTGACAATCATTCTTACACACTACATTCATGACATTTATTAAATGTGACTAATCAAAGTGATTTTTACAACTTTATGAATTTATTATAAAGTAACTAAATAAGTAAAAGTAATGATGACAAAGAATGAAGTTTACTAGTGTAAGTGATATAGTAAATAGTAGTTTGAAAACAGAAGAGAGAAAAAGAAAGAAATGCATAGTTTAAGAAGGAAGAAAAACAGAAAAAATAATCAAAAGTTAAAATACTAATAAATTCAGACTTGTTTTACATACAATATAACTCGCATCCAGCAGAGGGATATAACAATTTACTATACATCACAATATTTGTAACAATTTATATTTTGAGTTCCAAGCGTGCCTTAGGTTGAAAATGTTTGTAAAAGTACTTTAATAAACAGTTTTTCTCAGCAAACATTAGGTGCCATATTATGACTATTATATCTTGCTTCACATTATTTTTATAAATGAATTGTGAGAGTTGAATAAAACAAAATGGAAAAAACCCGATAATGATCTCATCAGCAGCTGGTATATGTCAACCTTCTGACCTGAGAAAGTGTCAACTTATACTTTCTCAGAGCTGATAGTGACACTTTAGGCCACCTTTCCCTCGACTTCTAGTCACCTCTGAGAAATTTCATCTTTGAATACGACAAAGAATGATGCCATTGGGATTAGTGTTTGTATGTCTTTCTATCCAGTGTTGGGATTTGTATTTGTATGCTTCATCTGTATTTTTGCTTGGATGCTCTCCAATGCTGGATATATTGTTTTATATTCAAAGCTCTACCACATCGAGAACTGTTTCCCTGTACTTTCTAAAATGGGAAGTATTTGTCAGGATTTGTAAGGTATCATAATTTGTAAACACTTTCTCTCTGTGATGACAACACATATAACTGTAAATACTGTCTTACTTAGACGTGTAATGTATTGTATGAACTTTTGTGCTGTCTAATAAATGTTTAAGCGTGTAATAAGTGTAGTTAATTGTATTGAGTGACTCTGTCCAATTGAATCTCATCATTTTTTACTCCATCCCCTTGCCCTACAGGACACATATGGGACCACATTATTGCCATCCACAAAAATGGAATATACATTCTATACATTTAATTAATTATACATTACATTATATTTAATTACAAAACAAAGGTTCTAAATTGGACAAGCAATTATCTTTTGTGATATCGTTATACTGCTGGGCTGCAATTTTTAATCATATTTTAAATTTATTTAGTTCAAACTATATGCTCTCCATCTCAAATCAGTTGCCCCTGTATATCATGTTTTTCCTTTAACAATAGAATCATGCTGATCATCTGACTTTTCAGGGAAAACTTTTGAATTGAAATACCATGACTTCCAGTTTGCATCAGAAATTTGTATATAGTTAATTGGGGCCTCCTGCTCCCAAGGTTTCCATATCTGGTTTCATCTTTCATCTATCTAACTCTGTTCTAGAGATTAAGGAAAGATGGAGAGACAACAGTGCGAATTTATAGGTCTACAATTTTTTCAAATTTCAGCCCAATCAATGATATTCAAAATGGGGAAAGTTCATTCTACTTAATTTTCCATTATAATGAAAATAGTGTCCAGAAGCAATACTTTTTACTTGCAGTTTGAAATAAAAGTATCTATTGTACTTTAGGCTGATATGAACCCACTATACCCTAATATTTTGTCATGGACCCTCCAGTGTGTCAACCGTCCTGTATTTTATGTGATAGACTTATCCATTTTGAATTAAACTGCTAAACATTCTTGCACATTTCAGAGTAAAGATTTGAAATATACTCCTCATGTTTGTTTGTACTCCTCCAAGTAAATATGCACTTGAGTAACATTTGGCACAAAAATAACAGAGTAAAAGAGTCCTCAAACATACCACAAAAATATATTTACATCATTGTGGCATATTTTTAATGCTTAACAACATGATTCTATGGTGGCTAGGATGGCCTAATTGACACCAATTGTGAGGTTTATGCAGCTTTTAGAGCTTTCTTATTGCAGAATGTAAGTGATTACACTCAGAAATTTCTGACACCAAGTAGGTTATGCCTACTACTAAAGTTTTTGAAAATTTTTGTCGATGGCAATAATGCGGTCTCATATTGCAAAGGGGATGGAGTAGGAAATGACGATATTCAGTTGGATGGAGTCACTCAATACAATTAACTACACTTATTATACATTTAAACATTTATTAGACAGCACAAAAGTCCATACAGTACATTACACATCTAAGTAAGACATAGTATTTATGGTTACATGTGTTGTCATCACAGAGAGAGAGAGTGTTTACAAATTATGACTTTACAAATCCTGACAAATATTTCCCATTTTGGAAAGTACAGGGAAACAGTTCTCGATGAGGTAGAGCTTTGAATTCAAACAATATATCCTGCATTGGAAAGCATCCAGGCAGAAATACAGATGAAGCATACAAATACAAATCCCAACACTGGATAGAAAGACATACAAACACTAATCCCAATGGCATCATTCTTTGTCATATTTGAAGGTGAAAATGTCTCAGAGGAAACTAGAAGTCGAGGGAAAAGTATCCTAAAGTGTCACTATCAACTCTGAGAAAATATAAGTTGACACTTTCTCAGGTCAGAAGGTTGACATATACCAGCTGCTGATGAGATCATTATCGGGTTTTTTCCATTTTGTTTTATTCAACTCTCACAATTCATTTATAAAAATAATGTGAAGCAAGATATAATAGTCATAATATGGCACCTAATGTTTGCTGAGAAAAACTGTTTATTAAAGTACTTTTACAAACATTTTCAACCTAAGGCACGCTTGGAACTCAAAATATAAATTGTTACAAACATTGTGATGTATAGTAAATTGTTATATCCCTCTGCTGGATGGAGTTATATTGTATGTAAAGCAAGTCTGAATTTATTAGTATTTTTTCTGTTTTCTTCCTTCTTAAACTATGCATTTCTTTCTTTTTCTCTCTTCTGTTTTCAAACTACTATTTACTATATCACTTACACTAGTAAGCTTCATCCTTTGTCATCATTACTTTCACTTATTTAGTTACTTTATAATAAATTCATAAAATTGTAAAAAGCTTTGATTAGTTACATATTTAATCATTTATTTTACATTTAAAAATAATGTTCTGTTACTCCTGTAGAAAATTATTTTTAGTTCATACAGTTATTATTATAAGATCTTTTTTCCTAATTGGTAGATTTATAATAATGATTATTTACATCAGAATATTTTTAAAGAAATTAATAACATTTTTTATTAAAATTGTTATAAAAATTTATAAATTTAGTACTGTTATAACAATTTATTATGTTTCTTTATATAGGTGTATTTTAATAGACTGCCATACTGCTACGGGTCCAAATGGTACACACCCCGAAATGTTTCAGTGGGTGAAGGAATATTTCACAAAAGATGATGATTTTCTTTCTCCAATCTACCTCCAACACCATGGTATTTTACTGCTTATTTCATTATTAATAATTCAATTTTTCCTCTGTTAATTATTACTCATTTAATAAATAATAATATAGGGCACAGTAGGACTATTATTGGAATTGAGGAATTAAAAGATGGAGAACTTCAGCTATTAGTATTTGATCCTAGTCATAGTAAAGCTCAAATGGAGCAATTCAATAACACTGCCTGTAATGCTAATGCCATGCGTCTAGTACGGCGGCCACTGTCTGCACTGAAAGCTCGACAATATCAACTAGTCACCGTAAACGGACTTATGGAAACAGAGGAAGAATTTCAGGTAATTAATATTATTTTTCATACAATGTAAAATATTTATGTAAGAGAATAAAAATATTTTTGTTTGTTTTATTTTTAGAAAAGCAAAATCCTACGTTCTCAACGAATCCCTCCAAATTAAAAGCTTTCCTTTGGACTTGCCTTCTGTAATATGCTTCTGTGGGCAGCAGATCCTTATCTTCATTCTCTTTCGAAAATGGTTAAGGATGTCCAGAGTGATAATTATATTGTAGGAGAAGTAAGAAGTGTAGATTTAAAAATATAATTTGAAATAACTCCTATTGGATTATAATTTTGTATAGATATCATTGAGTTTGTATACATGTATATATATGATTTGTCATTTAGTTTCATACACTTTACGAAGTAGAAATTCATATTTATTTTAAAATATTCTTTCCTTAATTCATTATTTTTACAATATTGATTTATAAGTTTAAAGATGATTATATTAAATTTTGTGTTGTCTTCTTATTGTAACTGTATTGAGATTATTTATTGTTTCATCTCTTTTTATATTTAAAAATTTAATATAAATAATTTATAAACTAGAGAAAATATTTCATATTACCCTAAGGCTACCCCCTAAAATCTAATATACAAATTTTCCAAACATTCAGAATGAAAAAAAAAAGATAAGAGTTTCTTGATCTTTGATTTATTTTTAGGTTAATGTTTATAACAATTTAACTCATTTACAAATCATATTAGAAAAACGTAATGTCACAAGTAATTTTTTTGTATGTTTATGATAAAACAAGAAAACTTGTATGAGATTTATCATTTTAAATGATTCTTTATATTATGATTTTAAAACATGTATATCCCGCCCATAACTATTCTATTCGAAATGTATTTGTCATACTATAACTATCGATTGAATCAAAATCCAAGTTTTTATATTCTATCCAATTTGCATATATAATATAATTTTATCATTTGATAATATCCGAGAAAATACTCTTCGTTTGTATCGAGATGTCATTATATTTTGATTTTGTCAGTATATTTTTTATTATTTAAAGGAATATTTAAAACATGGGGTTTATCGTTATTTTAATAAATCTATAAGTACGAGAATGGCAAAACTAATTGCCAGCTAGACTAATCCGAGGTGATTTTTAGATAGTCTTTAAAATTTTTAATATGATTATTCCATTGTCTGCAGCTTGCTCAATTATTGAAATAATTCTTTTTAGTTGATGTAAGTTTTAATAAGGAATATTGCACGTCTCTCAATAATTCTTCTCTCCTTTTTTTTTACGGGAAGAATGCATCATTATATAAAATTCAACTTCATCTAATGATAAAAAGAACATCTTAAAAAAACAAATTCAGGAATAAATGTAATTTAATTTTATATTGCTTCATATAAATATGAATATACCTATTTATGTACTTCCAGTGTTTGTTAATATATTTGTCTTTTGAATGTTGTTTTCATTAAGATGATTTTACGACGTTTTTTTACGGTCGTCTCGTCGAGCGCCGAGACGATCGAAACTCATTTTATTAAATCGAGTTAGCCAAAAATCATTTGAATGTTCCTAACGTATTGCTTGTATATAAGTGAGGTTGGTTGCAAAGAGCTTTTGATAGTAAGATTATAGGTATTTCAGTTAATAAATCGAGAAATATCGTTTACAAAGCATATCGGGTTGTGAACATTGTGTTTAAAATTGCTAAATCTCGAGCATTAATAAAACTTGTATCTAGCTTTGCAGTAGGAAGATTGGGTTCTAGCAGGTAATTCGGATTAGCCTTTGTGATCTAAAATCAAATATAATTGTATAGAATATATGTACTTGATTTAGTTACACAAGTATTATATATCGTAGTATATTTATTGTCATACAAATATGTACAAAAATCTTGTTCTTAAAAATTACAAGAAACAGAATTGGAATTGTAAAGTGTAGAGAATATGAAAATATTTATTTTTGAAATTTTGAAAGCAGAATCAACTTTTATTACAAGTAAATTCTATTAACATTGAAAGTTAATATAAATCTCGACAGATCCAAGATAAATTTGTTTGTTTCTTTCGTCGTAAACTCCAATTTCCACTCTGATTTAATCGGTTCCTTTTAATTCATTAATATTGTTAAAAATTATCAACATTGAAGGAATTTTAAATATTTATTTTTCTCTTGGATAAGAAAAAAAAAAAATTTCTCGACTTGCTTATAATAATGAAAATATTTTTCTTATCTGAAATATGCAAACCCCAATTGCCTTTTGAATTCCAACATTGCCTAATTGATTAATGAAACTATATACAAAGTAATTTTGCTGTTGGTTGGAAATTTCAAATAAGTTTTTACATATCTATAAAAAAAAAAAAGTATTAAAAGAAAAATTGGATAGGCTTCTGACATCAAATGATACCAAGAATTGTTGGTTGTTTCTAAATAATTGGGAAAGTCTGTGATAAAATATAATTTTTATTTTACTTATTGGATCGTAAAATACAATTAGAAGAAATACTTAAATATTATTATTATTATTTCCAATCGTTAAATCAAAAAATTTTGATTATAATTAACTAAATGAATTGTTCGCCATTATTTGTATTTTCTGTCTGTCCTTAGATAAAAATATTCTTGTTTTAAATGTTTAAAATTCATATTGCTTTAAGATCGAACATATTTGGATTTGCGATTGTTTTATAATTAACAATTCAATTAAATTTCACTTTAAACTTTGAAATTTTTGCTAATATCATTAAAAATATCATCTGTATTTTTGGAAATAAGCCTCAATTTAAAAAGAATTGCAAATGAATTCCTTCTTTAATTAAAATTTGTGTACTTTTTAACATTAATTTTGATTTTAATTAATATTTAATGAGATTAAAATATGATTTTCTTAGAATCAGTCCGAAAATAAAACGAACATTGCGAGTTTGTGCTGGTTGTTATATTTTTTTAATAACAGCTAACGTAAACTTACGAGTATTAAATTACACAGCTCAATAATAAAATTATTTTAAAGTGTATAGAAGATGATAATTTGACTTTTCAGTTTAAAATGTAACGAATTTATTATTAAAGAAATTTGTTTGTGTTATAAGATTTTGAATATATTACTTTATACAGGGTCTTCCGAAATGAATGATACAATTTTAAACTACTGTAATTATGTTAATTATTATCGAAGAAGAATGCGACGTACACCTATTCATAGAGTAACTGTCCCAGTCACATCTGCATTCAGACAGCCTGTTGTCTACTGCCTCTAGAAAGCGCTGTAAATAAAAATGGCAACTCTGCAACGGAGAAAGTGTTCTGCGGTTTGCAAAGTCAGAATCACTTGTCATTGTGCTACACGAGTAGTTTACGGAAGTGGTAGAATTGAGGCTGCCGTGGGAAGAGTGATGGTGGATATGCTGTAGCGAGCACGGGAATAATCTGAGTATCGATTGGATGAGTGCCATGTGACCAGAGGTGTATGCATTGAGAAAATGTAATGGACAAATGTGAAACTTGGACAATTTCCAATATTTTAATGTGTGTTAAAACATTTCCAGATAATAATTAACGTGGCTACAATAATTTGAAATAGTAGCATTCTTTTTGGAAGACCGTGTATTTTTTCATCGAAATAAAAATTTTAGAAATTCACATAATCGAAACACCTTCAGAAATCAGCATCAATAATAAAAATATGCTCATACATACAAAGTCCTTAATTTAATGGACCTGTATATAAAATTTTGTGTAGTGGTGAACGGCTGCTGCCACATTCTCTAATTATCCACTCGTCGGCACCAATAGGCATCGTCAGTTCGAGCCGACAGATGTTTGTACGCCAATAGTAGTATTAATATAGCATTTTAGTCGTATTCATTTTTATCCAGTCAAAATTTTTGTTCGGAACCTTGTGTTATTTAATGGTCATACTCACATTCAAAAACCAAGAGTTAGAAGTTAACCGGTAAGCATTTGCTTTACTTTTAGTGCGTGAATGTTTATTGGTTAACTTGTAATTCTTGGTTGCAAATATGGCCGTAAGTCATTTAGATAAAATTAGGGTTTCGTTTCCATTTGTACAACAATAAAAATATTAAAACAAAAGTATTGTATATCGGAAATGTTCATTACTCAACAATAGTGTTCCTGTTTTACTACATTATGCATTCGGTTCACGTGCATTGAACATTGCATGTTGCATGTCTTAAACATATTAATTTAATGGACTCACAGCATTAAAAGACACTTTTTCCAATAAGTCCATTAAATTGAGGATAATTATAATAAAAAAAAAGAGTATTTATTATTCAATTTCTTGTAGATCTTAATTTAATTTTAGATTTTGCTTAAGATAATGAGTAAATTTATTTATAAACAAAGTACGTATGTTAATAATAATGTAATTTCGTGCCGACGCACGAACAAAAAATTCTTTAAACATTTAACATATTCAAGAAAACTCGAATAATTAGTTTCCCTTTACTAAATTCTCTTAAGTCAAAGAGAGTTTAAGCTTTTGAAACGCTTAAGAGAATTTAGTTTCGACATAATTGAGAGTATTTATAGAAAGGTAATAAACTTCTGTAGGGGAAAAGACCTTATTATTAAAGAAGGAATTAATAAAGAATTTAAAAATCTTTTATCAAACTTAAATAACACTATTACAAAAGTGCGATCGCATTTAACGATCGCAACGTTCCTCCTCGTCGATTGGTATTAGTGGACAATTATGATATTGTCTTCCAGCATGCTCTATTTGCAAATAATTAACTGTCATCACTGCCAGTTCGAAGAAAAAAATTATATATATATAAATCATTTTCTGAAATTAACATTTAAAAACAAAATTTGTATCAAAAATCTACAGAGAACCATTCATTGAAAAAAAAAATTTGGAATTTATTTACAAATATAAAGAGAAATTCAAATTTGATTAGATCCAAAATGTTCTTTAATATCCGTAAACGTATATTATAGAAAAATCCCAAATAATAATAATTATTAAATAAATCACATTCAGGAGCATTTTGTTGACAGTTAATGCATTGAACGAAAAATTATTTACGTTGAATCACAACAGTTTAATTCTAGATATAAGATGTTAAATAGATATTTTAATATCTTTGCAGCTTGATCGAATTACATTCTGTTGGAAATATATACGGCGAGTCTTCACTTAATGTTGTCGATAGGTTCTTGTAAGCTGACGTTAAGCAAAACGGCATAACGAAACCACGGGCCAGTCGATATAAAGAAGATATAATTCGGTCATTATTATTATAATTGGATCGTGTTTGCAACCTCAAGCATTTAATTCCTACCTCACAGAATCAGTTTTACCGTTTATAAAGAAAATTAAACAATAATAATAGAAAGTACATTTGTGATCATTTACAATCTTCCCTCGACGACGACGTAACAAAACAACATTAAGGAGGACTCGCCGTGTACTGTATTTTACTTTCGTATTATCTTACTAGCTCAAAGACAAATTTATTGTTAAACTGTTTTAAATATCAGTTTTTCTTACCTTATATTATGTCAAATTAATATTTAAATATAACTCCGATATTAATAAGTTTAATGGAATTTTTATGGTGTTTTTTTCTTCTGTGATCTTGTCTTATTTAATAAATGTACACTTATGAATCTTTTTTATCTATAAAAATTCAAAATGCCATAAGTCGGAAATACTTAACTAATGCTTATTTGGAAATGGCATTTAAGTAACGCGGCGTCCGTTGTTGGACACTTCTATCCATTCTCTATACTTTTGTCTATGTTAAATGCGTGAGGAGAATTGAAACTATTCTAAAATTTTTGTGTATTTTTGAATCTCGAGTGCTTACTAAAACTGTTTTCTTGTAAGGATATCTTTACTGTTTCAAACAATGATCAAGAAGATTAATTTATGTATTTTATATATTTAAAAAAAAATACTACTAACATTCCTTGCAAGAATTAAAATTTTTTTTATATGCGCTAATTTATTTGAATTTTCTCGATGTATAATTTTTCATAAGAGATTTTCCTCGAATTTATTATTTCAACGAATTTTATAAATCGTTTGATTGTTTTATTTACAGACTTTTTTACATTCAACTCATTTTTTAACAGCCTGTTACTCAAAGGTTATAATTTGTATCGTGTTTTTGTTACAAACACTAAGAAAATTATTTTAAAAAATACTCTTCCGTTCGTTCGTTTTTAAGTGCGATACTTGCCCGGCTTTGAGAAAAAAAATGATGTAATTCACGATTATTTAGTGAGCTATGCACCGAATGTGTTGACAAAAAATATTCCACTTTACTCCAAGCTAAAATTGGCAATGCTAAATAATGTTTAAATCAAATTTTGGCAACTGAGGATTGTAAGTTTATTGTTGATAAATTTGTTGTTTGCTGCTCAACAACTTCAAAAAGACGAATGATGTGTAAGATAATGGTAAGGAATTATGTGCCTTACTGAAAATGTGTAGCAGATGAATTGTGAAGTTTGTAAGAAAAAGAAGCATGTTTTGATGATAGAATAAAAAGTAAAACTTTCGCTTATGGAGTGTTTTTTCCAACAATTAATTTCTATAACATTTGACAAATGTACAGATGATAAGAGAATTTTTCTTAAAAATATACATGTCTAAGCATTAAAAATCACTGCCAATGGCAACCAAAAATTTTTTATTTTTATAGAAAAATATATTTTTAGGTTTTTTTGAAGACTACGTCGGAGGCTTCAAGAAAGCCGAAAAACTTTCTGTAAAAAAAAATTTTTTTGGTCGCCTTAATCTAGCGGCATCTTTGTATGTTTAAGAAAGTAATTTAGTACAAAGTTTCATGGAGTAACACTTGATTTATACTGTCAGTTGAAGACAAATTTCAGAACTGCTTTAGGATAATGTACACAAATGATTAAGTTTTCGATCTTAAAATGTAACCGGAGCCAAAAAATCCAAGTCTTAACACACTAAAGTATTTTAAGGCACAGAATATTTAGGAGAAAGTATTTAGTGTATTTAAGCCATTTGTGCTCCGTCCCAAATTTTTTTTTTTTTTTTCCTATGTATTCTGGTTAAGTGGGGTCTTACTGTATATTTATGATTAAAAATAGTAATTAAGAATAATTTCCACCTTTTTTTATTTAAATAAATGTAAAAAAACTTGATTAAACAAACAATTCTAACTTTAAACCAAAAGTGTCATCTGGAATGTTTTTGTGTTATAATGGAAACCATTTATTACTGTTTTGAATGTATCAAAAAGGTTGCCATTTGAAGTTATCTTTGGATACAAATGTTTCTAATGTCCTTAGGAGAATAGTACTGTGCAGATATTGTAATGTACCATACTCTTAATGGTTGTCTTGTGGCAACGGTTGCATAAATGAGTCGACGTATTAACTGACATTTGTCGATACAAAAATGAGATTAATTATATTCTTTTCCGAAATTCTTAATGGAAAATATCAAAAATAATTTCTCTTAAAACAAGAAATAACTACTGTCTATCGACATTAAACAGTTTTCCGGGCGAAGATGACGTCGATAAAATGTCGAAAGTGCTTGCGGGATATTAGAAACTGTTTAATGTCGATAATATTCTGGCACGGTAATCTAATCATTTTTAAAAATTAATTTTTCAAGGCTATTAGCATGTCACTTTGTGGCATTTTATTTGTATTCCACCAGAATTTTATATCTTTATCCCTAGCAGAAGCTTTCTTTAGTTTTTTAATATTACTTTCTAATTCGGCTTCTGTGATTAAACAAACCGTCGAGCAAGATCCCGAGATAACAAAACGATCTTTGAGTTGAAAGACAAATTTTCATTATTTTTATAAAGATTTTAAAATTGTATTAAATCGAAACAAAGCAATGCCATTAGCTATTAAGGCCACTTTTGAACTGGTGACTTGGATGTGCTGCTAGAAAAGCTCGGTGGCGACCACTCGTGGCGGGAATGCGTCTCCCTGCCGCAGACATGCACTGCTAATGCCCATATGTAAGTTAAAAATTAATTTTTTCTTCATGTTTCTATTATACTAATTATTTTATAATTATTTAACTTCAAATATTATACAAACGCACACAAATGTCATTAAAACAATGTTTCAACTATGTTTATACAATGTTTTATACATAAAAATACCTCCGAGTTTAGCAACGCTCGAACACTTTATAGAGATCTGGTAAATTTGCCAATTGTAGTACCGTACTGTCTTCGGCAAAGTGGGAAGGCGGAAGAAAGGAAGATCGGAAAGAAGAAAAAAGGACGTGTTCCATCATCCACTCCCATTCCGTTCTTTCCTAAACGTGTGAAATCAATTTAAATTCAAAGAATAAAAATTAAAGCGAGTCATAATTATAATTACCTCATTTTTGGATTTATTCGAATTTTGCGGAAGAGAAAAGAAACGAGCAGTTTCCCGACAAAATGTCTGGAAACATTCTTGCTCTTTGTTCCATTCTACCTCGGTTGCTAACCTCAGCATGTATATAGGAAGTCCTTCTAAATTTGGAACATATTTTTCCAATAACAAAGGTAATCCGCACAAATTTCCGTCCTGTTTGAAATTTCTAATTTCTTTAAATGTATCGACCATGGAAATTTCAAACGGAAAATTTTTTACCTTATCGATTTCAAAAGAAAAATAATCATCCAGCATTTCCGTCTTCGTCTGTAGGAAATCGACTATGTATTGTGCTAAATCCGATTTGTCGCCATCTGTTTCGGTCCATCCACTTTCCTCGCTATCTAATGCTATTAAAGCTAATTCCTTTATAGATGCTGGTTCCTTGAATAATAACAAGCACAAGATTAATATTTTGAATAAAATTTTACACACACTATAAATATTCTGTATTTTTAACATTTTAACTCTACATAAAGAACAATTATAACTTCAAATTAACATTTATTATTAATTTGAATCATCATTCAAGTCAGAAGAAACAATTAAAAATGAATCTTCATTGTTTTAACGCCAAAAATTTAGTCGAATATCATTTGAAAGATATAGAATGAGCATTCCTAGATTATAGAATCTAGGACGCTCGTATTCTGGCAATATTTATGAAAACTACTTTGTAAATTTTCTTCAGAATGAGATGGAATGCATGAAATAACTAAATCATAAAAATATTTTACAACATTGCAAAAAAGTACAGTCGCTCATTTTATATCTATGTTGATTTATGTATGCTTGTACCTTCAGTGCATTTAATCTTTGAAAATGTTTCTGTACTGCTTACTGCTGTATCCTAGCATTTTCAACTTTTCTTTCATCACAAAATTTGCTTATTTGTTAATATATGTAGTGGCTCCAAAAGTCTGGGGATTTGGCATATATACATAATTCCTTTCCTTGAATAGTTTAGAACATCAATGCACCGCCACTTCCAAAAGAAGCCTCTTGGGTGACAAAACACTTTTTCCAAAGCTTGTATGGATGTAAAAGATAGCTTTACACCCACCATAACACCCCTTTTGATGACTCAAACCGATGGAAAAATGATCTCTGGACATTTATGACGGAGGACTCGTACATCTGGACGTAAAATGTGTCATTTGCAAAGTACCACAAGAACTATACAGTTAAAATAAACAGATATCTCTTTTGGTCGTAAGTACACGTATAATAAAAAGCAAAATCCGCATTATTTGGATAATATTGGCCTTTGTCATTCTACAATTCATTGTTTTAACATTGCTTTTGACAGAAGTAATTTCATACTAGAACTATCAAGATCTATATCAAATAACAGTTATATATATTTGTATACTGACTAGCACAACATTATGATAGTATTTATATATTCTATTGCATATTTTTGGATTGGTTCTTCATTCTTGTGATAGACATTCAGACATCAAATAATTATTGGGTTGCAATTTTAAAATTGCAGACCTCTGTCCGTCCATCTGTCCTTCCTTAGCCTTTAGAACAGAGTTAGATAGATGAAAGTCGAGACCAGATTGGAAAGCTTAAGGGCAGGAGGCCCCGATTAACTATATATGAACTTCTGGTTTGGTTCAGAAGTCAAGCTATTTCAATTAAAAAATTTTCCACAGAACGGAGTTAGATAATTCTCACAACTCTCTTGTTAACAAGAAAGTATGATGTACACGGGCACCACTAAAATCAAAAGCACTATATTGAGATCTAAAAAAATTGCAGTCCAGCATTGTGACAAAGTCACAATAAGTAATTTGCTTGTTATTTTTATATAATTATACATTATATTTCTTATACACAAGCTGTAACTTACCCTGCATAATATATTTAAACAAATAATAATTCTTACCGAAAAACGTAATACTCCAAAATTTCCGAAATCACGAATCATCAGTTGGTAGAAATATTCTTCACTAGAGAAAAATATAAATGTAGAATAAATATTATAAAAATAATAATTTAATTATTGAATTTTCTAACCTCAGTCGTCGGATATTTGTTAAATATAGCTTCGTTTGATGCTGAATTAGAGCAAATTTTTGATTAATGCATCCCACGAAAGTATGTTCTCGAAATAATTCTTGCAAACCTGAAAGGAATGATTAAAAACTAAAAGTTTAGTTTTATGTGGAACAAATAAACATTATAATCTTACTTAAATGATAAAACTAGCAATGTAAGTATTATATGTACTAAAAACTTATATTTGAAAGATTATTATAGAATTTACTGCTGAAATCAATAAATAATACATATACAGTAGACCCCCCCTATAACACGGGTTCATATAAGACGGATTTGTATAACATGGCAGAAAAATTGCGATCGTGTTTGTATAACACGCTAAAAGAGGTCCTATAACACAGTAAAAGAATGAGACAGATTGCCATGGCCGACTTGTGTCTCGACAGGATTAGTCGAATGTGGACTGATAGTGGACATTGCACAAACCATTGAGTTTAAACGAGCAGCGGACCTACTAAAAAACATTTATTATTCAACGGGCATAAAAATTATATTTCTATTAATGACGTCTCCAAAGTTCGGCAAATTTTTCACAGAAAGAATAACTTATCGGGAAATGCATCCGCTGTTCGACAAGCCGCTCCACGACGAAAAGAAGCTTAAGCAATGGCGTCTTCAAACGGTGCGTACTTGGTAAGTATTCCTACAATTTTTTGTTTATAGCATAGTTTATATGGATTATTCCCAAAAAATTATACGTGATTTGAAAATGTTGAGTCAAATTAGTCTAGAATCGATTAATTTTATGGAAGAAAACCTTTCAAATAGCCGAACCCTTAAACTGCACAAGTGCCGGGCTGTGAACGGCTCGTGTATTTGTAAAACCTAAGTGACTCGTACAACACGGAATTCATATAACACGTAATGTATCTACCGTGTTATAGGGGGGGTCTACTGTAATATAAAAAAAGTTGACAAATCAATAAAAAAAATAATAGAAAAAATATTTTAAATTCTAAATCTAAATTAAAAGAGACTAAGATGTTTTACATATAAAGTTAGAATATTCAGAATAACAATGTTAACATCAACCTGATTCTATTAGATATGACAAATGAACTGCCGGATTATTTAATGGCTGTAACAAGATTGACTAAATGATTGAAAATAAAGTCTTGTTGTGGTTCATTAAATAATCCGGCAGTTTGTTTGGCATATTCAGGATATCCAGAAATCCAGAAATCATTAAAATTAAAACTTACAGCACTCTTAGAAATTTACTAAATGATTTTATGCCAAACATATTTATTAATAAACAATGTACAGTGGATGATTGATTAATGAACATAATCCAAGACCATGTTTGCTATCCGAATTGTTCATTAACCGATTATCGATTTACCATAGATTTTTATTGATTAATTCGTTCTGGAGACCAAAAACAATAAAAAATATATACTTTCTTACTAAGTTCATTTATATGTAATAATAAAAATACATATATACACAGTCTTGCATTTTTATCAGTCATGTTTTTTTCTGTTTGTGGGGCGTTAAAGAATCTGTCCAATGTCGATTGCTTTTCTCTCTAAGTTTTGGAAGTAATTAATAATAGCATTGCCATCGTAGAGATTGCCAAGCCTATTATCCTCAACGGTTTAGATGCCATTCTGACTGTTGTTTTTGCATTCCCCACTTCTTCAAAAGATCTTTAATAGCAGATGTCGGCATTGGTCCTCTTTTGTCTTCCTTTTTTTCAGAAGAAAACACATCTTGCCGAGTTTCTTGGAGTTCTTCTGTCGTCAGATCAGTTTCAGGTTCCATTACGAGCTCTTCAATATCATCTTCATTCACTTCCGATTCCCGATCTCTAGCAGTTGTTGCAATCCATAATTTCAGGGGCATCATCTCTCTCTCCCTGAATGCAGGAGACCGAGCTTTCGCCAAGCAGAATTCAACTGTCATTGACCATGCCTTTTGAATGAGCCTTTTGAATGAGCGTATAGCTTCAAGAATATCAAATTTTTCTTTCCAAAACGTTTTTAATGTCATTGTTGAGGAGAACTGGCATGCTTCAAAACACTGATGAAACAGTGCTCAAATGTACAATTTCTTGAAACCTCTTGATCCATTAATTGAATCAATGAAGTGGTATTCAGAGGCAGAAACTAAACTGTCAGTCAGGGAGTCTTCTAGAAAATTATCTTCAACGTCTTTTGGGTGTCCTGGTGCATTGCCCAATAGCAACAGTGCTTTCAATGGCAATTCATTGGTCTGAAGGTAATCCTTGATGCGTGGAACACAAATTTCAAACAGCCATTCTTTGAAAAGAGCCTGCCTGACCCATGCCCTTTTGTTCAATCTCCACATCACTGGCAGTCTTTCTTTAATTATGGAATTTATTTTGAATGCTCTAGGGTTCTCAGAGTGATAGACAAGAAGCAGGATAAGCTTCATATCACCACAAGCATTAGCTCCCAAAAGTAATGTCAATCGGTCTTTCATGGGTTCATACCCAGGAATATTTTTTTTGTCTTTCATGATGTAGGTATGGTTCGGTATGCACTTCCAAAATAAACCAGTTTCATTACAATTGAAAATTTGTTGTGGACAATATTCTTCGTTTTTAATGAATTCTTCAAATTTGAGAGAGATCTTCTCAGCTTCTTTTTTATCTACACTAGCAGACTCACCATGAATTACCATATGTTTAATGCCAGATCTTCTAAACCGGGGATGGGCAACCTTTTTCTACGTAAGGGCCGCATTTCAAAACCTTTGAACTGACGCTGGCCGCACACAAGAGAAAAGAGGGGGAACTGTCGGTAAATCACAATTCTTTATTCATATATAATTATAAATTAGCATAGGTATACTTAATATAGCTTCTGGCACTGATCTAAACGTAATATATCGGAAATATTTAGCCAAATATTAGTCACCGCTAGTTTTAAATTAGTTTCCATGTGTCTGTTAGTTGGTTTCTTGTTTTAATTTTCACTAAATTCATTGCGAAAAAACTATTCACAAATATAAGTTGTAGAAAATAACATTTGAATTTTTGTTGAATATCTCATTAAGCTGGGAAATTGATATATTTATTCATATTTTATGCCATGCGGGCCGCGGGTTGCCCATCCCTGTTCTAAACTTTGCAAACCATCCAGTGGTAGCCTTGAATTCTATCTCGTCATGTGATGAATGTGTAATTTGTTTCTTCGGTTCTTCGAAAATTTCTCTAGCTTTCTCTTGAATGATAGTCATACTAGTTACATCTATTTTCATTTCCCATTCTTTTATCCAAATTAAAAGCAATCTCTCCATTTTTTCATGGATGTTTCTGCAGATGTGATTTTTGTTACTCCTTTAGCTGCTTGAGTCTTCTTGATTTTATCTTTCTTAGCTAAGATTGTGCCTGCTGTACACCTGTTCAAGCCATACTTCTGAGCAACATCAGACATCTTCTGCCCACTCGCTACCTTGACTATTATCTCTTGCTTGGTTTATATGGTGAGCACGGTTCTTGACACACTATTTTTTTTAGGCTCCATAATATTATCAGTTTCTTTTTTAAATAAAAAGTTCAGAAAAGCACTTAAAAATTCAGAGAACAGAAATCTCTAGCGCACAAAAAAATTATGTGAATGTGAGGTTTGGATGAAATTCGAAATTTGGTGTTAAAATCGTCAACAAATATCTTATGGGACAGTTAAACTCTCACCTTTCGAAAATAAAAACCGACGCAAAACTTAACGAGTGCTCGACAGTCTCGCAAAGATTAAAAATTATTTCTGTCACAAAGATAAACAAAAGGCTGGAATTACAAGGGAGAATTTCAAAGTTTGGAGGAATAATATTCGATCGGTATCAAGTTGAGTGTCAATGTCAATGTTTCTCGCACTCCGAAAGGTTTCAAATTGTCACCTGGAGACAAGGGAATACCAATCAGTATTCGTTATTTTACATAACCTCTTCTTATATTTGTTCTGTGAGGTGTTCATTATCTGAACTTGAGTTTGTTGTCTAAACATAAAAATCTTTTGCAAGTGTTCATTGTCCAATTTGTTCGCAGTCTGAACTGTTTGTTTACCGATTTCCCACCGTATTTGGCTTACACATGGATAACATTGCCATCTTGTGTACATCTTAATAATTAAAATTAATTTTTGATTAATTAATAATTACGAGAATTATAACACATTTCTATACTAATGTAACCACTGTACACTTAATCATGGATTCCACCTGACCAATAGGCTGGCCATGTGGAGTTTTCTGGGATTTTCATCTGTCTAACAATAGGTCCAAAATATTTTAGAGTGGCCAAGTAGCCTAAAATAAAAAAAACTAATGCTGTTTAAATGAAAATGTAAATTTATAAATAAACGTTTACCTTTATGACAACTTTCTTCTACCTCTTTAACTAAATTACGAACACTGGTTAATTGAATTTCTCTACGTTCGGATTTATCTTTACTATTTTCTCTAGAAAATACGATCCAAATTAAATAATAAATAAATAAATAAATATATATATATATATATATAAACAAAATCAGTGTTGACGATAATCACTCTTTTTCTAGTTCTATTTCGGGTTCTTCAACCTCCATTGGAGCGGGAGCTTCCATAGTTTGTTCCGACGTTGCTGCTTTCGGTTTCGGTTGAAGAAAAGCATCCAATTTTTGCTCTTTACTGTCAGTTCTAACTAAATGATGATCATATACTTTTTGAGTTTCTTGACTAGACTTGACTACAGTCGAAGCTGTTACAGAAATTTCGGGTAACAGTGCCTGAAAGATATAGAAACATGAAACTAATTACAATATCGAATTCAGATCAATTTACAATATTTAGATTTGAAATTAATCTTAATAACTTTTTTCTTATTTTAAATTTGAAAGTTATTTGATACTCTCAAATTGTTCAGTTTATTGCAATGAATATGTTAGAACTCATTAATTACTCTATGCATCAGATAGACGAGTGTAATATGGAGCAATGGATAGTCATTAAATTTTACTCAGATTATAGAAAAGTCCCGAGGAAATTTTATGAGATTTAGAAGTTGTGCTTGGTGCTGAAAAGATAATCTACAGAATGGAGGGACGCTTCCTCAGTGTGGCAGCAATTAAACTCGAAAAATTGTGAGTGACGACGATGTTGATTACTTTGCTTGTATTATTTACTGGAAAAATTTGTTTCCAAAGAGACAACCAACGATTAATGCTGTATTATTTAAATGTCATGAAATGGTGCCAAATGAGAAATGAATAGCTTATCAGTGATTGTTTTCTCTTGCATGATAATACACTTGCTATTAACATGCTACTTATTACAGTTTTTGGCCTCTACATAAACAACAGTCAGCCATTCAACATCAACTCTATTCATCTGATTTGGTTCCTGCTGACTTTTTTTATTTCTGCAAATTGAATTGGCCTTGAAAGGCAAACATTTTGATGAGATGCCAAACATCTAGAAGGCAATGACCAAACAACAGAACAATATTTCAATTGAAGACTTCCAGTGCATGTTCAGTAATTTCTACAATTGATGTCAATATTGTATAGCAGTGGCAACGAATTATTTCAAAAATGCCTAAATTTTTTGAAAAATAAAGGTTTGTGTTTATGTTATAACAACAGTATCATTACATAATTGGCACACTTGTGTATTTACAGGTTCTCCACTGAAACATCTGTCCAGGGGCAAAGGAGATCTTTCCAGCATTGCAAGTCTATGCATGTTGTGCATGCTTGTTCTGGAACTAAAAATAATCAAAGGAAATCAATTTAAGATTATTCAGCATCTCAAATATCACCAAATATAGATTAATACACAAATAATAACTGACTGTAAAGGATAAAAACATTTCAGAAATTGATACAAAGAAATGAGCTTAATTTTGTGAGAACATGTTCAAAATCATTGCTTTCAGCAATACAAAGACGTAGACAGTTGAATGTGGCATTACAGTTGGCACTAGGATTCCTGGTGTCACCATTTCACAACCTCTCATATATCTCTCTCCATATCATAAGATGCTTAAGTGACTTCATACGAAAAAATCCAGACGGGTCAAGCTCGGAGAATGGGGTAGCCACGTAACATGTTGTTCTATCTAGTACAGTGGAACCTCACTTAACAAGCATAATTTGTTCCAGAATCTTACTCGTAATGCAAAACACACGTTAAGCGAAACAATTTTTCCCATAGAAATTAATGTAAAATACAATAATGCATTCCACGCCGAAATGATACTCAAATATTTTATGTATAACGTTTATTCAAAGAAAATTATGCAATATACATTGTTAAGGAGAGTGAATCATCTTCGTCTTTTCTTTTAGTGCGGAATGAACAACCTGGAATGTAAATTCGATTTGCAGAAAACCAAAAAACATCAGATAATATGTCCGACAAAGATACCAAATGATATGCCAAATTTTTGGGCTATGTAAAGGTTATAATTAAATGTTAAAAATTAATTAATTTGACTAGAGGTAGGCAGTTATGTTTCCATCTTGTATTAAATTTAATAATTATAATTAATTAATTTTTTATTTAGACATTTCTAAAATTTAATTTGGAATTAGTCATAAAATTTAATACGAGCTGGCAGGATAACTGCCTACCTCTAGTAAAATTAATTAATTTCTAATATTTAATTATAACCTTTACATAGCCCAAGAATATGGCATATCGTTTGCAGTGTTTATTATATAATGGGCTATGGTTGTTGATGTTTATATGTAATATGCGTGAACACAAGTTTGGAAAAATATCTGATCACAAACAACAATAAGATGCTAGCGGAACCAGTGCTAAACACAGACTGATGGAGCATGCGCACAATTGAAACTTTCCCTCTCCTCGTCACTCGTTATGCAAAACATTGCTCATTAAGCGAGTCATTTTTGTTACAATTTGTTTTGCTCATTATGTGAGGTGCTCGTTAAGCAAGGTTCCACTGTAATTGTCAAATGTTTTTTCATATCACCGATCTGTCTGGAAATGAGCTGATACATCACTGTGTCAATATTAAAGCTGTTGTAGTTGCACCAGCTTTGTCATCAAACCATTTATCTACTGTTCTGTTTAGAGTGTTCAGATATTAAACACTATTCCAGGTGCTATCAATGAACAAAGGACAAAGAAACATTTTTATCATTGTTTGATGTTTGAAAATTTTACACATTACCATGAAATTACCTGAAATTGTTACATGTCTCTCTTGTTGATTAATTTATTTTATTTTACTGAATTCATTAATTTATTATTGTGGCATTTTTTAAATGAATTAATCTTTTGTCCCCGAATAGATATTTAAGTATTGGTTATTTTAGCATTGGAACATGCGTGTATCACATGCATACATTGGCGCAATGCTGGTAAGATTTCTTTTACTCTTTGGCATATGTTTAAGCAGACAACCCATATATTTATTAATGAAAATTTAATCTTGAATCCGACTATAAACAAGTTAGTCATCTATTGAAATATTAGCTATTTTTCATATAAAATATAAATTATATTAATTTATAATCTGTACAAATAAGAAATTAATGAAAAGAGATCTAGACTGTTTCATTAATGCCTTCCAGATTTCTTGAAAAAACTTGTTTGCAGAAATCAACTGAATTACCTAAAGCAAACATAATTAGCATATAATGATAAAATTACATATTACCGTTATGACGACAATTTCTTACTTGAGTTAAAAATGTTCTGGATTTATTCGACCCTAATAGCTTTGCATCGACGGATTGCTGTATTTTCTCTATTATTGCTTCTTCGTGAAGAAAATGAACTTCATGTTTCGTAGGATGAACATTGACGTCGACGTTTTGTGGCAAAATTTCTATTCTAAATAAAATGTAAACTTTGCTATAAGTTATAATTATCAAATATACCGTATTTACTCGCTTATAAGACGATCTCGCATATAGGACGAGGCGTGACTTTAAAGATCAAAATAAAAAAATTAGATTTATTACTACAATTCTAATTTTATTTCGTTTAATCACAAATAAAATATCAAATGCAGGTAAATTCACACATTGTCCCGCAAAAATTACCGGCATTTTAAACTTTAAGAAAAAATCTTGTAAAATTCACAGCATAATTTGTTCACGTAAAGCTAGACAATTGGGAACCTTTTTTGCCAATTCTTAACAGTCGAATACACTCTCCGTCGATTACACTTATGAGTTTCTCCGAATTCTCATTTCCGAATGATCATCTGTTTTCATGTGGAAATTGATTATATCGGGCTCCCGTGTGATTTTGGAATTTCAATTTGGAATTCAATTCAAAAGCTTTGCTTTTCCTATTGCTATTCATCTTTACTCCTGACAATATGCACGAACGATTCAAATGACCCAGATAAAATACTTTTGTTTTTAAACACCATAAGGTGAGCATCCGGTAAAAAATGCAAATACACGGTTCTCAAAAATCATTGCAAAAACACAAAAAGTCCTTTGCTCGCACGTATAGGACGACCTAGGTTTATCGAATCGATGAAAAATGAATAAAAACCTCGTCTTATATGCGAGTAAATAGGGTAAATAAAAATCAATATAGATAGCAATAAAGAAATAATTTAATTTTACATTTTACCTTTGGAAGCATATCTAATCACTTGGCTATTATGTCTATAATAATTATGTATAGAATATTTTAACAAATTATTATTGTACTTCGTGCCTTTTATGATTTTCATATTGTAGAGGTGTATGCATGAATATAAACTATTTAACAATATGAATTATTGTGCTGAATTATTAAACTTAAGTAATTAACTGAATTTAAAAATATAAAAAAATTTAATTTTTAACTTCAAAATCATTTTAACACAAATTCAAATCAAAATTATAATTAATGAATATGTAATTTTGTGTCGTTAACTAATGAAGTAAGAATAGATTATTTCTTACAATTGTTATTTCTCAAAAAATAAAAAAAATAAATAAAAAATATGGAATTTTATTCAGTTCTTAGAATTTAATGTTCTTCAAAAAATTATAATAACAAAAAACTAAGGAAAACACTTTACTTCAATAATTTTATCAAAATTCGTACGCTGATTATATCAATTTTATAATAACCATTGAAAAAAACTCAGCAATGAGTTGCTTAACTTTCCCAGCAACATTTAAAACTGAGTGTGGTGCCATCTGTTATGTATTTTATTATTAAAAATTTTTTATATTTTTAATTATTAAAAGATGGCAAAAAGCTTAATTTTGAGAGTAAGAATGGGTTTATAAAAAATCGTAAATGCTAATATTGAGTAAACTCGTCATTAAGTCCAATCCTATTGGAGGTACACACAACTCTCTTTACCTCCCCACCCCTCAACCTTTAATCACCAAAATTTAATAGCATCAATCCCCCTAATAAACAGACCTCTCAGCCAAATTTTCAACAAAAAGCACAGCAGTTATTAAGCTTCAGAGAGTGTGAACAAAATTGTTATTTCTGTATGTTAGATGTTAATGTTAATGGATCACACACACACACACAAAACATCCATACATACAGAAATAACCCCAATTTTTTTTTTCCATTTCTTGACATTTTGAGGTCCTGAGTCCAAAAATGTAAAAATCTGGGATCATTTTTTGCCAGATTCCCATACTTTCCCTCTGTTATATATAATAGCAGGGAAATTAAAAATTCCCAAGTACCCTCTGTATACGGGATTTAGTAACCTAAGATGAAACAAGCAATTACCGTATTTTACGGACTATAAGACGCACTTTTTTCTTCGAAAAATTGCCTCCAAAATTCAGGTGCGTCTTATAGTTCGTAAAATACGGTATTTATTGTGACATAGTCACTATGCCATGCTGCAATTTTTAATCATATTTTTAATTTATTTCATTTAAAATATATGCTCTCCACTTCAAATTAGTTGCCCCTATATATCATACTATTCCTTTAACAATTGCGTCATGCCAATCATCTATCTAACACCTTTCAGGGAAAAGTTTTTGAATTGAAATAACATGACTTCCAGTTTGCATTAAAAGATCTTATATGGTTAATCATGGCCTTCTGCCTGCAGTTTCCATAGCTGGTCCCTCTTTCATCTATCTAACTCCATCCTCAAGATTAAGGAAAGACAGATGGCTGAATGGAAGACAGTAGGGATTTGTAGGTTTACAATTTTTTCAAATTGCAGTCCAAAAATTATGTAATTGAAAAAAAAATTAAATTACCAGCCATTAAGCCACTTCCAACTATGTAGTTTCATGACCTCTGGATACTAAATCTTATATACAAACAGAGCTTGGTGAGTATCACCTAATTCTTATGTCCTATACAAGTTAAGTTAAGTTTCATACCCCATGTAAAGAAATGGATGACTATTCTTTGGTAAGTAAGCAATGTAAATGGATTCAATAGCTTTTCTCAATGCAGTGCATTCTACGAGTCTGTCTAAAATAAAAATAATTAATTTATTAATAAATATTATAACAGCAATGTATGATTTAGAAATTCTGATATAAATTATAAACTTACGATTTATAAAAAGTAAAAATATGCACTTCTTAATTGAATAATTAGCATTAGAAATATATCCAGATGCTTTGAATTTCAGCTGTGTATCTTCACATTCAAAACTTAGCAATTCCCTATAATCAAATAAACAATATTGTTTACATTAATAGAAAAAAAATATTAATGAAAAATATAGTGGAACCTCGCTTAACGAGCATAATTCGTTCCAGAATTGTACTCGTAATGCAAAACACTCGTTGAGAGAAACAATATTTCCCATTGAAATTAATGCATTCCATGCCGAAAAAGTACTGAAATATTTTATGTATAATGTTTATTCAAAGAAAATTATGCAATATACATTGTTAAGGAGCACGAATCATCCTCGTCTTTTCTTTTAGTGCAGAATGAACCAACCTGGAATGCAAATTTGATTTGCAGAAAACCAAAAAAATGTCTCAAACAACCAAACAATATGTGAAATTTTTGGGCTATGTAAAGACTATAATTAAATATTAGAAATTAATTAATTTGACTAGAGGTAAGCAGTTATGCTTCCATCTCGTATTAAATTTAATAATTATAATTAATTAATTTTTTATTTAGACATTTCTAAAGTTTAATTTGGAATTGGTCATTAAATTTAATACGAGATGGTAGGATAACTGCCTACTTCTAGTCTAATTAATTAATTTCTAATATTTAATTATAGTCTTTACATAGTCCAAGAATTTGGCATATCGTTTGGCATATTTATTATATAATGAGCAATGGTTTTTGGTGTTTATACGTAATATGTGTGAACACAAGTTTGGAAAAATATCTGATCACAAGCGAAAGTAATATGCTAGCGAAACAAGTGCTAAACACAGACTGATGGAGCATGCGCACAATTGAAACTTTCCCTCTCCTCGTCACTCGTTATGCGAAACATTGCTTATTAAGCGAGTCATTTTTGTTACAATTTGTTTTGCTCGTTATGGGAGGTTCTCGTTAAGCAAGGTTCCACTGTATCTATGTTTTTCATACAAGATGTCTATAAACTCCATATGCACTTTTAAATATTAATAGTTTTGGAACTACACAATGTAGAATTAATCTATAAATAACCTTTATAAACCTGACGTGTCTAGTTTTATCTCATTATTTCAAAAATTGATTATTCTTTTATTTATTATTATTTGTTTATTTTTGAAACTTTATAATAAATGTTTTCTTTTCAGAATTGTTATTGACCTATGACTTCTCTAGAAAAAAAAAGTAAACTGCGTTCCTTGGTTGGCTGAGCTGAGATCCATCGCTTCTGTCCAAAGAAGGGTCCATGAGTCAATAACAATTCTGAAAAGAAAACAGTCATATTGAAGTTTCAATACATAAATAATGATGGATAAAAGGATAATAATCAATTTTTCAAAAAAGAAGAAAAAACTAGACACATTAGGCTTATAAATGCTTTTACAAATTAATTCTATCATGCATAGTTCCAAAATTATTAATATAATCGCATTACTGTGTTCTCAACAATAGCTCTTAGCATATCAGGAGGAATTTAACTTGCTTTCAGAAAATGGTGGATGCCACATTGAACATGCTTTATAACACATTTTAGAAACAATTAAAAACATTTTCAACTGATGTCTTCATGTCTTATTTTGTTTAACAATGTTGCATACAGTGCTGTTTCCCGCTGGTAGCGAGTTTTTGAACTATTTTTTTTTTTTTTTGCAGAAAATAAAATCCCATGATTTCCTGTAAACTATTACCAAGTTTGATAACATTCTGTCCAGTAGTTTTCCTTTTACAGCCATTTCAAAGTGGAACTTTAATTATAATAACCCTATATATTAAAGACAGTTTAAAAATGTTTAAACTTATATGAAATATTTCAAAATATAAAAAAACTATGATACTTCATTATATGTTATGTCAATAAAATAGTGAAACATGATTTATAAAATCCTATAGTACTGCAATTACCACGTGCAAAAACACGTGAAATTATGCAGTACCAATTTATAGCAGATATAATTGAGTGCAGAAAAATAAATAGAATTTTCTAAAACACTTGGATTATACTGTAATGTGATACTTTGAACCCTGAGCATTACATTATAACAGAGTTGATCTATAGTTATATTATACTAAAGTTGTATCATTTTTCACAGTTATATTCACCATCTTGAGTCCATGAGTCCAATTAAAATTGTTGTGTATCACACATTAATTATAAATTTACATCTAAATCAAAATTTCCAAATTTTGATTTAACTTTAAGACCTAAATTATAGAATTTTATCTGCTCAATCTTTATTTGCTTTAGTTTTTAAGTTTTTGTAACAAAATAACAGCTGCTTACTATTTTAAGGTTATAATGCTCAGGTTATGTAACTTGTATTCTGTCTTTATATTTGCAACTAGTTCTAATAATACTTCTATCCTGAAATTGGTATAGTTTCTTTTACTGTTAGAATCCATCGTCTACCAAACTTGAAATCATGTACTTAGTTTGCATATGGCAATTCATAGGTATATCATGATGCATCTATACATAATGAAGAACTTGTAACATAGCTCTTCACTTCAATTTGAGGATTTCATAATCTAGTGTTAATTAGGTTGAAGAATACAAAAAGTAAAGTAACTTTTAATCTACAGTTAGCAGCTTAATATCTCAGATTACGAAACTGTCAATTTGAAACATTGTTGATGCAGATATGTTGCCAATTAACTTAATAATTTAGATATAACCATACTGATTATATCAAAATTAATAATACTATTAATAGTTCTGGATGTGAAGGTCTGGGTATTGTAACTGGAAACACATCCGTACAATAAACAGATGTTGAGGATTCGAGTCCCACTCCGAGATGGCAACTTAATCACCCATATCTACGCAAAATTACTAAATATCTAATTAAATGTAACCCAATGTAATCTGGCTGATAGTTTGGCATACAAGAATCAGGTTATTTGATGTTTTTATTTGCATTGATTATTATTGTATGTTAAGCTTGGTTTTATATGTAAAATGCAACCTGAAGTATTAAAACTAGTATAATTATTAAAATATGCTAAAATTTATAATTAATTGGAAAAAAGTTATAAACTCGTCACTAAAGCTCTAAAATTTGCTATGTACATTAACTTTATTCATTTCCAGAAATTTCGTATTTAAATTTTATATGGTTGCACAAAAGTATAAATGATATTAAATGTTAAAAATGGAGACTTAAGCAAATTTATATCTTACCTCGCAACACTATTTCCATAAATAATACGAATGTTATCCAATACTGTTGAACCTGATGGAGTATGAACATCTGTTCCAGATTCCCCATGCTATTATAACAACTATTATTATTATCATTATATTTCTTGAATTCTATTATTCAAAGAAATTATTAAATAATTACCTTTTTTAATGAAAAGCCAATATTGGCATTATGAATTGCATATCTGCTTACAACTTCAGTTATTTTAGAATGTTCTTCTGCAGCACTTCTTAAAGCTTTTCTACGTGTTATCATATTATAAAATAAGTCTTCTACCTGCGACAAATATTGATGTATTGCTTTAAATAATTAAATTAAAAAATAATTAATCATTTTATTTGCTAAATGCCTTTTTCGTCAGAAAGTTTTATATTTTAATGCATTGTACATTTATTTACATACTAATAAATTAAATTGAATTATTACTTAAATGTGTTGTAAATTTCATTTACACTTAATAATATACATTTTACCAGATTCAACTATAGATAATTAAATAATTTATTCATTAACTAAAATATCAAAATTATCAGATGCATGTATGATATTTTATTAAAAAAACTTTTTATATTTTTAATTATTATAAAATGGCAAAAAGCTTAATTTCATGAGTGGGAATGGGTTTTATAACTATTGCAAATGCTAATAACGAGTAAATTCATCATTAAGTCTAACCTCACTTGAGATATGACTGTTAATTAAATTATTCAGGCTTCTAGTTTTCGTAATATGCTTTATTACGAATTAGGTAAAGATAAAACCAATAAATTTCATTATTTAAATTACATAATAGAAACTTTGATCCTACAGAATTCCATTCTTGGCAGAAAGAGCACAAGGTCACATTCAATTTGGTCCTGTCTGTAATTATGCATTGACATTGTATGAATTTCTGTTTCAACAATGACACATGACTTCTCTATCTCCCCACCCTGGCAACCTTTAACCATCAAAATTTAATAGCATTGATCTCCCTAATACACCTCCCTCCCTGCAAAATTTCAGAAATGCTTGATAAAAAGCACAGGATTTATTAACCTTAAAGTGGGTAAACAAAATTGTGTCTCCCCACAGACACAATCCATACATATAGAAAAAAAAAACCTTGAATTTTTTTTGACATTTCAAGGTCCTGAGTCCAAAATTGTAAAAATATTAAGGGGTCATTTTTTGACCAATTGCCATACTTTTCCCTTGTTATATATAACAGAGCCAGGAAAGTAAAAATAGCAATTGTAATAAAAATTAGAACAAAATTATTGATATTCTGTTTATAAAGTTTAAAACAAATATCATTCTTAACTTACAACAATTTGCGTTCCCTGATTTCCTGCACAAGCTTTTGGTATCGATTTCGGTTTTCCATCACAATATGAAACTCTGGAAAATTTATAATTATTTTATCAAAGAAAATTCGATATTATGAAATAATATTAAATTTTCCCTATAATAAACATACTTATATGCACACTTTGAATCAGCAGTTTTAGTGGTAATTGTAACATGAGCAACATGGCTAATACTGGCTAACGCTTCTCCTCGAAAACCGTAAGTTGCAATAGCAGACAAATCTTCAAATTTTTGTAATTTACTGGTAGTAAATCGTTGGCAAACAATATCCAAATCTTCTTTCTAAAATATTTATTATATGATAGTTAAAATTAATTTTAAAAATAGCAATACATATTTGATTATTAAATAATACATAAACAATAGAAAATATTTTCAATTTAAATGATTACTTTGTTAGCGCGAAGAAAGGAAATGTCAATATTTTTCCATATTTCCTTTTTACTTTGTATTATTGTATATACATTAAATATCTGTTATATAAATCTAACTTAATCATTATTTTTATTTATTTCAAAAAATCAACTTCATTACACACATATTTTTTTAATTTATCATTTAAAGAAGCAATACGTAAATACCATTACTTTATATTCTGTATATCAATTTTATGTTCAATCTAATAAATAGTTGAAATTTCATTACACTCTCAGCAAAGAATCTATTTTTTCATAGGAATTAATGGAATTAAATTCTGATTATATTTTAATTTAAACGAAAAGTATTATCAAATTAGTCTCCATTCAGGCACAATGCAGTTCTGAATGAAGCAACTACGATCTTACTAGAGCTAAAAACCATTCCTGTAGGAGTAAAAAAGTCAAAACAACATGTGACCCTTCATGAGATGTAGCTCCCTCAAAATCAGCCTAAGGGCTGCTTGTTAAATGTATGACAGGCTTAACAGAGTGCACAGCACGACTCCAATCACACCCTGTAGTCCATGCAATGGCATCTCTTATGTTTTAGAGCTTTTAGCCATCTCTAGTAAAGCGAAAAACAGTTAATTTTTAGCATATTTTTGAGAAATAGTTTCAGATTTTTTCACTTTTAAACTTTAACCCATTTTTGAGGGTCTTCAAAATTCCAGACAGGCCGATTTCAGGAGTTATATCTTGCAAAGAATCACACTGTAGACAAGGTCCTAACTCCGACAAGGTCCCAACCATCTCGTTCAGAGCTGTATTTGTACCTCAATCTGTGCGAACTATAATTATTAACAATAAGAATTGTGACACATTTTTATATTTACCCTAATTCCAGTACCATTGTCCTGTATTTGCAATAGTTTCATACCTCCAGATTTCACTATTACTTGTATTGAAGTAGCTTTAGCATCAATACTGTAAAAGTATATGCATCTTAATTTATCAAACTTATTAATAAATTTTAAAAATTTGATAAAAATGATATCCTTACCTATTTTCTAGCATTTCTTTAAGTGCATTTGAAGGACGTTGGATAACTTCACCCGCAGCAATCCGATTAACAACACATTCATCCAGTCGACATATTGCAGCCGGCTTAGACATTTCTATTAATTAGTTTCCAACCGTGATACGCTTACTTATTCATAATAACAGCAAACTTTGAAAATAATGTACTAGTTTATTACGAGAGCCCGATTAAAAATTTGTATATAATCACTAAACTTAGTTTAAATCTTTAGTTTAATGTTAAAAAATATCATAATTTTATATATTTAATAAAAATATAGCAAAGTTCGAGTTTAGTTCTTTTAATAAACGTGTAAGGAAGTGTAAACTTTGAGGAAAAACATTCTCACGTGTACTCTACACAATTCCCGCAAAAATCTTGACAAAAATGTAAACTGAATCCTTATTGGCCGGTTCGATCTGTTGATATTGTTTTATAACAATATCAACAAATCGAACCGGCCAATAACGATTTAGTTTACATTCACATGTTATAGGCGATCAACAGTGGCGCCACACTAATTTTCTAAGTATTTTTGTAGTATAAATACAATATTTATAATATAATCTCTGATACATATACCGTAAATTATTTTTAAAAATTATAAGAAATATAAAATCGTCTATAAGTCAACTTTTTCATTTGTTAAAAAATTTAAATTTTACATTTTATCTTAATGACGTGTTTAATTTGTTTTTAAATAACAATATTTCTAAAAGATATATCAAATTTGACAATAAAATTTTATTATAAAATAACTTTTATTTTCTTTTTTCGCCCCGTAAGCACTGAGACCTTTTTCCATGCCCATCATGGGTTCGGTTTGATTTATTTGCTTACGAAAACGCGACACGTGGGCGATCTGCCGATGGGAGATGTCTCCCAGGAGGTCTTTTATGGGATACCGACCCCTATTTAGGTTTTAATAACGCGATGCAAACCAGGAGAACTCCACTTGGCCAGGTGCGAATCCATGACCAACTACCAATGTTCGGTGGTTTTATCCACTCGGCCGCTGGTGGGCACGCATGAGTTCGGCTAGGTCTTCAAAGGGGTAGATCCGTACCGAACAGCAAAAGCGCCCAAGGCAAACGTCATACCTGACCAAGCGATATCCCATATGCTAAGCGATGAATCTCTATTGTTAATTTCGTCGCTAGTAAAGCTCTAGAAATCAAAACTTTATTTAGCGATATACAAGAGTTAAATCTACACAAACTACGTTTTCCCTAAATGTTTCGTAAAGTTTAAACATGAGAAATAAGAATAGTAATAATAATGATAATGACACGGTAAAGTAATAAAATAACTATGTTACATATTAAATTATATGTTGTTCAGCTCCATTTCGAAGAATCTCAATTTGAACTGAGAAGAACTGACGGGAGGAAGCTGCTAAAATTGAATGCTATCCCCACAATTTTCAATGTGCCCAATCCTCCTAAATTTATTACGAGCAAAAGGAAGTCTATTAGGGAAAGAAAACTTCCCGAAGAAAGAAAAACTAATGGTAAGCTTATTTAATTGCTGAACTAGTTCTTTTTTCATCTGAAATAAAGATTATTGTTTTATGTTTTCTTGGTGTTTTATAAATTGGCTGTTATTGGAAATATTGCGTATTCAATGCTGTCTGTTTTTGCGAGGAATGCTATATAGTACGAAAAAATAATTATTTTGACATGTGACTTATAATGTTTTTTTTTTTTTTTTTTTTTTTAATATAGTTCTAATAGAGTCTTCTGTGACAGAAGAAACAATTGAAGAAAGTGATGATAATACTTTAGATAAATTAAATAAACAGGAGACTACAACTGCATGTAAATATTTTATTTATATTTAAAACAATTTTGACCCACTTTTATTTTGTAATGTCAAACATGGAGTGATGTCTTATATTATGAATCTGAATTCTGATGTTTGAGTGGAAAACTGAATATACTTTTATGTAATGAAAATAATAAAGAAACCATATATTCTTAAACCAACTCATATACTTGTGTAATTTGTTTTATTATATTTGTATCTTGGGTGTATACATAGAAAGAAGTCAAGCCTCAGATTAGCTCTGTTAAAATATCATTAAATTGTTTAATATTACTGTAAGTTTTTTGATAAATTTTATGTAATTTGGAAAATACGACATTTAAGCATTTGTAGAGCCAAAAATGTTTATGAATTAAACGTTAGTCCAGTATTTATTTTTAATGCATTAATATTGTAATTGTTGTGCTTTAAAATAAGATTTTGGATAACTTCATTGTATATTTCTTATTATATTGTAAATTTTCTTTGATGTTATTGCACCACTTTAGAAAGTGCCTATATACGTAATTGCATCAGTTTTAGAATCTATTTAATTAGTTTCAATAACGACAGCAAATGATATGAATGATTTTTTTAAAACTATTTGATCAAAAAGTTACATAAAATTTGGGTTGCATAATCATCCGAAATTATTATTATATTTTTAGACTGGAAATCACTGGTTTTATGTAATTTTAGTTTAATGTCGTATAAAACTGCTCGTACAAGTTTGTTTAAAACATGCGACTCAGAAAGCCCCAAAATGACGGCTTCAGAAGTAGGTCACATGTGTTCCGTCCTATATACATAGGTCGCGACACGTGTGATCTACTTCTGGAGCCGCAAACCGATTTCGGCGTCAGTAACATCATCTGTGTTTTTTAATGCAACCCACAGGGCGGAAAGTTTTAAAAAAGCCAAACAATTCGATTGCTTTCCTTTTACCTCTATCATATGACCAAAGAAAGTTTCCAGAGCCAGCAGCCCTTCGAATGCCATGTTAAATGTTCATTTATTCATTACATAAGTGTTTTATATTAAATTCTTATTGTTTTTAGTATTAAACACTATATTTATACTCTATAAAAAGTATTTTTGGTATGTATTTCGGAGTGTCTAGAACGAATTAATTGTATTTACATTGATTCATATGGAAATAATTGCCTCGGTTTTCGTCGGTTTTGGTTTCGCCGGTTGTTTTCGGACGGATTATCGACGAAAATCGAGGTATCACTGTACTGTATATCTGTCTTTCAATTTAACAAAACTTACTAAAGAACACGCAAAAGTTTTATTAAAATCACAAAAAGTCGTGCGCATTAAAACCTAATAAATTTGCTCGCTATATTTGAACATTTGTTTAATTCCTAAGACAGCAAAGAGTAACATTTAAAACGATTTTTTGAGGGTCTTCCCATCTTTGAGTTGTCCCAGTTCTTTACTTCTACTGTATTTAGTGAGAGTGCAGTGACCAGTTTATATAATGATCCTGTCATTACCAATTGCGCAATGTTATTAGAGCGTACGAAGCATCGACTATGGAGGAAATTGTGATTTTTTTAAAATTTTGAGTGAATATCGTTGTTGTGACATATACCGTCGTCTCTGACGACGACGACGACATCATTGTCGAAAAAACGCACCCAAGACTTGAATGCATTTGGATTGCTAATTATTGCTTTAGACAACTTTAAATAAGAGTACTTTGATTACGGTCAGCCGGTATTTATACATACACATATAGTGTAGTGTACATAGGGTTGTTATACATTTCGATTTTTCAGGATTTGTCCAATTTGGAACACTTCATTCCGATCGGATAATTTTTCACGAAATGTATCGATTTGCCTACTATACCTGACAATATTCCAATTTGATTAAAAGCAGTAAAATAAGAACGGCAGGTGGTGGGTGTCTAAAGGTAGAGGTGTTGTGTCTGCAAAAGTGAATAATTATAATAAACTAATTTTACTGAATTATCGATTAATAAACATTTTTTAAATTTTTTGTCAAACTGGTCGTACTTCACTTGCATATTTCAACTGCGTTTTTTGTTAGAAAACTAGTTGTTTCCATTGCGAACATGGCCGAACCTATGATGGACATTATTAAAAGTAAAGAGCCTCGTAGTGCCCACGAAATGGAAAGAGTCAAATAAATAATATAAACTAGACTATGGTCAGACGTATCCGTTGGTCCATCGTCGATAATTTCACGAAACCATCAATAATTTTGAAGCTATCACACAGAACTACAGAGCCAACAGAACACGAGCATAGCTACTTATACTTATACTTATACTTATACTTATACTTATAGCTACACGTGTAAGATGGATGACGTATATGCATATACAATATCTCAGATACCTATTTCCTACAATTCTTATTTGACTGTTCTTAATAAATAAATTAATAAAAATCGAAATATATTCGGTTAGAAATGGACAACTCGAATCATTTCGGGACATTTTTCTGATCGGGACGAAGCGTTTCAAATCGGACAAATCTCACAAAATCGGGTCGCATGGCTACTTCCTAGTGTTTACAGCGTGGAAAATCAAAAAATAAAAAAATAAAAATAAATAAAAAATATATATACATGTGCTATATATTTTTAAATAACAGTTAATATCGATAATAATAAACGAAATATTATTTTAAAGCTTAACTTTTTAAGCTTTTTAATAATTTTTAAGCATTTGTAAATTTGCATACATTATCTGAAAACTTGCCGCCGAACATCTGCTCAGACTATTACCAAATGCTAATTATGGTAATTTATTGTCTGTTATACGCCATAAATGGATATAAAAATAAATTAATACGTGGAGTTAATTTATTCTCGGCGGTATTGTTCACAATAATCAAACTCCGAATAGTTTAGCGTTCAGGAGAAAGATGATAATTTTTCTTTTGATTCAACTGGCCTCTATACATGTGATTTTTAGCGAAGTTCAAATTCCAATTATGTCTTGCTGTAAGCGTCACATTATTTTTTCCTTATTTATTTTTGACTTTGATTTAAGAATATTCACAATTTTAATATTGCAGCTACAAAACAGGAATTTTCGATAAGTAGTTTTACTGTCGACGAATTACCCATAAAACTTGGAAATAGTGTAACTGTTGGCATGGACGCTGTATTGTCAACGAAGATAACTCAAGGCAGTATGATAGACTTTGGTTATAGATATTCATTTTTCTCCTTTAGTTGTTCGAATTCACGTGAACTATGGTAGGTATTATTAAAATTTCACTGAAATGAGAAAATTAAATAAATAAATATAATTTTTGTTTTTACAGTCTCGATGCATGTGAGGTGCTCACATACAGTTCTTCTGCTTGTTCAATTGATGGCCAACCTTGCGGAGAATGTCCTATTGGTCCTGGAATGTTACAAATTCGAAACTTAGTACTTGAGACTCCAAGAATGGTAAATGCACTTTATAGCTTTTTGCTTTTTTTTTTTTTTTTCCTTAAATTGTACCATATTGTTTATAAATTTATATTTAAAAAATAAGTAAGCTTTCATAGATTTTTCTTACTTATTTTGAAAAATCGTTTCTTAGTTGACTATACGTTGGTTGGTCGGATAAAGCGTTGGCCTCCGCTCTGAGCTGCTTAAAATCGAATTCCGGACGGTCTAAAAATCCCAGGAATTTTTCCTGGGTGATGTGTGCCGAATATGTCGGCCCGATCCTTTCCACCTTGGCCTGGATCAAACCCACGATTAATAAAAGCCTCTTTGTGCACACGGGGCGAAAGAGTTAAAAATAGAAGCAGACTATTAAGTTAAAATGGAAAGTTGAAATTTCAAAAAGATTATAAAGTTTTAATTTAATATTAATGATAAAAACAAAAAAAAAAAATCTATAGCTGTATATCTAAATATTAAAGAATACAAGAATCCCATAATTTTACGATATTGAAAGAGGAATATAATTTTAATAATCCTTTCATGCGCGAGATACAAATATCGCAAAATCATTTTCAATAATTTTTAATTTTAGGTAAAATTTTAAAAGTGAACGGTAATATGTAATTTTTCCTCCGGCGACACACTTTTCGAACTTTGCCTTTCAGCCACTAGAGGGCCGAAATTTGAACTCAGAACGTTCGGAGCGTTCGGGAATTCGATTCTCTACGCAGAACTGATTCCTGATCGCTCCGACACAAAACGTTCGATTTAATTTTCGGTTATAGAGTGATTTTTACTATAACAGATTTGTGTTATTTTTTGCGTTACTTTCGTCACAGTTCTGTTTATTCGTGTAAAACGGTCTTCGTCTCGAACTGTTACATTTAATTATGAACAGCTATTTATACAGGGTGGGCCAACGAAAACGAAACGGCAGAGTGTTCGTGTTCGTCCAAGCAAACGCTCGGACAGGTCGATTTTATTCTCGAGGGGACATTTTATGCAATAAAGTTTTTGCGAATATGAATATTAACTAAACAAACATTTTTTTCGAAATAAATGCTTGTTTAGTTAATACAAAATAAATGAGTTTTTAAAATTTTTCTGTTGTCTGTTGTATTCAGAATCGCAAAAACTTTATTGCAAAAGATGTCCCCTCGAGCAAAAGATCGACCTGTCCGAGCGCTTTGCTTGGACGAACACGAACACTCTGCCGTTTCGTTTTCGCTGGCCCACCCTCTATAGTGTGCTATTGTTATTTAATGACTGTTTGTCAATACGACTATGAATTTATAGTAAGAGTTGAATTGTAATAAAGTTTTTAAATGTCCTAATTCATTTTGCATACTTTTTCTTCTCGGTGCTTTCTTTCTATCCTAATTATTTTATTGATATTTACTTTATTTCCGATTTGTATATAACACCAATAGTAGTATTAATTCTGATTGTTACATAAATTTTATTTTATGCTAGCCGCTATCTGGGAAGATAAGAATGACTGTTAAATCATATGATGCCCAAGGAAATTTATTAGGATGCTCTCAAGCAGATATTGATGTAAAATATTGAAGTATTTGTACAAAACAATTCATGTTTTGTGAAATAAAATGACTGAAATTACATATAGCGTACTTTATTGCCGTGTTTTGAATATTATGTTTTTATTTTTTAAATTAAAATCGTTCGTTTGATGTAATATAAATTTTATTTAAAACAAACAAACATTTCTCCTCAATTCAAAAGAAAAACTATACTTTCTATTTGCTTTGTGTAAAACACGTAAGATGATATTTTGTGTATGTACTATTTAAAATTCATTAATATTCAATAAATGCCTATTTAACGAAATTACAACTTATCATATTTAATATACGAAACAGTCGATAATGTTACAACCCAGTTTTTAAAATGACGTAGAGTAAGATAAACCAAAAATACGGCGGCTGGTTGGCCGAGCGGTCAAGGTTAGCAGCCTGCCTCCCTGAGGGACCCGGCATCCAATCCAGACAGGTCGAAAAATCCCCAGGAATTTTTTCGGGGGTGGTCCGTCCGGATATGTCGGTCCCCGTCCCTCACCCCCCGGCCACCCCATTGTCGGCCTGGCCGAACCCATAATGGGCTTGCTATATGAGGCTCTCTTAGTGCCCAGTGCCCACAAGGCGAAAAGAGTTACAAAAAAAAAAAAAAACCAAAAATACTTAAAAATTTTGCTTTCTCTGTCAATCGGAAAATTCTTCGGAAAGTATTTAATAACTAAGAGATGCTTACTTTAACCGGAAATGACGTAATAGTCCGAACTCTTGGCCGATCTGTTGCATGGAAGACAGTCTTATAGAGGAGTCATTCGGAGTTAGAAACTTGCATCTTTTTCTCGTAATTGAGGGGACGAAACCCTTCCTCTCGTTTATTAAGCCTTTTGCCATTTGATAATTAAAAAAATATCTTATTGAAAAAGCTTTTTATAAGAGATGACGCCACCAAATGTTGCCGAGAAAGTTAAGCAACTTGTTGCTGGACTTTTTCAAGATGAATCAGTCTAGGTATTCGTTTGATTCTTCTTTTCCTCGAAAAACGTTCAGGCAATTGTACGTATGTACAGTACATTTAGGAAAACCTGGCTAGAGTGAACGAATTCAAAACTTGGTTAACTCGTGATGATGGCAGTTGTTCGGATCGTTGCATCATTTGCCGAACCTCATTTAATGTTAAATACGATGGAATAACGCGTTTACGAGGCACACAAATTGCCAGAAATATTAAAAAAGAAGCGCATCTTCTCATTTACCTTCCCCACGGTCATGGCGGTCGACAAACGAAGCGATGGCCACCTTAGATGAAACGATGGAATAATTCTTTGAGTAAAGGGGAATTAACTGTAATTTCTTTGAGGGTAATGTTGCAATATTAACTTTATAATAAAGTTATTTTGCAGTACACAATAAAAGCACACATATCCACATGTAAATAGAGGATTTTCGGGTTTCTTTCAAAAGATTCCGAATTTCCCAATCGTTTTCCATTCTTAAGCTCGATATTTATTAAATAATGAATGGATCGTGCTCGTATATTAAATCGAATTTTTCTAAACTAAAATAAACTTTAGAATCGGAATGAGGAAAAATTTTGATATCTTCCTATAACTAATTATTATTCCGTTTATAGACTGTCTAATCCGACCGAATCAGTGACGTTCTCCAGTAGTTATAATATTTACAAGCATCTAGCCCCCGAGCGAGCATTAGTTCTAAATTATGCCGCTACGGCGAACAGAGAGAATGGCGGGAACTGGATTTGTGTCATTTTCGGGTCATAGTTACAAATTATGAATGCTTTATTCGTAATTTCTATTAAATTTTCAGATTACTTAAAAACGATTTTTGTTTTCTTACGCAACGTACGCGTTTTCGCTTGATCCGAAGAGTAAAATACCACGTTTATCATTTGTTTATCGTACTGTTAACATTGTTGAACTCGTTATACTACGTTAATTTTTGTTATTCCATTAGTTCACCAATAGTCAAGCGAATGTCTTTAGGTACTCTTCAGTTAACGGAACACTCGAGTCAATCCACGAAATCCGATTCGCGTTTACATCTTAATATTTACTTTAGTTAATTAGAATGCAAATCTACCCTTTTCTTTACGTATTTATAAAAATTATAAAAGTCGATTATGAAATTCAAACAATGAGTTTGAATTCGTGTGAATAATACAAGTTTCATATCGAAAACGATTAGCATATTTTCGCGTTGGTATAATTTAAAAAGCTAAATTTCAACTTCTAGTTATGTATTATTGGTACAACTTGTTGTGTTATGTTATTTGGTTATAAATTGGAAATTAGAATAATATTAAAAGTTAAAATAACATTTGTTTTCTTTATTTTCAACCTACTTTGCATAGTACCGCGTTTCATAGTTGTCATTCAACATCACGTGGATATGTAAATTACGTTTCTTGGTAGGCGTGATTAGGGGCCGTCCATAAATTACGTAAAGGCGATTTCGGCCATTATAGACCCCACCCACCCCTGTGTAAGAAACCGTAATATTTTCTTTGATCCCCTCCCCTCCCCTCCCTCCCCTCCCCTCCCTTCCTTCCCTATCTTACGTAATATTTACGCATAATTTTATAGAAAGATTTTAACAAAAAACATTTTTTAATGAAACCCTAAAATTCTTAGGTCCAAAATATATAATTATTAATTAGTTAATTAATATGTACTATTATTTATAAAAGATTTTATGTGAACAAATTTTAAAATGTAAAAATTGAATTCGAATAAACAATTTATTTTAAGAACTTAATTTTTTAATTATTAACAATCTTATTATTATTATTATTATCATTAATCAACGTCATAATATTCATTTTTATATTAATTTTAATTTTCACAAAAGGACGCAAAAAACTTTGACAGATGAAAACGTCATACAAAATAAAACAAGAGAGAATAGAGAGAAACCTCATACATTGCCATATTGATTACGTCTTGGCTAAGACCAAGAAAATGAACTACATGCCGCTAAAATGTGCTACGTGCACCTGGGAACTAAATCATAAAGCTAGTAAAACTCTATATAATGGGGGAATACAACCAATGCTACTTTACGCGGCTTCTAGTTTGGGTCATGTAACTAGTAAAAATTCAGTAGCAAGTAAATTACTCTCTCTACAAAGACAGTTTGCCATCAGAATTTCAAAGTGCTGCAGAACTGTTTCTACTAATCCTCTCTGATTCTAGCAGAACTCTTTCCTTTGCCACTATGTATTGTAGAAAAGGTTCTAAACTACTAAATAAGAACTACAAACATCAAGGCTAAACAACGGTTTCTACTTCTATCTACGGTTGTTCATATGCTACCACATTGCAATTACCCTACTATCTGTGATCATCCCCAGGTACTGTACATTTGGTGTCATCTGCTTCCTCCATGGATAACCATGCGGACATTAATATCTACACAGATGGGTCTAAAAGCCCCCTTCATGTCGGTTCAAGTATCTGTATCTTCCTCCAAACTGACATATTTTGCCCAAAACATGTCAGAAGGTATAGATACCCCCACATACCTCCATCTATCAAGCTGAAGAAGATGCTGTCTATCAACTGTTCAGTTGGCCACTTCACTACCAAACAAAACTCTGTCTATCAACATTTACAGTGATTCTTAGTCTGTTCTAAAAGCTCTATTAAATCCCAATTGCAATCGCAATAAAACCACATATATCCAGCACTATATTAAAAATCTTGTAAATAAGATAACTTTCATATTTGTTCTTGGCTATACTGGCATACTAGGAAATGAAAAAGCCGCCTTTGAGGCTATGTCAGCTGCAAAGGACACCGTCGACCATATGATCTACCATTGTCCAATTTATGATCAAGATAGACTTATTCTGAAATTAGAAATCTTTACGCTTGGTTTTAGATGACCATGTCCACTCGATAAGCTTGTTCAGAACCACTGTTTGATGCTTTTTACAAGAAGAAAAGAAAAGAAGATATAGAAGAAAAGACTATCATTTCTAATATCTAGTTTTACATTTTAGTTTTCACTAAAAGCCGAATGCAAATTTCATGTTTACTTTTTGTATCATGTATTCTTCGTGTTATACACACATAAGGTGCACTTATTCTAATAAAAAAAAAAAAAAAGAGAGAGAGAGAGAGAGAGAGAAACCACCACACGGCCTTTCTCCCATGATAAAAAATGTGTAGAGAGTGAGTCTGCTAGCGTTATTATTCTATCACGTCACACTTAATGGCGTTAGTACAACGAGCGTTCTTAATAGAAACCGCCAAATTGAAGCCAAATTCAAAACTCCACCACTCAGCGAGATCAAAAAATAAAAATAAGAATATTACGTGTAACAAGATCTATCCATGAGTAAGAAATCATAAGAAATCCTTGACATCACCCACCCCAAAATACCTTACATAAGTTATGGACGACCCCTTACATCAAAGTTAGAGATAATGTAATGTTATTTCCCGCTTCAAAGTTTGCAGTAATTGTTCATTTTGTTGGCTTTGTTCCTCCGATAGAGCAAACCTCTTGCGGTTAGTCGAAGAGTCCGGTGTGACAGACAGGCTTTTAAGGCCTTGATATGGCAGCGTGAGGTCGTAGATGTAAAGGACCAGAAAATCGGAGTTAGATCCCTGATGAGGGACAGACGAATCGCAAGTGTGGATTCGAGAGCGAAGACGGGCCTGACTGTAGTGCGGGTACATGAGCCAGAAGTGGTCGGTGGTTTTAATGGAGGTGCAGTTCAATGTAGGAAAACAGCATCTTGAGTAAAGGAAATAGTTCAGAAATGCGGTGTCAGTACGAAGGCGGCACAAGAGTGTTTCGGCCTGTCTAGTGGAGACGTGGTCGTAAGGCCGAGGTTGAAATGACCGGATGTGTTTATAATATGAAACGTGTTGAATCACGTTGTTCTGAAACATAAATTTCCAGAACAACGTGATTCAACACGTTTCATAACAACATGTCAAGGTGCAAAACATTTACTGATGGATTCCATTTTAAATCTGGATGACATCTGACGTTTTACTTTCATTGCTGTTACGTATACCTAACAAGGAAAAGAATTGGAATCGTCTCAAATTTCATCCATCCAGTTTTTGTAAAGCTTTGCGTTTTGAATCCAAAAAAGTAAAAAAAAAAAAAAAATTACGTGGATATGTGACGCGTATATGTGTGTTGGCATTTCAGGATGAAATGAAGATTAAGAAACGAAATTTGGCACGACAGATTGTAATATAAGGGAAATCGATGCTATTATATATAATATTTATAACAAAAAAAACCCGGAAACACAGCTCAAAAACCCGGGCTTCTATCTTCCCCGCTACGAGCGCCCTAACAATTGTAGAATCTCTGCAATTAACCGTTATACGGAGTTTATAAATATTGTTTTTCCATAACGCAAGGAAATTAATTTATAGTAATCGTTCGTAATAAGGATCGATATTACGGGAATAAATAAATATGTACCAAACATTAAAAACTTGAAATTTTTTTTATTATAAATTAACTTCATCTTCAGGCGAAAACGAAAGAATGTGGGCAACAATAGATTTTTCGATTGTTTTCACTTTCATTGTTGTAAGTGGCGTTTTTCGAGTGCGGAATACAATTTCGAGATTTTTGTTTTATTTCTTAAGGATATTTTGCTTCAGATATAAACGTGAGTGATATTTTGACAAACTACACAATACACCGTAAATAAATATTTTTATAAAAATAGAATTACCCATCTTTGTCGTTAGCTAATCATAAGGTTCTGAAACTTATTTAAGTTTCAGAACCTTATGAGCGAAAAACGGCATGGTAAGATTGCAGATGTAAATTGGGACCTTAAAAGAGCTGTAGGGCACGTCCATAACAGCAAAAACTCAAAGGAACCACGCCTCTAAATATGGCCATTTAGAGGTGTGGTTCAGCTCTCAAAATAAAAATTAATCAATTTATTTAATCATTATTTTTATTATATTAAAGTTAATAATTCTTGTACCAATAAGTTTCAATTTTCATAATTAATACAATCAGAACATCAATAACCTTTTAAATACAGCCAGGCAGTTGTAATTTTATATTGGTTAATTTTCAATGTTATTTCCCTATGTCTCACTTTTTTGGACCACCGGTAAAGTGCCTACCAGAGTAAAAAACGTGCGCGTAGAATGCACACTGTAGGATGTATTGGTAGTGAAAATATTTTGAGGGAGCTTCAAAACTGAATTGCGCCTGCAGCCTCTCAAGTGCTAAACCCGCCATTGAGGATAAGAAATAGCGAGTGACACTAGGATGCGAATAATTAATGAGGTTTTTTTTCAGATTTCAGCATGAATGAATTTTTGAAATCTGCGAGTGTAGAAGATGTTGAGAAGATGCGCGAGGTGCAATTTCATCTTCCTGATCAACATACAAAATTACCATACGATAATGAGGATTGGGATGATTTTTTCATTTGTGACTTGGAAAATTACCAAGAAACATATTATTGCGAAATTGCTCTCGATGTTTCCGAGAATTGTTTCGGATGCTGCGATTCTAATTCGCAACTTGATGATGGAGACCACGGTTCCTTTAGTTGCGATAAAGGCGAGAACCAACTTGCATCGGATGAATCAAAAGTTGGTGAGCAAGCTGATAACCATTGTCTCAACAGGTAAAATTTTTATGTTTCTTTAATACGTAATTTCCTGTATTCTTTCTATATTATAGGTATGAAATAATTCTTAATAAAACTAGTGCAAAAAACAAAGAATATTTATTATTAACATTTTATTGGGGAACCGTGGTATATTTATGTTGTATTATCGTACTTGTGAGGTGTCACCTTTTACTCTAATATTCAGTTAAAGCTGATCAAAGTATTCTGTTTTTTTTCACATACAGAAAAAAATTGTTATTTATCGGCTCTTAATACTCAAAAAATATTTTAAAGATTTTAAAAATAGCTTCTACTATTCATAGTAATATACAATTTGAAAAAGAAATACATCATAAATTAAACTATTTAGATATTTTGATTTTAAAAAATATAAAATATCCGTATATATTTACTACTGATGGAAAACTCTACTGACGAGTTGCGTAACTATTCCGGCAAACTACTTTATTTAATATTGCATGTGGCGATGTGTTAAGGAATTTTATTTTAGAAACTTTCCATATTATTAATGCTTACATAATGGCATTGAGGATAAGAAATAGCGAGTGACACTATGGTTAATTTTGGGTTAATTTTAGTAAAGGTTAATTTTGAATGTAGAGATGAGATTTATAAAAACAAATTGTAAATGCTAAAATCTTTATTAAGTCCGATCCCACTGGAGATACGGCAAGTGACTCCTTTCTATCGTCCCACCCCGTAGACGTAATTTAATAGCACCAATTTAAGTAAATGAAGCAATGTCTAACGTTAAGCAAATTCTTCTTTTCTACTTAATAAATCGTACAGATTCTTAATTATTGTTTATCTGTAAATATATTTGATTCTAATTTTTTAATCATTTTCTTACTTTCGTTTAGAATGAATTCTCTCATCATGAGCAGCTCTTCGGACGAAGATCTCTTGAAATGGTAATTACGATTGTACATTTATTAAGTTAATTTACTTTACTCTTTTAATTTTTAATAATATGTTATCAATTCAACGTATTCGATTTATTTGCTTTTTTCATTTTTATACAACAGGATGGTCGAGGACTTGACATCCTTTGTACATTTCCACCAATCAATGGAGAGTACAGTAAAGAGGGAAAAGTTTCCTAAGTTGAAGAAATTTTTCAGATCTCTCTTTCGGTAAGATTCTTTAACTTATTTATTATAATATTTAATCGTTACAAAATTTTTCAAAATGAACTTTCTTTTTTATTTGATTAGTTGCTGCTATCCAATTACAGAATAAAAACTCTGATTCTGTGGAGAAGTCCTCTTTTGCAGACTTGGTCTGCTTGTATATATAATTGTACATAGTTCATCTGTATATATTCGTCATCATCATTTTCATCTGTACATATTCATCATCATCCTTTGTACATAATCGTTTTTCATTCGTTTTCGTTTCATTTTTCGTTTTTATTCGTTTTCGTTTCAGTTTTCGTTTTTATTCGTTTCTGTTCTTCATTTTGTTTATTTATGTATAAAATTCCATCGGTAATTATTTCAAAATTTATGAAATTCTACGTTTCGGCTTTAATAATTTCTAGAATCATTTAAAATTATTTAACTATGACACTGACTATGAATTATTTCTTCTGGACTGACAATGTAATACCGGACATACTAAATGCATACATTACCAACTTGAGTGACACCCTGCGAAGACATCCCAACTGTGAATAAAGAATTGACTACAAAATACCGACAGATATGGACGACCGAATACAGACAACGAATATAGACATACGAAATACCGAATATAGACATACGAAATACCAAATATAGACATGCCGAATATAGACATACGAAATACCGAATAGACACACCGATTGTGGAGATAAACTTAACAAATAGACCTCGACACAACGATTTTTGGCATACCGATTGCGACTGACAGATAAAGACTTACCGACTGTGGATATAAACTCGATTGATGACATACAAACTGCAGGCATTGTCAACTTTACTAATTAATTATAAACTCTGTGACTAAATGAATTTTTTTCATTATATCGATTATAAAAGTAGTTGATTGTATAAGAAAATAAAAGTAAAATAAAGATCGAATTTTTTAATTATTTTCCTGGCTGGTATGCGTTTTCATTTTTTAAAAAAATAACTTTTATATTATTAAGCAAAATAAATAATATTGTGATTATGAGATTTTGTTATAAATTTTTTTTAATAATTGTAATTACAGTAGAGTATCGATTATCCGACTTAATTGGGGACTGGGGTTGGTCGGATAACTGAAAAGTCGGATGACCGAAAAGTATGAAAAAATACATTATTAGTATAGTGTATTAGGCCTGGTTTAAATACTAGCCTCCCTTTCATGGTCGAGCCAGTGCTGCCAGCTAAAACATGCAAAAATTTAACAAAAATAATATTAAAGTAGCCAAGACAACCAAATATTGTAGCGCCATATCACTAGCGGACATTTGAATTTGCCGACTAGAACGCGGTCGGTTAATCGGGGGTCGGATAACCCATGCTCTACTGTACTATAAAATGGAAAAAAAGCTTAATTTTGAGGATAGAGATGAGTTTTATAAAAAAAAATTTCCGTTCTGTGCATGTACTGTACATGCACAGAACGGAAATTTTTTTTTATAAAACTCATCTCTATCCTCAAAATTAAGCTTTTTTTCCATTTTATAGTACAGTAGAGCATGGGTTATCCGACCCCCGATTAACCGACCGCGTTCTAGTCGGCAAATTCAAATGTCCGCTAGTGATATGGCGCTACAATATTTGGTTGTCTTGGCTACTTTAATATTATTTTTGTTAAATTTTTGCATGTTTTAGCTGGCAGCACTGGCTCGACCATGAAAGGGAGGCTAGTATTTAAACCAGGCCTAATACACTATACTAATAATGTATTTTTTCATACTTTTCGGTCATCCGACTTTTCAGTTATCCGACCAACCCCAGTCCCCAATTAAGTCGGATAATCGATACTCTACTGTAATTACAATTATTAAAAAAAATTTATAACAAAATCTCATAATCACAATATTATTTATTTTGCTTAATAATATAAAAGTTATTTTTTTAAAAAATGAAAACGCATACCAGCCAGGAAAATAATTAAAAAATTCGATCTTTATTTTACTTTTATTTTCTTATACAATCAACTACTTTTATAATCGATATAATGAAAAAAATTCATTTAGTCACAGAGTTTATAATTAATTAGTAAAGTTGACAATGCCTGCAGTTTGTATGTCATCAATCGAGTTTATATCCACAGTCGGTAAGTCTTTATCTGTCAGTCGCAATCGGTATGCCAAAAATCGTTGTGTCGAGGTCTATTTGTTAAGTTTATCTCCACAATCGGTGTGTCTATTCGGTATTTCGTATGTCTATATTCGGCATGTCTATATTTGGTATTTCGTATGTCTATATTCGGTATTTCGTATGTCTATATTCGTTGTCTGTATTCGGTCGTCCATATCTGTCGGTATTTTGTAGTCAATTCTTTATTCACAGTTGGGATGTCTTCGCAGGGTGTCACTCAAGTTGGTAATGTATGCATTTAGTATGTCCGGTATTACATTGTCAGTCCAGAAGAAATAATTCATAGTCAGTGTCATAGTTAAATAATTTTAAATGATTCTAGAAATTATTAAAGCCGAAACGTAGAATTTCATAAATTTTGAAATAATTACCGATGGAATTTTATACATAAATAAACAAAATGAAGAACAGAAACGAATAAAAACGAAAACTGAAACGAAAACGAATAAAAACGAAAAATGAAACGAAAACGAATGAAAAACGATTATGTACAAAGGATGATGATGAATATGTACAGATGAAAATGATGATGACGAATATATACAGATGAACTATGTACAATTATATATACAAGCAGACCAAGTCTGCAAAAGAGGACTTCTCCACAGAATCAGAGTTTTTATTCTGTAATTGGATAGCAGCAACTAATCAAATAAAAAAGAAAGTTCATTTTGAAAAATTTTGTAACGATTAAATATTATAATAAATAAGTTAAAGAATCTTACCGAAAGAGAGATCTGAAAAATTTCTTCAACTTAGGAAACTTTTCCCTCTTTACTGTACTCTCCATTGATTGGTGGAAATGTACAAAGGATGTCAAGTCCTCGACCATCCTGTTGTATAAAAATGAAAAAAGCAAATAAATCGAATACGTTGAATTGATAACATATTATTAAAAATTAAAAGAGTAAAGTAAATTAACTTAATAAATGTACAATCGTAATTACCATTTCAAGAGATCTTCGTCCGAAGAGCTGCTCATGATGAGAGAATTCATTCTAAACGAAAGTAAGAAAATGATTAAAAAATTAGAATCAAATATATTTACAGATAAACAATAATTAAGAATCTGTACGATTTATTAAGTAGAAAAGAAGAATTTGCTTAACGTTAGACATTGCTTCATTTACTTAAATTGGTGCTATTAAATTACGTCTACGGGGTGGGACGATAGAAAGGAGTCACTTGCCGTATCTCCAGTGGGATCGGACTTAATAAAGATTTTAGCATTTACAATTTGTTTTTATAAATCTCATCTCTACATTCAAAATTAACCTTTACTAAAATTAACCCAAAATTAACCATAGTGTCACTCGCTATTTCTTATCCTCAATGCCATTATGTAAGCATTAATAATATGGAAAGTTTCTAAAATAAAATTCCTTAACACATCGCCACATGCAATATTAAATAAAGTAGTTTGCCGGAATAGTTACGCAACTCGTCAGTAGAGTTTTCCATCAGTAGTAAATATATACGGATATTTTATATTTTTTAAAATCAAAATATCTAAATAGTTTAATTTATGATGTATTTCTTTTTCAAATTGTATATTACTATGAATAGTAGAAGCTATTTTTAAAATCTTTAAAATATTTTTTGAGTATTAAGAGCCGATAAATAACAATTTTTTTCTGTATGTGAAAAAAAACAGAATACTTTGATCAGCTTTAACTGAATATTAGAGTAAAAGGTGACACCTCACAAGTACGATAATACAACATAAATATACCACGGTTCCCCAATAAAATGTTAATAATAAATATTCTTTGTTTTTTGCACTAGTTTTATTAAGAATTATTTCATACCTATAATATAGAAAGAATACAGGAAATTACGTATTAAAGAAACATAAAAATTTTACCTGTTGAGACAATGGTTATCAGCTTGCTCACCAACTTTTGATTCATCCGATGCAAGTTGGTTCTCGCCTTTATCGCAACTAAAGGAACCGTGGTCTCCATCATCAAGTTGCGAATTAGAATCGCAGCATCCGAAACAATTCTCGGAAACATCGAGAGCAATTTCGCAATAATATGTTTCTTGGTAATTTTCCAAGTCACAAATGAAAAAATCATCCCAATCCTCATTATCGTATGGTAATTTTGTATGTTGATCAGGAAGATGAAATTGCACCTCGCGCATCTTCTCAACATCTTCTACACTCGCAGATTTCAAAAATTCATTCATGCTGAAATCTGAAAAAAAACCTCATTAATTATTCGCATCCTAGTGTCACTCGCTATTTCTTATCCTCAATGGCGGGTTTAGCACTTGAGAGGCTGCAGGCGCAATTCAGTTTTGAAGCTCCCTCAAAATATTTTCACTACCAATACATCCTACAGTGTGCATTCTACGCGCACGTTTTTTACTCTGGTAGGCACTTTACCGGTGGTCCAAAAAAGTGAGACATAGGGAAATAACATTGAAAATTAACCAATATAAAATTACAACTGCCTGGCTGTATTTAAAAGGTTATTGATGTTCTGATTGTATTAATTATGAAAATTGAAACTTATTGGTACAAGAATTATTAACTTTAATATAATAAAAATAATGATTAAATAAATTGATTAATTTTTATTTTGAGAGCTGAACCACACCTCTAAATGGCCATATTTAGAGGCGTGGTTCCTTTGAGTTTTTGCTGTTATGGACGTGCCCTACAGCTCTTTTAAGGTCCCAATTTACATCTGCAATCTTACCATGCCGTTTTTCGCTCATAAGGTTCTGAAACTTAAATAAGTTTCAGAACCTTATGATTAGCTAACGACAAAGATGGGTAATTCTATTTTTATAAAAATATTTATTTACGGTGTATTGTGTAGTTTGTCAAAATATCACTCACGTTTATATCTGAAGCAAAATATCCTTAAGAAATAAAACAAAAATCTCGAAATTGTATTCCGCACTCGAAAAACGCCACTTACAACAATGAAAGTGAAAACAATCGAAAAATCTATTGTTGCCCACATTCTTTCGTTTTCGCCTGAAGATGAAGTTAATTTATAATAAAAAAAATTTCAAGTTTTTAATGTTTGGTACATATTTATTTATTCCCGTAATATCGATCCTTATTACGAACGATTACTATAAATTAATTTCCTTGCGTTATGGAAAAACAATATTTATAAACTCCGTATAACGGTTAATTGCAGAGATTCTACAATTGTTAGGGCGCTCGTAGCGGGGAAGATAGAAGCCCGGGTTTTTGAGCTGTGTTTCCGGGTTTTTTTTGTTATAAATATTATATATAATAGCATCGATTTCCCTTATATTACAATCTGTCGTGCCAAATTTCGTTTCTTAATCTTCATTTCATCCTGAAATGCCAACACACATATACGCGTCACATATCCACGTAATTTTTTTTTTTTTTTTTACTTTTTTGGATTCAAAACGCAAAGCTTTACAAAAACTGGATGGATGAAATTTGAGACGATTCCAATTCTTTTCCTTGTTAGGTATACGTAACAGCAATGAAAGTAAAACGTCAGATGTCATCCAGATTTAAAATGGAATCCATCAGTAAATGTTTTGCACCTTGACATGTTGTTATGAAACGTGTTGAATCACGTTGTTCTGGAAATTTATGTTTCAGAACAACGTGATTCAACACGTTTCATATTATAAACACATCCGGTCATTTCAACCTCGGCCTTACGACCACGCCTCCACTAGACAGGCCGAAACACTCTTGTGCCGCCTTCGTACTGACACCGCATTTCTGAACTATTTCCTTTACTCCAAATGCTGTTTTCCAGCATTGAACTGCACCTCCATTAAAACTACTGACCACTTCTGGCTCACGATCTTCGCTCTCGAATCCACACTTGCGATTCGTCTGTCCCTCATCAGGGATCTAACTCCGATTTTCTGGTCCTTTATTTCTACGACCTCACGCCAGCCAGGTATGTCACACCGGACTCTTCGAATAACCACAAGAGGAGCAAAGCCAACGGGTTAACACTTCCTTATGTGATAAGTAAAACACCCTGAAAATTGAAAATAAAGATAATTAAAATCTTATAGAAAATTGATTATATTATATTTTATAAAATAATAATTAAAAATAAATTCTATTCGTAGATTGAAATTGTATTTTCTAAATTAAAATTAGAGAGCTTTAGGGGTTGGAATCATTTTAAATAGAATAAGATTGGATTAATTAGATAAGGCAAAGCGACAGGAGGGAGATCTGCTAAGGGGCGGGATGCCTCTCGGGAGGTCTTTCTATGTGAAACTGTCTTTAATTTAGCTGTTAGACATGTAAAGAAAACCCATAAAATTCTACATGGTTATTAGTCAAGCACGAGCCCACAACCAAGTATACTTTGTTTAGTTAAGTTACTGCAACGCAACAGTTTGGTGATCTGCGTAGGGGAATGCTTTCAGGGAGGTCTTTTTAAGGGTAAAACTGGCCCCTATTCAGGCGTTATACACGTGGGGAAAACCGTCCTGGCGAGGCGCGAACCCACGACCGAACTCCCAGTATTCAGGGACCGGAACGTCTTGGCCACTGGTGGGCCTTCACGTAAAGACGTTCACTTGACTACTGGTAAGCTAATGAAATAAGAAAGGATAAATGATGTGTAGCTGAAAAGACGAAAGATCTGGTTAATCTGTGTCAAGTATTGATATTTTCTGAAAAATAGTTGCAATGAATAGAAAAAATTTCCTGTAATTTAATATTTTGAGACTTATAAAATAATAATTCTTAAATTAAATAATCTATAAAATAATTTTTATTATAAATGTAATATTTTTCGCTTATTTTATTAATTAATACGATGTATTAATTATGTAATGTATTATATTTTTATTACATGTAAGCTTTCAAATAATTTATTTATAAAATATATTATTAATGAAAGTGTATTTAGTGCATTTACATAATAAAAAGCTTTTTGATTTAAACGTAATGAAGCATAAATTGTTATATATATAATATTATATTTTAAATTACCTAAATTACAAATAATTTTTCTAGTCTTTTCTTATTTTTCCAATGAAAAGATGGAATTGACTGAAAGGCATTCGGATAATTAACTTTATTTATAGTACAGTACATGAATATACGAATTGTTTTGCCAATGTTCGACAAATTTCTTAAAGCAGATTGACTCGAGATTATGTAGTTCCTTAAACAATTAACAGAATCTCCCGTTATCTCTTGAAATAATAACAAAAATCCTTTGTTTAGTTTGTTGAAATCCTTTCCAAATTCGTACATCAAAGAACAACTCATTCCAAGCCATTTGCCTAAATTTATTTAAACTCGCTTGACCCCAAACTATACTTCGTATAAGAGTTACTTCCTTCTCTACCAAAGTTACACGAGACCAAAATAAGATTATACTTTTAACGGCGATACTTTTCTTTTAATAATAAGCAAGTACAGTACAGTATGGTGTTGCCAATACAGTGTAACTGTCTATAAATTACGTAACGCAGATGTGGGTGGGTGCACGTACGTCTGCAGAAAGAGAAAACAGGGGTACTTGCACCCCGGAATCTAGTAAAATATTCCACAAATTATAATCGTAAAAGTGATTGAGATATCTAACTTCACGCCCTCGACCATGGGATGCTTTGTCTGTCTTTTTGAATTGATGCAATACTGTATTCCAGTAACGTAGCGTGGAAATCAGCCGCCCGGGGCGGAGGAAAATTTTGCCGCCCCCTTATTTAGGTATCTCAATTTAAAAGACTAAAATATACAGTAATTCTAAAGAACATTTCGGCAAGAACAATCATCATTATTGTGTATTGTACAGGTTACAAATAAAAAAGTCATGTATATATGTTTTGCAATATGATAATCACGCATTTTTATTACAAAAATTTTTACAAGATATTATTATTATTTATTGTGAAATTTTGCCGTCCCTAAACCGCCCGGGGCGGGCCGCCCTGCCGCCCCCACTACGCTACGCCACTGCTGTATTCTATAATATACTTGCGAATACTCCCAAAATTAAATAATTAAATAAAAATTTACTGATGTAATTATTTGTCTCCAAACTTCATTCCCTGAAAAATTTTCTGTGGACTCACTCGGATGGAACGTTAAGTAATGCTCGGATCTCAACTCTTGGTAACAGAACGATTCATTTTTGTTTCAGAACTGCCGCATAGCAAACTGCACTGTTTATGTCAACGCTTTGTAAGTTACACGCGCAATTAATAATGTAACGTTCGGTACCCTGTGCCCTATATTATTCTTTAATACAATTAAGAGGGTCGATTGAGGATATGAGGTTACGTAATTTTGAAAATGGGTACGTGCGACGGTGTTACGAGGCGTTACTGCGGTGGCGTGGTAGCTGAAATGCATAAAAACATGGATTGCCTAATTTATGGATGATCCTTATACCATTACAAATTAATGGACGTTACTTTTTTTGAAGTTAAAGTGGGGCCACCCACTGTTTACCAGTTTAATTTAACCAGTTTTTTAAAAAATTTATTTCTATTCTTTAATATATGAAACGGATACAGAAAAGTTTAAAACTTACAAAGTGAAGAGCATGTTTGTATGTCTGTTTGCAAATTTTCTGGCGAATTATTTTTAAAAATTTAATTAAAATATATTTGCATGCCATACAAGATGTATTTAATTACGTTTTTAAATGAATGAAATCTGATATATTTCTGTAATATCTGAAAATTTATGGAAATCTATTCTCTTGATGTTTTATGTAAGATGCAATGTTATTATTTAAGTTTGTAAACTCACACCAAGTGCCAAGTGGTTAAAACATGTATATTTTTTCATTTTATACGTTTTCTTTTCTTTTCGACTGTTATAAAATTGAAATAAACACATAAATTCCATACGTTATTTCACTTATCAGTACGCTCGCTCGCTGCATTTATTTGCTACTAAATTATTATAAAACATATAAAAATATTAATTACATAATTACATAATTAATTATATAATTATATTTATAAAATATGTTTCAGAGATTAGAATTTTTAATCCACGATTTTTTATTACACAAATTATTTATTATATCAGACGTTTATAAAGATAAAACGATGTAATAATTTGCAGCGATTGTAACATATATTTAATCATTTATTATTCATTTTAAGTCTTAAAATACAATTTATATGCATCTTTCATAACAATAAATTATTTATTTATTTATATATTTTATACTAAATTTAATTTAAAAATCTATTTGTTTGTTTTATATGATTGAAATTTAAGCATTTATAAGTCTACAATTTTTTCAAATTACAGCCCCCCCCAAAAAAACGAAAAAATACAATAGGTGTGTGTGTATGTTAGTGTTTGTTTCGTATAATATTTCAGAATGGCGTAAAGGTTACGAAACGAAATTTGGAAGCTTGTGTATAAGGGGCATTTATACTATTAGATTTTGATCGAGAGAGTGGGAAGATAGAGTGGGGGTCATGTGTCATATCTCGAGTGTAGTAGGACTTACTTATTATTAACATTTACACTTTAAAAAAAAAATAAATAATAAAACTCATCCCTACCTTCAAAATTAAGCTTTTTGTCATTTTGTAATAATTAAAAATATTAAAAGTTTATTGTAACAAAATCTCGTAACAGATGGCGCCACACACAATTTTACCTTTGCTCATATTTTTCTCCGGGAAAGTTACGCAACTCGTTGTTTTTTCTGAAAACAAATAGAATCGATTTTGAATCCGTTTACAAATCGTTATTTATGTAATTTGTGTAAATTTATAACGTAATTTTTATTGTATGTTAAAATATATTGTTTAAAATAATGCTTCTCAAACATATTTTTCTAAGCGACCCATTTGATTACCGCAAAATACAAGTAGTGTGAGATAATTTTCTGTAAGTTATTTTACATTTTTTTTTTCTTTTTTTTGGTTGTAAATCAAACTCTCTACTTAAAATAAATTAATTTATGTCTGTTTTTAGATACATAATACAATGTTTAATCGTCATCTTAAGTTAATTTGCTTTCCTTTATTACAATAATTGTTTGTTGTTTGTATAAGACAACGCGATTCGTGGGCGATTTTTTCCAGGAGGTCGTTCTATAAAGAATTGGCCCATGTTTAGGTGTTAGGCACGTGAAGGAAACCCGGTAAACTCCACGTGACCAGCTCGTTGGCCAGGAGCGAACTCACGATCAGTGTTCGGTGGTTTTATCCACTGGGTGAACCCTTTCTTATAATATGTTTTACAGTAAAAAGATAAATAAATATTGGAATGGTAGATAAAACATTTGTTTAAAGCTATCAGTCTGTAGAAGTGTATATTTGTATATTCCTTTGAAAACTACTTCAGAAATTTCGCCCTTTGTTAAATGCGGGATCGTACAAGTGATTCTTTCATAATATTTATGATTAAAATTTATATAAAAATCTCTCGAGAATTTCGTCTACTTTACTTTTCTGTTACATCACTAGTTCAATATTTTATTTCTTGCTTTAATAGGAAAATGATCTAATAATATTCTCTGAACATTTTATTATTAACTATTCCTATATTGACATTTGTGTGATATTGGATAATTCATTAAATTTTTTGTAAATGATAATTGATCATCAAATTTATAAAATTATACTAAATTTTCTTTGTAGACAATGAAATATTTTAGCAATTTTTAAAAAATAGGAAAAAAAAAAAATCATGTGTTGTAATAATTTCATAGAAAAATCTACAGAGTAAATGAATGGTTTCACCTGCTATAATATAACCTTTAATCTGGAGTTCCGGGTCAAACAAGTTTTAATTAATAAATGGCTAAACACGGAGAGAAAAACCTCAATTAGAAAAGTTTTAGATCATGATCTATTTTCATAATAAATTCTAATTAAAAATTAAAATTCATTTTAAAAACAGTGCTTCACTGCAATACTTTGATGGATTGTTGTAATGAAGTTTGCAGTTTGTTTTAGTGTTGTCATCTGTAATTAATACCTCGCTGTTTATGCAATAACACAAACGAAATTAATCGGACGTAATCACACTGTATTAAGGAATTATTTATTTTTTTGACCTTTAAATGAGTACTATCAATCGATTAACAATTACGTTATGCAAGGTGTCACAATAACGATTACAAAATAAGTTCATACATTTTAATAACGAATAAAAAAAAAGTTAAGATTCGTATAGAATTATAAATGTTAATATGTACTGTTGACAACTGAGATACAAGTTTTAATAAAATTCAGTGATTAAATTCATATTCTTTAATATAATTTTAATATTTTGTATTAATTAATTAAATTAATTTTTTTTTTTAAATTTTAGTAGCGCTTTAAATTTCATTATTCAAAGCGCTACTAAAATTTTCCATTATTTTCCTGTTTTTTGCACATTCTTTAATAAACGGATTGAGTTCAATTACTTCCAAGTAATCAAAATTTTCTGTTAAAATTAATATTAAAGAAGTGAAAAAACATGGATGCGAATTGCTAGATTAAAGATTACTTTCTCCAGTAGCATTTGGTTTTCTCTTCTAGTTTTTCTTTTCTTTTTTATATACAAAATATTACAACATATCACATATCACTCTATTACTTGTTATTTATAAGGCTACTTGTATCTTAAAAACACTACAATACAACCATAAATCTATATGAATGCAAATTATTTTGATAATGATAAAATGTTTAATGTTTCTTTTTTAAATTTAATTAATCATGAACAGAATTACACAATAAAATGTAAAGAAAATAAAGACATTTTTTAAAAAATGAAGAAATTTGAAACTTTATGAATTTATAAAATTTATTAAAAAAAAAAAAAAAAAAAATTCTCCCTCCAAAGATAAAATACAACTTGAAAAATGACAATGATAAATGTAATATTTCAAGAAAAGAGGCAGACTAGATCTTTTATTACAAACAACACTTATTGATATTATAGTGACCACTACAATGACCTAATTATTGAGTAATATATAATAATTATAATACAATTTTGAGATTATACACTCATTATTATTTTTTATTAAGAGTTATATATAATAAAATCACTTTAAAAGATTAAATTTCCTTACATACTGTATCTATCATAGAGTAAATTCAAAGGAAAAAGAAATTTCTTTTATTATTATTATTTTTTTTTTTTTCGATCACTTAAAGTACAATAGGAAAAATCGATGCAGGAGCCTCGAGATAAAAATATCTTTAAAATAATAAACTTCTATCAATTTATTTAAAACTTGTACGTGTTTTAAGTTTTATATAAAAATTTCAAGAAAATTTTAAATGATTTCGATCGGGAATATCGATTATATTTGATTGCTTGGTTGTGACCTTGATAAGGAATCTATAATGATTACTTTATAGATTATTCTTTATGCGACACGTGCGCACACGTAAAAGAACACATCCTTACCACTTCCAATATAATTCTCTATATTTAAATAAAATTAAAATACTTTTCTAGTTTTAAGCAATTAAAATTTTAGAGCGTTAGGCGGGGTAGGCGAAGAAAACAACATAAAAAAACATAACCGATTAATTAAAGAATTACGCTGATGTAGGTTAAAATTTGCACAAAATTCGTTCTGGATTTTCATTTGTGTTCTACATTAGTATCAATTTTTACCATTTTAATCCATTTATTGATATAAACTAAATGACAATGACCAAATTTAATTGTTTTAAACTAGAAAAAAAAAAAAAAAATTAAGAAATTAACTAAAGGGATGCTGTCAAGGATAAAGTATGGAGGAGTTCGAGTTTAAACTATAATTTTATAAAAATTTGCATTTATATTATAATAATGTCACGTAATTATTACTCATTTATATAATAATGTCACGTAATGCTTTGGTTCTTATATATATATATATATATGTATATATTTTTTTTCCAATTCATTATAAGAGCTAAGGAGTTCAAACAAATATTAAACATTTTTGAAGAGAAAAATCGATTAAAATTCGTTTATTGTCAGTCCTCTATAGCACAAACTTATATAATTAATAATAACACTATTATAGTAAGTAAAATACTATAAAAGTTGTATTTTTATTGTTTTAAATAAAAAAATAACTTTCTAAGATGTATATAATATAAAATTTTTAATAAATAATGCTCATATATTGTTCCAAATAAATACTCTATGCATTTATTTTTTATAGAAATTAATTATTACACATTTTAAGAACATAAAAAAGACTTTCATGATGTATTAATTAATAACGTTATTAACAATTGTTTACTATTGTATTGAGTCATTTATTGTTATATAAGATACACACAATATAATGAAATTACAAATTTCTGTACAAATGTCAAGATAGAAAATAGGATTAGATAATTCATTATAATTTAATTGTTTAAAATTATTATCTACATCTTAACTTTACTCTCATATAAAAAATCTCCCTTACATTGTATTTTAGACTAAGATTAATAAATAAATAAATAAAAAATATCTTAAATTAATTCAATATAAATGTGTTGATTAAATTCAAAACTTCATATAAAAAGAAAAAATTAAAATAAATAAAATCTGTGTATTTATAATTAAAACTCAGATAAGAATGATAACATTTTATTGATTAAATTAATATTTAAAATATCCATTCAGAATTTATTTAAAAAATCGTTAAGAATCTCTAACCAATTATCGCAGAGAATTTAATTATCTTTTTTTTTTTTTTTCTTTTTCCTTCTTTTTTAGGTTCCAAGTCAATTTTATTTTAACTGAAAAGAGCACTCCAGATTCTAGAATATTTCTCATGTTACGTTTTCAATTAAGAATTGTCCTTACGTAATTAAATTTTTCACTTAGAAAATGCTTCAAAATATAACTTACAAATGAATACGAGTTGATTTATTATTATAACAAGACTATTTATATATATATATATATATATATATATATATTATCTTAGCAGTTTGTAATTTTCTAGTAGTAAATATCAACAAGACAGTTATTAATAACGCAGTTATTTAACAGATGCCGTAGACTAAGCTTTTAGTATGGTAATTTTCTTTTTTCTTTTTTTAAGCATAAATTTTTACATAAACAATTTTAAATTCTCTCCTTCCCATTTGCGTTATTATTAATATTAAAATTATCAAGAAGAATATATTTCCCAGAGGAATTTAGATTTAAACAATTGGCGCTACCACGGGTAGGAAAGACTTATCAATATTTATTATTAGAATAAATAGCCGTTTTCCTGATTGTGTAAACAGTTGTAAAGATTGTAGTTATGATAATAAAATTCAATGCAAAGATGGAGCTACTAAAATCTAGAAAAACTGGTCAGAAGAGTTCTCGATCGTGGAACAACAGATACAACCTGCTTCGACGCCCACCTGGAAATGTCAGACAGATGCTGAACCGTAGGAACATAGATTAAAAAAAAAAAAAAAAAGATATCTAAAATCTGGAATTATTTAAACATTCGAGTGACTTCTGTTAAAATGTTTCATACAGTAATGGAAAATATATTCAAATTACGTAGAGTAGTGACGAGAGGAGATCTAATACCACGGTTAAAAGTACAGGTTTTATGGCTATTTACCGTGAAAATAATTTTTAAAAAGTGGTATAATGATAATAATTCAGAACCTTTAATATAAATTACAGAAGTAGACCTTATACAGTGCCGTCTTATCCATTAGGCACTTTAGGCACAGCGCCTAGGGCCTACGAAATTAATAATTTCCTCAATTGGATACTGTTTTAATTATAGAATACATAGTAATGATATTGTTTCGATTAAAATGAGTTAAATTGCTTAGAAATTACTTAAAAAATTTAACTTAAAGATTACATTTAAGAAATTAAAAAGTGCCTAGGGCCTATGGAAAGCTTAACGAGGCCTTAGATTTTAATTTTCAAAGCGTAAAACTCCCGTCTATGATAAAAAAAAAGAAAAAGAAAAAACGCTGCTGTAAGTACAGGAGTTTGTGTAAGTGGAATAATAATAATAATAATTATATTATAGTAATAATAAATTATATTACTCGAGTAAATAATTTTAAACGTAAATACGTATATATAGGGCCTATATATCATCGGGAGTGGAAATATTTTAGCAATATACGGTTGTAAATTGGCAAAAGTATGATGAGAATTGGAGTTAACTGCAACATTCTGCTAAAGGTTTATAAATAGTACAGCCTTTTTTTTTTTTTTTTACCGAGTAATAAGTAAGATGTTAAGCGTTTTAATTGATGTTTTCGTACCTGATTTGGTTTCCGCACTCCATACTTTTAAATAATATCCCTTTCGTGTGTTGTTCTATTAAAAACTGCGTCTTTTAAAAATATGTTTGTATTAGTAAATTTCGCATTTGGATATATATATATTTTTAGTAACGCTCATCGAATACGAAGCGAAATCAGCATTTTTATTTCGAATTATTTCGGTTTATTTTTTCTTTTTGTTTTTTCGTTTTTTTCCCTCCCCCGCACCCGCGTATCGTTAAAGCGGAGACGTAGAATCGAGTACGTCATCGAATCGTATGCATATATATATATACGTATTATATAAATATTATTATTAATATTTTTCTACTTCCGCAAAAAATCCGGATTTATTTTCCGGTTCTTTTCGTGACGTCACATCCGCACGCATGCTCAATCATGATAAGGTTTATGCCCTGGAGTTGAGTTGAAAACAAAAACGTCTTCTGCTCACCGAGATACACGCGAAGAAGATATTTACGATTGCAAAGGTTACTAAAAGAAAACTGTTTTATTAAGTCGTTAACAGAGAATATGAAGAGGCGTAATGCCGAATGTGGAAAGATTAGAAGAGCCGTGAAAAGAACAAAGATTGCCGAAGGGATCTATGGAAGGTAAGCCTAATGTTTGGTAGCGGAGATGGAGATGCGAGAATCTCGTGCAGAGTCCGCGAGATGACAGAATCGCGTTGAAACTGATTTATTTTCGCGACGTAACGAAAATCCATGTGCTTGACACTTCGTCTATTTATCGTTATCGTTTTCTTTTTTTTTTTTTACTTTGTTTAACTGGCAATAACCGTGAAACGTGTCCGTATCCGATTAATTAATATTCTTCTCGTTTTTCTCATTTTTTTTCTATATAATTTTTTTTTTATTTAATACGTCGTTGACATTATCAATTTTCGAATTTTTAATTGGATGTCAAGGTGACTCCTGGGCTCTAACACTTACGTAAGTTTATCTTGTAAACGTATGAAAAATATCATTGAAATTATATATATATATATATATACATACGTGTATTAAAAGCAGTTTGCGTAAGAAAAGTAAATATTTATAATGGACGAATCGAGGATTTGATTATCGAATGTAGGATTTTATTCACCGATTCTAAAATTATAAATATCAAAGTTATATATAGGAGAAATTGTCATCTGTTGTAGTAGTTGTCATACCTTTGTATGCAGTGTAAAATGTGATAGAAATTGCTGGATAGTTTTAAAAATACAGTTTGATATATTTTAAATGTCTTATAAGAAAACTGTTAAATTTTATTACTTATAAAAAAAAAAAGTTATTTAAAATTTTTTTCTTCACTATAATGCAATTGTTATTTTATAAACAAAATATTTGATGTTTTTGATTGATGTAGAATTTTTATCCAAATTTTGAAATTATTTTTAATCATCGATAACATTCTAAAAGACATCTATTTGATATGTGGTGACATTAGTTTGTTATTCAATTACTTTAAAATTCAAAAAAATCTATCAGTTGTACAGCCTGTATTTTTAAAATACTAATTTATGTCAAAACTACAATTCTTTGGTGTTGACGTAAAGTATTCAATTATAAGAAACTTACATAACATCAAATAGACATAAAATAATTTTTTTCTATTAAATAAATGGCATAAAAAAAAATTTATCATCAAATATAGAAAATAAATTCTTCTAAATTATTACTAAGTTAATAAATGAAATAAATGATTATCTTTATTGAAATACAGAATGTTAAACTGATTATTAAAACTTAATGACAATATTTTAACTTCTTTTATGAAGTCTGATATGAATTTTCAGAAATAAATAATTTATTTTCTTACATAATAGATGTAATACCATAAGGCAAGGAAAACCTTTCTCATATATAACAATGATAATAGGACCCACTAAAAATATAAAACAAGCAATAAATTAAGACGAAGACGAATTAAAAGGATAAAAATATATTGTTAAAAACTTAATTAAATAATTTGTTCTTTTTGTTTACATTATTTCTTTCTTATTATTTGCTTATAGTACAGCAAGCATTCACAATGGTGTATGTTTTGTAAAGAATATAAATTTGAAATATACTAATAACAATAATTAAAAAATTCTTAAATATAAATTTTTAGTATATTGTCATATATAATTATATATGTATGTATATATAATTGTAGGATGAGTTGACGTTTGCAATATATACCGTATTTTCCGGTGTATAAGACAACTTTTTAACCCAGGAAAATCTTCTCAAAAGTCGGGGTCGTCTTATATTCTGGAAAGTATGGTAGTCAAAAATAAACAAATAAAAGCTTACTGGAATTATTTCTATCCGATAAAACAACAACCTTTTTTAACGTTTTTACGTAATTAAAAATAGTGCTGGAACGTAAAAAAAGGTTGTTGTTTCATCAGATAGTATGGTAGTCTTATATGGCAAGTATATCCCAAACTCTATATTTTAACTGTAAAAGTCGGGGGTCGTCTTATATGCCGGAAAGTACGGTATATTTTCTTAGTGACAAAAACTTTTCCTTTAATTACAATGACATTATGCACAAAGTGCAATATTATAATTATAGATTTTATAATAAATTTATTTCAATACAAATGAATGAATGAGGCTTTGAAAAATCAGTAAAAAAAAATTAATTTGTAACCATATTTTTCATTGACATAAAAATTCCAAAATTAATTGAACTTAATTTTTAACTTTTGTTGTTGTTTATAATTTTCGGAATGAAGATTTGTATATAAGACTAATTCTTTAAAAAAAAAAAAATTATATAATTTTAAAAATACTTGAAAAAGAAATAGAAATGTAATTCATAAAGTTGTTTTTAGACAGTATAGAGTTGTTGTCATATATATGTTGTCGTATATATGTCAATTTGCTTTAAGATATATGCTTAATTTATTTTAATAAAGTCACCCAAGTGTACTAATTAAGACTATAGTTTGACATTATTTTATTCAATTAAAGTTATTTAAACTCACAAAGATAGTATGCCTATACAAAAGTTAAAATTGTCATCTTCAGGTGAGATTTGAAAAAAGAATACATTATGTTAAGGTCAGTTTTGAATCTGTTATACTTCATTTAAACTTTAATTTATTGATATAAAAAATAAATTAAAGTTTATTAATATAGAAATGATGATTATTTACAATTTGTATTTAATCAGAACAAAAGAAGAAATTCAGTGTTTATTTGATTACAAATGTGCAATTGGAGAGATTAACATGGAACAATGAGTAAACATTCAGGATTATTGATCTGTTGAATAATTATACAGAAATTAAGTTAATATAGTTTCATAATGTAAATTTTAAAAATTAAAATGGAAATTATTTGAATTTAATTCCATTGCTTTTTAATCAAATGTATTATGTCAAACTTAGATAAATTGTCACACAAAATGTAATTGTTATCAATCTTAAAAATGCCAATATTTCATTTTATGCTTTTTCATTTAATATAGGATTAAGCATATTTCCTTTAGTTATTTTGCACATATTTTAATATTCTTTTTTTCAAATATTAAATTTGCTAATAATGATATTTCTACATAATAGGGTAATCTAATCCTAATAGATAATTACTAAAACTTATCAAAATTTAATGTGTGTTATAATTGTATTAAATTGTTACAAAATTTAAATTGTATATTAAAAACATCAAGTAATCAAAAAAGTTCAGTAAAATTAGATTTTTCAGATTTTCAAAATTGTCTGAAGTTTATTTTCAGTATAATCTGAACTCATAATGTATGGGCATGATGTTAATTGCATAAATCTGACATATTAGACAAGAGTTATAAATTTAAGTCTTTCTTGAGACATATATATATAAAATATTAAAATTAAATTAAATTCTAATTTAATAATTAAAGTTTTTTCTTAAGATTATTCAGAACTATAATCATTAATTTTAATTATTCTGAATATGGATGGTGATATTTTGACAGTTTTAGGATATATACTGTAAAAAGTTTTATTCATTTTACTAAATAAGAAAACTAACAAGTAATGAATAAGCTAAGTTATGGGTTTAAAACAGTTTGAATACATCTGCTATGATAAACAAAATAGCTTAAATGCACATATTTATTGCATAGAAATTTGAAAATGAAATTGGTACCTGCATAGAAAATTTTTGTTTCTAAATAGATCAACTAATTAAAATTTTATCTCTAATAGACAAATCCAGTCATAAGAAATTAGAGATCTGACTTAAAATTGTATTATAAGTGAACTATTTTGAAATAATCATTGTGTTGTAATTTTATATTTAGTATTTCCATTAATTTGTTATTTAGCTAACATAATTTTTAAATTTATTAGATTGTCTTTTAGAATGATTTGATTTAGTATCGTTTTAACGTGTTTCTTCATTTGAACTTTTTGTATGGATAAGAAGATATGATTCATTTTGAAAAATGTTTTATCGCAATAAATGATGACTCCTTAAATGCTGTTCTTGAATTTCTTAATAGAATCATTTCTTAAAGAAATAAAAAAAAGGCAGTATATAGATATTATTTTAATTCTAAATTCTTATTTGCAAAATGTTTGATTTGAGATTCTTAAGTAGCACAATAACAAAATATGTATCTGCTATAAGAAAAACTCTGAATTAGAATTCTAGTCTGAATTATTTATTTTTTTAGTTTTCTAAATTAATTAAAATTTATTTAATTTTAATGTTATCAACAGATGATGATACATTTAATTTTAGTATGAAATTCACATACCGTATTTTACGGACTATAAGACGCATTTTTTTTCTTTGAAAAATTGCCTCCAAAATTCAGGTGCGTCTTATAGTCCGTAGCATCTTATAGGTATTTAAAAAAAAAAAAAATGCTTAAAAATGCTTAAAAATTAAAGTGCGTCTTATAGTCTGTAGCGTCTTATAGTTCGTAAAATACGGTAATTGTTAATAAGCTTATTAGATTAAAATTTTTTAATTTTTATTTTGACATTTACTGTGCTATAAATACAGATTATAATCCATAAATTATAGGACAGGCATTATAAAAAGTCAAAAACATATGAGAGAAAGATAATACATATTTTTTTAATATATTATTTATATGGGCTTTAGCATGGTCATTCAATTTTTTGGAGAGTCATAAAATTCCTCTTTTCTGATTGTCATTAATTTGTCGGTCACAGCTTTTTGGATAGTGGGAACATCTGCAAATTGGTATCTTTTAGGCTTCAACTTTAAAAATAGAAAGTAGTCCAGAGAAGACAATTCTGGTGAATAGTGATAAAGGGTGGGAATTTTTTTTGTGTTAAAAGTTGACACATCATTGCAGCTTTCTAAGCAGGCATATTACAGTGCAATAGGAAAAATACTGGGACTGGAATGTGACAGGATAAACAAACTGAGTGTGTTTTCAAGAAATGATCCAGTACATTATAAAATTTACTTGTTTTAATTCTTTATGAACCATGCCTTGAGTCAAAAAAGAAAAAGATCAACATCGTTTTGATGTGTGACTGAGTTTCAGTTCCTGGATGATATCTCATTAAGCCATTGAGAATGCTGTTGGTTGGTATCTAGCGGATCATAGGTGAAACCTATAATCACTAGATACCAACCAATTCTTAGATACCAATAGATATAAACCAATTCTTATCTCATGTAATGATTTTGTCAAAGACATTTTTCTCTGCATCTGCCATTGCAGTGATGTCCTGACAAAATGTGACTTTATTCTTTCTTTGCTCAGCTGTTAAGGCATGTGAGACAAAATTAACCCACATCTTTCTCTTTCCAATTTTTACTCAAAAAGTGAAAAACAATGGTTTTGGAAATGTTCAAAGTCTCAGTTACCATTCATGATGATGATTGACAATTATTCTTTATCAACTCAATGACAGTGGAAATGTTTCCTTCTGTTTGAGTCAATGTGGTATGGACACATCTATACTCATATTGAAACTAATCTATTGAAATACTCTATCATGAAACTGAATACCAGCTAAAGACATTAGACTGATTCAGAACCTCATTATCATACACATGTTTTACCGTTTTAGGGTTTCTATAGTAGAAAAACTCACTTTAAAACAAAATTCAGTTGCTGTTTACTTTTTGAATCAGTGACATAACAATAGAAATAATTTACGCTAGATGTTATAACTTGTGTGTTTCAGATTGTACTAGTGACATTCTGCAAATGAACAGACAACAGTTGCTATCACTTAATGCAGGCATGTCAAAGATATGGTCTGCGGGCCATGACTGGCCCTCAAGGCAATTAGTTGTGGCCTGCGACATTAATTCAACAATGCTATTTGTTTATTTTTTATTATCTTGATACCAAAGAAAATGTGAACATTTTGTACATTTTGTATTTAAACAATTATTTATTTATTTATTCATATTACTTAGAGATATTAATTTTACTTAATTTATTTTTGTGTTTAATTTTTTGTTTACATTATTTTTTCTCTATTTCATCTTTTGAATTTCAAATTAAAGTCCATCTAAACAAGATTATTTATTTTTGCTGGAAAAGTACAAATGTTGTTTTTTTTATTTTGTTGTCAAATCTTGGGTTATTAAAAATGAATTTTTTGATTCGGCTACTTTTGGGCTACTTTTTATAAAATTTTTGTCCGCAAAACTTAAAAACATTGGCATTGTTGTTCAGTATTCAAGACACTTCTGTAATTAAAAACTTTGTTGCGTTTTCTTATTGGTGAGCAAGTTCGGTCAAATAAACTGCAATGGTAAAAAATTTTCAATAAATAAAACGTCAGCTAAAAGAAAAGTTAATAGTGAGTGCTGATTTTTCCAGCCAAAGTGGGAAATTTTGTACTTTTTTATTGAATGGAAAGGTAAATCACTTTGTTTGATTTGCAATCAGATGATTGCCGTTTATAAAGAATTTAATGTGAAAAGACGCTATGAAACGAATCATAAAGACAAGTTTGAGTTATTTACCAATGAAATTAGGCAAGAAAAACTGGCATCTTTGAAAACTAAACTTATGGGGCAGCAATCATTTTCTAAAAAATCAAAAACTGACAGTGAGAATGCAATGAAAGCTAGTTATTCAATCGTTAAAGATTGCAAAAAAATCAAAAGCTTTTAGTGACGGTGAATTTTTAAAAGAATGTATGCTAAATGTGGCCGACATTTCATTCCCATCACAGAAACAAGTCATTCAAGAAATACCCCTAACTAGAAATACAATTGCTTCCAGAGTAAATGAATTGGCAGAAAATTTGGACTATCAGCTTAAACATAAAATTAAAGCATTTATTTGGTATTCCTTAGCAGCTGATGAAAGTACAGATATCAGAGATACATCGCAGCTTGCAGTATTTATTTGTGGAATTAATGACTATTTTAACATCACAGACGAGTTGCTGCAGTGCGTACTATTGAAGAGTACTACCACAGCTCAAGATATTTACTCAGCAATTGAGCAATTAGTAGCAAATTATGACTTGGATTGGAGTAAATTCTGCAGTATTACCACAGATGGGTCACCATCCATGGTCGGTAAAAATGCTGGTGTTGTGACAAAAATACGGAACAAAATTTTAAATGAAATTAAAGGTGAACGACCCAAATTCGTTGGAATTCATTGTATTGTACATTAAGAAGCCTTGGCCTCTAAAGTGATGAATCCCATAATTAAAACAGTTAAGTTTATTACAAGTAGAGGACTAAATCACCACCAATTCATGCAATTTCTAAAAGATCTTGATGAAAAATGTTCAGATATTCCCTACTTTGCAGATAAATTAGCAGATTTTTCTTACCATTTGCTGATCTTATTGCTGAATTTGATAGTTGTTTTGCACATTTTCGCGAGCTCAATACCTACGACTTTCTTCTTTTTAATGATCTATTTACATTCCATGTTGGTAAAGCACTGACTTACTTGCAAATGGAACTAATAGATTTGCAGTGTGATACTGCTTTAAAAAAGTAAGTTCAATGAAGTTGACATTTTGGCATTTATACAAAGTACTTCAAAAATCAAAATAGCTATCTCAACTTATGCATAAAATGCAGGCAGCATGGTTCCTTGTTTGGAAGTTCATACGTGTGTGAACAGTTGTTTTCAACAATGAAGATTAATAAATTTAAATACCATTCAAGACTTATAGATGAACATCTTCAGTCCATTTTGAAAATCAATGCCGCATCGTTGACACCAAACATCGAAGAGATAATGAAGCGTAAAAGAAGTCAAGTTTCTGGATCTTCAAAATAATATTTTGGTTTAATACGTCTCTACTTAAAAAAATTATAATTTTTTTTCTCTAAGAAGTATATAAAAAATGATTTTATTATCTATACTTAGTATTACATATGCATTTTATTTTTAATCTGGCCTGCTGTCATTCTTGAGACAAAAAATTGGCACTTAAGGAGTTTGAGTTTGACACCCTGGCTTAATTAGTACAATGTTCAATATATCACTACACTACTGTTCTGGAAAATTAAGTCCTAAAACTTATGGATTGCACTGTGTATTTCTCATAAATCATGTTGTAATAGAAACTATTTATCAAATGTATGTATAAAGTAGGATGTTCCATTTTAATCAATACATGCAAATATCTGGAGAAATTTGCATCCTATGAAAAAATGTTACAGATAAAATTTGTACTGTGTAAAGGGGGACACAAGATAGTGCTATTGGTTTTCCCATAGTGCTATTATCAGTAAAACCAATATTAATTAATTTCAATTTTCCAAATGGAAACATACATTTTTTATTCCATATTCAAACTCGACCCATAAAAATATAAAGATTTCATCTAAAAAAATTTTTTCTAAAAATTAAATTATCAGAAGATATGAAGGTTTAAAGTTAAGAGCTGATATTTAGTCATCTTGTTTGGTACACTAATATTTTTAAAATTTAGTATTAGATGGGAATAAAATTTAGAAAAAATTGTTTAGTGTAAAGAGAATTTGTGTGCATGTTTCTCAAAGATAATGCTTGTCTAGGTAATTTGAAAGCTTACATAAAAGGTTCTGGGAAATTTATTTGTGATCAATCTCAGGGAAAATCTAAAGTGGTCAAATTGTTTCAAAGTAGTGTTCCTATGTACTTTGACATAACTGGAGGCAGTGGACCCACCTAAATCATGTGACAGTGCAGTATTTTTGTGAAAGCTATGTGCTAATTTTTTTAGTAAGTTCTGTATTTTAAAAGAAGGCTAAATTTATAATTACATAAATTTATTATATCAATAATTATATATAATTAATTAATTTAGAGTTATTTAACTTGTTTATATTTTTAAAACTATAAATAATAATAATAATAATAATAATAGAAATGCTGTTCTACAACAATGTATGTTAAATTCACAAATTGTAAATAGTTCTGTGAACAAACTAAAAAAAAAAAAAAGCCTGGAAATTTATGTATTTCTTTGACTGATGTAAATTACTAGAAAGACTTTATTTCCCTTACTTTTAAGTTATATTTATCTTGTATGTCAATACTTTGTTTTTGTGCTTTCTTTTCAATGCTGATTTCAGTTTTTAAAATAGGCATGAAATTTGTTGGACTTATTTTTGGAGAGATGACTAATCTGCATATCTCCTGGGATTTTTTTTGTGAAAAACTTCAGATGGATAAAACTTCCTGCTCAAAATGATAGTATTATAAAATGGACATCAGTAGAAATTTTTAGATAATTCATTTGAATTTTATAATGCAATACAATTATAAAAATTTTCAGAGTTTTTAATTACAATAAAGATTGTGAGGAAAATTTGGGTGAATATAGGAGAATGCAGCAAAAATAATTCTTAAAATCATACAAATTTGTTAGAGTGCAAAAAAAAAAAAAATTATGAAAGTTAAGCCATGATTAAATTTGTAAACTAATTCTTGGATAAAAGGAAAAATAGTGTTTTATTTTCTTGTGAAACAGTCCAATAAAAAACAATGTTAAGTGGAAAAAAGCATAATTTTTTATTATTAACATAAATATCATTTTACATTATTGTACTGTTAAAAATTTAAGACTTGTAAATGGAGCATGAAAAGAAATATTGAATATAAAAAATACAGTAGGTTTTTGATTTAACTGACTTATTGGGGGATAGGTGTCCATTATTGCTAAAAGTCCATTAAATTGAATGTGCTTTAAAAACATATTAATAACAAATTTGCATTGCACAGGATGTATTAAAATGTTAATACAGTAGAGCATCGATAAGTGGAACGTCGGTAAGTGGAATGGCCGGAAAGTGGAACGATTTTCAGTCGGACTGTGTCGTGCTGAATCGAATGTTTTTGATACTAAATTTACTTCTAAAGTATAATTTTCATGTTTTTTATATTCTTTAATATATTTATTTTGTTTGTACAAAATGCAGAAATAATTTTTAACGATATGATAGCCTCGATGATTATTATAAAAATTTTCGTTGGGCTTAAAATCGACGAAAATTCAACAGGAAGCGATACGCAACGGAGAAAAATTTGAACATCGGACAGGTTAATGTATTTTTTCGTACAAAGTCGGAAACTGGAACAAATCATTAACTGGAAGGACCCCAGTCCTCAATTGGTTCCACTTATCGACGCTCTACTGTACTTTGTTCATACTTATAAATTATATTATAATGTATATTGAATAATTTATACCCATTGACTCACTGACCTAACTTTTTAGTGTGCTCTATCTGCAAATATTAACTTTTCTTTAGGACAGAAATTTTTGTTTGTTAAATTTAGAGTCTACTGTGTTACAATTGAGTTATTTTTAAAAAAAATAAACTTTAAAATTATTTATAATGTAATATAAGAAAATATTAAAGAAAAAATATGCTGTTTTAGAAATAACAATTTTTTAGTGGATAAAATTATATAGAATAGTGATATATTATTATTGATTAATAAAGTTTAAAATTTGAAGATTTTTTTTGTATTAAAATTCCAATATATTTTAAGAATGAGAGAGAAAATTTAAAGAATAATTTCACTTTCTAAAAAACTGGTTATATGTAAGGAAATAACCCACAATATTATTTAATAATATGATTAAGTAATCTAACACATTTAAATAATTTAGGTTGTTCTGTTGAGTATTCATTTATATCTGATGAGGTACATGGATAACAGATGAAAACATTCATATTATTAAATAATTTTACTTGCTTTAGGTATTTTGTGGGTTATTCCATTAAAGAGTAGTTTTCCTTAAATATTTTGTGACTTTTCTGAAGTATTCTAATGTAATAAGCATGATATAATACTTTAGAAGTAAATTAAGTTTATTGTACTAAACTAGCAAACAAGTCTTTTATTGTAATGAATCAAAATACATGGTGATCATAATTAAAGTACAGTAGAACTCTGATAATCCAAGCACCCATCAACCAAATGTCCAATTATCCAAATCACCTCTTACTCTTCTTTCTCTTTCCCATTGATGTCACACTGTAATTCTTTTTGTCATATGACTGCACGATCAGTGATGTCTGTTTGCTATGATATATCCAAATGATCATTAGAATGATATTTGCACATTGATGAATAAATGAATACAGTGTGTACACAATATTATGCCATTACCTTGTAATTTCATTCTTTGCATGCTAATCCATTTATCTGAACTTTTGATTATCCAAATCACCTGCATAATAAATCAATTCAGATAATCAGAGTTCTACTGTATTCTTAACACTGCCTGGAAAGGTATGTAGCAGTCCAAACAGAAGCAAGTTTTGTATGTTGACATTTAAGAATATGTGGAATAGATTTATTTTTAGGGAAAACTTTCATTTAAAAACTCGCCCCTATGAGACTTGTGATGCTGTGAGTAATGAAAAACCTGCAATATTTGTAAGAAGCACTAGAAAACAGTACAGCAACACAAAGAAACATGTGTTTAAAATATTTTATTGTTGTGAGTATTGAGTGTATAATGGGGAGATAAGTCTATTAACAACCAATACTGCTCTGTGGCATTCATTCTGAAGTTGTAAAATCTGAAATCAATGTGTATTCAATTAGTTTCTGAGTATAATGACTCCATTTGTTTTCAGAAGAAAACAAAAATACTACAAATTTTAGGAGTCAAAATTTTATTGGTAAAATGTTTTTTAGGACCTCTGTCCCATTTGTCAAACCCAAATACAGTATTTGAAAAATGGAAAGATGTTTTGAATTAGAAAAGGTTGTTATATTTTTTAAAAACTATTCAGATTTCAAGCTTCTTAAAATACTCAGTGAAAAATATTAGATGTTCTCATTCAGTTTTCCATTTTTTGGATATTTGGATCTGATGATAGGTTTTCTTTTCAGAGAACCCCAAATAATGTTGTACTGTACCAATAAAGCTTTGACTCCTAAAATTTGTAGCATTTATGTTTTCTTCTGAGTGTTTTAATGGTCAAATGTAACTGATTTTCCATTATTATTCTTATATGCAGTGTGATGCTGTTTTTCAAGGTTATCAAGTTAGTGGACACAAGTCCACAACTAGTTGATACAAGAATTAAGATCAAGAGAATGAGGTGGTCATAGTATGAGAAATGCATAACTAATCACTCTGTTCTAGGAAATTGTCAAAGAAACTGTTGTACACATCATTCAGTATATAGAGGTACCCCATAATACATTAAAATGGGTGATGATGATGCTGCTGCAGTTGTAGGACAACAAAGCTGTTCAACATCTCTCAGTACTTTAGGTATTAACAGCAGACCACAAGGCTGTTAGGATTAACTTCTTCAAATAACAATGGACCAAGGATAAATGTAGTTGTAAATCCACATAACACTTTTTTTAGATGAATGCAGAGGAATCTGTTGATATGTTGATATACATGTGGATGTTGCAAGACTTAAATGCAACAGTTATGGTTGTTTACTGTTCCTGTGAGGTAAAAAATATACCTCTAAAAAATAAAATCACAAGATCTTTCATAGTCAAGCATCATCCATTTTCATTCTAGCAAAAAAAGTTAAATGCGTAGGTCAGACAACGTTCTAAGACCACCAAGCAACTGTTGGATATAGCTGATTTTGTACAGGAGAAAATGCAACATATTTATTAATACCTTCCATACAGTGACATAAAATACAGGTAACTGCAAAGATACTGGACATGCACTGCTAGAAATTGCTATCTACATTATTCATTGAATATTTCATAAAAGGCCATAATGATATCTTTCACTATTTGTGCTGAGATAAATTTATGCCCTTGACCTGGTTGTACATGAGATATCCAGTTTCTCCAAACTGAGTGATCATTCTTCTCAGAACACATGCTATCAATAGATCTCAGTACAATGTTTTAAAGCATCAAACCTCTTAAAGCACTCACAATATTGCCATTGTTTTATAGAAATTTAGAGTTAATTATGCCTATGAATTGTCATTGCAAGTGGTAAAAATAGTCCTGTAGTGGTGCATTTTGGAACTAAATTTTTCCTCTAAAAATCTCTTTCACATGTTCTGAAATATCAGCATATAAAATTTAGTTGCATTAGAACTGCTAGGTGATATTCCCCTCTAGACAGCATTGAATAGGAATACTTTAATTATGATCAATCTGTACTTTATTGGGGCTGAGTTTGAAAATATTGTAGACCTATAAATTCCTACTGTCATTCATCTGCCTATCTTTCCTTAATCTCAAGAACAGTATTAGATAAATTAAATTCAAGACCAGATATGGGAAACTTAGGGGCAGGAGGCCCCAATTAACTATATATGAACTTCTGGTCCAAACCAGAAGTCATGTTATTGTAATTCAAAAATTTTCCCTTGAAAGGAGTTAGCAATGCAATCATGCCAGTCATGTATCTAACAGAAAAGTATGATGTACAGGGGCAAGACACAACAGTACTAATTTGAGATGGAGAGCATCATTTTTGATACACAGAGGAAGTTAAAGTGACAATGTTTGTTCTCTCTGATGCAACTGAGCACACCTAATGAAATGTAGGCCTAGGGGTCAAAAATAAAAACAGCATTGTGTGTGCTTAATGGAAAATAGACACGAAAAACAAACAAAACACAATTACAAAGCAATTGATGATGATTGTTTTATCCTTGGATCACCTCTCCATGTCGTTCGTCAAGTTCAAGGATAGTGTCCCCCATAGGTAGGTATAGGATACGGATTGCCTCTTCCGTGTGTAATAAGTACAGTGATCACTTCTTTCTTTCTGGCTCTGCCTCAATTCTCTTGTGATATGGCAAAGTCATGCGATGCCCTAGTACAAAGTACAGTAGTGAACCGAAAATCGGAATCAATTGGGGACTGGGGTTGTTCAGATTAGGGATTTGTTCCGATTACGGTTTATGTATGAAAAAATATATTAACCTGTCCGATGTTCAAATTTTTCTCCGTTGTGTGTCGCTTCGTGTTGAATTTTCGTCGATTTTAAGCCTAACGAAAATTTTTATAATAATAATCGAGGCTATCGTATCGTTAAAAATTATTTCTGCATTTTGTACAAACAAAATAAATATATTGAAGAATATAAAAACATGAAAATTATACTTTAGAAGTAAATTTAGTATCAAAAACGTTCGATTCAGCACGACACAGTCCGACTGAAAATCGTGCCGATTACCGGCGATTCTGATTACCGGGGTGCCGATTTACGAGTCTCTACTGTATTTGTTTTTCATTCTTTTGTTTTAATAAAATTATAAATTTTGAAAAATAATAACTCCAATTAAATATAATTAAAAATTAAGAATTAAAACTAATTTCAAATCATTGAAACATTCTAATTTTCTTTACTTATTTATATTGGCATGTTGATGTATTGTTTGTGTAATGTATAATAGAAACATTTATGTTTATAAATTTTTGCAGAGTGCCAAATTACAAAAGTTTACTAAAGTTTACAAATTATTTACTAAAGTTTATAGGTCTGCAAATTTCAGACCTACAAATTTTCACTGTCATCTGTCTGCCTGTCTTTTGTTAATCTTGAGAACGGAATTAGAAAGATGAAATCTGAGACCAGATATAGAAACCTTACAGACAGGAGGCCCCGATTTAACTATATATGAATTTCCAATGCAAACTGGAAGTCACGTTATTTCAATTCACAACTTTTCTCCTGAAAGCAGTTAATAGATGACCAGCACGACTCTGTTGTTAAAGGAAAAGCATGATGTCACAATAAATAATTGATTGTTTTAGTAATAATCTCTTCTCTTCAATTGTATACTAATAAGGTAACTATGCAGAAATTATTATAATATATACTCTAAATATATGATGATCCAAAGATTATTGTAAATTAAAATAATTTTGATTGTAAAAGCTGTTAGTTGATCAGTTAAGATATCTTCATAACAAATTATTTTATGAGCTTTGTCTCATAGAATATAGAACATGATCTTTCAAAAAGAGAGTAAGACAGATCATTATGCTTTAAGAAAGGAGAAGTTGGTGAGTTAGTTTGAAAGAACATTAAGTTCATTCAAACAATTTAATGTTCTTTCAAACTAAGCAGTGAAATTATAATTCTAGTGAATGACTATTTCTTCAAAGAATCATAGTAGCAACATATAATTATTATATAAATGCTTTTGTAAGTGACAAATTATTACAGTACCAATATGAAAGCAAATCTGATTTATATTGAAAAAATTAATTATTTGATATGCTAAAAAAGGTATACAAGAGAAAAAAAGGTGTATAAAGCATTGTCATCATCATTGAAAAATGTTGCAAATAAAGAGATAAATTTATTTAAAAACAGGATTATATACACTATTTATAAGATTGCTAACAAAATTTCTATGAATTTCTCTGTCCTGGACAAGTTTGTGTATCTGTTCCAGTGTTAAATCTGTGATTTTACCAAGAAGTCTACTTATGTTGGAAAAATTGGAATCTTATTTGTATTCTTTTTCTTTTGCAATTGAATGGTTTATATAGTGCAAGAGATTGGAAAAATGGAAAGGGCAGATGTCTTAAATTGTGTCTAAGCAATTTCATTTGGGTACTATAAATCTATTCAATTAGTGGGATTTCATTTCAGGATGAAAGTATGTTGTTGTTTGGTATATGATCATGCCAGGTGTATCCAAGAAGGGAACAGAAACGTGTGGCATCTTGATGTGTGTATAAGCTGTTTAGATTTAGCAGTAATGTGTTCAAGATTGTCTTAGAGCTTTTTTCTTTTAACTCTTTATTTTCATTCACAAGAAAAATATGATAAATTGTATTTTTCATAGTCATTGAAGTTATTAATTTCAAAGAAATAATTCAATTATTATTATGGATTAGTTAATAATTAAGTATAACTTAGGTAGCCTGAAGGTTCAGTTAATGTTAGCTTACTTAAAGTTAAAACTTAAAAAAATTTTAAAAGCAGGCAAATTTATAAAACAAAAATTAATGAAATTACTAAAAAATTTTAATTTATATTAATTTTTTAGTAATCTTTTGTGCAAAACAACACTCAAACAATTTCTAAAGTTAATTATGTTGCAAAAGAAAAAAGTTGCAATTAATTAAAAAAAATGTAATTAATGATTGAAAAAATGCAGGTGAAATTAAATAAATAATAATAAATAATTATTAAAAATAGTTATAAAAAATTAAAATTAAATTAATACTAAATAAAATAAAACCAAAAATTAATAAAACTGAAAATAGCAATTAAATGTAAAAATAATGAAATAATAATTAAAACTCTGGCATTTACATCAAAACTGAAATCAAAAATAAAATCAAAACTAATTAAAATCAAACAATTGAAAATTAAAACATTTTTAAAAACCATGTAAAAGTAGTTTTTGAAATTTTAAATCAAATTAATTTTTAAATTTACATTATCTGTGTGTGGCAATGATGTAACATTTTGCTTTTAATATACATTAATACCCCGAACTTACACGATAGATGGGATTGAGCGATAACCGCGTAAGTCGAATTCGTGTAAGTCGGGGTATAATTTCGCATATAAATACATACAAATTACTTTTAATTGGGGCCGGAGACTAAAGAAAACAATAATTTAGAAAAAAAATGTTTAATAAAATCTTAGATAATACATATGTATAACAAATTATATTATTAAAATTGTAAACCGAATTTTGATGTAGAAGGCTTCGTAAAATCTAACAAATTTGTCTGACGGCTCAAAGATAATTTTTTATCCCCCCCAAAATTTCCTTGTAGCATGCTAATAATGTTTTTATTTCTCGTTTTGTAGAAGAAATGTGCTCTTTGTTGGACTCTATATTTTCTAAAATTGTAACCCTTTTTCAATTCAGACAAAACAAATATCACAAATAACTGGAATGATGCTAACAAATTTAACACCTAAAACACCCCTTCCAGCAGAAATAAACAATAGACTTTAATGCTCTAACGTTTTCGGCGTCATTTAGAGGCCTTCTTCAATTAAACTGAGGCATTCTGTCAAGTTTCCTGCTCTCTCTTGCTCACGCATTTCTATGAGCTCATCAATTGTCAGCTCCTGATAAAGTTTTTCTTTTCTTGTTTGATGCAGAAGAGTCAGTTCTACTTCGTTTGGATGACATAGTAGACTTTCTCAAGTCTCCGTAGATATAACAAACACAGAAATAAATAACACAAAATGAATTGTAGCTATGCGTCGATTCCGCGCGACACGTCTGAACATGTAAGCTGAACAACAGTGTGGGGGAAGTGAGTAATCAAGAGTAGCGTGGCGCTCAAACAAAAGACGGATCATCGAGATTTGAAAATTGCGTAACTCCGGGTTTGCATAAGTCGAGGTGCATAAGTCGAGGTGTTACTGTATATATATATTTTTATCCACATATATATATATATATATATATGGATAAAAATATTAAAAATAATATACATATTTAGCTTTAGTTTTTATATCTGTATGCTGTATATAACCAAATTATATAATGCTATTATTCAAAAATCATACTTAAAGAGTAGTTGCGACGAGAGCAAATGAATAGCTGTTTCTTCAACTCGAAACCTTTGTCTCTTATCTCTACACAAAGATCTTCCTTCCTCTTTTGTTAATCCTTTCCATGAATTCATGTCAAGTCCACAGAGGAAGTTAATGAGTGGTCCTTTTGAAGAACAAGGAACGAAATTGTAGACCCCACAGGTGACCCAGTGTGACCTACTTACATGCTGCTTCTTTGTAAAGTGTTGGTTTCAGTTTTGGTGGGGATGGAACATTTTGCTTTTAATATATATACAGGTAATATAATGTAGAAATTGGCACTAAAAACTATGATGCACTGATAATTGTAAACAGTTATTGATAAGTTGTTGATTTTATAATTATTAATTGATTATCAATATTTCATATTTTTAAAGATATGACTATTTTTTAATTTTTTAAATTTTTTAAAATAAGTTATATTTAATAACAGGAGTTGATAAAGAAAAATGTACTTAAACCATCATTATTACAATTCAGTTAGAACATGTTTCGAGTATTGTTTTAATCAATAAACTAATACTGTGTGAAAAGGGAGAGAAACATGGATATTGCCATCATTCTCTGTATAATTAACAACAAATAATAGTAAAAATATTTAAATTTTTTTGTATAGATATGACTCTATTGAGAAAAACAGAAAAAATTTAATGGTCTTGTTTCACTCAAATTTTAACTAACAAAATGGTATTTTTATATGAATAAATATTATAGAAACTCAACAAACATTGTGTTATTTGTATATAACTTATTTAAAATAAATTCAATTAAGAACTAATTATATCTTATAGTCAATCAAATTGTAACTTTTGGAAGAAATCTATGCTAATGTTTTATTTATTTGTTGATTTTATTTGTAATTGTCTATTCTTAATCATATTCAACAATTTTATGTAATTCTTCTTTCTATTATGTATATATGACATTGTTGGATTTAAATTTTTCAGATACTTTACTTATATATTGACAATTGAAACTTTAAAATATTCTCTCACTTGTAGCTTTGAAATTAAGTTGTTGCAAATTTAATAATTTCAATTTAAACATTTTTTATTTAAAATATGAAGACTGTTTTATAATAAGCATACCGAGAAAAAATTCTTTAGGTGAATTGAATGGTTAAATTATCGTAAATATACATAATTTTCAACATCATTTTAGATGGTGATAGAAGAGAATTAAATTAAGTATGAAAATGTTATTTCTAAGCTAATAATCAGATTATAGAATTAAAATGATCACCATTTTACAATCTGTTCATTAATTGGTAATACTGTAGTGATTATCTTAGCTACCTAATATTTGTCAAAGAATGATTGATTGACATTATTATTATATATTAATACCAATTTACATATCAAGATAATTAAATCCCATGAATTAATTCTTGACTCATAACATCTAAATTGAAATTGATTTAAATGATAGTTTCTTTAAAAACACCTTTTATATTTAATATTTTCTTTATTAAATTTTGTATTTTTAAATCAAATAAATTATTATTTATTACATTATTGTGTTTGATTTAAGTTGTTTTTATACATTGAATTAATTGCATGTTTTAACTAGAAGCATTTATGATAGTTTTCTTTAAATGCCAAATATAAGGATCGTGATTATTTGAGATTATTTATAGGAGAAAGTTCTTTTTTTGCTTTATAATGATTTATAATGGTTAGACCTTTGAGGATATTAACTCTTCATAGACATTGATTAAGATAACTCTTTTTATGAGATTGTCTGTTAGCTGATTAATATTTGGCAGTACTATAACAAATTATATTAGATAGAAAAATGTCAGTATATAAAAAAATTTTCTCATAATAATAATAATAATAATAATTATGAAGACAAATTTCCTATTAAATCAAGCATGATTTAATATTTTTGTTATTTAATGTATTAATTCATCTATTCATCCTTATATTCCAAACAGATTTTGTATAAAAATGTTTATTTTTGTTGATCTTTGTATACGTTGCATACTTTTTGACCATACAATAAATCAAGCATTCAGTAATGGCATAAAACCATAAAATTTACAAAGTAATGAAATGAAACGTAATTATAACAATAATGTTTTATACACAATTTTAATTTTTAAAATAATAGATTAATATTTTGAATGTAAAACGTCTTATAGTCCTACTCCGTTTAAATAAATATTCGCTTTTTGTTAACAATACTTATATAAACTTTTCAGCTAAAAAATGTTTTTTATGTAACTCTGACGATTTATCACCTTACCATTTAATATTAAAATTTCAAAAATTAAATGATATCCGTGAACACTATGAAATGGCTCGGCTGTAATTGCAACTCGCTAATAGAATTGTTAATAAATTTAAATAAAATGAGCAAAAAGGACTTATATAAAATTTTTAATTACTTTACTTTAGTAAAATAATCGACATTTATAACAACAAAACAAGTTAATATTAACTAATATTCAAAATAAGGTATCATTAATGTAATATGACAAAAAAGTTGTAATAATTAAAATAAAAATGTACGAGACGTATTTGTGAAATAATATGTGTAAATTAAAAAATCAAAAAGTATTGTTATGAAAAAAACAAAAAAACAATGTAAATGTAAACCCCTTGTAACAGGGAAAACCATTCCCAATGGATAATGATGATAAAATAATGGATAAATGATGATAAAATAATAGATTAATATTTTTGATGATTTTAAATGATTACGATAATTCTTACAGATATGAGAGGAAATATTTGGATCTGTAGTAAAATTGAAAAATGAAAAATTTTAACTGGATCTGACAAAATTTTAAAAGATAATAAGGAAGACAAGAATAATCTATTGACTATTTCATTAAAAAAAATATGTCAAAGTAATTTACATATGAATTGACAGTAAGAACTTCCAGAACATATAATTGTTTTTGTTGGGGTGACAAAACATTTTATAGGATATAAATTTTATTATTATTTATTATTAAACATTAACTTGCATTGTATCTTGTCCTTATATCTTGCAACTCAAATTTATCCGCTTTTACAATATTTAAGATAGAAGCAGAAACTTTGAGGACATACCTAAATCTGACACAACAATGCATGTTAATCATGTTTTAGGTGAAGTGGTCTCACCCTCACCATCCTCCCCAACCCGTAACTTGCTAAACATAACCAAATGTAGGATTTAATCATTAATATCATTTGTTAATCATATTTTACATTTGTATATGTAAATGCATTGTAGTGATTCATATGGTGAGGGTATTTGAGCAATTTGCGGAAAAGTCAGAAATAAATGATGATGATGTTGATGAGTGAAAATCAAGAGTTTGGTCTATTATTGATGGCTTTGTTGATTGTGATATCTTCAGTATGGATGAGATTTGATTGTTTTATAAACATTTTCAGACAAAACATTAACAACAAAAGATGAGCAGTGCAAAGGTGGAAAACTAGCAATGCAAAAGCAAACTGTTACCTTCTGTGCTATAACCTACTTGGAGAAATGAGTCACCATTTGTAATCTGACATGTCTTTCACACTTTCTTATTTTCATGTCACTGAACACCAAGTTTTGAAACATTAACATTTTTGAAGTGCCTTTGTTGAAGATCTGCTTCAAAACTGTCTATGTTCAGTGGTCTGCAAACGAGAAAACATGAATGACATGTCAAATTTTTTTTTATGGCGTAACAAGTTGAATGACAAAAATATGCTGACAAAAGAGAGAGTTTCTGATGATGATGATGCAAAAAAACTTGTTGATAATGCTCCATGCTGTTACTTATGAGAAGTTGCTGTACATGAAGTTGAGATTCTTTCCAGCAAATGTGACATCATGTTTACAGCTGCTACACCAAGGTATCATACATGCATTTAAAATCATTATTGAAAGATAATGTTTTGGTCACTTGATGGCAAGCTGGACAAAGTGATGTTCATGCACAAGTTAGCAAAAGTTATCATTGTTAGTGATGCTGTAAGCTGGATCAAAGCTTCCTGGGCAAAAGTTGCAGAAATAATAAGTGCTTTATGAACAGTGGTTTATGTAATTTTTGTTCGAATTTCACATTCAATTTAAGGAAAGTAACTGATGATGGACGCTTAATGCATTTGAAAATGTTCTTAATATTAAAGAATTTGTGCTGAATGTTTGAACAGTGGTTTTGTTCCAAGTGATTTATTGAACAAAATCACTGACTTTGATAATTGCAACAAAGTCATAGTCTATTCTGAGTGAACTCAGCATTGCCACCAAAGTCAATCCTGATTTTTCATCACTCAATGAAGATGTGGAATGTCGTAATGAAATGGATAACTGGGAACAAATTCTTTCTGAAATGAATCCACCACAGAGAAATGAAATTGAAGTAAGTGAAGCCACTGAAGAGAGTGCTTCAGCATGTGCAGTGTTTCTGTTGAACTATACTCTTTAAAAGATGCTCTTATGAATCTTACTAAACAAAAAGCTTGTGAACTTGGCAATCACACCCTTATTGACCTGTCAGATGAAGTTCCAAAATAGTATGAAAGCAAGATTGTTTCAAAGTGCATGAAAATAGTAAAACAAACATTATTTCCAGATTAAATGGAATAAAATGCTTAAAATAGTAAAATTAAATGTCCAAAATCCAATAAAGATATTTTTGGACATTTGGCTGATGTTTGCACAGTTGAATGTTGATAAACTTGAAAGATGTTTTATTTGACACTTCAGATGAAGCTTAAATCATGCACTTTCTATAAATATTGATTTGCTGGTACCAAATTTACAAAATATAATGTTTAATGATTGGAATTTGAACATGTGTCATTTACAATATGAAAAATCCTGCACACTGATATACATGTACATGTATTGTACAGTATAGTGCACAATAGACCTTTTAGACTGAGGTGCATTTGACCTGTTGGCCCTCTCCTTGTACAGTATATAATTTATAATATAAGTGCAATAGATATCTTTTTTCTTCCAATACGTAAGACGGAACATATATGTAAGAAATCACTTTGCATATGTATTTTACACTCATCACTGTATACTGTATTTATTTGCATATAAGATGAGGTTTTTATTCATTTTTCACTGCTTCAATAACCTAAGTTGTCCTATACGCATGAGCGAAGAATTCATTTCGTTTTTGCAATAATTTTTGTAAACTGTGTATTTGCATATTTTACTGGATTCTTGCCTTCTGGTGTTTAAAAACAAAAGTATTTTATCTGGGTCATTTGAATCATTCTTGTGTATTATCAGGAGTAAAGATGAATAGCAAATAGGAAAAGCAAAGCTTTTGAATTGAATTCCAAAATTACACGGGAGCCCAATATAAGTTTTAATTCATTCCCATATATAAACAGATGATTATTTGGAAATCAGAATTCAGAGAAACTCATAAGTGTAAACGACGAAGAGTTAATTTGACTGTTAAGAATTGGCAAAAGAGGTTCCCAATTGTCCAGCTTTACATGAACAAATTATGTTGTTAATTTTACAAGATTTTTCCTTAAAGTTTAAAACTCCGGTAATTTTTGTGGGACAATGTGTGCATTTATGTGCGTTTGATATCTTATTTATGATTAAATGAAATAAAATTAGAATTGTATTAATAAATCTATTTTTTTTAAATTTTGATCTTTAAAGTCACACCTCATCCTATATGTGAGGTTTTATATCCGAGTAAATATGGTAATTGTCAGCAAAGTGAAAACTGGTGCATAAAATACATGCATTTTTATTCATATATTTATTAGTACAATACTGTTATGTCAAAAAGATACATTTTACTTAGACTATTTCCCAAGGTGGCCATATTTTTGCATAATTTTGGATGGTTACCTACAAGAAGTTTCATTGTATTATATTGTATTATTTGCCTAGTGTCTTAATTATCATAATTTTTCTGCAGATTATTATATACAATATATATATAAAATGAACTGATTACATAGAAGCGGCGATGCTGATTTGATGGGGAGTCGGGAGTCATGGAGTCAAATCTTTTTATGGGAGTCCGGGAGTCAGAGTTGATTTTAAAAAATACTGACTTAGAAGACGTGTATTTTTCTGCCAACTCTCATCCCTGGGATAGAGATTTGGAGTTGTAAATCAAGAAGTCAAATCTTTTTATGGGAGTTGGAGTTGATTTTTAAAACGACTGACTTGAGAGGAGTCATGTATTTCTCCACTGACTCCCCATCCCTGTGATCTAAATGCCATATATTATTCACTTTTATATTATTTTAAAAATTGGTTGGTTTTTTTTTAAAGTATAAATTTCTCTACTCTTGTTTAAAGTTGGAAAGTTCTTTTCACAGTATTAAAAGGGTTTCTGCCTTCAATTGAATTTTTTAACCAATATTTTCCAATTTAAACACTTTACCCTCAAAGAACCTTTATCTTCTGTAATGCTTCATTTTTGGGAACAAATGTTTTTGGCCTCACCTGAAGTCTGCTTCAGGTTAATTCAAAACAGGATTTTAAATTCAGAATGCCTTTCCTTGGAACAACTTCAAACTGTTGAATTTCAAAATAAATTCTGAATTTGGAATCCTGTTTTGAATTAACCTGAAACAGACTCGGGTGAGGCCAAAAACGTTTGTTCCCAAAAATTAAGCATTTTCAAAGATAAAGGTTTCGATAAGTGTTAACCAATACATCAATATTAATTGAATAAATTTACACTTATTGATTGAAGATATTTGTACATTTTTTTTTGACTGTTTGTAACACAATTATCATACATATGATACTTTTAGTATTTTATTAATATAATATTCTCAAGAGGTGAGACATAAAACCTTTTTAAAAATAAAAATTATAAAATTGTTTAAGAACATTAGTAACATTAAAATTGTATAGTGACACACAAAATTTTTATAAACTTACACTTTAAGATGTTTAAATCCACTTAATTATTATGATGTGTAACTGAGACAATTAACATTAGTTTTTACATATCCAAAAATGGACTCATCCACTGTCCAGCATTTAACCATGATTGTATTATCCATAGAATGGATATCACAATTTACATATTGATATTTATTTTTAGAATATTAGTCATATTACAAATGCAACAATTATTCATATTAAAATGTAACTTTAATAATGCATAGTATAATTCTTAAAACAATTGTATGCATTAGTTTTATGATAAATGATGTAAAAATTGTTGTTGTTGTTGTATGCTAAATTCACTAATGCCTAAAAAGACCTTAAAAGTGATATATTTTATAAATATAAAAGATTTATAAAATATATTTTTAATCCAAAATGATTGTGGCTGTCTGTATTATCCCAGTTTTCATTTATCTGAGGGTCCGTCAGTCCAAATTATCTCAGATAATTGGGATTCTGTTGTTCTTGAGGCTGGATTTTCTTTTCTTGTTAGCAATGCATTGTCAAGGGTGTTCAGTATTATGAAGAATCCAAGGACTGAAAGAAACAGAATGAGACCAGAAGTTTAAAAATTGGAAATCTGTATATGAGATTGAATTATGAACTATTCTGCAGGGAGTTTTATGATTTTATTTTGAAATAGAAAAAACGTCTGACTGCAGCAATATTTCAAACAAATATTTGTTTAAGGAAAACAAAAATAATAAAAATCAATAGATAATTGTTATTCCTATAGTTTGTAAGTTTGTATTTTTGTATGCACTATATATTAAATGAGCAATTATTTATTGTGACATTGGCACACTGCTAGGCGGCAATTTTTAATCATATTTTTAATAATTTTTTAATTTAAAATATGTGCTTTCCACCTCAAATCAGTACTGTAGTGTCTTGCCCCTATACATCATCCTTTTCCTTTAACAATAGAGCCAAGTTGATTTTCTAACTTCTTTTCAGGGAAGAAGTTTTGAATTAAAATAAAATGACTTCTAGTTTGTTTTGGATATATGTTAATTAAAACTTTTGATGTTTATAAAAAGGGATTGCTGCAATTAATTTCTCACATTAATCAAATCCCATGTTAAGCAAAACTGCATTAAGCAATAATATATAGCCTGTAATAATAATCTTGTCAGTGATTTTTGTAGGCTGTTGAGTTATTTTTATATCAAAACACTAGTGTTAGGTTTTATTTATTACAGTAATAAATATAAAAACATGGTTAATGAGTCACAGGCTTCTAATGAATTGAATGCTTTACTATACCTATTACAGTAAAGCATTTTAGGCATCAGAGATGACACTGCATCATATTCTGAAATATATGATGAATTAAAATTTGTGTAAACAGATTTTTATTAAATATTGACAAACAAGATAATTTTATTTGAATTTTAAATGAAACATTATGTACATTTATAATTAGTAATTAATGATTAACTGTTGTTTGGAGAGCATTTTAGAAATTACTTTTCAGAAATATAGAAAAATTATTTAGAAATGAAGTGTCAAGTGTTTTTTTATTATTAAAATTAAGATTGCATATTTATATAATAATAAAAGTACTCATTGAAATTCAATTTAAAAATATTTAAATGTTGAAAAACTTATGAATTTTACTGTTTTGTTGTTTTGAGGACAGCTTGTTTTAGCAATATTATCCTGGTATGATTATGTTGCATTAAGATAAATTATTTGTTATTAAAGTATAATTCATCAATTATTAAAATATGAATATTTTAAATCTTTTTATAGTTGTTTTTAATTCTAGATTGAAAAACTACAAAAAGTTTTAAGTAATGAATTATAAATAACAAAATTTTAATTATGATGTATATCGGGTGGCACACCAATGGCACGCATGCCAAGTGTGGCAAGTAAGGAGAAATCATCTGTAACATAACATATCATACGATTTTAATTTATCATCTGTCTTTTCCAATCATCCTTTCAGTTTATCGCCTGATCATCCATTTTTTCAATCAGCTTTTTTACATTTATTCTAATTAAAGCATGTTCATTTAATTTATTTAAATATCGTTATTCTAAGTCTAAAACTTTGGCACGTGTAAACATCTTTAAAGCTGAGTATACTTACTGTATGTCACATGGACTCAAAAAGGTTCACCACCCCTGATGTGTATATTTCATTGATAATTTATAAAAATAAAAAGTTAGCTTAATTTCTAATATAAATATAGTCTAATGAAAAACATTGGATTTTAATATTTAAATGAAATTTAGTTTGTATTCTGAAGTTACGATTAATTATTTTGTGTGAATAGATTTCAATATTTCAAGTCTAATTACATTATATTTTCTCTACATTAACTTTTTACATTGTTGTACAGTTTTTTATATATTTGAATTTTATGCTGAAAAATATTTCAAAGAATTTAAAACAGCCTTTTATTGAACATTAATTAGATGAAGATTTTTTATAAAGTATTCTGTTTTATTTCTATTCTTAAAATTTTAATAATTAAATATAATGATTCATTATTCATTAAAAGTTTCAAATAATAATAATTAATTTTATTTTATTATTTTGATATTATATATACAGTCAAACCTGTTTTTATGCGCTCCTTTTATGTGCGATTTTTATTTGTGCGATTTTTTTAATGCGAATTTTTAATTTGTGCGGTATAGTTGGCGACTAGTCTCGTGCGATTCGTCATGTCTTACGTTGACTTATTATAGCTAAATAAACTTATTATAGCATAAATGCACTTATTATAGTAATATTATTGCATGAATATGCGAAAAATGAAATAATTTACTTTTTAAGTCAACAAAACACCACCTGGACAAAAATATGTAAAACAGACGATAGACCAGACGATGCAGTCAAGTGCTGACATCTGTTGTCAATTAATTCTATTTCGTACGGTTTTGAGTTATTTTCTATGTGAGACTTTTTTTTATGCGGTCCCTGTTGACCGCATAAAAAAATTATTTTTTTAATTGTGTTGCGAAAACTATTATTTACAGCCATTCGTGAAGTTTCGTGAGATTTTTTTTAATGCGTTTTTTTTAATGCGGTCCCTATCCCCCGCATAAAAACAGGTTTGACTGTATATAATATATATATAAGGAAAATATAGGAAAAAAAAAATTACATATTTTTTCCTATTATAATAGTTCATAATAAACATATAAAATTAATTATTTTAAACATCTCAAAATATTACACTTTTACAAAAGAAATCAAGGAAAAATAAAATTTCATAGTTAAATGTTGTATATTACATTTTATTTATAGTAATTAATTTATAAAAATATTGCATTTGTAAACTATATACAGGGTGTCAAGGGGCAGAAGTGATCTTTCCAGCATTGCACAAGTGTATGCATGTGGGGCATGTTTATTCTTGCACTACTGCTAAAATAACTGAAGATAGTCAATTTAAGACAATTTAGTATAACATTCAAATAATCCCTGACTGTAAAGGATAAAGACAGCATTGCAGAAATGATACAGAAAAGTGAGCTTTATTTTGTTCGAGAACATGTTCAAAATGACCATGTTCAGTGGCAATACAAAAGATGTAGGTTGAATGTGGCTTTATGAATGACATATAGCATTCCTGGTGTCATTACTTTATAGGCCTCTTTGTTCTCCAGTTTGTCAACATTATGCAGCACTTGCTGAGTGATCGTATACCAATGGTTTTAGGTGACTACACATGAAAAACTCCAGAGGGATCAAATATGGAGAACATGATGGCCATAATTTATTTTATTTTACTGAATGCATTAATTTATTACTGTGGCATTTTTAAAATGAATCGGATGTTTTGCCCTCAGATAGGTATTTAAGTATTAACTATTTTAGTGCTGGAATATGCATGTACCACACGCACAAACCTGTGAAATGTTAGAAAGATTTTTTTTTCTTTAGGACATATTGTAAGAAGTCACTATATTTAGATACATATTATAAATTTATTCCTTTAATTTGATTATTTGCAATTTGACTTCATGAAAATAACAAAAAGTGTTACACTTAGATTTATTAATATTTTTAAATTGTGGAATTTTTATTAAACAACCAAAATTAATGAAATTCTAATTGAACTTCTAAAATTAAAAGTGTGATATTATAAAAACATAGGTTTTTAAATGTATGAGAAAAAAATGTTAGATTATTTTTATGCAGAAATTTAAAAATTTGATTAAAGAAAATGGTTTTGCTGTCCATTATTTATGTTTATTGGGAAGTACATTCTCTAAGAAAAGCTGAAAATATAAACTTATCGGAGATATTCGTGCCATCTTATGTAAAAAAAAAAAACACTTTAATTAATTGGTGTATGTCTCTTCATTTTTCATTGTATTTTAAATGCTATCACATTTTAGATTTCTGTTCAGTGTTACTATAACACTGAACAGAAATCCAAAATAACAAGAAAAATAAAATATTGCATGCTTACAGATTAATTACTGTACAGTACATCTTATTCTGTTTTTAGGCCAAAATTTGTTTTATTACTTTATACATGAAAAATAGTGAGATAGCAAAGGATCATATAGTTATTTTCTTTATTCTAAAATTAACTTTTGACACAAACAAAAATTTATTTTTATAATCCTAGCAACAGATTTCTTAAAATTAAGAACATTTTCGATCAATTTGTCTTCAATTCATCTTCAGTTAACTGTAACATTGAATTATTTTAAACAATTCTGTTCAATAGATATAGCAAGGTCTCATTCAATGACATTGATAATTTATTGGAAACTGCAACATTAAGTGAAAGTGATGTATAATGAAAACAATTTTACTGTAGGCAAATGAATAATCAAGATATAATTTGGTTAATAATAATCTAATTGAATCATGTTTGCAATCTCCAGCATTATCCATTTTATACAATCAGTTTTACTGTTTATAAATTTGACAACGAACATCAACAAATATACTTGTATCTTTCCTCAATAACATTGAGAGGATTAGCTGTAGTTTCAACAAATCTATGGAATATATTACACAAACAGAGATGACATTTGACAATTTAATCAATGGGTGCTAATAAAAACAATAATAATCATATGCTTGAAAAAATTTAATGAAGAAAAACTCAATACAGCCATGAAGTGGATCAAAATATTTAATGAAATGCACAAAAGGATCTTAAATTTCAAGATTTTAATAATTTAATCAAATTAGTCCTTTGTTTTTCAGGAATTACAACTCCTGTAGAAAGAATATTTTTGTTCATTTTCCAGTGGTCAAAAGAAAAGTTGAAATTAAATATCAAAGCCATGGAAGCAATGCTAATTATAAAGCAAAACTGACTTACAATGCAATAAATTTTATCATAAAATTGTGAGTGACCAAAATCTAAACAAAATAAGTTCATCTGAAAAAGTTTATCTTGGTTTGACTCTAGGAAACTCATCAACCAAACTATTAAATTTGGAATCATATTGTAATAAAAATATCACTTTTTTGTTGTTAGATTATCAAAAATAAGATTTTTTAAAGAAATTTTTATATTATTTTTTATGCCACTAAATCAATATCAGTAATATTGTACTAATAAATTGTTAATAATTCTCATCTATATTTATTGACAAAATTTTAATAAGAGAGGTCTTGTATTTATCCTCTGTGCTTCCCTCCTAGTTTGGTATCAGGAAATTATGGTCAGCCTATTGATAAGTCTTCTATAATTTAACTCAGATAATGCAGAATCACAATTACAGTAATACCTTGGTTTTTGTTGACTTTGGTTATCGTCGGTTTTGGCTTTTGTTGATTTTTTTGGGGAAAATTTTGTCTTGGTTTTCATTGGCATGCCTCGGATTTTGTCAGTGTGTCTACGTCACCTCCTGCTAATTTTGTAAAAACATAGGCGTTTTCCTGCTCTGTGCGGCATTGTTTCTCATTGTGTGAGCATTACCCTGCACATATAGCAAAACAATTCCATTGCGTCCCTTTCCTTTTAGCTGCATCATAAAATCAAAGGAAGTTTCCAGAGTCAGCATCCCTTTGAATGCCATGTTAAGTGCTATGTTAAACGTTCATTTATTTTTACATTTGTCTTTTATATTCATTTTATATTAATTTCTTATTGTTTTTAGTATTAAACAATATTTATACTGTATAAAATATGTTTTTGGTATGTATTTTGGAGTGTCTAGAACAAATTAATTGGATTTACATTGATTTATATGGAAATAATTGCCTCGGTTTTGGATTTTGTCAATTGTTTTTGGATAGATTATCAGTGAAAACCGAGGTATCACTGTAACTGGGACTTCAGTGTATTGACATAGTGCCGGTAAACAGGAAATTCTTGAAATTGGTTAACTGGTTTTTATATATCAGATGCTAAACCAGTTCTCAAAGTATACAAATTAATAATAATTATGATTACAATGGCATTAATGATAATTATAAGTAATAAATCTTCAAGTTTTACAAATTTTAATTGTTTTTATGTCCTTTTAATATTAAAGAATCAATAAAATCAGAATTTTCACTAATTGTAGTGTTATTTGATCTCCCTTAATCTGTTATTGTCGTTAGTATACACGAGTCTTTGAGTGAATATAATAAATCTATTTTACTATATTATGAATTAACTATGTTGAACAGTATGTAGTCAAAATATCACTCTTAATGTAATAATAGTAAATAACAAATTATCATGTTTTCATTTGAAAATAAGTTTTGACATGTGCTATACCTGTAGGCAAAATATGTACACTTATTGTATTACACAGTAACACATGAAATTTTTAAATACAATGTTTTAATGACAGTTGCTACATCACCAGTACAATACTTACAACAAAAAGTTTTAATTGGTACAAGAAATTACATTGTCTTTATAAATATATGATTGCCATATGTTATTGATATGGGACCCGAAAGAGATGTACAGTACATTGGTCAGACAGCTCTAGAACTGGTTCGTTTGATAGCAAACCTTATTAGGAATGCATACAAGTACTGCCATCATAGCATTGAGTTAAAGAATGGCAGAAGTTAATTTGATAAGCTACCAGTTGGACAATGTTGACTTCAGGAAATTAACATGTATGTATGGAGGTAACACTGTTTCAGTCACTTGCATAGAAAGTGATGGAGGGCTTCTCAGTGGCGTAGCGAGGGGGGCAAGGGGGTGTATCATGCACCGGGCGCCACTCGCAGAGGGGCGTCCAAATGGTCTCCAAGACAAACTGTGTTTCTGGAGGGGGAGGGGGGAGCCAATAAAGTGTCGTGCCCCGGGCGCCAGTTATATTTGCTACGCCACTGAGGCTTCTTAATTAGAAAGTGGCAAAAGAATATTATGAGGTATTAGTCATACTGTATTGTATATCACAACTTCAGTTGTTAAAAATTTATTTAATTTTAGCGAATACTTGAGTTTTATTATTTTATTGTTTTCGTTAATTAATAATGATAATTGAAGAATTATAATAATGAATATCGATCATTCTCGATCTCAGTCGATCATTTTCGATTATTTAATTTCAATGCTGGAAATAAGCGCGCACACAAAAAATTGTTTTCGATCATCTCGAGTTTCTTTTTCCTGTACTATTTTACAAAAGCAAAACTTTCATGATTTATTCAAACACTTAAAAGTTATTTATTTTAGGAAACTAAAAAGCTAAATGCCAAATTTTGACGATTTTAGCTTATTTCGCCAGTTACACATGAACGAATGTAGTGAAAAAAAAAACAAGAAAACTGATTTAAAATTATTTTCGAACACAGCTCAATTTCATACGAAGAAAACTGACTTCAACTCAAAATGGAGTTGAAATGGCTGATGAACCATCGAAGACTAAACACTAAAATAATATAATAAATTGATATTTTTTTGAATGCATTAGTGTTTTCCCCCCTTCAGCTTTCAGATTATAGTAATGTTGATATTATATTCCGAAAGCCGAGAAAAAACACTATTGCATTCGAAAAATATCAGATATTAGAGATATTTTCCCTAAATAAAGGTCAACGATGATCGCATGATTCGGTTTTTTAACAGATAAGATTCCACCGTATCATTAATGCGTATGCATTTAATGTTAGCTTGTTGCTGGCTTATATAAATTAAAAATAACAAAATGTTTTTGAAATTTAAACAAGGATCACTATTTGCGTAATTCATGAATTATTTTGTATTGTAATTCTCAGTGTGTAAGTTATTTGTATTACAGTTTTCTTTCAATACTGCATGCTACTTTTCTTGGATTTTTTTTTCCTCTTTAGAATGATAGCATTTGATACTTTTAGCTTTTTCTTTCCGTGAATAGTATCCGACGCTAAATTTAATGTCTGATAATGTACAGTACAGTACATGCATTTGCTGATAAAATTCTATTTCTAATTTTTCTAAGAACTGCGCTTATTGATTTGTCAAAAAAAAAGAGGAAGAGAAATTTCGAAGCTGCTTACGATTATTAAAAAATGAATACCTTTCGAAATGTTGAGGTTTTGAAGAAAAATGAAAGATATTCCGACAGTGTGCGATACGAATGAATATGAGATGTACTGTACATAATTTAAAACGAGCGTACAATATGCATTTCCATCTTATTATAGCATAAGTGGGTCTCGCTTCGTTTTTCCATATCCGTAAATTGCTTATCGTATGCCAAATTTGGATTTTCGTTCATTTTCAGCCGACAGAAAAAAAAAAATTTTAATCATTTTACGTTGGCGCTTTCTGCCGATTTCGGTTTCTGTTGAGATTCATTTGTGAAAATTAATTTCTATTCATTTTACGGTTTTTAAATAATGTTTTAACTATTGTAACGTATTCACTGTGTAACTAATGCTTTCTTACCTTAATAATAGAATTTATACTTTTTTTTCCTTAGCTTTCTGGGAACGGAACTCGATTTAAAACACGTAACTTTATCGCTCGACTTTCGTACACGTTTTTAGGAACTCATTGTTTGAAAGTTGGGGACTGCCTGTCGGCTATATATAATGCAACTTTTTAATTATTATGTAAAATATTTTTAATAAACATAGCAGAATTTTTAAGTTTACCTTTTTTTTTGTACGAGGTGTATTTTAAATCCGATATCTATTAAATTGCAGATTTTATACATTACTGTAGAACAATACCTACATAAAACAGTTTTATTATTGTTTATGGAAATGTTCTAGGTAAGCTTTTATATTAAAATAAAATCTATATCAAAGTACATTAAATTTTCTTGGATAAATTCTTATAAAAAAATATCGTAATGCTTTACTATTTTGATATTATCGCTCTCGAATTTTATAGAATGGATGATAAAATGTGTCATTACATTATTCGTAAAATGAATGAAATTTCATCAAGAATACTTTATTATACCGTAAAAAAAATGCATCGAATTTTTTGAAATTTACACGAAGTTTGACGGTAAAATTTACAAAGAAAACATTTCCGTCCTTTTGTTATAAGGACATATTTGCAAAGCCGTCATTGAATTCGTATATTTGAATTAAATGTATTTGATGAAAAGGCATTTGTTTGTTATTCTCCCTAAGAAATTGAATAGATGTAGTCTCCTACTATTCGTACGAACATTTTGGATTGTTTCGGGCGGGTCGGATAGTATTGTTATTGGACACGTATTACATTAACATCTTTCGGTAATTGTTTAATCGTTAACCCGTAGGGGCCCTATCGAGGCCTCTTCATCACGTTTCTTTTATTAGTCGCTTCACACTCGACAAAATTTCCCACGAGATTTGCCAAAGAATTTTTCACCGAGATGAAACTCGAAGAATAGCGTCATTTATTTTTGTCAAAAAAAACAACCAAAAAAAAAAATGCCGAGTTCAAGATCCCGAGAGTTGACGGAAATACGACTCGGTTTAGTTTTAAATACGTTTTAGAATCATTTTAATTTCGGCAGAGTCGACTGCGCTACATTTACTAGGAGGAGGAATGTAAATAGATGCCAAAATTTTTACTTAATTTTTGTTTGTTTTCTCTGCCTTAGCTTTCTCGAATCGCTCTGGCATATATACATTTTAAATTTATAAATGATTAGAAATGGTTTTTAAAATATCAAAACCGATACTCGGTACAAACGCACGCGTTTTATATTTATCTAGAACACGGCGTATACACGTATTTTCTCAAGGAAAACGAACGAACGTACTGTACTTAATTAGCGATCCTTGTTTTTAAGGTATAGGATCGATTGTTTTTGCAGTTTTTTAATCAATATGACAAGAGCCAAAAGTTATTTTGTAGTCACAATTCACTTGCCAATTTGTAGATGTTATTTCAGGATTGCTTCTTTGCGTGGGTCTAAAATTGTTGCGTCGTTGATTTTCGACGAAACAGTAATCTCTTGTATTGAATATAACGTAATGGCTCGTACAAAGCGACCGCTATTTTCGCCCATATATTATTATTATTATTAGTGAATGTAATTTTGATTAAATATTTTCGACATTTAAATTAATCGTTAGGCGATTCTATAAAGCTTCGTACGATTTAAAAGTTGATTTTTATTTTTATGGTAGCGGGTGGAAAGACACGCACGTTTTCCTTATAAAATAAATTAAAGAAAAATAAATACGATCGTTGATTTTAATGAATAGATCGTTGGTTCTCGTTTAAGAAAATTGTACTCTTTGTCTTCATTTGACTGATTTTCTAGACGGAAATGAATACGATGCCACACCAATCGATTACTTCTATGTTGAGCGAACAGTCGGTCAACGACCCTCTGCTACACTTTCAAAACGATCGATACCAGTGCTGGCCATTTTAAAATTCAGGGGGGGATCAAGTTTAATAATATACATTCATTTCAGTGTTAACTCTGGCATATAATCCATTTGATTAGTTATCTTAAAGTATTTAATATATATAAGCACAGTGTTAGCACAGTTTTTATAATTAAGGTGTCCGATTATTAAATTCTAATTTATCAAGATTGTACATTATTCTTGTGTTTGAAATATGAAGTTAAAGCATAAATAATGATAATTTCTCCAAAATATTAATTATTATTAATTTTTAAAGATGAAAAAAAAAACACTCACAAAGGCAATTTTGTTTTATTTCCTATTATTTTTGCTACTAAATATTAACAATAATTATAATTTAATATTCATTGTTAATAATTTTGATGTGAACTGAAAATTCTGTGTAGTGCATGTTGTTTTATTGAGATTGACTTTATTAATCCCAGCAACGGGGTAAATTTTACTATTTCTTTAATTTTTCAAATAAGTTAGCAAGATGTTGATTCAAAATTAAATTAGAAAAAATTGTCAAAATTCTGCAGTTGATAAACAAAGCCGAAATTTAATATATTACAAATTCCTATAAAAGAGAAGATATAAAGAATAGATTTTATATAGATTTATCCGTTAGTTTTCTCAGTGCATTTCGAATTGTTGCCATTTTATCATATTTCAAATGCAATTTATAATATATTTTCTCTTCGGCTATATTGCTACAAGGTAGTGTAGTTATTGCCGATGCACGGTTTTGAAAGAAATTTAAAAATGAATCAGTTTTGATAGGTTTTGAAGATTTTAAATTATATTTATTTTATAAATTATGAGCATGTCTGTTTATCAATGTTAACAAATTTAATAAAACCAAAACTAAAAGTTTTACACTAGTAATTGTGACAGTTTTCACATCTGTTGTAGTCAGGCGAAGAATTCAAAAATCGGAATGGCTCATTACGGATTGAAATTTATTACAAATTGGTTTGAATATATAGAACAGATACATTAACTTTATACATAATTTAAAAGAAAATTAAAATATAAAAATAATATAACTATTATTTGGAGAAAAGTAACAGGAATGCATAAATAATTTACATGCATAAATGAAAGTACTACAAGAAGAGGGTTAGCTGAGCCAAAGAAGTTATAAGTCATTACCTAACTCAAAATACTAACCACAGGGCATGCCAAAGGCAACCTACACCTCAACTAAGCAGCCTTTAAAGAGATATCCAATGTCCCAGAAATGATAATGTAAGGCAGTTACATGGCTTATTGCTGGTGATACATAATATGGTTGGAAACATTGATGAAGGAGTTGTATTTCTGTCCAAATAGGCTCAAATGCAGATGATCAGGCTACCTTAGACAACTTGGTCATGTGTTTGGCCCACTTTGTCTTTCTGATGTCCTTTTGATGCAACAAACTAACATTCTTAAAGTGTCCCTGATATGATAGCTGCAAGCGCTTGCAAGTTTTTAGAATAGGAAATAAAATAGAAAAAAGTTCAAAGAATAAGAATTTATTATCGAATTGTAAATTTATGAATAAATCTTTTGAAAATTAACTGAAAATTCGATTTATGCTTGGATGTACATTTTTTTTTTTTTAAATTTAAACTTTGTTATTGCTTTTTAACTAATTTTGCTGAAGATTGAAGACAATATATTATAATAATGATAAACAAAACTGCTAAAATTTCAATTACCAAGCAAACTATTTAATCAACACAAGTTCAACCATGTCTTTGGCCATCTTTAGTTTACAGAGTAAATGGAAGAAAATTGTTTTGAATTTAAAAAGTAGAAATTTGAATTAGGAAAAATATAACTGAAAAAGTATATATAATAGTAATAATAGGTAATTTTTTATATAGGTATATATGAATAACAAAGACATGTTTTTGATTAAATAATCGGTTTGGTAATCAGAATTTTAGCAATTGTTTATAATTATCGTCATTATTATAGTGGTGTCAAGTTTGTTGACTTTCACAGTAATATATTATGCTATATGCCAGGGGTGGGCAAGCAAGAGTTCAGCGGGAGCCGAAATGTAGGTTTTGCAAAATTCATGGGAGCCACAGTTCTGTACTGTTGTAGCGGATAGTATGGTAAGGCACGCGATTTTATTATATAATATAAATATAATATAAAGCAAATATTGAATTTTTTAATAAACATATTTTCACAAAATTATAAAAATAAAATTGTAAAAATAATAATAAAAAACAGAAATTAACACTTTCAGCAAGAGCCACGTGTAACTCAAAAAGAGCCACATGTGGCTCTTGGAGCCGCATTTGGCCATGCCTGCTATATGCAAATTTAATAGGAAAATACTTTTTTCTAACATAGTGAACCTAATATCTAATATGCAGTTGACATTAGTATCAGTTATTGTTAGCCAAGTTTTGACTTCCTGACAAAAACTATATGCTTTAGTGCATACTTAATTTTGCTTAAGGGAAGGAAATCCATTTAATAGTTACTGTTAGCCTTTTTATCTAGTCTAAAGTATATATAGTACAGTACATAATGATTACCAATATCTGTTGGCAACATTCTGTCTGCATACTTGTCAGATTCATATTATTGCTTTCATAAAGTTTCAACAGAATATAAGCAAATATAACCAATTTTTATATTTAAAATATTAGGATTTTTCAGAAGTTTTAGCTATTTTTCAAAAGATTTAAAAAGCTTCATTAACCAGTATTGCACTGTGTTTAAGTACTGTAGGTTCTTTAATTGTTCATTTATTTTAAAGTACATTTTTACAATAAAAAATTACTTAACAAGTGTACTCAAATAATGAGGATCAAGAAAGCTATACTGGTGTAGAGTTGATAACTGAGAGTACTGTACATTCATAAAGTCAAATGAATTAGAGAGTGACATCATCATCGTCATCATTCTTACTTTCACTGGACACTGACCAATCTGTTTACAACAAAATGACTTTCTAAAATCAAAGTTAGGAATGTTACTACTATAGTCTTATCAGAAATATTTTTCTTGGTTTGTTTCACATGGACAATTATTTGTGTTATTCAGCTTTTAATCCACAGTTCATACATTAAAGTGAATTTTGAAACATCAATATTGTCAGATACCATTTTTTCACAATGTAAACTAATTCATTCCTTTGAGAATTTTGTTATAGCTTCATTTGAAAGCCGTCAGAATAGAACATGTGCATTAAGCTGAATTCATACTTGTTAGCAATTCATTTAACTCGTTTGACTTTACAAACATACCCTAAAGGTATGATAATTATAATCGTTCTTACTACAAAATATACTCTTGCTGTTGACTATTTTCATTGATTTATAGAAACTCAAGAAAACTCAGAATACACGTTTACTTACATTGAAAAAGTTGTACTCAAGAATATACTTGAATTCTTCATAACAGATTTTTTTAAATGACTTCTTTTTATGTCTGAGTCTTTTGTACTCTATGCATCTGATGATTACTTTGGCTTTTTTCATGATTCCTTAAATAAAAATTTATCTGAAAATAGAAATTAGTGTTAAAATGATACTTATAGTGAAATATTACTATATCTGTCCAATATAAGTTCCTTTAAAATGAAATTGCATATTGTTAAGTTCAACTCTTGTACACACTCCTGTGGGAATTGACATTAACAAGAATTTTACTCAATATATTGAAATTAAAATTTTAAATAATTTTATGGTGTGTATATTAGTGAAATAATGAAATAATGTTTTAAACGTTTTGTTTTGAAAATTTGCTAATTTAACTTTACTTACTGATATATAATTTCCATTTCATCATGTTAATTGTAAATATATAATAATATAATGTACTTTCTCACCACACTGGACTGTATAAATACAATACTCACAACCAATAACCAATAACTGGTGTGAAATATCCAAAAACAGCAAACGTTTTCAATGCCACGTTATTTGTTCAGTATTTATTGCACATAAAGTAAGTTATATATTACTGTTTTCAGTGGTATTGAAGTTGGAAACCCCCTTCACTTTCTGTGTTAGGGTCTTCTGAATCAACACTGGATTCATTGTTCACATCTTCCCACGCATCGAAAACGTTTGCTGTTTTTGGATATTTTACACCGGTTATTGGTTATGAGTATTGTATATATAATAATAATATATGAACTTTGTATTTATTAACTTCTGTTAATTAATAATACTTTCAAGAAGTATATTAATCTGTATGTGAAGTTTTTAATTGTGAAAATTTGACAATATGAAATATTAGAAAATTAAATGTACTTTAATTATTCAGTGGAATTTTTTATCTATTTTCAGTACTTTCTTGTATCTAAAGTTCCTGCTGGTATGGGCCTTGGTACTATTGGCTGATTTTCTGTTGGAATTTCGGTTTGAGTACCTTTGGCCCTTTTGGTTATTGCTTCGCAGTGTCTACGATTCTTTCAAATACCAAGGGTTGGTAAGTAAGACTTTTTTTATAATTAATACAACAAAGTAAAAGAGTGTAATAAAAAGGAATTTTTTTCCTCACCCTCCATTATGTTAACCATTATATTAATATTTGCTGAAGTGCCATTGAAATAAAGATAGTTACCTAGTAATATTTTGGACATCCTTCAGTCCTGATGATGGACACCACATGACATGGCATGGATGTGACAAACTTTTGAAGTTTTAGTAATTTATGTCACTAATTTTAAAAACTAACAATATTATTTCAGACTAATAAAGTCATCATAAAAAATTAAATGCAAAAGTATTTCAGTTTACTTTATACAAATTGTTAATGCAAAGTTATTGAATTCATCTTTTTGTTTCAAATTATTTTTAGTTGCACAGATTAATATTTTATCCACATTTTAAAAATGTTATACTTTTAAAAGTTTACATTTATCATCGTTATTATAATGGTGATAAAGACTTGAGTAAGGTATTTATCACCATTATAATAAGTCTGTCTTTACTCAAGTGTAAGATGCCATCAAATCTAAGACACATCATAATATCTAAATACCCATCCATGGATTTTTTTTCTCAAAAAAATAAACAACTCGAAACAAATTTACGTCAACAGAACTGATTCTGTTGACATAAATTTATTTGTTCAGTATTTATTGCACATAAAGTAAGTTATATATTACTGTTTTCAGTGGTATTGAAGTTGGAAACCCCCTTCACTTTCTGTGTTAGGGTCTTCTGAATCAACACTGGATTCATTGTTCACATCTTCCCACATATAATCATCCTCATTATTGTTTAAAACATTGGAAATGCAATAGTAACATTTCTTGAAAGTGTGCTGCACAATTTTTCTGGTATTTTCATACATTTAAGTTAATGATACTGTAATAGACTAATGAGAGTAAGATAAGTTGATCTTAAATAATTGCTATAACAAATATTGTCTAATAAAATCATTAAAATGTTGCAGTGTAATTAGTGACAGAAATAAGACACTAGAAATAAGAAGTTAGTGCCTTGAATTTTATTTCTCTGTCACTAATTACATTGCAACATTTTAATACACTAGTACTAATTATGACATGTTAGAGTGAATCTTAGATTCACTCACTCTATTTTCAAAGATACTAAACCTTGAAAAAGTGCATCTTACATTAGAGTAAATGTGGTATGTTAAAAATAATGATATTTAAGCACCACGCTACTTGTGCAGTGTTTTATTTTACAAGAAAACATTTGGAACAAACTGTACAAGTTAATAAATTGCTTCATATACACAAACACATAGATACATATATTCATAGAAAAATTTTGAAATCGGTGTATTGTTCTTGATTTATGATATATCAATAACTTTATTAATATTTTTTAAAATAATTTTTCAGTTTTTTTAAAATATACTGAAAAAAATAGGTATGATAAATACTCATGCATTAAAAATGTGTTTAATTTAAAAAAATAAAGTTGATATTCTGTTTATTCTGTATCTTCAAATCTTTACATACATTATATATATAAACATCAACTCATGATCCCAATTTATAGTTAAAGCCAAATGACTGATGAATTATTTAGCTATATAACCATATTACAGCTTTTTAATTTGGCAGTTGTTTTGACGTTTAATATACTATAAAATTTCAAAACTGAAAGTCTAGAATTGCAAAATACCATTAACAAACATTGAAAATCTGAAAAAATAAAATTATATATATATATATAGTAATAAATGAACTTTTATAAAAGTTCATTTATTATAAAAAAGTTGAAATTTAATTGTATACCAAAACATGGTTTAATTATTAAATTTATTTTAAATTATGTTTAATTTAATTTTAAATTTAAACTATTAAATTGCATCACAATTAATAAACTAACAAATGAATAAAAATTATTATGAGAACTCTTTTCAGCTTTCATTGATTATGAAATTTATTTAAGTTTTGATATATGTTTATTTACCTAAGTTTTGAAAGATTGGCATAATAATTACTTTTAGAAATAAAGATCGTATATTTTATACATTGTATGCTCTGTTTCTGTCATTCACAGAAAAATTTATCTTTTGTTTTTCATAACTGTTGTTTGTTTTATGTAAGACAGAACTCATAAGCAAAAAACAATTTATGAAATTCTAAATAAAATTTTTTTATTTAAATATGATTTACAAAAAATCTAATTTGATTTAATGTGATTATACATAAATAAACTAATAAAACCACATTAAATTAAATGAGTTTAATAACCCAAAAAATATTTAAGAGCTATTTCTCGTGTAGAAAATGCTTAGTTTTTTTACTTGTCCCCTAAAATTGAAATTTGTTCATTCTTTTCATGATGAAGCGAAGTCATTTGAATTGATACCGTCTTATATTTGCATTTGTAATTTAAATGCAGATGCTTGTATTTAATTCTAAAATTTTATTTTTGGCAGCTAAATTATTCTGTTTTTTTTGAGGTGCAATTACTATTTTGTGTGTGCTTAATTTTTTATACTGTATTGGAATTTTATCATTGCAAATCATTAATTGAAGCAATAATAGAACTTCAGATATTTTTAAAAACATCGGAGTTATTTTTCTATGTTTATAAGGTAACAATAGCTATTGCTTTTACAATGATTTGTTAAAAATTTATTATTTCTTCTTATCTCTAATAATTTTTGCTGTTTTTCCTGCTTGTATCTTGAAAATAATTTAATAAGCTTGAAAATATAATAAATCTTAACGATGTATTGTTTTCAATATTCTAATATAATGCAAATTGATTTTACTTAACTGGATGAATGATAAAATATATTTAAGAAGTTATCAAATGCAGTAAACATAGCTATTAATGTAATTTTCCTTACTTATATATGTTTATATACTTATTTATGTAAATTATGTATTATGTTATAGTGAATTTCAAAAGAAGTAGGAAACTCATAAAATTTTTTATAAATTCTTAATTTTTTCATTTTATAAAGCAATTTACAAAATGAAAAATTAAATTATAACTGCATATTTAATTTTTGCACTTGTAACAAAAATTATAATAATTTTAAAAGATATCTTATTGAATCTTTCAGGCATTTTCTGTATTTTTTGTGTTCATTGCATTCACTTCAGACATGATTTGTTTTCTCTTCATCCCGGTTCATTGGCTATTTTTTGCTGCAAGTACATATGTCTGGGTACAATATGTTTGGCACACAGGTAAGATGATACTCTTGTTTTACATAATGATTAAAATTTTTCAAAATTTTTCTTAGGTAGATATAATTTATAAATAAAATAACTATAAAAGTAGTGTTAAAACATTTTCTGTCTTGAATTTAAAAAATTAAATTATAACATAAAATTAAAGCTAAAATTGATATAAATAATGCTTAAAATTCATTATGAAGCTCAATTTAAATTTTATCAAGCTGCATAACCTTTTTTTTTTTTTTTTTTTAATTAAAGATATCAAACTGTCTTACCCAAACTAATTTTAATTAAAGATAATTAACCAAAAGCTTTCTGCAAAAAAAGATTTTCATAGAATTTATAAATCTTAACCTTTCTCATTGATCAGTTGATATCATTTTTTAAAGTCAAATATAATGTATTATAAAAAATTTTTTTTGTAATTATTGTGCAAGTAGGGCCAGCAAACCAAATGCACCTTGACCTAAAAAACATTTATCTCTGGCAGGGAATCAAACCCTAATTTTCTATAATCGTTGTTTATAATAGAAACGATTAAATCTACATTCAAAATTTTTATAACATGATTGATACTTTTTTTCATTACAAAATAAATCTCTTGTGTTAGAAATTTTTTGGCAAAAATATCTGGTCATATACAAGCCATAAATACATATTAGTTGTTTTGATAAATAGTAATTTAATGTATAACTTTTATCATCATTCACATACATTTTGAAATCTTTAACAAAATAATTTTGTTTAAATAATAATAATAACAATTGTAAATGTTTTTGCAACGAAGAAAATCATTAAAACAAAATTGTGTTTATAGTATTTTAAGGCAAAATTTAAAAATATATATTGTATTTATTTAATAATTTTAATTAAAGCTACTGTATTATGGTAATATGCTCTTCTTATTTGCATCTGCATATTAGATTTCTATGTTTAAATATAATATAAATATAAATACAAATTTTTTATTGACATAGAATATAAGCTAAAGATGACACTCTTAATGCTTTCTTAGGTGCCCTAAAAAGAAAGAAAATAATATATCAATTCAAATTAATAGATTAGAATTACAAAAACAATTATACAAAAAAGTCTTCTTAAAATCTGTTTAAGAGTTACTTTTTGGCATTACATTTTATCTTTTCTATTTTAGACAGAATTGAATTTAAAATATTTCTGGGGAACAGATAACTGAATATTATCTAGTAATCAGTGTACATTTAGGGGACTGGAAATCTATTCATTGATATGAAATGTAACCAAACACTTACACTTGATGTACAGTTAGGTTGATAATGAATACAGTCAAACCTGTTTTTATGCGGGGGATAGGGACCGCATTAAAAAAAACGCATTAAAAAAAATCTCACGAAACTTCACGAATGGCTGTAAATAATAGTTTTCGCAACACAATTAAAAAAATAATTTTTTTATGCGGTCAACAGGGACCGCATAAACAAAAGTCTCACATAGAAAATAACTCAAAACCGTACGAAATAGAATTTATTGACAACAGATGTCAGCACTTGACTGCATCGTCTGGTCTATCGTCTGTTTTACATATTTTTGTCCAGGTGGTGATTTGTTGACTTAAAAAGTAAATTATTTCATTTTTCGCATATTCATGCAATAATATTACTATAATAAGTGCATTTATGCTATAATAAGTTTATTTAGCTATAATAAGTCAACGTAAGACATGACGAATCGCACGAGACTAGTCGCCAACTATACCGCACAAATTAAAAATTCGCATTAAAAAAATCGCACAAATAAAAATCGCACATAAAAAGAGCGCATAAAAACAGGTTTGACTGTATTTGGCAGTTGTTTAGCTTTGACTATAAATTGGGTTTGTGAATTATATATATATATATATATAAACAATTAGTCTTTTACTATCTGATAAATCTTAACACAATGTATTGCATTTTGCAGCATACTAAGTTAATTTTTTTAAAGCTGGATAATAGCATCAGAAGTAATTGATTTTCTTGAATTTAAATGAATCAAAACTCAAAAATGATCGTAAGATTACAGTCTGTTTCAAAATTATAAACCCACCTACTTTTTTCAATAACAAAAACATTAACAATTGTAATGTATTTATTATATTAATATATTGTTTACATTGTCAATTTAAACATTTTCTGAAATTTTTTGAGTGATCTGACAATTACAAAAAAATTATCACAGATTTTCAATTTTTCATTGTTTCAAAAATATAAACACATGTGCACAAAATCACGATATGTGATGTTCCAATATTTTGTAGTTCCATCATTTGATTTAATTAGTTCAAATACTCTATCAGGCATACATTTTACTAGTTTTTGAAGTTGTTTTTGTTTAATATTTTCCCAACAATCCTTGATAGCTAATTTCAGTTCATTTACAGTATTGTATTATCTGTTTTGGCCATAAACAAGATGACTCATAATGCCCCAAACATTCTCTATCAGGTTCACATCAGGGCTCTGTGATGGCCAATCAATTACATTCATTTTTTTTTTCAGCAAACCAATTTTTTGTTGACATTGATGTATGAATGGCAGCTTTATCCTGCATTATTGGGGGAAAAAACTGGCAGGAATTGCCAGTTTTTTCCCCAATAAGTGATCCAAAAGTTATTAAATTTTGATACAACAGTTCTTGATATTTTTCTGAATTCATTCTACCTTCTATAAATACAATATCTGTTTTACCTCCCCCTCCAAATCCTACCCACACCATCACAGATCCTCCACCTTGCTGTCTGCTCATTCTGACTTCTTCATTCTTCCTCAAATCCTGCCAGTAGTGACTATAACCATCAGGTCCATCCAAATTCCACTTTTTTTCATCTGAAAAGACTATTTGTTTCCACTCCTCTTTCCATGTCATCTTGTCTTTGGCCCACTTTAATCTAGCAGTTTTGTGCAATTGTATTAATTTCAGTTTGGCAGCCATTTTTGTATATTTGGCATTTTTATGATTACGCATACATCTCCATACAGTTGCTGGTGAAATGCAATTGGCAATGTTGATGCTGCTTCTCTGACAGAGAACGTGTTGACTGTCAGTAGATGAAAAACCTTTCTTTCATTTCTAGGTGTAAGGAGTTTAGGCCTTCCACATTACTTATTTCACCCTGAGTTAATATGTTTCTCATAGTATGTGTAAATTGATTTATGGCTGCCGAAATTTGTCTTAGAGATTGTCCCGATCCTTTGTTGGTAGACTTCGTGTATTTCCAACTCTGTTAGTGTTTTTCCACGAGGCATTGTTTTAAATCACAAAAAACCATTTAAAATTGGTGCCACGTTTTTAATAATGAGCGATATTTCCCTCTGGTGACAACTAATTAAACCAATAATTATAAAAAAAATTATTATACTAATTTTATGCACCTGTGTTTATACTTTTGAAACACTCAAAAATTGAAAATCTGTGATAATTTTTTTTTGTAATTGTCAGATTGCTCTAAAAATTTCAGAAAATGTTTAAATTGATGTTGTAAACAATATACTAATATAATAAATACGTTACTATAGTTAATGTTTTTGTTATTGAAAAATGTTGGGTGTGTTTATAATTTTGAAAAGGACTGTATATCTTGAATATGGTGTTGACAAAATTTTTAATGTTTAATACAAATGTTTAGAAAAAAAAAGATTGACATAGAAGAGAATTGAATTTGTAACTTCTGTGAACAGAGATATGTTATCAAGTTCAGTTCTTAGTCTTTAATTTATAATTTTAAAAACAATAAAAAAAAACATGATTTTTTATTATCAAAGTATTTAAGATAGGATGACTACACTTTTCTCAAAACAAACTGTATAGTGAATTCATTAATTTCAAATCCAAAAACACTCAGGAAAAAATCTGATGATATTTGACAAATGATTTTATTTTGATATGTAATTCAATAATAATTATAAAGTGAATGTAAATTTTATTATAAAATGTCAAACTTTATTATCAAATATAATTATTTCTTATAAAACAGACATTTAGTAATGTTAAATGATATTTTAATAAACCTTTGTATTAAATTATTAAATTTATTTTCTTTTGAAGATGTTTGTTGTTCTGATAATACTGCTTAAAATGTCTTGAAATGAATAAAATCATAAATTACATGAATTGAATGAACTGAGAGTAAATTATTTCATAATTTTATTTTCTAGAGAGAGGAGTTTGTCTTCCAACAATTTCTCTGTGGTTGCTATTTGTGTATATAGAAGCATCAGTGCGGCTCAAAGAACTTAAAAATCTACCATTTCATTTAGATTTATGTAGGCCATTTGCAGCTCATTGGTAAGTGCTTTTAAATTTATCATTTTTATTAAAATTTTATTACGTTTTATTTTTAGATTTATTGATGAATATAGTACTTACATTTTAAGAAAGTTTATAAGCTGACTTTTTATTTTATTAAAAAAAAAGTTAGGATTTATAACCATCTTCAACTAACAATGAACATCACTTAAGTATCCTCTTCCAGTTCTGATGAATTTCTTTTATACTGTATTTACTCACGTATAAGATGAGATTTTTATTCATTTATCACAGCTTCAAAATCCTAGGTTGTCCTATACGTGCAAGTGAAAGATTCTTTGCATATTTGCAAATAATTTTTGTGAACCATATTCACATTTTTTACTGGATGCTAACCCTCTTGTATTTAAAAACAAGTATTTTATCTGGGTCGTTTGAATCTTTCTTGTATATTGTCAGGAATAAAGATAAATAGCAATAGGAAAAGCAAAGCTTTTGAATTGAATTCCAGATTGAAATTCCAAAATCACACAGGAGCATAATATAAGTTTTAATCCATTCCCATGTGAAAACAGATGATTATTTGAAAATTAGAATTTGGAGAAACTCATAAGTGTAATCGACAGAGAGTGGATTAAACTGTTAAGAATTGGCAGAAAAAGGTTTCCGATGGTCCAGCTTTATGTGAATAAATTATGTTGTTGATTTTACAAGATTTTTCCTTAAACTTTAAAATGCTAGTAATTTTTGCAGGGCAATGTGTACATTTATGTTCATTTGATGTTTTACTTGTGATTAAATGAAATAAAATTAGAATTGTATTAATAAAACTAATTTTCTTTGTTTTGATCTTTAAAGTCACACCTTGTCCTATATGCGAGGTCATCTTATATTCGAGTAAATACAGTATATACTATAAAATATACAATAGGTAGTCCTTTTTTACTATACTTCCTCAGTTTTAAGTTAGATTTTCTTAAACCCATTTTTACTTGTCCAAAACATTGAGGTGTCTAATATTTACAGACCAAAAGAACAGTTTGAAGTCATCATGAATAGACCATATGATGTATTATTTTTTAGTAATAGATGTTTTTGGCTGTATTGCTCAATTATCATATTAGTTCAAATCAGCTTTGCTGGTAATGGGCATTTAATTTAAATTCCTTATTTTAGTGTTTTAAAATGATTTTAAGATGATAACATTGATGCAACATTAAAAAAAAGTTGTTATATATGCAGAAAAGTATAGAAATAGAACTGCTAAATATTATGTATTTTTAGACATTTGCATTGCCTTGCTAACTTATTAATTCACGAAACTTTTGTTAATTAATAAGTTAGCAAAATAATACAAAAAAAAACCTTAAATTGAAAATTTAATTTCAATTTTATGGTAATCTTAGAATTGAAATAATAAGATAATGAATGTTCTGTATTTTATATTTCATGTTTAATAGAGATATAACTATATTTCGCTTGAATATACGAACTAAAATATATTTATTTCATTTTAAATATGGGTATATCTTAATAGATTTCCTTTAATGTTTAAATAAAAATTCATATATGTGGAGATATAATTATGATTAATCTCTGTTGTTCTAGACAAGACACTCACAGTACTTTTTATATTGGCAATATTATTTTCAACTTTTCATATTTTGTGAATATTGGAAATTTATCTATTAAAAAGTTGTACAGAATTCCCATATTTTTCATAATACTGTTGTACAGGGTGTTTATAATTAAAGTTCCACTTTGAAATGGCCATAAAATGAAAACCACTGGACAGAATGTTATCAAACTTGGTAATAGTATACAGGACGTCATGGGATTTTATTTCCAGGGGAAAAAAGTTCAAAAACTCACCACCAGAGGGGAATGGTGCTGTATGCAATGTTGTTAAACGAAATAAGACATGATGACATCGGTTGAAAATGAAAATGAGCAATTTGGTGGAATTGAAAAATATGATATACTAACATGTCCATAACATTCCTTCTGATATGCTAAGAGCTACTGTTGAGAACACAATAATTCAATTTAACTTGCTTTCAGAAAATAGTGGATGCCACATTGAACGTGCTTTGTAACACGTTTTAGAAACAATTAAAAACATTTTCAACTGATGTCTTCATGTCTTATTTTGTTTAACAATATTGCATACAGCGCCATTCCCCTGCTGGTGGTGAGTTTTTGAACTTTTTTCCACAGAAAATAAAATCCCATGACGTCCTGTATACTATTACCAAGTTTGATAACATTCTGTCCAGTAGTTTTCATTTTATGGCCATTTCAAAGTGGAACTTTAATTATAAACACCCTGTATATTGTGGATCATTTATTAAAAATATATTTCTGTTCAAAAAATGAAAAGAATTTTCAATATACAACTTAGTATACATTAAAGCAATTATGTGTAGTTCTTATATTATGCTATTTTTTAAATTAATTTGGTACTTGGAATGTTATACCTATAAAAATAATAGGCCAAGAGTATATTTGTAATTACTGGTAGCTATTAAAATAAGCTATGATGAGAATGTCCCCTTTTATATTTGCATGTTTAAATTGAAAAACAAATTAAAGATATAGGAATTTATTAAACAAGTTCTGTTTAGAATAAAAAATAAACTGCATATGCAGTTCAAAAAGTAATATCTGTTTAATAATATAAATAAACTTAAAGCAGTTATTATAAAAATAACTGCTGTTTAAAAATACAAACAGTTGACTATTGACCAATCATATTTACCTTTTCCACAAATTATTATTTATAAATATAAATATTTATTTGCAAAAAACTGTTTGTTCAATCAACAGTGTTGTGTAATAGAATTTCTTCATCAATTTGTTGAAATAAATGTTAGTCACATCCATATACAACAGTTGATGTTAACAATATCAGAAAGTGGCTAAATTATTTTCAAAATAGAAACACCACTATTTTGAATAAGCCTTGTAATGGTAGACTTCAATAAGTATGACAGATGAAATTTGTCAAAAAATTCATCGCATGATTCAAATACCTATTGTTTGAAGATCGTAGAAATATCAGAAGCATTGGGAATATCCATTGGACACTTTTTTTCAATTATCAATAGTTTAGGATATTGAAAAGTAGTGTCTTACCAGACTCTGAAGAAGATTGTCTGTTATTATTGAGTTTTGATGCAGCACCCAGCCTATAGTTCTGATCTAACACCTTCAAACTTTTCTTATTTGGTTACTTGAAGAAACATCTATGAAAACATGTCTTTCAATCAGGTAATGACCTTAAGAAAACTGAAAAATTGGTATAGAATGTAGAAATCTTCTTTTGATAGATTAGTTTTTATATCATGGAAAGAATGTCTAAAATGTGTAAATGATGATGGAGGGTACATAGAACAATTTTATTCTGTAAATATACTTTGTAAAGTTAATTAAAAGTTTTTTGGATTATTTAGATATTTTATTGTCATCAAACAAGCATTACTTTTTGAACTGCCTTTATATAATATTTTTATGTTGATTATAATTATTGATTATAATTTGATTAATTATTGATTATAATTTTTACAATATAAAATGAATTATTCTGACTAAATTTATTCTGTAGTTTTTATTATATCAAAGTTACTTATTATTATTTTATATTTTTTAGCATTGGCTATCCAGTTGTTACTCTTGGGTTTGGGTTTAAAAGTTATATTGGTTACAGAATGAGGCTTGTAAGTTCTGTTTTTTCAGTATTAATTTTTAATATAATATGCTTGCAAATAAATAGTACTGAAAATATGTTTTGTTCTTCATTATCAATGAGATCAAACTTTTATGAAATAAAATATTAATATGGTACAGTGGGTGATCGGTTAACAAATAGTTCAGACTGCAAATAAATCGGATGATGAACACTTTTGCGAAAGATTTTTATGTTCAGACAACAAACACCCCACAGAACAAACACAAGAAAAAGAGACGTAAAATAATGAATACCGATTGGTCTTATCCTGTCTCCAGGTGACAATTTGAAACCTTTCAGAGCTTGGGAGATGTCAACGTTGATGTTCAACCGATACTGATCGGATTGTATTCCTCCAAATTTTGGAATCTGTTGTAATTCCAGCCTTTTGTTTACCATTCTGACAAAGAATTTTTTTATAGCCTTTGCGAGACTGTTGGGCAGGTACTCATTAAGTTTTGCATAGGTTTTTATTTTTGAAGGTGAGAGTTTAACCTGTCCGGTGTTATTTCTGACATATCTCAAGTTGTGATCTACTGACCTTGACCAGTTGACCCGGGATATCTTGTTTCAGTATCGGAACATTTTTGAAACTAGATGTTGCTAGTCGTTATAATTTTTATATTAAAACTAACTTCTGAAATATAATTTTTTTTTTGTTTTTACATTTATTAATACAGTCTAACTTGGTTATAACGTCATCGGATGTAACGACAACTCTAATATAAGGTCAAATTTTTATCGGTTCCATGATGTTACTATACTAGATAATGTTAAAAAACCTGCTTGTAACAACATAAAACCCTGTTTTAACATCATATTTGAAGCACTCCCAAATTTACAAAATTAGATTACAAATTTTATTTCACAAAGAAAATACTATGTGTTTAGTCCTAGGGTCAGAGTCCACTTCCTAGAATGACTGTGGGTGGTACTCTCACCACCTGACTTCGGTGGGGTGAGGTTGCTACACTTTTAACGACGTGACGATCGGTTATTATGTACTCATTTTTAAATTACTTTATGCTAAATTGTTAAATATCCTATTATTTTTAATATAACATATTATGTTAAATAGTTTATAAAGAAATAATTGAATTATTTTTAATTGGCATACATTAATTTAACTTTTTGTTGCCTTTTGATTCGACATTATTCTCAAAACTGGAAGTTCCACCATTATTGAAACTTATGACAAATAGAAATTTCTTATAAAAGGTAATTTTTGAAATTTTTAATTACATCGATGTAAACTTAGACATAATAATGTAAATAAAGTTGATTTAAACATGTAGTTTACATTTTTATACATATGATAATAAGTTTATTATGATGATAATAGACTTCGCAGATAACGACACTTGGTTATAACGTCAAAAAATTGCCGGTTCCATGGATGATGTTATAAATGAGTTAGACTGTATATTTATTTTGTTTGTGAAAAATAAAAAAAATTTCAGACCATACAATAGCCACGATTATTTTTTAAAAAATGTGTAATTTTCGTTAGGCTTAACATCAACAAAAATTCAATATGGCACCACATGCAATGGAGAAATATTTCAACATCAGATAAGTAACTATCCCATCAGATATTCGTTAATATTTTAACACCAAGTTTCAAATTTCATGTAATTTTTTGTGTGCTAGTTGGTTTCTGTTTTCTGGATTTTTGTAAGTTCTTTTTCTGAACTTTTTATTTAAAAGAGAAACTGATAATGTTATGGAGTCTAAAAAGAGTGGAATTTCAAGAACTGTGCTCACCATAGGAACCAAGCAAGAGATAATAACCAAGTGGACAGAAGATGTCTGATAGTGCTAGGCAATGTGGCTTGAACAGGTCTACAGTTGGCACAATCTTAGCTAAGAAAGATATAATCAAGAAGACTCAAGCAGCTAAGGGAATAATGAAAATCACATCTGAGAAATATTGAAGAGCTCATGATGGAACCTGAAACTAATCTGACAACAGAAGAACTCCAAGAAACTCAGTGAGATGTGTTTTCTTCTGAAAAAGAGGAAGATGAAAGAGGACTGATGCCAACATCTTTTGAAGAAGTGAGAGGATGCCAGAACAACAGTCATCCAAATGGCATCCAAACCAGATTGAGGTTAATAGGCTTGGGGATCTCTACGACAACCATGCTATTAATTACTTCCGAAAAATCCTGAAGACAGAAAAGCAATTGACATTGGACAGATTCTTTGACCCTCACAGATGGGAAAAAATGTGACTGATAAAAACGCACGACTGTGTATATATGTATTTTTATTATTACATGTAAATAAATGTAGTAAGAAAGTATATAATTTTTTTATTTATTTTTTGGGGTCTCCAGAATGAATTAATTAAATTCCCATAAAAATCTATGGTAAATCGATAATCAGTTAACAATCAATTCAGATAGCGAAAATTGTCTTGGAACGGATTATGTTCGTTAACCAATCACCCACTGTACTTTTTAAAATTTTATAAGATTTGTTTGTGCTAAAAATATGATGATAATGGAAAAAAGATTCATTTATAATACGTGGTACGATCCAAAAGTTCAGGGACTGCAGTAATCTATGACAACAAAAGCATGTATTTGAAGTTACGGCATATGAAATGGAATCTACCAAACCATTTCTACATGTTCAGGTTAATTTCACCCATGTCATGTGATTAAACCGCGAGCGCTGCTGTTTTTTTCCAGAGATAGTTAACTTTGTTCTGCGACGTAATAAAAGTGGAGTTTCAAGAACAACCTCCAACATTTTGACTTCGCCATGGTAGAATCGCCGTACACCTTTCTTAGCAATTTTAAAGCCTCCGTAGGTGTTTTACCTAAACGCCGACAAAATTTAATGTTGGAGGTTGTTCTTGAAACTCCACTTTTATTACGTTGCAGAACAAAGGTAACTATCTCCGGAAAAAAATAGCAGCGCTCGCAGTTTAATCACATGACATGGGTGAAATTGACCTGAACACGTAGAGGTGGTTTGGTAGAATCCATTTCATACGCTGTAACTTCAAATACATGCTTTTGTTGTCATAGATTACTGCAGTCCTCGAACTTTTTGGATCGTACCACGTATTTACAACAGATTACATATTGTATATTTATATATATATAAATCAAATTACAAATCTCAATTGAAGTGATTTAAACTATGATATAAGGAGTTTTATAAATCTGGCTCATATAACAGTATATTGACATCTATCGTTTAAAAATCTTACCCTATAAAATTATTTTTGTATTCTGAGAAAGGACGGATCAACATGCAAAATGTTGGAACTAGAGTTTTATAATTTAATATTCAGTCATTGTAGCACAAGATGAAACAACTACTACAATATAGTAATATTAATATATCACTTAAATACAAATCATTATTAATAAGAGAATAGATTTTCTTTTGTCTATGAAATTCATATTCCACATATATTAATGATTTTTTTAGAATATGTTGAAAGTTAAGTTTTTCTATCAAGATCCTGTGACAATAGTCTTTAAAAAACATTGCAGCTTTAATAATAATCAAGTTATTTCATAATTATAGTTCATAATCTGTAACTTCAAAACTACTTGAAATTGTATCTTTAGCAGTCAAAATAGTAATAAATATGTATTTAATAACATACCAATATAACAGAATACTCACTATAATGTAAATTTTGTTATTGCATATGTTTTTCTTCATTTAGTACTGTTTATTTAATGTCTTATTACAATATATTGTTTTTGAAACTTACTAACAGTAGGTTTTAGCTTTTTTTATAACTGTTATTAATATTATATTTATTTCAAAATATTCTTAGTATTAAGAAGTTATATATTTTGGATAAATTTTAGTTTATCATTATTTAGAAATAATTAAAAGTTTTCAAATATAAATTGTTTCTATGTGATACAAATATAAATTAAATTGTTGTATTAACTTCTGATCTGGAGTTCTGTGATAATTAGATATCTTCTTCATGGATCTATCATACAAGGAAAACTATATTTTTTTAAAGGAGTGTCATCTTTATTGTTTTTAACAGTTTTACATGGAGCTGATGACGGGTGCATTTCAAAATGCATTTTTATTGAAAGTAATAAAAATGACTTGTCTTTAAAAAGGTAGTTTCCCTTGTAGATAGATGCATGAAAGAAGATAATATCTAATTATAACAGAACTATATAAATTAAATTGTTCATGAATAAGAATATGCTATTTATAGGCTCTTCTTTATACTGAGTAGCAGATAGTGAATCTGCTGACTCCACCACTGGATTACTGAGCAAGGGGAAATGAAATTTGCAAAAATTTCATTTTTACTCTACAAATATTTCAGTTAACAAATAGGAATATTAATATTACATTGAGTGTATGATAAATAAAAACTATTCATATTCAGTTTTTAGACAAAAGTTCCTGTCTATGAAATGAATTAGTTTCTTTTTGGAAATTGTAGTAAAATCAAATATAAAATACCTTAAACCCACAATGCTTAGAAGACAACATTGTATCAATTTTAAACAGAATTGGGAAATTTTTTCAAAAATTAGCATGAACAATAGGCATAATGGATTCATTAGGTCTATTTACACACAGCAGTGACGTGACCGTGCAGTGCAGTGATTTTTTGCCAGTGGGAAATCGTTGACCTAGTTTTAAGCCACTCCAGACTTGTCCATCACAGTGCTGTGCAGTGGCAGTGTCATGACCGTACCGTGAAACTACATTTGACGGGAATGATATTTTCACTGACGGTAAATTTTGTTTTCCAGTGGATGATGAACATTTAGTTGAAATCGTGCATCAATAACCTGTTCTATTTGATTTATCTCATTTGAAATTCATGGACATTGGGTACAAAATGAATATTTCTCTGGTTTGTTTAATAAAAATGAAATGCGTGTTGAGACATTTGAAAATATTCAAGAAATATAGAATCGTCTTCTCAATTTTTTTATAAAGAGTATGAAACTTCCATTCTGTTGATATTTTTTGTCCATGCTTGATGTACGGACTTGCGGCACTTTCTTGACTGCATTTCTTTTTCTTCTTCATCCAAACATATAGCTATTATAGCCAATTCATTCTCAGAAAAGTCCATGGCCACTCACTGACAACATATTCACGTCACTGTTGTGTGTAAATGGATCCTTATTTATACACAGTAAATAAACAAAAACAGATATGATATACAAACAACAAATACTGAATTATTCTAAAAATATTATTTATATTTAGATATGGATTCAGAGTAGGGGCACTTTGGCATATGTTCCTATAAATCAATTATTTAATATACTCACAAATGCTTTATATAACCTAACCTCATACATCTTTTACTTGTATTAAAGCCAAACAATTGCCAGGTTATTTATATTTTATCTTTTATTTGTTAAATTAGTTAACCAATTGACCACTTGCCAATTTTAAAATCTTGTTCAATAATATACCATAAAATAAATTCCAATATCAGCTACAACATGAATTTAATGTATTTGTATTAAAATCCAAAAATAGTATAGATTATGAAGATACTAAATACCCAAATTTTGCTTACCTAGATTTAGAAGTATTATATATTTTTTGAGATACTGCCCCACATTTTACTGAGGAATTCTATCAGAGTTAAAGTTAACAGTTTAAAGATGTAATGCATCAGTTATATATATGTGGAAAATAAAATTGGAATAAGATCTTTAGAAATTTTAAAGACTATAATTTATGGCTCATATATTGGCAACAAGTAAAAATAATTTGGTCAAATTTCATAATAATCACGAACCAAAAGTTATAAATAGCTGTACTCAAATAAAAAATTTATTACATAATAAAAACAATTAAGATACTGAAGTAACTAAAAATATCAAAACAGTTTCATAGCATTTGTATAAAGATTATTTTTTAAAGAATATGTGTTATGGTTATTTGTAAAATATGTGTATAATCTATAATTTTTTTTAAAACAAGACTTTGGAAAATACTCTAGCAATTTAATCTTTTCAAATGCATTAATCTTTTCATTTAGAGGTGACTGAAATTTTCAAAGATCAATCTAAACCTTTAACATGTCCACTATACTAATGATTCTGAATATTTCCAGTTTTAGTCATTTTTGTTTTTTCCTTTCATGTAACTGAATATTTTACAAAATTCACAGAATGTGCTTAACATGTTAACCACCACCATTGAAAAAATTTTCATGTTCTCTCAGTCATTTTCCTTTTTCTGTAGATTTAGGTTCTTTTCATATTAAAAAATCCAAATTTGCTCTTTTAATTGAATTTTTTTTTAATGTTTATACTAGTTTTGAAAGTTTTGTTTGAGGTATTATATCTATATTCAAGGCTTAGATGGACAAAGATTCCATTACAGCTGTTTCTGCTTGTACCACAACCAGACAATGATTACTTCTAGTGGTCTGTCAAGGATGTCCTGAGCCTGCTGGTCTTGTATGTGTGTTTCATGTATCCGCTGCCACTACCACCACTACCTTACAGTCAGGTCGAATGGCCCAAATGGCAGTCAATTCAGCAAAATGACTATTCTGCTTCCCTCAGCTGAAGGATGCGGTCTTTCTCAAACTTTTTCAGCTGTGTGTAATGTCATTGATTGCATTGTATAGACATGTCTTGCATTCAAGCACTTCTAAACAACAAGTACACTGAAAATTCTTAACACAGTCTGTATAAGCCATTCTACAAGATACTGGGAAAGCAATTTTAAGACACTCTTGTGTCATTACCTGGCATGTAATTAGACCACAACTGTAATCATTTAAATACTTGTCTGAGACAGCCATTTTCCAAGTTTAACATACAGCTACTGGTATGTCTTTGCAGTAATTTAACAATTCTATTTAGCTGTGCAACTTTTTGCCATTCAGTGTACATTTTTCATTGTTTTATCTTTTATAACCAGAGGAATTTAAGAAAAATGAAAATGCTGTTTTGATTAAAACATTTATTGAGGGAGTTTACAGAGATGAAAAGTCATCTCATCTCATTATAAATATAGTCAGCTATTTATTTTTTCACAATTTTCAGCAGATATTTCACTAGATGGAAAATTTACACCATGTGTTTTGGTTGTAAAAATATTCAACATCATACCATATAAATGCATACTTGCTTTAAAAATGTAGAGATTATTAACACACATTTACATCATATCATTAATAAATTTCTCACATTATATCATGAGAGCTTGAAAACAATATTAAAACTGTACATTAGTAATACAGTAGAGAGTCGAAAATCGGCATCAATTGGGGACTGGGGTTCAGATTAGGGATTTGTTCCGATTACGGTCTATGTACGAAAAAATATATTAACCTGTCCGATGTTCAAATTTTTCTTCGTTGCGTGTCGCTTCCTGTTGAATTTTTCTCCGTTGCGTGTTGCTTTGCGTTGAATTTTTGTCGATTTTAAGCCTAACAAAAATTTTTATAATAATAATCGAGGCTATCGTATCGTTAAAAATTATTTCTGCATTTTGTACAAACAAAATAAATATATTAAAGAATATAAAAACATGAAAATTATACTTTAGAAGTAAATTTAGTATCAAAAACGTTCGATTCAGCACGACACAGTCCGACTGAAAATCGTGCCAATTATCGGGCGATTTCGATTACCAGAGTGCCGATTTTCGACTCTCTACTGTACATACATCTATATAAAACAGATATAAATGAATGGCAATTATATTCCAAATAATCACTAAAATTTTATGTTTTTTTTTTTAAATCTTCTTTTTAATCCATTTTCAAGTATTTTAATATGGGCACCTACGTTCATATTAAGTATAACAATACCATTTACTATAAATGAATCAACAAAAACTACCGGCACGGTTTCAAAATACGTCTACTTACTATAAAATTATCATATCTACATGGTTGATAATTAAACTATTTATGTTAATAAGCAAACATTTAGAACATCTGCTTGGTTAATAGAAACATTTTCAACTGATATATCAGATTTAGGTTAGATAAATACTAAGTAAAACTCACAAGATTCAATAATCTGTATGTGTTTTTTTTTTTTTTTTTTTTAGCTTGAAAATCCATTCACAATTAAATCCATAAGTGTAGTTTTTTCCTTTCACTCTCTCAGATTTATAGTTATAGCACTTGGAATAAAACAAAATAAAATACAGCAAAAAAATGTCTGTGTTTTGATCAAAGTAAATATTCAAATCTTATTTGAATTCTATTAAAGCAATAAATACTTATTGCATTCTAGTTTTTATATCATGGGCTTACTGCAGAAATACAAAAATATTAAAATTGAGAAAAATGCAAGATGTAACTTTCTGAGGAATAGTTAATACAGGAGAAACTTAATTTGCAATAAAAACTACGAACCTCATTGACTTTTCCATTATAATTACAGATTTATCACACACCTTTTCGATTTTTTTATTCAATCAATGCAAAATTTTCCAGAGTGCATTTAGGCTCTCCTCAGCTGGATAACTTGTATATACATTTGACATTATTAAGTTGGCCGAGGAAGACTTTTAAACAGGCTGAAATGCATTCCGGAAAGTTTTACGTTGATTGAATAAAAAATTGAAAAGGTGTGTGATGAATCTGTAATTATAATGGAAAAGCCGATGAGATTTGTAGTTATTTATTGCAAATTAATTGATTATACAGATTAGATGTGTCCTCTAGAACAGTGTTTCACAACCTTTTTCTACTTCCGGTACACCTGTGACTCAACACGGCACACAAAATGTTATTCCCCTCAAAAACGTATGATATGATACTATTAATAGAATTACATAATGCCACTAACCTATTGTTGTTGTTATTAAACAGACATCAACACCTGTGAGCAAATTTATTTTAAATATAATTTTTTAGAATACATAAAAATGCGTGGCTTGTAATAAAGAATAAACAAACATCATCATATTTCATCAGTACTGCGGCAGAGAATGAAATACAAGCATAATAAACACAACAATTGTGATAAAAATATATAAATAAAACTTTAAATTAACAGAATATGTAAAAGTTTACGTCGCACCTTTCACCATGTGATGGCACATCGGTTGTGGAACACCTCTCTAGAACCATAGTCATGGAAGTGCAAATATATATACTTACAGTTTTATTTAATTTGATTTTGTTATTTTATGTATGTACTCTTAATTTTTATTTTTTAATTATTACATCATGTATAATCTTTATTTTGTATAAATATACATATTTCAAAATAATTATTTTGTTTATTTGTTACAACATTGTGAATTTTTTCAAAAATTAAACTATGCACCCTCGATAGTTTTTAAAATTTTTATTGCATCCTTAGTAGCAAAAAAGGTTGCGGATCCTGGACTAGACTATTTTTTCTGGCTCTGTTACAAGGTAGTCTCTGTTCCTGTAATTATGCTGGGTTAGTCAATTAAAGGCGATGAAAGAGGGAACATGTAATGCATGTCTTAGCTAAACATGTCAGGAATAGAGAAATACAGTCGACTCTGCATAAGTCGACACCTGGATAACTCAACACTGTAGGTTAATTAGTCAGCTTTCTGTGGTCCCGGCCGACTTACATAGGCAATAATGTTATTAATGTTAAAAAACTCTGTTTACTTGACATCATTTAACTCATCACCACTGGATAAATCAACACACTTTTTCTGTTTCACACTTTTTAGACGTCTGATAAGTCGACTCCCCTCCTGAAAAAATGAGTTCACATTGTACAATAAGCTGTGTGGTGTGAACTCATTTTTCAGGGGGGGAGTCGACTTATCAGAATTCTAAAAAATGTGAAACAGCAAAAGTGTTTTGATTTATCCAGTGGTGACAAGTTAAATGGTGTTAAGTAAACCGAGTTTTTTAAGGTTAATAACATTAATGCCTATGTAAGTCGGCCGGGACCACAAAAAATTCACTATGTAACCGACGAGTGACGAGTTATCCGGGTGTCGACTTATGCGGAGTTGACTGTATATTCAAACAAATCTGTACTCACTGCAATGATGACAACAATTACCATTTACTGAAGGTTGTGTTAATCTGACATTGTGAAACAGAGTCTAGCAAAAATGTCTGTGGAAGAATGACATGCAAGTATCAAATTTTGTGTTATTGGGGAAAAAACCCTCTGAGACCTTCAATATGCTTCAGAATGCCTATGTTGAATTTTCCATGGATGCTCATGGTGGACCTCATGCAATTTCTACCTCTTTCCCCGGTTGAAAGATGCCGTCAAGGGACACACTTCAAGAATGCAGATGAGGTTATACAGAGTGCAACATCTGCATTGCAGGTGCTGTCATGAGAAGGCTTCCAAGAATTTTTCAGCAGCTATACTAGTATTGGCAAAAGTGTGTGGTTGCCGAAGGCCAATACTTTGAAGGACAACTTGTTGCTTGATTTTCAATTGTACACATACTTTTGAGTAATAATGGGGACTTTCGGCAACTTTTTGAAGCTATCTTGTATATATAAGAGGGAAAGTATGGTGATTGATTAAAACATGACCCCAGATTTTTGGTCTCAGAACCTTGAAATGTTCAGAAATTCAAAAAAATTTAGGAATGTTTTCTCTGTGGGTGGGTTGCACAATTTTGTTCACCTTGTTTGAAGTTTAATAACTCCTGTGCTTTTCGTTGAACATATCTGAAATTTTGCACGAAGGTTTGGGTATTGGGTGGATTGATGCTATTAAATTTTGGTGGTTAAAGATAAAGGAGTGTCATATCTTGAGTAGGGTTGAATTTAATGATGATTTTACTCGTTATTAGCATTTACAATTTTTTATAAAACCCATCTCTACCTTCAAAATTAAGATTTTTGCCATTTTATAATAATTAAAAATATAAAAAGTTTTTAATAATAAATAATCATAACAGATGGCACCACCACATGTTGCTGGGCAAGTTAAACATCTTGTTGATGGATTTTTTTTAGTGCATTCTGCATGAAATAATATAATTTTTTTGTGATTAGGTCACTACTTGAGAGTTTTAGCAGATGATGAAAAACAGTTTGTAGTATTTAACTTTCATTTCTAGTTTTTTAATGCACTTTGCAACTTAAATGTTAAAATTCATACATGAAAAAAATATAATTAAACTTTAAACAAAGAACACCATAATTTTTTATTTTTGTTTCAATATCTTTGTCATCACCTTCAATCATCGGTCCAGGAATTACATTGCTGACAGTTATGGATGTTAGTAAGGAACTATTATCTGTGAAATTCTACTGAAATGTTTTCCTTTCTGCATAACTGTAGTAAGAGTTTTTTTCTTGTAAGTAATCAGTGATAGTTTCATTTACAGCTGTTTTAAAGAATCTCTTTAATATTTATTTTCACCTTTCTGACTTTTGCTAAAAATGTTAAAATCTATTTGTGACTTTCCCAAACTGGCGTTATTGTGTACATTTAAGAAGAAGTATCATACAAACGTTAACCAGCATATTGTTTATTCTTTCTAACATTTTTAGCCACAAATGACAAGTGAAAACATTAGAAAGAATAAACAATATGTTGGTTAAAGTTTATGTAATATCTTAAATGCTGATTTCTTCATATTCCTTGATAATTTCAATGTTTAATTATTCCTGATTTATATTTGTGGTGACAAAAATGTTTTATTTTTAACCAGTTCACCATATCATCTTTTGCTGTTTTGTTTTTATTTTTTATTGGTTAAGATTTTTTAAAATTTAAGATTTTTAAAATCTTTGAATGACAGTTTGCCATGAAACTTTAATTGTTCTTTAGATGTTTTGATATGGTTATTCTGAAAATACTCAGCCATTCTTGAATAGTGTAAATGGATATGTATTTCTTGGCTCTTTCAATAGCAGTGCGCATGCTATCAACTTCCATGAAGCTATGGCCACTTTCTAGAAACTTATGTTCAATAATATGTAAACTTGTTGCTTCACTGTTTGTATTTAGTTCAAAATATATTTTTGTTATGGTTTTGTCCACAAGTATCTGATTATAATTGCACACATTTCACTTCAGGTTTTAATTGCATTATACTGTATACTTAAATAATCAGGTTCCATTTCTTAGTTTTCTCTATTTTCATTCACTTCAGCCCAGCAATAGCAGAATGCATCACTTGAATCACAGAGTTCATAAATGGTCAAGTTATACAAGTAAATTTTGAGATTATAATACGTAGAACTCATGTAAGAAGAAGGTATTTGCAAAATTATTTTCTCAATTCCTGATAACCTAATATAATGCACATAAATTCCTTGTGTTTTTGACAGTGTTCTTTTTCTCTCTCTGTAGTTTAGTTGCGTTGTATCTTCCATTGAATATGCATTGTATATTACTGCTCAAGTGATCTGTTTTTGATTAACTTCTTTCATAAGATTGTGTCATATACAAAATTTACATCAATCTTGTTTTAGATATATTATCTCACTAACACACTTGAATTATCTTTTAAGGATTCTTCTTTTATAAGTTATGCATTTTAGTTATGCTTATATGAGGATCAAGATAGAAATGTGTGTCTTTTCAGAAATATGTACTGTTCCTGAAAAGACACACATTTCTCATTTCATCACAGAAAATTTTCTGTGATCTTTAAACTTTTAGGACTAGTCTTACTTTATATGGTTCTTTGTGACCTATATTGTCTGTCTCAATAAAAAGTTTTTCCTTTTCCTTTATATGTGTCAGTGTCAATCATATCTGCAAAAGTGTATAAAATTCTAGTAGAGACATTCTTGCTTATTTTGAGTTTATTTAAACTAATAATCAAGTAGAAAATTTTCAAACTGCTCCGTGACTTTTAGAATCATCAGTACACCCTCCTTTTATCGATAATACACTTTACCAAGAAGAAATTCTTTTTGCTTTTTGTAATCAGCTTTTTAAAACTTCTTGCAAATAGACATCCTTGTATGCTCTGAAAAAGTTTTGCCACAGTTATATCAACACTGTTTATGGTTAACTGGTTTTGGAATTTTGGAATCAATCCTTTGTCGTCTTTTAATGTTTTTCTTTCCACTTTGATGGCTCATTTCCACTGACTTCACTTTCTTTCTGTGTTGTCTTTCTCAATTGTTTCTGGTGTCTCAGTTTCTTTTACATTCTCTATCTTCTGATCTAGGTTTATAGTCAAGATCTTGAACAAAACAGTCTGAATCAAAATTGAATTTGTTTGTTTCAATGTAACTGTCATACTAGACCATATTTGTTTCAGCATAAGAACAGGTGACTTCATTTTCATTTTTATTTTCCATTAGACACTATGCACTTTTTCCATTGTTTCATCTGCAACTTTCATTACAAGTTCATTGTAACATTCACACTTGTCATTGTTCCATTAGTAATCTCTTTAAGAGCTGAAAACAATTGTGTTTAAAATTTCTAGAACTTCTGCTTACTCCATTAATGATCATAGAATTTGCTTTTGAGCTTTTTGACTGTTAATTGTAAGAATTTTTTCAATGAATTGTTTGCTAATAACATCCCTGGTCCACCCCTTCAAGAGATAAATATTATCAGTAATTCTCCATATGCTAAGTAATTTGGCACTAGAGGCACCTAAGGCCTGCTTCTAGTGCCAAATTACTTAGCATTTAATTAATAATAGTAGTAGTAATATAGCCCAATATAATTCAGCAATCATTTGGGTTTAATATATAACTATCAGGTTTGGATGTTTGTATTTGTATGTACATACAGTCGACTCCGCATAAGTTGACACCCGAATAACTTGACACCCGTCGGTTACGTAGTGAGTTTTTTGTGGTCCCGGCCAACTTACATAGGCATTAATGTTATTAACCTTAAAAAACTTGGTTTACTCGACATTGTTTAACTCGTCACCACTGGATAAATCAACATACTTTTTCTGTTTCACACTTTTTAGAATTCTGATAAGTCAACTCCCCCCTGAAAAATGAGTTCACACCACACAGCTTATTGTACGGTGTGAACTCATTTTTTCAGGAGGCGAGTCGACTTAAGAGATGTCTAAAAAGTGTGAAACAGAAAAAGTATGTTGATTTATCCAGTACAAATAAACACACATCAAACCTGATAATAATAATAATCCATTACGTCATCAACTGCCGTAAATAATCGGGCTATAAACGATTAAAGATTATAAATTAATTTGGCACTTGAGGTAGGCATTAGGCGCCATCTTTTATTAAAATTAATAATTTATATTATATATAAATTTAAATAAATTTTCTTCCAGTTTAATCTAAAATTTATTTAGATTATTATAATTATTAATTTTAATAAGAGATGGCGCCTAACGCCTATCTCAAGTGCCAAATTTATTTATAATCTTTAATCGTTTATAGCCCGATTATTTATGGCAGTTGATGATGTGATGAATTTATCCAGTGGTGACGAGTTAAACGATGTCGAGTAAACCGAGTTTTTTAACATTAATAACATTATTGCCTATGTAAGTCGGCCAGGACCACAGAAAGCTGACTAATTAACCTACAGTGTTGAGTTATCCAGGTGTCAACTTATGCGGAGTCAACTGTATATACCATGCCAAGGTAGAAGCAATGGCTGGCTGAGTGCCATAGGGGGAGTTATATGCCATAGAGGCTGTTGTCTCCAGCTGGCTCCATAAGTAACCAAGTATGGTTATATCTAAATTAATAAGTTTTGAAAGTGAGGATTGGATGGAGATCCAGATAGTGTAACTGGATATGCACCTGCACGGTATGCAAGAGTTGCGGGTTCATGGCCTGTTTTGGGCCAATTCTTTTCATTTTTCTTAATTATTTATTACTATAATAGTTATAGTGACTTTAAAAAAGTAAAATTGATTTGTTTTATTAAAATAATTGTTCATTATTACTTTAAATATTATAATTATGTATTTGAGCCAGAGTAATAATGAGCCGGGCTGCAATTTTTTTGATCTTGATGCATAATGCTAATGATTTTAGTACAGTGTGTTACAAAAGTGTAGGAACACCACTTAAAAGTCTCTTAAAAATTTATTTATCATAATAATAATTAAAATTATCACAACTAGGTTGAGATGTCATCATTTTTAACTGTCACGGCAGCTTTTCTGAATGTTTTATTGAATGTTATATACCGTATTTTACGGACTATAAGACGCTACAGACTATAAGACGCACCTTAATTTTTAAGCAATTTTTTTTTTTTTTAAATACCTATAAGACGATACGGAGTATAAGACGCACCTGAATTTTGGAGGCAATTTTTTGAAGAAAAAAGTGCGTCTTATAGTCCATAAAATACGGTAAATATTTTCAACAATGCCTTATGGAACTGTACTTCAGGAGCAAGAAATACGTAAAATTTATTATTTGAGTGGTTCAGGCAAGTCTCTGAGGCAACTTGCTGCCCCTGTAAATAGATCTATGAATGCTATTCAATATGTTTTCCAACAAGGTAAAAATTATGGGCCAAAAAAGAAATCAGGATGGCCTAAATGTTTAACATCCAGGAATGAGAGACAAATTTTGAAGCTTATAACTAATAAAAACATGTCAACAAGGCAAACTGCTGCTGAATTACCAGTAGATGTATCTCATGCGACTGTTTGGAGAACTTTAAAAAACAACGACAATGTAAAATATTTAAAAATGAAGTTGAAACCACCGTTAACTGCCAAACACAAATCAATGCATTTAAATTGGACTAAAGACAAGATGGGATGGACTGAAGAATGGCAAGAAATAATGTTTAGTGATGAGAAGAAGTTTAAATTAGATGGCCTTGATGGATTTTCATATTATTGGCATGATTTAAGAAGAGAAAGAGGAGTTAAAATAAGCTGGGAACAAGGGGTAGGGAATGTAATGATTTGGAGTGGTTTTGGAGGTAAATGGGATGAATGGGGAGGTAGAACTGGTTTAGTATTTCTTGACAAAAATATGATTACATTTTGGTGCATTAATTGGAGGTTATAAATGGTAGTTTCAACAAGATAATGCTCCCATTCATGCCTCAATGTCAACAAAAAATTGGTTTAAAAAAGAAAATATTGATGCAATTGACTGTATTTCACATAGTCCAGATTTAAATCCCATTGAATATTTATGGGGGATTTTAGCAGCCATTGTTTATCAAAATGGGAAACAATATGAATCTGTAAATCAATTAAAAATTGCAATAATGGATGCATGGGATGAAATTAAGGATGAACAATTAAAAAAATTAATAAACTCCATGCCTAACAGAATTTTTCAAGTAATTGTAGCCAAAGGGGATGAAACCAACTATTAAAAGTGTTTAAAATATATTTAAAGATTATTATTATGTAATTTTAGAAAGTGTACCTATACTTTTGTAACAAGTAAAAACTGAAAAACTGTGATAACTTCTATTATATTATTGTTTAAAAATAAAAAGCTTGAAAATGATATTTTTGTAATTGTTTTAAAACATATAAAACTGTTTTCTAAACAAAAATTTAAATAAATTTTGAAAAAACACAAAATTTGTGATGTTCTTATACTTTTGTAACAGACTGTAGTGTCTTGCTGATATACATCATACTTTTTCTAACGTGTTCTAACTGCTATAGATTGACGGTTATTTACTATCAAAAGTGCTTGTATTTTGTTATCAGTAATTAAATCTTGTTCTGATGGCACCAAAAGAGAGCTTGTTCACTTTTATTTATTTTTAGTAAGTGGCATTGCTTATTTTTCTCATTATTCTAGTATGTTATAATTTGTATATATGTGAACAAAGAACTAATTGCATCAGCTCCTATTCTTATTCTGGAGAAGTCTATAATTGATGCAAAATAGAATATGTGAAAATAATATAATGTGTACATTGTAATACATGGAAGTCCACTTCTTTCTAATATGAAAAGAATTATGCCACATTATAAAAACACACACACATATATTGTATATTGAAATTAAGAATGAAATGTCAGATGGACAAAATAATTATTGTTCCAGTTGCCCTCTTTGTCATTTGATCCTGTTTTATGTAATACAGGGTGTTTCAAAATGAATATTGGGTTTTAAGGCTTTGCAGTATTTATTACATTTAAGTTACAATTATAAATAATACATCAAATGAAAGAGCAACTCAAACAGTTTTGTTGGGTACACCTGTGATGCACTGTTTCCTCTATCTTCTCATTAGAAAACGCTAGTAACAAAGATGGCAACTAGCGAACAGAAAGCTTTTTGTGTTTTACAGTTTGCAAGGACTGAATTTGTAGTTACAGTGCAAGGTGCATTCCATATTAAGTTCCATTGTAATCCTCCAAGTGATGATAACATCCGTAGATGGTATCATCAATTTGAAGACACCGGCTGTCTTTGTAAAGGGAAGAGTATGGGATGACCAAGAGTGACTGAAGAACGTATTGAACAAGTGAGAGAGTCTTTCACACGTAGCCCCAAGAAATCAGTGCGGAAGGCTAGTCGTGAATTAGCAATGCCAGTGACGTCTGTGTGGAGAGTTTTAAGGAGACGCTTACAACTACGTCCTTGTCATTAGTTGTTACATGCTCTAAAGCCTACAGACTACAGTTTACATGCCAACTTTGCAAACAAAATGTTGCTGCATGACGACGAAGATTTTCTGGATTGTGTTGTCTTCAGTGATGAATCGACATTTCATTTAAGTGGAAATGTGAACACTCATAATGTGTGCATCTGGGGGTCAGCAAATCCACAGGAGATAGTACCATTGCAACGAGACTCCCCAAAATGGAATGTTTTTTGTGCCATATCCTGGCAGAAAGTTAATGGGCCTTTCTTTTTTGGTGAAGCAACTGTAACTGGTGTTTCTTATCTTGATTTGCTACAACTATGGCTCTTTCCTCAATTGGAAGAAGCTGAATCAGAGAACTTTATTTGACAGCAAGATGGTGCACCACCTCACTGGCATAACTCAGTACGCAATTGGTTAAACAACATTGTATCCAACTGCTGGATTGGCCGCTATGGGCTGGATGACAGAGCTTGTTTCGTATGGCCTCCTTGTTCATTCGATCTGATGCCATGCGACTTTTACCTTTTGGGGTTCATAAAGGATCATGTGTATGTGCCACCACTACCAGCTGACCTACCCGACTTAAGAAACAGGACTGAAGCAGTTGTTGCAGCAATTACTCCAGACACTGATCAAGGTTTAGGAAGAACTCAAGTATTGACTGGATGTGTGCCATGTGACGAATGGTGCTCACATTGAACACTTGAAGGAAAAAACTGTTTGAGTTGCTCTTTCATTTGATGTATTATTTATAATTGTAACTTAAATGTAATAAATACTACAAAGCCTTAAAATTCGATATTCATTTTGAAACACCCTGTATTATAAATATATTAAGTATGTCTATGAATACATATAAAATTTTTGCTCTTTATATTAATAAGAACTTGTAGGGTAACAAGAAAATTCTCAAATTAACAAATATAACCAATGTATAATAATAAAACATTTCCAGAAGTATAGTTTCTTTTTATAAGCTCTTATTTTGTCATTTGTTTCTAATGTAATCTAATTTCATTATTGAATTATTAGCTGATTCAATAATGAAATTACATTAGATTTATTTTTTTTAAATAAGAATTATTTAAAAAATTCTAAAAGACAAATAATAATTAAATATATCAATAATATTTTGATATTTAAACTTTAATAATTTTTTTGAATATATTTAATAGAGAAAGCAAAAAGAAGTGGCCAAAGAAAATGAATTTTATATACAGTTGTTACAGTTGGCATTACCAGCCGAGTCTCCGAGTATAACATTGGTTAATTCTTCTGAAAAAGAAAAAGGCAAGAAGTTTTTAACAAAAATTCAGTTTGTAAAAATGTTGAAATATTTTTTAAAGTACTGAATCAAAATTTATCTTTATTAAGTAAAAACTTTTGCCTATTTTTTTTAATATTATTTCCTTTGACATTTAATAATTTGTTTCATTTTTAGGTTCTAAGACAAATGAGGAAGTAATCTCAAATGGAATTAATCATTGCAATTCTAACCAAAGCCATGCAAAGAAATCTACATCTAGCGGAAGTTTGCCTAATACCGGAGGGGGAAAACTGGTTAATCAGAATCAAGTTACTGTGACATCTAGTGCCACAATAAACTCCACTTATTCTGAGGTGGATATGAGAGACTTTAGAAAACATAATAATACATCACATATTATTGATAGACATGAATATCAATACATGGAACATCATCTCATCAAACAACAAGCTAGTGTTAATACATATGAGGACAGTGATGAAAGTTGTGAACAGGAAAAAACATCATTTAAAGTGAATGACATTGCTATTTGTTCATCACCTTCAGCTAGAGGTTCATCAAGTAATAAATGGGATCATCATTCACAGACTAACAGTGTTAAAGATAATTTAACTAATCAACAGACTAGTAACAGTCGAAGAAATAGAAGTAACTCGTCCAAAGAAATGACTGCCAATAATTTGAATGCACAAAAAGATGAGCACACTTTGAGGTAAGTTTCCTTTTTTGTTTACATTAGTTTGAAATTAGACATGACTTATGACATTCTTTAATGTAATATAATTTGTTCATTTTTAACATGAATAGTATACAACAGAAGTATTTTTCTCTTATACATCAGAAACAATTCTGATGTATAATTATAACATTTTAAATTGATCACAAATTAGTTCATTTTAATTATCATGAAATTATTGTAATTTCACTTTAATAGCATCTTGATGATGTCTTGAATGCTTCACCTCTTTTTAGTATCATTTGATTTCCAGATGATAAATAACTTATCAGTTGTCTAGTATTAATATTTGCTCAGTTATTTACAATGACCTAAAATATGCTTATAAATAAATAATCTTTCGAATTTTCAGTGTTTAGTAAGTTTTTCATTTATCTGATAAGTTACATTCACTTCATGTTTAATTTGAAATTATTGTATTTGTCTTGGATTAGTATGTTGACATAAGGACTATTTGCATGTATTTAAAAAAAATTATGATTTTGAAATACTTATTCTAAGATATTAAATATTGGTTTGTTTGAAGAATTTATGCTAGTTTTTTACAATATGGCTTAAAATCTCTACATTGTATCCATAAATCTATATAATATTAACTCAAAACCCAATTTTAATTGATTTAAGCCAAATGATCTGCAGAATTATTCAGCTCTTTATCAGGTTACATTAATAATTACTGTAGTCTATCTCTAGTCAAATTAATTGATAACTAGGTGTAAGGAACCTAAAGTTTGTCACTTATTATGACTCCACATTAGCAAAACATGTACACAAGAGGCACCGCGAAAGGTAAATAAACTAGAAGTGCGGGACTGCAATGATGTTGTCACCAGGAGGGATATAAACACTGTAAAAGCTAGCATTAGGGAGGTGACGCTACAACTGGTGGTGACAAGTGACAGAAAAGGATCAGTACTAGAAGTTTTGTTTGTGAAATGAGTAACTTGTTCATTTGTTGTGGAGATATCTGATATTCCACTACCCGTCCTCTTGAGGACTGCTTGTGTAAAAGTTTTTTTTGTGTGTATTAGTGTTATTGACTGTAAATGGTTTTGAGTTAAATAAACCTAACTTGTTCTTTTGTTTAGATGCTCTATCACATCAATTCAAAGCTTTCAGCATCAGACACTACCTCTGTTTTTCCGACACGATCACAGTTTTCTCGCATTTGGTCCAGGTGCTAACTATTGACTGACCCCTACTTACAATTGTGTGGCATCCTTCCCATTGGGGACCCTGGTCTACATAAAGAAGGGACATTGCATAACTATTAACTTAGCCTGAAAATAACACAATAATTCAGCAGATTGTTTGGCTTTATCCATAAATCTTTTTGCATTATTATTTTTGTTCTTTATTACTGAGCTCTATGAAAAGTTTCTGTTTTTCATATATCCAAACATTGAAGCATATATCATCACACCAATAATTGTTGGACAGTAAATATAGTATATTGCATTTGTTTATGAATCCCATGGTTTTCAAATGGTCTTCACTTATGTTTTTGGTACGTTTAGTGTTTCAGTTTCTCAAACTTAAATGTTTCTTTTCAGTTAAAACCTGGATTTGATCATCATCAACTTTTATTGAGTGTTCTGCTCTTGATTCATCATTTACCTCTTTGATTATCCAGATGAAACCTTGCAAACCATTTATGACAGATTCGGTAACACAGTTGACCAACTTAAACTTCACAAATGCTATTTTGCTGTAGCAATGATTGCATTATTTTTTTTTCAAATCATGTAACATCCTATGTCTAAATGTATTTTGATTTTAATCATTTGATACCCTCTTTAAGTTGGTTTTTTTTTTTCATTCAAAAATTTCTTTACTCTATATAATGCACTTTATATAAACTGATGCTGATAAATGCTTATTATTATTGAATATAATTACAGTAGAGCATCGATTATCCAACTCAATTGGGGACTGGGATTGGTCGGATAACTGAAAAACCATGAAACGTATGAAAAAATACATTTTTAGTATAGTATATTAGTATATCTCATGTAATTAGTATATCAGTATATCACAATTAACCTACTTCGTGTTGAATTTTCATCGACGTTAAACCTAACAAAATTTTTTAAAATAATAATTGTTGCTATTGTATCATTAACCCTTTCCATGCGGAAAACCTTTAGCATTAAGTAAATAGGTGGAATTCGTTATGCGGTGCATTGTTGCGTTTTTGGGTAATTTTTTGAATCACGATATTTTGCTTCAATATCGCGCTATATTCAATCTGTTTTTTGTGTTTGATTAAAAACATATTACAGTTTATGGTTGTATAATTTTTAGTTTTATACATATTTAAAATAATATGAATAATTATGAACAAATTTGAAAGTTACGAACAAAAAAAAAAAATTAATTTACAGAGAATCGCTGAACTTTGTACATCTGTTAGATAGAAACATCTGTCCTCTATTAAACAAAACAAACTGCAGCTTTCTACCTAGAGCGGGGGAGAAGTTATTGCCATTATTCACACTATGTCTCTAATTACTTAGCTGGGAGAGTAGTTGATTGTTATTGTGAAGCGACACCGATTAGTCAGCTGTACGACTGTGTCAGTCGTAGAGCTTTGCTCTTACTTTTGTAAAATAATTAAATGTATTCAAAATATATATGAATTCATTTGACAAAAATTTTAAAGCCAAATTAACAGCGCAAACACCTTCCATAGACTTACTATAGGAAGGTGGAGTTTCCCGGGAATATTTATCGCTAGATAGTTTTAAAAACATATTTACTCGCCTAAATATTGTCGAATTAGCTAATTTAATGTCTAAGTGCATTAAATTAGTTAATTAGAATTAAAAATCGATTTAAAAAGCGAATTTACAGTGATTGTTTACATTTTACTTCGAAGGTTGGAGGCAGGGCTTTTTGCGGCAATTTTTTCGTTTCATAAGTCTGTGATTAGTTAAAGTAATGTCAACAAAGACAGAAGACACTGAATAAAACTGTAGAAGGAGTTTCCCTTTGATTGTTTTCAGCCAACTGTGTAGTTAACTGCGAAGATTTACTGTAGAATAGTAGGGGATGTATTTACCAAAATATTTATGGCCCAGGGGTGGTAACAAAACGTTTATTGGCTTAAACAAAGTCAATCGACATACAGAAGAGTGAATCAAAGCTAAGATCTTTGAAAAACTCGAATATAACGCAAATTAATCGAAGTTTTTGATTAATTTTTTAATTTGGACCGATCGGTACGTTTTGCATCACCGATAAACGAAGAAGTCACGTGATACAGACCGATCGGTACCTAACCACATGGAAAAGGTTAAAAATTATTTCTTTATTTTGAACACAATAAATACAAAAATAAAGAAAAAATAGAAAATTAAACCTGGTTTAAATACTGGTCTCCCTTTCATGGTTGAGCCATGTTGCCAGCTAAAACACACAAAAATTTAACAAAAATAATATTAAAGTAGCCAAGACATAGCCAAATATTGTAGCACCACATCACTAGCGGACATTTGAATTTGCCGACTAGAAATCGGTCGGATAATCGATGCTCTACTGTATTTAAATATGAGTATCATCAAATTTAAAACTGGCATAAACTTTTCAGACAATACCAATATAAACTGTAAGAATATATAATAATTAAATTGAATTATTTATTAATATTAATTAAGTAAATTTGCTTGCATAACTATTTTAAATAAACTTTATTTCATCAATATGTCTGTTAGTATAAATATATTGCATCTCAATGTAATGGATCATGATACTTACAATTTTTCTTTTTTAATGTTAATCACTTCAATAAAGTTAATAACTTAAGTGCTCCAAGCTACCATACTAAATTTTGTTTCTTAATCATTACTCCATCCTGAGATGTTAAACAATATAGACACCAATGCACAGAATTTTTTTTCTGGTTTTGAGACCTCTGAATGCAAAAAAGTCAAAAAACATTGTGCTTTGCAAAAATATCCAGTAGGGTCAAATTTGACATGATTCTAATACTTTCCTGTGTTCTATGTACATAACAAGCTGGGAAAGTAATTGCAGTAAGACCCCACTTAACACTGCCTTGATTAACAGTGATTCGATGTAACCCGGTCTACTCAAAGCCTAAAAAAGTTCAGAATTTACACTGATTCAAATTAACGTGGCATTTCATTGATTCATATATAATACAATTATTCCCAAACACGAACCAATCAGTTAAAGGTGGCAATTTGTCGTAGCGCTGTGCTTTCCTTAAATCTGTTTGTTGGTGTGATTTTGGAAAAAATATAACATCGTGGATGCCACAGACAATATCGACTCCGCTTGGCAAGAATTAACAGATAAATGCATGAACTCATCCATAAATGCATGAGTGTAGAAGAAGTTATGGCTGAAGGTATCGAAGAATTCTCAACGAGAAAAGCGTATTGCTGTATTGTTAGGTTGACAATTTGGTCAACCTAATTGATACAGCAGGACTAGGATATGTAGACAAGAAGGATATGAGGAGTTACCACAGGTTTGTGGTGAAAGCCTCACCAACGATGACCTTCAAGAACTGGCAGAACAAGGAATTCATGTAGAACTGGAAAATAGTAATTTTGAAAACAAAGAATCCAAAGAATTTCTCTGCAGATTTCCTTTGTAAAAGTTTGATAACGATAACCGAAATCATTGATCAAATTGTAGCAAATGATCCAGATTTTGAAAGGAGTTCAAAAGCAAGATGAGGTATTTTGGATGCAATCTCCTGTTACCGACATTAGCTTAAGGAAAGAAAAAGAAAGTGATAAATTACTACATGACTTCATCGCGAAAAAACAAGAATTTCAGAAGAGCCATAACCTTTGTCACAAAAAATGAACTTTACATTTCTTTGTGCATATGTTTATGTATTATTTAACATATATTATTATGCAAATTAATATAAAAATAACTTAAAATTAAAGTAAAATCTGTTTATTTTTGGCCGCACGTTTCCCTTTCCCTATTTACTCTGTGTTAAAATGACCTGGTTTAATGCTGTTTTGTCTAGTGCTTTGTCGTTTAGGAACGTATCCCCCGTGTTAAGCAGGATCTTACTGTATATCAAACACAGTGGAATCTCGCATAATGAGCAAATCAAAATTTTTAAAAATGACTCACTTAACCAGCGAAGTTTCGCATAATGAGTGACGAGGAGAGGGGAAGTCCCTGATTGTGCACATGCTTCATTATGCTATTATCTGTGATTTTTTTTTTTTTTTTTTTTGTTTTCTGCAAATTGAATTTGCATTCCAGGTTGGTTCATTCCGTGCTAGAAGAAAAGATTATGATGATTCATGCTCCTTAACAATGTATATTGTATAATTTTCTTTGAATAAATGTTATATGTAAAATACCGTATTTACTCACATATAAGACGATCTCGCATATAGGATGAGGTGTGACTTTAAAGATTAAAATAAAGAAAATTAGATTTATTAATACAATTTTAATTTTATTTTGTTTAATTACAAATAAATTGTCATCAAATGTATGTATTAAGGCAAATAACCATATTTTCTTGACACTATTTCCTGATACCCATGTAGCAAATCCAACAGATTATAATGACGATTTTTCCTGTCATGTGCATAATCTTTTGTGCACATGACAGGAAAAATCGTCATTATAATCTGTTGGATTTGCTACATGGGTATCAGGAAATAGTGTCAAGAAAATATGGTTATTTGCCTTAATACATACATTTGATGACAATTTATTTGTAATGACAGGAAAAAGTTTATTTTTAATGATTCAGAATGTACAAATATTCATTAAAATTATTAATTTAACAAATATGAAATAACTACAATTGTAATCATTGCTAAGTGACCAGCTATTTTCAGATCATCTCTTTAAAAGGGACATTCACCTTGACCTCAATAGCACTCTGCTATAATGGCAGCATGAACTATACATGGTTCACAAAAGTTATTACAAAAATGCAAAGGATCCTTTGCTCATGCGTATAGGATGACCTAGGTTTTTGAAGCAGTGAAAAATGAATGAAAACTTTGTCTTATACACAAGTTAATACGGTATTTGAGTATTTTTTTCGGCATGGACTGCATTATCATATTTTATATTAATTTCTATGGAAAAAATTGTTTCGTCTAACGAATGTTTCACATTACAAGTAAGGTTCTGGAACGAATTATGCTTGTTGTGCAAGTTCCACTGTATATTTGTTAGTATTTATTATTTTAGTAGAATTATTGGTTTCAGTTCCTATATATTTAATTTAATTTATTTATGTACTAAAATGATCTACAGGAAACTCCAATTTCAGGTCTGTTTATAACATACAAAGAAATATAACATAATAATAAAAATCAGAACATTATGATCATTATTTTTAGAATTTTTACAGTAGATTATTTTAAAACAGGATATGCAATTATAATTTTAATTAAGGCTAATTTAGAATCACAAGTAGTAGCTTGAATTGTGAGGGGCTTGGTGGAAAAATGGCATATGTATAACCTGTGTGGCATGCAACTGAACCATGAAAGTTTCTTAGAAGACTGATCAATGATACATATATCCAAATTTGTTAATAACTTGTTTTTTGTAGTTTTGTAGATATGTCGCTTTTTCACTAAGCCCTTTATTTTTTTTTATTTCATGTGATTGAATATATTTAACAGACTAATCAGTTATCATTATTAGTATTTATTATAAATTTTAATATTCTAGCAGTAATGTAGGTTATTTTATTTATTATTATTAAATTTTAAACATTTATTTTAAATTTTAGTCATCTTTTCATATGGATGCTAAATACAGAGCAGCACACAAAATGTCTTATTATTTAATTATTTCATTAAAACTCTACTAGTGGAGGATTGGGATTGAAACTGTAAGAGCAAATTCTGTACTTTAGGGAAATTCCATTAGGTGGTATCACAAGTTAAAATTGGTGGAGATGAGATGTGCACAAGGTACACACACCAGTCTGTAAGATGGCAGACAATGGGCAATTGACTGTTGAAATTTGTGCTATTTTACATGATCAAAAACCATCAGGAATGGTTCATTTAAACTGTGCGTGTGCAAGACCATATTGTTGTCTTTTTTTTTTTTTTTCATTTTTTGGTAGACTTTTTAATTGATGTCTAGTAACAATCTGTCATTGTCTGTTTTCATTTGCAAATGAATGCTTGTTTTGTGTGTAAAGAATTTTTGTGCTGGTGTTTTTCAAAATGTTTAGTGTAATTGAGCAAAGAACATGCATTAAATGTTGTTTTTACAATGGAATTACTGCTACAAAAACATTAAAAATGTTGCATAAAGCCTTCGGTGGTAGTCTATCTAAAGTTTTTGAGTGGTACAAGATGTTTGAGGAAGGCAGAGAATGCTTTGGTAGATCATTCACTTCAACTGATGAGTGACACATTGCTCAAGTCAGAGATTTATTGCTCAATGAGCATCATTTAACAATTAGGAACATTATAGAACATACTCCAGTATTGTTTAGATCTTGTCAAGCAAATTGAAAAGATCATTTGGGCTTGTGGCATTTAGCTTCTTGATTCATCTTGAAAATGTTTAATTTTTTCAAAAACGTAGTGGCCAAGGAATGCTTTTTCAATGCAAATTGTTCTTAAAACACATTATTGACAGTGACGAAACATGGATCTACACTTTTAACACTGAAACAGCTTAACAATCGAGTGAATGGTGTTTAAAAGGTGAAGCAAGACCAAAAGGACCACGTCAAAGTCAGTCAAAAATCAGGATTGTGTTAACTGTTTTCTTTGATTTTTGTAGGGTTGTGCATCACAAATTTCTTCTGACTAGGAAAACTGTCAACAAAGAATATTATTCAAGTATTTTACATCAAGTGCAAGAAAATTACCTGATTTATGGCAAGAAAACTCATGGATTTTGCACCACAATAATACAGCTGCTCACGATGCTCTTTTTGTTTGTGAATTTTTGGTCAAAAATTTAGCAAATAAGGTTCCCTATTTACCTGATATGGCACCATGTGACTTTTTCCTGTTTCCTCAACAAAAATTTCTGCTTTGTGGTCACTGTTTTGAGTTGATCGATGCCATAAAACAAAATTTTCTGCGAGTTCTGAAGGGGTTTGATGAAAATGATTTTAAAGTATGTTTTGAAGATGGGAAAGAAACATTGGCAAAAATGCATTGCTATGGGAGAGGATTACTTTGAAGGAGACAAAATACATTTTGATGAATGAATAAATTCAAATCTTACATTTCATTGAACCCATTCCTGATACTTTTTGATCACCTGAAAACATTGAAGTAATATGAGTGGCTTTGACATGAAATCTCAGAAAATCAATAAGAATAATCTCTTCTGAGTTGAGAATCTCAAACAAATTTTACATTCAGATTCTAACTATACCCTTACAAAGCAACAATGATGCATAAGCTTATAGTGAGAGATAAGGAGTGAATGCTGCTAGTTGCATCTTAGGAAATTGAGGAAGAGTCCATGCTTTACAGTATGTGATTTACAGGCCAATTCACATGGCTTACTTTCATGTGAATTGTATTGTAGAAAAAAACAAAACATTTGATTCCAGACAATGAAATGCCATTGAATAATCTGGGACAAAGTGTGTGGATAATTTTGGGCCATGGAATCATTGGTCTATTTTTCTTTGATTTCATCATCATCAGAGAGTGTTATGTGAACATGTTGCAAAACATTTTCATCCTCAGCTGTTGACCAATGAGTCTACCACTTCACACAAAGTTGATATGCTCTATGCAGGATAAAGTACCTTGTACTTAATAAAAACTGGTCTTCATGCAACGTCAAATTGGTTTCATGAATTTTATGAGGACAGAAGAATGTGGCCTACTCACATCTTCATATTCATTTGGCTCCTTCCTGTGGGATTTCCTCAATGAGAGGATGTACCAAAGGCAATCAGAAAAAATATTGCAACTCAAAGCCCAGATTGTGCAGTTGTACTGTAAAGATTTTTGTTGAAAAGTAGTCATCAACATAACAACATGTTTTCCAAGAGACTGTGAGGCAAAACAGCAGTCATATTGAACACGTAATTCATTAGACACAAATTTCCAGACTTTGGTGATTAATTTTATGCCTGTTTTATACTTGGGTATTATTTCTACTTGAAATTTTATTTTTATCTTGAGGAAACTGTGTTTTATGTTTTCTTTCTTGCATAGACACAATGGAGTGACAGTTGATTTGCCCAGTGTTTTAAATCAACTGTCACTGCATTGTGTCTACGCAAGAAAAAAAAAATTGAAATTTTATGTTTGATTGCAGTTTATAACAAAATTTGATTTCTAACATATTTGTAAATATTGCAAATATATATTACACGAATAATACTCACATTAAATAATGTTAAAATGTTTTTTAATTCTTCTGTAGTCAATTAAGTATGTTAAATAATTCTTCTTTGTTAAAATTGTTATAAATTTTATTTCGATATTAATCACTACTGACTGTTTCTGGGAAAACAAAATTTATCTAATGATGCATCATCTATTAATAGATTGCATAAAATGTTGTCATTCGTTTTTATTGTTATTAAAAAAATTTGCAAACTTTTTTTGGTTTCTTTAGAATGAGAATATGAACAACGACTAATATACGAAATCTGATAGAAACTTACAACCAAAGTTCATTAATAGTAATACACACAATCTTCTACTGATTTAAGCTTTTTCATTATTTTATGTAATTTTTGTATGTTATGTATCATATACTGAATTTACCATATATCAGATAAGCATAAAAATAAACGTATTATCATAATAATATAATACTGTAGTAATTAATTCAAAATTATATATTCACAAAAGGTTAAAATTATAAAAAATTTCGTATTAAAAAAATACTGTGTATAAGTTAATAGTAATATCTATATACATTTCTCAGATGACTTATATTACCATTTCTTAACTTTTAATTAAATTTATTCTGTACATAATGATCAATAGTTGAGATTATAATGTATTATCAGAGGATTTTTTTTTAAATCAAAAGTTAATTGTCTACACCAAGGGTCTCCAGCTTAGGCTTGTGGACCAAATGGTCCTTAAATCATTTTCATCTGGTTGCATAGCTTGTTTTCATTGATATGTTTTTCGTCAGTATTTGAACTAGTTCAGAGCATACTAGTTTTTAAAAAGTCAACTGAATTAATAGATCTTGCAGCAAATGATTTTTATAAAAGTCTATTTAAAGAAGAAAGTTTGTTAAACTTTTTCAAATATCTGCCAGAAAAGAATTTTGAAAGTCTAAAAAGGTTTGCATGGAGGGTATTTTGTATTTTTGCTTCTATGTACTGTACTGTACATGCAGATAAGAATTACACTTCAATGCAAAATTTCCAGCAAAATAGTGGCCGAACATATTTGAATATTGAATTTTCGCAGGAAATTTTGTATTGAGGTGTAATTCTTATCTGCATAAAAAAATTGACACAATTCCTATACTTTCCCTTATTATGTATACAAAACAGCCAGGAAAGTAAAATGAACTGTCCTCTTGTTAAGGCATATTTTCACCTAATGACCTATATATTTAAGTGTTAAGGCATATTTTTATCTTAGATGAGAATAAGCTGTAATATTTTAAAAAATTTTTTAAATCAAAATTACATTTATTGTACATAAAAATAAAAATATTACATAAGTAAATGTAATTTTGATAATGAATTAAATGGAAAAATTACAATATGTAAATGGACCTGAACATCTGTAAGATTTATTTGTATTTTATATTCTTGTTTAATAACAATATCTTAGGCACATTTTCAAAACACTAGAGGTATCATTCTAAAGCTATCATTTCTAGCATTTAGAAAGTTTTCCTTTTTATTCTACACACCATTTGATTATAAATATGATATTAGGCTTATCATTAGAATTCTACTATAACAGTCACCATTAAAGAGTTTATTTACTAAATGGAAATCTTGTAGGAAACTAACAAATTGTAACAATTGTAACTTAGATTTAGAGAGATTATTTAACAGTATGAGGTCATTTCAGATAGATGATAAATATTCAAGGTGCATTTGTTCTCTTGCATCCTTCAGAACTAGGCATTCCCAAAACTTGAGATCAGTTCCAGACAATTTGCAAAAAGAATCAAATGTAATATATTTTCTATTAAGGCATATTTGAATATAGAAGAATTTAAATTTGATATGAATTTTAGATAAAGTTAAAATATTCCAGCTAAAGTAAGATAAAGATAAGGATTTTATCAACAATGTAATTTAGAATTATCTTTCTGTAGATTTGAATAAACTTAGAAAGACTAATCTTCTAACACCTTATCTTCTAGTTGTCTTCTATTATAGATCTATTTTGTCTAACTTAAAATTTTTTACTTTAAATATTTCAATAACATGAGAGTCTAAAACAATATGTAGGATGATTTAGATCAGTGGTTGAATTGTTATGATGCTTCTTTTACAGCTTGTTTTATAAGATGAAAATTTATTAAAAAGTTACCTGAAATTAAAAATCCTTACAGATCTATAAAATGAATCTCTGTATACATAAAGTCAAACGAGTTAAATGAGAATGATCTCACTACTACTTAATACGGATATTTTTGAGTATAAATGTCTATTTATAAATCAAGCATAGTTTCTAGCCAGCTAATATATGAGGATTATTTAAAAAGAAACGAGCCAGAGGCTAGAATATGAAAACCGATGACAGAATTGTAATATCGTTGCGTGTGTAAGAATGTGTGGTTCCGACAACAGCACGGAAGATCACAGCCCGCCACTAGGTCACGGGTGCATACCACACGACTACAAAGCTAGCAGAAGCATGCGTCAATCGTCCACCGTGGTCAGTCGTGTTGTAAACAGTGAAACAGTGAAATGGAGGCATCAAAAGAAGAGCAAAGAGGAGGTGTTCGTTTTCTGACAGCAAAAGGAGTAGGGGGAACGGACATTCATCGAAGAGTGTCACAAGTGTACGGTGAACACTGCATGTCCCTTGCAATGGTCAAGGCATGGCACAAGCACTTCAGGGAAAAGTGGGTGTCATTAGCTGATGATGCATGGTCAGGAACACCACACTGCATTACTGATGACATTGTCCAGCTGGTTGATGGAGTTGTTACCCAGGACTGCCGAGTCAATCATCCCCCATGGTCAGTTGTGTTGTAAACATGACTGACTGCGGTGGACGATTGACATGTGCTTCTGCTAGCTTTGTAGTCACATGATATGCACCTGTGACCCTCTAGTGGCAGGCTGTGATCTTCTGTGCTGTTGTCAGAACCACACATTCTTAGTAAACACGTAACGATATTACAATTCTGTTATCGGTTTTCACATTCCAGCCTCCGGCTCATTTCTTTTTGAATGATCCTCATATATCTGTGCCATAATGAGGAATTTGAATTTAAGTCTGGATTGCATCCTTAAAACTTTTTATATGATATATGGTCCAGATTTTACTGGATCCCATTTCTCATCCACATAGATGTTTCAATGTGACTTATTGAACTTAAGAAATAAATCCATTAAGGGTTTAATAAGTTCCACTTAAGTCTTGTGCCAACAGAGTGAGAAGAGTTATTACGGAAAAAAAATCCAAGTTACTGCAAGAAAAAAAAATAGAATTTTTTCAATAAAAATAATGAAATACTTTGAATTTAAAATAAGTTTTAAAATTAATAATTAATATTCCATTATTACTTGGAATAATTTCTTAGTTATATATAGTTTTGAGTGGAAAATTGATTAAATTTAAATAAATGTAATACAGTCAAACCTTGATTTTTGAATATAATTCATTTCTAAAAGTTGTTTTAAAACCTGAACAAATTTTACCATAAGAAACAATATAAAATGGATTAATCTGTTTTTTTTTTTTAATTATTCATCACCTTTCTAAAAGATATTCATTAAAACTTCTTGCATTTAATTAATACTGTTAAATATAAGGCTGAATGCAAATTTTGTACTAATGAGAAATAATAATTTAAAAAATATGTATTTAATAATAAATATTTATTTAATTTGACTGAAGCACCATTAAACATGAATATTTGGATGCCATTTATGTTATGTGAATATGAATTAACTTTGTTTTTATTAATTAATTTGATTTAAATTCTATAACATTAGTAATTAGTATCGGAATTAGTATCTTTCATGCATGCACACTGAAATCTAATTTAAATAGCAACATTATGCCATGACGTCTAATAACGTGAGGCAATCTTGGCACCACTACCTACTGAATCGGTGGTTCTGTCATTGATTGGTTGGGCTGTCAACTTTCTATAACATAGGAAATATAGGGAATTGACTGTCTGTATGTCTCTTTTGCTGACTAGCTTGTTTGGCAACCATGCAGTGATGAGTTTGAAATTCTGTTTGTGAACTGAATTGTTTAAAAAGTGAGTTGTTCAAAAACCAAGGTTTGACTGTATTTTGGCAGAAGTTATTTTATGTATAAATAGGAAATGAAGTCAAATTTCAAAGCATTTGAGATTTTTTAATTAATCAAGCTAAATACATTATTATTCTAAATGTAATACTGCATTAAATATTAAATACTAATTTACCATAAAATTATATTTTAGTATATAGAAAATTTTTTACGCAGATCCTATTAATTGTGAAATTAAAGTGTGTATTTATTTTTGAAATTCCGAATGACCATACTGATATGGAACTTCATAAGTTCCAAACTTCAATACATTAAATGTAGAGGCCAGTTCAGGAAGGATATGAGTCCATGGTTCTATGTTTCAAGATACATCAAAATAAAAACTGCTGCCAACAAAGTATTTGACTTTAAATGCTTGTGACAGCCCACAATTAGACACTAAATATATTCCTATTGTCGAATAGATGGGAATGCATGGACGGAACAAAATAACTGGTCACTCAAAACCAGCTATTTGTAGACATATTTCTCTTGAACCAACCTCTTCAAATAATGTATAGTTATTGGAGGAGAAATTTTATGTTAATTAATAGAAAATATTATCAGAAAATTACTACTATATTTATAAATATACTAGACTGCTGCTAATCTGGTTGTTCGTTGCACAGTGGAATGCCAAATTACTGAGTGTATATAGGCCTAAAGGCAATGAATGATGTGACCTGTTGCCTTTAGTACTTATTCCTTTTGGAGCTGTATTTTTTTGTGAAATTATGTACAATGATACAGTAATTGTAAGTTCAATTCTTTATTGAGGTGAGCAAGTAATGCTCATTTCATTACACACAAATGTTATTGGATTTAAATAAACTTATCCAAAATGGCTTGACCGATCTTGACCAAATTTAGTATGGACATTAAGTTCAGGTTGGTGAATGTTGTAGGATATTTGGAGTTCTGAACAGATTGTATCCTTGAGGGCATGAGAAAACTTTGCCATAGACTTAAGCTGGGGTTTTGGATACTCAGATCAATTTATAGACATTGAAAACAACAAATGTGATCCTAGTTAATGTTACAAGTTTACTGTGTACATTTAAAAAATATGAATAACAGACAAACATAATTGAGATGCTGGATTATTAAGGATTAGCAAGTGTACATTGTAATTAATATATTTGTGTAATCATTAATTAATAGATAATACACCTCTAATTTTGTTGTCAAGAATTTTCTGTATATAAAGTAGTTTTCAAATTGAAAATAAATGGTAACAAGAATTCATTTTTGTTACCATGTATTTGTTACCAAAATTCAAACTGAATTTTAATTATCTATTTTAAGGTTGGAATCAGATATTAAACGACTTAAGGCAGATTTACAAGCAAGTCGGCAATGTGAACAAGAACTGAGAGTACAAATACATAACCTTACTGTTGGTGAACGTTCAGTTAAGAATGAATTTGCACAGTTACAGCAAGATAATGAGAATTTACAAAACAAGTAAGTTTTTATATTGTTTATTTTAAATATTAGAATCTTTTTGAAATTACAAATGTGAGTTTGTTACTTTTGTTTCTGATAACATTATTGATTATATCTAAATAAAATGTAAGTAACTGGATAAGATAAAAATAAATAAATGAATAAAATTTTTAAAATTCGGCATTAGTTTTTAATAAACAAATATTTTCAGCTACATTAATAGTCATCATCACGTTTGAATACAGAACATTACTACAAGCATTATGGAATTAATTAAATACAAAATAATGGAATACAGTAAGTTTAACAAATGTAAAATAACAATTTAATAAATAACATCTAAATGTAACAAATATAAAGATGCATGATGTTTACTAATATGTTGTGTATATGTAGTGAAGTGTATAAGGCTGAGACTCCACTAGCATAAAAAAACTTTGCCATTATTACTTTTAATCACGTGACCATGATATTTTACCCCAGGGCGAGTCGTAAAGCAAGCATAAAGCGAGTTGAACACCAGTGTTTACCAGCCATTGAACTGAGTACTCAGTTCAATGGCTGGTCAAACTCTCTTACTTCTTGATGCTATCTGGTTCTTCTTGGTCCTTTTCATGTTATTGTGAGGTTAACTGAGGGTAGGAGATAGAAGATGATTCTTCCCTTCTCTACCTCTTAACGGCACAAGACCTTGAGGTCCGACCTCGTTTGTCAGAAGGATGACTAGGGATTGAGTGGTCAATGTTTATTTACGGATGAGGATTGTAGAATCCTGTTCACGTCAGGAACTGACACCAATCTATCAAATTTCTCGCAGATAGATACGTGTTATTTTCGGAATCGTGGTATGCCGGATGATGATAATGGAGGAAGAAATGCACACTCTTCTATAGTTAAATAAAAATACCCGTTTGTTTTGGGATTGATATGAAATACATCAATTAACATAATTGGAAGTATTATTTATATCATCAAATCGAATTATTGAACCACGTCTCTATTGACTAGAGAGAGAGAGTTTACAAAACATTGCGAGTAGGATAAATACCTTAGTATCCTGAAATTGTTGATAAAGCCGAAGAATGAGAGTTCGTTAGAATATAAAAGTCAAATTGACTGAAGATAGATGAGATGGATGGCTTCAACGGCGGGAGACGATATTCCCCGGCACTCACACACTCACTTGACAATTGTCAATACTTTTTCTTTTTGCGTCATCGTTCGTTTTCCTTTTATTTCGGGATCTTGGGTTCGAGATTTCATGATGCACATCAAGGGTGAAAGTCCTTTTTTGACCAATGGTGAATTACATGATATAATTATTTTTCAACAGTTAACTCATCTTCTACAAGGAAGTATTACCGTGGGAACGAAGGTTGATGATTAATTTTTATGAGAAAATTTGTCAGGTGTTTTTCTGTTTTTTGTTTCTGTGTTTGATTTAACCCTAACTTTCAAAAATTGGTTGGCAAATAAAAGAAAAAAATTAAATCAAATCTCGTTATTCTTATATTCGGGTCTTCACATTATCACACTTTCTCTCTCCTTTCTATCTTTTTACAGGAAATTCTTGTTCAGTAATTATATCCCAAATTTAGAAAGTGGTTTTTCCTCCTCCAATGGCAATTTGAGTTTTGAATTTTACTAATGGCATGTGTCATCTGTATCTGTATTATCAAAATGTTAAATGAACTGTCTTTTAAGAAAGTATTGTTTTTTTTTTATAGATGTTCCATGAAGAGTTACTTTTAGTTTTGTTTTGATAAAGATTTAAAGTCAGAAGCAAATTATATAACAGACCACCTATATTTTGGGCCTTTACGAAAGCTTTACAAAGAATATAAAGTTATACATTGTGAAAAGAAATAAAGCTGAGTTGAAATAAAAATATCAATTTTTTCTTATATTTTTAGATTACATAATTTGGTTACTGCAAGACAACAAGATAAAGCTACTATAAGTCAGCTGGAAAAAAAACTTCAAGATGAAAGAAAATTAAGAACTTTGTTAGAGGGTCAGTTGGCTAATGAAAGAAAAGCTAAGAAAGCTGAAGAAGCTGCTGCAGCAAGAGCAGTTGCTATGGCAGCTGCAAGGTAAAAAAAAAGCATATTTAAATATTTTAATAAATAGTTCCAGCTTTAGAATTTACAGAAATATATCTTCTAAAATACTAAAATTCACACCTTCAAAGTTTGGAATAACTTAGGTTATTCCAAACTGAACTTGCTATAGACATTTGATACAAAATCTGCTTAATCTGACACAAGCTACTGAAGGTAGCCAAAAATGTTTGTTCTTAATCAGTGAATGCTGGAAAGTGAGAGGAAGGTGTGAATTTTAATATTTATATTTCTGTAAATAATATAATAATAATAATAATAATAATCTTATTATTGATTGGAGCTTGCATATAACATAATTTATTTCACATTTTTCAGGAAAAATTTTTTCCTGAAAATGTGATTCAAAATAGTTTGGTATAAAATATTTCTTTAGGAATTAAAATACTAAAGAAATATTTATATAGATTGTCAATATGATTTCTAAATAGTAAATATTACAACTTAAACACTAACACATGTTATAATAAAACTGTTTTATAAACAACTTAATATATGTTTAATAAATTGAATGAAGTACTAATTAAATTATAAATAGTAATAAAACGTTAAACAGGGTAAGTAAATAAGGCTATAATTATTGGAAATTTTTATTTTTCTTGAGATTCACATTCTTGATCTTATTGTTGTCAGGTGGAGATGTGCAACCCTTATGCTCATATATGACAGAAGAGGCATAAATATAGCCTCTTCTGTCTTAAACTCTCTTTTTTCCCCTTTTGTTATCTTAAGGACAACACCAGTGAATGTTGTGTAGATTTGTATGTGATGCCTTTGTATGTACCCATCTTGAGTCATCTGGGTTGATCTCAAAATAAAACTTACATTTTGTGACTACAGAGCTCATTTTTGAGTTATTAAACAACAATTTTATTGATTCAGACATTAAATGAATAAACAATGAACATCCAGTGTTGTTTGCCTATTGGTTTACAGTAGCTTACTGCTTTAACAATGGCTGATATGTAATTAAAGCAAGATATGTCAAAAATTGAAACTTCTACAATGTGAGCAAATAATAATTAAAATGATCAGCATTTAAACTACTGGTAAGATTGAAAACAATTGAATGGTATCAGCAAAGCTGTGTATATAGGGGGTTTGGGAGTTTATACACCAATTTTAGAAGAATTAAAAAGTAAGTAAAAAAAAATAAAGTGCCTATAATCTATATTGTAAAATTAATAAACTACATTATGATATATTTTTTTTAAACCTACCCTTTAAAAAATCCTTTCTACATGCCTGGGTATTGGCCACATGTTGAGATTGATAGCATAAAAAAAAAAAGTGTTAGTCCATTTACCTGAAGATAATGATAACTATAATCAAACTTGTAATACAATAAGTAGATTCTATGTGTGTGTGTGTGTGTGTGTGTGTGTGTGTGTGTGCACGCACGCGCGTGCACATGCATACAGGGTGTCTCAAAAATACGGAGCATAGTTTCGGAAATGACTTCTTCATATGTAGACAATAAAAATGGTTTATATCAACACCGGTCTGGAAATACTTGGTTTCTGCATTTTGAAGATTTCTATGATACATAATTGGTTCTCATTGCCTTACAAACATTTGTCAGGAGCAATGCACTTTAAAGTTCACTGCTCCTGACAGATCTTTGCACAAGATGGTCCTTGTGATAAAGAAAATCACCTGCAGGAGATGAGACATTCCCATTAATAACTCAGAAACCAAGACAAATCTTTGTAAGGCACTGTGAACAGTTGTTCTATAGACAGACCTTCAAAAGTTTAGTGTAGTGTCTTGCAAAGTTTAATAAAAATAAACTTGCAAAGTTTATTTTTCCAGTTTATTTTGCTCAATAACTGTGGCACAATATATTGCATATAAACTGTAGTTTATATGATCTATAACACATAATTCATATATATCTTTATACATATTTATACATATAAAGATTCACTAAAAGCATGAAAACATATGCAGTGGAACCTGATTAACTTGAACTGGGATAACCCAAAAGTCACAGTTACTTGGAAGTCATTTTCTTTCTTCAATTATCTAGCATGTGATAGTAATTATTGGAAATAATTTATTTTATGGTTACTTTTATTTTTGTAATGAAATAAAATCATAAAGAAAAACATTTTTGCTTACATCTTCAAAATTTTTCAAAGTAAATGAAATGTTAATATTAATCATTCATTATTGGTTCTAAGAAATTTCAATTTTTTAATGTATTTATTTAACTATAGGACAGAATGTACAGATAGTTGTAAAATGAGGCGGAGAGATTTGGAAAATGATATAAAGCAAATGCGCCGTGAACTGAAATTACGAGAAGAGCAACTTCACCAAGTGGAGAGAGAAGCTCAGGTATACGTTAGTTTTTTTTTTTTTTAGATTTCTTAAAAACAACAGGTAAAATGGTATTAGTCATTTTTATTATTTAAATTTAATTATTTTTAATAATTTCAAAATTTTAAATAATTTTTAGATGGGATTTACTTTAACTAATGTAAAATTTATTGAAAAAGGCTTAAAATTTTACAAAAACTTCTTATGATGGAGATATTTGTTATAATTCATATTATTACTCTAGTTCCAAGATATCTAAATTCTTTAGAAACAGTTATTGTATAATGAAATATTTCTAGTTTATAATACTAATTTTTTAAAATAAATTTTTGTAGGTTGCATTTTAGATTTTATGTATGTATATGTACTTGCTAGCCATTATTTGGTATGTTTGCACTATTTAGTATAATTGTGACTAACACTTTTATTTAACTTGCTTTATATTGTGTCCTCACTTCTTGCAACTCAAATTTCATCCACTCCTAATTAAGATAGAAAGCTGAAACTTGAGGACATGCATAAGTCTGATGATGTTTGAGATAGCCCCATTCCCATCACAAATCTCAAAAAACAAAACCAAAATATAATGTAATCAGTAATTATATTTGTAAATAATACTTCAGGTATGTATGTTTAAGTGCATTGTAATAATGTAAAAGTGTTAAATATATACGTAATATGATCCAAAAGTTCGGGGACTGCAGTAATCTATGACAACAAAAGCATGTATTTGAAGTTACAGCGTATGAAATGGATTCTACCAAACCACAATCTACGTGTTCAGGTTAATTTCGCCCATGTCATGTGATTAAACTGCAAGCGCTACCGTTTTTTCCGGAGATAGTTATCTTTGTTCTGCGATGTAATAAAAGTGGAGTTTCAAGAACAACCTCTTAATTTTGTCAGCGTTTAGGTAAAACATCTACGGAGGCTTTAAAATTGCTAAGAAAGGTGTACGGCGATTCTACCATGGCAAAGTCAAAATGTTGGAGGTTGTTCTTGAAACTCCGCTTTTATTATGTCACAGAACAAAGGTAACTATCTCCGGAAAAAAACAGTAGCGCTTGCGGTTTAATCACATGACATGGGTGAAATTAACCTGAACACATAGAGGTTGGTTTGGTAGAATCCATTTCATATGCTGTAACTTCAAATACGTGCTTTTGTTATCATAGATTACGGCAGTTTCCGAACTTTTGGATCGTACCACGTATATCTGTATATTGAAATTATTTATTATTGAAATTGTAGTGAATACAAAAATAAACCAAATTAATTACAGGTATCCCTCGTATAACACTGTAGTTACGTTCCAAAAAAGTGTTGTGTTATACGAATCCATGCTATACAAAACAAAGAACTAATGCAAAACATAGGGTTAGGTTCCAAGAAGTTAGCAAAAGTATACTATTGTTTTTTGTTACTAAGGGAAATATTGAAGCAATTGATAATTTATTTCCAATCAATAATTAACTAACAATCATAATTAAAAGTACTGTATTAGATGTTAATATTAATTTTAGTTAAACAATGGCATTTTCTTTTTACAAAGTAAAAAGAAAATGCCCTTGTTTGTTATTGTTGTCTTCTGAGCTTTTTTGTTGATCGTGATCTGAAATATCAGCAATGTCTTCATATTTTTTATTTTTACCATAAAAATCTTTTATGTATGACAAAATAAAAAGTAAAAATATGTTAATAATCGAAAATTTGTTCTAGTAGTTCAAGTTTGTTCAATAGAGGACCGAGCATTTTATTTTCCAGAATTTGCATTGGAATACTGAATTGTTGGAGCTAGGAACAGTTTGAGTACTGAGATACCACTGTATTTGTTTGTCATTTTTACAAATGATTAGTTACCTATGGTTAAAAAAAAGTGTAGTAATACTTACTTAAAATGTTAAAATAAACTTTACTAAATATGAAGATTAATCTATAAAAGGAAAACACAGTGACAGTCTTAAGGGCTAAAGTCTGAAAACAACGACAATGACACCCAGTTAATAGGAAAGCGGAAGAAACAAATTGCACTATCAGTTTTCATTAACGTAAACTCGATGAAAAACACAAAACGAATTGAAAATTTTGATATTCTAAAATCTGTGGGCAAATTTGAGACAACACATATTCTTACTTGAATAAATCAATATCAAATAACAGAGTTTGCACTTAAAAGTTGTGAAATTTCGTACAGAGGATTTCTCAAATTTTTGAACCATGTTAGAATGAAACAGTGTTGAAGTGCCATGTTGTATGAGGGTTACCTACATATATATATATATATTAACTACTAAATTATTATAACTGAAAGTTATATACGTAAGATTTGCATAACAACTTTATCTGATTGACTTGTGGTAAGAAATACATTTAGCAATTAAAAATAAATTCTAATTTAAGAGTTAGCAATTTGAATGCAGAATACTTTGTTGTCATTATTATTATTAAAATAAAAATGATTTGTTTCTTTATAGTCACTACGTCAGTACAAAGATTCTCATGGGGACACTGAAGTGCTGATGTCAGCACTATCTGCCATGCAGGATAAAAATACTCATTTAGAAACCAATCTCAGTGCTGAAACCCGTCTTAAACTCGATTTATTTTCTGCATTGGGAGAGGCAAAGAGACAGTTGGAGATAACCCAAGGTTGGTTATAATCAAAAAACTTTTTTGTGTATTATTTTTGTTCCTATTTAGAGATGATAAAATTAAATAATAATAAATGAAAATTACATTAAAACTTTTCTAAATAAATTTCGATAAAAAATTTAAATTTTTCAATAAATATATTTTTGAGTTTCTGATTTCAAAAGATTGTTTTTAGTCATTCCTTGTATTATTCTAAAATTTATTGTAAAATACAATAGTAAATTACATAAATTAAACATTATTATGATATAATTAAATAGAAATGCTTAATATTAAACATAGTTTCTTCAAAATTTGACTGAAATTAAGTTGTAACATCCTAGGATAATATATGAACTAATATCTTCAAGATAGTGAAATATTTTTAAATTATTCAATTTGTAATAGAGCAATGATAGCAAATCAGGCTGAACAAAATACTATAGTTTTGTTTATGAATTTTGATATTCTTAAACTAAAAAGCAACAAAATATTGTTGAAGAAAATGGATAAAATAAATTATTTCACAAAATAAAAAACTTTTATTATTTCAAAAAATTAAGGTTGAAAGAATGTTTCTAAAAGTGTTTATAAATAATTTCACATAATAGGAATGTTTGCCATTACAATTTATATTATTGAATAGGTCAGAAATCTACATTCATTTTTATATATTCTAAATAAGTAAATTTTTTAAGTCCAAATATTTCTTGCTTTATCAAAATATTGAAATAATTTTTAAAATATATACTAGAGTCAAATTTGAACCAAATTTTTTGATTTTTACGTTGTGTGTGATTGTGAAAGATTAGTGTGTCAGTTTCCTGTAAATCAAGTCCATAGTTGTATAACAATCATTAATGTTTGTATCATTATCTTTGTCATTAACATTAAGACTGAATTTGCATAGCAATGTTAAAGTTGATAGATAAGAAATGATGCACGTAGAGCAGCAAGTAAACATCAAATTTTGTTTGAAATTTTGTAAAATTTTCAGGAACTTTTGACATGCTACATGAAATATTTATCAAACCATGTGTCAAACGTGTGTATGAATGACAAATGCAGTTTAAAAGCAGTTGGGACTCAAAGGTAATCTCTATTCTGGAAGACCAGACAAAATAAGGAATGATGAGATGAGAAAAGAGATCAAACAAGATTGCAGGAAAACTATTGACATTTGGCAAACATTTTGGGAATTTTTCTAAATTTCGTACATCTTTGTTGTTCCAAGGAATTTATTTAGACAAACTCTATGAAGTTTACACACTGGTGATTGGAAAGTTGGTAGACAATGTTGACCAGGATCCTCACATAATGAATAGAACAATCACTGGTGATAAAACATAATTTCCTTCCTAATTTCCAGATCAAATGTATCTGATATGGAAATCACATAATAGAAAAAAATTCAGATTAATAAATCAAAAGGGGAAGTGATATTAGTGGCAGATATTCATGATTTCGTACCCCAAATTTTTTTCCTGGGAGTCAAACTGTCATTAAAGAAAGGTATATTCAAGAGGGAGAACTGGGTCCTTCATCATGTTGCTGTGCATCAGTAGTTCCTGTTCAAAAAATATATGACTAAGAGGTGTATAACAGTTTGTTCTTTAATCTTCTTATTTTCCCAATCATGCCCCACAAAATTTTATTTGTTTCCTAAAATGAAAGAGATTGAACAGTTGCAGGTTTCAGTTGGAAATAGGATGGAAGTTGCCAACTGAAACTTGCAACCCTTCAATTTCTATTTTATTTTAGGAGTGCAAATGAGTGGGTGGAAGCTGTACCAACAAGTATTTAAAGACATCACAAAAAAATTACTTCTGTGACTACTTTGACAAATGGTATAGATGCTGGCCAAAGTATGTAGCTAAGGAGAAGCTTGTTTTGGTTGATAGTTGGGTGGTGCTGGCATTCTTGTATAGTGACCATCTATGTATTCCTTTTCCAAAAGTTTGGTTCATTTTGACTTTCTTTCTCTTATGTACAGGGTTGATTTAAAAAATAAGGTCTCCTACTCAGTGTTCTGTGAAATGCAAAAATAGAAGCATATGACTGCCACCATTTAATAGCCACAAATGTCTTATGTATTTTTCTGCAGTCTCAGTTCCATATGCTGTATTATTGTATAACAGTTAGGAGTTAAACAAGTTTATGTTTAAACTTTTCATACAAAGCAGCAATCAGTGATGAAAGTTTCATGTTTAAAAGTTTTTGTCTGTTGGAATTCATAAAAGTTTGAAAACTGTGGCAAGAGATATATTTGCACAGTAATATCAGAAAGAACTATTTTTTTCATGTGCTATGATAATGCAAGACTACTGTACAGTAAGAAAATGGCAAGATGCTTACAGACATGAAGTTACAGATTATTCCTCATTTTCCTGATCTGGCACAAATTTTCAGACTTCTGGTTGTTCCCAAAGTTGAAGAGATATTGAAGAGTCTATGTTAAAGTTTAAACAGTTGTATAAAAATGGATCAAGGAAAAGTCAAAGGTTTTTCTTGCATGAAATGCAAAAATACTTGGAAAAATTTGTCAATCTAACTGGTGATTATAATTAAAATAAACTATTTTTACTGTGTTTTAAAACTAGCCATGTTATTCTTTCTCTTCCTAAACTAATTTTACAAAAATTGAGACCTATAATTACCAATCAACCCTTATATATTATACATGTATATAGTCTGTATGTGTATATATTTTTAGATTATTAATATTTATTTTTATTGTATTTTGTAAGTTATTAAAAATATTTTTTTGTTTAAACTTTAATTTAGCAATGATAGTTCAGAAGGATAAAGAAATTGATGAACTCAAGTCGAAAATAGCAGAAGTTATGGCCGTTATGCCCGTAACAAGCACCAATAATTACCCACCACCTGCTATTACTCTTGCTTCAGGAATCGTTTCTTCACTCCTTTACAGTCCTAAGTTTCACACCGAGGAAAAAGTCACAAAATCAACATTGGATCCAAATGCTTCTGTCTACACACCCAAAGTGGTACCATCAGACATGTGAATAGATACTTTCTCAATAAGAATATGGTAGAAAACTGGTGCAGTAATGACTTATTATTTCATTCTGATTTATTATACTGGCCTTTATCATCTGATATTTTTTTAAAAGTATAATATCAGTGTGCTTGTGATAAACCTGTATATATATATATATATATGACTTTGTGCAAAGACTATTTGTTGTAGTGTAGTATAGAGACGTAAGATATTTAAATGTTTTCATAATCATTTGTAATAATATTACATTGACTATTCATAAAGAATATAAATTATTTTGTTTTGTTTAAATAAAAACATTTAAATACTTCAATTTATTATGTTTTATAATAAAATTAAAATTCCTTAAAGAGAATTTTAATAATATGATTTTTATTAACAAAGAAAAATTGAGCAAAGCTTGTACTCTGTGTTTTATTATTATTGCTGGATTAAATCTATAAAAAAAAATGAATAAGCATATACATTTGTAAGATCTCAAGAATTTTTAAAATGTAAATCACAAGCACATCAACTTGTTTTTCTATATATCATTTATAGCTTAAATAATAATTAAATAAGACATGACTGCACCAGTTTTCCATGTTTGGTGTATACAATTGTTTACTATGCCCAGTGAGGGTTTTTATAACCAAATATTTTGGCAAAGTTTGCTTGATTAGATTGATTTAGTTCCGAGGAACACGTAATTGTACAGAATTTAAGTTATTATGATAATTATCACCCATTTTTAAATCCTCTGCAGAATTTTGCAGGCACTGGAATTTTTTTTTAATCATCACTATTTGGCTCTCACTGGGCTTTAGGTTGTAGCGAAACTTTCATAAGCAATCAATTTTTCTTATTCGCCATTTCAAGCAAATTGTTCTGTGCTTGGCTTTGTGTCACATTGTGCAAAAAAAAAAAAAACTTTACCAGTGTTTAAATGCTTTCCCAATTTGTTGCCTCCTCTCCCCCTTAATTTCTGCTGATTTGCCAAACAATTCTCCATGGATTGTCCATGTTGCAACAGCAGGGGTGGAAAGAAGGGGAACTGAATGTAGTGTCCCATTTCTGTGCACTGGCGCTCTCTAGACTCGACAGAAAGAATAAAGACTAAGTCTTTCATTAAATGTGTTGTCGTTATTTGAATTTTTTTAAATTCGTGATGCTCTTTTTAAATACTTGAAAGAAATGTATGAATGATTAATAAATTCAAAATTAGTCTAGAATCACAAAAAATTATTTAATACATAAAATATTTGAATAACTTTTTTTTATTATTTTATACAAAATAGAATCTACTCATTGCTATCACTTCATTTGCCTGTACTGACAATAACCAACTGATAACATTAAGCAGTTATCAGTTGGTTATAATCTATAATTAGTGAGAATTCTGGTTTCATGTTGGACACATTAAAACAAAAAGTGTGTAAAAATTTGTTAATTATCATAATTAATGGAAATTCATCCAGTATTGTTTGCCTGCTATTTTTCGCAGTATCCTCTTTAACAATGACTAGCACATAATTGAAGGCATTCCAGAAATTTAGACTATTGTGTTGTGAGCCAATAATATAACATTTAAAAATGTTTCTTAAGGCCGATAATGCAACTAATAGTAACTAATAGTTTAAAAATGCATATTGAAGATGGTAACTATAAACAAAACTCTACGATAAATAAACTTTTATAACAAATTTTTAATTTACACTCGTACTTATTAATTCTAATAACATTTGACAACTGATGATAATATTATTACAGTAACTTCTAACAGTTTTAATGACGACTTAGTAGTGTGGAATGATTCCAAAGCATATGTCTAAGTTAGCATTGATATTTAATTGATATAGTTCGGGTTAAGTGTTACGCCAAATTTGACTGAATTGTCTTCACACCAATTAGCACTAGACGAGGATCTACTTTTCACATCGACTGTACGAAGAATTTTGTATTATTGCTATGTTACAAACTTAATAGTTTCACCGTAAGTACAGAATAAGTTCAACAATATTAGGACACAAAATTTTGACGACGACGTAGATAATTCGTGGAAATTTACATTGGCAAACTCCCGTGAACCCCGACGAAAGACTAATTCAAGAGATTAAAATTTATCAATTTGCCTAGTAATATTGTCATACAAAAATATTCACAGGTATTTAGTCAGATTTTGATTTAGGATTACAATTTTTCCTCCTAAGGCGGCATTAAATCAAGCGTGGTACTAAATTGAAGAACCTCAAACAAAAAGATTAACAGGATTTTGAGTCATTCGAGTTAGGTTACCGGTGTTGTGCTTTATTTAATTAATTTATATATAGAATTATTTTTTTCTATTTCAGAATTTGCTTCCTTAATTTTTGTTGTGTAAATAGTTTGTTTAATTTGTTGTCGCAAAGATTTGACTATTATCAGGGTTTTTGAAATTAATAGATACGACGACAGTTGCAGTAATTTCGATAGATTGATTCCAGATAAAAGTTCGTTCAGAATTGCTCTGAAGAAATTCAGACAATTGCTGCACATTGTTGAAAGATATTCAATTGAAAATTTATAACAATCATCCGTTTTATCTTCATCGGCATGATTTATTCTTTCTTTCAATTCTTAAATTCTCTGAATATGTAACAATTAATTAGAAGATAACTTATGCACAAATGTACTCGAAAAGTACAAATGTACTAGGAACGGCAACACTGCCAGTGCTGCCGTTCCTAGTACATTTGTACTTTTCGGGTACATTTTGCTTTTTTGAGAGCATTGAAAGTACACTTACATTTTAGTACGTTTTGAGTACATTATAATATTTTAGTACCATTTATGGTACAAAATAATATTCATGCCTTAACGAAAAAATGCGAAAAAAAATTAGTTTAATAAAGTCTCACTAGTGTGACTAGTGTCACTGTTTGCTAATTTGATTTACCCAATCACAACATACACGTGGTGTATGTCGGTGGACGTCAACAACATACAGATACAGTAGAGCAGTGTTTCCCAAACTTTTGACATCTGTGTACCCTTTGTATAATTTTCTTAATGCTGAGTACCCCTCGTCAAAAAAATTGCATATACTTTAAATCAAAAACCAAAGATAACGAGGATATTCCATTTCTATATGCTGCTGCAATTGAAAAATCGAAAAAGCCCAAATAGAAGACTGTGGAAAATATTGTTCCTAGATATAGCGATATGGACTTTAGGTCTCATTTTCATCTTTCTAGAAGCACTGTCAAAGTAAGTCTCTGCTAAGAATTGTTAGTTGTAGTAACTAGCTACAGAAAAATTGATTTATTCAGCATTTTTAGCTTTTTATTAATATTAAAGCACATAACAAACCTTTCCTGTTAGAAAAATCGCACAAAAGCTAAAAATACACACGCGCACATTGTAACAATTCAATGTGTAGATACTGGAGGTTTTTGTGTGACACTGTTGTTTTGGCCATAGGGTGGAGGAATACACAGAATCACAGCACCCGGCGAAACCGCTAAGAAGTAACGAAGTTTTTTAATATTTTTCTATGTTTGTAATCGAAAAAAGTAAACTGCTTGTTGACCAGGAACAGCCGAAGCACGGTGCAGCGTGTACCCCCACTAAACTCTTCTCGTACCCCTGGGGTACGCGTACCACACTTTGGGAAACACTGCAGTAGAGTATCGATTATCCGACTTAATTGGGGACTGGGGTTGGTCGGATAACCGAAAAGTATGAAAAAATACATTATTAGTATAGTGTATTAGGCCTGGTTTAAATACTAGCCTCCCTTTCATGGTCGAGCCAGTGCTGCCAGCTAAAAAATGCAAAAATTTGACAAAAATAATATTAAAGTAGCCAAGACATAACCAAATATTGTAGTGCCACATCACTAGCGGACATTTGAATTTGCCGACTAGAACGCGGTTGGTTAATCGGGGGTCGGATAATCGATGCTCTACTGTAGTTGCACGTGCAAATGTCTTGACTCAGCGTTCTTTCGCACGTGTGTCAAACGTTTCAGTCTGCACATTTTCATGACCTTGACAAAATTTTTCACGCCACGTGGTCCAAACAATTCAACTCTGTCAAACAAAAATAATGGACAGGTAAGGAAATCAATGATTTTAAACTTTTGTCGTCAATAATATCAAAATATCCTTTAAGTCAGAGTCGAATTATTACAGAGTTTTGAAATTGTACGAGTATAAATAATATAAATACTTTTATATTATTTTCTACCACTATAATTCAATTCTTAAATTATGAACTTCAATTTTAGTAATCTTGGTAAAAGAAATAACTTTTGTTAATTTGAATCTGTCCATGCATATTTAATTTACAATTTTTTTTTCATCCATCGCTACTATATTTTTAAAAAATCAACTTTTAATGCCGTAACTAATAATCAACTTTAACAAAAAACCATACAAACTATTTTCATAAAATCTTTCTATGAAATATTTAATTTTAAAGTACAGCGGAGCATCGTTTATCCGAAAACCGGTCAACTGAAAGCTTTCCAGTCGGACTGTGTCGTGCTGAATCGAACACTTTTGATACTAGATTAACTTATATTGAAAAATCTAAAGTATAATTATCTTGTTTTTATATTTTTCAATTTATTTATTTTCTTTGTACAAAATAAAGAAATAATTTTTAACGATACAATAGCCTCAATTATTATTATAAAAATTTTCATTAGGCTTAAAATCGACGAAAATTCAACATGGGGTAGGTTAATATATTTTTTCGTACATAATCGGTTATCCGAACAACCCCAGTTCCCAACTGATTCGGATAAACGGTGCTCTACTGTACTCATATTTAACAAGTATTCATGAATACAAATTTGAAATAAGCACAAAAATTGAATATGATGGTATATTAATATTGCCGCGGCTCACCTTTTCCACTGTGTCATTCGTGGTGCAGGGGTTAGGGTCTTTGCCTGTCGGAAGGAGGTTCACGTTTCGAACCCCTTTGATGATGTTTTTTTTGTATGTACGTTCTCTCGATCTGAGAACACATGGTAATTTGTTATCATTTACATATTCTAACCATGTCCTCACAGTATATAATCGCGAGCTCTCAGGTTGAGGGCAGTTATTGTTCCAGCACTGCAAGCTGCAGCAGTTGTACAGTACATTCTCTGAGTGAATAAACACCACTTTGTGTTCCTAACGACTGGTTGCCGTTTGTCTACGCGACAATATCAAAAGCAACCAACCATAGAAATAGTACTTTTTGAAGGAGCTTCAGTACGTTTTGAAATTTCATTGTGGCAATGCTGTGTCGAAGCACTTTTTAAGCCGAATGCACACATGCGGCGCGGCAAGGAAAAGCGGCAGAATGACGTCACTTTTTCTCGCCGCAGAAGTCGATTTTGTGCCGCAAAAGTTGGTTGAATTCTATCTTTGGCGACGGTCGCCGCCAAGACGCATTTCTATCAGCCAATAACAGTTCGTCTGGTAGTCACGTGAGAAAATGCAACCACGTGGTGTTTTAATGGAGGGAAGTTCGACGCGATTAACCGAGATAACAAATATCAGAATAAAGAAAAAAGGATAATAAATTTAACACAAATTCTACACAAATAATCATATATAATTTAATTCAAAGAACAAAACAACCAAATCTTACTCGAAATAGTATTCTTTATCGAGAGATCTTAATCGAGGAATAAGCCTATTTTGTACACAAGTTCTTTCTCGATCCAAGAAAATATCTCTAATCCAAAATCTTCGTTCGAATCTTCGACAGAAGCTTCTAGCTAAATAAAGCAAGCGCCGTACAAAACAAAATTTGTAAACACGTGGATAGCGGCAGTGTCGGTATCGTTCGCCATCTTGAATACTGAACGCATGCGCCGAAATGTAAGCAGATTGCCGCTTGTGTGGTTGTGCTACCGCGCGGCGAAGACGCGTTCGCGACACCGCTTTTCGCAGCCGCGCCGCATGTGTGCATCCTTTATGCAAATGATCCTACGTTTGTCTGGCAAAAAAAAAAAACATATGGTACAGTACGTTTAAAGGAAAATCAACGGAAACGAATTGACGAACTCTGTCGTTTTATTTCGAGTAAGTTTTTTAACTTTTAAATTTTATTATATTTTAATGCGTTGTACTGCTGTTTATTTCCTATTTGTAACACGAACGTAATTCTTAAATCAAATTATTAGAGAACGCAGTGTATTCAGTGGCGTAGCTAGGGGTGTGGTTCATTAGACATTTTTTGATCGCACGGGGTCTATCGTTTGGGGGGTTAACCCCCCTTCCCCTCTCATAGAATGTTACCCAAAGTAGATTTTATATCGAGTTTGTTTTCGACACTGTTTCACATAAAACACATAGTTAATTAACAATTAACTTTATTCCCTCTCGGATACAACTGACTGGGGTGACGACTGCACAAGAACTCAGCTCCCCGGCCACGAAAGTATGTAGGAATTTTCACCCCTGACCTGACACTCAGATCAAGTTACACCCGACCGTTACAACAGATCTTCCCCCTCTAAAACGAAGTCTCGGAGATGTGCAGGTAGTGTCCGTGTTCTAGAGCTCTTTCTAACAGGTGGTCCTGTGTCTTGATGTTGATTATTCTGGGGAGCTGGATGTTGGTTATTCTGAGAAACTGGATGTTGCCTGTTCTGGAGTGGTTGTTCTCTTCGAGCTATCAGTTGATCAATATGTCTCCTTTCTATAGTTCCTTCTGGTGAAGCTATCATGTATGTATATGGTCCGGTCTTCTTTGTCACCTTACCTGGTTTCCACTTCTTTGCGTCTCTATAGCATCTGTAATTGATGTTGTCTCCTATCTGGAATTCTCGTATTCTTGTTTCCTCTATTCTATCCTTATATAGGTGTGGATTTAGTCGATCATAGATGGTACGTAGTCTTCTTCCCATCAACAGTTCTGCTGCCGTTTTACCTGTAGTACTACTAGGTGTTGTGCGTAAGCTAAACAAAAGTCTGGGGAGCAACACTTCAGTTTTTTCTTGGTTGTGATGTAATTTTTCAATTCTCCTCTTTATAGTTTGCACTTGTCTCTCTACTTGTCCGTTGGAAGAGGGATGATATGGAGGGGTAAATATGTGCTGTATCCCATTTTTACGTATAAATTCTTCCATTTCATGGGATTTAAAGCTTTGGTGATTGTCTGATACAATTGTATTTGGTAGTCCATGTGTACTAAATATTCTCCTCAATAATTTCACGGTTTCCTGGGTTGACTGCGTTTGTACTTCTTCTACCTCCACCCACTTCGAATAAGCATCCACTAGAATAAAATATGTATGTCCATAGTGTGGTCCTGCATGATCAATGTGTACTCGGTCCCAGGGTCCCGAGGGTGATGGCCAATGAGTATCCTTAACTGGGGTTGGGTTTGACCTCTGTTCTTGGCATTTTCTACACATCGATACAGTCTCTTCAATTTGGGAGTCCATTTCAGGCCACCAAAAATAGCTTCTGGCTGTTCTTTTCATTCTAGACATACCCTCATGTGTGGAGTGTAACAGTTGTAATAGCTGTGGTTGCAAGGTTCTAGGGATAACTACTCTTTGTCCCCATAAAATGCAACCGTGGTGAATTGAAAGTTCTAGTTTTCGCCTAGAAAAAGGCATAAGTTCTTCTGGACTACTCAGTGGCCATCCGTGTAAGATTGCATGTTCAACTCTTTTTAACACTGAGTCTTTGTTTGTTTCTCTGCTTACTTCCTGAGATGTGATGGGCAATTCTGGCTGTTCAAATATAAGGAATATCTCTCCTGGTTCAGGGATAGTCTTGTCTTCCACAGTAGTTGGTATACGAGATAATGCATCGACATTAGTCATCTCTGCTGACCGACGATGTTCAATCTTATATGAGTATGCTGCTAATCTTAAACACCAACGAATCATTCTGGGTGAGATTAAATCAGGAATTGGTTTAGCAGGGTTCAGAAGGCCCACAACTGGCTTACAATCTGTATATATAGTAAAATTTCGGGCAGCTAGGTAATTATGAAATTTTGTAATGCCAAAGATTATAGCTAATACTTCTCTCTCGAATTGTGAATAATTTCTTTCTGCTGGGTGAAGTGTCCTCGATGCAAAGTATATAGGAGCTTCGGATCCATCTGGTAATATGTGTGAAAGGACTGCTCCCACTCCATATGGTGAAGCATCACAGGATAATACTACTGGTTTATTTAAATTATAATGGATTAATAATGTTTCTGGTGTTAACATCTTTTTTATTTTCACGAATGCTTTGCTGTGTTCTTTTTTCCAGATCCATTGTTTGTTTTTATCAAGGAGTCTATATAAGGGTTCAGCTTCGGTTGCTTTATCTTTCAAAAATCTATCATAGAAGTTTACAAATCCCAAAAATGCTTGTAATTCTTGTTTGTTTTTCGGTTCCGGAACCTGTTGGATCGCCGCAATTTTCTCCGGTGTGGGCCGAACGCCCTGAGCATCTATCAAATATCCTAAAAATTTAAGTTGGTTAGTCTTGAATAGGCATTTGTTTTCGTTTAGTTTTAGTCCAGCTTCTGAAATCCGGTTAAGAATTTTCCTCAACTTTTGATGTAGGGCTTCTTCATTGAGTCCCATGACAAGTATATCATCTATCATCACAATTGTCCCTGGAATACCTCCTACGATCTTTTCCATCTCTCTCTGGCAAATAGCTGGACAACTACTCACTCCAAATGGTAACCTTTTCATTCTGTATAACCCCTTGCATGTGTTGATAGTCAGAATCTCAGACGACTCCTGGTCCACAGGAAATTGGAAGTACGCTTCCTTGAAATCAAGCTTGGCAAATACCTTTCCACCAGATAGTGAAGCAAGTATATCGTTAATGGCCGGCAATGGGTATACATCTACTTTTATTGCCTCTCTGTTTACAGTGCAGCGGTAATCTCCACATAAACGTACACTTCCATCTGGTTTTGCAACGGGTACCACAGGAGTGGCCCACTTAGAAGTTCTAACTGGTTCTATAACTCCTAACTGATGAAGTCGATTCAACTCTTGTTCTACCTTTGTTCTCAATGCAAAAGGAACCTGTCTTGCCCGCATAAAAATAGGCTTAGCTTCTTTATTTATCGCTAAACTGACTGCCTCGCCTCTAAATAGACCCATTTCTGAATTATTGAATAAATGCTGGAATTCTTGTATCAGATCGTCTGCATCATGTTGGTGATAAAGTCCCTCTATTCTGATTCCTAATGGTTCAAACCAATTTCTTCCAATAAGTCCTGGTCCATTTCCTTTAATTACTAACAATGGCAGATTCCTAATTTTTCCTTTAAATTGTACCCTCACCATTGTAGTACCCACTACCTCCAGATTCTGATCAGTCCATGTCTGTAATTTGACTTCTTCCGGCTCTAACTTGTCTCGCTGGATTTTGATTTCTTTTAAGGTCCGTTCGCTCACTACAGTGTACCCAGACCCTGAATCAATTTCCATCAGGATTGGTATATTTTCAATCTTGAGTAAGATTTTTAAGGGTGGTATCTTACTTCCCTGTATTTTGAATAGAGATGTATATTCCTCGACCTGGTTAGACATCAAATTTTTATGTTCCTCAATTCGGTGTACTTTGGCTCTCTGGCTGGATATCTCTTTCCGTGGTGCCCCAATTTGGTTTCTTCCCTGGTTTGCAAATTTTCTTTGTCCACTCTTTTGTTTCGTGATACACGCCTTTTCTATGTGTCCCTTGTTTCTGCAGAAGTTACAGATTACCTGAGCAAATCGGCAATTATTCGGGTTATGACTTCCGGTGCATCGAAAACAGCGTAATATGGCCGGCTGATTCTTTCTCTTGTAGTCCGCCTTTAAGTTATACACTTGGGTGTTGTTTCCGTCTGACCCAAGCTGGCTAACATCGTTAGACGCTGCCTCTGCTGCCAATGCTGCATCCAAAATGGCCTTATAAGTAGTGTCCGTTTTCGCCAATAACACGTGTTGTATTCCTTTATCCCTTAAACCTGCCACTAGCCTATCTCTTAACATACGCTCTAGTGAGGCGCCGAAGTTGCAATTCATTGCAATTTTCCGTAGTTCCGCGACATAGTCGTTGATACTCTCTCCCGGTTTTTGCGACCTCTGGTTAAATTTGAACGATTCGACAATTTCACTAGGTTTCGGGTTAAAATGGCTATCAAGAGCAGTAATTACTTCATTGAAGTTAACTTGTGTCGTTTCTTTCGGCGCTATGAGTGTGACTACAAGTTCATATAAAGTTTCACCGCATACAGTAAAAAATAAAGCACACTTATCTTGGTCATTTTCAATCTGGTTTGCCTTCAAGCAAAAATTAAAGCGGTCCTTGTAAGTTTTCCACTGGCCGTCCATCTTGAATGGTTCGAAACGAACTCCACTGGTTGATGTTCCTGGGAACGACATTTCCGGCTTTTTATATCGAATTGTAATTTCTGCTGGCAAGTCTGTATATTATTCCTCGTCGCCAATTTTATATCGAGTTTGTTTTCGACACTGTTTCACATAAAACACATAGTTAATTAACAATTAACTTTATTCACTCTCGGATACAACTGACTGGGGTGACGACTGCACAAGAACTCAGCTCCCCGACCACGAAAGTATGTAGGAATTTTCACCCCTGACCTGACACTCAGATCAAGTTACACCCGACCGTTACAACAGTAGATTTCATGTGTATTATGTATGTATACAGTACAAAGCAAGGGCGACAATTGACAAACCGTCCCGGGCGGCTCAAACTGTAGCTACGCCATTGTATTTAGTATTACATCATACGTTTTTCTAAAACGGAGACATTGTGTGTGTAAACACTAGTACTTTTTAATTGCGGTATATACACAATAATATCAATCTTATCGTAATCGTTAGTGTACTGTTTAAATAACGTCTTTCAGCTCTTTCTAATGCTTCGATTGCGATCAGAATAGCATATTCGTCAGTCATTTTCACTTTCGTGTAGCAATCTCACATGCTCAACTCAAAGAGAGTAGGAACTCACATGGTGAAATGGGAAAGCACGTGAGTTATAACTCGAGACTACCAATTTGTCGTCAGAGTGTGAGATGGCACCACGTGACACCTTCAACACGTTGGGAGTTGTAACACGAAAAACTTGAGACTAAGGGCCGTGGTGTTTTGTGGTCGCGTCAAGCAGGGCCGGATTATCGAATAGACAAATGTCTAGGGCCCGGTCAAACTGTCTATTTTGAAAAGGTTTGTAAATAAGATAGTTTACTTTTCTGTTGGATAACTGTATATAATAAACAAATAAACAAAAATATATTGCTTTTTATATGGTTATTGTGAATTTTAAAATCTAAAGAAAATGTGTTCTTATGTTTCTTCTTATTGAAAGTAATTCTTCCGATAATTTAGAATTTTTTTTTTTATAGAGATAAGAATAATATTTTTTATTAATAAAAATTTAAGATTTGTTTTAGTTTTTCACATTATTTAATTTCGTTTTATTTATTGTTATATATATATATATATATTGTGCTCTCTTTCTTCTGGGAGAGGGAGGGGGCCCGGTAAGAAGAAAATGTCTAGGGCCCCAAAGTGTGTTAATCCGGCCCTGGCGTCAAGTCTTCTGAACCCACCACTTTTCCGCCGAACCGCGTAACAGCGCTCCCACACGCCAAGTTTTCGTCATATGTGGTGTTTTGTGGTCGTGTCCGGTTTGAGTCTACACTGCTATATAAAGGAATTTATATTATATAAGATTTTAGTACTTAGATGTAACGAACAGGGCCGGATTTACCAATCCAGGAGCCCTGGGCACAAATTCGGTGGGGGTCCCCCCTTTAAGAGTAGGCAAATTTGATGATTTAGAAAATTTACACAAAATACTGTACTTTCAATTAGATTTGAACTAGGAAGTTGTAAATTTCATTTAAAAATACGGTTATTGTAAACATACATATATTTTATTGTGTAAAACTAATTATTTTAATTTAACTGAAAAATACCTATGTGAAATTTTTTCCCGAAATTTTCCGATGTTTCATAGGTTTTTTCCCGGGTTTGGTTTTCTCTGCCTGTTGCCCTCATGATAAGACCACACTAGGCTCTCGCGGTAATAAAAAAAAAAATTATGTTTAAACATAATTTTTTTTTAGTTTTACGGGGCCCCTATTTTGTGGGGGCCCTGGGCACAGGCCCCAAATGCCCTTATGTAAATCCGGCCCTGGTAACGAATAGAGTAAGGTTTAAAAGAATTATGTGGACGACAATTATTTTTGAATAATTTGGCCACGTAAAATGAAAAAATAGACATATTTATGCCGAATGGGAAATTTAATTATGTTTTTTATTGTCGCTAAGCAATTGTTATCATTATTACGAAATACATTGTCGTTTGCATTGTTAAAGGCTAAATAACGAATTTTACAATAAAAATGGGGATTTTAGGAGGGTTGGAAAGCAGTGACGTGCCGTGACATTTGATGATAGGGAAGCTGTGTTTCTGTAAGAAGCCGACTTACAGGGGCAAACAATAAATTGCGCGTCAGGGCCCGTTCGTATTCGTTTGTTCGATAAGCCAGTAAAAACCGTATACTTCTCCAAATGTATTTTTAATAGATTATTTGACGTACTTAACAGAGGTAATTATATTGAACTTTCTTATTTATTATTAGATTCAATCAATTCCCGTGCCCTCTAAATGCCAATTCTTGGTTTGAGAAAAAACATATAACATCTATTAATCGTAATTATCTTGTTATAATTTTCAATATTTATTTTGTATTGTCTACCAATGTTAAATTCTATTCTATTCTGATTTCCAAATTGCTTCAATTTTACGAAAGAATCGTCATTCGTCAAATTTTATCGTCAAAATTTCGAAATTTTTTTGTCGACGTATTTATATTTAATTTAGGCATTGGTCTTTCTCTTTTAATAATGTTTTCTTTTTCATTATACGGTCTTGAGCGAAAACTTTTTTAAAATAAATTTTTGAATCACTAGCCACGATATATGGGCTAAAATTAAAATTATAAAACAAAACTTGGTAAAACAAAATGTGTGATGAATATACATGCCTAGTACAAAAAATTCTTCAATTGTATGAATATTGTTTTAAAGAAACTTATAATTACATCAGTGGCGTGCCGTCATTGGAAGCGATGGAGGCGCCGATTCCACCTTCCAATGACCTTCCCTTGTATTTTATAAAGTATAAATTTTCATATTTTAACGTACAGCATTAATTAAAATTAATTTTTTATTATAACTGCATTATGTATCTTTTACAAATTTCTATACTACATGTGAAAAAAAACGATAAGATTGCTATTGTAGGCTATATTCGAATAATTCGGTGGCGGAAGGAGTGTCGGAAACCGGGTCAGTTTCCAATCAGCCAGATTTATAGGCATTGGCACATGCAATTTACGGAGCACCAACCTCACCCGGTTTAGCTGGTAGAAGCAACACGTGTAAAGCGTCCAATTTTATATCCCGGACCGGTTGTGGGCTGTTAGCAGCCTGCCTGCTAGATATTCGGCTGCCCTCGCCCGATTATATGAATCACGAGTAGACTATATCAACGGCGGGCAACCCCGGCCCGGGCAGCTACGGCTCGCGAAAAGTCTACCGGCCCGAGATCTTTAATAGATTATTAAATTGGAAAACTAACTAATTAATTAGTTATTTTTCCAATTCTTTGTAATTTTCGATAACGATAAGAGAAATAAATGTAGTAATTAACTTTTTATTTATTTATTTCGTATTTGCAGACTAAAAAAATTACAAGTCACAAGAAGGCGTCAATTAACTGGCGGAAAAAACGTAAAATTTATTCTGGCCCATGTTATAAAAACTGTTGCCCACCCTAGACTAGATTTATAACTTAACCCAACCGATAGAAGTTTACTGGCATGTTTTTATGATAGTTCTGTATAGTTGACGGCAGTTTTAAAAAATCCATTAAAATATTTGATATATTTATTCTGCGTTTATTCCGCTCTCCCATCTTATATTACTTACGGATTTCAATGTTAAACCGGTGATATTACGATTTAGTATGTCCCATCTGTAAGGGGATGCAGAAAAAACGTGTACAATTCTAGTACAGTGTTAAAAATTAACTGTTACTTTGGCAGCATCATTTACAACCAAATTTAATGAATGAGACGTACAGTACATACAATGGTACAAAAAAAAAAAAAGCTCTAGAATTTATTTTCCTTAAATTTACGATTTATGTATCGGTTGTCATAAAAATTTCTTTCCACTTCTTTCCCAAGACTACAGATATTCGAGTACAAAGTACCCGGTTTCGACTTATTTCTACTTAAGTAGTAGTTAAATAATTAAGCAATTAGGGAATTAGAGACATAAATAAAACCCTAATGAAAGAGCCGAAATTTTACTTAAACAGAAGCTTAACCGAACCAATCTCTTGCCGAGTACAGTGGGGTCTGTTCTCTTCGTAATATTAGATGTAATAAAGACAGAAATTTTTCCAGTTGAATGAGAGTGACCGAAAAGTTGTAAATTTTGGAAATTTCCGTGAACACTCGGTCCTAAAACGAATTAGTTAGGAAACGAACGATGGACAATCTGTTAAGTTTAACATATTTAGATTTTTACAGCTACGGTGAGAAACGTTTAAAATTTACAACAGCCCTGTGGCGTCCTTTGAGATATACTAGTGATGCGACAAAAGAGGCATTTGACATTGACCGGTATCGGCACCCTCGGGATTTGGCACGCACACACCTACCTGGACCGTCTCTGATTCCATTCATTAGCCACTCGTAGGGAGCTATTTCACTAAGTGAATTGTTTTAAGATTTAAAAAGTAAAGAATATTTTGTTATTTTTATGTACGTTTCTTCACAAAGTTATATTTAATTATAAGTTTCTTTAAAAGTATATTCATACAATTGAAGAATTTTTTGTACGTATATTCATCACACATTTTGTTTTACCAAGTAAGTTTTTTTTTATAATTTTAATTTTAGCCCTTATATCGTGACTAGTGATTCAAAAATTTATTTTAAAAAAGTTTTGGCTCGAGACCATATAATGAAAAAGAAAACATTATTAAAAGAGAAAGACCGATGTCTAAATTCAATATAAATATGTCGACAAAAAAATTTCGAAATTTTGACGATAAAGTTTATGACGAATGACGATTCTTTCGTAAAATTGAAGCAATTTGGAAATCGAAGCAAAATAGAATTTAACATTGGTAGACAATATAAAATAAATATTGAAAATTATAACGAGATAATTACGATTAATAGATGTTATATGTTTTTTCTCAAACCAAGAATTGGCATTTAGAGGGCACGGGAATTGATTGAATCTAATAATAAATAACAGAGGTAATTATATTGAACTTTCTTACGTCAAATAATCTATTAAAAATACATTTAAAGAAGTATACGGTTTTTACTGGCTTATCGAACAAACGAATACGAACGGGCCCTGACGCGCAATTAATTGTTTGCCCCTGTAAGTCGGCTTCTTACAGAAATACAGTTCAGTTTATTTCAGTTCAGTTATTTAATTAAAAAGATACCATAGGTACATAACCGGTGCCGTTAATACATAACCGGAAATACAGGTGCCGTTAATACATTACAGAAATACAGCTTCCCTATCATCAGATGTCACAGCACGCCACTGGTTAAGTTATAAATCTAGTCTAGGGTGGGCAACCTTTTTTATAACATGGGCCAGAATAAATTTTACGTTTTTTTCCGCCAGTTAATTGACGCCTTCTTGTGACTTGTAATTTTTTTAGTCTGCAAATATGAAATAAATAAATAAAAAGTTAATTACTACATTTATTTCTCTTATCGTTTTCTAAAATTACAAAGAATTGGAAAAATAACTATTAATTAGTTATTTTTCCAATTTAATAATCTATTAAAGATCTCGCGGGCCGGATAGAAACCTTTCGCGAGCCGTAGCTGGCCCGCGGGCCGGGGGTTGTCCGCCATTGATCTAGTCTACTCGTGATTCACATAATCGGGCGAGGGCGGCCGAATATCTAGCAGGCAGGCGGCTAACAGCCCACAACCGCTCCGGGATATAAAATTAAAAGCTTGTGTGAAGCATCCACCAGCTAAACCGGGTGAGGGTGGTGCTCTGTAAACCGCATGTGCCAATGCCTATATAATCTGGCTGATTGGAAACTGACCAGGTTTCGACACTCCTTCCGCCACTGAATTATTCGAATATACAATAGCAGTCTTATTGTTTTTTTCACATGTAGTATAGAAAGTTGTAAAAGATATTATTTTATTATAACTGCATTATGTATTTTAATTAATGCAAAGTACATTAAAATATGAAAATTTATATTTTATAAAATAGAAGGGAAGGTCATTGGAAGGTGGAATCGGCGCTTCCATCGCTTCCGATGACGGCACGCCACTGTTGGAAAGAGATTCCAATCAATTTTTCTGTTCCACAGCAATGTAAAGTGCAGGAAGTGTGTATAAGAATAAATGAATGGAAGGGCGTGTTTCAGACTGGAACACAGTCCGGTGCATCGTTCATATTTATATTATTTCTATGTTTAGTTTTTGTGTGGTCTTTCCAAGGGACAGTGGGCCCCAGGCCGCCGATAAAGCGAAAATCCCAAAGGGGGCCAGGAGGGCGGCTCACAAACGGGATAAGCCTGGAGAGCGGTTTAGCTACAAAACGGGCCTGCGGGGCAAAACCGAAATTCGTATCTAAATCCGGATGTAATAGACCAAGCGCGGGTTTCTCGCAGGGTGTCAGATCCGCTCAACAAGCAAGCAGTTGTCCTGGGGAACCGCCCAGGAGCTCTGATGCCGTTTGTTTATTTATTTTAAAGGAACGTCGGTGAATCGAAACCATGCCTACAAGCTCAAGACGACACAAACGGCTGAGCGTAGTCGCATGAGGGGCTACCTGTTGCATTACAGATTGTAAGCAACTGGCAACAATATGCCTGTTTATGAAGCGCTGAATTGTTTAGTATTTAATAGCAATTCTGCACGTTTATTGCTGGTGTTATACAAGTCTAAGCCATTTATTTACAAAACGGCTTCTCAAGTTTTAAAAGTTTTATTTGAATTCCATCTGAAAGTTTTATTTGGATTCCATTCGTCTTCCTCGTACAAATTTCTTGAAGTGTGTCGTTTGTTCCATAAATCGTCTTAAATTACCTTCCGAAGTTGCATTTCGTCGTTATCTAGCCATCTGGTAATGACTGTTAGCATTCAAGTTTCTATTAATATTTAAAAATTAGTTTTCAATCGACCATTTTTTTTTATTTAAACAAAATTTTCTGTATCCGAGAACACCGACGTCGCTTGCGTTGCTTTCTTCTTTGTTCTTGTCCCACTTATCATATTTGCATGCTGACGAAATGTCTGGTGTCATTGGGCTGCATTTGAAAAAATTGTACTATACACCTGTGAATTCCCACTCTCGCTGCTGTCTTCCATTAATCTCCGAAACGGACTTAGACAGAGAAAAGACGAGACCAGACGTGGAAACTCTAGGACCAGGAGACCCCGATTAAATATATAGGAACTTCCGATGCAAACCGGAAGTCAGTTATTTCAATTCAAAAAGTTTTCCCTGAAAGGTGTTAGAAGTTAAAGTAAGATGTACAGGGACAAACAAGCCACTGGTAATTTCAGGCAGAGAGCACATATTTTAAATTAATTTAAAATATAATTAAAAATTGCAGTTTACAGTTTTCGCCGATCCATCTTCAGTCTATATAGATTACTGTAATATTTAATTATAACTTTCTTTTAAATAAACATTAAGATTTAAAAAGTAAAGAGTATTCAAACAATTCACTTAGTCAGATAGCTCCCTACCCAGTGGCCAAGGGATAGAATCATTAGAAGCATTATATGTGTGTAGCTTCCACCAGTTAAACCGGTGAGGTTAGTGCTCTGTAAAGCGCATGCGCAAATGCCTGTAATCTGGCTGCTTGGAAGCTGACCCGGTTTCGACAATACAGCGCTTCCACTGATATTCAAGTATACAATAGCAATCTTATTGTTTTTTTCACATGTAGTATAGAAATTTGTAATAAGATACTTAATGTGGTTGAATTAATTAAAATTTATAATAAAATATTAAGTACGTTAAAATATGAAAATAATTGCCCAATATGAATTTTTATTTTAGAAAATACGAGGGAAGAGGTGCTTCCAATGACGGCATGCCACTGGAATCTGGCATCGTCTTTTTTATTGTCCCAAATTGCCAGAGCTGCGGATTAGCGAGGTTCGGCCCGTAAGTGGAAAATTCAATGTTTGATGCAAATACGGTAAAAAAGTAAAGCCGGGATAATTACGCAATAAAATAATTTTAACGATAACAAAAGAAACTACAACGACACAATTAAACAAAAGTATTTTATTTAACGAAATTATTTAAAATACATTTTATATTTATCTGGCAGATAGGAGAATAAAAGTATAATATAATATATTGCAGAGCGAACATTATAGTTTATTTGATTACAAAATTTAAATATATAAATGCAAAAACAAACATTCAGTTATAATATTCTGATTTTATTTATATAAAAAGTTTTGTAAATTTCCAAATCATAATCGATCACTAATAGAACAAACTGCCTACAGACCATTTAAAATGTACCGAGTAGGGCAGCACGATTTTGAGTTTTGCTAATGCAAAAACTAAGGAAAAAACATCACAGATAAAACTATACCATACAATAATAATACTATATATTATCACATTCCCATTATTATATTAAAGAATAGGAATATTCAATCGAATACAATATATTCTTCCTTCCTTATTGTGGTACTTGTATTAAATCATATCACATCTTCGTAATCTAATTTTGATTTTATATAAAAATGGATATTTAAATAAGTCCTTTTTTGATCCATTCGAAATACATAACTTAAATTAAGACACTAGGAACAATAGAGTACAGGCATCGAACTATTGTTATACATATAAAGTTAGCCTCTTGCGGTCTCGAGATACGTCGATAAATGCGTGTAAATATTGTTTTATGGCTCTTCTTTGGCATAATTTATAGTAGATATATATACCGGGTAATTATAATAGTCGTAGTAATTATATTTATATAATATTCCGAATACAACAATTAATAAAACTCTATAATATCAACAAACTTACATTTAATTAATTGTATACAGTACAAGTGGAAAAATATATTCTCAATAATATAGAAATTTCTTTCGGGTTGCTTTGATTTCCTCCAAAGTCTGCATAATTCCACAGAAATCAAAAACTATAACAAATTGCGGAAACGTACCGACAACTAACAAATTTCGGTTACCCTTAGGATTAAATCTTAAGCAAACGATGATTGGTTAACTGTACTTTTAGTACGTGAACGCTCATTGGTTAACTTTTAACTCTAACTCGTGTTGGTGAATACGGAGGTAGAAATGCAGGCCAGAGTGTGCGCTATTTAATAGCGTTAAAAATCTCTATTGTAGAGTCGCAAGTCCACCATTCTCCACTTAACTTCTATTATTTGTCGAGTATATAATTAATGTATTTTCTTGAGTAGTTCATATATAACTTCGGGTCGTCCCAAGCATCAGTAAATTCAAAAGTTACGCGTTACGTAAAAATCTAAATGCTTCCATAAGAATTGAGATTCGTCTACGTAACATTATAAACAGTAAAAGGATTAATTCCTATCAAAATATTTTTATATGAAATTTCTAATATCACATATTTTTGTTTTATTATACAACAGTTGAATAGGGGGGAAATACAATTACTGCAATTCAAAAACGAGATTTTACATTCTATAAATATTTCTAATTCCTTCGCATAAACTTTCGTCTCCTTAAAATAATAAGATCCGGTACAAAGCTTGGTATTTTCATGCTCTTCTGGTACCATGCTTCATGCTTTTGTAAGTGTTAATTTCTAAATTTTACGCTTTTATATACTTTTGACGTTGGGAATTGGCGTTATTTAATCTTACATCCTAAAATACAAAAAGGAAAAAAATGTTAGTTAACAAATGATTAGTTTCCTTTGCATATTACATACAAGTTAATATATTTAGTCTTGTTAAAGTGTCACGACATTCAATACATTATTTTAAGCAAACTCTATTGGAATATGAATGGGGGATTTAGTTAAGATAGGGATAGGGGTCGAGAAGAGAAAGAAGAGTTCTTTGGACATTATATATTGGGAGTGGCCAAACCTCGTAACGGAAGCTGTACCCTCTACCAAAATGGTACTGTATTGTATTACTCACGGAAAAGTATCTCGTACTTTCAACCTTCCGGAATTAGAACTGCATTACGTCATATATACGATTCCTATCTATTAACAGAAGAACCCCAAGAGGTAGATTGAGGTGAAAAAGGAACTTACCGCCAAGAGAGTGGCGGGTCCGACCTCCGTGTTTAAGATGGCGTGCTCCATTCTTAAAAACCAGGCTAATGTGGCTAAAGATGCGACGCTATTGGATAGAAAAATGAGAAGCAATTGTCTGGTGACGTCATCTCCCAGAGGACCGTTTGTGAAAAAGCCAAGCAGCTGCTTAGTAATTTGAAATTTTCATTTTATTATACGGTATTTCCGTATTTTGTTTTCGTGTTTATTTATCATTTGGGTCATTTAATTGTGTTATTTTTACCTTAAATTACGTGTATTTGCTGTTTATCAAATGGGTATCGTCTATATTAGCTATAAATATGAGGAAAACCGATTCGGATTCGAAGACCGGACATTATGAAACAATAGCTCTGTACTTATAATACTAGTTTAGATTACTGTAAGTTTAGTAAAATTCTTGCACGCGTTTTTAATTTCAATGGAGAAAGTGTCAAAATGAAGCTCTTAATTAAAACAAGAGACAGATAACAAGTATAAATTTTACTTCATTCCATCTACATTTTTTTTTATACAATATTATTTTGGATTTAGTTCTGTACATAATGCTAAATTTCCATTTATAATATACACATTATAATATAAACTATTTTTAAATCGTCGAATATTATTTCCTAGACGACATAATTTTTTGGATCACAGAGGAAGTAAAGAATCTATCGAAGGTCACAAGAAAAACACGAGTTCTATACTTTTGTACACTGAATATTTTGTTTATGTACATCTGGCAAGAAAAAAAGTGATGGGAGATAAAGACTGCGGCATTACCATAAAGTATACAAAGAAAATGCACGGAAAGGGTTTAAGTTCTTAAACGACGATGGTTTTTTTTTACAGTCTACTCAATTTGAAAATCACAGATTGAAGGATGATGGTCCGTGGGGCAGCTTTCACCATTGGATCGTGCTCCTCATAATATACATGTATGTTAGATATTAAAAATATCCTTGTAAATATTTATTTTTGAAATGCAATATATTGTTGTTTATTTAATGCTATCTGCGAGGGTATCTGTGAGTCAAGTGCAATTCTAATCCTTCGGACGGGGTGGTGATTCTGTTTCGTCTGACGCAGATCTGCACCTGACCTATCCCCTGCCTCGGCCGTGGTTCAGTGGTCAGATCTGAAACCATTCTGCGATCGACCTGCGGCGCGCCCATCATTCCACGGTACCGACTGCAATAGGTGGGACCCATTTCTCTGCCATCTACAGACATCGAAGAAAGAAGAAGAAATGGTAGAAAAAAAAAAAAGTCCAAAGAAATGACGAAACTAATAAAATGTTTAAATAATTTGCCCGATGCGGAATCCTTTAACTTTGTCTAATTTGATATAGACTCGTATAAATCACCGAGAAAATATATAAATAAGAGCTACTTGCAAAGGTATAAACATTTGGAAAAGTAAATTTTAATTGTAGATTGATTTCATTAATTTGTCAAATTTTTAAAAGTGGACATAAGTAGAATTTTGAAAATTACCTGAATCGGTCGTTCTGGTCATTTCACACATTTCACATTTATTAAGAGCGGGATGATTGGCAAACGTACACTTTGAACATTTCCACATGTCCTTTTCTTCCACATTTTGACTCTCTCTTTTGTTTTCTTTATTACTTTGAAATGCAGAAGCAGATATCGCTTGACTACCTAAATGAAAAATGAAGTTAAATGTATGTACCTTTCATTGGATGTTGCTGGAGATTAAAAATGTCTTCACAATCTTTCTTATAATATACATGTTTAAAATTGGCGAACAATATTCACACTTACTCCAATTTTTAAGTTTAAATATTTTTGATTGTGTCATATTTAGAATAAAATGTATCAATGGCTAACTGAATACAAATGAATGACTCCATGCTAACTTTTAAAGGAAAGATTACATTGATGATATTATTAGTTGAATTTTTAAATTTGTTCTCTATGAATTTATAATTTGGATTCGAACATATGGAGAGAAATGGATTAGATCAGCGTTTTTCAACCGGGGTGCCGCAAAGTTTAAGACCTTTGGGCATTTTCTTGGAAATTTACTTAAGTGTAGTTCAAGATAACTCATTGTCAGTATTTTGACAAAATTCAATGGATTTAAATTTTGATTTTGAACACGTAGAAACACTATTTTTGCATTAAAATGCTACTGTCAATTTTTAAAATTTTTCTTCCCAGCATTGCACATAATATTCGTTTTCGCAAAAATTCGTCTGCCCCCGTTAGCCCCCTTTTCAGATTCTAGATCCACTGCCGGTCAAGGGTGTTGCAATTTTTTTGTTTCAATCAGGGGTGCCACTCAATGAAAAAGGTTGAAAAACACTGGATTAGATAATTAGTTAAGTACAGTACATATAAATGCTGTATTACTACTACTGGTAAAGATAAGGAATTATTTTATTAACTAATTTATTTTTTCTTCAAAAAACTGTTTAGTTAGACGAAAATCCTTTAAATGATTAATAAATTTCTTTCCATATTTTGTTACAATAAAGCTAATAAATGGAGTTTTATATTAGAAAAACATTGTCCCATATCATCTAATAAGCCATATAATTTTGAATATACAGTTGAACATGTTTACCTCAAAATTTATTTTTTTCCTTCATTTTCAATATATTTTTCATGTTTATCTAAAATTATGTATTTGCAATTAACACTTCGGTCCATTTTGATAGCATAAACTGCAATTGAGAAATATCTTGTGTAATTCTGAACTTATGTACTGTATTGCAAAAGTATTTGAATGTTTACAGAACACTTTGTATTTGCATTCAAAAAAATTTTTGATAGTAATGAAAGATTATTTAATTTATTATTATTGTCCTCAACATTTTTAGCTATAAATACTATAGCATTAGAACTTTTTTAAACATATTAATTAAAAAGAATTTCATTTATTTAGAAAAAAGTTATTAATATATCAAAAAATTCAAGTTGTTTCATATATATTTATATGTTACCTGCAAAGATTTTGCAATTTGATAGTGAAGTACTGAATGAGGGCTATTTCTAAGATTCTCAATCATTAGTTGTTGCTAATTTGGTAACATTACTGATTTTTGTTTGTTTCAAACTATGGACTACTAATGCACCTAAATTTAAGTTTCAAATATTGTGGGATTCTGAGATACGATAAATCTGAGTTTAATTTTTTTTCGAAACATAAATGACGTCATCTGAAAATAAATTTATAAATACAGAAAAATATAATTGAAATGATGGTGTGAGGGCATCATAACACCATCTATATTTAGTATTTCAACAACCAATGTTATAAATTATACAATAACTATCTAAATATATAAAATTACTTGTGTTACACATACCCCTTATTACTGAGAATCTTCTAATGCAATTGAATGTTTTCAATTTGATCAATCGTTCTATAATTGAACAAATATGTAGTAACTAATTCAAATTTAAAACAGTTCAAACATATAGTTAAAAATCGTAATACTTAATTTCCAAACGTACAATATTTATGTTATTTCCAACAGAAACAAAAAAAATCGCAACTAAAATAGTACAGTAGAAGCCGTTCTTCAGGTTAAGCCTTAATGCGGGGGAATTTCAAAAAATCCCTTCTTAATGTGCGTTTTTATGACATACCCTAACTGTGTACCGAATTTCACCTCTAGGTTCAGCAGTTTGCTCTGGGCAATGATGAATCAATGAGTCAGTCAGTCAGGACAAGTAATTTTATATATTTAGATGGACCAAGTGATTAATATGGGCATTATGAATAATGACCAACAAAATAAATTATTGAAATTTATTACAATGCCCTATCAAATTGACCGGTCATTATGAATACTGCTATCACCTAGTCGGGCAAAATTATGATACGTTGAGGAGTGATCATCCGACATAAGCTAGCCAATCGGCACTCATTTAGAAATATTTATTTTTTTGTGAATTATTTCATTTTGAAATAAGTGGAGATTTTTAATCAAATTAAAATATCACGCAATTTAAAATTTGGTACTAAACGTGATATGCACACGCAACTCAGAGTGTTGATTAGCTAGCATATGTCGGATGATCACTCCTCAAATCACCACTTTGCCCGACTAGGTGATGACCGGTCATTACAAATACTGCTATCACCTAGTCGGGCAATACCTAGTGGTGATAATACGTTGAGGAGTGATCATCCGACATATGCTAGCTAATCAACACTCTGAGTTGCGTGTGCATATCACGTTTAGTACCAAATTTTAAATTGCGTGATATTTTAATTTGATTAAAAATCTCCACTTATTTCAAAATGAAATAATTCACAAAAAAATAAATATTTCTAAATGAGTGCCGATTGGCTAGCTTATGTCGGATGATCACTCCTCAATGTATCATAATTTTGCCCGACTAGGTGATAGCAGTATTTGTAATGACCGGTCAATTTGATAAATTATTGAAATTTATTACAATGCCTGATTAATCACTTGGTCCATAACATATACAATAATGAATTACATGAAATTTCATACAATTATTATTTAGATACTATATTATACAATTATGTTTCTAAATGATAATTAAGAGCAAAACAGTAGAGCATTGATTACATGGGTCTATAAATAAATAACTTTGTTTATTAATGATTTTGACTTGCTGAATTCAAAAATGGTTATAAAAAAACAGAATAACATATCTTGTAAACTTGAGCTAAATGTTTAATAAATTGCATAATATATATATGAATATGTACACAATGTTATTTTCATTCGAGTTGGAACACAGAAACCGTCAGAACACTTTTTGATACATAAAAACTAAACAAACAGTGAAATCATAAAATACCCAGGACATCACTCGCATGTAAGACACTTATTTACAGACTTCTTGTATGAATCTGCAAGCGTTTTACGTGTAATGTTCCAGCAGTAATCTGCTTGTATGGAAAGATGATACCAAAGGAAATAGAGTCCGTCAATGTTAGCAATGTCTTGGTGAAAATGCTCCCAGTGCTTGTCATTGACAGACCCACAGTTTTCAGGGAAAAAGTCAATATGAGGATGCAAAAAGTGCATTTGTACATTTTCAATGACATGTTGCATCTCATCTTTCATAACACAACAGCATGTTATTTGTAATTTTTTGTTTGTAATTAGAAGCTTTATGGTTTCCAGGAAAATTATTTACCACCATCCTGAAAGCATTCCAAGCTTCTTTTTCAGCACCTATTAGTACACTATCAAAGTGTATTTTTGAGAAGCTTTGAACCTACGAATATCCTCTCTAACTTTCACCTCACTAATGTTTGGAAATGTCTCTCTAGAAAACCAAATTCTGGGCAATTTTGATCCATGGTTTTGACACAGTTTTTCATAAGTCCTAATTTTATATGCAACAATGGTATTACGATTGAACTGCGTTCTACTAACAGTTCAGAAATAACATTTTTTGATCCAGGTTCAAGGGATTTCTTCATGGTCAGTCTCTCCTTTTGAAATGTGCTACTCTGTCTCTGCTATACCTCTCACAGAGAAAACAACAGTACTTCATATACCCCAGCTGAAGTCGAAGTAATATTGCTATAACTTTGAAATCACAACACACCTTCCATTCACGTTCTTCATAATTTACTTTTGCAAGAAGTTGTCTTATGCTTTCGTATGATTCTTTCATGTACTTTTCATGGCCAATAGGAATAGAAAGCTTTTGTTACACAACAGTAACAAAACAGCTCTAAGGCTCACCTTGGAGGAGTCAAGAGTCTCCATTTGCATTGTTTATAGCTTATATTGAGAGCTGTCATACGAATGATTGTTTTCTTTTCTTTCTTTTCCACAGACATTCAAGAAAATGTACTTCAAGCTTTATAGGAATACATTTCAAGAACTACAGAAAAATGGCTCTAGTTTTCAAGATTTTGAACCAAATATGTCAAATTTTTGGAAAAATTGCCAAGTTAAGATTTTTATTGTCATATTCATATTCAGCACCCTTGAATTAGTAATATTCAGCTACTTTGGTTTTGGAAACTTTTTGACTGTTAACCAGTGTTATCCGAACACCGATCAACCAAAACATTGGTTAACTAAGCGTTCCAGTCAGACTGTCAGGACGTGTCGTGCTGAATCAAATGTTTTTGATACTAGATTAACTTATACTTTAGATTTTTCAATATAATTTTTTTCGTTTTTATTTTGTACAAACAAAATAAATATAAAGAAATAATTTTTAACGATACAATAGCCATGATGATTATTATAAAAATTTTCGTTAGGCTTAACATCAAATGAAAATTCAACATGAAGTGACATGCAATGGAGAAAAATTTCAACATAGGATATATTAATAGACTATATTAATAATGTATTTTTTCGTATATAATTGGTTATCCTAACAACCCCAGTCCCCAATTGATTTGGATAATCGATGCTCTACTGTAATTATAATGAATTGATTAATGATGTTTTCTTAAAATAATTTTGAAATTCTAATTTTTCTAAAACAGAATTTTAAGAAACTTACTTAATCCTTCAGTGTTTGGAACTGGGGGTATTGGTCCAAGTGGTCCGGTAAATATATTTTTATAAAAATCTTCGTCTGTTTCTCCTAACGGTGCTAATAAAATATAAAGCATTTTCAAAAAAAGCCTTCACGAAACAATATTGTTAATATAAACTGATTAAAATAGACTTTTTGCATACACGAATCTTTGCTTACATTACTGCCAATTACTAAGTGATATTTACACCTATTTTAAAGCAAATATCATTTGGCAATCAACAACAAAATTACACAAATAAATAGATATTAAAATATTTTAATGAGAGAAGAAAGTACAACAACTTGTAGATCCACATTAAGCACATTAAGATAGTCAAGAATAAGAATCTTTGTGTAACTGGACAATATGATGCACTTATAAATAAATCATGTTCTGTTTTTCAAAATAATTTAAACTGCTACACACATTCAACAAAATTGAGGAGTAGGACTTGCATGACATGAAACCAAAGAATGTGCAAGGAATATGATAAAAAAAAATCTTGAAAAATGTTTGAGTAGGATAAAGGTGTCTCTCTCTTCATTTCAACTATGCCAAGGTTTCACATGCAGAATTTACATGTAATTACAATGTAACACAAATTAAAACTAATAAACCTTTAAACAAACTTTATTTTAACCTCCTGTAAGCGTGACTGTACATTCCTAATGCTAGACATAGCTCCTTGGGACAAGGTACAGTGGGGGGGAATATCCTTGGTGTCATCACGGTAACTGTGAATACCCGAGAAGAATCCTAAAAATGAGTAGTTAAAGGGTTGCTGGTGAAGCTATGTTAGCTTGCTATCTGTCCCACAAAACAAGGAATAATAAAAATCCAAAACATTAGATACTATATCAGACAAACTGTGAACTAATAATAATCTTTCTTAATTAGTTTGATAATTTTGGATACAATTAATAAAAACGTGTATATTTAGAATTAATAATTTTTGAAATTTTTTTAAAATTTGAACATACCTTGACCTTTTAAACAAAAATCAACTTCCATCGACAAACAATGGCATTCCACTCTTAATCTTCTGTTTTCTTCTCGCAAATTTTGAACGTCCGTCATCTACAAATGTAAAATTTATCATAAAGTTGTATTATGTAACTTTTTAGAAATTTTAAAATGAAATATGTACTTAACCATTTATTAACAAAATGTACTATATTGTTAGTTTTCACGTACTTGTATAATGTTGTATTACAGTGTAAGAAGAAATATCTGTTCTAAAAGGATTCTTATATGCATTAAATTCAATACCATACTGTAAGGGGGAAAACAACAGAATAAAGAAACTGCAAAAAGAAAATTGAAGGGCCGCTCTATAATTATGCACGCCGAGAAAATTTATCTTACATGCTGTGATTTTGGCTGAAGTAAATAAAATAAAAAAACCGGAAGATAGACACGGTATTTTATAGACAAAAGGTTTATGATTACGGGAATATAAATCAAAAACCATTGAGAACTGTACTTTGTGTACAAACTTTAAACATTACTATAATGAAAAATATCACAAGAAACTGATTAATTTTGATTCATACATACATTTTTGAAATTGGCAATATCACAAACAAACTTGCAGTATTTAGGGCTTTCAAACACTAAGAACTTCACACTTCAAAGATTTCCAGAAAAAGTCGTGGAATGGTCGATGCATGCATAAAAAAAATCAAACAAGAGAAATGCCTAGGATTGGCACACAAGTGTTCCAGGATGTAAGTCTCTACCTTCTTATCACACTTTTCCTTAAAAATCATATAGTTTAATAAATGAAATATCATCAATATTTAAATTAGTGATGCAACGAATAGTATATTCGGCCTTAGCCGAATACTCGGCCAGGAGCGTGACCGAATACCGAATATTCGGCCAAACTATTCAGCTTGATTAACGCGCATATAAAAATTAGCGTGCAAACCTTATTATGCAAGGATCGCGCACCCTGCTCTCTATTGGCCCAATGTCACTACGATTTTTTCTTCCAGTAGGTCTAAATTATTTAAATTTATTAATTAAATTATAATTATTAAAGTTAATATGAGATGGAGCCTAACGTCTACCTCTAGTGCCAAATTGGTTTATAATTTATGTAATAGCCATAAATAGCCCGATATGATTCGGCAGTTGTTGGTATTTAGATGTAAGTTATAACTTATAAGTTATTTTATTTGCAATCGATCTTTTTAACTCTTTAATTAAGCAGTAAAATTTTATTTTTACTACGTATTTGTAGACTGAATAGTACCCTAAGGATATATACTTTAGTGGGGTCATATGGTCTAGTTTCTCCCCAGATGTGAACAGTTCAAATATATTATTGGGGGTTTCTATTTGTGAAGTTTTGTGATATTTTGTTGCTATTGTTTTTGTCAATATTTTTAAAATTAATACGATTTCAAATGCTATCTTTCGCATATAATGAGAAATGCTCATTCTTTGCTTTATATATAAAATAAATTATACAGTAGAGCGTCGATAAGTAGAACGGCCGGAAAGTGGAACGATTTTCAGTCGGACTGTGTCGTGCTGAATCGAATGTTTTTGATACTAAATTTACTTCTAAAGTATAATTTTCATGTTTTTTATATTCTTTAATATATTTATTTTGTTTGTACAAAATGCAGAAATAATTTTTAACGATACGATAGCCTCGATGATTATTATAAAAATTTTCGTTAGGCTTAAAATCGACGAAAATTCAACACGAAGCGACACGCAACGGAGAAAAATTCAACAGGAAGCGATACGCAACGGAGAAAAATTTGAACATCGGACAGGTTAATGTATTTTTTCGTACAAAGTCGGAAACTGGAACAAATCATTAACTGGAAGGACCCCAGTCCCCAATTGGTTCCACTTTTCGACGCTCTACTGTATAGTAGTTACTCATCTTATAGAAATAAATAATTATTTCATTAAATACGATAAGTTTCAATAAAACGTTTCGTAAATCATTTTAAAATATCGTAAAAAATATTAAAATATACAAGAATACGAATATAACATAATTAACTAAACAATAACACTAATGCTTGATACGTTCTAACCTACATGCCATCAATGGCCATAAGATATAAAGCTAGATAAAGGCTATAATATTATTTTAATTACGAAATAATTTACTAAAGTTAGACGCTATTTCTTATTATCTTTAATAATTATAATTTAATGTTTAGCATTAATAAAAGTTTCGAAGATGATTAATTTACTGTGTTTTTGTTATTTCTTACTCCTGTTTTTAGGTATTTGGTATTCGGCCGAATAGTGATTAAATATTCGGTATTCGGCCGAATAGCGAAAAATAGGCCGAATACCGGGTAGTAACCGAATATTCGTTACATCCCTTTAAGTCAGTCAGAAGGAACCTTCCAGTAATGCAACTGATAAGATTTACAGTAGTAGATAAATTACTCAGATAATTCCTCTATCACAATATAAAAAAGGTATTTAACTATTATATACCAGGTTGTTCAATAAGTTTTGTCGTTCAATAAGAGATGGCGCTATTAGGTTTGTCGTTTTATTACTCTAAAAATAGTACTACTTTTTTATAAACATGTGTGAAGTTTCATGTAAATCTGTCAACTCATTTCTATATTTGCAGCTGTTCAAAGTTGACGTGTCAGTGTATTTTTTTACAATGGAAAAAATTGAATATCGTGCAGTGATAAAATTCTTATTTTTGGAAGGTGTAGCACCAAAACAATGAACGATTGGTAAAAGTGTATAAGGACTCTTCACCTTCAATTAGAACAGTAGAAAGATGGGTTGCTGAATTTAAACGTGGCCGTACAAGTCTTGAAGACGATCCACGTGAAGGACGTCCAAAAAGTGCATCAACACCAGAAATCGTAGCAAAAATACAGCATATGGTTTTGGAAGATCGTCGATTAACTGAGAGAGATTTAGTAGAAGCCCTAGGGATCTCATTAGGCAGTGTGAGCAATATTTTGGCTGATGTTTTGGGTTACAGAAAGCTGTGTGCACAATGGGTGCCGCATTCGCTAACTATGGAACAAAAACACATTCGAATGCAACTTTCTCAGCAACATTTGGAGCGTTTTAGAAAAAATAAAAAGGATTTTGTGCGTCGTTTCATTACTATGGATGAGACCCCATAGTACTATGGATTTAGGTCTACCATCATGATCCTGAATCAAAACAAGAGGCTAAGGAGTGGTGTGAACCCGGTACTTCGGCTCCGAAGCGAGTTAGGGTCCAGAAATCTGCTAAGAAGGTGTTAGCATCAGTTTTTTGGGATGCAAAAGGAATTTTGTTCGTGGATTATCTCCAAACTGGTAAAACAATAAACTCAGATTATTATTGTAATCTTTTGGACCAGCTGGATGTAAAAATTCGTGAAAAAAGACCTGGTTTACAGAAGAAAAAAATCATTTTTCATCAAGATAACGCACCCTCTCATACAGCTCAAAAAAACCATCGCGAAAATCAGCGAATTAAAATACGAATTGTTGCAACATCCTCCCTATTCGCCAGATTTAGCTCCCTCTGACTTCTGGCTGTTCTCACATCTTAAAAAATTGGTTAATGTTACCCTAGGTTCCGAGATGGCGACGGGGGAAATTTTTCCCTACGTTGGAGACTGCGGCAGGGAAAAAATTTTTCCCTCGATTCAAGATGCCCGCGTTTCCGGCCGCCATCTTGAATTTCTCTGCGGACGTTAACAAAAAAAAAAAAAAAAAAAAAAAAAAAAAAAGGATATTTTTACTCACTTTTCGATGGTGGTTGCCTACTTCTTCCTACTTTTTTTTTCCTTTCCGATCCATTCTTTTTTCGGTTTTGCCAGCTTGGATACTTTCCTTTTCTCTTGGTGCGGCTCTTTTCTTCCTTGTTCTTTTCGATTTGGCTGCTCTTTTATTGGTCGATTGGCGTTTCCCTCTGTTCGATTTATTACTACTTGGCAATATAAACGACAGAATGCAACCCCAAGAAATGTGGCCAAATTTACTTTTAAATGTTCCTTCAAAGGCAGAAGTCTTCGTTCCGCACTTACTACATCGCAAGAAACAGCTTTCTCTATTACTCCGATGACATAATTTGCATTTAGAATCGCACGGAATGCAAACGGACTCGGTCGGCTGTATGCCTAATTTTACAGCAAATTTCGGAAATCTCAATGCGTTATCGATACGGGAGGCAAACCTAGCTCCAAAAAGTCGCTGCCGGATGGCCGAGCGGTCAAGGTGGCAGCCTACCGCTCTGGGGACCCGGGATCGAATCCGAACGGGTCAAATAATCCCCAGGAATTTTTCGGGGGTGGTCCGTTCGGATATGTCGGGCCCCGTCCCTCACCACCCGGTCGCCCCATTGTGGGTCTGGCCGAACCCATAATGGGCCTACTAAAAGAGGCCCTCTTAGTGCCCACAGGGCGGAAAGAGTTAAAAAAAAAAAAAAAAAAAAAAAAAAAAAAGCTCCAAAAAGTCGTCTTCCATTAACTTGTAGAAATCACGTGTGGTGCAACTCGACCGAAATTCGTCGTTGAAACTCAAATCGGCAAAACTACTCATTATCGAATAATTGGCAATAAACTAAACGCAGGGAGGTGGTGAGGAAAAAGAATGAAATATCGTAACCAGAAAAATAAACAGCAAATATTCCAATACGCAATTCGTCGCAACACTGCAGTAAACGATTCCAACTGGAAACTAGTCGATTTGCATAAAATTGCATTGAAATGAACAGAAATCACGTCACAGATCGAGCATTTGCATATTTGTTCGTAACACAACTACAAACTTCCCGCCGATATTACTCTCGCACGACGTCACGAAAAGGCTCCCTCTACCATCGCAAATTTACACACGACCGTCGCCATTTCGAGGTTACAGGATACTCGGCAACGTCGATCTCAGGGTTGAAACCGAACGGGGAAAAATTCTCAACGGCGTCGACGTCACGACTCTAGGGAAAAAATTTTTCCCCGCCGCAGTCGCCAAGATAGGGAAAAATTCCCACCGCCGCCATCTCGGAACCTAAGGTAACATTAACCAAAAAATTCATGCGTGGGAAACGATTTTCATCGAACGAAGAGGTAATAGCAGCCGTGGAAGCGTATTTCGACAGTCTTCCGGATTCTCACTTCAGGGATGGAATCCATAAATTAGAAGATCACTGGAACAAGTGTATTGAAGTTCAGGGAAATTATATTGAATAATAAAATGTATTTCAAACCATAAAATTGTGTTTTTTTTATCGAACGACAAAACTTATTGAACAACCTGGTAGATATTCCTACTGTTCTTTATTTAGAAGATTAAAAAATTTCTTTCAACAAAACTTAAATGTGTAGAATCTGATACTTAACAACCTTATTGTTTTGAACATTGGACACAGGTACTAATGCAAGTGGATCTGGGGACATGACTGTTCTGTACAGATAAGTTGATTAGTAAAATCAACCATTCAAGTTTTTAAGAAGCCAGAAAAACCTTCCATTTAATAAAAAAGATGTTAATGTTTTTGGAATGTTCTGATGTCAGAATGACAAACATATCTTTTTCATTAAATGAAATTTTAATTTTCTAGCTTCTTGAGCAACAACTGTTTTGATAATCCCTGCTAATGGAACAGACAGTCTGATTGGAAAAGTATGGGATGCAATACCCTTAAGATTTCTTAGACAGATTTACATACACACATTCAGCAACTATTCATAATATACTTTAATTGATCGTTCCCCCATTTAAAAAAAATCCACAAAAACTAGTAAAGAACCTAAAGTTTTTGGCTTTTTTTTCCAGTAACTTATCACACAAGGAAATCTTATTGATATAGGCTTTATTAATGGAAATGCATTTTGGGTCTTTATGACCCCTCTTCAGTCCTTACTTTTTTGTACAGATCTTAGCAAAAGAAATATTTATAAATTACATCATACATACATGTTTACAGATAATATTATCTGTAAAAAAAAAGGTTGCTATATAAGATAAAAATAATCTTATACAGCAATCTTTTTTAAGCAAATTTTTTAATATATCTAGTGAATTGCCAAATTTTTTAATTTCAATTTGTATTTAATAATCAGCTAATGTAAGTAATTGAAAATATTACCTGTAAAAATGTATGTATGATGTAATTTATAAGTATTTCTTTTGCTAAGATACAAAAAACTAAGGACTGAAAAGGATAAAGACCAAAATGCATTTCCATTAATAAAGCGTATATCAATAAGATTTCCTTGTGTGATAAGTTACTGGGGAAAAAAAAAGACAAAAACTTTAGGTTCTTTAACAAAACTCCTGCACAGACATAGCACAGTTCACAGTTCAGATGTAGTATTTTTATTTCTCCAGAACTATTCTCATTTAGCAACTATGACTAATGTTTTTTTATTTTATTTTATTTCAGATACTTACATTTGAAATTGCAGTCAAATTTAATCTTCTCTGCAACAAATGCTCTTCCATATTATTCACTTCCATTTTCATTCTTGACAATATTTTTTTTTCGTCATCTAAAACTTTTTGCAAGACTTCTAATCTAGCTTTCTGATGTAATAAAAGAGCTAGAGGAATATTCAGGTAAAAGTTATTTAATTTTATGCTGTGCAATTTGTTACGTATATTATTATTTCTCTAAAAAATGAATTATAGAAATTAATTGCTGAGCACATTATTATTTTGTATGTCATTATATTTACTTAATAAATTATTCTTAAATATTTGAATCAACATTAAACACAATGATTTAAATGAAAACTTCTGTTTTTACATAATTTGTAAAATCCTCTTAAGTTTCAAGAAACTGAATTTTTTTTAAAAATCAGTTTTAATGTAATTGAAGATCTAAATAAAATTTTTTATAAAAAGATTTCATTAATGTTTACTATTCTCATATAAAATATATAAAAACATTGATTCGTATTTTAAACACATTGATTTTAATGTGGGTGGTTAACAAATATGGAAGATTATTCAATGTCTGAAGGATGAACTTTATATCTATTATCAAACATAGAATACAGTCAAACCTTGGGTTTCAAATGCATCACTTTTTGAACAATTTGGTTTACAAACAAAATTTTGAACTTTTTTTTTGGCCCCGATTGCCGTACGATAACTTGGTTGCCGAACAAGCTACTCGGCAGAGCCGACCACAGATGGTCAACTTTCTATACTTTAAAGAAGTATAAGAAAGTTATTAGCCCGACCAATCAATGACAGGATGACCGATTCAGAAGTTAGTGGAGCCAAGATTGCCTTATGTCACGATACGAATCATAAATGATATTGCTATAAATTACATTTCAGTGAGCATACAGGTAAGATACTACTGCTGTTTATTGGTATGCACTGCAGTTGAATTTAAATCAAATTAATAAAAACTGCATTAATTGACATTCACATAATATAAATGGAATCCAAGAATTCGTGTTTAAATATGCTTAAGTTATATTAATCAATTTTTTAACATTGGGTAGACAGTTAATTAAAACTAAAAATAATAATGAAAACTGTCCTTTACACCAAAAATGAAATCAAATCAATTGAAACATAATATTTCAGAAAGTGCTAGTTGTTGTCTGTCTCAATTGATTTGGTTATATTTCATCCAGGCAGTCAGAATTGAGTCTCACTTTATAAAGTAGTACTATAAATAGATAGTTTTGGTTTCAGTGGGTGGTGACAAAACATTTTGCATTTTATATATATATATATATACACACACACACATACATACATACACACACACACACAGTCAATTCTGCTTAATTGGGTCAAAATGGATTAGTCCCAAACTAATAATAAATTCTATAATAAAATATGTAATACATAGGTAAATACCTAATTATTATTTTTTACCTACTTATTTACCTATTTTAATGCTTTATTAAACCAAAATACTGGCAAATTTATAGTACAAATATTTTCTGACTCATGACGATAGTTAACTGATTCGCATAATGCTAGTGTTGCCAAATATTAGTAGTGACGAACACAAGGGTTGACCATTCGATCCGTTCCTGATAGAACATGTTCTACTAAAAAGAAAGGAAAAATTGTTCAAACTCAGCAGTTCTTAACCTTTTTAGTAGTCAGCACCCCCTTGAATCTGAAAATAAGCTCTTGCAACCCCTTAAAAAAATGTGTGTATATTTTTTATTTAAGAAAAAACATTTATTGAATAAACAAATGCAGTGTTTATTTACAATATATATTACTATATAACATAAAAAGCAGAAGCGTCGAGATCTGGCAACAAAACAAGTTTTGAGAAGAACCATGTGTATCGACAGAAGGCAAGAAAAGAAAATTTACATACTTAAGTACTAATAGTTCACGAAAATTATTATTTTCGTGAACTATTAGTACTTAAGTATGTGAAAATTTATTACATTTCATGTTGTACGAGGGTTTTACCCAATTCTCGAACAGTGTTAGAGTGAATCTATGCTATAGAAGTACCGTGTTATACAGAGTTACCTGTAAATATTGTTACAAACCTCGCTGAATAAGAATGTGAACGAGTTCGCATACCTTGAATAAGAACGTAAAGGCATGCGAACACGTCTCAACTAGTTTCTGTACTGCACGTGACAATGTGACTACATTAACTTCAAGTACTGATGACTGATGACAAGCGCAATGTACTGAGAGATGGTAGAGATTGAAGAAGTGGGGGGTGCAGTGTTGGTGGGTACCACGGTTTGTAGAGAACACAGTGCCTCGTTCAATTTTTTTTTTTTTTTTTAATTTTTGAAATTTCTCTCACACCCCAGGTTAAGAACCACTGTTCTAACTAAAAAGGGAGAAAGAAAAGGGTTTGTCCAGAAGTCATTTTATAGTCTTCCTTTGAGCACAGTTTCCTTTACTTGAAGTATCCGTAGAATCTGTAGTTCATATTTACTGGTGTGATAAGCTCTAACATAACTAACTGCTTTAAGTTAGTAGAAACGTTTAATGAAACTAAGGGCAAAAAGCAAAAAACAATACACCTGAAAAGGTAAAAAAAAAGTTTTGTTTGTTTGGAAGTCAAGAATGGATTAATCCATTTTATATTGATTCTTATGGAAAAATTTGTTTCAGTTTTAGAACAAATCAAGTTCAAAACCTAAGGTCTGACTGTATTCAGACCTGCACCAATTAGGGCCATAGCTACAGGATATGAGATAGCTATGACCCCTAAGCTTAGTTGGCAGTGCCAACATGCAGTATATATATATATATATAATATATATACAGGGTGTGGCGCCAAAATCCAGACAAAATTCAATTTCAAATTCCCACCATTCTGTACCACTGGTAAATGTCGTGTTTGGCGTTCAAATAGCTTGACATGTGTATTAAACCATTTTAACCGCAAAACAGTCGCCATGTTGAAACAAAGTGCTGAGTATAACCGAAGAGCCGCGATTATCGAAAGTATTCGCGCTGGGCACTCAACGACAGAAATTATTCGGTTCTTCGGATACCCGAGATCAACTGTTTATGATGTCGTTGAAAAATACAATCAGTCGGAGAAGTCAAATGAAGGTTTCGCAACACCGGCAAGGAAAATTCACTCTAAGGAGCACATTGTCAGAACCCCTGAAATCATTCAACAAGCTCAGGAGCCGATTTTTGAGGATCCAGGTCAGTCGATCCGAAAATTGTCGTCGGTTGTTGGTGTGAGCGAGAAAACTATGCGTAGAATCGTTGAGGAGGACCTTTGCTACAAGTCTTACACAATTAAAATGAGACAGATGCTTTCTGAAGCTGACAGGACAAAGCGAGTTGAACGCTGTAACCTGCTTTTGTGTTCCTTAAAAAACAATGCTGCCCGATGACTCAGATTTTTTTCTGACAAGAAAATTTTTACTGTTGATGCGAAAATCAATCAAAGAGAATGACCGATGGCTTGCCCACGACCCAGAAGATGTCCCCATTATTGCAAAAACAAAATTTCCGGCGAATGTTCATGTGCTAGGTGTTGTGTCCAGTGAGAGTGATGTCATGCCACCGTATTTCTTTAACAAAGGGGAAAATGTCACAAAAGATGTTTATTTGCATGCTCTGTCAAATGTAGTGAAGCCATGGATGGAAACTATGTCACCTGGAAAGCCGTATGTTTTCCAGCAGGATGGTGCGCCCGCCCACACAAGTCATTTGGTGCAAAATTGGTTGTCGGATAACGTCGACATGTTTTGGTCAAAAGAATTCTGGTTTCCCAACAGCCCAGATTTAAATCCTCTGGACTTCTACGTATGGAGCATAGTTGAAAGGGTCACAAACAAGACCAGACATGCAAACATCACATCATTGAGAGCCGCTATTGATGCAGCATTCACCAATATCGACCGTGAGACATTAAAGAGCGCATGCGCACGATTCAGACCGAGAATAGAGGCTGTCATTCAAGCAGGAGGGGGCTATATTGAATAAATGTATTCTGTATGACATTGCAAACAATGTGATTTAAAAAAATTTGTAAACCTTTTTGTTTTTTCAATAAGAAATATGTTTGAAAAAAAATGTGTAATTTGTCCGGATTTTGGTGCCGCACCCTGTATATATATGTTTCTGCTTTCATCACGTAAACTTAGCTACATTACACATGTAAAAACATAAAAGTAGATTAACAGGCCTAGTGTTAGTTGGAAAAGAGAAAAATACCAGTCAGAATTTTTTCAACTTGCGACTATAGCCCCCAATGATTTATTCCTGGCTATGAGACTGATTATGGCTTTATTATGAGGATATAATTAAAGAAGAGGAATGAAGAGAAATAATTCAAAAGTTAAACTAAATTAACAAAATGTCCAAATAGGTAGTACCAGAATTGTACATGATTTTTGTCTGCTAGTTTTTGGCAGGATTCTGGCATGCTGAGACTGATTTCAATATTTAAAATGATTTTTGTAAAATGGTTCCACATATCTTTAATATCAACACAAAGAAAATCTTGCACTATTTTTGATTAGAACTGTGTATGCAGCTCTTAAGGGACTCAAAAGTTAATCACTTTAATTAATTTAGAGGAACTGGTTCTGTGGAAGATAAATACCCATGTACTGTACCTGCTTAATGAATGCAGAGTCAGGAATATAGAACATGTGCATGAAAGTGTCGTGAAAGACAACAGAATGACGACATTTAAAACAATTGTAATTTCCACATTCAACATTGCAGTTTTGAAAAAAGATTTGCATGTGTATCATTACAAAATCCAGTTGACTCAAAACATGCTGCCAATGAATTGTTTTCAATGTTGTATATTACAGAATACGCAAGCTAATGGTAAATTTTTCAAAAAATTATCTTTCTACATCAGTGAGGAACAACCAAAACATTGAGATTAAAATAATAGCTTTTTAACAGATCAGTTAAACATACTGAAAAATATTTTTTACAGACTTGTCTAATTATTTTAATATTGACTCAAAGTTTATACAGGAAAATTATTATTCAGTCAAAACTACATACTACTTTGTTCATTTCTTCACATCATATTTTGGCATTTTACTGTACAAGTAAATATTTCTTAAAAATCATTTAATATTTATGTCTAATAACAAAAACTTTAAAATATTTCAGGAATAAGTGTTTATAGATAGAAAAGTCTCAAATTTATTCTTGAATTATTTAAAATAGAAATGTGATTTACTGATTTAAAAAGAAAAAAAATATATAATGACGCTTGCAAAATATTGTAATACTAACACGTTTTTTTCATAATTTTAGCTTATTAAATGTATATTTATTTGGCTGATTCAAATATTTATTAATTAATTGATTGATAAATATCTTTAAAATTAAAATTTATGTATAGTAATATAAATTTAAACTCACCCTGAGTATAAGCCAATTCATTATATGCATTCCTTCTTCGCTGATTATGTGATGATGTATTCTGATAAGGCAATACAGGCTGGTTTGCAGCATTCCACGATTCTGGCATATTTATTAAATTTTCAGTATTTAAAGGCTGAAATTGTGAACAATTCTGTGATGTTACGGTATAATTTTCAGTTGTATAACATTCACCGGCTTCAGTGTTTTTAAAAACATTAGCATTTGAAGGAAAAGTAGGAACTGTAGATACATGAGTAACATTCCTTTGCATGGATACAGAGTGATGGGCTGTTGGAGAAGTAATCGGTGGTTTCTTTTGAGTTCTCATAGCAGTTAAAGTAGCACCGGTAGAATTAATTGATATCCGAACTTGCGAATTAAAATCTTTATCATTGTTTTTACTCATCACGCAATTCAGGGGTGTAGTTGTAATTTCAATTGGTGGCTGAGCTTCTGAAGACGGTGGTCTTAACTGAAGATTGACGGATGTCATGTGTCTTCCCGAAGGCATAATATTTGTATAAACGGAGGAACTAGGATTATATCCATATTTTTCAATAAGATAAACAGGTTGAGGATTAATTTTTAGAGTAGTCACGTGTCGAGCTTGTGTAACATTAGGATTTGACATTTGATTGTCCATGATATTAGAAGTGATTCTAGACGGTGTACTTACGGTTAGTCTGGATTGTATGTTCTGAGTTGTCTTTTGATCAGAAGTATTCTTACAAGATGAAGTATTAAACACAACTGGGTTATGAACACTGTTTATATTGAAATACCATTCATTATTATATGCTGATAAAAATGGATTTTGCTCACTTTGCATTGTTGGTGCTGATTGTATTTCTCTTGGTCTGTTCGATGAATTATCGTTGCAAGGCACTGGTGAGACAGGAGAAAAATAACTGAAGCTACATCGACCTATTTTAGGTTTAGAATTTGGATAGACATGACTAGGGGGTGTGGGAAGTAATGAATTTCTTAGATATAAATTACTTCCATTTTTTGCAATTGGTAATTTACTATGTACATTCATACTATAGTAATGACTAGTTGGAAAGTTGGTTTCTGTAGAAGGATATATATAATTCAAATTTTCTTTGCTGAGTAACTGAATGCAAGCCTCTCTGTTCCCAGAATGCTGACAAATATAAATTTTAAAAATGTAAATGTAAATTATATTCTTAGCAATAAAACTTTTATTACTACAAAATTAATTAAACTTATTAGTTGATTTTATTATTAGCTATTCCATTATAGTTTATTCATTACACACAAATTAATTTGTTAAATTTAACGATACTGTGATATGTAAAATATCATGTAATATTAATATGGAATCTTAATGATTTTATTTTTGAAACTATGCATCTTCAGCTGGAGTAATTTATAAGCTGCATTAAAATGAATATAATTATAATAATTAATTTTGTTAGTAAAACCAATATGTTAAAATTCTTATATATAACGAATTTTAGTAAACTTAGAATCTTTCTATTTATAATTAAAATTCGAACACACTTGAAAACAAACTATCTTCAATGGACATTTGCCAGTTATTTCAAAAATTCCCAGCTGTTGCTAAGAAATCTGACCAAATAAAATCTAAAAACTGAAAGTTGGCCAGAGCATGTATTCATAAAAATATAAATAAATGCATAAATGTGTGCTTTTAAAAGTCTGTAAAATAACTTAAAAATCATATATATATTATAAATCCTTTCATAGAAAATTAATAGTTTGTACAAAAATCTAAATTTTTTTCTTCCCTATTTAGATATAGCAACTCATTTTTTTGAAAAATTGAGTTGCTATATCTGAGTCAGCAAATTTACAAATATATTACTGCTTATTTAAGACATCTAAAAAGTTTATTTCAAAAGTGTTATTTCAGAAACATCCTCAGCTACTGCAATGAAAGCAGTTATAGTTTGTTTTCTCCAATAAAGTAACTGGACATTATTTTTGTTATTGGAATTGGAGTACTGCGTGTCTTCTAAAAATAATATATGTATATATTAATTTTACAATAATGAAAATCATTCTACATTCTATAAGGATTGATCAAATGAAAACCATTTATGTTATGTCATGTGGTCCAACACATGGGGAGAGGAATGATGTTCATTGGTGTATGCTTATCACGCCACATATGACAAGTGGAAAAAAGTTCAGTCATCTCTCACATTTTGTTTTTGGCACAGAGTAATGAAAACATGACTGGAGTTATTTGAAATCCATCCAAAGTTGAAATGTGGTGCCACCCCTTTGAGCCAACCAGCAAGCATGCAATGGAAGCACTCCAACTAACCAACACACAAAAAGTTCAAGTGCAGGGTCTTTGCTGGTGGACTTTGATGCTCATATGAGGATCTTTAATGCCAATTGCTACAATGCAACATTGGAAAAGCTGCATAAAGCTGCAAAGAATACATTACCAGGTATTCTATCACATGGTGTGATTTTGTTGCACAACAATGCTTGACTATATGTTGTGAACACTGTGCAGGAATGCTTTAGCATGGAAAGGTTGGGAGATTCTGCACCACCCTTTCTTTAGTACCAATCTGTCATTACATGACTCATTTGTTCAGACCTTTAAAAATGACCGTTAAGGGACTCTGATGCAGAAGTCAAGGAAACAGTTACCCAATGGTTCAAGGATCAACCAACATTGTTCTTCATTTTCTCCACAAGCAGTGGTATGCATGTCTGAATGCCTATGGTAACTTTTTTAACAACCAAAAATGCATTCCAGGTTTCTCATATATTGCTTTGTTTAACTATGCCATAACCAATAGATATACTGTTTTGTTTGTCTTAATAAATTTACTTGAATGGGTTTCATTTGATCAATCCTTGTAATATGTCCATGGATTGCTAATAAGAATTTCAAGAAATTATATTAACTATTGCAATACTTTAAGCTTTAATATTTAAACAATGATAACTTATTGATGCATTTACAATTGTCAAATATAATGCAACAGTGGAGAAATACAACAGTTTCTCAATAGGCAATGATTAGGAAAAATATTTTAATAATATAAGATGTCCAAGAATCTTTATTACCATACAAAGTCATAACACAAAAATGAAGCAGTCTACAAAGATTCATCCAGTGTCAAAGGGCAACTGTAATTTGTGGAACAGGTTTTAAAAATGTTGAGTCTGGAATTCAGAGGTTTATTGAATATATGCTAAGAAAAAACTGATTTATTCTTTTATTATTATATTATTGTCAACTAAGGACTTATCATATTAATAGGACTATTATACTGGTGTGCCGATTTTTGCAAAATTTTTTTTGAATAAGAATTCCTCTTTTGCAAAAATTGGCACACCAGTATAATAGTCCTATTACTATGATAAGTCCTTAGTTGACAATAAGATAATAAGATAAAGGCAATTGAATTGATTTATTCTGTCCTTATATTATACTTTCTTTTACCTCAAACCACATTTCAATACATCACTTCATTTTTGTGTTATGAATTTGTATAATAAGAAAGGTCTATTTCAGATACACTATGTATTAGTAAACTATTATAATGGTTTATTATTATCTGCAGAACTACATTTTGGAAGAGTTCCTGGATTGTTTACAAACAAAACTTCTAGACAATGCTTACTTAATCCATTAATTGTTATGGGCAGGTGCAAATAATATAAAACACTTCTTGTATGACATTTAAATCTAAACATACAGTTTATGACGCATCTAAGAGATGTAGTTGGCAACTCAAGTGATTCAATCAAACATTCAGAGAAGTGTTCAGTAATGCAGGATTCTTTCTAAGTCTAGTTATGCTACAATGCCAGATTTGTATCTAACTAGTTCCTGACTCAGAATTCTTAAAATGGGCTAAGTGATTTGCTAGCGTGCAAAAGTATGCTAACCAATGTCATCTGTAAGTTTGGATGTAACTATATAAATAGTATAAATATACATATTTTATGACAGTGATTTACAATGAAAGAAGAGATAAAAATGATTTTTTCAAACATTTGAAACACGATCATCTAATTCACTGACTCGGAATACTGTTCAGAGATACTCAGAATAATTCTTTGCTCTGCATTCCTAACATTTCTTGCTTAGCATTTTATATTACTGACTCTAGATCCAATTGAAATTTTGTAGACATTCCAATAACTGTACAACTTATGATTACTGTTGATCTTGAGAGATTTACTGCAACAATAAATGCAGGGTGTAATGAGTCTCCATGCCAATACTTTAGGGATAGGGTAAAAATAAGCTTAAAATTCTGTATAAATGTTTTACAAATTCTGCTTCATTTTTATGATCTGATATGATTTTTTGGCAAATCAGATACCAAAAGGATAATACTGTTTGTTTTCCACTTCTGTATTATCAACAAATACAAACTTAAACTTTACTTTAAATGAGGAAAGATGTTTTTTCAAACACAAGGAAATTGAACTGCTCAAAATGTTGTCCATGTCTATTGAGAACATTTTGAGTAGTTCTTGTAAATTATTCTGTTTAAATACATTTTGGTTTTTTACAAGATTAAAGTAAATGTTACATTAAAAACTCTTGCTTTCCAATTATTCATTTTACTGTAAAGCAAGTGAAAACTACAAAATCTTAAAACAGACAAGGCCTTATGAAAGAAACTATTTTATTTTATTAACTTCTCATACCAAATAATTATTACCAGATAAAAGTTAAAACTGTCTATCAATATTAACAAACTTAAAACAGTCTATCGAAGATTAATATTAAACTTTTATTTGGTAAGAAGATAAGACCTTCTGTACATTTATTGTAGTAGGATCTATTTAGGCAACATTTATTTACTTCAATCCATTGGCAGAAGCATAAAGTATACAAAATTACTTTAAAATCTTGACAACTCTAGTGTTAGTATTTTGGCAGAGAATTAGAAAAGAATGTTTTTGGCAGGCCAGATATGAACAAAGAAGCAGAATTTGATATTAAATTGAAAAATATTTATGAAGGATTTTAGGCTTATTTTTGCCCTAGAATCTATCCCTAAATTATTGGCACAGTTTTGCTACACCATGTACAGTACATTTCACAATATATAGGGGTAATTCAAAAGGTCTTAAAGATAAGTCAGAAATACAAAAAACAAACCATTTTTACCTAGGAACATTGGTGGCATTTGTGACTATATGTTCCTAGGTAAAAATGGTTTGTTTTTTGTATTCCTGACCAGCTTTTAAAGTTTGTCTGACTTTTTTTTTGAATCACCCTGTATTCATACCAAAAATTGATCAAATAAATCTGCTGCTTAAAATTATTTCAGTTTTAACAATCTAGCTAGCTAAAATTCTTCAGTTTCTAAATTTTCCATTATTTTATGCATACAAATTTTTTGTTATGAGAACATTTAAGAAAGATAGTTTCAAAAGACAAAAACTAATAATATACAACACCCTATGCTTTTGCCTCCCTAATATTGTAGTTTTTACTTTTAGCTTTTGGTGATGTACTGAAACTCTTCATTGTAAATAATATAATTTTAAAAAAATAAAAAGAAAAGACTATATAATTTGAAATAATTTAGATACTTGAACTTTGAGAATTAAATAAATCTAATTTTTATTTCTAAAGGTTTGTTCAGTTTACATTGAAATCTGTTAATTTAACTATGATAAATAATAGCCATTTAATCTGTATAATTTTTGAAGTAATCAAAAATGTTTTCTTTTTCTTTCACTTACTCAATTTCTCTCTGATGAAAATTTATGAATAAATTTTAAGAAAATTGCTAGTAATTATTCTAATTACCATATTTATTGAAATGAGACACACAGTTTTCAGGTTTTAGCAAGTCTGTAAATGGGGTGCATCTTAGATTTGATGTAATACATCATAATTACTGACCTCTACTGCCACGTATCTTATTTCCTTGTCAATAATTCCATTGTGTCATTTTAATGATTTTATTAGATTAAGATCAGTAATAGAAAATATTTAAGAGATAAACTTAACCCAATCTATTAGTTTATTACAGATACACTAAGTATTTGAATGACAATCCCAGAAGAAGTTATTCAGCACTCAAGAAATGTCGCATTTCTGATACTTTAAACAGTATTGAGTATGATTGCATGTGGGAAGATGTGAACATCAAATTTAGTGACTGAAACTAGAACTATTACTCAGAAACATGACTAAAACAACAACACTGTTAATTCAGAAGAGCCTAACACAGAAAATGAATAGGTTTCCAATTTCAATACAGTGATGTATAACTTACTTTACTTGCAATAAATACTGACATTGTTGACATAAATTTGTCTCAATGTGTTTATTAATATTTGTTTTAAAAAATCCCTGCGGGAGCTTGTAAAAATTAAGGTGTTTTAGATTCGAGTAAACACGGTATATTCCAAATGAAATTTTTATTTCTTTTTCTTTCTCAAAAAGTTAGTGAAAGTTCTATTTGGTGTGAATTGTGAATATTAAATTCCTTCCCAGTAATCTTAATAATAAAATATTATTATTAATTTTTATTTTATTATTGTGAACAAAAAATAAACATGTTCAATAACCGTAAATATGTAATTAAGTTGATTCTGGGAATAACTAATAGAAAGAAAGTATTAAAACTTGTATATGTATATCAGAATATAAATTATAATTTACAATTTTGTCATGAAAAAATTTAGCTAATCTAAAAATAAATGATAATAAAAATTACCTTGAATATACAATTTTGTATAACTTCTTCTGGAATATCAGGAAACTTGTATTTCATTTCTTGAAAAAGCTGCATATTGGTGGACGAATTACATCCAGCCATGATTAGTAAAACACAACTAAAAGATAATGAGGGTGCATTTTCTGGGAAGGAAAAAACAAACAAACAGAATAAATTAAGAAATTTATACAAGTAAATAAATATCTTATTGCAAAAATTTAATAAGAATATAAAAGTTTAAGCAATTAAAATCATCAATAATTTTTATATCAATTATCTATTTTAAATATAGTATACACTTAAAGAAAGGCTGTTTCCAGTAATGTGTTTTTTCAGAGGGTCTCTTCAAAAATGTATAAGTGGGGTTTTGTTGTATATTAAAAATTTTGAATGACTTCAAATTTTATTCTTTTCATCATTTATGTCATATTTGAGTTACTAATTTTATAATGAACAAATAATCTTATTATTTATATAATTGATAAGGTGTATTAAAAATGCACTGATTGTATTCTATTATACTTAGTATGTTTTAAAATATACAGGATGGGCCAGCGAAAACGAAACGGCAGAGTGTTCGTGTTCGTCCAAGCAAAGCGCTTGGACAGGTCGATCTTTTGCTCGAGGGGACATCAACTCATTTATTTTGTATTAACTAAACAAACATTTATTTCGAAAAAAATGTTTGTTTAGTTAATATTCAGAATCGCAAAAACTTTATTGCAAAAGATGTCCCCTCGAGAGTAAAATCGACCTGTCCGAGCACTTTTCTTGGACGAACACGAACACTTTGCCGTTTCGTTTTCGCTGGCCCACCCTGTATTAATAAGTATATATAATAGTGTTTTGGTTGTAAGTAATTCTATAAACATAAATTAGAATTTTACTAGCAATGATTTTTTATTTTATTTTGATGAAGTGAATCAATTTATACAGGTATCTTCATCAAAATGCCTTTCATAATACTTAAAATCATACTCAGACCTGTTTCCCAGAAACTCCTAATGATTCAAATAAGCATCTTAAAAGTATTAAAAATATACCAAGTTTTTTATACAATTAGTTTACACACTCAGTTTTAATTTTAAATTAGCTATTACTACATCTTTATTGATCTTTTCCCTTTCTTTTTTTCATTTCTAATCATCTCCATATTACTTTAATTATAATTATTAAATTTAGTAAAAAATAGTACTTAGCATTTAATTAATAATAGTAGCATTTATAATTTATTTTGTATACTAGTACTTTCTATATATTAACAGGACTTATTATACTGGAAAATATCTGCATCCATATTTTCCAGTATAATAAGTCCTGTTAATATATAGAAAGTACTAGTATACAAAATAAATTTTAAATTAAGTTAAAAAAAGGACACAAAGGCATAATAATTAATAATAGTAGCAGTTAATATAACCTGATATAATCCAGTGGTTGTTTAACTTAAATCTAATAATTGCTTTACTAATCTTTTACATCTCATCTGTATCCTTCTTATACATTTATGTTTTTCTCGTAGGCTTTCTAAGCCAAATTTTTTCTTCTTTAAGCTTTTCAATATCTGTCCAATGCTCCTTAATTCTAGTACTGTATTTAGATTCCTATGAGGCTGTCCATAAATTACATCCACATTTTTCTTGAAAATTTTACTCCCTCCTCTTGTCTCAGTCTGTCAAAGTTTGTTATCCCATCCTCTCTTCGTACTCCCAACAAAACTCAACCTCCTTTAAAACCTTTATCACTTTATGAATGATAGATACCATAAGTAGAAACAAAATATACAAGAAATTTTGAAATAAATATAATAAAATGCATAAACAGTATAAAACTTAATGTAATGGTTAAGACAAGTGAAACAAGTGGTGGGGAGGACGTCCACTGTAGCTCCACTCTTGTCCAACTTGTTTTAATAGCCTCCCTCCTTTTCAGTGTGGATGTCATTTACAGACAGTCCCTAATTGTGGATCCAATACAGAAATCATTTTCCTTTCCTCATTCTTGACATTCTTTATAAACTCCTAATTGCTGAATTTTTCTCATTCCTTATTAAAAATTAATCTTTCCTTACTCTCACATATAAGTATAAAAGTTAAGGTGATACATCTCATCCATCACTACCATCATCATCTCATTTCTGTCTCTATTTTTCTTCCAATTTCCTCAACAATTTTCATTGAAATCATCACTTTTCTAAACTATTTCTTCAATCTACTAACCTCTACTTCCAATCCTCCTCTTCACTGCAATAACTATATATTGTTCTAAAACAGATTGTATACAGCTGCTAATTTATATTTTGTTTGTTCCAAAGAATATTGATGAGTCAAAAACTGATTGAACATTTCTATACACTCTAATAATTACTTTTTCCTTAAATTATATGAACCTAAGTATGGAAATTATCTCCTCCTTATCTCTTTTCCCAACTTCTAAAATCAGTTTCATGTCATTTTGTCAAAAACCTTGAAAAATTTCTCTGTCTTAGCATTCTTTTAAACAATTTACTAATAATCCATATATCTATTGGTGTACATAAACTCCTCAAACCTCTGAATCATGTCATTTTCTCCAACCTGATACACTAATTCAGTTTTAAAATGTATTGATCAAAGAAAACTGTTTAATTTTAAAGATAATTTATTTACTTCATTAAAGATGTTTTTAGAAAATTTTCTCTTCTCATTTCAGCACAATAAAATGATTGGCTCTTTAATTAAAGGTTTGATGAGTTAGTGTTGATGGGAGGAAAAAAAATCTATTGTTATTTTTATTATATTTTGTTTGACATTAAAATTTAATATATATTAATAAACATTAAAAATCGAGACATTAGAAACTCCAGTTTTCCAAGGAGAAGTTATTTTTTATGTCATGTTTATCAGTATTTACACAACAATTTATTATAGTAAGTGTTAATGTTAAAAATTATCATAATTTCATGAGGATAACCTGCAATAGTGTATCTCTTGCAGAAAATTGCAAGGGTAAAAATAAATCCTTCATATAACCTGCCCTACCTTATATTTCAAGCTTCTGGCAGCTATTGAAAGCAAGATAATTACTGGCATGCAGTTCAGAAGTTGTCATATCAAGCATTAAAATATTGCTTTTTGTGTTTCATGTCTATTAAATCATTGTAGATATACATAACAAAGCCCACAACAAACATTGTAGATATACAACAAAGCCCAAATAAGCAAATATACCAACAACTGCCGTAAATGAGCGGGCTAAATTTTGGATATATGATTATAGATTAGAAATGAATTTGGCACTAGAATTAGGCATTAGGCACCATCTCTTGTTAAAATTAATAAATTATAATATTTAATTAATTAATTTAGATTAAACTGGAAGAAAAGAATCAGCCCAAAGCAGGACTCGAACCCACAACTCCCACTTACCATGCAGACGCATTGCCAGTTATGCTACCCAGACCTTCGGTCTGATCTCCTCTTCCAGTATATATAAGTCTAAGATATAACCATCGATGGTTATTACTGGGTGCAGGTAGTATAACTGGCAATGCGTCTGCATGGTAAGTGGGAGTTGTGGGTTCGAGTCCTGCTTTGGGCTGATTCTTTTCTTCCAGTTTAATCTAAATTAATTAATTAAATATTATAATTTATTAATTTTAACAAGAGATGGTGCCTAATGCCCAACTCTAGTGCCAAATTCATTTCTAATCTATAATCATATATCCAAAATTTAGCCCGATCATTTACGGCAGTTGTTGGTGTATTTGCTTATGATATTGGGTTTTGTTTGATGTGTATATTTGTATAACGCTCAAATATTTTGTAATAGTCATATTAATTTCTGGATTAGACTATAATTTAGCTAACTATTAATAGTTAATACAAAATTTTTTCTAAAAGCAGGTGGTTAGACAACTATCTTATATTAACAATAAAGTTTGATTATAACCTCTTTGGTTATGCACATATCTCCAGCAGATGCTTTTAAAAATTTAATGCTTTTTCTATGGGAAAATCCTTTACCAAAAATTTTTGAAAAACAGAAGCAGTTACAACCAAATAGCACTAAGAATCCTATTTAATTCCTCTATTAATGTATGGTTCAGAATTTTGAAAATAAAAATTTATTAAATTAAATCTTAATTTATCAAAATGAGTCAAGGTTGTAAAAACAGAGGAAAGTATACTGTAGTTAAACAATTGCTGTCATTTCTCACAAATGTATGAGCAGTTACAGTATTTAGACCAACAACTGCCAAATTATCGGGCTAGCAAATGGCTATAGTAATATTAATAATTTAAGTTAATTTGGTACTAGAGTTAGGCGTTAGGCGCCATCTCTTACTAAATTTAATAATTAGAATTTTAATTAAATAATTTAAATAAATTTAGGCCGATTCTTTTCTTCGGCCCAAATTCGGGCCGAAGAAAAGAATCGGCTTGAATTGGGAAGAAAAGAAATCGGCCCGAAGCGGGAGTTACAGTATTTGTCAGTCCAGTAGGTTGGTTACCCATCAATGGCCAATTGTATAGTGTGAATCAAATTTAACTCATGACTAGAATTTAAAGTTGACCTATAATCTGCATCTCCTTTTGAATTATCTTTCAAATACAGCACAATATTATGGTAATATGAGAATCTACAAGGGGTTTCTCTAGTAGATTCTATAAATTTTAAAAAATAAAACTCAAATCAATTCAACAGATCAAGCAATAAAATTCTTGTTTATTAAGTTTATACTTCACAATATTGCAGATTTCATTTGAAAAACAGTTAATATTCTAACTATATTTTTCTATTTACTTAGATTTTTAAGAGATAAATATAATTTGTTATGTATAAACTGGTTTGCTAGATTAAATTAAGATTATAAAACTACCAAATAGTATATATTTATTCTAAAACTGTCCTGTTAGACTTTAACAATTAACTAACAAGCACAATATTATTATTAATATAGAATACTTATAATTTATATTTAAAGCAGTTTACAAAATGAACTGTGTAAACACAAGGCAAGCAATTATCTAATAAATATTATTGGTCAACTTTATGGTAATTACATTATTATAATCAAACAAAAGAATGTATGTTGGAGTCCATTTACTGCTAGCAGAGGATTATTGCAGGGAGATCCTCTATCCCCATATCTGTTTAACTTCTACCTGTTTGATTTGAACAACTGTTTTATAAACGAAGACAATGGAATTCACATTGGTAACTCTTGTATTCATTCAATATCCTATGCAGACGACAGTTATAATTGCTCCATCCGCAGTTCCTCTTAGACAGAAAATCCAGCAAATAACTGAATACTTAAATAAGCTAAAGGTTAAAATTAATCCCAGCAAATCTGAGGTTATGATTTTCAGAAATGGGAATAGACTGTTGAAAAAAAGTTATGTCTTTCCATATTAATAACGAAAAAATAACAATTGTTAATGAAAAGAAATTTCTGGGTGTCATATGGGCGTTCAATTTGTCCTTCGAGAAACACTATAAACATATTGTCGCTAAGTGTAGAAATCTAGTGAATAATTTGATAATTTTGTAGAGCAAAGATAAGAAATAACAAGACCCATTTTAAACTGTTTAATTCCATAGCGCTAAATGCTCTGTGTTATGCCGCTCCAATTTGGAGTCTGAATAAATTTAATAATCTAGAAAAACTCCAAAATATATTCATTTGCAAGCTATACCAATTAGAATACAACATGTCAGGGATGTTCTTCGCTTGAATTTAAAAGATACATGATAAACACGATTTTGTTTAAAGAATGTATCAAATGGTTACAAAAGATAATTAATACAGAAGACTTGTCTACAGAGCTTGTATTTTCCTTATATGAGAGATCAAAGAAGATAAATATAAATCGAAATTGGATTACTCAACTGTCTCACATTCTTAACGAATATGGTTTTTCTGTTGAACTAGTTTTTAACCATCTTAGAAATAATAATCAACAAATTAACCAATTATTTCATAGAGTTATAGAATATTCAATAGTTCAAGACACTGAAGATGTTCAGAAAAGAAGCAATAAGTTTTATTATGACTACCTCTTTAACTACCCATTTATTAACAACTATATTTTTTCAAACTTAACATTTCAAGTTAAAAAAAGTCTTCACTCAGATGAGACTTAATCAAAGAGGATTAATTTTAGAAGGTAAATATGTAGAATATGCACATTCCATTTGCCTAAACTGTAAAAATTTGCTATTGAAAATTCATTTATTTTATGGATGTGACATGGATAAAGATCAAGAGTTAAAAACCACTGGTGATCAAAGTGTTAATCAAAGGGATGAAAGCTATATGTATGGCAAGTTTAATCAGGCTACCACTGATAAAATTTTTACTCTTTATAACGGTGTCAAAAAACTTTTGAATGTAAAATCATAAATGTCTTATGCTATTTCATAAATAGTAAAGAGACGAGATTCTTGTTGTAATGCTTGTCTATGTTCTATCTTCTGTTGGGAATGTTCATTTACCCCCTTGTAACAGGCAACTGCCTATTATGGTAATAAATTGATTGATTGATATTTAAAGCAGTTGGACAGTATATAAAATTTAAAAATAAGATTGATTATAAAATATTTTTAAGTACAAATTTTCTAACATTTCTTATTCAAACATATTACTTTATTGATGTCTTTTGTTTAATTAAACACATAATAAATATTACATCTAAAATTTCTAAATAACTCCAAAAAAATGAATGACAAAATAAAAACTAATATCTAAATATTTAGTAAGGCCCAAACAATCAATCTAAGTATAAGTAATATTTATTTTTCAAATTTATCATTGGTTAAATTATGTCAATGTTGATATTTAATAAAATTAAAGATCGTCTCTATATTGTAGACAGTTCTGTTTGAATTTAATAATTATTTCCTATTTAATCAATTACATCTTTAATAGAATTAACTGTTTATTCTTTGCAGTTCCTGGATCTACTACTGAATGTAACACACTAAACACCCTAGAACTAAAAGAATTTTATCACATAAAAAGGAAAACCAATTGTTAATTTTAACAATTAGTTAATTACTGTTACAAAACTCAATAACCACCTCTCAATAAAAGAATATCAAGAGAATGTTTTTGAAGATTACTTATTAATCAAATCTTTGTAATAAATTAAGTCTCCTACCACAGCATTCTACAAAGTGTAGGACAGAAACAATCACCATCACTTAATGGCTATATTAAGTGCCATGGGTGTCTAAGTCTGTATTAGCAAAGTCTCTGTTCATCATTTTGTGTCACTATATAACCATCAACTTTAACATGAACATGTCTTCCTCATTCCATACAAAACAGTGATCAAGTGTTTGGTGTTGGAAAGTTATGTATATTGTGTATCTGTCTAAATTCATGGAGGTTCTTGATTTGGTAGTGTATTGTAAAACCTTACAAGCACTTAAACACTTTAATTATTATGCCTTTGTGTCCTTTCTATCATAATTTAAAAACTTTTGTATACTAGTACTTTTTTATATATTAACAGGACTTATTATACTGGAAACTGTGGATGCAGATATTTAGTCTTACAGATTAGTCTAAATATCTGCATCCATAGTTTCCAGTATAATAAGTCTTGTTAATATATAAAAAAGTACTAGTATACAAAAATAAATTTTTAAATTACTTAAGAAACACATTTGCAGAATAAAACCAGAAAAAATATCTTCTTGCATTACATTAATGCAATAAGAAAACAGCAAAAACATTTAAGAATCCAAAGTTACAAATTATTCTGTACCCTCTTACTGCCCAAATATTGCATCACCAGACTTCTAATCGTTCCCAAAACTAAAGGTGTTGAAAGATAAATGCTTTTCATCACATACTGAAGTTCAAATTGTGTAGGAATAGATCAAGAAAAAAAATATAAAAAGTCTTTTGCACAAAAATGCATCACTCTAAATGGTGATTATGTTCAAAAGCGATTATTTATGATTAAAATAAACCATTTTTACTACCATTTTAAACTGGTCACATTATCTCTTCTTAAACTAATTTTGATAAATGTAGACTTTATCATCTTGATTTATAACTTTTTCTATTTAAAGAATAAGTTCTTTTTCTTTTTAAAAAGATTTATTTTAAAATATAAATATATATTTTAAAATAAATCTTTTAAAAAAAAATAATTTATTGTAATCATTTAATTACCGATATTTTAATTTAAAATATTAATTAAATAAGACACTTCCATTTAAAATGTGATTTAAAAAATTAATGAACTGATGACTATGAACTTTATAAAAGGGTATATTTGTTTTCTTCGGACTTTGTTCCATCGTCTTATATTGAAGATATGAAATATTGTAAAATACTTCAGATAATTTATCTAACAAAGTTCAAACAAACTGATAAAACATATCAAATATGCAATTCAAATTTTATTGATCAGGATATACTTTAATATATTTATGATAATATATCTTTAAAATGAAATGAAATATCTTTTTAATGCAATTTATAAATTCTAAGAAAATAAAAAATTTTTTATGTACACACACACATATATATATATAGCTGTAAAAAGTTTTTCCTGAAATTCAAGTTTGACCGTTTCTTTTGAAAATATAATTACTGTCGTCACTAATGTTTTAGTAAAATTTTTCTTCCTTTTATATTAGAATAAAATTTAATTATATTGTGTAGGAAATAAGTCTTTATCATTAAACTTGAAAGCTAACTATGAAAATGAGGGAGGAAAAGTTTTAACTTTTTCTTCATTCTACTTTTTACACATTTATTTAAAAACAAATTTGTTTAATTTAATAAACTAAACAAATTAAGAATAATATTTATTTTTAATTTCTTTATTCCGAAAATTGTCACAATTCATGTATCCTATAATATCAAAAAAGTTGGAAACCATAAATTTTAATAAGTTATTAATGAGTATAACAACTCTTTTAAACTTGTGTATTTTTTTTTTAAATAAAAACTTTTCTGTAATAAAAAAAAAATCAATAATGAGATATAAAATGTATATAATATATTATACATAATAAAATGAGGAATACTTTAACATTGTAGAATAAAAATTAATTTGTATTGTATAAAAAAGTAAATGGGCATCTTTCTTTGTTACAAGATTTGAATACTTTGCTTTGGCATAAACAAACACTTTTCTGTGCAAGTTGTATGATGATGTCCACTAAACAAATATTTGACAACACAAAAGATAATCATAAAGCATATATAATAAAAATTTGTTTTCTCAGTTTCAAATCATCAAGTTTGTCCTTCATAGAATTATGTTAATTTTAAAAAATATTTTAAAATTACTTTTATGAATTTGGTATGTTTAATTTAAATATGCATGATGAAAACAGTCAAGGTTATAAAAGTTATACTTAGTTTTATAGTTTTATTTTTCCATAGTAAGAAAAAGTTTTTACTTAAAAAATTTTTAAGAAAATAATAATAATTCTCCCGTGGTCACCACCTGGTTGTGGTGGGAGAGCCCAGTAATTTTACTGATCCACAGGGCAATGCAGGCTGGAGCACAAGCTCCTGGTAGGGACACCCATGCCAGTAAGGTCTATGGGGAGAAATGAAGCTAAGAGTGACCACACCCACATTCTGTGGAGATATTTATTATGGTAATAACTAGATCAAAGTGTGATACTGGCTTGGATGTCGCCTGGGTTAACAAGGTCTGCGTTTGTGAGTTAGGCAGAGGCTCACGTTTGAAAAATAGGCCACAGTCTCCCTTGGTTACCGGTGGCGAAAGCAGCACCGGCCCAAGCATGGCTACTGCAATGCCCTCAACAGATGTGAGGAACCAACCTAGCCTTGGTGTTTCTGTGGCAATGCATCCACAGACCACAAAGGCTGGAAAACCACGCCAACGGATGAAATGGACAACGGAAATGAACAAGTTTATCATCCGTACTTATTACACCATCACAAAACTCAAAACAAACATGACAGCATACAGACAACAACTCACCATAGATTCACACAACAGTATCCTTACCTCAGTGTCACCAAACAAAGGGTTGTTGATCAAAAAAGAACAATTATACACAACAACCTTATTCCACAAACAACACTTGAACTTATCAAACAACAGGTTGCTGATCAAATACATCAAGAGACAGAAACATTTAACATTAATGAAGATCACGTAACCTGTCAGGATAATCCAGTAACAAGCATTGATAATAACACACATACAACAATTACCACTAATGATACTACAGACACTTCCTCATCCATCACTGATAACATAGACATGGATTTAGTTAATATGCTCTCACTTATATTTCAGGAAACACTCACTAAATATACAGGCACAGATCCCACAAATACCAAAAATCAACACATCAAAGGAAGTAGAAAAAACACTCACTCACTACCACACCACATTCATTCAATTTCTACACTCAGACATTCATACATTAGTTTATGCTGGGGCAGTCACAGTAGTGACACACCATGGTCTGAAGTACAATCACAGACAGATACACAGAAAATTCTATAACAAGCCTGCCTGGCAGAGAAGAACAGAAACACAAATAAATGACATTAGACAGCAATTAGGCAGGCTGACAATACACTAAAAACAACATAACACCCAAATTAAGGAAACAGCTCAAAAACATTTTCAAGAAACTAAAAACACACAAAACATGAACATCACAACACACGCATTACAGAATACATCGATACACTAAAACAAAAACTTGCTGCCAAAGCACGTAGACTCAAACAATACAAAACATGTACACTACGAAAACAACAAAATAAATTATTTACAATGAAAAACTCTTTTACAGACAAATTAATAACAAAGCAAACACCGATACACAGCACAGTGGCACACCAACAGAAGAACAACTCACAACATATTGGTCTTCTCTTTGGTCCAGTGCTGTCACGCACAATGCTGATGCAGGCTGGATCGAGGAGGAGAACAGAAACTTGCACAACATACCAACTATGCCCTGTGCTGAAATAAACATACATGATTTCCAATACACTGTTAACAGAACACACAACTGGAAGACACCTGGTGTAGACAACATTCACAATTTCTGGTACAAAAAATTTACATCACTGCACCAGGAACTAGCTAAAAACCTAACACACATCATCATCATAAATAAACCACCACTAGCCCATTATAGATAACGATCAACCAATGCCGAATTATCGGGCTAGCAAATGGCTATAGTAATATTAATAATTTAAGATAATTTGGTACTAGAGTTAGGCGCCATCTCTTGCTAAATTTAATAATTAGAATTTTAATTAAATAATTTAAATAAATTTAGGCCTAACGGGAAGAAAAGAAATGGCCCAAAGCGGGACTCGAACCCGCAACTTCTGCTATCCGTGCAGACACATTACCAGTTACGCTACACGGACCTCCGATCTGCTCTCCTCTTCCAGCTGCTATAAGATTACTGCACAACCATCGACGGTCATACTATAGCCATTTGCTAGCCCGATAATTCGGCATTGATTGATCGTTATCTATAACGGGCTAGTAGTTGTTTATTTATATATATACGCCTTGCCGGGGTTGCGATGGCCAATTGAGTGCCTTTGGGAGGACGTAGGCAATTAATGTGTCCCCAGCCGGCATTGTAATGACCGTCGATGGTCGTACGGTAATCTTATAGCAGCTGGAAGAGGAGAGCGGATCGGAGGTCCGGGTAGCGTAACTGGTAACGTGTCTGCACGGATAACAGAGGTTGCGGGTTCGAGTCCCACTTCGGGCTGTTTCTTTTCTTCCAGTAAGGCCTAAATTTATTTAAATTATTTAATTAAAATTCTAATTATTAAATTTAGCAAGAGATGGCGCCTAATGCCTAACTCTAGTACCAAATTATCTTAAATTATTAATATTACTATAGCGATTTGCTAGCCCGATAATTCGGCATTGGTTGATCACATCATCAATCCACAAGACATGCCAAATTTTCTTACTCAGGACATCACCTACATGAAACCCAAAAACAACAATACCACAGACCCCACACAATACAGACCAATTACATGTCTTCCAACACTCTACAAATTATTGACATCCTGTATCGCAAACAAAATATACAAACATGTTGAAGAACACGACATTCTTACGGAACAACAAAAAGGTTGCTGTAGAAATCACAGGGGATGCAAAAGAACAGTTACTCATAGATTCAGTCATTCTACAGCATGCACACAAACAACACAGAAACATATACATGGCATATATAGAGTACAGAAAAGCATTCGACAGTGTTCCACACAGTTGGCTGCTACATATTCTACACATGTGCAAAATACATCCATCACTCATTGCATTCTTTCAAAACACTATGCAGCACTGGAGAACAACACTACATCTCAGGGTTAGTAACACTTCCATACAAACAAACCAAATTTTTATTAGGCGAGGAATTTTTCAAGTAGATTCCTTGAGTCCTCTCTGGTTCTGCTTAGGCCTGAATCCATTATCCAACATGTTAAACAACACACAATATGGTTACAATATCAGACATGAAAAAACAACACAGTATACACTGTCACATCTCATGTACATGGATGACATAAAACTTTATGCATCCACACAAAAACAACTTCATCAACTCCTACAAATCACACATTCATACACCAAGGACATAAAAATGGAATTTGGCCTAGATAAATGCAAAACACTTCACATAGAAAAAGGAATCCTGAAGAAAGAGATTTTGCACTTGGAAATGGAGACATTATTGAATCCATGGAAGAGGGTGAGTTCTACAAGTATTTAGGATTCCAATAGGCCAAACTAACAGAACATGCACAAATAAAGCAAAGATTAATTAAAGAATACCAAAGTAGGTTAAATGCTATTCTCAGAACAGAGTTAAATGCAAAACATACAGTCAAAGCAATAAACACATATGTCATTCCAGTACTCACATATTCTTTTGGAGTTATACATTGGACTCCCACAGATCTTGAGCAACTCCAAAGGAAAACAAGAACAACACTAAGCATAAACAACATCATCCTAAATCCGCCGCAGAAAGATTAACCCTTCCACGTAAAGATGGCGGACGTGGCCTGATTGACATAGTTAACCTTCACTACAAACAAATACAGTCACTGCGAGAGTTTTTCTACAAAAAACATCACAATTACATTAAGCAGTAACTCTAGCAGACTCAAATAACACACCATTAAATTTACACTCCCATCATATGGACACAACACAACATATAAAAAGCATAGACACCATTAAGCAATCGTGGGCTTGAAAGGCACTCCATGGCAGGCATCCTTATGATCTGGCTCAGGATTTTGTTGACAAAACTGCATCAAACAGCTGGTTAGCTCGAGGATGCCTCTTTGGGGAGAGGGAAGGATTCATAATTGCCATACAGAATCAGGTCATAAATACTAAAAACTACAGAAAACACATACTCAAAGATGCAACACTCCCAAATGTCACATCATGCCAGAAACTATACAACGCATCACCTCTGGTTGCAAGCTCTTGGCACAGACAGATTATTTACACAGACATAATCAAGTGGCAAATATAATACACCAAGAGCTTGCAAAGAAACACAAATTAGTAGACATCCACAAACCATACTACAAATACATTCCACAGACAGTATTGGAAAACAACACGCACAAAATGTACTACGACAGAGTCTTAATCACAGATAAAACAATTTACCACAACAGACCAGACATCACACTCATTGACAAACACAATAAAATCACATACATTATAAACATATCCATTCCAAACACTCATGTACAAAACACATTCACTAAAAAGTTAGCAAGTACGCAGAACTCGCCCAGGAAATAAGGCAGCTGTGGAGGATGGATAGGGTGATAGGGTGCTTATTGTACCTGTTCTCCTCTCCTCTACAGGTGTCATACCACACACACTACACAAAAGCCTGGGCACATTACAATTGAACAGAAACACATACATCACACTACAGAAGGCCACTGTATTGAATACATGTCATATTGTGAGAAAATTCCTGAATACAGACACACACTCACACACTTCTTTAATTTCTGTTTTGGTTACTATGCCTTGACTTTGGTCTGGCATAGTACACAGCCACCGATGTTAACTGAGTCTATCTCACTTAAACATTAATATAATTATGTTGGGTTATTATTATTATTAACTATTTTAAAGATTTCAAAAATTGAAATATTGTTAGTTATAGAATAATTTATTGTTTTACAATTATTATTTAATGGATAATTTTTAACTATCTTATCTAATTTCTCAAAGAACTAATGAAATCTTTATGAATCTATCATACAAGGGAAAACTACAGTAGAGCGTCGATAAGTGGAACCAATTGGGGACTGGGGTCCTTCCAGTTAATGATTTGTTCCAGTTTCCGACTTTGTACGAAAAAATACATTAACCTGTCCGATGTTCAAATTTTTCTCCGTTGCGTATCGCTTCGTGTTGAATTTTCGTCGATTTTAAGCCTAATGAAAATTTTTGTAATAATCATCGAGGCTATCGTATCGTTAAAAATTATTTCTGCATTTTGTACAAACAAAATAAATATATTAAAGAATATAAAAAACATGAAAATTATACTTTAGAAGTAAATTTAGTATCAAAAACATTCGATTCAGCACGACACAGTCCGACTGAAAATCGTTCCACTTTCCGGCCATTCCACTTACCGACGTTCCACTTATCGGCGCTCTACTGTACTTTTTAAAGGAAAGTCATCTTTATTGTTTTCAACAGAAATGCATTTTGGGCTATGCTCCTCATCAATCTGTTCTAAAAAACAGTACATTGATGTGTACATAAACTAAATAACTATATAAAAAATGCAGCACAGTAATTCTTAAAAGAACTAATAAGATTAAAAATATTGTATAATATTGTTTTAATTTTATAAGTGGATTGATGTTTACAATTTTCATTATCATTATTGATCAATACAATCCTCTACTGAAAACAGAAAAATAATCTCCAAAACATTTTATATTAATAAATATGTACATTTATAATAATATGTCAATTATCAATATATACAAAATGTAATTCTTAAATTACAAAATATAGATTGGTAATAGAAAATTAATCAAATATTGAAGAATTGAATTAGTTTAGTCTAATAGTAATTTTAATTTCCAAATAATCAATGATTTAATTTATAATTTAACTAGCAGATGAACTCTATGAGATTGAGATTGCTGCTGTTATTTTTTGCCCGAGCAAAGATTAAGCTTAAGGGTTAAAAGTAAGAAATAATCTAATAATCTTTGTAAATAAGATATATATATATATATATCAATCAATCAAATACTATGTAAGAGTTTATCACACCAAGTGCTCAATCTAACACATTTTAAAAATTCTTTAAATTGTATACAGTAGAGGAATAAAGAATTTTTAAAATGTGTTACATTGGTCATTCGATGTGATAAGATAAAACCTTACTATAATATAACAAGAAAGGTTATGTATTTGATTTATATTTCGAACACATTAAAGAGTTTGGTTATTTCAGCCTACCATTGTCACATTTATTGCAATACTTGGATGGTACGAATGGCACAAATTCAAAGGTCAGATAGATAAATTTTTTAGATATCATCATATTTTCTAAGATATATTTTCAATTCCTATGTTAACTCTAAGAAACAGCCATTCATAGCCAAATATTTGAACTCTGCACCCTCAAAAACTACTCATCATATTTTGTGATCACTGGTAACCTTGTATTATGTAATTTTCCTATTTGAATGCCATCATACTGCTGGTCTGATAGAAAAGACTGTTGCAGAAAGGGATTGAACTAATTTGACCTCCTCCTGGAAGATGGTCAATGACTACTAATTAATGCCAGACTACTATTAATATTTGAAAAGTGATCAGTGTTAGACAGACTGTGATGGCCCTGCATGTGATTGAAGTTGCTAATGTTAACATCTGAAAAACTTCATATAAAACTTGTTTAAATAAAAATATATTGTAAAAATGCTAGAATAATTCCTTTTATGTGATAATGAAGTGTTTAAATTTTGGTGACAAATTATATAAACAATGTGGGAAGTATATTCTCATAAATATTGCATTTATAGAAAAATCATTGGGCTGGAATTTGAAAAAATTGTAGACCTATAAATGCCAAATTGTTGCATTGTCTGTTGTCTGTCCTTCCTTAAACTTGAGAAAGGAGTTAGATAGATGAAAGTCAAGACCAGATGTGGAAAGCTTAGGGCAGAAGGCCCACATTAACTATAAATGAACTTCCAGTTTGGAATGGAAGTAACATTAACTCCAGTTCAGGGGATTTTGAATTGGACAGATGACTGACACAACTCTATTGCTAACAGGAAAAGTATGCTATACAGGGGCAAAACACTACTACATTCCACGCAGGTAAGTGTTGTGCGCTAAGTCATTACACCATTACTGCAATGGGTGTCTATTTCGCACTACATCATTGTCGCAGTAATTCAGTGAATATACTATATATAATATAATTCTTACAAAAAAACTAAATAAATTTTTTAAAATTATATCCTTAAGTACTTTGTTAAATTTTTTCAAATAGATAATGCTACATATAAGACCAACAATCAAATGCAGACAGAAATTAATCAATATATAGAAATCCAATCAATAATTTGGGATGGGATATATGACATGATCTAAGTTAGTAGTATTTGAATGTAACTGCTAAGTTTCATAGCAATTGGTCAAATGACCTAGGAGTTTATAGTAAACAAACAAACAAACATCCTCATTTAGATACATAGATTAGTGCCTTTTTAAAGTTTTATAACAACAAGCTATATTACTTAAAACTTAAAATTTATGTTAGAGTTTGCCCATGATTTGTTTCTACTAGTATCAATATACGACATTAATCAGCAATATTGATATAGAATAATTTAATTTGAAATTTTTTTGTACCGTGTACTTCAGTATTGTTAAAATAAGTTTAAATAAGTAATTTTTAACAATATCTGAGAAAATTAAAAACAGCTATTGGGTTAAGCAGCTATTTTTAATTGTTTTATTAAATTATAAAACAATTAAAAATATATTCAGAAATATTGTAACAGTTACAGATATTTACTGTATCAACTTAAATCTTTTTGTCATGTTATTAGAAATTATACTTACTACTGTTTTAATAGGGACAACTGCCCCTTTCCTAGTGAGAGCTTATTTTGCCATTCTCTGAAAAAAATAAAAATATTTTTTTAACTTTTTATTTTTTGTTTTTTTATTTCAAAAATAAAATTTAAAAAATTAAAAAGTATTATCAAAGTATTCTACTATTCTAAATAAATATAAAAAATGATTAGCATTGTTAATGGCACAATAATTCAAAGTAATAAATAGTAATTCAAGAAATGTATGAGTAGAAAAATTATTTTTCATTTAAGTTCCTTAAATAAATAAACATGAAATTTTAATTCTGTTATCTTTCTCTTTAATTATTTTATTACAAAATAATAGAATATTAATCAAAATAGTCACTAATCTGAAAAATTTGTAACAAATATGAAATAATTTCATCAGTGCAATTCTGTAAAATAATTTACAATTTCAATGCAAATGAAAATAGTTTATTCTTAGTATCAGTCAATCATAACATCTCTACAAAAAAGTTTAATGAAATAAACTTTAAAGTTTTAAAGAAATCTCATCTGATCCTGAATTATAAATCTCAACATTGGTATTTGTATTTATTTTGTTCATAACAATGACTATTCAGATGTGAAAAAAAATTAATTCAATAAATCACTGTCAGATTACCAACTTTTTTTTTTTATTTATAACCATCAGAATAATCTGAAAGAAAGATTTTAAATAAATTAAGTAATTTAGAAGAAATTTAATTTTATATTATTAATATCGATTTGAGATAGTGGCCTAACTCAACGTTTAATTAATTAACTATATTATTTGACTAGTAGCCTGATAAATCTGGTTTAGGTATTTGATTTAATGTTTACTTTACGGTAGTGAGCTAGTCGAATAGAAGTGTGGTACTAAGAAACTTTTTTTTTTTATTATTAGCATGAAGAAACATTTTTTATGATAGAAAACAAGAAGTTGACCACTGATAAAAAGTTCAAACTGATATTCTTATTTTTCGAAGTTTACAATATCGTGTGTAATCTGTCAGATAAAAAGCAGATTATGTCTCTTGTTGAACAGATATGAATGTACTTAAATGATTTTACTATAAAACAACAAAGGACAAGTTATTACCTGATTCGTGTTCAGGTTTGAAATCTTTAGAAGCCACGCTATACTTATTAAAAATAAATGAAAATGTTTTGCACCATTTTCAAGCATATAAATTTGTTTTTTCTATTCATTGCATAGTTATAAAAAAAATATATTCATTGATGCTATTAAAAAAGTTACAAAACAAATTTGCAGCAAAATTTAATAATTATTGACAAATAAATAATGATAAGAATATTTTAAAACCCATTTAATACAAAACATAAATAATGTTCCAATTCATTTAAGTGGAAATTCTAAAATTACAGCATAATGCAAACCTAAAAAGAAATTTTCAGTAAAAAAAATATTCAACATTTTTTTAAATTAATACTTACCACAAAGTTATAATGGATTAAACAGTATAATAAAGTACACATATATACAAGCAAATGTTTTCAGTTACAAATAATATAACAAATAAATTCAGTTGATGACTTACTTCATGCTATCTTATGAATTTGTTCATCAAAATTAAAACTGGATGTCTAAAAGTTTGCTCAAGAACTACAATCTCAAAATTTGTATTAAGAAAGAAAAATGTTAATTGCATTTATCCTGACTAATATGTGAAAAAATTAAATAATATAAAATTGTACAGTTTTTTCATTGAAGAAACTGCAATGTAAAAGCTTAGTTTTATCTATCTAAATAAAATAATAAAGGGAATCTAATTAAAGTTAAACAATATTTTCTTTTCCAGCTCTGGCAGCCTTTTATAATTTAAATAAATATTTTTCTTCTACTTCAAAATAAAACCATTAATGTAGTGTTGTGGCCAATGGATTTCAAAAGTTGATGACCTCTATTGAGTTTACCTAGGGAACCCCAATGGCCGCGCTTTTGGTCGCAATTTTGTTTACTGTACTACGCACACGTACTATGTTCAAAAACTTATGCAAATTAGTTAGTATTTAGAATTTATTGAAAAAATAATTATTACATTAGTAAATAATAAATGTTTCAAGATTATTTTACAAGTTTCACTAACTATAAAATAAAACAAATCTTTACTCACGTGTTTGACGCTTTTTTACATTTCCTTTACATTTTTTCTCACTTTTATTGGATTTACGATCCTTATCACTAATTTTTCTCTTTTTACATGATATTTTTACACGTTTTTTAATTTCAACACATGAATCTACTTTTGTTTTTTTACCTTCTTACACTCATCTCTTTGTGGAGCAGCTGGAACAGACTCCGGTTCTTTCCATTTCGGCTCAATTCCAGACCCGAGATAAATAAAGCTCAAATGTTTTATAAAAATTTGAGGTTAATGTTTCCTTAGGTGCCAAGATGGCAGCTTGTCTCCGATTCCAGCAAGGAAACAGTGGGGACGCATGTTCTAACCTAACCTAACCTATTCTAATAAATTACCATAATTATTCGCAACCAAATTATTAGAATAGGTTAGATTAGGTTAGAACGTGCATCCCAGTTTCCTTGCTGGAATCAGACGAACCGCCATCTTTGCACCTAAGGTAATGTTAACCAAATTTCAAAACGTTCCCCTGCCGATTTCAATTGCCATTTGTGATATTTTTTATACATAAAAGAATACAAATAGGATTCGGACAATTCTTCTTCTACATGTTGCAAATTCAAGAATATTGCAAATTTCACATCACTCGGTATTTTCTTATCTATCGCTAAATCAATGAATCCAGAGTACATTAATCGAGAGAATTGTCCAGAGGTACAATTATTCCAAAATTTTTCCAAATTAATGTCAGCGGTAGCCATTATCTCACAAAAAAAAAATCTTCTATGAACAGATATTATTATGAGAAAATTATTAAATTTGCTTCACATTTCAACATTAGAACTAGAACGAATAGAAACTTACCTATTTACTATTAAAAGTAACAGAGTAACACTTTTTCTTCATAAATGTTTAACTAGTCAAAATAACACACACAGGAGTCTTACTGCCATGCAAAAAAAAAAAAAGAAATTTACATACAATAGTGTAATTTGAAAATTGCACCACCTACAATGAATTTCTAACATCACATGCTGTCGAGATTACCGGAAGCGCGGCCATTGGGGTTCCCTAGGTGAACTTTAACCGAAAAATGTTCTAAAGCAATTTTTTTTTTACTTTCATTATAAAGGAAATTATATTAGAGAAAACTGTACTTGAAGGAAATGTTTTCAGTTACAAATAATATAACAAATAAATTCAAGTTGCTGATCACAAAGACATACATCCATTAAGTGGGGGGGATGCCTGTAATCATTCCTAAAAAACAAATCTGTGGGAAAATATTAACCAGAGGACTATTTCTCCTTATTTTGAATGGGTAAAAAGTATAATGCATTAAATCAACCCAGAATTCCCAAGTAATTTCCAAAACCTAACCAAAACAAAACAAATTATATCTATATGCAAGTACAGAACTATCTTGTAAAATGTTTAAATACTGTTTGGTGATCAGAACATAAAGTTATTAATGAACAGTTGTAGGGATATGAATAGTTTCTGCATTCTGTGTCATAAACATTACATTATTATACAGTAGAGAAATAATACACAGAAATAAAGAAATTTATCACAACTTTTTTCTAACAAAGTTTACAGTAAACACAAGTAATAAATTGCAACACATTTATAGATTTCTGTTTTACAAAATGTTGGTATAATATGACCCTATGATGTCTATCAGCATTAGCAACATTTGAAATGCACTCTTTATTGACACACTGTACATTATTTTTTTTTTTTGTGGCTTTCTGACATTCTGCCAATTGTATTTGGAATGCAACTTATCTCATGCATCATTTCATTAAAAATACTATATACCAGAATCACAAGAAAATGCACAATCAATAAAAAGTGTGTGCATCTCGATATTGCTGATACTGAAACAGACGTCACAGTAACACATTTATAAATACTGTATAATTTTTTTTATAAAAATGTCAGTCAAAAAAATGTAATACAGGAAATCTTTGTTATTTCAAAATTCAAGGGACAAAATAATTGCAACTTTGCATTATTTGAGATTTACCTTTATCTGTATAATATGCCAAATGTCATGTAACTGATGTAATTTATTAAGTGAACAGAATATAGTAACATGTACAGAACACTATTTTCATTAATTAAAAATTATAATAATATAAAGTTGCCAGATAGATTTTTTAAAAAGTAAAGCAGAATTCCTCGAAATGTAAGCCATTATTTTTAAAGTGGCTCAAATGTATTAGCCTAGACCTCAAGCCTTACAAATATTTCAATCCGCTACTTGTAGCCCAATCTTGCAATCCCAAAACCCAGCCATATTTTATGAGATAAGTGAAAAAAAAAAAAAAAAAAGGTAGTCTACAGGTAAGATGACACCCAAAAATGTGTAACTGTAAAAGCAAAGCCTTATTGACCAGATTAGAGTTGTTCTTGTTCTATTGTTCTCTTATAGCATGGAGGCCCTTCAATCTAAATAAAGAGTTAACGTACACATATCACAGCTCGGACAAAATTTTCATTTCGAATTACAAAGTAAATGTATTTCGAACTAACCGAATTCCTTAACACACAACTCTATCTCCGCCTGAGACAAAAGTACGGTTACGAACTAACACGATTTCAAACTATCCAAGTTCGACTTAATGAGGATTCCTGTATTAAGAGATACATGTGGTCTAGGAAGTTTGTGTATTAAAAATCAATTATGTTCTACCAAGAAAACATTAACTGGAAAGATACTTGATGTAGATGTCAATTTTTAATATTGAAAAAATTTTATAATATTTAAGTCAGATATATATTTTTAATTATACGAATTTTAAAAAATAATATAAATATATATATATATATATATATTATATATATATATATATATAAATTTTACGTATTTAATTTTACAGTAATTAAACAAATATATATATATAATATATATATATATATATTTGTTTAATTACTGTAAAATTAAAACGAAAATTTATCATTTTATTTCATTTAACCAAAATAATATTTTTGAAATTCACACAGTAGTTAAAATATTCTATTAATTGATACTACAGAATAAACTAAACTAGTTTTTCATTAATAAATGATCGGGCGTATATTTAAAGATATTTTGGTAAAAATATACACAAGAGAATTTTTAGAACTTAAAATAAAACAAAATTATTCTTAACCATTAACGAAAAAATAAAACGTCTATGACGTTGGCTCATTCATAATTACGTCATGAGACTGACGTTCGAGATGAGAATAGTACTGATAAATTGCCTGTTTCTACTGTCACCAAATGGAAAAACAATGTATAAAACGGAGTTTATATTAACACAAAGTCTACCTGTACATTAATGTTCACATTAAAAAAAAAAAAGCTACTTATATTTTCTAAATATGTCCGACATCAACCTGTTACTGGAAACGGATGTATAATTTTACGAATGTAAGGTTAAGTTTCAAAGACTGACGGATCGACCTGAATGTGTGTAAGGTCGTGTATTCTGCTAAAGAAGAAGCACTTTTACCAGAAATAGCAGCGTAACTTCAAGGCAGCAAAGTATTTTAAGAAAGCCCATATGCTATCATCGAACGGCAAAATACTTTATGGAGGATTTTTTTCCGATAAATCTATAAAATTAGAATGAATATGTAGCCTTAGTAAAAAGGTCAGCGACCTTGATAACGAATTACCTCATTACCACACAAACCTAATAGTCGGTATGTGTTACTCCACTTGGATTGAGTTCCGAAATGTTTCCCCCTCTCAACACCTGATCTTCGAATTTATTTTCAGATGGTGTTTTTAAATATAATGTGTAAAAACCGAATTTAATATTTTAAAAAAATAATTAATTAATTTAAACTATTAACAATATTAGACCTACGATCAATCGAAGTATCAAAATAACGCACGGCCTGGAAGAGTAACGAAAAGCAGCTTAATAGTGATGATCGATCACGTCATGTCAGATTTTCCAGCTGCGGAATTTCCTTTTCGCAGTCGACCGCGTATACACAGACTTTCCTTTTATATATATATATTAACTTGTTTGAGGGGGAAAAACTACGCCGGAACTTGTTCATTCAATACTATTTTAATCGGTTTTTTAAAAAAAATTTTAAAGTTTTTGTAATATTTAAAAGCGAAAGATGCATAACTGCTCGTATATTTTTTAAATCGACGATGCGATTATCGATGCCGGTTGTTAAACTATTCCGTGGGCTTTTTGTTAATAAAATTATATTATGAAACACTTTAAACTTGGGCGTTAAAGTGGGCGGCTGGCGAAATTTGAAAACTATTGCAACTAGCGAGGCCAACTAAATTTAGCAAATCAGCAGTGAACTTTACCTAAAAAGTATCTAAATATTATAAAATGGAATTTAATCTCATTAAATTTGATTTCCGATTCAATTATTATTAAGCGATTATATATTTAATAATAAAATGATGAATTTTTAAATAAATTCTTTGTTGTTTTCGCATCGATTATATATTAAAATACGCTCCCAGAATTTTTATAGATAATTTCAGGGTTGTATAAATACACAGCTATTTCAAGGAAAAAAGTATTGTGCAACATTTCCTTTTATGACAATAGAAATAATGCTTATACATTTTCAACGGTTTTTTTTTAATCATATATTTAATACAGAAAGGTTTCTTTTATTATAGTCATTTTTCACAGTTGCTTTTATTTGATTATAGAAGTAAATAACTATTTCAATTTATTCTATTTAAAAAAAACTGCTACATTTTAATAATTTTATATAACTGGAAGAAATACAAAGACTAACGCAAAATGCCAAAAATACTTTCCATCCTCCCACATACTATATGAACTTCTCGATGAGATAAATTAGTAAATAGTTGGAAACATTTATCTATTTTTGCAAAAGACATTTAAAATTATCGTAATTAATCAATCATAACTTACAAATTTCCTATAAACACATGTTTGATTGGCAAAATTTTTAGTAATTTTAACACATTATTAACTGAGTAACTTGTCAGCAAAATATATTAACTTCTGTACACAGATATTATAATCCAATTTCATTATATAAATTATAAATTTTATTCAATTTTAATATCAATCAACGGATTTTTACTATTGCTTAAAACAACAAACTACTGGCATTAAGTGTCTCTATTTAGAATAAAAAAATATATCATGTCCTAAATATATACTTAAGCAGAAGCCAAAAGCAAACACTACTTTAACTAGCTACATCTTTTGCATCTATGTTAATTTCCGAATTACTTTACTCCTAACAAGACATTTCTTTCTTTACATATTGATAATCTACTATTTAATATTTAAATTAGTGAATTTGATTCATAAGAAATAGCTTGAAATTGTCTAACTTTAAAATTTTATAACCACTAATATTAAAGCTAGGTTTATTTACCGTTGGTGGTTTTAGCTGGTGAAAATTTGACTAATAATCATAAAATTTCAAAAATGATAATTAATCGTGTCAAAAAAGAATTTTTTAATACGTTTTGTAATAAGTCCTCTACGAGGAAATACAGAAAAATTTATTGTGGCATTGAATTAAGATTTATTTAAAGGAAAAATTTAATATAAATTTAATTTTTAATTATGTGTAAAATATCGAATTTATAAACGAAGTTCTTAAAATTAAACTTGTAAATTCGCTGTATAAATACAAAGTACAGACAATTAAAATAATCTATTAATTGGGTACAAGATGTTTTCAATAAGTACTGTAACGTTCTCTTTGCTTGGCTAATAATTTTCCTGTCAATATCATATTTTCTCCCAATACAGCCCCCAGCTGTATTGAGGGAAAGAGAAAGTGCGATATAACCGAGTACTACAGATCCTGGGCTTTTACTAAACAGATTATACATGCTATGGAATCTTTATGTTCTATTCTTTTATCAGCAAGTGGTTCTGATATAAAGTAAGATTAGTTTTTCAATACTGAATTTTATTCGTGGTTACATGGTATTAAATGACATTTACGTAAACATCGATACTATAAACGCCCATTTAGCATTATTATTTCTTTATCAATGACATTTAAAGACAAATACTGCCGATATAAAAATAAATATTGAACATATAATAAACAAACATCAAAACTTATAAAATTACAAAGAATAAAAACTCTCCAAAAAGCAAAATAAAGTTACTACTGTATAAAAATTTTTGAACTTTCCGTTCGGAAATGAAGAAATCTTTTCCTTACACGTTACGCGATGAATTCGAAATTTCACATAAGCTGTAAATGAGGGGATGGTACTTAAAACCAATAAATAAAAACGTTTAAATCTCAAAAGGAAACATAAATGATAATTAATCTATCCACCTGTTTTGCTTATTTAGATCTTGACGAATTTATTGTTTCAACCGCAATAGTAGTTCCAAGGACAATGGTAGGAATAAAATACCGTATTTAGTTGCAAAAATAAAATTCAATGGCAAATGATAATTTAAAATTTATTGATTCAAGTGCTTTTAAAATTTGGAGGACCACAAAAATCCGCGAAATATCCGAATACGCGATATAACGAGGGAATACTGTACGTATCTTTTCCTTTTTTCCCCCCTCTCTCTCTCTCTCAATACAGTAAACACTCGATTTAACGAACTAAGTGGAAGAAAGGGGTGTCCGCTAAATCGAAGGCGTTTTAAAAACATATGTGACCTCTTGCACCTGTCATTTAACGTGGAACAGTGGAAAATGTCTCCACACTCAGTTACGAGACATTTTCCACTGGTCCCGGCTGTAGCTTAGAGATAGTGTTTAAATTCTCCCATTTGAACGGCTCTCTCAATTCTACACTCCTACAAATGTTTCAAACTAATGTATTTTTCCTTCACTTTACCGTCGCGATTGTCTGACCTCACTCGGTTCTTGTGATAAACAGGTTCCCAGGAAGACTAAAAAGCAAAGTGGATTATCACATTGGACATAACATCTGCTTTTAGAAAGAGAATGGCTTATATATGTTATATAAATATACACTTAGATAAAACAAGTGGTAATGTCATAATATAGCACTTCTGCTACTTTTTCACGAATAAACTATTTGGCTGCTGCTGGAAACATGTTTATTTCTTAATAAACGGAATTGGGCATTTCTGACGAAATAATGAACAAAATATCAACAACACTGCGTAAATTAGGAAACGCGAGAGGAAAACCAATCAGCCCTACAGTCCTTCTAATTCAACTTGAATTGTCAAAATAGAGTAAATCACATTTCACTAGCGTGGTTTTAGTCACTCGAATGTGGTTTTGGTATTAAAACTAAAACCACACGTGTATAACGATTAAAATTAAAACTCAGGAATGTGACTAAGTTAGTTTTCACCAATTTGTACGGAAGGTATGCATGAAAGAAAACGGGGAATCAATAAACACTTGATTACTTTCGTCTGTTTAGTTAAGTAGAATTAGAAATAGCATAATAGTTTCTTTTATAAAGAAAAATTTTATGCAAGTTTCATATTTCACATCATATATGAGTCTGAGACACAACTGAATCAAATTAGCTGAAAATTAATGCAATTTTAAACGAGCAATTATTTATTGTGACATCGTCACAATGTCGGGCTGCAGTTTTTAATCATATTTTTAATTTATTTAATTTAAAATACATGCTCTCCACCTCAAATTAGCAGTGGCTTGCCCCTGTACATCATACTTTTCCTATAACAAGAGAGTCGTATCGATCATCTATTAACTGCTTTCAAAGGAAAATTTTCGAACTGAAATAACATGACTGTTCTCGAGACAACAGCCGGACAACAGTGAGAATTTATAGGTCTACAATTTTTCAAATTGCAGCCCAATTATAATACTTGAAAGCACACTCATTCTTCTGGCCTTGAGTGGGAAAAATTCATATCTGTGGCTACTGAAGATGATTCTACAATGGCTGGTGAGAATCATGCAAGTCCATAAAAATTAAAAACTTTCACACTATTTTATTCATCAAACAGTTCTTTGCATCAAGCTTTCAGAAGAATTTGCTATGGTAATGGATGAAGTTGCACAATTAGTCAACTTTATTCCGGCAAAATCTTTATTGCAACACCACCTTCTGTAATCTTTTCTACAGAAATGTGAAGCTGAATATACTGATCTGCTGATGCATAACAATGTCAGTTGGCTAAGCAAATGTGCAGTATTAAAACTTTGCTAGAAATATTTAATGAAGTCAGTAAATTTCTTAAAACACTTTATCCAATGTCACAGAGGCAGCAGTTTTTTTTTGAGTTAATGGAGAATGAATTTGAGATCACACATTTAGCATTTCTAAAAGATTTATATTCAAACATAAAACAACTAAATATGTTGCAGAGACAATATAAGATATTATCCAAGATAATATCTTGAAACAATTCCATTTTCCTGCATTATGTCAGACATTGGCAAAACACACTGCTGCTGTAGATTACAACTTCCTGCATTCATGCAACATTTTTTAAAATGAACTTGAGCAAATATTTCAGGAATTTGATGCAATTGGAGAGCTGTGTGCAGTAGTAAAGAATCCCTTTAGTAGTAATATTATGGATGCATGGTTCCAGCAAGCAATGCATGCGTAAGAATGGATAGAGCAAATTTACATATGGAGATGGTAGATCTTCTAGCATCACACCAGAAGCTAAATCAAACAGGCCAAAAATTTTGTTTGAGCTCAATAGCTACAGATTTCCAAATCCAAGAAGAATGGAAATATATATTATCATGATTGGTTTAACATATTTGTGCAAAAGTGCATTTTGCCACATGAATTATATCAAAAACAAGTACAGGAGCTGCCTAACTCAACATCATTTGGAACAATGCATCCAAATTATGACATCATGTACATCAAATTTCACAGAAATTGGAAAAAAAAAATGCAATTTCTCTCATTAATTGTAAAGATCAGTTTGATTTAATAAATGAATAGTACAACATACTTTGTACACCTATATAGAAACATCAGCATAACCAATGACTCTTTCCTCTCTTTTCCTCCAACAGTTTATTAGTTAAGTATACTGTACATGATCTGGACTGACAGTGTGCCTGCTAGTTCCCTATTTGGACCTTGCTACAAATTACCTGAGTAGGGTTGATCTAGGATGTTCTACAATTATTATAGTACATTTAATGATTTAGATTTATGGCAAGTTTATATATACATTCAACAGGGCTAGTTTTACCATTGGGCAAACCTAGGCAATCGCCTAGTGATGCCAAGATATGAGGACAGAAGGCACCATCCTTACTCATAAACAAAGAAAATATAATCCCACCACTCAAAACTGGTTATACTTGAATTAAAAACTCTATAAACCAATAATCCTGCAATTTATTTAATACATGCAAATGTTTTTGCCTGTTTTGAATAGGAATCATCAGACAAACAAATTTCCAGCTGCTGAAATGATTGGGATTGCCGTACACGTGTACAGAGGGGAGGTATTGTACGACGAGAAAAAGGGAGGGGGAGGAAGGTAAGATTTATAGTTCAAAAAAAGACTTCACACTGTGGAAAAGGAATCAACATCACAAAAATTATTCCTTTCGCACAGTGTAAAGTCTTTCTTTGAACTATAAATCTTACTTTCCTCCCCCTCCCCTTTCTCTCGTCTTACATCACCTCCCTTCTGTACACGTGTACAGCAATCCCAATTGTTTCAGCAGCTGGAAGTTTGTTTGCCTGACGATGCCTGTTCAACATGGGGAAAAACGTTTGCATGTATTAAATAAATTGCTGGATTATAGGTTTTTAGAGTTTTTTTTTAAAACAAAGAAAAGATATATCATTAACTAGAGTTAGATAAAAGTTTTTTTTTTTAAATGTTCATAATGATATTACTTTTATAAGTATCCATATGTGTGTTCTTGTATTTGATAATATAAAGTACATGCATGTATGTATGCATGTGTGTATGTATGTATGTATGTATGTATGTGTGTGTGTGTGTGTGTGTGTGTGTGTGTGTGTATATATATAGAAATCTGAATTTTCTTTGCCTAGACACATCAGATATTCTTGTCAGTCCTGACAGTCAGCTAAAATAATATATTCAGATGATTTTTTTTATGAAATGCTTTTAAATTTTTACAAATTTCTAAAATTATGAAATAATTTAGAAAATACTGCAAAATTCTTGAATGATACTTCTGTTAATTTGTGATAACTTTCAAATGAATGTTAGTGATGATTCTTTAGAGTTTAAAACACTTCGTTTTATCTTGATTAACTGAAGAAAACACATCATTTAGGTGTATAAATCAGGAAAAGAAGTCAGAATAAGAAATTAACCAATTAGCATTCACTAATTGATTCATTTTTTTATTTACTAGCCTTTTCTATTAGTTATAAAAGAATGTTATAAATCTTGATATTCAACATATATTTATAATGAAAATACATTTTTAGCTTATTAGATTATAAAACAATATATATACAGTACTTTATTGGAGTAGAAACTACTAGATAGTAAATCTTACAGAAGAATTTCTTCTTTTGTGGATTTGCATTCATCTTCTGGAATGCTTAAAATTTCTAATTTCTTTTAAGCTTTCCCAAAGATGGATGTAAATCCAAAAATTCTTGAAAATAAATAAATATGTAAGATGTAATATATTTTATACTCCATTAATGCATATATTTCTTTAAGGATAAAATTTATAGTGTGTTCCTTATATTCAATGAACTTCTGAAATAATAAACATTTTATATCATTGCTATTATAGAATCACCAAAGCAATACTTTAAAATACAAATATAAACATACAAACCCAATAGTTTTATATTAAAGCCAAATAATTTGGCAATCGTTTGGCATTAATACTTTAAAATTTCTCTCTGCTGTAATATTTATAATATGGTGCAATTTGGTAACAAATTATATACACACAATTAGTTGTACTTTAAGTTAAAAGAGTGAAGATGAATCATCATGAATACAAAAATATCATTTATATACATGAATAAAAAATTTGTAATTAAAAGTACCCCACTGTAAAGAAGACAATATTAGAGACATTTTGTTTAAGTAAAAATGCTTTTACATACATCAAAAAGTTAAATAGAATCAATATAATAATAAGTTAAAAAGTTTTTTACATACAAATTTGAAATGTAGTGTAGAGATGAAAAACTATCATATAAAAAAAAATATGGAATATATAAATAAAAACAAAAAAATAACAAAAGTATTACATTATGAACAATTAATAACTGTATTTAGAAAAAAAGTATTAATTAAAACAAATAAATGAAAAAAGTTTGAAATAAATAAATTTAAAACAAACAAAAACAAAAAATGCAGTATGTCACAAATTATTGAAATTAAATAATAAGTAAATCATATAAAACTTTCAAACCAAAACCAATGTTAATTAGTTTAATTCCTACTGTTAAAGAAACTAAACTTGTTTTTATGCTTGTAGATTTCACATATTTTAGAACACTTAGCCAGATGAATATCTAACTTTTTTGACTCAATTCCAATTAACCTCATTTCCTTCTCTTACTGCAAATGATGACAGTATTATCATATGTCTTTTAAATCTTTTACTTGTTTTATATTTTTTATTCTTTTACTAGCTGATAATAGTCCAGAAGTACATATTATATTTGAATTAAACTTTATCCAAATTTACCATTTATCACAGATGCTTTAATCAGAATATTCTACATATAATCATCAAATATTTTGAAATTCAGGAACCTATCTTCAAAGAGCAAAACTATGAAAAAAACTTGAACTTCTTTGAAATCAAGTAAAATAGATCACTTCAAAACATTCTACCATCATTGTAACAACTTCAGAAACAAGTTAACAAAATCTACATTTTTTACCTTATATTTGCAGTAACGAATCTGCTGAAACAAGGGAATTTTACAGTATATAGCAATATCAACTTATCCATTACTGTATATTGATGTTGTGGACAAAAATCAATTACCGTATTTTACGGACTATAAGACGCTACAGACTATAAGACGCACCTGAATTTTGGAGGCAATTTTTCAAAGAAAAAAGTGCATCTTATAGTCCGTAAAATACGGTATATAGTGGAGAAAATTTCAACTGAAAAATATATAAACCAGATTTTTTTTTTTTAACTTGTAAAAACTATATATCTCTTAGTAAGTCTAAAATATAAATCTAAAGCTTTTTGTTTTCTTTTATAATCCATGGCTTTGCTCTACACAACAAATCTAAGTCTCATTGATCTTAGAAAAAACAAAACCAAAATTAGACAGTGTGAAAATCTACATTGAAAAAAAAAAAAAAAAAAAAAAAAGACTTATATAATATTTTATTTACTTTATTTGCAAAATAAATATAAAACTGACTACTGGGACAAAATAAATAAAAATGACAACTGTGAAGAAATAAAACAGTAACTAAAAAATCCATAACAACAGAAGGACAGTAGTCTATGTCACCTGAAAAATAGTCTTTAATAGTGAAAGTCTTATATAAAGCTTTTATTGTTCTAGATTTCTGGAAGATAAAAGTAATAGAAGAACAGCACATAATTTATGGATATGTTTGACATTCTTACATCTTTTGTCAACAAAAGGTTACAATAAGTTTCTCAACTCTCAGCAAATAGTTAACATGTAGTAAATTTTATCTTGAGTAAACAGGCTTAAACTCTGATATAATTTCCTTAAAAATTGTATATTTCATTTTATATTTAAAATTACTATTTGTATTTAAAATTATTTCTAAAGTTGTTACCAAGAATACTACGTTTATAATTTGAAGTAATCTGCTCTATCGATTTCACTGAATTAGATTTAATTTTTTCTTGCTGTTTTGTTCTCAAAAATAGATTTTCAAAATTCAAAAATTTAAACCATGTGACTAGAGCCTAAACTGGAAGTAGAAACTACACTTTTTTGCACATGAAAATTCAGTATATCTACAATTTATGATCGATTAGATAAAAAGTTCCCAAAGTGGTCAATATCAACCCCCGGAGTCGATAGTTTCAGTAAAAAAATTTGGGGGTTGACAAAAGTAAAAATAGACCCCCTTACTACTGGTATTTGTTTGTTACTTCAAAATATCTGAATCCAACAGGTACCTAATTAAAAAAAAAAAAACATTTTTTGATAAAAACACATTACATACTAAACTTGCAAACAAAACAGTAAAATGTGACATTAAAAAAGTCACATGTAAGAATGCATGAAAATACACATCTGTGCATTGTCTTATCGAACATATCAAAGCAAGTGCAGCCATGATGTTAATTTACAACTGCAAGGAGATAATTCGAATCTCATCAAAACAAAAATCGGTCATATCGGCTTTCATTGCCAGATTAATGTTTTTTAAGCAAAATATTGCAAGATCTGAGCTTTCCCAGTTCCCCAGCTTATTTAAGATAGGCACAATCCAAGAAGAAAACATCTTGCAGTATGTCAGTATGGAGACTCTTCACTTAGATTTCAAAACCAGGTTCGAAGATATTTTACCGTTGGAAATACCAGACTGGATAATAAACCCATACATTACTAATACAGAACCAAATATAATTTTGCAAGGTGAGCTGATCACCAATCAGCAGAAATGAGGATCAAGGTACAATTCAAACAAGGTTATCAAAAGTTTTGGCTGCAACAAGATATTCCACTTCTGTACCCAGCTTTATGGACTGTTGTACAAAAGTTTTTGCTGTCATTTCTATCATCATATTTGGTAGAGAGAGGCTTCAGTGTAGTTTTAAACCTGCTTCAGAACAAACATCGATTGCATATCACTAGAGTGATTTGCTTATAGTTTCTGAGTTCTCTGATTATTGTTCTGCTACTTCTCCTTGACTAACTGCTTAAATGATTTCATCATCTGTTAATACCTCATTCTCTACAACAGAGACGGGCAATGTTTTTCTATGTAAGGGCTGCATTTCAAAACTTTTGAACTGGCGCAGGAGCATACAAGAGAAAATAGAAAAAAAAAATGCCAGTAAATCACAATTATTTATTCACGTATAATTATAAATTATCATATGTACTTAATTTAGCTTCTGAAACTGATGTAAACGTAATATATCAGAAATATTTTGTTAAATATTAGTCACTGCTAGCTTTAAATTAGTTCTGATGTGTCTGTTAGCCAGTTTTTTATTTTAATTTTTACTAAATTCATTGAGAAAAAACTATTCACGTACATAAATTATAGAAAATAACGTTTGAATTTTTCCTTCATAAAAAAAAATTTTCCTTTCAATTTTCCTTCATACTTCCTTAAGTTGGGAAACTGATATATTTATTCATATTTTATGCGACGTGAGCTGCAAAAAGTATTAATGTATACCATCCTATTCTACAATATTGCTAATGAGCCACTTATTAACATCTCTTTGAATTCCAGTAACTGTTTCAAATTATTAAACAGAGCAATGATCTGTCATATCTTTAGTGTATGGCTCTTTGTCCAGATTGCAATTTGCAGTTAAATTTTTATCATCATCAGATTATAGTTTTCTCCAAGCATTGATAAAAGCATTTCCTGAAAAGCATATGCTAACATGTAAATCACATTCTTGATATTAATTTTCTTATGGTCTTCAGTGAATTCTGTTTCTTCATCGACAGTCTTTTCAAGAATTTCTGAATGGCATTTTATTCTGTAATGCCTTATCAGATACTAAGTATATAAGTAAGTTACTTCATTAATAAAAAACAGATTGTCCAAAATTATGTTGAGTATAAAACCTATACTTACAATTTGTGAATTAGGAGAATTTGTGATATGGACTAATCAGATGAGGCACAAGTTACTTCATATACGACTTTAAAAAAAACCGTATACTGAAAAAAGTTTACACCATGAAGTTTACACATGGTATCATTAAAAGTATTTTTTCTACTAACAGGAAATAATTACATTCATTTCATGTAGAAACAATACTTTTAATGATACCAATTCAAAACATTATTAGAAAAATAATTGATTAAAGCTTAGCCAGTTAAAGAGAAGAATACTTTCATATGGTAAATACAGGATAATTCTAAATTATTGTTAGGAAGTCTGTCCTATAATTTTTCAACCATAAACAATAATATAAAACTTCTTATAGAATGTAAAAAAGTTAGCTTAAAGTTTTATTTGGCAACATTATACTTGCTGTATGTCTGTGAGATAATATGACATCATACTTCAAAATGGTGACTATTCAAGAGAAAGCAGTGTACACACTTTAGTTATGAAAGACAAAGTAATGTCATTACAGAACTCAGTATGGAAAAGATCCATCTTCAGATAATGCTATCCAACATTGGTTAAAGCAATTTATAAAAACTTATCAATTATAAAACCATATTACAACAACTACATTTGAGCACAATTGGTCAATCTTTGGTTTTAAATTTGAAATTCTCTAGAGTTCTGCACATTTCATTTTTGAACATTGAAGCCTGTGGCATTCCATTTCTGGAAAATTGTAACCTGAAACAGGTCATAGATACAGACTGAAAGAATTTGTTTTTCTGAACTTTCATGAGTCTGCTGAGAGAATTTCAACAAAACTGAGCAATAATATACAAATAAAAACACACTGTCTTTATTTGTATATTATTGCTCAGTTTTGTTGGTGATTAAGCTTATACAGTGAAATCAGACTCCAATCAAAAATGCATATAAATAAAAGATCTGTGAATTAAGATTGTCTTCTGAATTATTCTTGACCTCTAGTGAATGTTGGATTAGAAGGACAAAATAAATGTTTGTATAACATTTTTTAAAAACAGTGATTAAATGACAAAATAGTTCAGCATTCTATTGAATAGTCTGACCATTAAAATCCATCAAGTCTCTACAATATCAGTGTATTATTTGTTTAAATAAACTGACTGTCAAAATTTTATCATCATATATCACTTCATTTCTGTTTTATTTATCAAAATAATAACAACTGTTGAAATAAACTAGAAAAAAATTAAATATAAAAAACAATTTTTTCAAGCAATTATTTATTGACATTAAAAATTGCAGCCTGGCATTGTGACAATCATATTTTTAATTTATTTAATTTAAAATATATGCTCTCTACCTCAAATTAGTGGCGGCTTGCCCCTGTATATCATACTTTTCCTATAACAACTTATGTATGCACGACTTCCAGTTTGCATCAAATGTTCATATATAGTTAATCGGGACCTCCTACCTCTAAGGTTTCCATATCTGGTCTTGTCTTTCATATATCTAACTCAATTCTCAAGATTAAGGAAAGAGATGGATGACAGTGGGAATTTATAGGCCTACATATTTTTCAAAAATTGTAGCCCAATAATTTTAATGCCTTAATTTTTAACCTTATTTCTTATATAGAGCAAATTTCTGGTAAAAACTGAATTGGATAAGTGTCAATATTTCTTATCCTTTTGATATCTTTTTTAGTAAATTCTTCTGTGAATTGCAAATCACATTTTAACATGGTAAACTTTTCCGCTGGCAAAAAAACTTTTGCCACTAATAGGAATGATAAATTTCTGTAGGTAAGAGGAGACTTAAATACAGCAACTATAAAGACTATATTTTCTAATTATGGTCTTAATTGTTGTAATTAATGTAATTTTTAATTTAATTTTTTGTAATTAATGATTTTAGTAAAAAATCTCTTAAAATTAGAGGAATTCTTTAAAAATCTTTAAAACAAGACACACTAAGGATTGAGATACTAAGAAAATAGAAATCTACTATTTTATTCAATTTATAAATTTTTATGATGATGATGATGATGACGATATATGTTTCCAGATGAACAGAAATAAATCTAACATTCAAATTTAATTAAATTGAATTAAAAAGCAAAAGTGGCCAGACCCATTCATAATGGACCAGTTAGAAGAGTTTTACATACAGTTTCTACATATAGTTTATAATCTTGCCCCTCCTCCACTTGATGAAATACATTTCAGATGTCATATCCTTTATTGACACCCGTCTTCAGTCACATTTATAGTGTTCTTTCATTTCTTTGTATTGGACCAACTTCCTCTTTGTGGTCTTTTTTAAATAGTTCTTGCCAGCAATCCTCTTGCATATTATTTTATTTTTTATTCTTATCATTCTCTTCTCTCTCTATACCTTTCACATCTTTCTTGATATTCATTCCAAATGGCAGTAAGTTCATTCAATCATTTAAATTCATTTTATTTTGTCTAATATAATATTTACACATTATTTTTTTTAATTATATTTTCTTTGAAATGTAATATTTTAATTCTGTACATATGAATATTACAATTACATTTTTCACACTGTTCTGCTATTGCTGAGTTTTTATATTTTAGTTTAATAGCCCATTTTTTGTTTGTTAACACTGATTTGTAATTTCCATTTTGTTTCTCCTATGTAATAATATGGGTTACTACATATACAAGGGATCAGATAAACTACATTAGCATTTTTTTAAGATATTTTCTAAATTGTTTTTTTATTCTTTCCTTTTTTATTATGAATCAGTCTATGTAAACAATGTTTTCTCTCTGAACAAGTTTTATTTTATGATTTTTTATCATCATTTTGTTTTTTTCAATAACCTTTATAACAGGGGTGGGCAAGCAAGAGTTCAGTAGGAGCCGAAATGCAGGTTTTGCAAAATGTATGGGAGCCGCAGTTCAGTACTGTCGTGACGGATAGTATGGGAAGACGTGCGATTTTATTATATAATATAAAACAAATATTGAATTTTTTAATAAACATTTTCACAAAATTATAAAAATAAAATTGTAAAAATAATAATAAACAGAAATTAACACTTTCAGCAAGAACCGCATGTAACTCAAAAAGAGCCGCATTTGCCCATGTCTGTTTTATAATAAATGCATATGAATTTAGCATTGTCATTTTGTTATTATTTAAATCTATTTTATTACGATGCTGTTTAATCCACTGATTTAGAATCATCTTAGGGTAATCATATAAAATATATGTGCTTATTAATTTAATTTCTTACTTTGCTTTAAAAAAAAAGTAACAATAGAAAAACAAATTTCACATCAGCTATCCCAATGAACTATAAAAAATATGTTCCAAAAATTTAAAACTTGATGATGGTCTGTTGAGCAGGTTGAAAACATTCGTTGAATAAATCTTCTCTTGGTTATTTAAGGTGTTGTTATAATGATTATAAACTGTTATCTGAGTGTTGGTTGAATATAAAAACAACAGTTTTATTACATGTTTAAAGAATATATTAGATCATACAACAAATAAGAAAATAGACAAAATAAGATAAAAGAATTTCCCAGATAAAAAAAAACAAAAAACAGATGTTTGTGTCTATAGATCAGGCATGGGCAAATGCAGCTCTGAGTTACATGCAGCTCTTGCTGAAAGTGTTAATTTCTGCTTTTTATTATTATTTCTGCTTTTTATTATTATTTTTACAATTTTATTTTTATAATTTTGTGAAAATATGTTCATTAAAAAAATTCAATATTTGTTTCATATTATATTTATATTATATAATAAAATTGCGCGCCTTCCCATACTATCCGCCACAACACTACAGAACTGCGGCTCCCATGCATTTTGCAAAACCTACATTTCGGCTCCCACTGAACTCTTGCTTGCCCACCCCTGCTATAGATTATCACTTATACCCACGAGTTGATCAGATATCATCAGATGCTTAATGTGATAGATGATTACAGATCAATTACAATCATTTGCATTTATTTGTCTATTGTATCTCTCTCTATTGCACTCTCTCTCTCTCTCATTCTGCTTCAGTTTACACCGAGTATGCAGAGACTTTTGTGATAAACTGCCTAAATAAATATTACAAGTACAATTTTAACAGCCAGTTCACCAAATAAAAAGTATTTTAGGAAGCGGTTCTGCCAAACTGATGCAAACCAGCTGAATCCCACCACTACTTATACCTCTGCAGCAGAGGGACAGGTTATGTGAAGGTTTTATTTTCATGTTTTCAATGGTGTATACTCCACAGAAAATTGCTAACTATCTGCACAACATTATAATAATTCACAGATAGTCTTCAAGCCTTTCAAAAAGACTAATGGTAACAGACAAACAACAGGATTTAGATCTATAGCCAAATTTTAGTATCTGTGGCTGTTACAATTGGTCTTTTTTGATAGATTTTAGATTTTTTTCAAATTCACGCTTGTCACAAGGAAATCACAAAAATTAAAAAATGAATTTCTAGAGATGATATAATTGCATATAATATGGGAGATATGTTCAAAGATTTTGGAGAGAAATAGTACTTGAAGCCTTGAGATACTAAGAAAACAGAAATCTACTATTTCATAAAAATTTATAAACTTTTATGATGATATGTTTCCAGATGAAATGAAATAAATCTAACATTCAAATTTAATTATTTTGAATTAAAGAGAAAGTGGCCATACCCATCCATAATGGGCCAGTTAGAACCAACTTAGTTTTACATATAGTTTCTATTTATGAAAAACATTGATTAAAAGATTGTTTACCACAATTATCATACATATTTGCAAGAATGATTTATGGATACTAATATTAAGAGTACTTTTCCTGCACTGTTTATTTCTTTATATCACAATCTTAATTTTTTCCTTGCAATGCTTGTATGTGACATCATCTTAATAGAAAAATAGTGCTTGTTAGCAATTGCATGGCTCAAGGATACAGTACATTTCATCATAATGTAATGACATCACTGCTAACCAGCTTCACTCTGCTTGTCAAATAGTCTGTTTTATTTTCTTATGAAAAATTGAAATATTGACCATAGAGAAATAACCTCTTAGGTAGGTAAATAGCATGTTTTTAACTATCAAATAAATGTTAGTACTGAATATTATACAGCTTGCATGTAGCAATGTTCTCCTTGTGAGAGTGTATGATACTCTCAACTGATCCAATAAACTGAATAATAAAAATTTATGCTATTCATATTGTAGTGTTATAACCAATATACCACTACCAATGCATGCTGTATTCCCTAAGATATTTTTTGAAGCCAAGGTCATAATGATGACTGGCTGTTATGCCTACTAATGAATAAGATTCTATCTTATGTTCAAGCTAGGAAAGGTTTTGTTTAATAGTGAGTTTTATTGTATTTTATTGTTGTTAATAAAACTAAAAATCTTTATGGAGTTTCTATCAATATAAAAGTCTCCGCTACCACAATTTATTGTAAAATCATTCCTAGGAAAAAAGATTATTTTTAATTGGTTTCTAAATACAGTAGACTACTCAATGTAATTACTTTAGAACTAGCCTAAAATGATGATAATAACTGAGTGATAAGATTAAGCATAATAAGTAAATATGGCTAAAATTAATGGAAATTCCAGTTTTGTTGACTGACATTTAAAGAACAAGTTAAAACAGTTAAAAATTATGTAACCTGAAGATTTATTAATTAACATGTAATTCATTCTGTATTGTTCTTCTGTTACCAAATTTAACAATAGCTAGCTTAATGCCAGCAATTTTAACTATCCTATCAAGAGCAAAGCACACAACAATTAAAACAATTAACATTTAAAAAGGTGTTGGCTTAAACTGAAAACAATTGCATGTTATCAGCTACATGGTGAGACTGATATCAACAAAAACGAATGTAAAAAGGCCTACATACCTTAAGAGGTAACAATTGCTTATTGTAATTAAAATACATTATAAAAACTTAACTGAATTCTAACATATTTTCGGATCTGATAGTTTTGATAACATTACTTATTGTAATCTCAGATATTGTTATCAGTCATTTAAAGTCTACAGTACATCAATATTAAATAATCCCATTTAGTATTTTGCAAATAACCTGTTTGAATCAAAAATCAGTTATCATTGAGTTAATAACAGAAAAATTAGTATGATATAAATGATTTTATGTAAATTGTCAGGCACAAGGAAAAGAGTCCCCAGTGTGGTGGAGTCAGTAAACAAAAAGTCTGCCTCTAACAAATTTGCAATGTACAACTCAGACCTTATCCGTTTCTAAAATGTCACATGACAACTCCTTTTATAAGAGAAACAAACCACTGAGAATCCAAATTTTTTACTGTAAAATTTCTCTATGAAAAGTTGTACTAAAACTGATGGTAAGAATCAAAAAATGGATATAACCAATTTACCTCAGAAAAACTTTTGAGTATGTAAAGAGACACACTGCATATTAATAGCCAAAATAATTCCACTTTTACTAGTAAATTATGAAAAATTGATTTAAATTTAATTATTTTCAAGAAAAAAAATGAAATACAATAAAACAAAAAATAATGATTTGATGGATGACTTAATAAACTGTTCTGTAAAATAGTTTCTCTTGCTCTGGCTACAACAACAGGAATAGTTAATTTCCTACCAACGGTTGGCTAAGCTAAAGTATACATTAGTCTTTAAGAACTGACAGGTACTATCATGCCCCAAGAACTTAAACCAGTGAATAATAAGCTGAAACAATCCTATAAATTACATTTTGCAGTTAGATTCTGAGCTCAGTTTTATTTCTTCATTGTTTTTTGACTGTTTTAAGACAAAATTATGTTATCAAAGCTATAATAATCATAAATAGCTCAAAACCAATAGAAGGATAGTGAAAAAATGAATTAGCCAAACTAGTATAAAAACAACTGATATCCATAGTAAAACATCCGAGATGTAAAAAAAAATATTACACCAAGTAAAAATTATGGCACCTGAAGTGAAAGTCAGATTTTTTCTTGGGAGCTTCTCTTTGGTAAAGATGAGCTTGGTGCTTTGAAGTGATACTATAAGGTGTTTCCTTTCCGGATACAATTCCACGACTAACTTCAGTGATTTTATCCATTCAGCCACTGGTGAACCTTAACTTAATAAAAGCTATTTTCTGAAAGTATAGAGTATGTCATGTGAGATATATGTAACAATTTGCTATGAAACACCCTTTACGGGTTAATATCATTTCAATATGTAATAATATGTAATAAATTTAGATAAATTATTCATTAATTGAGTTAATCAATTCAGTATTAAGAGCATGTAAAAATTTCATAAAAGAAAAAGCAGATTTTGATAAATATGATTTTAGCCAAAAAATATACTAATAAAGAAAATTTCAAAGACAGGTATTATATAACTCAGTATGTATTCCTGTAGAAAAATAAAATTAATAGAGCTAAATGCAGAAGATATAAAATTCACAAACTAGATAATAAGTAAATCCTAGAGTTTAACTAATGAAAATCATTAATAAGCAAATAATTTAATTATATTTAGATAAAATTATCTTTTTGTTTTTGTATAATTGTTGTGTATTTATAATTGGTATATAGTAAAATAGCGTCTTCAATAATTTTAGATTTGATAGACATTAATCAGGATAAAAATATCTAAGGCTATTGAGAAAAAAAATTTCTGTTTAGCACTTTATCAAAAGTCTCATCTATACACAAAAGATTGTTTATATAAATGACATTTTAAAATAGAAATTGCATTCCATCAACAAGCAGAGAAAAAAATTGACCATTAAGACAACCATGACAAAAGAATATATATATTTTTTTTAAATTTAAAATTAATATGAAAATTAGCCACTACAAAACAATAAATAATGAAATCATCATTTCTTTCAGATGATTTGGTATATTTATTCAGAAGTTAACAACAAAAAACTTACTGAAATGAAGGCAGTACTACAAGATGACTAACTTGCAGATAATTTGCACTATCACTAAAATACTGAATTAGCATTGACAGAAAATATATATTAATTGGAATATGTTTTTCTTATTCCTACATGTGTTCAGTCTGTAGAAATCACTTAAAGTTGCAATGACAAGCAAGCTGATTGATATATTATCAACTCAGGCAATTATACAATACTAATTGAGAACATAACTTCTAAAGAATGCACCTGAAAATTCACCTTTGAATAGTTCTCAATTACTGCATTCAAATACTCATATCTTTACATGGAATCACACTGGATTAAAACTAGTAACAAAATTTCTTTGTGTAGGTAAAAATATTTTTACTATAAAAATGAACATAACTATATGGCATTTATCTGGTAGTCATATAGTTTAAAGGGAAAAAAATATATTAAAACCAGTTCAAAATGGAAAAAAATTCAGTAGATACAATTTTGATTTAGATAGATTTTACTATATATTCTTATTCTTACAAATACAGATATAATTGTTTGTCAAAATTCTGTAATTCTGTTCTTTATTATGATTATCTATACTGTCATTTTGAGTTCCATTTCTTTTATATTCTGATATATGAAATTTGATAATACAAAGCAATCCAAACTAATTATAAATACAAGCGATTATTTTATTGTAACATCACCACAATGCCAGGCTGCAATTTTTAATCATTTTTTAATTTATTTAATTCAAAATATATGCTTGTCGCCTTCAAATTGGTATTGTCTTGTCCCTGTATATCATACTTTTCCTTTAGCAATTGAGTTGTGCCAGTCATCCATATAACTCCTTTTGGGGAAAATTTTTGAATTGAAATAATGTGACTTCTGATTTGCTTTGGAAGTTCATATATAGATAATTGGGGTCCCCTGCACTTATGCTTTCCATATCTGGTCTCAGCTTTCATCTATTCAACTCTGTTCTCAAGATTAAGGAAGGACAGAGAGAAGGACAACAGTGGGAATTTATAGGTCTTTTTCAAATTACAGCCTAATTAGTATAGAATGAATTGAAAGTAATAACATGTTCTGGGGTTGTTATATTAAAATTTATTGAATTTTATATATATATAAAATTCAATCAAGTACATTCCTTCCTATTATAGTAAGTTTAAAAAACAAGACTGAAATATATTATATTATATATATATATATACACACACACACACACACACACACACACACACACACACACACACTGTATTTTGAGTCTTATATTGATAAATTAAATTCTAATTCTATTTTTAAGAAAAAATAATTATTACTTTAAAAAGTAACTGTTTACACCATTCAAATGTTAATTCTTTATGGAAAATATTAATAGTTCTCAATTTAAAATTATTGTTGATAAAAAAGAAAGGGATATTATTTTACTTTTGTCACTATTCTATTATAATTAATCAAATGATTCTAGTATATTTCATCACTTGTTAATTACAGAAACTGTTTAAATCTGCAAGTTCTAATTTATTCAAAAAATAAGGGGAAAAAAAAAAAAGTCAGAAATTATGCAGTGATCTATCATATTTTTGATATCAAAATATTTATCAAGAAAAGAAAAATGTGAGATAAGTTTTGAATATATGAAGTTTGATAGATACAAGTAAATGACTGGTATATTTACTTTATGTGAGAAATTATATGTTGAAACTAATAAAACCATGGCTAGAAAAAAAAAGACATTTCATAATAAAATTTAACATTAATTGTTAATTACGATAGATTCACATCATATTCCTGTTTGGTACATTATCTCAAATGTTGGCTATTCGCCGGATTGCCAATTTGAATGAAAAATAACTCAGCCAACATTCAATGACGACATTAGGATAGGTAGACATTTTGATGCGCTGCCAGCTATCAGTAAACTGTCAGTCAATTGAATATTTTTAAATTGAAAATTTCATAAATTTACACATTAGTCAACTGACTAAAAAAGGAAATCCGTTTAGTGAATTTGTAAATATATTATTTGGATTTTGTTATTGAGTTATTTAATAAGAGATATAACAGCTGATTAAATTGTTTACAGGATAGATTTTAATTTTACTGGTTATAAAATTTGATAGCAAATAATGTAGAAAATTTTGATCCCTATGTGAGATGAATATGATAAATATGAATATCACATATATATTCATTTCATTTGCTATCAAAGCTAATTCTATATAATTTTTCATCAACCAACATTCAGAATTCTGTTGGTCAATTTTAATTTACATGATAAAATTTCTGATATGAATCCATCTTTATGTCATATATTCATTTTGTTATGCAAGTAATTTCGAAATAATAAGTTCAACATTTAAACAAAAGTAGTTATAGTATACCTATATTAATTATATCTTAATTAGAATAAGCTCACTTCCACCAAAACTGTTTTTATAATTAATGAAGACATTTATCAAAACAACTGCATTAATTATGAAAACAATTTTGGTAGGAGAGAGCTTATTCCAATTAATATAGGTTTACTATAAAATTGAACTAAACATTGTAAAAAAATAAATATTTATGTAAAGGCTTATTACTTTCATATCTAATAAAGTTGTTATGAACAAAAATCATTTTAACAGTCAAAACAAATTGCAACTTGCTATATTGACTAAGCAATAATCAGAAACATCAAATAACATAATCTATCTAATAATAGAAAAAACCAGCAGTGTGTTGCTCAACTTTCCTGTCAACATTTAAAATTTGTGGTGGTGCCATCTGTTAATCACATTTTATTAAAAACTTTTTATATTTTTAACTATTATAAAATGACAAAAACCTTAACTTTGAGGGTAGGTAGATGCATTTTATAAAAAATTGTAAATGATAATGATGATTTTACTCATTATTAAGTCCAACCCTACTGGAAATATACACAACCTACATTATCTCCCCACCCCCTCAACCTTTAACCACCAAAATTTAATAGCATCAATCCTCCTAATAAACAAACCTTCCCAAAATTTCAGAAATTTGACAAAAAGCAGAAGAGTTATTAAGCTTCAAAGAGGGTGAACAAAAACTTGCCATCCACACACACAGAAATAACCTCCAAATTTTTTTGCATTTCTCAATGTTTCAAGGTGTTCTAAGTCCAAAAATGTAAAAATTTGGGTGGGTCATTTTTTGCCGGATCCTCATACTTTCCCTCTGTTAATAAGGTAGCAAGCAACATAATTTAGTTGTTGAACTACTTTTACATCAACAGTATTTGTCATTTCCATTATAAAATGATTTACCAGTATGTACAGTACACTAATTTCTTTTTACTTTCCTGTCTCTGTTATATATAATAGAATGAAAGTATGGCAATCTGTCAAAAAAAATGACCCCCCAAGATTTTTACATTTTTGGACTCTGAACCTTGAAATGTCAAGAAATGCAAAAAAATTTGGGGTTTTTTCCCTGTATGTATGAATGCTTTTGCGTGTGTGAGGGACCTTGATTTCGTTCACTCTCTTTGAAGCTTAACTCCTCTGCTTTTTATTGAAAATTTCTGAAATTTTGCAGAGAGGTTTGTGTATTAGAGAATTGATGCTATTAAATTTTGATTGTTAAAGTTCGATGGGGTGGGGATATAAATGGAATTGTGTGTCATATCTCAAGTAGGGTCGACTTAAATAATGATTTTACTTGTTACTGGCATTTACAAAATTTTTATAAAACCGATCCCTACACTCAAAATTAAGCTTTTTGACATTTTATAATAATTAAAAATAAAAAAAGTTTTTTAAATAAAATATATCATAATAGATGGCATCAGAGTTAAATGTTGCCTAGAAAGTTAAGCAACTCATTGCTCGATTTTTGCCTTAATAGTTTGTTTGATGTGTTCATTTAATTACATAAGCAAAATTTCGTAAACAACCTTCATTAATTTGAAGTCAGATAATTTAAATTTCTGATTAATATAAATTTACAAGATTACTATCATACTCCATCAAAATTAACATTAAAATCTTGAATTAATGCATGCAATCTAAGATCTTTTTCGCTAATTTGAACAAAAATATTGCACTTTGCATTATGAATGTTGTTTATTACATAAACATATAAATGACCTAGTTGATCTTGACCATATTTCATTTTCTCTTTCTTAATGAGCAATACAATCTTTTTTTTTGAAATTTTAACCATTATGATTTGAGCTAAAAATTAATTAATTTCCAAAACAAAATTTATCTATGATGATTTTATATTTAATTTTTATTATTCAATAAATGCATTTTTTCTTCTCTCTACTTGTAAAAGTTTCTAACTTTTCCTAGAGATGAACTAATTAATCGTTTGATAATGATTAACTGCACTAATTGGTTGTCACTCGACAATTTTAATTCTTCAATAATGATTGGAGAATTAATGGATGAAATTATGTAACGTACCACATATGATGTCTTCAATTTAATTAAATTTATTGATATCATAAAAATGTATTTAATGAACAGCTATAGCAAGTGCATGATCAGTAACTGGATTAATAATTTAAAAAGTTAATACACACAAACAAATCAATTGACAACACAGCTTATAAATTTTTTAAAAATCACTTACATAATGAGTATTTTTGAAAGAATTACCATAATTATTTAATTTATTTTTATTATTTTGGTACAGGAACATCATAACAGCTTACATAAGAAAATAAACATATGTAACAGTAAGACTAACATATGGGACAAAAAACAAAAATATTATCTACAAGTTAGAATGCGACTGAACCAAATTTTACATTGGGGAAACTAGTAGGGAATTAAAGGTTTGTTTTAAAGAATATATCTCTGCCATAGAGTACAATAATAACAACAACTACTCAGCTGTAGCTATCCACTGTAATAAAGAAGGCTGCCAAATTGTAAAGGATGCTGTCAAAATAGTTAAAAAGGAATCAAATACCTATAAAAGAAGATGGTATGAACAATTAGAAATAATAAAAAACTAAAAGGAGAAAATCACGAATAATAATTTCGGCCAAAAATTACACGAATTGTGGTACACATACTTGACCAGAGGGGGCATGGGGGGAGGGAGAAGTGTGAAAATGAATAGGGGAGAGGGTGATGGCTATTCTGGAATGTACTTCACATCATCATCTTACTTTATTCGTTTTACAGTGAACCTGCTTATTATTTTGTTTTAACAATGTATATTTTTACTACTTTGCTGCTTTACCAGTACTTTAGTTTAGTATTCTGCTTTATTGTATCAGCACTACTCTTTTTTTATGTATAATTTTTTTGTTTTATGGCATGTTTAATCTTTTAATGTTCTAAACGTCAAATCAACATGTTAAATGTAATTCTATAGCCTTTTTTCATTTGTGTCAATTACAGTACTTTAAAATTGTTAACCTCCTTTTAATTTTGTAGCAAAAAAGCTGATGGTCTGAAATGCATTCTGAAAATCAAATTAGACTTAGAAAAACACTATTTTATGTCCTGTGGTGTAATAAGTCTAGTGGTAAAGGCCAATCTTAGTGCTCACAAGTCATTGAAAATATTCTGTTATGGTACTAATACCATTTTTAGAAATATATATATATATATATATATATATATATTTTTTTTTTAAAGAATAAACTACAATTTCATTCATAACTAATCATCTCACCTCTAATGTTAGCAAATTTCACTGAATAGTCAGCAGTCATCACAATCATAAAAATAATATGTATTTTTTCTGTCTATTCAGCACTATAAAGAAGGAACTAGAAAATGGAGAAAGTAAAGTCAGCTTTCTTGACTGGCACTATGATGAATTTTCATATCATCTATATGCATCATTCAGTAAAATTAGCCAAAATGCCCCCATGCCCCCAATGATAAATATCTAGACGTGATCCTGCTCTCTGACTACTAAATAAATAGTAGTAACCTAACTTAATCACGGACAATTTATGAAATTTATTTTTCAGTATTTTCATACAACTTTAAACTGGAAACAAATAATTAAATATATAAATTTTATTTTACTGACAGATACTGAACAAAACTATTATTATAAAAAAGTTAAAACTAAAATTTAAAAAAATTGAAATTTTATATTTTAAAAAATACTGGACAATAATTATTTAGTGATTAATCATACGATTAGATGATTATACAATCCCAATTAATCATTCATCATTAATTGGTTAACTTGACAATTGTTCCATTCTTTATCATTTCTGAAATTTTATTATTCTTTTGACAGTTTTGATTATTAATAATTTTTCTAGAGCCTTGGAATTAAAATAAGAATCTAATGCAGAGTTTCTGCTACATATTTTCCATGTAGAAAAAATTTGTACTATTTTTTTTTAATCACTATAGCAAAATAAACCAGCAACTGACAAACAAACTGGTAATAAATAATGAGTGTCACAAACTAAAACTCACACTGATTGTAAATTGATGCTGTTTGGCAGGACTTGTGTGGGTATTCAGAACAGCAAATGTTGCCGAGCTTATTTTCTATAAAGACATCCAGTCCTCAACAGACTACAGAAATGTATTTAACAGCGTGTTGCAACAGAAAAGTGAAGCAATAATTCTCCAGATGACACTTGTAATATATTAAAATTGTGTATTAATTATACCATTGGTGGTAAAATGTAAATAAAAAGCAATCTTCAGAAATTTTTTTCAAAAATGTATTTAATTATTCAAAATTTTGTAAAAATAAAAAAAATGTTTAATATTTATATATATATATATATAATCATCACATATTACAGTCATAAAAGTTTTTAATAAAATATCAATTACAAAAAAATTAATTTTTTATAGAAAATAATTTTTTAAATTTTTCTTCAAAATCAGGTCAAAAACATCAAATCTGCACAGTCAAATTGACAGTTATGCTATGCAGACCATTGTCAGATCCTTGCTTCCAGAACCTAGTAAGCAAGGATCAGACAAAGGTCCAAGTAGCATAACTGTCAGTATGGCTGCATGGTACGTGGTAAGTGGAAGCAGGTAAAGGGTATGTGGTAAAGAGGGGCTCAAACCTGCTGGTTCGAGCCCCTCTGTAGACTGATTCTTTTCTTCCAGAACCTTCTAAATTAATTATTAAAATATTAATTTAATTATAATTATTAAATTTAGCAAGAGATTGTGCCTAATGCCTGTTTCTAGTGCCAAATTACTTAGCATTTTAATTAATAATAATATTTGTAATATAGCTCGATGTAATTCAGTAATCATTTGGCAATCTACATTCACAAAGAATGTAAAAATTAATGAGTAATAACAAACAAACTTCTGTGGGAGGATTGTGTCATATAACAAACTTAAAAAAAATTACATAACAAAAAGCAATCTAAGTTTCACATTTATTTCCACATTTTATGAGCATGCCAAAAACAAGTGTATTTCGTACACTTATATTACAGATGTCCAATTATTAATTTTATCTATAAGAAAAACCTCACAATACATGGTATCATTGGACATATAATTTTCTGGTCAATTATATTTATTCTAGAAGACTTTATTGCATCTGTTTCAGATGAATACAAACTGGAAAACAAAAATCAATTTTTATATGCAAGTTTTTTAAAAAATTATGCAATTTATAGAATTGTATTGATTTTTTATAGTAGTAACAAAACTAAAAATTAGCCAGCTCCATCCATTATAAAAACAACTAATCAGCAGCAAAAAACTTAACTACACATTGTTATTCAAACAACTGTTTCCAGTCAAAAGCAATGTATCTGCCACAAAAACCTACTATAAGATTATATAATATCTAGCAGGTAGGCCTGGCATTGCTCCGGCAAAAGTAACGATAGCGATAATTAAGATTATTACATTATAGTCACAAGAGAAAAAGAGTAATTTCATCAACAAACTAAATATTTCTAAAGAAAGGTCAAATTTGAAAGTTGAATGTTCTAATATTGTTCAATTTTCACAATGTGTTCTGATTATATCGTTCGATTTTCATCGAATGTTCTAAAGAAGAAAGATCGAGAAAAACCGAACTAATCTGTTTAAATTTGAAAATCGAATATGTTCTAACATATTACTCTTTCTTTTTTCTTTTTTTCCAGAGCCTGTAAATCTTGCACGTCGCTTTCTCTTGTTCTCAACATTTCCATTGTTACTTAACACTTTGGTATTTAAATTTGGTACCCAAACTGTGTACCAAATTTCAACTTTCAACTCCTAACCATTTTGGCTCTGCACTGATTATGGTACTTAAATCTGGTACCCTAACTGTGTACCAAATTTCAACTTTCAACTCCTAACCATTTTGGCTCTGCACTGATTATTATTATTATTATTATTATTATCTCGTCTCAATTATATAAAAAAATTTTTTTAATAAAATATTTCAATAAGAGAAAATGAAACACAGTTTTGGTTTTTAGACAAAAAAAATGCAAGTCTCTGGAATACATGTAAAATATGAAGGAAGCATACTTCTTCTGGCATGACACATAAGATAAACAAAAATATCTATTTTCTAGTGAAAAGGAAAAGTTTGAAGACAACATCATCTACTACAGAAAAGAAATTTTTGCAATAAACATAATAGTAAAAAAAATTCTCAGGTTTGTGAGAGTTAAAAGAATACCATCTATTCCATCAAACCTCTCAAATTTGTTAATCAATCATCAAAATTACAGTCAAAATGGTGCATTTGTCTATGTGAGGTGTTCCTGTGAACATCAGCCATAATTGGATAGATGGAAGATCACAATGTTGCAATATAAAATCAAAAGCACTAAAATTTTTTGAACTTTCAGAAGAATCATTGCTAATGTATATTTCTACTTTATTTGATAATTGCATAAAAATTCTGTAATATACAAGGATAGAACAGTTACTTTTAAATCTCTATTTTTTTTGTTATTGAATCCAAATAATTTTGCCCACTCACAATCACTTTTTTATTTTCTTTATTATTTCGTATTTCAAATATATTAATATATAAATTGATGTTTTAATTAAATGAATAAAAAATAAGTATGTTTTTATATCAAACATAACAAATAAAATTAAAAATACTATATTAATGGAGTGACTAATGGACCTTTTAGGCTGAAATGCATTTGGTTTGAAACTTGCACACTAGTACAGATTTTTGTGATATACTATAAGAAAAATCTATACCTGTATTTCGTCTCAAAACATTTTAAATATTTCAAATGATTATTTGAGGGAGGTGGAAATCAATTGTCTTTGGACTTTTTTCTTTAAATAAGTAAGTGGAAAAGTATTTTTCATTGTGCCTTGTAATGTCATATATTTTCCTCTTTCATATAATTTTATTTAGTTAATTTTGAGGTTAATGTTACCTATGGTAGCAAACATGGTGGCTTGTCTCTGAAACAGTGGGGATGCACATTCTAACATGACCTATTCTAACAAATTACCATAATTATTGCCAACCAAATTATTAGAATAGGGATAATTTATTAGAATAGGTTAGGTTAGGTTAGAATGTGCGTCCCCACTGTTTCAAAGACCAGCCACCACGTTCGCTACCATAGGTAACATTACCTAATGTATTAAAAATTGGTTAATGCTGACCATGACTTACGATAACCATCCCTTATGAAAAACAATACAAAAGAAGCCCAATTAAAACACATTATGCAAACAACAAAAAATAATTTCTACATCCATGTAGTATTTCATTCAATTAAGCAATGTTTGGAAATTTCTCATATTTTAGGTTTGTAATAATTTAATCAACCTATTAATATTGCCAAATTTATACTTATAAATTTTTTCTTCTTTTAAAAGGATAGTATAAAAACAAATTCTTTTGTACTGTCATTTTTCTGAATAATTGAAGAACTTCTATTTAATTTCATATAATTGCCTACAATACAGTAACAATGTATAAAAATATTTATAGAAAACAAATTTCAAAAACTGAAAATTAAGTCTAAAGCATAAGAACAGCACATGCATTTATAAAAGAATAGCTTCCACGATCATTTCAAATTTGTAATAAAATAAAATACTGATAAAATAAACTATATAGAACTTCACACTATGGAATTTAGATTTAAAGAAAAATTGTTGAAATACAGTTTGACATGAAAACCTGAAATTTTATCTATTTAGAAGAAAAATAAAATGATAACTACTTAAAAAATTTGTGTCATTGTTATAATGTTACAAAATTAATATCTCTTAAAAATAAATAATAAAAAAGAAGAAAAGATTTTTCAAAAAACTTAGAAATAATATACTACTATAAGTATTATGTACAGTACATTAAATATATTATATTGTACTCTGCATTATGATGAGAATGTAAACAAATTTACATAATTTCATAAAAAGAACTTTTTGTGATTTGAAATTAATACTAATATTTGTAAAACAGAGATGCATTTGATTCTGTTTTATCTTGTAACATGTAAGTTAGTTAATTTAAAAATAAACACAACCCAATTACATATCTAGGAGAAAAACAGTTCTTTAACATAACCAAAATTTATTATTGATATTGGTTAATTAGATTTAAAAAATGTCTGGAAAACATTAAATATGTGGCAGCTTTATATTATTTTTATAACAACAAAGAAAAGACGTCACAACTGATAAAAATTTGTGTATAACTTATTTTGAACCTATTCATTACTTGAAAAGTACTGTACAGTACATCAAAATCATCTTTAGCTAGAAAGAATATCATCAATATTATGTAGCCAGAGAAAATTCTTGATTATAATTATTTAAAAGTGTGATCATTTTATAAGATAAACCAAAATCAAACATACTGTAAAGAAAATGTAAAATTAATTTCACCAGGAATGTTTTCAGATCTATTACGTCAACATCAATTATCTCATAATCCTTCTTCTTATAAATATATAGTTATTTAAAAGTTAGAATTTAAATAAATAAATTACATTTTACTAATTAAAAATTTATCTTTAGATTAGTAATCAAAAGAGAAACATTCAAAACAACATATAAAAATTTAATATTCTAATTTTAAAGATATCTTCCCGCTGCTAATGACAACCCTTGAAGAACCTTTATGCCCAGTAACAAAAAATATTTAATAAATTGTCCAACAAACGCTTTCAACCTTACTCAAGGTCTGCATCAGGTTAGAGTACGATCGGTTCTTCAAAAGGTTCAAGGGTTGACTTGTATTAAATATTTATTTCACGTTTTAAAACTGATAATGTGCTAAATTAGAATCATCATCAACAGTATGGTAGATATATTTCAAGATTAGACAAGTAGACGAACTCCACAGATGCCGGTATTTTTGTTTAATGCACCGGTAATAGGTACCAGACAAGGTGTCGAATTTTTGTTTTAATTGACGTTATACTAAAACATAAATGAATTAAATACCATGTCAACTGATTATTCAAAATTTGAACTGGAAATTTTCTAAATCCTCAGGAGGTAATTTCCAAAGTGAGAATTACCACTCGAGGGGCAGAGAGTGAATCTAGGGGTAAAAAGAAGCAAGGGGCACCGGAGGCAGGGTCCCGACCAAACAGCAAGGGTTCAAGTGACCAACAACTTTTTGGGGTGAGAAGAAACATTGCATTTAACGGTTTCCGGACGTGGAGAACAATGTACAGTAAGGATGCAAAATGCAAGGTTCGTAGCCAAACTTTTCTAAGAATATTTCCGAGCTTTTCTCAAACAAGGAAGAATGGGGCGGGGGCATCGGGCACAAATTTATGGATTGAAGAAATTTGGGAATTGCTGGTCTAAACACTTTACACAGCAATTTGGAAAAGAATTTTTCCATTTCGACTAAATTTCAGACATTTGATTTACAGCAGAATTTGTTTTGACTTGTTCAGATATTTTGGCATGTTTTGTATCAAGAAGAAGCAATAAGTTACTTTCCTAGTAAATGGCTAAATTTACTTTTGAAGATATTTGCTTATGCTTACTTTATTTTATTTTTATTTTAAATTTCTTAAATGTAACATTATTTAAAACAATAAATTTTACTGAAAATACTTTTAAAATGTTTATAGTCACCAGTAAATTTACAATATTAAAAGTTTACTTACCAATTAATACCAATATTATAGTAATTTATTATCATATAAAATACTTTGCTAATTAAATAATTAAATGGGTGTTTAAAATATAACTTCTGTATTTATGAACTTCAAAATAACATTAATGAAAGGCATAATTAGTAAATAGCTACTTACAGAAGTGTATAAGATCGTGTCTCACCTTTAAATATTCAAATAACTTCCTGTATAAAGGAATGATAACGGAAAGAATGCTAATAATCCAATATCCATATCCTTCTACATAAACACTTCATCATTTCTCAAAACGAAAGACAGCCATATAGTGACGTCAGTAGCACGTGACAACGTAAGAAAACTTTACAACAACGCACAGCAGTCAAACGAAATCGAAATTATAAGACTAAATATTATTGGTCTTCCGATTTGCAAAATTTATGTTTTAACCAACGGAAACATTTTACAGTACGTATCGTCGTAACACTAAATTTAAAATAATAATAAAAAATTTAGTTAAGTTATTTCGTATTATTATTACGACTAATTAAAATTAAATAATAATTACTTTAAACGATTACGTATTCTTCGATCGTTTTCCGTATTAAAATTTAATCACGTGGTGTGTAAACTTATTAAATTGAAGTAAAACGTAGCGATTTTAAAATATTATTTTGGCAAATTTTAATTAATTTAATATTTTATGTAGTTTGGCCGGTATGAGTCGAAATATATATTTTTATATATACACACGCACACGCACGCATTTAATCAAGCTGTTGGGACTCGTCGGCTGCTTAATAGCGTGACAGCGCAATCAGTTTAAGTTGTTTAGTTAAATTCGTTTGGCTAATTTAGTGACGGGAAATTTTAAACGAAACGTTTGTGCGCGCTCGTTAAGCCGACGATACAAACGTAAGTAAGAATTATTCGTAATTCTCTCTCTTATAAACTCTTACTTCACGTGTTAAATTTAAAAATGAAATTGATTAATTTCCAGAAGGTAAGTAAACAACGTGGTGTGGTAAGCATTCAAAACTGTATTACACGTAACGTAATCTCAATACGTTATCTTTCATATAAATTATCAATATGAGAACTTGGATGATGAAATGGAGAAGTTTATTCTATCACAATTTAAATTTCTTTTAAATAAATTTAGAATTGAATATTCATACAAGTGCTGTAAAATACAAAAACTTGATTATCCTGAAATTTAAATAAACTCAAAAGAAAAAACAAAAACAACTTATTGCTGTATAATGTAAACAAATCATTTTGCCTGAAGGAAGAATCTATTTTCAATTTAAACAAGGGAAATTTTCTTATTCCATTTCTTTTTTTCTTCTCTTTTTCCTGATCCGAATTAAATGAATAAAACAAAATGGTGAAGATGGAGTTGTAGATAAGTGCTCTTAATTATTTATTTTGAGTAAACGTCGTTTGTTTCGAACTGACTGCTTAGTTTCGCAGATTTGATTACGTAAACCGTATCTTTTTGTCGTAAAAGATGAGAGTGTTAATTTGGCGTGTACAAGCGAGCGGAATTTTAATATCTAACACGTGTCGGAAGCCTAGTGATTCTTAGAAAAATATCGAGTGAAAGTTTGAATGATGAAATTTTAATGATCTTTTCAAAAATTTCAATTTTTTATTTTTAAAAGTGTTTTTAATTTGTAACTAATTTCAAGAATCTGGTATTAAAAATAAGAATAAAGGAAAACGTTTGTGCTAATAACCAGTATTTTTCTCTTAGAATTTAGATTCAGATTTTAATTTTCACTGTATTAAATAGCAAAAAAAAAAAGAAAAAAAAACAAGAAGTGTCTAATTCTGATGCAGTAAACATCAGATTATGTAAGATTTTAGTTTTATTACATAATTTTGAATGATAGATAGATATATCGTATATTTCATATATATATATATTTCAAAATTATCCACGTTTTCTATAAACAATTGCTATTGTAAATATATATAATTTGATTCAATCAAATGTCATAGAATAAACATTACTTTTAAGTTTTTGAAATTTTATTCTTAATTCTTTTGAAATGTCATTTAGTTTATTCAACAAATAAACTTCATACTTAAAAGCAGTTTTAATGTATGTAGTTTTGCTTTTTGCTTACTCTATTAGAAACAATAATAATTTGAATTAATTTTGTGTAAAGTATGTACAGTAGAGCTTGTACAAACCAGCTCACATAGTACTGAATATTTTTTCAGTTTAGAACATAATTTTTTAACACAGACAATCACTGCATTCCAAAGAATTCTTTCCATTTAGGCAGATTTTGTTTTGAACTAGTTTTACCGTAGAAAAGTCAGTTTGGTAGATGGTATTCTCCCTTATTTTAATAAATCAAGTAATTGAATAATGTATTAATACATGATACACATGTCCAAATGGATATAAAGAAAAAATGTTTAAATCAATTTAATACTTCCATTAAATTACAGGAACATATTTTATCAAGATGTGCCCAGTTAATGATGATAAATGGATTTTGAAATTATTGTCAATACAGTAAAGTATCAAAAATCCAAACTAATTGGGATCATCAGATCCTGTCTGGATTTTCAAATATATATGCAAATTCGTATTTTAAGTACTGTAAACTCCAATACACTAATTCAAGTTTCGGTGTTCAAAGTTCAAGCCAGTATTTTGCAAGGAATGTAGATATACTTGCAAGGATTCAAATTATAATATACGGAATCACCATAATTAAACAAATAATACACTAATCATGATTTCAAAGTTTAAAAACTTCTAAATGATTGTTAGAACATGAGAAATGCAAGGTTGAAAGAGCATAGACCAAAAGAATATCTGTAACAAAATTATCATTGAAAGGGGTTAATATCCATTTTTGCTGAACTTAGATTTTTGATGTTTAGACTTTCGGCATTGTATTGTACCAGTATTTGCTTTCTCGAGTCTTTTTATTAGTATCTGATTCATTAAAATAACTTAATTAAAATATGTTTGTAGTACTAGGCAGAAAACAAAATTATATTAGTTGCATTGAATTACTGTTTAGATTTTGATTCTATAATTCTTGGAGATTAAGGGCATTAAGGGCCTTGTCAATGATTTAGGTACTGATCTGAACATGGACTAGAAAGCCCAAAAATATTAAGGTTTAAATGAAATATTGTATATCTTCAAGGTAATAGCAAACTAAAACCGTACATACTAAAAACATCGAAGGTATGGATTTTGCAAATACATTTACTTGTATATTTATCAAATAAAAACATTGTTTTATTAGTGTAAATGAAACCCAAAATCATTTTGGACCTGTAGTTCTATAGGTCCAAAAACATTTGGGACTCATATTTTTGTTCTTAATGAAAGAGAAATTTTTACTTCAAACATGAAGAGGTAATACTCTTAAAGTTCAAGGTAATAATTTATCTTTCATTAGAATTAAATGGAGTTGTGCAATTGAAGAGCTCGCGTTTTTCTTTTATTAAAACAAAATACTGCTATTATATTTAGTTTTTGAAGATAGTACTTTTTCCTTCTTTTTGGTTTTGTCAGAATAACTCTTAATTACAAATGCTATTTGTCATAGCATCAATTATGTAATTAAATAATGATTAATAAGTCTTTTAATTTTATTTTTACAGTCCAAGTTGTTGCTTTCATTTAATGTAATTATTTCATCATATCTTCCTATTTAGTTTTGTTCCTCGTTATCATAACTGTTCTGATTTATTTCTTTTAATACTGTCACAAATTTTTACTGAAAAGTATGCAATCTCAACTTTCTAAATAATAAATTGAGATAACATTTTTTTCCTAGCTTTAAAAGCTGTTATAATTACATATTAAAATAATACTGAATTCATAGTAAACTCGTTATAATATTTAAACAAAAAAATATTATTTTATATGAAAATTGTTTGTTTGAAATGCTAGTTTGAGAGTGTAGTAGTAATGTCATTACTTGCATTTCTTCTTCTTTTTTACATGCATTGAGTGCTAGATATCTATTATTACTATAAATTGCTTTCTTTTGTTTTTACATTTTATTAAATCTTGTATAATTTTGAATAGACTTGTCACAAACCTATAAAATGTCTGTTTTTATTATAAAATTGTCCTCTACATGTATACTTACATTATCATTTTAAAATTTTTATTCAACATCCTACTGATAGATGTGTAGATTTGTAAAAATGTAATGTATTTAAAATTGGACTTGTGTTTATTTTTTAGTCATCATAGTCATCATAACATATAGTATTAGTTTCAAAACATATGAATCATAAATATTAATGATAATTAAAACAACAAACTTATGCTGTCCTAATGTGTATAAGTGTGGAGCAAAAAGAATCTTTAGCTCCATTTTTCCCTCCTTTTTTAACTACATGTATATCTTCTTACAAGTCATGTTGGTTTAACTGTCCCTATCTCAAGTAATTGAGTTTTATTGTATAAACCATTGTACGCGTATTCTAATTCTTTCAATGCATTCTGTAAATTTGTAAACCTGTAATCAATTTTCTGATAAATATGTAATAATAGGACTGAAGAGGGGCGTTACGCCCAAAATGCATATCCGTTCACACCAGTAAACCAACCTTTTTCCTCTGAAAGTGTTTCCCGTGCGATATGTTCTCGACGTCAACATTGTGCTAAGAAAATACATATAATAGAGAACAATAAGCAACCAAAATTTAAAAAATTTTTCATGTTTATATTTGACCAGATAGCACCACTCTCATTTTAAACAGAGCTTTAATTTTATTAAATTTTGTTAGTAATTATGATGAATTTTACTTATAGTAGCAAATAATTAAGACAGTTCGTTATTTAAAATACTATTAATATCAGCTTTATACATTTTGTATTTGAATGATAAAATATTTTATTATATCAGAAATTAAACATTGAACTAACTTTGTCTTATCTTCATAATGCTTTTAATTTATTGATACTTGTTATTACTCTATTAAAAATCATTTCTGTATACATTTTTTCATATTAAATGTGGAAATTTTGAAGCAGATGTTGATATGACATCTACAGTTGACCTTGACAGCCATTTATTAGTAGTTAGCATATAAATTATATAAGTACACTTAATACAGTGTTTTTTTTAAAAATTCTGAACATTTCAAATTAGGATAAAGTTCCAAATAACAAAAAACTATCTACAAATTTAACTATGTTTAAGATTAAGAAATTTCATATTTTTTTATCTTTGAAGTTAAGTTTTAATATGAATTTCGTAATTTTAAAATCTAGCAACAATTTTTAATAACTAAAGTTTTTAAGTAATTGGTAGCCATCACAAGTTTATGAACCTTTTAAAGGTTTATGCAGCTCAAACAAGCTTTGTAGATCCAGAATGAAACTTTGAAAAAAATCAGTATATTTTGAAATTAATCAATACTGGTCTTCATTGGGTCATTTATTTTCTATAAATTTTCTATTCTGGAATGCATTCTTCAATGCCTTACAGAAATTTAAAACTAACGTATATTACATAATGTGGGAAAAAGGGAGAAAAAATAGGGTTTTTTTTTAATATGTAAATTCAAAATAAACCAGCAACAAGTTGCTCAGCTTTTCTGGCAACATTTAAAATTTTGGTGGCACCATCTGTTATCATATTTTATTAAAACATGTTAAGTTTTTTGCCATTTTATAATAGTTAAAAATATAATTCTGAGGATGGCATTTTCAAGGTCTACTGCACATTGTTCTCAATCATATACACAGAACGGTGGTATGTTTATCATGTTTTACGTCGAATTCAGATTTGAAGTTGAAGTTTTATTCTGGATTTACAAAGGCTGTTTAAGCTGTGTTTACTGTACTACTATCCAGTAAGTAGCAATTGTCAAGTTGGAATCTAAAAGATTTATTTTTAGTATTTTATCCAGTTGCATGTGTTTCATCAGGATCATTAATAACAACGAAAATATGATCTTAGTCTACTTGCTGCTGTGTAGTTTTGAAGGAATTTATTATTTTTATGAAGATTTATAGATGTAATTCAAAATATGTAAAAAGAAAAACTATTCTATAGAATATAATCACATGAAAAACTAATTGAAACTGAAGTTTTTTTTTATATACAAAAACCTATCAATATAAAACCAAACTATGGATTGACACTTTTTTTAAATTTTGTATCAAGCTGTGATATCTATGATATTCAAATAACTGAAACCATTTACTAGAATAATAGGATAATTTAGCTTGAATTAAACTAAGTAATTTAAATTTTTAATTATTGTTTTCTGTTAATTATAGTGATAGCCTGAAATTTGATTTTTAAAGTTGAATTTATCTATGGCTTAATGAGTCTAGTTAATGTATAAATGTCAGTATTCTATGAATCAATTTCCTAAATTTTTTATTTTAATAATCAAATTATATCTTATATTAATGTAATTTTAACTAGGCGTAGTGACTTTCAATAAAACGATGTTTAATAAATAAGATGGCCAAGACAACAATAAAATATAAAAAAATATTCATAAATAAAAATTATTGTTTCTTCTAATTTTATTAATTGATAATATTTTTGATTACGCCATCACACTGGAATTTTTAACATTTTTACACATTGAGGTGGATGAGTAGACTCTCAATAAGAAATTGACTCTGCTATAAAGACTGTTTGTTTATATTTTTGTCCTTTTTAACACCTCACGAAGACATTTTATTCTAACTTTATAAATATTTTTTACAAAGCAATGTTTATTATTATGTTTGTCATTTTTATCAAACAGTCCTTGACTTTTTATCTCGCAGTATGCAAACTAATTTATGTAACAGAAAAACAATGTATATAAAGGCAATAATAATTCTTAAAGTATTGTTTATTACAAAGTAGCAACATTTTAAATTCCTTTTTTACATGAAAAAGGATGTGGAATCTCTAACAAATGTTCCTTTCTTTATAGCAAAACACAAGTTTGAAATATTAAAAGAAAAATACACGTACTCTTGAGTGTGAGAACATTTGTTTACCATTCATTAAAAAATATCACTTGCTAAGGAAAGTGAAACAATATTTCAAAACTTTTTTATAATTATTTTTTTTTTTTACTTGGCTATTATTGCATATGAAATTATTTGAAGACCAATACATTTCACCTATTTTAATTGTATTACAGTTGTGACAATTCGTTGTAATTGTTTTTCAGTTTTTTAAAGTATTTTTCTCCAATAAAATTGAACTATGAACCCTACTTTTATAAAAATTTCTTCAGTAGTCCTACCAATGTGGAAAAATTACTGAAGAAACCTCATTCTATGTAATGTTTCCCTTTACCTATTATATCTTCACAATATGATTTTCTTTTTGAAGAAAGTTTTATTCCAGTTTTTTTTCTCCTACAGAAAATTTTAAAGAAACCTGAAATTTTAAGATGAAAGAGTTTTTGATAACTTAACAATCTTAATTTATAAAATAACATGGAGTGTATAATAATGTTTATTAAGATAGTATTGTATTGTTTATAGTCAGCAGGGGTTTACGCTAAATAATTTCTGTAGAAAACTTTAATTAAAAATAAGATGAACCATGTTAACAAAATATAGATAAATCCATATTTCTATTTTAAAAAATTCTCAAAAAAAATGCATTCAAAATCTTTTTAAATATATATATTTTTTTTTCTACAAAATAATATCAAAATTTAAAATATTTTGTGGAATAAAAAAAGAAATTATTGTTAAAAACTTTGTAAAAACTTTACAGATGTTTATCTGTATGTTTTACAGATTCTTAATTTGTTTTGCATTAAGAGATTGATGAAATATGTAAACGTGTGGAAATAAACAGGGCCACCCAGAGTATTAGGGTCACTATAACAAATTATTTAAAAGAAGTAAGTGGGGGGAAATCATTGTATAGGAACTCTACTTCCTCTGGTCTTGGGAAAATTTGCTTCTTTGCCTCTCCCTCCTGGGCTTCCCTGGAAATGAATGAATATAATAACTACCTAAAGTCTTTATTTGTATTATTAGGCCTAAATATGATTAAAATAAAATAATTAAATTTTTTTCATCTTAATGGACGAAAAAAAATTAATCTTAATTGATTTAATATAGTGAATTATTTTTATGCATTCTTTTAATTTGTTTTTTTCTAATTGTTTCTTTGTTGTGCAGTCTATAAATTTCAAATTTTATAAAATATATTCATATAAATGTAAAGTGATGACTAAATTCAAAAAGTTTATTCTTTAGTAGTATAATAATTTGATCAGTATATATACTAAGTACATATACATAGTTTGAGAAACTAAACAATTTGATAATGAATTATATTCATTATCACGTTGTTAACAATGCAGAGTTTTTAAAAGTCCAATTTAATAACTATGAAGTTGTTTTTTAACTTTTTCAGAGTTTTATTTTGATAAAAACTGAATTTATTTGTCTAACCCTTTTTTTTTAAATGTGATTGTCTGATTAAGGCTTCTTATATTATTGAATTTGACCTTTATGATTACAAAGTTCGTTTCCTTTGAACTTTGAAATGATGTAAATCTGATGTCATATCACCTGATAGTTAGTTACTTATTTGGTGAGATAGCAAATGTAATTAAGAATATATCTTTATAGCTGAATTTTCAATTTTTAACTCAGACTATCAGGCAAGTACTGTGTATGAATTTTTTAATTTTAAATGTAGGATTTTAAAAATTACTTGATTTTATGAATTATTTTAACAAAATATACTATTTATTATTATGTTTATGTGCCTATTTTATATATTGTTATATAGAATATATTAAGCAATAATTGACAGTAATATTATTGACACATGGAATTCTGTCAATAATAGTCCATTTCGTTTTTCATATGTATATAAATATAAGTTTAGTATAATATTTGCTTACAGGAAAATAAAATTTAATTCTGTCTTTTCCCTTTTTTATATAGAAAATGTGGGAGAAAATAAAAACTTGGATTCTTATAACGTTTTTGGGTCTTGTCTTCATTGCAAGTGGATTAATTATAAATGCAATTCAGGCGTGTATATATCTAACAATTCGTAAAGTAAATAAAGATCTTTATAGAAGAATAAACTACTATTTGATCTATTCATCGTGGTCTCGTAAGTAAAACATCTTTTTATATTAGTGTATCCCAATTCGTATCTTGGGATTTAAATAACTGAAAACATTTATTAAAATATCTTTCTCTTTTTTTTAAAAAAAAGAAAATGATTGTTTTTTTAATTAAAAATTTAATTTAAAAGTAACATAGTAGTACTTTAATAAAATAATTTTAGTATTTTTTTTTTATTTAAATGTCAAGATTAAATTTGAAAAGAACAATTCAATCATTTTGTTTTCTAGAATAATTTTTAAATAGTCCCACTAGTTAATTTATGAAATTAACAAATTAATTTTTTAAATTTCAATTTATTCGATTAATTTAAAATTGTTAAAACTTCTTTATATATTTTTTTTTCCATTTTAAATAATAAGTAAATCAATATATCTTTAGAATGCTTTTACGACTTCATATATTACAAAAATTATATTTATTTTTATAGAAATTGTGGCATTAACAGAATGGTGGTCTGGTACAACTTGTCGTTTAATAGCAGCCGATGAAGACACACTAAAAAATTTTTCTAAAGAGCATGCTCTAGTTGTAATGAATCACAAGTACGATGTTGATTGGTTAATGTGCTGGTTAATATGTGATAAACTGAACATGTTAGGGGTAAGTAAAATAAAAAGTATTTGTCTGATTCTGACTATTTTTAGGTACATAAATACATCAGGGTGCGTGTTTATTAAGCACGCATCCTGAAATTTTTCATCAAAAATTTATAAATATTTTTTTAATGAAAATGTTTAGGTTGTTATTCTGATTTTAAATAAGTATTTACTTTCTGAATAAACATTTTTTCTTCTTTTTTTAAGCGATCGATAAAAATTAAAATCTGTCTGACTTTTTATTTATGTGCATTATTGTTACATGTAATTTACATATTTGCATTATATAAATTAAATACCATAATTACTCACATATAACATGAAGTTTTTATTCATTTTTTACTGCTTCAAAAACAGGTCATCCTATACATGCGAGTGAAAGATCCTTTGCATTTTTGCAATAATTCTGGTGAACCGTGAACCATATTAGCATTTTTTTACCGGTTGCTTGCCCTCGGGAGTTTAAAACAAGTATTTTATCTGGGTTGTTTGAATCGTTCTTGTGTATTGTCAGGAGTATAGTTGAATAGCAACATGAAAAGCAAAGCTTTTGATTTGAATTCCTAATTGAAATTCCAAAATCACACGGGAGCCCGATATCAGTTTTAATCCATTCCCATGTGAGAACAGATGATTCTCCGAATTCTAATTTCCAAATAAACTCGTAAGTGTAATCAATGGAGAGTGGATTTAACTGTTAAGAATTGGCAAGAAAGGTTCCCAATTGTCCAGCTTTACATGAACAAATTTTGTTGTTGATTTTACAAGATTTTTTCCTTAAAGTTTAAAATGGCAGTAATTTTTGCAGGGCAATGTGTGCATTTATGTGCATTTGATATTTTATTTGTGATTAAATGAAATAAAATTAGAATTGTATTAATAAATATAATTTTCTTTATTTTGATCTTTAAAGTCATACTTCATCCTATATGTGAGATAGTCTTATACACGAGTAACTACAGTATATCTTAATGTAACAAAAGTAAGACTACTAAATTTAGAATAACATTTTTAGATAAGGAACTAAATTTTTTATGTAGAAATAATACAAGCTAAATTTATCCATGATGAATATTACTACAGTAGAAGTTTTTTAATTCAGCATCTATTGGGCCCAGAGTGGTGGTGATTTATTAAAAATGCCAGATTACAGGACTTACTGAATTCCAAAAGCTATAAAAAAAAAAAAGTCATCTGTTATGTTTAAATTGCATATATTGCTGTATGTTTCAGATTTGTTTATGCACTGTTTAATCATTCTGCAAATGATACATTGCATCTTCAAATTATTCAGATTGATTGATTGATTAAAAAACTTTCAAAAACATTAATGAACACATTATTGCACAAAATCAACATTTTTGGTGATTCATATGCATATAGTAATTTTCCAAATAATGTACATAAGATTCATAAAAGTACATGTTCAAAGTATGAGAGATCTATTTTTTTGATGCAATGTGCTTGCATTGGCATATGGGAAAGAAAATACATCAGTCATGCATGCTACTGAACATATAACATGAGCTAGCCCTTTAGTACACAGATGTTTCAACAAATCCTGATTCATGAAATATTTCATATCAGATTATTATTGGACAATTTCAGATTCTTGACTATTCTGAAGGTACTAGACCACCAGAAATTCTGGATTATTGGATGCCAGATTAATGAACTTCTGTATTTTAACTATTAGTAAATGAATCCTGATAAATTGATACAGTAAATAACCAATTTAAGGTGGTACTGATTTTTTAAGTGTATTTTTTTATTTGATGATGCTGTTAACTGAAGGACAGTCAAACTAAATTGAAAACAAACAATCTTAATAAATACATTGGTAGGATTACAAAGGTCTCTGTGTTTATTTATCAACACTTCCTAGCTACATACTATCATTTTGTATATAAACATGGTTATGCTAGTTAAGCAATATAGAAAAATTGATCCTTAAACTATGTAGAACAAGAACTAAATTAGAATTTCTCTATTAGTGTCTGTATTGGACATTATCTAAATTAAATTCACCATACAGCAAAAATTATTAGCATTGTTTTCGGATTGATTCTAAATTTGGCTTTTTTTTTTTTTTTCTAGCATCTAATTAACTTGTAAAAATTTTGAAATACTTATTTAAAATACCTTAAACATTCTCACTAATTATCATATTTTGTTAATCCTTTGCTGTGAAAATTGTTTGTTTGTGCAACACTGAAATTTTTATCTTGTAACACACAAAAAAATAATCAAAAAACTTTCGTTAAATATTTATTCACAGTGCACATATGTACTGGTAAATCGTAATTAAAATACTCCTATTCAACATTGTCTAGAGATATTTAATAGTTCAAATACAACTAGATCTTGTATGGTGACATTTCACAAATTGCAAAAAAGATATTTTCATTTTGTGGGGACAAAAAATGTAGTTTGAGGACATATTGCAGCCTTGAAAGACTTAGCCTCTTACTTCTCATTTGCAGTGTGATGAGTTATGATTGGCCATTGAACACTATCTCCTTTTAGGTTTTATACCCTCATTAATATTCTATGCATTGCCGAGGTTTGTGTAGCATGACTTTTTACTGCAAATGAATATTGTTTGTAATAAGTGTCATAGTTGAGTTCAGGTACTAATATTTTTATGGAAGTATTGTCTGCATATCTTGAAATGTCACTGTACCAGATTTGGTTTCATTTGGTCTGCTATATCTCTACACAACATTAAATAAAAGTAGTTTTAATTACAATCACCCACTATGTTTGCATGTATGTAAAATGTCAATTTGTCATGCACTAATTTTTCAAGATAATAGATTGTAAATATTGAAAATTAGTTGTGCCAGAATTACGGGAAGTGTGCATCTTTTACATATTACAGGATAAGGTTTGGAAAATTGTCATTTTAGTTTCATTCAGAGATGCATTTATTCAAATATGTAAAACATTCTAATTTTTTAAAGTTTTCAAGCTTAAAAATTACTTTGACTTCTATGTTCTGCTGGTTTTTTTAATTTTATTGAATGACAATTTATATTTGAACCATTAGATTTACTATTGTGTATAAAATAAAATACTGTTTATGAAGGGTAAATTCGTAAATTATTGAAACGTAGTACTTCAAATTCATTACTTTGATTTTCAGAGAATATTTCTGATATATTCTATCATCTAAATTCACAAAAATTAAATCATTCATTAATGAATAATTAAAATCTGACAAATTTGAACTAAATCCTTTCCTACACAAACAATATATAAAGGGTTCAGGAGTAAAAGGTGGTAAGTGCATCAGTACTTTATAATGTGTGCTAACAGGTAAACAGCAGTGAATTTCAATTTAAATATTATATATACCTTTTTAAGTATAACAAGGAACTTTTCTGTTTCATTTACTTCAAATCACAATAAAGTTCCTAAGATGTTTAATTTTTCTATTTTCTTTAAACTTTTATTATAGTGCTTAACATCTTTTACATCTAAACCCTTCATACATAACACTGTAAAATTCACAAACATAATTTTACATGAATTGCAGAGAGATGACTTACAATAATGTTTCTTAACTTTAAATTTTTTTAAAATATTCTTTTTTCAGGCCAGGTCAATTATAAACAAGGCATTCCATGAGAAAGTGGTAATATTTTTACAGCATGCTCTTAGCATTCTAGGGAATCCAAAAATGTCCTATAGAAATAGCTCCTCAAATGCATTGCTTTAATGCAAGGAAAGGTATAATCCTTTCCCAAAGTGCCACTGCAAAATGCCACGACACAAATGTCACTAACTTGACAGTAGCCACTGAATAGCCAATATTTTTTTTTTAAATTTAAATTTAATTAAAAGTATAAATAATCACTATTGGTATGTATTGATAGTTGATATGTATATAAATTTGTGCATATAAATACCTGTATGAAAATTCAGCTATTTAGACTAGCATAGTCACTAGCCATAAAAACTAGTAATTTTCAATAACTTGTCATGTTCTCACTTCAAATTAAGTTGAGTTTGCAGGACTCTTCTGTAGTGTTGATACCAATTCCAAATAATTGTCCCAAGAGTAGGAAAAGCTTTTTTTTTTTTCTTCAGTAATAATTAGAATCAAGGGAGATTTATTTCCAATTCTTAAAATGATTCTTTAACATTTAATAACAAAATTAATCTTTGTTTCATGTAATACAGGTACTCTTCATTTTACGTCAGAGTTCCGTTCCGACGACTACATCGTCAAGCGAATTGGTCAATAAGCAAGGAGCTTGCACCTGGAATATAAGATTGTTGTAAAATTATACAAATTATGCAACAAACTTCAAATTTATTCATAAAAAGACTATTATAGTATGCTATTAGCCTATTATAGTACTATAAGACAATTATAGTACGCTTAGTGTGCATGTCACCATTTGCCACTGATCGACACTCAAGCTGAGAAAGGGGATTCCCGAATTTCAGGTCGAAACTCAATTGGTTGTAAGTGCGAGTGGTTGTTAAGCAAATAGGTCGTAAAGTGAGGAGTGCCTGTAATTAAAATTGTTTAAATTATGATCATTAACAGTCAAGTATTATTACATTTTATTCATTACTTTTAGCAAACAAAATTTAAAACTTTATTTTAAAAAATTCATATTGCCAGTCATTATGCAAAATTTAACAAATGCATATTTAGCAACATGTAACACAAAAAGCTGAAACTGTGGAAGAAATAGCAGTAACAGACTTTCAGAACTAGAAAGTGACCAATGTTGCCAGGTTTGATATTTTTAAAAAATTTTGGAATTTGAGATTATATTTAGTGTAAATTAGACTGTTAATTTACTGTTGACAATAATAACCAGAATTAGACTACAGTTCTGCCTAAACTTCTTCCAAATTTTACTATTGAGATGCTTTTGCTGTGCTTAGCTTATTTAATGTCTACACATATATTTTGACATTGCATTCTACATCTCTTAATCCACAGATTGATTACACCAAACAAGAAATTTGACATAATTGCTATTGTGTTTTAAATTAAGTTAACAGTATATTGAACAGATTTATTGTAAAAATTTAAGTGTTATTGATTTCTAATGTAATAATTCATCTTATTATAGGTAGAGAAATGTTACTGTCTGGTATTGGACAGAATCTGCAGACTGACTTAAATTAAAACTTTGTTCAATGACAATTCACTTTTAATAGTTTTACTTCCAATTTAATTGTTTCCATAAGTATTCAAAACATGTTTAGATTTGCGTTATAAATGGCACAGTATGTCCCAGATGTTGGTAATACCCATGTAGGTTTAAAAAAATTAGGCCTGTATAACTTAGTCTATAGAATTTTTTCATACATTTCTACTGGTCCTTGAGCTTAAAAAGATTGAGAGAGGTTGAGGCTGGCTGACAGCATTTTAAGGTAAAAAAATGGCAACAGAATAAATTTGCATTTTGGCACATTTATGCAAACCATTTGATGTGTTTTAAATGAAAATGAGCTAGCAGCCCTTCAAGTAAGTGGCTAGTGCTATTGTGTTGCCATCTCTAAAACTATCTAATCCTAACTTTAACTTGAAAAACAGTCAAGAATATTACTGGAATCTAGACTTCTAATGGAATGGAGGAATTATTAGAAATTTTAGCATTATCCCATTACTGATTGTTCATGTATTTAATCAAAAATTGTTAATCAATAGTAATATTCTCTTCTGATATGTTTTACAACTGCAAATAAGTCTCTTCACCTTTTTCATTTGAAAAATGATAAATTCTAATTGTCTCAAATTTCATAGTTCATGATTTCTTAGAATCTACCGAAGACTTTTTTTTCTTTTTAGAAGAAAGTGGACTTCAAAGACTAGAATAAAAGTAATCTAATTTTCTAATCTATAAGCTCTAAGAGATTCATTACTGTTCTTCCATATGTAAACTAGTAACTTGAAGCACAGATAGTTCAGTTATTATTTTCATCTTCAGTCCAATATTTTTATATGCTTGAGCATTAAATTTTTTAAGGTAAATGTCACTGTACATACTGTAAGCATTTATTTATAAATGAAAAAATATTTTCATTTGACAAATTGACTAGATCCTGAAATTTACTAAGTATATTAGGCTATTTTTCTTTAGAAAATAACATCAACTGCGGTGAATTTCCACATCGTTTGATCTCATATTATCTCACTCGTATGACTAACAAACTCCTCCAGTTACTTTTGTATCAGTAAAAATAACAAAATCCAAGTACTTTAAAGCCTGCTATACCAGGGATACTCAATTACTAAATATGAGTTTTTAAATTTTGGGGTTTCAAGCATTCCGAGCTTTTGTCTACTTGTAAGTTTGAAATTAATCATCAAAATGTCAGCCAGAATAAACTTTCAGACTGATAACATATGGCCATTAATTTTAATTTTACAAATAACTTTTTTCTTTAAAATGCCCAAATTTTTAAAAGTAACGACCTTCAAGTAAGAAATGTCAAACTTTGTACTGTACATGTAGTTTGGTCAATCCCTCCATCCTTTATGAACTGTTTGAAATGGATTATAAAGAATGGAAGGACATGGCCAGTGTATAGAGGAAAGTTTGACACTTCTTGAACTTTATGTAAATTTTTTAATGTTTTAAAGAAATTAATTTCTATAAGCTTGGAATGTTTTGATTTTGGTTCTGAACTGTTTTGTTGCATTTAGTAATTGGACATCTCTGTGAGTGATCTGATCTGTGAGTGACACAATTGTTAAGCAATTGTTACAAAAACTTAAATGTCAGCGAAAAGTCAAAGAAGAAATAAAACAAGTCTTTAAAATATTTTATTACTTATTGTACTGGATGATGAATATCAGAATGCAAGGATATAGCTGGATATTTGCAAAATCTTTTGTAATCAATCAAAATTCTATTGTTTTGAATAATGGATTACAAACAGATTTTTGCATATCTCCTGATCCTTACAGTTCAGAATTTTATTCAAGTTCATTCATTATGCAGAATAGTGTGAAAAATACAAAACATTGTTCTTCACTTTTATAATAGATTAGTTTTCATAAAGAACAAATGACTGAAATTGTGATGTTTTTGTGTAACTGAAGAGTCGTCGTCCAAAAAATTTTGCGGACTTTATGTCGACACGTGAGCGAACCGGACTTCGATTCAGTCAAGATACTTCAAGCTAGTGAGGTAGCTAACTTCATTCAATGTTCAGCACAATCACTTATTTTTAGCATGTTATCACATCACCTAAATGTTTTTTCTCAAGAATTTAGTTGAATTCCATTTTCTTCTGTTATTATGATTTATCTTTTTGAATGAAAAATACTTCAGTTTTATATCTTAATCTTATAAATAAATACTTTCTTTTAGAGTGCCAAGACATTTTCAAAAAGCTCTTTGAGAAAAGTTCCTGTAATTGGATGGAGTTGGATATTCGCAGACATGATCTTCCTTGAGCGAAATTGGGAGAGAGACTCTCTTGTTTTAGGACAGAAACTTGATGAATTGATGAAATACAAAGAGACAGTTTTAGTAATTTATTACTTTTTTACAATTTTTAGATTTTAGTTTTGAAATTTATATACCATAATTTCCTGTGAATAACACGGGTTATTTCTTTAAAAATTGTCAATTTGAGAGCTGATATTCGTGCAGTAACGTTGGAATCTGCAATTTTAAATTGTATTTATGAACTCATCCAACCTTTGTGTAAACTCGCTAAGAGTGTCTTTAAAAACCTGAAGAATCTTTTGTATTGTACACATTAATCTACCATTTGTGATTTTTCTGGAAACTGCCAAAAACGTATCATATACTTCATTAGTTCTTTCCCATTTTTTTGTATGTCAGTCTACATTTTAATTGATAAAAGTTTAAAAAATCGTATGTAATAATACCTGAAAAGCTGTCAAATATTTGTTAATTACCTCCATTTTTTTTAATGTAACAACAGCTATTTAGAAACAAATTGTCAACTTTACCTTTTGTTTGCTGCAAAGTTGAAAATGTTTGATAAAGAACTAATTGATCAACTCTCATGTCCATTAAGCATTGGCTGTTGTAGTGTATGCAACTTAGTAAAATTGATGATGGTGATGATAAATTACCTTATTTACTGCTTACTTACTCAACATTTTGGTAAAATGGGCAATCTTTCCTGCCGAGAATCGCTGACCATAAATTTGTCTCATCCTAAGTGGCTTTTAGATATTGAGTACGCTACATATACTGATAATTAAATGAAGAAAAAAAAAAGATTTCAATAATTTATTTCAATTTTATTGAATAAAGCAAAATGACGATAAAATTTTGTTGTTTAGAAGCCATTTGTATTTTTGATGCAAAATGCAGAGTAGATAGCTTCATCTTAAATATTTTTTCCATTTTAACTTATCTGATAATTAAACCTACAGTGACCTTGCTAATGGAAAAAAAGGGAATGTTTGAGATACCTTCTAACGTTTTCCATGTTTTCAATGGGCATTTAAGAGATGAGGTATATTGGCAGCATGAGTTATGCAAAGGTTTAATTTTTGTTTTAGCAACTTTTTATGGGTTATAAGCAGGAAATTATGATATTTATCAAAAAATTGAATAAAATTTTGTACAAAATTCGAAAATAAACTATTAAAAAAACAGATTTAATAAAAGATTTTGGTCTGATTTAGTCCAGCATTAGCTTAGAGCAGAGCTTTAGATAAGATTCAATTAGGTTTTGAAGTTCTACTTGGAGAGCAGATGCCAGACTAAATTAGTTCAAAAGCATTTGTTCTAATAAATAAATGGTATTTATATTTTTTAAATTTTAATTCATGACATAATTAAATATTTTATATATTTGGTGTTTATAGATACTATTATTTTGTGAAGGAACAAGATTTACACCAGAAAAACACAAAGCAAGCATGGAATATGCTCGTCAAAAGAACTTGGCTGAATTGAAATATCATTTGCTTCCGAGAACTAAAGGATTTAATTATTGCGTTCAGCATTTAAAGAATAAAAGTAAGATTGTCACTGTTACAATCCTACTTATAAATAAGTAATTTATTTTTAAGTAGCTAAAATTGCCATTTTATGCATATATATATATATATGACACAAAAATAATCAAAATATGCACTTACATAACTAAGTTTTTAGAGAATATTTATCATTTATTAAAGATTTGTGTAATACATATATTTACATTATTGTAGGAAAACCTAGACATGTCAAAATATTTCATCATATATTGTAATTTTCTTCATTTGAAGGACTATTTGATTTAACAATAATTTTGTATCTTAAATAATCTGTCTAAATTGCAAGTTAGAATTGGGATATAAAGACACGAGATGCTATTTTTCCTGGACTTAAATCAAAAATTTCATTTGGATATTACTTGACCCAAAATTGTCATTTAAGCTGCAAAGAGTTTTCTATCCAGGATTCCTATCTAGCATATCTTTTTTTTTTTTTTTTTCTCCTTTAAATTGTAATTGTAAGTAATCTTCTTTAAGAAAACACGAATTATCTTTTTAATATAAGTTCTTGATTGCTTTCAAGGTACTCCAGAGCTTCTGAAATGCACATAGCATCTTTGGGATCAAAAGTTTTGACAACTTGATATACATTGTGAATATTGTCAGCATATTAGATGACAGCAGACTGTCATGTTGGGCTCTGGTGGAATAAGCACATTTAGAAGCATCCTTAAAAATTCTTGTCTTTATTTTGGAGCTTTCACAAATGCTTTTTTCAGTTAGTGATACATTTTCAGGCATCAGTAAATTTTACATGAACAGTTCTACAAATTCTGCTAAAAGCTAAGCAGGTTAAATGGATCATTTTGGCATAAAACATTTTTAGCATATTGGCTATTTTGAGCACGTAGCTAGCAGCATCAGACATGAAAAGAAACATGCTATTGTAATGTGTTTAGTTAAGCCACAAAAATTGTAATACATCATTTACATGTTTTACAATAGTTGAATAACTGATTTGTTTCCATGAACATATGGAACTAAATATGTATTTTTAGTTGCTGCTTCTGCACTTTCAAAGGCATTATCAAACATTCCAACTATTACATTATGTTCATATTAAGTGCATCTGTGGTTTCACCAACAAATAATCATTTTTCCTTTTAATGTTTTGTTCTTATTGTATTAGTTGTTTTGTATAAATTCACTGACAGTTCTTTTGAAGAGTCAATTTTACTGGTACTTTTTTGTTTGTTTGTATATTTCTCAAGGAAATTCTTAAACATATCATTGAGCATATGAAATAATTTTGACAGCAATCAATGCTTTGCATGTCATAACCAAACTGACTTACCCTGATGATCTGATTTATCTTCTATTGGATCAATTAAATTTTATTTCATATAGTACAAATGCACATTTCCAGTACAGTCAAACCTGTTTTTGTGCGGGGGATAGGGATCGCATAAAAGAAAATGCATAAAAAAAAATCGCAGGAAACTTCACGAGTGGCTATAAAAAATAGTTTTCACAACACAATTAAAAAAAATTTCTTTTATGCGGTGAATAGGGACCGCATAAAAAAAGTCTCACGTAGAAAATAACTGGAAACCGTACGAAATAACTAGGAATTGCTTTTTTAACTCCTTGGGCCTTTTTCTGCAACACCTAATGGGGAAAAAAATCCTCTAAGAATTTTAATTTTTATATTAATTAATTATTTCCACTTAAATACAAATCTAACATTAAAAAGTTAAAAATAATCTGTTAAATAATGATTTTATATGATAAATATAGCTGCAGGAAGTGTTATTTCATTTACACAGGTGTGAAATTTCACACCTGCAGTCTAAAGCTGGAGGGGAGCTAACTTACCGCATCTGTTCAAATATAACAATATTTATGGTTTTTATGCTATTAAAATAAGAGGGGACCGAAATAAACATATGAGAAAAAAATTTTACTGAATAAAAAAATGAAAAAACCTGCTGATGTCATAGAAAACAACCAATAGAGTTTTAAAAAAATTTTACAGGAGTCAATTATGTTCCAATTTGATTGAAATTTTCATATACCGCACAAAAAAAAATGGCACAAAACAAATCGCACAGAAAAAGACCGCACAAAAACAGGTTTGACTGAACTGCCAAGGCACAACTGAGATTTAAAGAAAATGTAATAATATATTGATACAGTTGTTATGAGTAACAAAAGGAACCAAATAAATAAATGGAAAATTTATAAGAGATTCTCAAGTGACTATATTATACAATAGTGGTACCACAATAATGTAGATAAAATAGTAAAAAATAAACTGAAATAATAAAAGGTAAAGTAAAAAAAAATTTCAGCACAATAATTATCTTATACATAGATCCAAAATTAGCTACACATTCAACATAACAATCCTACAGATATTTAAATATATACAAAATAACAAATAAGTATGCTGGACAATAACAAGTAAGCCAAAATAAGGCAGCTTTATATAATGTGTTTGTTGGAACATTTGTGTGTGACAGCTTATTGCATGGACAGCACAGAAGAACAGCATTCAGTTTAAAAACATATTCTGTATTTAGAACTAAGATGATAATTCTCTGGGCATATTTGGACTTCCAAAAACTGTAGTCATTTAAATAAAAGATACGTTATGAAATCAATTCGATAAGAACATGTCTCACACAGTTTAGGTTTGAAGGAAGTAACTTATAAAAAAATTCTCGAAGAAAAATAAAGAGAATGCACTGATCAATGCAGCAATGCAATAGTTTATCTATTATAGTTAGTCTAGAAAATTCTCGAAAGCAATTACATAATACATTCTGATTTCTCTCACGAGTGTACTAACAGTCTAGAAAGTTTTCAAAGCAAAAAAAAAAAAGATCCTTTAATAAGCAGAATATGAAAAATATGCTTTTGTGTTTTTGAAATGTGCATTTATAACTCCGAATTTTGGGTCATAGGATCTTCGGATATCCATTTTTCTACTTATTTTGAAGAATATCAATCAAAATTCTTAATATGCATTTGCATAAAAATCCAAGTCTACATACTTGTAAGTAAATTTACTATTAAAACTATATTGTCTTTGAAAATTTTTAACCCCTAAAACTGTTATATCTTGTATTAATGCCACAAGATGTCTTGTACTAATATAGCTCAATGAACTTTCTAGAATTCAATGTTTGGTTTACTAAGATGTTTCTATATTACACTTTTACTAATTTTTTTTTTTTCTTGATTTTTGAACTAAGAGTTTGTTATCAATGAAAAGATTTGTTCTAAAATGTCCTGAAACTGTCTCCCATTTATCTACAAATTCTTAAAGGAAATTCTCTATATATTTAAAAATGTATAATTTTTCTCTAAAATTATTTGGGGGATGCTGTGGAGTTATCTCAAGAAAATTATAGTAACGACCTAATTTTAAAAGTATATTAAAATTCAATTTGTCAATGATCATAATAATCCAAGCAAACTGTGAAATAATCTCAAATATTGATAAATTTACTTTAGCTTTAGCTTTAACTTTCTCAAGAGACATTTGAAAAAATATACTTATAAACCTTGAATTACTGACATAATTATGATAATTATTGCACCTAAAGAAACTTTTTTCATGAAAGGATTAATAAATAAATAAAAATGTTTACATCATAATAGCAGTCTTAGGTTGTTATTTGTAATGAATGGAATTGAAATAATTTAATCATTTTTTATTTTGTTAAACTAAAATTATTAATAAAAAATTACCAATAGTAATTTACATAGTAAAATTATAACAAAGAATACAAATCTTCACAATCTGCTGTTTCAGTCATTGTTGGCAATCAAAACACACAATCTTCACTTAGAGACAACCTTTTATTTGAGGCTATGCCTCTAGAAAAAGTGGTCTCTAAGTGAGTTTTGTTAATGGTGACTGAAACGGTAGATTGTGAAGACATTTCTTTTGTTTTTCTTTAACAAATTTCATGTAGATAACTATTGAAACTTTGCTCTTTGTTACAAGATATAGCTGATAACAAGAAATTGTGTATCAGTTTTAGCCGGTATTAAACATTGATCATTTCAATTGTTTGCTCTCAGTACAGTGTTTTAAATTTCTGGCATATCGTACTTGTAATCCAATGCTAGCTGCTGTTAAAGGTGATGGCAAGCAAGCAATAGTGAATGAATTGTATTTTAAATATAATTAAAAAAATTCAAGTTGTTAAAACAATTTAAATTTTTTATAAACATGTCCTTATAATGCCAGTAATCAAAATAAATTTTTATTAATTGTACACTTGTTTACTTATATAATATGCTTAATGTTTGTCAGTTATTGTTGTCAATACAGACAAGATTCCCAAAATGATTACGATTAATGGGCTGTACATAAGAATTTGATACGTCAAATATTAAAATTTGAATTAAATTGTATGAAAAACAATTTTCTAAAAGCTGTTTTTCCAAAAATAAATATTATTAATGAATTATATAGGAATAATTTTTAAATTTTCTTCCTGTCATCATCAATTTTCTTGATTTTAATAATTTAATTGAAATAATTCAATATTGAAAAATGAAACTCCTACAATATTTACATATATCTTTGTTGTTAAGATACAGTGACATCACAATAATCATAATCTTAGTTCATATACTGTTGACACCATTAACTCTCCTTTTTTTCCTGAATTCAAAAGAAAATAACTTGGAAATTCAGTAAATATAAAATAAAGTGTCATTAGTCATGTTTTGTTTTGGATGATAATTAAAGACTGAACTATTGGAGAAAACTTTAGTGGCAGGATGACCAAGCAATTAGGGTGTTAGCCTACCATTCTGGGAGGCCCTGGATCAGATCTGGGTGGGTCAAAACATCCTCCAGGAATTTTTCAGGGGTGGTCCATCTGGATATGTTCGACCAGTCCCTCACCATCCAGTCGTTCCTTTGCAGGCCTGGCTGTACCCATAATAGGCTTGATAACGTTAGATAACTTGATAATTTCCTTCGTTTGATTGATTGCATAAATGCAAATCAAACGAAGGAAATTTTTAAATGTGTTACATGTGACAAACACGTTTGTTTATCACTAATTTATTTTGTTTTTCTATGTAGTGAACAAATGCAGTTTCTATTGATTTGGATGTTTCTAATTTTATCTGTAATATAAGATGAATTTATATTTCATAATGTGTTTATATGTTTCTAAATTATATTTTTAAAAATAAATTTTCATATTAATATACTTCAGAAAATTTTATTGAATTCTTTAGACAATTTTATGATTTGGTCTAATAATTAATTTTTAGCACAAGCTATTTATGATATTGAAATTGCATTCCCCGAAACGCCCAAGCCTACAATGCTAAATATTTTGTTTGGCCGTAAATTAATTGGCGATATGTACGTTAGACGAATACCGATACAAGAAATTCCTATCGATTCGGACGAGGAGTGCTCGAAATGGCTCCACGAATTATATCAGCGAAAGGTAATATAATTTGATTAAGTTATGTAAAAAATTTAACAAATTTGTAGATTTAATGTTATGTTGCGTTAATAATTACATTAGAATAAATACATACCTCAAAATTTAAAATTGTAGTTTATGTTGATGTAGTTAAAGTTGAATTTTTATTTATTGATTTTTAAAATAAATCTTGTAGAAATAGCTTCTTGTCCTTGATTTTGTATTTAATATCTTATGTCAAGGGATTATTCTACTTATTGTACAGATTGGAATGAATAAAAACACTAAGCAAGTTCATTTTTCCTTTTTCCCAAATGCATTTTAAAGTTTAACTCTAAATGCATTTTCCAGAATGAATATAAAATTATTGGTGTTGTTTCGAGACTAAAGATTTTTAAAAAGTACGTAATAAAATTGCTAACTTTTGAAATCCTGCTATATAATCATAAAATTTGATTGAAATGGCTCACAGTATTTGCACTTCAAAAAACTGTTTTTAATTTTTGGCATTGTTAGAGAACATTTTAACACTGTTAACCTAACGAAATTTAGGCCTAAAGGTCAAAAATAAAAACGGTATTACATGCACCTGATGGAAAATAGGCACAAAAAACAAACAAAATACAAGAAGAAAGCAATTGCCATTTGATTGCTTTGTTCTCGGATTGTCTCTCTGTACCTGGCCAGTACAGGGATCGTTTCTCCCGTGGCTTGCAGGTACGAGAATAGCCTCTTTTGTGGCAGCAAGTGTAAAGTTCGCCTATCCATGTCTGTCAGGTACCGTACAGGAATTGCCTGTTCTGTACCTAACAAGTGCAGGGATTGCTCTTAACTGTGTGTTACGTAGCTTTTATCAAGTAGTACCAAAATTTATTTCGTTTTTAGTATTATTGTTTACAATGCTTAGAGTGGTGGTGGTAGTTGTAGTTGTCAATTATTTTAAATCCTGAAATTATTATGCTTCTTATAATATAATCAAGATGGGTTGATGATGATGACAAGCGCAGAGCTCAAACGGTGAGGAGTTGAAATTTGATACACAGGGTACGTCACGAGAATGCACACTAAGAAGGGATTTTTTGAAATTACCCCCTGCAGCAGAGATGGAGAGGATTAAGGATTACCCCGAAAAATTCTGCTTCTAATGTACTATTTTAGGCACAGTTTTTTTACGTTTTTGTGGAAAATCGAACATATTTTTAGATCCTCTAAAAATTCTCTAATTAGCCTCAAAAGAGGGAGGGACCTAATTCTTTCACACGGTGAAAACAAGTAAGATCAGCTATAATCTTATAATCTTAATCTTTGCTATTGTTACTTTTTGCCTGAGCAATGCCAGGCTCATCTGCTAGTTCATAATAAATATTTTTACATTTTTATAAATACAAAATATTGAAACTTTACAAATAGAATTCTATCCTTTGTTATAAAGATGTCAAGTGTGTAGTAGATAATTGTAATAACTTAAGGAATCAAATTTATTATAATTTAAATTTAATTTGTATACTAGTACTTTTTATATAGTAACAGGACTTATCTGCATCCATATTTTCCAGTATAATTTAGTCTTACAGATCAAAAATAATGTTTTTCATTTAGTTCACCTGAAAACACACACTTTAAACTTGTGTTTCGGACTTGTTCGTCCCTACTCAGCAGGCCTTTAAACGACACTTTCTACAATTAACAATAAAAAAACATTTCTTTGGTACAATTATAACTAAAATTAGTTAAAAACACAAACATTTCCCGACAATAAATTGTAAGAATTTTTAATTTATTGTCGGGAAATGTTTGTGTTTTTAACTAATTTTAGTTATAATTGTACCAAAGAAATGTTTTTTTATTGTTAATTGTAGAAAGTGTCGTTTAAAGGCCTGCCGAGTAGGGACGAACAAGTCCGAAACACAAGTTTAAAGTGTGTGTTTTCAGGTGAACTAAATGAAAAACATTATTTTTGATCTGTAAGACTAAATATCTGCATCCATATTTTCCAGTATAATAAGTCCTGTTACTATATAAAAAGTACTAGTATACAAATTAAATTTAAATTAAGATAAAAAAGACACAAAGGCATAATAATTAATCAAATTTATTATTTGCTTAGAAATAAGATTTTAGTATAACAATACAACATTAAATTTAAAAAAATATTTTTACAGGACAAAATAATGGAGGAATATCTTCAAACTGGAAAATTTCCTGGAAAATATATAGAATTTTCTCGTCGTCCTTATCCCATTATCAATATCATTTTTTGGTCATTAGTAGTGGGAACACCTTTCATTTATGGCTTATGGTTAATGTTTCTTTCTGGAAATACTGTTGTCATCATGATTGCATGGACGCTTGTTATAACAGGTAAATTTATTTGAATTAAAATTATTAGATTAAGAATAAAATTATAAATAATCTAAGGAGTGTATTTTATTGCATTGAATTATGACAACTTAAAATAAATCGCTTCACTATTATAATAAGTTAGGTTAGAATTCAATGCAATAATTAATTTTTCACTTTACTTTAGTTTTCAGCTTTAAAAAAAAAATCAAATTTGTTATTTAAACTGTTTAATTAATGTCGAACGTTGAGTACCCATTTAAAAGATGTGTGTAAGAGAAATTATTTTAAAAAAACTTAAGTTATAGTAAATATTTATTTATTATTTAGCTGTTTTTAATGAATTGTTTGTTTTTAAATTATCAAAATTTTCAATGAACAGGTTCTTTCATTTTAGTTTAAACACATTAAACTAGATTAAGGTTTTAATATAATTGTTTTTTTTTTTTTTATTACATTAACAACAATAGGATAAATTATTTTTATCTAAAACTGAGAAATAAGACTTTGAAAAGAAGAAATAGGTGGTTATTTATAGGATTTTATTAATGAATAATAATGTTTTACAAAAGTATAAATTTGTCTCTTAACAAATTCCTTAAATTTCATTAAATTTTTCTCTAGTGTTAATATTTTAATCGGAAATTAAACGCAATGTTAATGTGTGCTCTGCAGCTGTTAATAAAAAGCATATTAAACGAATAAATGGAAATGCGAAAGTAAAAATACTTAAAATCGCAATCACTTAAAATCCAAGCTTTTTAAATGATCGTATTTACTCTTTTTGCATTATTATAAATAATAATAAAGCAAAAATAAAAGTTTAGCATGCATTTCCATCACTCAAATGTGTAAATATTTTTATGTAACACATTTTTTGTCTGAATTAAATGCAGAAACACATTGAAATTTTGTTTTAATTATTATTACCTTTCACAATACAGCTTGTTACTTTGTACATTTTGTAATTTTTATAAGAGTTAGATTAGTACTTTTGTATATAACATTGCTCATACAAGATGCAAAATGTGTTTTCTATATCATGCAGCAGCAAACATTTTTAAATAAGAAACATATGCTAGAATTGATTTTTATATATTTAGAAGTTATATTATTAATTTATAGTTGTTTAAAATTCAGCTCTGTGCAGTATATTGATCAGATAAACTAAATGTTAATATATGCAATATAAAGGTTTAGACCAATAGTAAATATCCCTATATTTTAATTTGACTAACATATTTTTTTGTTTTCTGTATATAGTAATGACTGGTGTATATTTACTTGTTCGTGTTACAAAAGCTGACAAAGGTTCCGCTTATGGCAAGACTTCGCCCACTACGGCATTGCCCAAAACCAGCGACGAAACTAAAGTGAAGTTAGTGGAAGGATCAGTCGCAATGGAAACAATACCCGAGACCGCAGAAGACCAAGATAACCTTAACATCCCTAACGGACACATAAACGACGAAGTGAGAGTTTCGTAGAATTTTGTACCTATATTTATGCGGTATTTACTTACTCGATATGTGTTAATGCAAATAAAATTTAAAAAAAAAAAGATTAAAAGATATAAATCTTATTTCGCTGAGAAAAGAAAGCAATAAAAATGTTTTACAAAGTTTAAAGTTTAACACCTACTGTTTGCATTAACACATTTTATATTGTTTATATATACATATACATATTAACATGGTAAAGGACCATATATTTTTGAATTTATAAAAGAAAAAAAAATGGATGCAATGTACGAAACCCATTATCATTCTAGTTAATTGCAATTAATAAAAGTTAACCACCAATTTCTAAACCATTTTTTACAGTTCGTATAAAGACAGATATTTTCGAATTCTGGAAATTATTTTTCTAATGGTATGGAAGTAGGAAGGTAGCTTATTTCCAAGATTGGAAAAAATTTTAGTACTTATTTGTGTGAACCAACCGAAATATCAATATTGTAATAGCGCATGGGGAATAAATGTTTTTCCACAAGTAATTAATACTGCAACTTTGTATTTTTTTTTTTTTGTTTTTTTTTTTTTTTTTTTTTGGTCCGTGGGGATAGATAAACTTTTGAATGTTTTTATATTTATTAAAATAAAATTCGGCAGTATTTCCGTCAGCCTCAGGAAATATTTTTTTCGCCAGTTGTATAAAAGGAAGCATTTAATAATAATAATTTTAAGGACATTTTTATAATTTCTAAATTGGCGGTGATTTTTTAAAAAAAAAATCATTCGAAAGTAACCGTTAGTCGATCTATCGAAAAAAGGTTTCATTCTAATCTCTAATAAGTCTAATTTCGGGTTTGTAATTAATTGAAATGAAGCATCAAATGATTTCGTGTAAATTAAATTTGTATATATGTACGAAACTTGTATTTGGATTTATTCATTCCATAATTTTTCTACGTAATTCGGAAATTTCCATCAAAATTGATTTTCGAACATCACTGTTCTATTCAGAATTGTTTGTATTTTCAGTTACTTGCGAAGAAACTTAAGTACTTCAAATGTTTATATTTATGTAAATTACTAAATCTTAAGTATAAAATATTTGTTAGAAAAATCATAAATTTATAAATTATATAAGAACTTAAGTAAAAATAATAGGCTAGGATTAGATTGACTTATGAATAATTTTTAGTATCAATGGATTTGTCAAGTAATCAAAACCTATCAGTTGTCCAGAATAGTCCAGACATAAAAACATTTGAAATACCATGTTTTGATCCCAAAAAAACTGCTTTTGCAAACATTTTAACTAAATAGAACTTCCATAATTTTGTACAAATTTAATACTGCAGACAGTTTTTAGGTATAGAGAAGTACTTGTCTAATTCAAATTTTAAAACAATTGCTAAGAAAGTACTTTACACTAGTACTGTATATAATGTTGTATGCGTACGCTTATTATGCACAGTCTATTTGCGTGCACATCACAGGTACTTATAAATGTTGTAATATTATTGAGAAATATAGTACTGTTGACTTTGATAGTTATCCACATGCATATATAAATATATAATATAGTGCATATCACGAGGCATATCTGCAGTATTTCAGTACTAAACAAATGATTGCGAGGAAATGTTAAGAATTTATATATACACGTACATTAAAAACACGCTTTTCTATTTGTAAAATTGCACAATATTATTTCGATATTTTTGTTCCAATATCAAATTATTTATTTTCTTACTTTTTTTTTTTTTTTTAACTGAAAATTCTTATTTAAAAGTCTACCGGTAATTATTTTTGTATTAGCGTACAGTATTTAGTGCCTTAAGTAAACAGGAAACAAAAATGAAATTCTGATTACATTCACAAAATTTCGGGTGCTGCGGACTGGTAGCAAACAGTTATGCATTTTTTTTCAACGTATTTGAATAATATAGCACACTGCTTACCTCTCCAAATCTTAATTTAGAATTAAAGCAGAGTTTCGAATACTGTACATACATTTACACCAGGTAACTAAGAATGCACATATCTAATTTTTCATATCAGAGTAGCTCGTCGGTTCATATCCTTTGTTTTTCAATTCTAACGAAAGGATTTAAGAGAGCATTATAAAAAAAAAACCATATTTTTCTATGTGATATTCTTTATTCATGCTTTGTTCTAATTGTGTGTATTTAACGGTTAAATTAGTCAACCTCTGTTCTTATATTCCGATGCGATGTCGTTCTGTAATCTGTAGCCACTGTTCCTTTTCGTACGTCGAATGTGTGTAAGAAAAATTAAAATGTCTAGATTTATAAAATGTTAAATTTTGTAGTGACTTGTTTTCCAAACTATAGTTTTCTAGAATTTTTATTTGAAGTAATTGTCGGTCACTAAGAAAGTCATTCCCATTTTCCGACCGATCGTATCATATTTTTAAGAAATCATTGTATAAATCAAATAGGCTTTTTATAAGAGAACCGGAAACATGCTTTTTATCCCAAACAATATCCAGAAATGTGTGTAAAAAAACATTTTCTATCCATCCCAACAGGATTTTCTAATCAGAAAGACTAAAATTTATATTTTACTTGGAATTTAAATGTTAGCAATAAGAGCTTGAATTTGTAATGTGTCTAAGAAACAAGTCACTGCAAGATATCTAAATATAGATTTTATTTTTGTGTAACTATAATCATTTTGAAAAATCTTAAAAATAGTCATTTGTAACGTTAATATTTCAAATTTCTGATAGTGTAGATGATAAAAAGAAAATTGTTCAAAGTTTTGTAATAAAAATATTAAATTTTTATTCATGAATGTGTGTTCTTATTTACATACAATACAACGCTTTTCTCCCGCCTTAAAAAGCCGTTTTTAAAGCTTCAAGACTGTCAAACCAAACGTCGCTTAATTAAGCTACGACGAGGATGATCGTCGAGGACGGCGTGAAAAATTTCCCTACGGAGACTCGAACCCGGATCCCCAGAACAGAAGGCAGACACCTCTTACTTCTTGGATTATCCAATCGTTGTTAATTAAACTTTAACAAATCAAGCACATTGAATTTTTCAACATTACATTTTTCTAATGTTTTAAATCCAAAAAGCTATGGATCCACTGGAAAACCGAAAATGAATAGTTTGGTCCTGAGTCTGTGCAGAATTTTTGAGGGGGGGAGTAGAATCCCCTATAACACGGATTCGTATAACACTGCGAAAAAATTGCGATTGTGTTCGTATCACACGCTAAAACGTCATCGCCGACTCGTGTCGCGACAGGATTGGTCGAATCTGAACAATAGCGGACATTGTACAAACCGTCGAGTTTAAACGAGCAGCGGACCTACTAAAAACCATTTATTATTTAACGGCCATAAAAATTGGAGACATCATTAATATAAGTTATTTTTCTGCAAAAAATTCGCTGATCAGGAAACGCGCCCGCGATGAAAACAAGCTTAAGCAATGGCGTCCGTCGAACGGTGTGCACTCGGTAAGTAATCCTACAATTTTTTGTTTATAGCATGGTTTATATGGATTATTCCCAAAAAATTATACGTGATTTGGAAATGTTGAGTCAAATTAGTCTAGAATCAATTAATTTTATGGAAGAAAACCTTTCAAACAGCAGTAGCCCTTAAACTGCACACGTGCCGGGCTGGGCTGGGCTGTGATTGGCTTATGTATTTAAGTAACTCGTACAACGTGAATTCACATAACATGGAACGTATCTACCATGTTATGGGGGGTCTACTGTATATTAAAAAATAAATGAATATTTCAGTTTTACTTAGCCCGTGGTTTTATCCGATATAACAAAAACAATTTTATTTCTACAGGTATAAGACAGTATGTCTTATTATTTTACTATATTTCTTTCTTTACTTATTTTACCCAAAGGTTTTAATAGATAGTCTAGCTGTCACTATATTTTTTAGGACGAGGAGCATTAAGCCCGAAATGCATATCTTTTTAAATTATAGAAAATAAATCTACTTTTTTCCATTGAAAAGAGTTCCTGTGTGATTTGTTCTCAATAGCAACCTTGTGCTAATTCCGAAGGAAATAAAACTAATTGAGAGAACAGTAAGCAATCAAGTACAAAGACTACAGTATCCTCATTGGTCAATCAGATGAAGTAAATAAAGAGCTTCGGAAATAGTGATACGCGTGCTGCAATTTGAGGGTAATATACCTTCGAAGTGCAGCACTCAAATAATTCTATGATTCAGTTTTATGTCTTTGGTGTACACTTTGAATACATTAGGAGATGAAATGAATGGCACTAAAGTTTTATTTGGCAACTTTCTATTCGCCACGTCACTGTATAGGAGATATGATGCCATACTTAAAGATGGTGACTATTCGAGGGAAAGCAACGTACGCACTCCAGTTATTCAAAACAATGTCACTACAACATTCAAAATAAAGATATGGAAAAGATCCACCTCCTTCAGATGATACTGTCAAACATTGGTTAAAGCAATTTCAAGAGAGTATATGATACCGAAAAGGGGGTGTAAGGACCAACTACTACTCAGGAAGACTGACTGAATCCAGGAAACATTTTTTAAAGATTCCAAAAGTCAACTAGATGAGTTTCTTAGCATTTAGTTTGTGGTATACCTATCAGACGCACTACAGCAATACGTTATCCCCAGTTGGAAGATCAGTATACAAATGAAGTGTTCTAACACAGTTACATTGGGCTCTCAAGAATTTACCACTCTGGGGACCAGAATTGAATTTTGGCAGTTAAAGAACCCCGGGAATTCGTTATATTAGGTCAGTCCCCGTTGGGTGTGAAAGAAATTCCACTTTAGTGCCTAAAAGGGGGAAAGAACCAGTCAACTGAAAAAATGATTATTAGTATTTATAGGTTACTAGCTGACCCGGCCAGGCGTTGTTGTGGCTCAAAATGTATCTATTATTAAATGTATAACACCTCCCCCATGGGGAATTTCAAAAAATCCCTTCTTAGTGTACATTCTCTTGACGTACCCTATTTAAAACACAAAAAACCGCATCTAAAATAGTATAATAGAAGCAAAGTTCTTCACGGTAAGCCTTAATCCTGTTCATCTCCCCCAGTGGGGGGAATTTCGACGTGTGTGTGTGTATATATATATATATATATAAACGAATGTATGAATATGTCTATTGTCTGTACTGTGTGTTTGTCCTTTATGCACAGGCCGGATTTTAGGCGATTGGTGCCAATCGGGCCCCGCATCACATCAAAATTTATATATTTAAAAATAGTACATGTTACAAAAATAAATATCTAGGTATATTATTATTAAAAATAAAACAACATATTTCAATATGTAAATTAACAGTTAATTAATTTTGTTATTTAAAGTTTGAGGGGCCCCGCAAAAAAAAATTCAATCGGGCCTCGCACCTATTGGATCCGGCGCATGTTCATGCATTACCACACCATTTATCCAATTGCCATGAAAACTTCGGGAAGTTGTTTAATACACTCCCGCGAAGGTTTCTGGCATATGTGAAGACCAACATTTCCCCCCTTTCAAAAAATATATTTATATAATGGATTAAGGCTTTTATGTCCAACAGATGGCGCTAACTTCCGACGCCCTAAGTTTGCTTTTCTGTGAGAATGGACTAAAGCAGATCATTTTCTATCTATCCATATAAATAAAATATAACGTTCGTTTGTTCCTACCGATTCCTTTGAAATTTTGACACAACGTTGCATTCGAATACGCACGTTGTTTTTTATATAATATACATGTCGAAATTCCCCTGTGGCGATTGTTCGCCATGTTGTTCCCTTAGTAGACAATGCCCTTTGTTTGGTTGCTTTCCCTAACCAAGGCCAGTTGATCGCTTCGCTAGTAAGGCCGTCCACTAATTCTCTCTGTCTATTGTACCGAGCGTATATGACGCTAGTTGATATTTTCTCTGCTTGTGGCGCTGACGATCGGTGACCATTCCAATCGTCAGCGTTTCAGTATAGAGGAGTTTGGAGACGTCGTTGCGTTAAGTATTTTTCTCATTAATGCAGGATGGTGTGGCTTTATTAAACCTTATTTATTTTCTTTTCTTTACTTTCCTTATACTATCTTCCTGTAGTAACAATTTTACTTCCGTTTTCTATTTACTTAACCACGCGGTAGTTAGTCGACACATGTGGCCTGGACGGTAATAAAAACAAAAAGGGTGTGACACCGAGGGGTCGAGGGGTTACGTCAGAGGAGATAGGAGGACAGGAGCGAGAGGAAGGAAGATTTTTCGGAGAGAGAGAAAAACGGGACGAACAGAAACAAAGAAAGTTATTAAGGAACGGATCCGAGGTTTTTTTTTTCTTATTTATTACCGCCAGTCACCCCTTCGAACCAATTTTCAGTCTTATCATCTCTGTTTAATTCTCTTCCACCTTATCTTTCTCTAGGGCCCTGTACTTAGTTAAGCTAGATATAAGTTAGAATAAGTTCTTTGTCTTGTCGGCACGCGGGGACTAATTGATGACATTGTTACGCGCAGTCCCAAATGTATTTGTATTAGTAATTAGTAAGTGTGTGTAATCGTTTCTTTGTAAATTATTTATGTTCGCTGAAATTAATAAACCTCTTTTTTTTAATTCTATCAAAGCCGAGCGACTCTCAGGGTCTTGTTATTTCATATACTCGGCCAACAATGGCGTCCGCGACAGGATTCTGTTAGTAACGGGATACGGTTTTTATTGTATAGAACGTAGCATTGTATTATCGTGCCTGTAGATTTAAGGCCCTACAATTTGTAATCAATTGTATTATTTTTATATCATTAATTATGGATGATTGTAACCAGAACAATCTTGCTACATCCTCAGGAGGCGAGGGTGAGGGGATCCCTCCTGTAGTCACAGGGTTTCTAGGAATGGTTCCCATTTTTTCTAATAGTGGCAGTGATTTGGTTAATGTCCGCCAATTCTTCAAGACCATAGATAATATATCTCGCCTGGCTGGGTGGAACAGTGAAGTGAAATTGGCTGTCTTACAAGCTCGGTTAAAAGGGGGGCCATTATCGACGTTCTTCAGCTTGGCTGACCAAGATCCTTGTACTTTTGAGGGAATTAGGCAAAAATTAATTCAATGTTACGAAAAGCGAGAACTTAAGGAAAAGAATGCACTCGACCAACTCTTAAGTATTAAGCAGAACCATGATGAGACGGTATGTGACTATGTCATCCGCATGAATACACTGTTGTCGAAGGCCGCTTCCAATAACGAAAAAATTGGTGCCTTGAGGGATGACATTATTAGAGAGAGATTTATAAAGGGCCTAAGGCCCCAGCTAAAGGGATACGTATTAAGGAGAGAACCCCAGACCTTAGATCAGGCAATTAAGGAAGCGGAGAGGGAAGAACGGGTCGAACTCGAGTGTAACGTTAGTAGAGAAAATAAATTTGTACACACCATTGAAATAAAGAACCCAACCGCTAATGAGGATCCGAATGGTGTGATGAATATTGTGAAAACAAAGGAAGACGATAGACTTGAAAGGTTGGAAAAAATGGTGGGGTCGTTATGTAGTACTGTTAATGGTTTGGTCGAAAGACTGGGTGGAAATCTAGATAAAAATAAGGATAGCCCGAACCGATCTGTCCTAAAAAGGTGTTACATTTGTGGGAATCCTCGCCACCTGGCCCGCCAGTGCCCTCAACGGAATATAAATGATTTAAACTAATTACGGGGCGTGATGATAGCCAGTATCACGTCCCATGCATCGAGCTAACCCTGGCCCCTAATGTGTTCTTCTCTAAAAAGGGCCTTCCCCTCATTCTTGGTGATGCTTATGGTACCAGTATCAAGTTTCTGGTCGATACGGGTGCGGAAAGGTCCGTGCTAAGCCTGAAGATCGCTCAGAGCGAGATATGGAGTAGGGGACCGAACGGTGCACTTCACAGGAGTTGGAAACGACTACGAGGAATCGGTGGGGAGGTTATCGAATGCGAATGGGAGTCTAATATCAAGATCGAAAGAGGAGGGAGAACTCAAAATGTTCAAATGACTTGCATGCACTTGCCATCCGAAGTCGAATACGAAGGAGTATTGGGTATGGATGTGTTAAACAGGTTCCCGGAAGTATTAATTGAAACAGGTGAGAATGTAACATCTTGGAATAGAACCGAAATTGATGACTTTTATCAGTGTTGTGGATTCAGAAGGGAGGAATCCGATAATACGATGGAGGTTAATTTATCCCATTTGAAAGACTACGAAAAAAAGGAAGTGGAGCGTATCTTTAATGAACACCCCGGATGTTTCGCACGGAAAATAGAAGATTTGACCGGTACTAAGGAATTTCTTCATACACCTATCATTAAAAGTAACCAAATAATTAATACAAAACAATATAGAATACCGCAATGTTATTTGAGTGAACTAAAGAAAATGATAGTTTCATATCTGAAGGCGGGGATTTGCGAGGAGAGTACTTCTGAATGGAATTCCCCCCTTCACATTGTCCCGAAGGAGTCCGGCGAGTTAAGGGTTACTCTCGATCTACGAAGAATTAACGAAGTAACCCAGTCCCAGGAGTTCCCTCTAGCCCGTGTGGATGAGATCTTAACGAAGTTTCAGGGAAGCAAATTCTTCTCGGTAATCGACCTAAAGTCTGGATATTTCCAGATACCCATACATGAATCAACACGTCATTTCTTTGCTTTCTCTACTCCTTGGGGAAAATTCCAGATGTGCCGCCTCCCGCAAGGTGGAAAGAATAGCGGGAGGTATTTTCAATACGCCATGTCTAGGCTGTTGGGGAGATTCATAGATATCAATTGTTTCGTCTTTCAAGACGATATTGTGTTGTTCTCCCAATCCTTTGAAGATCACGTGAAACTCCTAAGGGAGGTAATCTCTATATTAGACAAAGCCAACTTGAAATTGCACCCAAAAAAATCGAAATTCATGGTGAAAGAAGTGCGGTATCTGGGACACATCATCGATAGTAAGGGGATACGACCTGATCCCTGCAACGTGGATGCGATTAAAGAAGTCCAACCCCCGCGTAATGTGAAAGACGTCAGGAGTTTCCTCGGAATGGTGGGATTCTTCCGCAACTTTATCCCAAACTTTGCCGAGATTGCTCTTCCTCTTACATATCTGACTAAAAAATATGTAAAGTTCTTATGGGACGACCAGTGCCAATCAAGCTTCGAAAAATTTAAAGAACTATTATCTAAACCCCCTGTGCTATCTCATCCCGACTTTAAAATACCTTTTTTCATGCACTCGGACGCTTCAGATACCTGGGCTGGTGCGGTCTTAGAACAGGAAAGCGAAGGGAAACTCATTCCCATTGGCTACTTTAGTAGGAAGTTCCGTGGGCCCGAACTAAAATATTCCACTATCGAGAAGGAATGCTACTCAATAATCTTAGCCCTCCGCCACTTTAAACATCTTATTCTTGGTCAGAAGGTCACTGTGCTTTCCGACCACAAACCTTTAACCTTTGTGAAAAATATGAAAAATCACAATAACCGCCTCATGAGATGGGCCGTAGAATTATCTAATTTTGATTTGGTCATTACGCATGTTCAAGGGAAGAGTAACCCAGTGGCTGATTTATTGTCTCGACCACATGGTAGTAGAGAAGAAGCCCCCTCAAACAGCGATGTCATTAATTGCATCAGTGAAGAGTTGTGGAAAAAGGTAAAGAAGTCCCAGATTGGGGACAGAATTTTTGGTCCAATGAGAAATCATTTAATTAAATTCCCACCCTCTTACAATGATTACCCGAGTAGTGGCATACTTCCTGAGTATCAAGTAGATGGTGATGTATTAGTCCACGTACGACCGGGACGGTTTGGAATACGTCAATGGAGGCGTGTTTGTGTAGGGGAAACAGCAATTAATGACGTAATTAAAGCATTCCATGAATCACCATTAGCCGGACACTACGGCAAAGAAAAAACGTGTGACCTGATCAACCGTTACTACTACTTCAAGAAGATGAAAAAACTCGTCGATAGATTCGTGAAGTTCTGCAAAGTTTGCCAACAACATAACTTACATCAAGGAAGAGCCCCCTTTCAAGAAACGGAAGTCGCTAATTATCCGTTTCAAAAGGTGTCAATCGACATAATTGGCCCTTTAAATCAAACACATAAGGGTAATCGTTATATTCTCACCATAATTGACATGTTTACTCGATACACAGAAGCCGTCCCTTTAAGGGACCAATCTGCGGCCTCTGTAGCCAATGTGTTTTTCGAAAGGATAGTCTGCAGATATGGCAGTCCCGAGATCATCATCTCTGACCGGGGCACGAATTTTACGTCCTCCATCTTTAATGAAATGTGCAACATCCTTACCGTCAAGCACAATGTTACGACATCATATCGCCCTTGTTCGAACTCAGTTTGTGAACGTGTGAACAAATCCATCAGTAACCTTTTGGCCAGAATATCAGGCGGCAGCAACAACAATTGGGATACCTTCTTACAGACTGCTGTGTTCGCTTATAATAATGCTACACACTCCTCTACTAGTGAGTCACCTTCATTTCTTCTTTACGGATTTGATCCTAAATTCCCTCATGCGTTCCCTGTTGAACAGACAAATGACTACCCGGGTATTCGGGAGTACCGTGATTTCCTTATGGATAAGTTACGATGCATCCGTGAATCGGCATACGAATTAAGTCGCAACCGTAACAAACTTAACCGTAACCGCATCAACACAGGGAGGAAGGTGAGGAGCTTTGAGGTAGGGCAGAAAGTTTGGATGTTAAGGAAAGGGAAGAAGCAAGGCAAGTTTTCTCCAAAATATTTAGGTCCTTTCCGTGTCTCTCGCCTCCTGGGGCCTGTTAACGCGGAAATCGAAAATTGTAATAAAAAGGAAAAACTTGTTGTACACATAGACAGACTAAAACCGTGCTTCTCAAACTTCCGTGAGCCTAGACGGAAGCGTAACATCCCAATTGGACACGAAGGATCACAATCCGGAGAGATCGAGGAGATTGAAGAGGAAGAAGACATCCCTCACCTACCCACTGCGCAACGGGCGAGCTACAATAGGTATAATCAACATAACCAGCAGCATCAAGGAGACCGCAAGGATTCGGGTAATGAGACCATGCTGGAACAGAGGGGTAATATCTCCCACCCGTATAACTTACGGGGGCAGAAAGTGGACTATCGCCGGCTTCACTTTGGAAGATGAACTGTAGTTCATCATCCATTAATGGTTGTGTATATCCATATTAATGTTTCTGTTAATTGTTAATATGTCTTTTGGTGGGGACGTATGTGGCTTTATTAAACCTTATTTATTTTCTTTTCTTTACTTTCCTTATACTATCTTCCTGTAGTAACAATTTTACTTCCGTTTTCTATTTACTTAACCACGCGGTAGTTAGTCGACACATGTGGCCTGGACGGTAATAAAAACAAAAAGGGTGTGACACCGAGGGGTCGAGGGGTTACGTCAGAGGAGATAGGAGGACAGGAGCGAGAGGAAGGAAGATTTTTCGGAGAGAGAGAAAAACGGGACGAACAGAAACAAAGAAAGTTATTAAGGAACGGATCCGAGGTTTTTTTTTCTTATTTATTACCGCCAGTCACCCCTTCGAACCAATTTTCAGTCTTATCATCTCTGTTTAATTCTCTTCCACCTTATCTTTCTCTAGGGCCCTGTACTTAGTTAAGCTAGATATAAGTTAGAATAAGTTCTTTGTCTTGTCGGCACGCGGGGACTAATTGATGACATTGTTACGCGCAGTCCCAAATGTATTTGTATTAGTAATTAGTAAGTGTGTGTAATCGTTTCTTTGTAAATTATTTATGTTCGCTGAAATTAATAAACCTTTTTTTTTATTCTATCAAAGCCGAGCGACTCTCAGGGTCTTGTTATTTCATATACTCGGCTAACAATGGAAACTTTTGACAATCAAGAAATGAGCTGCTGCAAACGATGTTCCCTAGTTCATGAAAAAAGCGAAATAATAATACAGTATTTTTCACACCTTTATTTTGTAAGACGTTTTTAAGAAAAAATAATAAACCGAGTATTATTGGCATGGAAAAGAGATCATTAAATAGTATTAGTGTGAAAAAGTTTGTATTTTCCCATGCCAATAATACTCTGTTATTATTTTTAGGAAGAAATAATAACAGTATTATTGGCATGGAAAATACTGTGGGTGCCGGGAGATGGACGGAGTCTCGTTCCTCCTTTTTTCGGCTCACAGGTCCGTTAGACCTGCCCACGTCAAGATGGCGGTTCGGATGAGTTACGCGTTACGCGAGTGGAGGAAGTGGATGGGTCCGACGATAGAGCGGCGGTGACGATACCCGAATAAAAGACATAGCCAACGGATAATAACAACAACAACAATTTATTTAGGCTAACGATACAATTACAGAGGAGGCGCGCGACGGTCGCCTCTTTTCGGATCCGCGGAGGGAGAGTTTACATAAATTCGGGTCATACCTCGTGATCCGGGTCGGTCCTCGCTGGTCAACGTCATTTCGTGGATTTCGGGCGGTTTCCCTCGATATTGCGCGCGCACACAGTCAAAGTGATAGAACGTAACCGACCCCCTGTCTTCCCTCGTCGCCCTTTTATCCTCTCGGTCACGTTATTCAGTTTCACCAACCAGCCTTTTTCGGCTGTTGTTCCTCCTGATTCATATTTTCTCCGTGGGAACCAAGCAATAAAATATTTTATTATTAACGGTTTAGTTCCGGTGGGTTCGAATTTTCACAATACAAACTTTTTCACACTAATACTATTTAATGATCTCTTTTCGATTCTTAAAGATACCAGTAGTAAAAGAGTAGTTAATCGTTAATTTAAATATTTTTTTTTTTAACTCGAAAAGTACCGCAAACTTAGCAAAACTAGAGTGTTCTACTATAAAAAAATTTCAACATTTTTCGGACCATATATGATAATTTATTTAAAAAATGCTGTGTATTAAATGTGTGTCGTTCTTATATATTGTCGGAATATTTTTATTTTATTGTTTATTCTCTTGTCATTTTTGTACGCACGATGTTTTTAAAATTGTAAAATATTATTTTTATTATTATATATATATATTTTTTTTTTATCGTATATATGTTATGGCACGCTATATAAAGTGTGAGGGGCTGGCAACGTTCCATTCTGGTTCCTGGTGTTTGAGGAAAGAACGATTTTTCACGACTGCTGTGTGCATAGGTGTGAACAGTCTTCTTCTCTTTGTGTGTGTGGAAGTTCCTGGTTTTGGTAATCCGTTTCTATCGGAGGGAGAAATCGGAAGTACGATATAAGATTTAGACAAGCGAATCGGTTGCTGGTTTATAACCTCACGGAGCAAATAGTTTTTTTTTTTTATTTGAACCGATTGGATTTGCTCAACTCTTTGTCTTCTCGCCGAAGGACTTTTATTTTGTGAACCGCCTTGTGCTACGTGTGCCAACTTTGTGGAGAAGTTGACATTGTATATAAAATTTTTGTACATAAAGTTAGTTCTAAGTGTATTTCTCGTTTGTCTCCATTCTTTCGTGGTAATCAAACATCCACACCTGCGATCTTCAACCCTAAGGATCTTCGCAATCCCACAAATGTTATAAAATTATTACTTTTGTTAATTAAGACTAAGAATAAATATCGATATAACCTTTCGAAAAAATTTGCTTATTTTTTCGCAAAAGTAAGCACATTTTTTTAGATTAGTAAAAAATTTTTCTAGAAGTGGGCTTATGATACAGTCTGAGTACTTTTTCCACAGTTTGACTTAATTGTCCAGTCTAATTGGATAGTAAAGGGCTAACAAACTTTGTTGCTATAATATTGCACATGCGATTATTGTGATTTGAATGTGTACCATCAGTGTTAGCCTTACACCACAGTACAGGGCAGTTTTTCAAGTATGACAAAATGACCTTTATCAGCTTAACTTACACAAATCCTTGTCAGGCTAGTTTGAATGTCATTACATCAACAAAAAATCTGTGAGAATTCTAATCACTCCCACCAACGCTGGTCTTGGATAACGAAGCTGTCCTCTATCTTGGTTTGATATTAAGCCAAAAAAGAGCTCCATTACTTGCAGGATGGTTGAGGATTTCAAGGCACTCATAGCATGCAACCTTCTCTTCAAGAACTCTAATTAAGTAACCACTGATAACTACCAGAGAAGCATTTTCAATTGCACAAGGAACACTGCAGTGTTGTGTAACAGATTGCAATTTTTGCAAAATAGACAGTGAAGAATCATGCAATTTACAGACTTTATCTTTAACATTATAATTGGTTTCTGTCATAACAGGTAACAACTTTGAGGAGGAAGAAGAGCATGGTGCATTTCCATTCTGTGCAGCCTGTAAGATACCAACTTTTAAAATCATTTGCGTTGTAAGAGATGCTGATCGTGCATCTAATTTGTCATTTCCTCCATTAAACTGATGAATGCAGCTAAAGAATGACTCAATTGGATCACTGTTAAATCTCTCGTCAAAACATATCTGAATTTGACGGTATTCAGCAAGTACTTTACAACATCAACTGTGCTGAGTGTTGTCAGATAGAGAGCTACACAATGAATGTATTTTTATCTATATACCAAGCTGCTGTTGAAGAGTAAGTCCCGTCAACTGTGTATAACTCACGAATAAATATAACAATATACAAGTATAACTATATATAATTATCACAATTTCATAAAATAGCTATACCTGCACACAAAAGTACAAAACGACCAATTCACTGAACGCGTGAGTCTCACCGTTAACTAGCGCCAAAATCTTTCGCAGCGGCGAAAAATGGAAACTTTGTGAATACGGCAATTTTCCTTACGGCGGACTGCCTTACTAGCGAAGCGATCAACTGGCCTTGCCCTAACATTCCATCGATCCGGAAGGAACGATTAACTCAGCAGGGGAAGGCAGGACGGTATAAATAGCGGCGAGGCCGACGGAACGGGACCTTCTGGCCGCCGGCCTCCATCACTCCTAGTCACCACGTGGCGGCGCTGGAGCGCTACATTAGCCTCACTGGTCGTTTCGCTTAGCAACTGGCAACGTCGGTCGGAGAAAGAGCCGCAAAGGCTATAATCTCCATATCAAACAAGCGAAAGAAAAGTGTAGGAACGGGACCTTTTTCGGAACTTCTGAAAAACGAGCGGGAACAACAAGGAACGTCGAATGAAGCGTATCGACGATTGAAGGGGAAGAGGAATAAAGAGTGTGAAGATAGCATCTCGACGGTTTCGTCCATATATAAAATTGTATACGGTATTTATATGATAGTTTTTCTGTAAACATACGCGTGTCAGGAGAAAGTAATTTTGTCGCGAAAACCGATATTTTATTGTAGTCCTGTTCAAGCCAGATGTTAACCCATTTTTCTGTTGAAAAAAATAAATCCTACACCCCCTACTGGGGGAGATGAACGAGATTAAGGCTTACCGTGAAGTACTCGGCTTCTATTATACTATTTTAGATGCGGTTTTTTGCGTTTTAATAGGTTTCGTCAACAGAATATATACTAAAAAGGGATTTTTCAATATTCCCCAGCAGGGAGAGGGACAGATTAAGGCTTACTGTGAAGAACTCGGCTTCTATTATACTATTTTAGATGCGGTTTTTTGCGTTTTAATAGGTTACGTCAACAGAATATATACTAAAAAGGGATTTTTCAATATTCCCCAGCAGGGAGAGGGACAGATTAAGGCTTACTGTGAAGAACTCGGCTTCTATTATACTATTTTAGATGCGGTTTTTTGCGTTTTAATAGGTTACGTCAACAGAATATATACTAAAAAGGGATTTTTCAATATTCCCCAGCAGGGAGAGGGACAGATTAAGGCTTACTGTGAAGAACTCGGCTTCTATTATACTATTTTAGATGCGGTTTTTTGCGTTTTAATAGGTTACGTCAACAGAATATATACTAAAAAGGGATTTTTCAATATTCCCCAGCAGGGAGAGGGACAGATTAAGGCTTACTGTGAAGAACTCGGCTTCTATTATACTATTTTAGATGCGGTTTTTTGCGTTTTAATAGGTTACGTCAACAGAATATATACTAAAAAGGGATTTTTCAATATTCCCCAGCAGGGAGAGGGACAGATTAAGGCTTACTGTGAAGAACTCGGCTTCTATTATACTATTTTAGATGCGGTTTTTTGCGTTTTAATAGGTTACGTCAACAGAATATATACTAAAAAGGGATTTTTCAATATTCCCCAGCAGGGAGAGGGACAGATTAAGGCTTACTGTGAAGAACTCGGCTTCTATTATACTATTTTAGATGCGGTTTTTTGCGTTTTAATAGGTTACGTCAACAGAATATATACTAAAAAGGGATTTTTCAATATTCCCCAGCAGGGAGAGGGACAGATTAAGGCTTACTGTGAAGAACTCGGCTTCTATTATACTATTTTAGATGCGGTTTTTTGCGTTTTAATAGGTTACGTCAACAGAATATATACTAAAAAGGGATTTTTCAATATTCCCCAGCAGGGAGAGGGACAGATTAAGGCTTACTGTGAAGAACTCGGCTTCTATTATACTATTTTAGATGCGGTTTTTTGCGTTTTAATAGGTTACGTCAACAGAATATATACTAAAAAGGGATTTTTCAATATTCCCCAGCAGGGAGAGGGACAGATTAAGGCTTACTGTGAAGAACTCGGCTTCTATTATACTATTTTAGATGCGGTTTTTTGCGTTTTAATAGGTTACGTCAACAGAATATATACTAAAAAGGGATTTTTCAATATTCCCCAGCAGGGAGAGGGACAGATTAAGGCTTACTGTGAAGAACTCGGCTTCTATTATACTATTTTAGATGCGGTTTTTTGCGTTTTAATAGGTTACGTCAACAGAATATATACTAAAAAGGGATTTTTCAATATTCCCCAGCAGGGAGAGGGACAGATTAAGGCTTACTGTGAAGAACTCGGCTTCTATTATACTATTTTAGATGCGGTTTTTTGCGTTTTAATAGGTTACGTCAACAGAATATATACTAAAAAGGGATTTTTCAATATTCCCCAGCAGGGAGAGGGACAGATTAAGGCTTACTGTGAAGAACTCGGCTTCTATTATACTATTTTAGATGCGGTTTTTTGCGTTTTAATAGGTTACGTCAACAGAATATATACTAAAAAGGGATTTTTCAATATTCCCCAGCAGGGAGAGGGACAGATTAAGGCTTACTGTGAAGAACTCGGCTTCTATTATACTATTTTAGATGCGGTTTTTTGCGTTTTAATAGGTTACGTCAACAGAATATATACTAAAAAGGGATTTTTCAATATTCCCCAGCAGGGAGAGGGACAGATTAAGGCTTACTGTGAAGAACTCGGCTTCTATTATACTATTTTAGATGCGGTTTTTTGCGTTTTAATAGGTTACGTCAACAGAATATATACTAAAAAGGGATTTTTCAATATTCCCCAGCAGGGAGAGGGACAGATTAAGGCTTACTGTGAAGAACTCGGCTTCTATTATACTATTTTAGATGCGGTTTTTTGCGTTTTAATAGGTTACGTCAACAGAATATATACTAAAAAGGGATTTTTCAATATTCCCCAGCAGGGAGAGGGACAGATTAAGGCTTACTGTGAAGAACTCGGCTTCTATTATACTATTTTAGATGCGGTTTTTTGCGTTTTAATAGGTTACGTCAACAGAATATATACTAAAAAGGGATTTTTCAATATTCCCCAGCAGGGAGAGGGACAGATTAAGGCTTACTGTGAAGAACTCGGCTTCTATTATACTATTTTAGATGCGGTTTTTTGCGTTTTAATAGGTTACGTCAACAGAATATATACTAAAAAGGGATTTTTCAATATTCCCCAGCAGGGAGAGGGACAGATTAAGGCTTACTGTGAAGAACTCGGCTTCTATTATACTATTTTAGATGCGGTTTTTTGCGTTTTAATAGGTTACGTCAACAGAATATATACTAAAAAGGGATTTTTCAATATTCCCCAGCAGGGAGAGGGACAGATTAAGGCTTACTGTGAAGAACTCGGCTTCTATTATACTATTTTAGATGCGGTTTTTTGCGTTTTAATAGGTTACGTCAACAGAATATATACTAAAAAGGGATTTTTCAATATTCCCCAGCAGGGAGAGGGACAGATTAAGGCTTACTGTGAAGAACTCGGCTTCTATTATACTATTTTAGATGCGGTTTTTTGCGTTTTAATAGGTTACGTCAACAGAATATATACTAAAAAGGGATTTTTCAATATTCCCCAGCAGGGAGAGGGACAGATTAAGGCTTACTGTGAAGAACTCGGCTTCTATTATACTATTTTAGATGCGGTTTTTTGCGTTTTAATAGGTTACGTCAACAGAATATATACTAAAAAGGGATTTTTCAATATTCCCCAGCAGGGAGAGGGACAGATTAAGGCTTACTGTGAAGAACTCGGCTTCTATTATACTATTTTAGATGCGGTTTTTTGCGTTTTAATAGGTTACGTCAACAGAATATATACTAAAAAGGGATTTTTCAATATTCCCCAGCAGGGAGAGGGACAGATTAAGGCTTACTGTGAAGAACTCGGCTTCTATTATACTATTTTAGATGCGGTTTTTTGCGTTTTAATAGGTTACGTCAACAGAATATATACTAAAAAGGGATTTTTCAATATTCCCCAGCAGGGAGAGGGACAGATTAAGGCTTACTGTGAAGAACTCGGCTTCTATTATACTATTTTAGATGCGGTTTTTTGCGTTTTAATAGGTTACGTCAACAGAATATATACTAAAAAGGGATTTTTCAATATTCCCCAGCAGGGAGAGGGACAGATTAAGGCTTACTGTGAAGAACTCGGCTTCTATTATACTATTTTAGATGCGGTTTTTTGCGTTTTAATAGGTTACGTCAACAGAATATATACTAAAAAGGGATTTTTCAATATTCCCCAGCAGGGAGAGGGACAGATTAAGGCTTACTGTGAAGAACTCGGCTTCTATTATACTATTTTAGATGCGGTTTTTTGCGTTTTAATAGGTTACGTCAACAGAATATATACTAAAAAGGGATTTTTCAATATTCCCCAGCAGGGAGAGGGACAGATTAAGGCTTACTGTGAAGAACTCGGCTTCTATTATACTATTTTAGATGCGGTTTTTTGCGTTTTAATAGGTTACGTCAACAGAATATATACTAAAAAGGGATTTTTCAATATTCCCCAGCAGGGAGAGGGACAGATTAAGGCTTACTGTGAAGAACTCGGCTTCTATTATACTATTTTAGATGCGGTTTTTTGCGTTTTAATAGGTTACGTCAACAGAATATATACTAAAAAGGGATTTTTCAATATTCCCCAGCAGGGAGAGGGACAGATTAAGGCTTACTGTGAAGAACTCGGCTTCTATTATACTATTTTAGATGCGGTTTTTTGCGTTTTAATAGGTTACGTCAACAGAATATATACTAAAAAGGGATTTTTCAATATTCCCCAGCAGGGAGAGGGACAGATTAAGGCTTACTGTGAAGAACTCGGCTTCTATTATACTATTTTAGATGCGGTTTTTTGCGTTTTAATAGGTTACGTCAACAGAATATATACTAAAAAGGGATTTTTCAATATTCCCCAGCAGGGAGAGGGACAGATTAAGGCTTACTGTGAAGAACTCGGCTTCTATTATACTATTTTAGATGCGGTTTTTTGCGTTTTAATAGGTTACGTCAACAGAATATATACTAAAAAGGGATTTTTCAATATTCCCCAGCAGGGAGAGGGACAGATTAAGGCTTACTGTGAAGAACTCGGCTTCTATTATACTATTTTAGATGCGGTTTTTTGCGTTTTAATAGGTTACGTCAACAGAATATATACTAAAAAGGGATTTTTCAATATTCCCCAGCAGGGAGAGGGACAGATTAAGGCTTACTGTGAAGAACTCGGCTTCTATTATACTATTTTAGATGCGGTTTTTTGCGTTTTAATAGGTTACGTCAACAGAATATATACTAAAAAGGGATTTTTCAATATTCCCCAGCAGGGAGAGGGACAGATTAAGGCTTACTGTGAAGAACTCGGCTTCTATTATACTATTTTAGATGCGGTTTTTTGCGTTTTAATAGGTTACGTCAACAGAATATATACTAAAAAGGGATTTTTCAATATTCCCCAGCAGGGAGAGGGACAGATTAAGGCTTACTGTGAAGAACTCGGCTTCTATTATACTATTTTAGATGCGGTTTTTTGCGTTTTAATAGGTTACGTCAACAGAATATATACTAAAAAGGGATTTTTCAATATTCCCCAGCAGGGAGAGGGACAGATTAAGGCTTACTGTGAAGAACTCGGCTTCTATTATACTATTTTAGATGCGGTTTTTTGCGTTTTAATAGGTTACGTCAACAGAATATATACTAAAAAGGGATTTTTCAATATTCCCCAGCAGGGAGAGGGACAGATTAAGGCTTACTGTGAAGAACTCGGCTTCTATTATACTATTTTAGATGCGGTTTTTTGCGTTTTAATAGGTTACGTCAACAGAATATATACTAAAAAGGGATTTTTCAATATTCCCCAGCAGGGAGAGGGACAGATTAAGGCTTACTGTGAAGAACTCGGCTTCTATTATACTATTTTAGATGCGGTTTTTTGCGTTTTAATAGGTTACGTCAACAGAATATATACTAAAAAGGGATTTTTCAATATTCCCCAGCAGGGAGAGGGACAGATTAAGGCTTACTGTGAAGAACTCGGCTTCTATTATACTATTTTAGATGCGGTTTTTTGCGTTTTAATAGGTTACGTCAACAGAATATATACTAAAAAGGGATTTTTCAATATTCCCCAGCAGGGAGAGGGACAGATTAAGGCTTACTGTGAAGAACTCGGCTTCTATTATACTATTTTAGATGCGGTTTTTTGCGTTTTAATAGGTTACGTCAACAGAATATATACTAAAAAGGGATTTTTCAATATTCCCCAGCAGGGAGAGGGACAGATTAAGGCTTACTGTGAAGAACTCGGCTTCTATTATACTATTTTAGATGCGGTTTTTTGCGTTTTAATAGGTTACGTCAACAGAATATATACTAAAAAGGGATTTTTCAATATTCCCCAGCAGGGAGAGGGACAGATTAAGGCTTACTGTGAAGAACTCGGCTTCTATTATACTATTTTAGATGCGGTTTTTTGCGTTTTAATAGGTTACGTCAACAGAATATATACTAAAAAGGGATTTTTCAATATTCCCCAGCAGGGAGAGGGACAGATTAAGGCTTACTGTGAAGAACTCGGCTTCTATTATACTATTTTAGATGCGGTTTTTTGCGTTTTAATAGGTTACGTCAACAGAATATATACTAAAAAGGGATTTTTCAATATTCCCCAGCAGGGAGAGGGACAGATTAAGGCTTACTGTGAAGAACTCGGCTTCTATTATACTATTTTAGATGCGGTTTTTTGCGTTTTAATAGGTTACGTCAACAGAATATATACTAAAAAGGGATTTTTCAATATTCCCCAGCAGGGAGAGGGACAGATTAAGGCTTACTGTGAAGAACTCGGCTTCTATTATACTATTTTAGATGCGGTTTTTTGCGTTTTAATAGGTTACGTCAACAGAATATATACTAAAAAGGGATTTTTCAATATTCCCCAGCAGGGAGAGGGACAGATTAAGGCTTACTGTGAAGAACTCGGCTTCTATTATACTATTTTAGATGCGGTTTTTTGCGTTTTAATAGGTTACGTCAACAGAATATATACTAAAAAGGGATTTTTCAATATTCCCCAGCAGGGAGAGGGACAGATTAAGGCTTACTGTGAAGAACTCGGCTTCTATTATACTATTTTAGATGCGGTTTTTTGCGTTTTAATAGGTTACGTCAACAGAATATATACTAAAAAGGGATTTTTCAATATTCCCCAGCAGGGAGAGGGACAGATTAAGGCTTACTGTGAAGAACTCGGCTTCTATTATACTATTTTAGATGCGGTTTTTTGCGTTTTAATAGGTTACGTCAACAGAATATATACTAAAAAGGGATTTTTCAATATTCCCCAGCAGGGAGAGGGACAGATTAAGGCTTACTGTGAAGAACTCGGCTTCTATTATACTATTTTAGATGCGGTTTTTTGCGTTTTAATAGGTTACGTCAACAGAATATATACTAAAAAGGGATTTTTCAATATTCCCCAGCAGGGAGAGGGACAGATTAAGGCTTACTGTGAAGAACTCGGCTTCTATTATACTATTTTAGATGCGGTTTTTTGCGTTTTAATAGGTTACGTCAACAGAATATATACTAAAAAGGGATTTTTCAATATTCCCCAGCAGGGAGAGGGACAGATTAAGGCTTACTGTGAAGAACTCGGCTTCTATTATACTATTTTAGATGCGGTTTTTTGCGTTTTAATAGGTTACGTCAACAGAATATATACTAAAAAGGGATTTTTCAATATTCCCCAGCAGGGAGAGGGACAGATTAAGGCTTACTGTGAAGAACTCGGCTTCTATTATACTATTTTAGATGCGGTTTTTTGCGTTTTAATAGGTTACGTCAACAGAATATATACTAAAAAGGGATTTTTCAATATTCCCCAGCAGGGAGAGGGACAGATTAAGGCTTACTGTGAAGAACTCGGCTTCTATTATACTATTTTAGATGCGGTTTTTTGCGTTTTAATAGGTTACGTCAACAGAATATATACTAAAAAGGGATTTTTCAATATTCCCCAGCAGGGAGAGGGACAGATTAAGGCTTACTGTGAAGAACTCGGCTTCTATTATACTATTTTAGATGCGGTTTTTTGCGTTTTAATAGGTTACGTCAACAGAATATATACTAAAAAGGGATTTTTCAATATTCCCCAGCAGGGAGAGGGACAGATTAAGGCTTACTGTGAAGAACTCGGCTTCTATTATACTATTTTAGATGCGGTTTTTTGCGTTTTAATAGGTTACGTCAACAGAATATATACTAAAAAGGGATTTTTCAATATTCCCCAGCAGGGAGAGGGACAGATTAAGGCTTACTGTGAAGAACTCGGCTTCTATTATACTATTTTAGATGCGGTTTTTTGCGTTTTAATAGGTTACGTCAACAGAATATATACTAAAAAGGGATTTTTCAATATTCCCCAGCAGGGAGAGGGACAGATTAAGGCTTACTGTGAAGAACTCGGCTTCTATTATACTATTTTAGATGCGGTTTTTTGCGTTTTAATAGGTTACGTCAACAGAATATATACTAAAAAGGGATTTTTCAATATTCCCCAGCAGGGAGAGGGACAGATTAAGGCTTACTGTGAAGAACTCGGCTTCTATTATACTATTTTAGATGCGGTTTTTTGCGTTTTAATAGGTTACGTCAACAGAATATATACTAAAAAGGGATTTTTCAATATTCCCCAGCAGGGAGAGGGACAGATTAAGGCTTACTGTGAAGAACTCGGCTTCTATTATACTATTTTAGATGCGGTTTTTTGCGTTTTAATAGGTTACGTCAACAGAATATATACTAAAAAGGGATTTTTCAATATTCCCCAGCAGGGAGAGGGACAGATTAAGGCTTACTGTGAAGAACTCGGCTTCTATTATACTATTTTAGATGCGGTTTTTTGCGTTTTAATAGGTTACGTCAACAGAATATATACTAAAAAGGGATTTTTCAATATTCCCCAGCAGGGAGAGGGACAGATTAAGGCTTACTGTGAAGAACTCGGCTTCTATTATACTATTTTAGATGCGGTTTTTTGCGTTTTAATAGGTTACGTCAACAGAATATATACTAAAAAGGGATTTTTCAATATTCCCCAGCAGGGAGAGGGACAGATTAAGGCTTACTGTGAAGAACTCGGCTTCTATTATACTATTTTAGATGCGGTTTTTTGCGTTTTAATAGGTTACGTCAACAGAATATATACTAAAAAGGGATTTTTCAATATTCCCCAGCAGGGAGAGGGACAGATTAAGGCTTACTGTGAAGAACTCGGCTTCTATTATACTATTTTAGATGCGGTTTTTTGCGTTTTAATAGGTTACGTCAACAGAATATATACTAAAAAGGGATTTTTCAATATTCCCCAGCAGGGAGAGGGACAGATTAAGGCTTACTGTGAAGAACTCGGCTTCTATTATACTATTTTAGATGCGGTTTTTTGCGTTTTAATAGGTTACGTCAACAGAATATATACTAAAAAGGGATTTTTCAATATTCCCCAGCAGGGAGAGGGACAGATTAAGGCTTACTGTGAAGAACTCGGCTTCTATTATACTATTTTAGATGCGGTTTTTTGCGTTTTAATAGGTTACGTCAACAGAATATATACTAAAAAGGGATTTTTCAATATTCCCCAGCAGGGAGAGGGACAGATTAAGGCTTACTGTGAAGAACTCGGCTTCTATTATACTATTTTAGATGCGGTTTTTTGCGTTTTAATAGGTTACGTCAACAGAATATATACTAAAAAGGGATTTTTCAATATTCCCCAGCAGGGAGAGGGACAGATTAAGGCTTACTGTGAAGAACTCGGCTTCTATTATACTATTTTAGATGCGGTTTTTTGCGTTTTAATAGGTTACGTCAACAGAATATATACTAAAAAGGGATTTTTCAATATTCCCCAGCAGGGAGAGGGACAGGATTAAGGCTTACTGTGAAGAACTCGGCTTCTATTATACTATTTTAGATGCGGTTTTTTGCGTTTTAATAGGTTACGTCAACAGAATATATACTAAAAAGGGATTTTTCAATATTCCCCAGCAGGGAGAGGGACAGATTAAGGCTTACTGTGAAGAACTCGGCTTCTATTATACTATTTTAGATGCGGTTTTTTGCGTTTTAATAGGTTACGTCAACAGAATATATACTAAAAAGGGATTTTTCAATATTCCCCAGCAGGGAGAGGGACAGGATTAAGGCTTACTGTGAAGAACTCGGCTTCTATTATACTATTTTAGATGCGGTTTTTTGCGTTTTAATAGGTTACGTCAACAGAATATATACTAAAAAGGGATTTTTCAATATTCCCCAGCAGGGAGAGGGACGGATTAAGGCTTACTGTGAAGAACTCGGCTTCTATTATACTATTTTAGATGCGGTTTTTTGCGTTTTAATAGGTTACGTCAACAGAATATATACTAAAAAGGGATTTTTCAATATTCCCCAGCAGGGAGAGGGACAGGATTAAGGCTTACTGTGAAGAACTCGGCTTCTATTATACTATTTTAGATGCGGTTTTTTGCGTTTTAATAGGTTACGTCAACAGAATATATACTAAAAAGGGATTTTTCAATATTCCCCAGCAGGGAGAGGGACGGGATTAAGGCTTACTGTGAAGAACTCGGCTTCTATTATACTATTTTACATGCGGTTTTTTGCGTTTTAATAGGTTACGTCAACAGAATATACACTAAAAAGGGATTTTTCGATATTTCCCAGCAGGGAAAGGGACGGGATTAAGGCTTACTGTGAAGAACTCGGCTTCTATTATACTATTTTACATGCGGTTTTTGCGTTTTTTGCGTTTTAATAGGTTACGTCAACAGAATATACACTAAAAAGGGATTTTTCGATATTCCCCAGCAGGGAAAAGGGACGGGATTAAGGCTTACTGTGAAGAACTCGGCTTCTATTTATACTATTTTACATGCGGTTTTTTGCGTTTTTAATTGCGTTTTAATAGGTTACGTCAACAGAATATACACTAAAAAGAGGATTTTTCGATATTCCCAGCAGGGAAAAGAGACGGGATTAAGGCTTACTGTGAAGAACTCGCTTTCTATTATACTATTTAAGATGCGGTTTTTTGATTGCGTTTCAATAGAAGGTACGTCAAGAAAATGTACACTAAGAAGAGATTTGTTTGAAATTTCCCCCCAAGGGGGGAAAGTGTTATACATTTGTAATAGATACATTTTGAGGCCACAACAAACGCTGTGGCCGGGTCAGCTTAGTAACAAATAAAAACACGTGCGTATTCGAATGCAACGTTGTGTCAAAATTTCAAAGAAATCGGTAGGAACAAACGAACGTTATATTTTATTTTATACTGGATTAGATAGAAAAAATGATCTGCATTCTAGTCCATTCTTCACAGAAAAAAAGCAAACTTAGGGCGTCGGAAGTTAGCGCCATCTGTTGGACATAAGAAGCCTTTAATCCCGTATAATAAATATATTTTTGAAAGGGGGGAAATGTTTGGGACGAGGCTGTCTTCAACCACTATATGCCCAGAAACCTTCGCGGGAGTGTATTAAACAACTTCCCAAAGTTTCATGGCATATGGATAAATTGGTGTGGTAATGCATGAAGGACACAAACAACAGACAGCATACATTCGTTTTTATATATATAGAAAAGTAAGTTAAAGTATTGCCAGTCCAGAGCAGTTGGCGTGGCCGTTCATTGGAAAGCGATGGAAGCGCAGATTTCCACCTATCCAATGCGACCTTCCCTTGATATTTTATAAAATATAAAATTATTCATATTTTAACGTACTTAGCATTAATTAAAAAGTAATTTTGTTAACTATAACTGCAATTATGTATCTTTTACAAATTCTACTATACTACATGTGAAAAAAACGATAAGATTGCTATTGTATGCTATATCCGAATAATTCAGTGGCAGAAGGAATGTCGAAACCGGGGTTCAGTTTTCCAAAATCAAGCCAGAATTATATAGGCATTGACACATGCGGTTCCTACACCGAGCGCCAAACCTCCCGGCCGGTTTTAGCTGGTAGAAAGCAACACACGCCATAAAGCAATCTAAATTTCTATATCCCCGGACCGGTTGTGGGCTGTTAGCCGCCCTGTCCTGCCTAGATATTTCGGGCCGTCCTCGCCCGAATATATAGGAATCAACGAAGTAGGGACTATATCAACGGCGGGCAACCCCACGGCCCGGCGAGATCTTTAATAGATTATTAAATTGGAAAAAATAAACTAATTAATAGTTATTTTCCAATTCTTTGTAATTTTCGTTAAAAAACGATAAGAGAAATAAATTGTCAGTAATTAACTTTTTATTTATTTTTATTTTCATTATTTGCAGACTAAAAAAATTCACAAGTCACAAAAGGGAAGGCCGTTCACATTAACTACTACGGTCGCGGAAAAAAACGGTAAACTCTCTCCTGGCCCACGGTTATAAAAAAGGTTCGCCCACCCTAAGACTAGATTTATAACTAACCCAACCGATAGGAATTTACTGGTATGTTTTTTATGATAGTTCTGTCTAGTTGACAAGAGTTTAAAAAAAATCCATTAAAATATTTGATATATTTATTCCGCGTTTATTCTGCTTTCCCATCTTATATTACTTACGGATTTCAATGTTAAACCGGTGATATTACGATTTAGTATGTCCCATCTATAAGGGGATGCAGAAAAAACGTGTACAATTCTAGTAGTGTTAAAAAATTAACTGTTACTTTGGCAGCATCATTTACAACCAAATTTAATGAACGAGACGTACAATGGTACAAAAAAGCTCTAGAATTTATTTTCTTTAAATTTACGATTTATGTATCGGTTGTCATAAAAATTTTTTTTCACTTCTTTCCCAAGACTACAGATATTCGAGTACAAAGTACCTGCGGCCGGATGGCCGAGCGGTCAAGGTTACCAGCCTACCGCCCTGGGGACCCGGGATCGAGTCCGGACGGGTCGAGAAATCCCCAGGAATTTTTCGGGGGGTGGTTCGTCCGGATATGTCGGTCTCCGTCCCTCACCACCCGGCCGCCCCATTGTGGGCCTGGCCGAACCCATAATGGGCTTGCTATAAGAGGCCCTCTTAGTGCCCACTGGGCGGAAAGAGTTACAAAAAAAAAAAAAAAAAAGTACAAAGTACCCGGTTTCGACTTATTTCTACTTAAGTAGTAGTTAAATAATTAAGCGATTAGGGAATTAGAAACATGTATAAAACCCTGATGAAAGAGCCGAAATTTTACTTAAACAGAAGCTTAACCGAACCAATCTCTTGCCGAGTACAGTGGAGTCTGATCTCTTCATAATATTAGATGTAATAAAGACAGCAAATATCATCAGTGCAACGAGAGTGACCGAAACAGTTGTTAAATTTTTGGGAAATTTCCGTGAACACTCGGTCCTTAAAACGAATTCAGTCTAGAAACCACGAACGCACGGACAATCTGCTATAAGTTTTAAACATATTTAGAGGGCCGGCCGCAAACTAGTACTGTTATGCAGAGCAATAAATGCTAGCAAAAACGTGCCTGAAGCATCAAAGGCCGATGGACGTCAAAGAGCTCCGCCGCTTCTCTTTCTATGCCCACGTGGTTTTTTCCGTTTGCTAGAGCAAGCGATACGAAGAGTAACTCTCTCGCTAGTTCAACAGAATTCAACAACGAGAGCATTACGCTAGCAAGAGAGAGCAGCGGAAAATGGATGACTACATAAACATGCCGCACGTCGAAAAAGAAATAATAGAATTTTATCGATGTACGTAAATTACATGATTAATACATTCAGTATTGAAAAGAAAATGGTATAACGTTGTATATTAAAATAGTTATTTATAAATAGGCTTAAGCCTAGTTAGGCTTAACCAGAGTCGGTAGATTAACTGGTCTTTCGACTAATAGTTCAAACTTAGCTAGAGACAATATTTGCCGCTAGTTGGCGCCACTGTTCGCAGAAGAGCGTTGTTCTTGCTTTGGATTTACGGAACTCAGTGATTTCGACCTATAATAATTGTTTTTTTAGCTACATAAAAATGCCAACGTGCTTTGTGCCAGGATGCAAGGCAGGATATAAGTCATCGAACGAGAAGAGACATTTCTTCCGTGTTCCTAGCGATAAGATTGAGAAGTGGATGCGATGCATTCCACGAGACGACAAGATGCTAACAAGTAAATGTTATGTTTGTGACGTACATTTTGCGAGTAGATTTATTTTAAAAACCTACTCCCATGTTATAAATGGAGAGAAAGTAGAAATTCCACGAGATCGCTGGGCATTAACGTCAGATGCATATCCATCAAACTTCCCTAATTGTCCTAAGTACATTAGTAAGTCTGTACCTCAAAAACGATCAACGCGATGTCTCACAAGAAATGAAGAACCATCTACGAAGAGATACCGAAAAGTCAATACCAAAGGTAAATATTTATATGTTTTTTATGTAATCTTAATCCTTAGTGAGCCATGTAACTTTTTGCCCTTGCCTGAGTTGCAGTGGGTCTCTCGGACCCTGTGTTTTAATATAAATTTTTCGATTGGAAGCTTAAGACATCTAGTCTAAGTAAAATCAAATAAAAAAAAACGTTCTAATCTCATGTTGATCGGGCCGAAAAGTTGAGAAAAATATAAATTTTTTCAGTATTTTTAAGGAACATTTTATATTTAAAAAATGCTAACTAAAGATTGAGCTGGGTTTGTGAGACCCACTGTGATTCACTGAGGGCTATCTCTCTGTGGCCTAACTTTTCTTATAAATACTTTAAGATTAATTGTCTGATTTTTTTAATATTTTTTTATCAATCATTAGATTTGCATGATACACACTCTCAAGTAACAACTGTAGAAAATGAAATAGAAGAACCCTCCACATCTGAAGCAGCAACTACACAGCATCCTGAGCTGTTATATGTCAATAAAATCTCTGCTTTGCAGTCTGAATTGTTAAAAGTCAAAGAGGATTTGTATCGGTGCAGAAAGCAAAAGATGATCTATAAGAAGAAACTGAAAACTCTTCAAACAGAAAATCTCAAGCTTCATCAAGAAAATGCTGAACTTAAAATAAAACAGTTGTCAGCTGATAAACTTGATTCCTTACCACCGAGACAGAAACTTGTAATAGAGCACATGCTGAAAGCATGCCATATAAAAAGCAAAAAGGGTATGAGATATGACATTAATTGGTTACTTGACTGTTTGCTTTTAAAAATTAGGTCACCATCTGTCTATGAATTTTTGAGAAATAATGATTACTTGCCTTTACCTTGTCAGTCTACACTGCATCAATATATCAGAGGCATTAATGCCAAATTTGGATTTGATGAAGATCTTTTTGTTATTTTAAAGTCAAAATTGGAGACTATTCCACAAACAGAATGCCAGGGAGTTTTAATTTTTGATGAAATTACACTTCAAAAACATATAGAACTTTCAAAAGCTACTGGTGAAATGATTGGACTTGTTGATTGTGGTGATAATTCTGTGTTGCCACAGAGTGAATTTACAGCAGGTGATCATGGCCTAGTGTTTATGTTCAGACCTCACTTTGCTAGTTGGGTACAATGTATTGGCACATTCTGTTCAAAAAGCTCTGTCCCAGGTACTACTGTTGCAAAACTTATTTTGCAAGCAATTATTCATTTAGAGCAGTGTGGCATAATAGTCAATGCAATAGTTTGTGATGGTGCCAGCACAAACAAAGCAGCTTTAAAAGCTTTAGGAATTTGTGCAGACACAAATAATGTACAATGCTCATTTACAAATCCTGCTGCAGATAGACAAGTACTGGCAATTATTGATGTACCACATATTTTAAAATGTATGCGAAACAATCTTTTGAAAAGTAGATACTTTCAGGTAAAACTAAGAAAATAAAGTGTTTTCACCTAATTTATAATATAAGCCATTGCATTATTCTTCATTTTTACTTTTAGTTTCCTGAAGGAAGGGTAGAATTACAGCATTTTAAAGCAGTTGTTGATGAAGATTCCAAATTACCAAAGGGATTAAAGGCATGTCCCAAAGTAACTGAAATACATGTTAATCCGAATAACTTCCAGAGAATGAGTGTATTGCTGGCAGCTCAAGTAACACTTTTTTTTTTTTTACTTATATAATCTGATTTGATAAGAATACTTTTATTTATCTCATTTCTTTATAGATATTTAGTAATACTTTTGCTGATGCTATGCTGTTTTATAAACAGCGTGAGGTTGCTAGCCTAAAGAATGCAGATGTTACAATAAGTTTCATACGTCGCATCAATGCTCTTTTTGATGCTTTAAATCGCAGATTGCCACAGGATGGAATCAGACATGATTCAAATGATCTCAAGGTAATAGTAATGATTCACTAGGAAAAACTATAAATGTTTTAATAAACAACTTTTTTAAAATAGGTTATTGAAGAATCTCTAGAATGGTTAAATAGATGGGAAACATTCAGATTACAGATTGAAAGCAGTGATCAAAAGGGATTTTTGAGCCACCAGACAGCAGAAAATCTACGCTTGACGCTAACTAGTATCTCAGCACTCATTAAACAATTGCTTCCAAACTCATATTATATCTTGACAGCTCACTTTAATCAGGACCCATTAGAGGTAAAACTGACTTAGTGTAATGATTATATAATCTTGTATTAAACTCTTAACTTATGTTTTCTTTTCAATTAGCGTTTCTTTGGAATGATAAGACAAGGAAGTGGAAGCAATTCTCATCCCACAACAGTACAGTTCTTATACCTGTATAGACTGATGACTGTGTACAGTTTGGTTCGTCCTCCCAAACGAGCATCAGTTCAAACTGATCCTGGATCTTCCCTTGTTACTTTAAAAAATCTTCTTCAGAGTCATAAAAAACCATTTAAGGAAGTTCAAGAACAATTGGAAGAACATTTACAAAATTTGCTTTGTAATCCAAGCCTGCCCTGTGGAGATCCTACTGATAATGAATTATTAGATCACGATTATTGTGCACCAGAAACATTTAAGTTTATTTTACATTATTTAGGAGGTTACATTGTTCGTCATCTGCTGCCATCACTTGGTTGTGATGAATGCAAAAATATATTAACAGCAAAACCTGAAGATGCTGCACCAGAGAAGACATTTACATTCATCAAATCTCGAGGAGGTTTGTTATATCCAAGCTATAAGCTTTGCCAATTGATGTACTGGGCAGAAAGCAAAGTATGTGAACAATTAACAAACCCAAACATGAATGTTTATTTTTCAATAATGGATATTATATTAAATCAGTGTTCTGTTACATTGATGATAGGATGCCACAATGCTGGTCACAAGTCCTACTTGACCTCCAGATTTTTGCACTTTTTTGTTACCTGTCGATTGCATTTTTTCACGCGAACGATTAATCAATCATTTATTTCATCAATTGAAAGTAAAAAACATAGAAAAATTTCTCACTTAAAGTAAATTTTAATAGCGCAAATAATAATAATTACTATTATAATTATAATTATGTGTAATATAATTTGTTTGTATGTATAATAAATTTTTAACGTATAATAATTGTACTATTATGTCAGTTTTGTTCCTTGTCATTCATTTAACTGAATATCAATCTTTATTAAATAAACATTTCTCAGCGATGGAAGGTGTTTAATGTTTTATTAAGTGTCATTTATTTATCCATAAACCTGGTTTTGGGTTTAAATAAAAGCCTTTTCATTCTTATAATAAAATTCATAGAAAATTATGAAATCGAACTCGAAGGTTATATATAACTTTCAATAAAAAAAAAATATTCGACCTCACTGAGATTCGATCTAGCGCTCTTGTAGTGATTGCAATGCCCCTGGTGGTAACATTTGTCTCTAGTTGATTTTAGCTACTAGCGAAGATAGGAAGTCGAAAGACCAGTTAATCTACCGACTCTGGCTGAATCGAACGTTAGTGCATACTAGATTTCCCATTCTAAAGTATCAATTTTCATGTTTGGTATAAGCGAAAACCTGAACAGATAGGTTTTTGTTCATAATAAACTGAGGAACGAAAAAAAACTGACAAGTATAATAGGTTATAATAATAATCTTTGTTCTATTAGCCAATCCACATCTGGATTCCACGTCATGTGGACTAGTTTTCGCGAGCAAACGTTGTGTAGTTTGCGGCTGCCTTCGTGCTCGAGTAGCTTACCTAGGCAAAAATGGCCCATAGCATCATGGGGAAAAAAGGCGGGGCTTAGGAGCGCGACCGAGAGTACGCTAGCTCTTGCTTCCTGTGGTTTGCGGCGGCTCTAAAGACGACTCGATGAAGTGTTTTAAAATACAGCTGTGGTGAGGAAACGTTTAAAATCTACAACAACCCTGTCGCGTCCTTTGAGATATACTAGTGATTGCGACAAAAGAGGCATTTGACATTGACCGGTATCGGCACCCTCGGAATTTGGCACGCACACACCTACCTGGACCGTCTCCGATTCCATTCATTAGCCACTCGTAGGGAGCTATTTCACTAAGTGATTGTTTTAAGATTTAAAAAGTAAAGAGTATTTTTTATTTTTATGTACATTTCTTCACAAAGTTATATTTAATTATAAGTTTCTTTAAAAGTATATTCATACAATTGAAGAATTTTTTGTACTAGGCATGTATGTTCATCAACACATTTTGTTTTATAAGTAAGTTTTTTTTTATAATTTTAATTTTAGTCCTTATCGTGGCTAGTGATTCAAAAATTTATTTTAAAAAAGTTTTGGTTCGAGACCGTATAATGAAAAAGAAAACATTATTAAAAGAGAAAGACCAATGCCTAAATTAAATATAAATACGTCGAACAAAAAAATTTCGACATTTTGACGATAAAATTTATGACGAATGACGATTCTTTCGTAAAATTGAAGCAATTTGGAAATCAAAGCGGAATAGAATTTAACATTGGTAGACAATATAAAATAAGTATTGAAAATTATAACAAGATAATTACGATTAATACATATATCTAAATTAATAGATGTTATATGTTTTTCTCAAAGCAAGAATTGGCATTTAGGGGTCATAGGGAATTTATTGAATCTAATAAGAGAGGTAATTATATTGAACTTTATTTATTAAGTACGTCAGATAATCTATTAAAAATACATTTAAAGAAGTATACGGTTTTTACTGGCTTATCGAACAAACGAATACGAACGGGCCCTGACGCGCAATTAATTGATTGCCCCTGTAAGTCGGCTTCTTACAGAAACACAGCTTCCCTATCATCAAATGTCACGGCACGCCACTGAGTCAGAGATAAGGTAACCTAGTATCAAAGCAATGTAATTTCTATTTAAATGTCAATTTAAACAGATGCCACGAACACTTTACATTTTAATTACATTAAATATTTTCACTTGTGCTGTTCGACTGTTAAAAATTACTAACCAGACCATAATTGTGAAGCTTGCACCTGACTATGACGGTTACGTCAGTTAGCAAAAAATATGCACGTGCTTAGTACAGTGATACAAAATGTTCAAACAAACTGAACTAATTTTTCTTTTTATAATAATTCTAGACACTAATCACATTTTTGCACGAGTAACCTAATTGTTTCACAATCGAATGCTTTGTTTGCATTAGATCCAGTTGGCACATTCGAGGTAATCTACCATCTGCATTGAAGCGTTAGTCCATTATGACTAATTTCAAAATTTAAAAACTACCGTTTTATTTGAATAAATTGTTTTGCTTCCCTTAAAAAGAATTTAACGGGTGGCCGAATCTCTTCACGAGCCAATATCGTGAGCTAAATCATTTATTGAAATGATTTTATATACAGTTAAAAACCAGTGGCATGTTTTCCTAAGGACAATTGCATAGGGCCTCACCAACAGAAGGCCTCAAACCAATTTTTTATAACAAAAAATTTCCCTGAAGAAAACTGTCCAAAATCAACATTAACTGGGGCACCCGAATTCAAATTTGCCTGGGCTCCACAAAGCCATAATGTGCCATTGTAAAAAACTATAGTTACTGTTCTATAGTATAAACCTTACTGGTAAGTTATGACTGGCTAAGTAAACATTCTTTAACCCTTTTTTCATGTCTCGATCTTTTGACACTCCATTAGCCCAAAAATGTTGGCACACTATTTTGAAAGGGTATTAATGTGCTAGACTATACTACCAGTACATAGTCATAGCGCTCATGGCAATGACAGGTACTATCTTCTATTGACTGCCATTTTACTTTAAGTATAAGCCAGGTCTTGAAGGGCTTTACTCTCAGCCAAATGATTATAAATAATGTGCTCAGGCCAATCTGATCTGTACCATATTCAGTGCATTGTTGATTTTTTTGGACAGTACTTATTCTGCAAAAAAAAACAACACAAGAACATTTCATCTATTAATCTATATATATAATCGAGACGAGTTGATAATAATAATAATAATCAGTGCAGAGCCCAAACGGTTAGGAGTTGAAAGTTTGAAATTTGGTACACAGTTAGGGTACGTCACGAGAACGCGCGCTAAAAGGGATTTTTCGAAAATTCCTCCCCATGGGGGAGTTGGGACAGGATTAAATCTTAACACTTCCATCAACAATGGAAATGTAAGTAACAATGGAAAACGTTAAGAATGGAAGAGTCAACAATGGAAGTGTTACGTAACAATGGAAATGTTAAGAGCACAAACGGTTAGGGTTGAAAGTTGAAATTTGGTACACAGTTAGGGTACCAGATTAAGTCCAATGTGTTTAAGTACAATGGAGAACAAGAGAAAGCACGTGCAGATTACGGGCTGGATAAAAAAAGAAAAAGAAAAAGATTAATTGTTGGAACATATTCGATTTTCAAATTAAAACAGATTAGTAGGTTTTTCTCGACCTTTCTTCTTTAGAACATTCGATGAAAATCGAAGATATAATCAGAACACGTCGTGAAATCGAACAATATTAGAACATTCGATTTTCAATTCGACCTTCTTTAGAAAAACTTAGTTCGTTGATGAAATTACTCTTTTGTGACTATAATGTAATAATCTTAATCTTCACTATCGTTACTTTTGCCCGAGCAACGCCAGGCCTACCTGCTAGTATATATATAATCGAGACGAGTTGATGATGATGATGATGATGATAATAATCAGCGCAGAGCCCAAACTGTTAGGAGTTGAAAGTTGAAATTTGAAATGACACTAAATGAACAAATGTCCACAACTATTTCATTAAATATCTTACTGGGTAGAATTATTAACTTAGATTTCTTTTTTAAGAAAGCAATAACATTACTTAAAACATTGTTTCATTTCTATGTTTTTTTTTTTCTTAAAACTATTTTAATTGCTACATATTTTTAAAAAGTGTTGTCTTTCCTTTGCCCTTATCAGCAACTGTGAAAAAAGGTGGCATAAACTTGGCTTGCCTTGGGTGGCAAATTCCAGGGCCAGCATGCCAAAAAAAACTGTTACAATGATTCCTAGATTCACAGAACTAAAAAAAAAATTACATTCCAAATGCTATAGTTTGTGGAATTCCTGAAGTGATTTCTGACAACGAATAGAGATCTTTACATAACTTCATGCATATATTTTGACCTTTTGAAATAGTTATCAATGGACTTTCCCTACAGGATGTTACCTGAAAACTGAAAAAAAGATTCCTTTTCAGGTTTGTTTCTGTTAAGCTAAGTTCCAAACTACCTGAAAAATTGCAACAGACTGCAGAAATTTTCAAAACTGATTTTTCAAATGCTTCCATATTGCTGTAAGTAATGTTAATAATTACTAAAAATGAAGTGAAAACAATGATTTTGAGTGAGAGAAATTTACAAAAATGGACTGACTTATGGTTATGATGCAAGGCTGCTGAGAGAATTGCAATTGCAATCTCAATCAGTAAGTTTGAGTAGGTTTTGTAGATTATCAATTAAATCTATTATATTTGATATAAATAAAATAGTTATGATATTTGTTAAATAAAAACACTAGTATGGTTTGCTGATGATCTTACATCACAAGCATTCTTTTTCATTTCAGTCCAACTTTCAATTAAGGTATTTTTAACTTAGATTCTCACCCGAAAGCAATCAAAAAGCAAAAAATCCAGATGTAACATCATTTTCAGTTTCAGTTGTGTTGCCTTATTAGCAGTGGTGATATTCGAAATATTTAACAAAGGATTCGCTAGCAGAAAATTTTTCCCTGACAATCACCGACAAACGAAATGGAAGTTTTGGCTAGAAATACATACAATACCTTTTCTCGCGATATATCTAATAATCAGTGGTGTATTTGGAACGTAAGAGCCCTGGGCAAAGACCAGGTAACAATGGTATATTAGTGCTGTCGACCTGTTTTTTTTTTTTTTCTTTTAGGCAGAGAAATTTTTCACCCCGAATGGCACTACTCATAGTAGACAGATGTCATCGTCTCTCGTAATGCAATATCCTTTTTATTTCGCTGTCCGTAGCCCGACACGTGTTCCACAGCCATTTGTATTATCTCGCGTGCGTGAGATTGTGGGATCTCTCTTATGACTGGATCTAGTTTCGAGAACTCTCTCGAATCGATCGCGATTAAATCTCGTTTCGGTCGAGATTGAAACGGTCGAGAGAGATCGCGCCAAGACACGGTCCCCGACCTCGCTCACAATCTAGATTGAAATGCTCGGTGCGAACGGGGTATAAGGCTCTAGTTTAGTAGTATTACAGAGTATAATATGTATATTTTAATATATTTAAAAAAACAAAACCACTGAGAAATGTTCCGTGTTTAACAAGGTTCGGAAAACTGAAAATTTTAACAACGGGTTCGGGCGAACCTGTGCGAACCCGCTGAATATCACCACTGCTTATTAGTAAGTTCAAACTTTTAAGTAATTTATGATTGTCTTCAGGGATTTCAATAATACTGTTTACTAGACAAGCCTTGGTTTGAAGGTTTGTGCTAAGACTTAACAGAAAATGCACTTCTCAAATATTTTCAAGAAAATCAAAGTTAAAAACTCCCAAGTAACTTAGATTCCACAAAACTTTCTTGTGTTACATATCATCAAAAACTGTGTGGTTTGGCAGCAGCATGCCTTATTCATATTTGCATTATCTTTGGTTATTGGTTAACATCTCGACAGATTTTAACAGCTAATTCCAAAAATGGAATTCTTAAAGAAAAGAGACATGCATATTTTTAATACAAAATAAAGAAAATGGAAATAAATGTATTTAATATTGAAAACAGAAAAATAACTGTCAAAATATCGTTCAGAATGAATTTACAATAGTGATAGGCACTTTATTTTTATAATTTTCATTGCCAAATTAATATAATTTTAATGTTTTAATTCTAAAAAAAAACTATATTAAAGAAAGAAAAATTATGAATGAAGCCTATGAAGACAATCATCAGGAGGGAAAAAAGGGGATAGTGTATATCTTTGTCACTCACAATTACCAGGAATGCAAAACTTATGAAGATAAAACTGTATTGTATAATTCTAACTTTTTATTTTTTCATTTTAATAAAAATGGCTGACAGTATAAAGTTCAATTTATAAATTTAATATTCAAATTTTATTTTTAAAAACCATCATTTACTTTTCCATTTTTATTTCTTCCAAATTTCTTACACGCTTATGCTTCAGATGGCATAGGAAATTATTTATTCTTTCCTTTCTCTTCAAAATATAATCCTGCAATTTTTCTTCAGTCAATTCTTCGTCTCTAAGTGCAGATATAGCATGCCTGTAAATCTCTCTCTCTGTTTGTTGTTTCCTAGCTTCAAAATGTTTCTTGCGACCAGCCTTGAAAACAAAGGACATCATTATTATATTTTGCAAATTATTTTACTTAAATATTCTTAAAATATCTTGCCTTTATATATTTAAGGGAATGTTGATAACTCCAAATAGAAGCAAATAAATGCCAAATACTGTATTCTGGCCACAACACTTTCACAAATGTTAAGAGTGAATAGCTACTCTGCCAAAGTAGAAAATCACTTAACCGAACTTCACCTGAAGTTCTTACGAGTAAATCGGGTTCCGAACTGTTATACATGCACTGGTCGAGAAGTTCTTCATCCACATCCCTATATTAAATATAAGTATATGTTAATAAACATTTTAAAATCATCTAACATACAAACAAACTGCATAATTTTTATTTAGTATCAAAACTTAATGCAGAGTTTAGAAAAAAACTTCTAAACTTTCTCTTTCTGCCCTGTGGGCACTAATAGAGGGCCTTCTTGTTTTAGTAAGCCCACTGAGTTTTAATACCCCATTGTGGACCTGAGCGATTCATCAGAGACAGGCCAAATTTATCTGAATGGACCACTCTCGACAAACTACTCGTGTTCTTCGACTCTGCTCCCCACAGCAATAGGCTGCCAAGCCGTCCTTTTCTGTTTAAATTGTTAAAACATATAAGTTATAAAAGTTACTTAGGTTATAAAACAATATAATTGAATTTTAATGTTTTCTAAGAAAAACTTCAACATTTATGGAAATTTTTCTGCATAAAAATTGTATTTATGAAATTTCAATTTTCCACATTTATATTTGGTGCTAATTAAGACAAACTAATTTATAAATTTCATCTGGATAAAATTTTAATAGTTTACATTTCTAGAATTAATAAGTTGGATAAACTGCAGAAATATCAAAAAAATTATGAAAATATTTTATTGCTAATCAAAATATACCAAAAGTGTCAATAAATAATTATCTTAATGATGATGATGGCATAAATATCTATATCCTAAAGCATCAAATATTAATAATTATGATAAGTTTATCTTACATCTCAGAATTAAATTAACAAATTTCTATCAGATAATTTTATTTATTAAAACATTAATACAGTAGAGACTCGTAAATCGGCACCCCGGTAATCAGAATCGTCGGTAATCGGCACGATTTTCAGTCGGACTCCGTCGTGCTGAATCGAACGTTTTTGATACTAAATTTACTTCTAAAGTATAATTTTCATGTTTTTATATTCTTCAATATATTTATTTTTTTGTACAAAATGCAGAAATAATTTTTAACGATACGATAGCCTCGATTATTATTATAAAAATTTTCGTTAGGCTTAAAATCGACGAAAATTCAACACGAAGCGACACGCAACGGAGAAAAATTCAACAGGAAGCGACACGCAGCAGAGAAAAATTTGAACATCGGACAGGTTAATATATTTTTTCGTACATAAACCGTAATCGGAACAAATCCCTAATCTGAACAACCCCAGTCCCCAATTGATTCCGATTTTCAGTTCACTACTGTATCTGTAGAAAGTAGTAAGGATGAAGTAGTTTTGCTTTAAATGGATGACTTATGTTCTCAACTGAACAGAAAAACAATAGTAGTTCAATACAGAGTGCTTATGCTCATTTCAGATATTTCTAAAATTATCATATACAATAATACACCTACCTATAATGATTTTAGTGATTAATAAATGATCTAAATAATTCAGCAAGTTTTGTTAAAAATAATTGAAAGAAAGATACTTATTTTTTTTAAACTACAAATAAAAAAAAAGCTGGCAAGAGCTCTGGCATGACTTTCCTGCTACTCATGATTTACAAAGATAGTTATGCACAATGCCATCTGTTATGAGATTTTATTTTTATAATAATCAGTAATATATAAATATTATTTTTAAAGGCAAAAGGCTTACTTTTGGAGAGGAGTGAGTTTTAACGAAAATTTTACTTATTAGTTTTACAATTTCTTCAATGTCTGATCCCACTGGAGATATGACACACGATCTCATCACCCCTTGAACTTTAATTGCCAAAATTTATACCATCAATGAATCCATATGCAGAAATAAACCTGTCATTTCAAAATTTTTGGTTTATCCAGTCCCGAGATATAATGCGAGATAGATGACAATATACACAAACACCCAATTTTGTAGGTTTTTTTTATATTTTGGGCTCCTGGAAAGTCAAAATGTCAAGAAATGCAAAAGACCAGGGATCAAACTTTGACTAGTCGCCACAATCTATAACAGCCAAAAAAGTAAAAACATTTTTGACAATAAAATTTTCTATTAATATTCAAGTTTAGTTGAAACTTTTATTTGACTTTTGAGTATATGAAAAAAAGAATTAACAAAATGTAATCCATAACTATCTTAGCTTTGAACACTACTTTTAGCAATAAAATGAATCAAAAATCCCAAAAACATTCAATAAGCTTGCAATATGCACAGGCATTCAATTAAGAGTAAAGTTTTTGTTTTACATCAATTGTAAATCTAATTCTAAGATCAGTGATTTAGAATCTAACTTTACTTGATACAATTTAAAAACACTAACTATATCTATATAATATAATTGAAGCAGAATTACATCTGCAAAATAAGTCTCCAAAAGATAATAAAAATACTTCAATAAAAATACATGCAGACATTCTTTTCAAACAACATATTAAACAATAACAAAAAGTTTATCCCATGTACCTAAAGAATTCACAAATGGATACAGATTACAACTGAATTGCTAAATCATTCTGAAAATTCATTTCTACTGTTTTACAACTTATTGTATTGACACTGAATAGTAGTTTTGAAGTCTTGAATGGTCAAAAACATTACAAATGCCACAAGAGAAACTCAACACTAAGCTTATAAGGGGAGGGCACGACCTGGGAAATTCACTTTGGAATGAGACTTGGTTTATAGGTAGTACTCCTTTAGGATGTTCAATCCTCAAAACAAGAAAGCGCAATGGCCAGCCAATTTTAAGAAAAAGGCCTTTAAAAATTAGAGCTCAGCTTATGTACTAATAAGTTTCGCTAGGTCGACAGCTGCCGAGCAGCTCAGTTGACATCGTTCTTGGCTACCACCAAGTCATTCGGGGTTCAAATCTCGGTCTCAATTAGTATTTTTTTCTTTTTTTCTTTCTAAAAATTTTTTAAAATAAGTATTTTGAATATATATAAATATTAAAATTTTATTATAATAAATAATTTCATTTAAAAAAATGTTTAACACATATTACATGTCATTTTAATTATAATAATACAAAATAATTAATAATAATAGTTATAAATAATTAGTTATGGAACAACAGTTTTCATTTATTATTCTATTGTATCAAATTTTTCGAAGGTTACTACTCTTATTAATTCTCACCACTTAAAAATAAAAAGTATAAAACATGTCTTTTATATTCATCCTTTACTTCCATTTTAACAAAAATAAACAACTAAAATGTTTCCAATTCCAACAGCATTATATAAATGAGATCCAATTTAACACTTCAGTGTGAAAAGTATCACATTAGACTGACATTTTCAACAGCAAAACAAGATTTTTCTCAAGGTCATAAAAATGCCCATGGACTTATGGACTGACCTGATATTTGGAGTGTCAGTTTACTTTTGGATTTCGAAGAGATCATAGTGTTTCGTAATATATCACACCATAATACAAATAGTTTCAATATTTTACAGTAAAATGTCTGTGAATGAAGATACTATCAGTTTACCAACAGTTGATGATGATGATTATTAATACACTTATTAATTATTTTGTATTATTATAATTAAAATGACATGTAATATGTGTTAAACATTTTTTTAAATGAAATTATTTATTATAATAAAATTTTAATATTTATATATATTCAAAATACTTATTTTAAAAAATTTTTAGAAAGAAAAAAAATACTAATTGAGACAGAGATTTGAACCCTGAACGACTTGGCGGTAGCCAAGGACGATGTCAACTGAGCTGCTCGGCAGCTACCGACCTAGCAAAACTTATAACTTATTAGTACATAAGCTGAGCTCTAATTTTTAAAGGCCTTTTTCTTAAAATTGGCTGGCCATTGCACTTTCTTGTTTTGAGGACTGAACATCCTAAAGGAGTACTACCTATATACTAAGTCTCATCCCAAAGTGAATTTCCCAGGTCGTGCCCTCCCCTTGTTAGATCAATTTTGGTTAATCTGAGAGTTTATCATCATTTTTTGATTCTTTAGATTAAGACAAATAATAATAATGAAACTGATGATTATGAGTCTCCTGATAACAAATAGTGCAATTTTTTTTATTAATAAATAAGTTTCAAAAGTAAACCAATACTTCTTTTTTCAGTATTTTGTACTGAATTCTTAATCACCTTATTTGCCCAATCAAATTAGCTTTTATTGAATGGTTCTGTAATTATAAAAACTTAAGTTATGAAACATTTGAAGATTGGTGCAGCAGACATTTCTATTGAAAAGTCAAACAGAATTTTTGTTTTCTGTTTCTGTATTTAAACAAGCCAATGACAATTTAGTGCATTTCCTCAACTTCTCTAAACTTTCAGTTTAGAAAAGTTGAGAAACTAAAATTTCAGTAAAATTCCCAAACTTTAAGAGTAAGGAATGAATTCTTGAAATTTCCAAATTTTTCAGGATTGCAGGACCCTTGGAAACATGATCATAAAACTTTCAGTACTTTATATTGTAGAAAAGATAGAAAATTGTCTGTGTACATTGTGTATTGTTTCATTAAAAAGAAATTTTACTTTTAAGACTGTAGGTTTGTAAAAAACTTAATTATTCAAAATATATAGAATCTGTGTCTGGTTAAAAACATATAATGTATGTATTTAATGCAAAAATGAAAAAGATAACTGTTAAATTATAATCATTTTCTGATTCTTTCCACTCTGTATTCACAGAGGGCTTTTTTTATCAAGCCCATTATGGGTTCAGCCAGGCCTAAATGGAGCAGCTGGATGGTGAGGGATGGGCCCTGATATATCTGGAGTGGACCAGATCATAAACAATTCTGGTTTTTCAACCTATCTGTGCTTGTTCTCAGATTCATCAGAGAAGTAGGGTGATGTCTTAACTACTCAACTATCTGGCAATCAAGATGACAGATTTGAAATACAGTATTATCTTTTAAGGATCTGTACTAAGAATGTACTGACTGAGCTATTCTGATTGCCACTGCTTTTGGCTTATTTATTTTCATCATACTAATTGATTGAAGTCATTGATGACTATAATACCAAATCCAATGTAATCTTCAAGAGTAGCAATTCAAACCTCCAGCAATCTTTTATCATATTGATATTCTCAATTACCAATAATGAAGAAAGATAATTATTGGATGAGATATAATAGAAATATAAGTTATTATTTTGACTGAATTTCTTCACTTCATTTAAAATCACTATTTACAGATCAATAATTCATAAAATAAATTTTATGTAATAAAAATATACTAACTCAGGTTTCAGAATACCATCTGAAACTGCTTCTGCTATTTCATTTGCTGCTGTACTGATTTCTTCTTGAGAAGTATATGCAAGACAAACATTGATGAATAAACTAAAAATAGAAAAAGCTTTTATCAAATTTTGTATCAAGAAAAGACGATTATTTTTGTAGTTATAATAAACATTGGTGTGATATAGCATAATTATATTATTTAATATTACAAATACTGTTTAAATTTATAATTGTTATATATTTATGATAATGTTTTGTATTTAATTCAAAATTATTTAAGATAGTGCCTCTCTGACAACAGATCATTGAAGGATGTGACTCTAGGACAGTGATGGCAAACCTTGAGCTCGACGTGTCAAAATTTTGAAAAATCCTAACCTAACTCTGGTGCCGTGTCACCTAAAAATATTCATAATTTTTTGATATTTGCAACCATAGTAAAAAAAAGATTTATGTTTTTGATATTTATTTTATATATTTAAATGCAATTTAACAAAGAAAAATCAACTAAATAACATGTATAAAATAAAAACAAAAAACAATACACACTTAGGAAAAGATAATAATGAAAATAATGATAAATAAATGATACAAAAACTAGAAATTGTAGAAAAAATAAAAATTAGTGACTTTTTTAGTACTGAAGTTTGTCTGCTAATTCTTCGATTGCAGGTTTATACTTGGTTCACTTCAAGGCTAAGCAAGTGCCACTAACTTCACCTGTTAGCCGGTTTCTTTTGTTCATTTTAATATTATTTAATGCTGAGAACAAAGTCTCACAAAAATATGTTAATGAAAAAATGGTTAGCAAAGCCATCTCTGGATTTTTTATATCGCTAAAAGAGTCAGGTATTCTCTTCCATGAACTCAAAATTTCTTGTTCATAGTTGCACTCTTCTTCGTTATTCAAACAATTTCATTCCAGCTATTAGTATTTCGATCTTAGAAGTTTCGATCTTCCAGCTATTAGTGTTTCGATCTATTAGAAGTTTCGATCTTAAGTCGAGAAACACGAGTCCAAATGAAAATCTGCAAGTTGCATCTGTAAATTATCAATTTGCATCCATTGGAAATCTTTTAACTCCAAAGAACTGTAAACAACTACATCTGGATACTTAATTATATTAATGGTCTGTTCTAGGCTCCTAAATTGGTTGAATCTTTCACTGAACTCTTCAATTAACGAGTTTACTAAATTCTGGTACCTAAGTATGGACTACATTACACTTGTTTTATTGGCCTTTTCAAAGTACTTTTTTATTTGAGGAAAATACTTATAAGTTTTAGTTTCAATATCTCGCTTAAAAATTTTAAGTTTACTTTCAAAAGATTTGATATATTCAAAATTACAAGATTTTAGCAAAAGTATTGATCTTATGTTTAAGTTCAGTTCATTCATATGAATAGAGAAATCTGTAAAAACATTAAATTGCTGACCCACTTATGATCATTGATCTGAGGAAAGTTTGCCAGATCCTTATTCTCAATAAATACTTTAATTTCTTCAAAGCACTCCACAAATCGCTCAAGTACTTTACCTCGACTCAGTCATTTCACATTATTGAACATCAGTAGTCCACTGTAGGATGAATCAACTTCCTGTAAAAGTGCAGAAAATTCTCACTTGTGAAGGGGTCTAGCAGCTATAAAATTCACAATTTTTATTACAACTGACATTAAATCATTCAATTCTGAAAATCCCAATTTGGCACACAACACCTCCTGATGGATAATGCAATGAAAAGGTATAAGTGAATGCCTAATAGCTTCCATAAACAATTTCACGAATCCTACATTTTTTCCCCACCATATTTGCTGCCCCATCTGTCGTAACTGACACAATTTTAGAGATATCAATATTTAAGTCATTAAATGTTTTTATAACAACTTTACATAATTCATTTCCTGATGTACTTATTGGCACTGATTCTAACTTTATCAACTCTTCTCTCATTGTGAGACCATCAGAATATCTAGCAATAATAACCAACCGAGCCTTTGATGTGACATCAGTAGTTTCATCAAGAGAAATTGAAAAATATTTACAACTATTTATGTCTTTTTTCAATTGATGTACATTTTTGTTAAGATCCATTATTCAGTCTTTGATAGTATTTCTACTTAGTGGTAACTCAGAAATTCTTTTAATAATAACATCTTTATTTTTCATATCGTGAAACAGAGCTGGTACACATCTTAAAAATGTTTCTTTAATAAATTCTCCATCACTGAAGGCTTTTCCATGCTGAGCTATGGAGTGAGCAATACAGTAACTTGCTGATGTTAAATTTGTAGAGCATTTTACAAATTTAGTGATGGAATTTGATTGACTTCTATAAAGGTGTAGCTGCCTAGAAATGTATTCCTTCTTTTCATCGATTTTCAAGAGCTGACTATGATTTGTTTCAAAATGTCTTTTTACATTCCACATTCTGCTTACTACCATTTCATTACACAGTATGCACAATGATCTATTGTTTCTGTCAATAATTCTGTACAGCTCAGACCATATGTCTTGAAAGGGCTGGCTACTGCTACTTCCACTTCCTTTATCATCCAATCTTGCTTTTTTATTTTTTTGACTCTCCATTACAAGGCTGCAAAAATAAATAAATCACATTTTTTTTTATAAAAGGTTGATAGGTTTCCTACCTATTAACTTTTTGCAGTGTTGTTACACTGACTCCTGATAAAAAAACAATTTAAAGATGTTTGTAAAACTAACAAATATGTATTTTATATGATATACAAAATGTTTCAATGAGCACTGTTACACTGTATATCTGGTGCAGACATATGGTGGACGTGGTGTGGACAGATGGCAGTAGTGTGGTGCTGACCTGAGCTGCTAAAATTAATAGAAGTGGCGGCGACATGGCAAAAATACATCTGCATCCAACGATTATAAAATTTTATCTGATTCTGACTAAGATATTTTAGCTCATATTCATTTAAATAATAATCAAGGAAAAAAGTTTTAGGTTTATAGTTGAAAAAGAGAAAATAATATGACAAATATTTGAATTATTCAATTTTTTGTCTCTGTCGATGCATGTCATCCAAAATTACCTCATAGGTTTGCCATCACGGCTCTAGGACCATTCTGACAAAACTGTTCTATTGTTCTCTCTTTTGCTCTCTAATAGATTTCCCAGAACTCTGTTAGAAAGATGTAAAATTAGTATTTTGAATGTAATATAGGAAGAAATAGCAATGAAGTGTGCAGTTAATCTAATTCTATCAATCATTTCACAAACTACAAGTAGATTCAACTATAATAGTTTAGAGACTGTTGCAATAGTTTAAAGTTACTGTAATAGTTATGTCAGTAAAAGAGGAAAATTCTAATATTAAGCAGTCTCGTAGCTATAAAATATATCAGTGGACTTCACTGTAAAATATAAAACACCAATGCTAATAACTGATAGAAAGATAATTTTTTGCAATGTTTGTCAAAAACAAGTCATAGCTGAGAAGAAATACAAAATTGAAGAACACAGAAATTGCTTACCAAACTTATAATTTATAAGTAAAGTCAATTTTGTGTAAAGATGATGCACAGTTACATGTAGAAAGTGACTTTAATAAATCATAATTTTTAAGTGTTTTAACATGGGTTTCAACTTCCTCAAAAAACATGCTAAGGCTTGCTAGAATATTTTTAACACTGCTTCATTTAGAAAACAAATAGAATAGTATGAAGATTTTTGTTGGACTCTTGCTGTAACAAATATTACCCTTTTCAAAACTGAATATCCTTACTGTGCAATAATTCTTAAAAAAATTATTCTCATAAAAAAAACATCAGGTTGAAAGAATTCTACATAAAAATTATTTGTTTGCATGTTGCAAAGAGATTATGGACAACCACAGAATATTTACACATGATGATTGATGAGTCAACAGATAGAAAAGATTATCTTTCTAATACAAATATTGAATGCACTAGATATGTATATTAAAACTTTTCTAATCCAATATTCCAATTAATAAGTTTAAAAATCTATGCTTTAAATGCATGCGGACTGTTAAAAAGATTTGTAAATTTTGCTTTGAAAACTGTTTTGAAACGTGTATTTTTGAAAGTAGTTCATTTTAAAATGGATTTTAAAATATTAAGCATATTTGAACAGCCTACTGAAAAAAAAAAATAAAATCACATTTTAGATGCTAAAAACAAAATTAGAATTTTAAATATAACAAACATTGTAAAGCCTGATAAATATATATAAACATCCAACGATCACTTAAATGATCGAGCTACAATTTGGCTATTTTAAATAATTAATACAAATTAATTTGCTATTAGAGGTAAGCATTAGGTGCCATCTCTAAACTAAATCTAGTAGCAAATTAATTTGTATTAATTATTTAAAATAGCCAAATTGTAGCCTGATCATTTAGGAGATCATTGGATGCTTATAAAATTAGAATTTTACTACCTTCTATGCCATATACCAGGGGTGGCCAACAAGTCGATCGCGATGCCAATTTTGGTCGATCACTCGCGATGTCTTTGACTTAATGTGTTACACTTGTAACTGAACGCAACGTGTGAACGTAACGCGCAAAAGCAACAATATGCATGCAGTTATGACTGGACTCGTAGAAAACACAGCCATTTAGCTTGAATATATGATACTGTCATGCGGTAGCTTCTTTTCTTTAGTATTAGCAATATTATTATTAATCAATATTATTTATCCACGGTGACAAAGTTGAGTTTCAATTTTTCATTTGTTTAAAATGTAAGTACCTGTTCTTTATGTTTTAAATTAAATTATGGCTTTTCTTACCTATCTATTTACTTGATAAGTGAGCATTTTTGGCAACAGACCTCTATATTTTTGGATTTTTGGAAATACGTCAATTGAGAAAAATATCCCAGTATCACCAAATGTAGCAAATATATTTATTCCTGTTTCAGAACTACATACCTGTGTGAATTGGCATTTTCATACTTAAAGTTAACGAAGACTAAACATTCTGTCCTGACTGATTCCCATACTGAAGAATCATTATTATTATCTTTGTCAGGATATACACCTAATTATGTTTCCTTGGTAAGAGACGTGCAAACTCAGTCCTCCCGTTAATGTAACGTAATAAAATAAATTCTAAATCTGTCTTCATCAGTAGCTAATTTGAATGAATAAATATTGTTAATAATTACTCATGTTGTTTTAATTCCCCTGGATGCGAGTTTTTTGGCCTGTTAAATAATTACGTTGTTTTTTACGTAGGTAACTATACAGGGTGTTTCAGTACAAAGAGCACTCCCGCGAGCTATTGATAGATTAGCAAAAAATAAGTCTAAAAATCTTATATCGTTCATTCATGTTAAATTTTCCTCGCCCAAAAAAAATCGCGAAAGTAAAATCTTATAATCAAATTATCAGCCGTACTGTGCAGTTTTATAACAACTTTTTCAAGTTTACGAACAAATAGTACCATAATTTATACATTGTAATTGATAAAAAAAAATTAAATTATATTTTAAGTTAATAAAAATCTATCTTGAAAGTGTCGAAAAATCGATTTTTTTAGGTGCCGCCTGTATGAAATGAACTCGTAACTGCAAATATCAAAAGTTGGGTCTGGAAATTTATTTTCTTTATGAGCCTATATCTCAAAAACTTAATAAGTGATTTAAAAAATAAAAAATAGTTTTGAACATATATTTTCCTTATCTACCCATAGCTCGTGGGAGTGCACCTTGTACTGAAGCACAGTGCATAAACATAGTATGTATTTCACACCCCCCTCGCCACTTAGACTATGCCTACGACAACAAGTCGATCGTGACACATTTTTAAGATAAAAAGTAGATCTTATGTACACAAAAGTTGGCCACCCTGCCATATACAATAAAATTTTATATATTATAACTTCAAAATGAACCTGTTACCAGTGTAAATCTTCTTATGAGCGTCTGACTAACGTTTTCGAACTTAAAGCGGTCGCTATATATAAAACAAGCTGTAATAATATCTGCATCAACCAAAAAGAAGAGATCGACATTTCATCGGCCGGGCAAATCCTTTTAGATATGCATAGACGATAACCAACACCCGGACACTACAGCGCATGTCAGCCATGACGGAATTAGACGAAGCGGTTCGATTTGAAACATTCTATTCTATCTTTCAAATTATTCCATCTTCGCCTGAAGAAGAACTGTTTTAAGTTCGAAAACGTTAGTCAGACGCTCATAAGAAGATTTACACCGGTAACAGGTTCATTTTGAAGTTATAGTTCTAATACCCGGTGTCAGTAAAGAGCAGAGAAGTATTTTATATATTGTTAATAAAAATACTTAATTTTAAATAAAATAGTAATAAAAATTTTTAAAAAACACATTAGACTAAAATTCTATAATGTAAAATAAAATTATTTCACATTTTTCCAACTGTGTTAAATCAAAATCATGCAATTTAAATATGCCTTCAAGCAAGGATTAGGTGTACTTTGTTAAATCCATGCTTAGTTGTATGCAGACAAGAACTGTTAGAAAGGGCTCATTATGAAATTTTTACACTTGAAACTTTTGAACATTCATGAAAAACAATTCGTGAATATTCAAAATTTATACTTTCAACACTGTAATGTAAAATTTGAACAAATAAATGATAAATATCTTTAATCTTACACAAGAAAACAAATTATTCATCAATTTTATATAACATTATGTAAAATATAATAAATTTGTATGAAAATCTTTGTCAAAATATTAGTTTCTATAAAAAATTAAATTCAATTTAATGTAATTTTAAATATAAAAGAATCTTGATAACATTTATAAAAACAAACCTATTGTTGTGCATTGAATATAAAACAACATCAGCAATTGCTTTTTGTATATCCTTTGGAAGAAGATTTATATCACCAAGCACTCTCACACAAATACCATATTTATCAATCTTCTCTCTAAAAAATCAATATACTTAAAATAAATAAAGAGTTTAGGTAATAGATATAATAATTACAAGATTCAGTTATCAAATACTCTAAGTATTACTATTAATACAAGCATTTGATATGATTTTATATTCCAAAAAATTAATTCCACAACTTTATTCACAACTATGAAAAGAATTAATTCAATAAAACATACAAAGTATAATTATGAGAATCTGACCCTCTGTCAAATAGATTTAGATAGCATTTGTTTAAAATTCTAATGTACAATGCATGTTTATACTTTGTGTAAACAATTATTAAACATAAGTCTGATAACATTACAGGTCTCTTTCCTGCCAAAAAATCATAATTATGAAATGTAGAGTTTCCCCATTTTCTTTTTATTGTTGATTAAACTTTTTAGTCTTTTGTTTAAGGTTTCTTCTAATTAAAATGTTAAAGAAAATAACACCTTCCTAACCTTATCATTTAAACATCAAAACTTATAATTTGAAAAACTATTGTTTACAAGTATTTCTTATATCCTGTAAGCTCATTGTCTATATCAGTGGTGTCAAAACTATATCCCCAGGCCAAATCTAGCACACACCATACATTAATCCTGCCCACAAGCATATTTGCCACACATCATTTATACATGATAGAAATAGGCCTACTTTTTGTATTTATGGAATATATAAAATATTTGTGGCCTACCTACTTATGACTTATGCACAATTTGGCTCATCAATTAAAAAGTTTGGATTCTACTGGTCTAGACTAAAAGGATATAAATTTTGGTATTTACAATAACTGTACATCATTAAAAAAATAAAAATTTTGTAATAAAAAAATTTGTTATAAATAATAATTACGTGTAAAAAAAAACTAAATTTCTTTAAAATAACAACATAATATAAAATAATACAAATATAGCTGTATACTATTTGTAAATAGAAATTAAATATATTAATTAGTTAAATACTTTTTCTCCAATAATTCTTTTAACTTCTCTCTTATCATTTGCATTAAATTTTCAACTTCGTCTTTAGAACGCTTGAAATTTTCGATGCTAAAAGCATAAATTGTTACTTCTTTGATTCCAATATCTAAGCACCAATCTAAACTCTAAATTTTTAAAAATTAATAATTATTAAATTAAACAATTCATTTTAAAAAATGATAAGAAATTAATTATTAAACATTAAAGTGCTTATTTTATATAAAATATAATAATCTACATTTATAGAAGTAAAAAAAATCTTTAAACTCTTTGGTATATTGATAAATCAAAAATATACAGGTAGGCCTCCTACAACACAATACCTTTACAATGCATTTTCGCTCCAACGCGGTTGGAAAAACGCAAAAATTTTCTTACAATGCAGTACTTTTACAACACGGTTTAGGATATTTAGAAATGAATCATCTTTCACATAACAGAAAAATCGCAACAGATCACATAAGTGCAGTGGAACTTGATGAAACAAGCTGAGATCTTGAAATAAGGCCAGTCAAACATTCTCGAACAACTATAATAAGTGACGACAAGGACTGAATTTGTCAGCATAACATTATGTTTCTTTTTGATTTTGACTTGAAATCATAATCTTTTTAGTTTTTATATGATGTTGAATTTTATTTAGGCTTTTTATGTACATAAATTTAAAAAATGAAAGGCAGTTTTTCTCTTTTTAGAACTGAATCCCAGTTTTTGTATTAAGTTGGTGTCTCCTATAACACGATTTCCCACAACGCGGTATTTTCAAGGAATGTATCTACTGCATTGTAGGAGACCTACCTGTATTCTTATTTGAACAAAATTTCTTGAATAGCTTTAAATTGAAGTTATAATTCAAATCAAACAATATTCTATACAACATAAATTTTTAAAGAGCTAATGCACGTATGTTTATCAATTAATTTGTGAATTGATTAACATATCAATATATAAGCCAAATGATGAATCAGATATGAAGAACCATATATAATAAACCATGTGTTTATCAATTCATGAATGAATTACTAAACACATCTGGTTTCAAAAGAACATTTCTTAATTAATGATTCAATCTTAATTAACAAAATGTTTTTTTTTTATAAGCCATGATTAATTATTATATATATCATATATATATTTACCAATAAAAGTTTTAAAAGTAGATTCTATTTTCAATGAGTTGTCCGTTGAATTTAAATAAATTTACAAGATCAAATCATGATACAAATCATTTATTTATTTATTTTATGCTATTAATCTCATTTGATTCATACATAAATATAAATTGAAAATAAACAGTTAAAATACTTGTGTTATTATTAAAACTTTTATGCAGAAGCACCTGAAATGGAGAGATTTGCAGTTAAATAGACAAAAAGTACCAAGTTGGCTAGAATAGCATAGAATCTGACCACTGTGAGAACAAAGCTTGCATTTCAATCAATATGCTATTTTTCTTTGATCTATATCTAACTTTCCAATGAATATAAGATATCATCCATAAGGTAAAAGCAGTTTAAGCACAATATTAACTTCTCAATCTCTTATTTTGTGACAATAGTAAAATCTTTTGCTGTCAATACATAATTAAGTCTGCATAGCCTAAGAATGATCACACAAATCTTTATGATAAATAGAAAATTACATAGATAATGGAATTAACATATACTATTCAATAAAATCTACATAAATTTTGGCAACTTAATATTACATTAATTTAAATATGAATGCTATATCATTAATTAATTGATTGTCACTATTAATATAATAAATATATATCCAAAATACAATACAAAATATAAGATTTAATAAATGTTATTAATTGATAATAATAATATCCTCTCAATTAAGTTACAGCCATTCACTATTTTTTTTAATAAAATTGCAATGTTACGGATGTAAATAAATCAAACGGGAAATTTTTGGATTAAAGTGATTTCACTGATATGTCCATTGTCACATTTTTGATTTTTCTATAATAGTGCTCTTTGTCAGCTTCTTATTTTTAGTTCTATCAAAAAATATTCCAATATTTTAAAAAAAAATTTCATGTTCCGATTACTTATAGTTCAATTCATGACCACTTCATTTATCTAAAATATCTTCTCTTTTTCTATAAAAGAAAAAAATGCATAATAAATATCATTTTAATAAAGCCAACCACTGCCATATGCCATCGGGATATATAACAGCTATATAGCCCGACGGCATACGGCAGTGGTTGGCTTTATTATAATGTATTGGGTTTTGGTAGAGTTGTTTGTTTATACCATTTTAATTTTATCAATATGATATAGAAATATTACATATTTTATTTTAAAACAAATGTAACACATTTTAATGTTTTAGTGATGACAATGTTATCTAATACCGAAATAAAATATTTTTATTTGGTTATTAGATATTGCTTACAAATATTAATTGCATAAAAAGATTTGAAACTGCATGAATTTTTATTTCAAGATTTCATTTTCACTGTAGCTTTAAAAAAATATATATATAGCTTATTCAAAAAATATTCAAGATTTATTCATTGTAACAAATGAAAAAAAATATGAATAAAAATATGTTACAAGTTTGAAAACGTAAGATAATTTTTAAAAAGTTTATTGGGTTTATGACTTCTGATTTCTGAAATACATTAGAACTTTTAGAATATTTACCTCTGATAATTTTTTAAATCCATGAGTATGGCCATCCAGTCTGTTTAAATTTAATTTGTCTGCATATCTTCTATTACCATCCATAATAAATGCAACATGTTTAGGAATAGCACCAGCCTGCAACACCTTGATAACAAAAGATTCTAACCAGGTACGTTGTACTTTTTCCAACCAAACCATTTTGAATACCTAAAATTAACATAAATAAGAAGAGTTACATTGAAATTATTAAACTACAATAATAATTCTAGTTTAGCTGAAAGATATTAATCTATTTATATACACAATCTTGACTTAGATAATGCAAGTGATTTTCGTTCTTATTAGCAATACTGGCCGTAATTTTTTAGTGTTTGTTTTATTATTGGTTAATTGCTTGTAATATTTAAGAACATTTAAATAAATATTGCTGATAAAAAAAGATAATTGTAACTTATTAACTTTTGAAAAATCTCAAAAAAAATTCCCAAATATCAAAGGTCATTACCCAAATAACAAAAAATCATTAAATAATAATTGGATTAATTAAATCATCATCATCATTAGAACTGTAGTATTTTTTAATGATGTTCTGAGCAATTTTTGTCACAGTAGGTATGTTTGATGATGCAAAAGCTTCAAATAAAGTTGATTTAGTATCTTTTGAAAAGACTGGATTGGACTGGATTGACGAAAAAAAGACAATGCAAAACATATGCAATCTATCAATGGGGGAGTACCTCCTGGGAGGAGTTCTATGGAAAACTTGCAGGTGGCTTTATTCAGATGTTAAAAACACGAAGAAAACCCAGAAAATCCCACACAGCCAGCCCGTTGTTAGGTGCAAACCCACAACTATCAGTGTTCATTAGTTTTATCCACTTGGCCATCTGTGGGACCACCTTCTACAGAGAACAATTAAAAAATAATTTAATCGATATAGATGCAAGATTTACTGTGTAGGGTAACAATAACAGTGTGGTAAAAAATTATTTTCACTGCATGACTACAACATTCATATTTAATATTTATTTCATTTTCAAACCAGCATCTTTCCATCAAAGTGAAAAAGCTTTTGTAAAATACTTGGGCAAATTTGGTAAAATTGTGGAAATTGCATTAATTTATACATTAATGGAATTCCACGTCATATTCTCATAGTTTCTCCATTTATTACAGGTATGTAACTTGCACTAACAAATATTTCATCAAAATGAAAAGTCACACACATCTTATTAATTCTTTAAGTGAAATTTGGGAAAAGGGAATAAGAACTATTTCTTAATTGTACATTGAAACGCAGGATTATTTTGACAAAATTTCTTAATGAAAATTTTGACTATACAAAACCAAGTTTGAGTCCTTTTGCCTATTAGTATCCTTTTATTCCAGTCCAGGAACCACAAAACAGCCAGCGACTTGAAACAAATTTTCAAAAATAAAATTTTTAATTGCGTTCATCGGTTATTTTTGAAAATTTATTTCTTTTACTTTATTTAAAGTTCTTTCACACCAGCTCAGATTTTTTTACCCAGTTTCACAACCAGGGAAAAAACGAGAGCTCTAAATTTTAATTTTTACCTAAACAACTTTTAATGCATAAAAATCTATTAGTACATAGAAAAACATGCCCGCTGCTATAAAAAAAGTACGATGTGCAAACAACAGCAGAAGCCGCAACACCTAAATCTCATTGAATCCACATATTGGCATTAATATTACTGGCTTAGATAGTTCCAACTCTGCTTACTGCACCCACTAGACAAGAGTTCAACCATTGCAATAGAAGAGATACAGTGTTTGACAACCAGAAAAACTGCAACTAATTAGACAAAGTCTATTATTGGTCCGGGCCTACATAGACAAGTCATATGCTTGTTTACTTTGTTACCTGTCACGTAAAATAATCACCAAATTATAAAAGTGTTGTATTTGTATTGATTAATGAAGTTTAAAGGAATCATGCCATATGGTTAATGTAACCCTTGGTGCTAAGATGGTGGCTCATCTCCGATTCCAGCAAGGAAACAGCGGGATGCATGTTCTAACCTAACCTAAGCTATTCTAATAATTTGGTTGTTAATAATTATGGTAATTTATTAAAATAGGTTAGGTTAGAACATGTATCCCACTGTTTCCTTGCTGGAATCAGAGACGAACCGCCATCTTGGCACCAAGGGTTACATTAACCTGACAGACAAGTGTTTACTTGTGAAAAATTTGATGTATATATTTTATATTAAATTAAAAATTAATCTCTAAGAATATTTCATGTTTTGGCCTTTTAGAGTATTTAATTAATGTATCTGATTACTAAGATTATGTCGCCATATCATATTCAAAAGATAGAAATAATTGCATTGAATTACATCAACGTGACTATAATTAATTGTAAATAGGGTATTTATACAGTCATTATTATTAGCATGTAAAGCTCCATTTGGGTTAAAATATACTCACTATTCGTTAAACATCATATATGTAACATTTTATCTATTTAATGTAGTCTTTTTAAACAATCTTGCGTATTCTGAAATTCAGATAATTCGGCCTTCGTATATTATCTTACGTCAAAGGTCACGACTTCATCGTTAGCACCGGCTTACATCAAAAGACACGAATCTCTCGTCTGTTTTTATCAGTGTTGCCATCTCTAATAATCTTAATTCGTCGGCTAGAAATTTCAGAAATGGTCAATTTTTAGTAAAATTATTTACGAAATAATTATTTTTATTACAAAACTTGTAAGTTGAAGCACAAAAGTTTAAAAGTATTATATTTATTAAGAAATGTTTAGATTTTTTAAAACCATTATCGCCTACCCCGACGATTGGATGGCCGAGCGATCAAGTTGACAGTCTCCCGCTATGGGGACCCGGAATCAACGGGTCGAAAAATCCTCAGGAATTTTTCGGGAAATAATACGACCGGATATGACGGCCCCCGTTTCTCACCACCCGGCCATCTCATTGTGGGCCTGGCCGAACCCATAATGGGATTGCTAAATGAAGCCTTCTTAGTGCCCACAAGGCGGAAAGAATTTTAAAAATAATTTTAAAAAATTATCGCCCTACGGGTACTAAGAAGGCCTTTTTAGCAAGCCTATTATAAGTTTGATGAGGCCCACAACAGGTGGCTGGGAAGTGAAGAGCGGAGCCCAACGTATCCGGATGGACTACCCCGAAAATTTTCTGGGGTTTTTTCCCTCATCCGTCCAGATTTGATTCCCGGTATCCAGAGCAGCAGGCTGCTATCTTAACTGCTCGGCCGTCCAGCCATTAATATTTAGATTTTTAAAGCATTCGTATTAAATGGAAATTGTATTTTGCAAGTCTGTAATTAGGCATACCGGCATGAAGCGCTAGCCTGGCACCCCACAAATATAGAGTTTCCAATAAAATTAGTTTTGACAAAAAGTTAAACAACATGAATCTTCCCACGTAAAAGAATACAATGGCAAATATCACGGCCTTTTTTTTTAATCCTTTTTTACGCTTTCCGCCCTGTAGCAATAAGAGGGCTTTTTTTGTGTCCATCAAGCGCGGCCAGGTGATGAAGGATGGGACAGGAACATATCCATGACGCAATTACTACTGTGATCAAAATGTATCGGGAATGGTTCATTTGAAGTGCGCGCGTGCCCGTCGTCGTTTTTCCGTCGTTCGGTGCGACTTTCATCAACATTCAGCAGCCATCCGTGTGTCACCGTTTGCTATCGTTTACAAATAAACGCTCGTTTTGTGCGTAAACTTTTGCGCCGGCGATTTTTCAAAATTTTGCGTGTAATTGAGTAAAAAACGTTAAATTTATTTTCACAATGGAATTACTGCTACCAAAACGTTGGACACTTTGCAATAAGCCTTTGGTGACGGTAGTTTATTAAAAACAAGAGTTTTTGCGTGGTACAAAATGTTCAAAGAAGGCAAAGAACGCACGATAATGAACCAAGCACTATAGACCATCCATTTCAACTAATGAACAACACGTCGCACGAGTTGATGCTCGATAATCACCATTTGGCAATTAGGGATAATATTGAACATGTTCCAGTATTGTGTGGATCTTACTAATTAATTTTAAAGAATCATTTAGGCTTGCAGCGAGTTGCTTCTCGAGCTGTCCTATAAACGTTGAATTTTTTCAAAACAACGTGTTCGATTGGACGAGAAAATGTTTTCTCTATGCGAATTGTTCATAAAACGCATCATTACGAATGATGAAACACGGATCTACGCTTTGACAATGAATCAGCTCAACAGTCGAGTGAATGCGCTCGAAAATGAAGCGAGACCGAAATGACCACGTCAGTCAGTCAAAAATCGAGGTAGTGCTGACTGTTTTCTTCTATTGTCCTGCATGAATTCCTTCTTACTGGCCAAACTGTCAGCGGATAATATTATTTGAGTGTTTTGCGTCTCTTGTGTAAAGCAATTCGTAGAAAACGAACTGATTTTGCACCACGATAAGGCCCCTGCTCACAATTCTGTTGTTGTTAATGAATTGTTAACGAGTATTGGGTGAATACGGTTCCGCATGCACCGTATTCACCCGATATTCCCTTGTAAGACTTTTTCAAGTGTTTGCTCGACTAAAATATCCGCTTTGTGATCACCATTTTAAGTCGATTTATACCATTAAAGAAAATTCTCTTTGGGTCCTGAACGGGTTTCGCAAAAACGACTTTAAAGCATGTTTCGAGAATCAGAGAAAACGTTGGTATGAATGCATTGCATTGGGAGAATTACTTTGAAGGAGACAAAATAAATTCTGATGAATAAATTCAAATCTTGCGTTCTATTAAACCATTTCCAATACATTTTGATCACATGAGTACGCGTCTATGTTTTATTGCATGTTTTAATGTTTAGGTTAAGTATCAAAAAATTTTCGTTATTCTTCCACCTGGTGTTTAAATTTTAAAATAAAATAAAAATATTCGAGGAGTCCAAACAACAGAAAAACTTGTAAGAAATGGTTCCTGGTAACAGCACAATATCCCAAACTGAATGTTTGATTACAAAAATAAAATTAAATCGTTCTTTTCAAATAATATCACTTTATCCGACGTCCATCGGCCGACACAGCCTTTCGTTATTTCCTTTTAAAACCACCGTCGCTTAGGTTATTCGATTGAATTACGATCCAAAATGGATCTTAGCTCTTTAAATGGACGTATTTTGACCTTTAAAAAAGCCGCCATATTGGAAAACAATAGGGGTGCCGAATATAATAGATGGAAACTTCTATTTAAGGATTAAATATTTGTTTATAATTTATTTTCTTAATTAATTAATTTAGATAGTATTTAATCTATATATATTTTATAAATATAGTCAAAGAATAAGAATTATTTGGAATTTTCTCCGTTTCCGGAAATATTTTATTTATAGAAATTCAATTAAAGTTCATTTAATATTAACTTTAAGTACAAATTTCATCGTAAAGCGTATGGCAATTGAGTTTTAAATTATGCAAATATTCGTAATTTTAACTAAAGTATACTCTTAAAACAGGAATGAGGCAAGTAACGTTGTCGGGCGGGTGGACTTAAGGATCGTCTCGGATAAACGGAGACCGCCCCAGAATATGCATTGAATTGTCATCTCGCAGACCTCTTTAGTCCTTTACACGCTTTGCATACAAGTTCTAAATTTCTAATATACAATATTATTTATTTTTATAATTACGTGGGGGATTTACTACACAACACGGAGAAATAATACTTAAACCCGGTGCTAGAATTCAACTCGCTGAAACCCGGAGAGTGGCAACGCGACATATGCATGTAATATGCCATATTTTGAAGTGGTCTTGGTTTATCCGGAAATTTGCCGAGACAGTTGAACTTTCAGGAAGAATAAACGTCGGAGAATAGGAAAGTTGTCGGTCTTTGACCTCCAACTTCTTCTCCATTGAATTTACAACGCTTTTCTCGCGAGAATTAAAAATTGCTCTGTAGAACTTCAAACACACCTTTCTCACTCTCCTGCTCATCAAATACACTTAACAATTATCTACACAAATTGATTTTTCTTGCATATAAAGCAACATTTTCTAACCATAGATGTAAGCGGCCGGATGGCTGAGCGGTCAAGGTTCGCAGCCTGCCGCCTTGGGGGACCCGGGATCGAATCCAGACGGGTCGAAAAATCCTCAGGAATTTTTCGGGGGGTGGTGCATCCGGATACGTCGGTTCCCGTCCCTCACCACCCGGCCGCCCCATTGTGGGCCTGGCCGAACCCATAATGGGCTTGCTATAAGAGGCCCTCTTAGTGCCCACTGGGCGGAAAAAGTTACAAAAAAAAAAAAACCATAGATGTAGCGGCCGGATGGCCGAGCGGTCAAGGTGGCAGCCTACCGCTCTGGGGGACCCGGGATCGAATCCGAATGGGTCGAAAAATCCCCAGGAATTTTTCGGGGGGTGGTCCGTTCGGATATGTCGGGCCCCGTCCCTCACCACCCGGTCGCCCCATTGCGGGCCTGGCCGAACCCATAATGGGCCTACTAAAAGAGGCCCTCTTAGTGCCCACAGGGTGGAAAGAGTTAAAAAAAAACCATAGATGTATGCTCTGCTTTTGATGTAGATGTATTATTTGTTACGTGTGTTAATTCAAAAGTAAAGATTGCTCGTGTATGGCAAAAAAGTAACGAGACTGGTGTTGCAAACGCGCTATAGTTATAACTTACAGATGAACGTTGTCTCCTTTCAATTAGTTCCTTCATAGACTGTGCGGTTAAAGTTGTTACACCTACTCCTCGTGACAATTCTGGGAGTTTTGAACTTGAATCGCTTTTAGCTGGGCTATCGTGAAGGTTTGGGTAGTGTTCATGGTTCTGAATGGCAACCTTTCAAGTGGAATTGGAGTTTTTGAAAAAGACAAATGTTACAGGGACTCGAATCTGACAAAAGCAGATCTGAGAACTTTTCTTTTTGGTCAAAGATTTGGTGACAATGTTGTGTTATTGTAATGCAGCATCCATCAGTCGGTTTTGTTTATATGAAGAGGAACAATTATTTTTCTTAAGCTGTTTGTCTATTTCCATAATATCATACATTGTCACAGAATATGGTCTTTCTTAAGTGGGGTTGATCTTCCATACTTACGTAACTCTCTGCGGCATCTACACATTTGAGTACAGCTTTAGGCACTTTTCACATTTTCGTATGTTTGTGTGCTGTGTTTTCATCCACTTCTCATACAGAATTTGTCTGCATAAATCTCTTATAAATGCTATTGTTCCATTTACGTAAGAGTATTTGTGCACACGTTATAGTACATTGCTCTAGAACAAAACGTTCTACTGTGGCCGTCGGCCATGATATTCTATATTTTGTATATTTTATATTGAATTAGTCTTAGATTTTCTTTGTTCCTTTGTCTAACTCTTTCTAGAACTTCCTTTGTCTAACTCTTTCTAGAACTTTCTTTTGTCTAACTCTTCCTAGAACTCTCTTTGTCTAACTCTTTGCCCTTGGGGGAGGATTATCTTTCCCTCAATAGTAAGAACAAAAGAGGGAGTGAGGCCCTGAAGCAAAACAGACAGAAAGAGTGCCAGTCTGGGTTGGAATCCCGAAGAGGTAGGAGCTAAAAAGGAGTGCTCCAGAAAGGGAGAAGGGTGATCTAAGAGGATAAAGTGCAGAGAGAGATCATCGAGGAAAGACGACTCAGTCTGAAAGAAAAAGATTATAGACGAAAGATCTATAAGGAAAAGGGCTACAAACGTAACAAAAGAGAGAGATCCGAAGTTGTTCCCCACCAAAAGACACATCGCAAAGAAACCCGGGTATTTCTACTACTTTTAAATACCTTCTAAAACCGATAACCGGTGCGAACTATTTTTCGAAATGGCGAACGTTTTCACTGCCCCTCCTGGGCTCTTCCTCAGGCCAATTCTGGATTTGATAATCGAACAGCATAAATAAATGGAACGTGTTCCGTAATTTAAACGATCGAGTACGTTGGGCAACCGCGTGCCGTTCTCGATCGTTTAAATTACGGAACACGTTCCATTTATTTATGCTGTTCGATTATCAAATCCAGAATTGGCCTGAGGAAGAGCCCAGGAGGGGCAGTGAAAACGTTCGCCATTTCGAAAAATAGTTCGCACCGGTTATCGGTTTTAGAAGGTATTAATTTTTTTTGTTTATACAACCCGGTGTGGGAGAAGTGTTAGTCTACTACTTTTCTTATCTTTCCTTATTTCTTCTATTCTTCCAATTTCTTTTAGTTTTAAGTTAGTATAAGTTAGTGTAAGTGAATACGGTCCTCGTCAGGTTGTCGCGTGTGTGCAAGATAACTGTTTTTTTTTTTTTTTTTTTTTTTTTGAGGACAAACTTTTAATTTCTGTATATATAAAATTCTAGAAGTTGTAAAGTTGGGATCCTATGTAAAGAACCTGTTCAGAGAAAATAAAACTACTTTGTATTAAGTTTTATTTTGTACCATTTCGCTCGCGGGATCGTGTACCTCTTGTTACGAACACCACACTACCACTAACATGTCACAACTCGCACTGAAGATCAAATAGTTTCGGATGGTGTCGGTCACATGGCGACACGTTGAAACTTATTGCGCAATATGCGCTGTTCATTACTTTTCTGCCATACATCATAAGTTTCAAATATAAATTATACATAAAAGTGTTTCCTTTGTTCCGGGTTGATCTTTGTCTTTTGTCATCTCTGATGCAAATGGAGTTCAGACATTAGCAATTTCCAGTTGTATCTACTATACGCTACCAAAATTTCGATACTTCGTGAGTATAATTTTAATTTTTATGCATTAAGTATACGTGAATCACATTGATACTTAATTTTTAGTTTTTACAAAATAAAGACCAGGCCGTTTTGGCACCTGTGGAGAGCCAAGATGAAGTGTGCTGGAAGTTGAATGAAGAGAGAACCTTTTACCCCTTCGAGTGGGAAGAAGGACCGTCTTCCATCGATTGCGGAAGGGGCTCTTCCTTCCGGGGACCAAGCATGGAAAAAGTTCATGGAGACATTCTTTGAACGGAGAGGAGGCATTTCCCTATTCGGACCTGTTTGAAAGTTTGAAGGGAGGTTTGTGTATTAGAGAAATCGATACTAATAAATTATGATAGTTAAAGGCCTAGGAGACGATGATATAGAGCGGGGTCATGTATCTCGAGTCGGGTCGGACTTAATGAAGGTTTTACTCGTTATTACATTTGCATTTTTTAAAAATAAAACTTACCTCTATCTTCGAAATTCAGTCTTTTTCCATTTTATAATAATTAATTTTATGACAAGTTTTTAAAATATCTCATATTAGATGGCGCCACATACAATTCTAACTTTTTTGCCGGGAAAGTTACGTAACTCGTTGCTGGATTTTATTTGAAGGTTGTAAATTTAACTAAATTAAATTTTTTTTCATAAGCAATATTTCATACTTTTAAACAATAAAAACAAGATTTATTTATTCTTTTTTTAAGTTTAATTCGAAAATATCACGAATGAAGTTACAATAAAATAATTATTTTGCTTTAGAACTGTTTAATAAATAAATATTTTATTACATACGCAATCAGTTGCATAAAAATAGCAAATTTTTTAGCACCTTTTAGTTGGAAAATTTTGCATACTTTTCAACTTGTTCATTTTACTATGCAACAGTACACCTCAGCGTATTTTTTCAGTGAGGCAATAAATATCAATCCTCAAAATGGACAACTGTTTATGCTTCTTACCAGTTTGTTATTGTTATATTTAATCAATTTTTCAATAATAAAAATGATTAATATTTTAGAAATATGTTTCATACGTTCCTTAATTGAAATTCGAGAAATTAAATTACGTAATCGAAGAATCATCGTGGTGAATTTGAAACGAAGAGCGAGATCGCTTTACTGATATTCTAATTTTTCATTCCATTTAGCAACGAATACAAAAGGATCATGACCAGAGGCATTGATTAAAAAAAAAAAAAAAAAAAAAGTAATTTTTCACCAGAACAGTCCTACTTACTGTACATTTCGAAATAAATTCGGAGATGAAATTAAACGTAAAGGAGAGAGTCCGAAAGGACAATTTTCAGCCCATTTTCGGGCAATGCCGAAAGAACTAGACAAAGACAAAAATATACAACAAGGTTACGAACCAAGAGGAGACAGTCCGAAAGTTACAAGTCTAAGAAGAGAAAGAAATCTTCGTGGAAAAGAAGGAATTATTATTAAATCGTATGGACTTAAATAGCGACGGGATTGGCCCGAATTGCTGATTTCCTGAAAATCAGCAGCCCGCCTCTTTATCAAGAAATAATTGCTCGGAAAAGAGCCATTATTTCTTGATAAAGAGTGAGTTAAATCGTATCATTTAAAATATAGTTTTAAGAAAATCATTCTTATTTAAATACGAAACCTTTTATCCAGTAACAGCACTTGAACGAAAACGCGAACGTTTTCGATCTTCACCAAGGCCTGCCTCAAAATTTTCAAAGTCGAATATTGCTTTTTTTTTTTTAAAAAAAAATTTCGAATATCTTAAAAAATCGGCTTAAAAATTGGTATGGATCACATGGTCTTATTTTACAGTTTTAGTCAAACACCGTATAAATTTTGCCTCACGTGATGAGATATTCGAAATTTTAAAAATGCGATTTTCGATCATCATCTCGACTTTGGAAATTCTGTTTCGTTAAAATCCTGACGCGGCCCTTGGTGAAGGTCGAAAACGTTCGAGTTTTCGTTGAAGTGCTTTACTGGATAAAAGGTTTCGTTCGTATTTAATTAATTACCCCAGTAATTTGTGTAGAACATAGTTACATTCTTGTTTAATTATAAATGGGTCATGTATTGTATTTCGAGTCGGGTTGGACTTAATGAAGATTTTATTCGTTATTAGCATTTACAATTATTTTTAAGTATAAAACTTATTTCTATTCTCAAATTTAAGTTTTCTACCATTTTATAATAATGAAGTTTTTTAAATCTCGTAACAGATGGCGCCACACACAATTTTAACTTCTGCCAGAAAAGTTACGCAGTTTCTGCATTTTTTTTCAATATAATTCTGATAAAGATTTTTAAAATTTTAAAGTGCGCTTCATAATATTTTAGTATTAAATATATGTAGGTTTTAGCTAGCTTTCTTCAATGTTTTCTGTTGCTATTGACTCACACCTTTTAACATTGTAACAACGTAATACAATTTTAAATTAAAACAGAAAGTAATAAAATGTAACATAAAAATTAAAATTAAAAAAAATCAATAAATCCGAGAAATAGATATATAATAAAAATAAATATATGATATGATATAAATACGATTAATACATAGAAAATTTTAGTCCCAGGACGAGTTCCTGACCTTGTCGATTCGAGAGGGGCGGAAATGTTGCCTCCTCGAGAACGTGAGACTGATTTCTGTTCCATCCTCCCTCCCACCTAATGTGCGCAAGTCCACAACTTATAACGCAGACAATTTTTTTCCTCCGCCGCACAATTGTGCGCTTACTTTTATGAATACATCGGAAAGAAGGTTGGACACGTGCTATATGAGTGAAGGGACCCAAACGAGGACGATTTGGATGATGGGATGGGATAAGGCAAAGCAACACGATGGCGATCTATCAAGGGGCTACTCCTCCCACGAGGACTATGGGTAACTGGTGATCGACATGTGAAGAAAACTCCACGCGCAAACCCGCGATCAACCACTAGTGTTCAGTGGTTTTATCCACTCGACCGGTGAACCATTACTTACGGATGAGCGAGATCTCATTTAGCATCTGAACGAAGATTGTTCAATCACACCGAAACAGATTGTTTTTCAATCTTAAACGTATTTGACTTTTGAATATCACGAGCGTGCACTGAAAGACATCCAGTAGTCCTTCAAACGCGTGAATCATATTCCTTTGCTGTGTAATAATACAAAAACGATAGAAAAGCAATTCGAATACATCCATTGATTGATTCAATTAGAAGAACCAAATGTTCTCTTCCAAGGCGAAATAGATCCATGAAATATAAATTTGAGGAACGACTACGTGAAATTATTACCACCATAAGGACTAAAGATCATTCGGTGTTGGCCACCGTGAGTCTGCTATTTTTGCTGTAAAAAACCGTTCCTACAATGCTCATCTGTATCTAAAGTTTCTAAATGAACTATGTCCGAAACTCGAAGACTCGTTTTCCACGAAGTCCCTTGTCAAAAGACTGCAGAAGAACGTTATCAGGAACAATCTCGGGAATATCGTCTGCAGTTTGTTATCTTACAGCCGCCAACTAAACACTATTGAAGAACTGTTCTCGAAATGGAAATCGTTGTTGTGCTAGAAACTGGGACACACCCTCTAACTGGTACCCTCAGGCCCCCCCTCTCTGTTTTTGTAGTTCCACGAGTCGGTCTTCATCACCCAAGGGAAAAAGAAACAAAGTTCTAGAAGTGAGAAGGAACAAAGAACAAAGAGAAATATCCGAAAACATGATTAAATTAATATATAAAATGGCGTACTGGCCATACAACAATCTTGCAGCAACTCAATTTTAATTCTTGAAGGTGATCGTATTTTCTTGAAATGTAATCTATCTTTGCGAAGTTTTCTAAATGCAAAATATTCCTGAAACATTTTTTTTTTTTTTTTTTTAATTCTTCGTAGTGGTCGTCAGTGTATAGTTATAATAGATTATTTCAGAATATTTTAAATCTCTGAAATATACTACATTGGAATACCCGGCTTTATTCCGGGTCTAATTTATGAATATATTTGGAAGTCGTTGAAGTTGGAAAAACTGTTTTGCATGTTTCAGGTTCACTACTTGCTTCTTCAGTTATTCTCACACAATCGCTTGATAAAACTTTTTCGTCCTATAACAGCATGAACTGTCATATTCCATCCGAGTATGACCTTTAACCTTCGGCCATCCAATTGTCTTAATACCACACTACAAGAATTAGAAGTAGATAACGAATACTGTACACGACGGGCACATTTTATTTTTTATATCCACTCAAAACCCGATGATGAGAAATGTTTCTTGCAGATTGTCTCGGTGAACGTAGTATTTCTGAGCGTATGTTAATGACAAATGAGTGTAAATACAACGTATTTTCTGTTATTGATGACATTAATTAAGATCTCTGGAAAATTTCTCATAAATGATTTTTTAGGCGGTCCTCCACTTTAAAGTTGGATTGTTTTATGAATTGTAAAATATTCACTCTAAAATCTAAGATAGGAATGTTTTTCTAAGCTTTTAATCGAAGCTCTATAACATGCAACGTGTTTCTAAAAATGCATACAAAGGTCGAACAATAAAGTCCGAAAGTGAGGACCACCTGTAAACTTTACTTTGATTTCGTCATGTAATCTTAATCTCTCGAAAAGACAAATCGATGGGACGTACAGTACAGTACGGTCACGCTACTCAGATGCTTACGTAACAGTTAATAGACTTTGTGTATCTGTTTATTTTACGACTTTATTTTCTTGGAAAAAGGCTCCGAAAATTAAAATATAATCAAACTCGAGTAAGAATTTTAATTCGAGTCCATAAATTAATGAAAATCTTAATTTTTGAATTAGCCAATCGGGATCCGAACCTGAAACGTTCATATTTGCACGAGACTTATCGTGCAGCCGAGATTTGACAATTCATTGACAGTGAAAAGACTTTTGAAAAAAAAAAAGCTTCGAGATTCTCCGAACGCAAGAATTCTTCTGGGAGTACTACAGACTTTTTTTAAAAAAAAAATCCTGTAGGATTAAGAGATTTGTGCAAAATCGTTTTACATATAAGACTCCATTTAATGAAATCTCCAATATAGGCTGTCGTCAAAACGATCTTACAAACGCGTCCATTAGACAATTATTTAAATGAATTTTAAAACTAATTATTTCACTGGGTTTCGGATTATAAACGTGTCAAATGCTAACGTAGTTACTTGGATTGCTGCGGTTCTAGACAATTGAAACTCTGAATAGAACATCTGTACCAAAATCACTTGGGGTAATTACGAATTAAGAAAGAAGCGAAAGAATTTTAAAACGCTTAATTTGCATTAAAGTAAAAACTTATTTTATAAAATATTGTCTAATAATTTGTAAACCGTCGTCACGCCTTGCAATAAGTACTTTAGTTTTAACTCTTTCAATAATCAATTCCGTAAAATTGAAATTATATTTACAATAATGTAACAGGTACAAAAAATTTTTAGAGTGGAAAACTTTCGAAAAGAATTATTTAGGAATGCCAAATACATCTGTAATGATAATTTTACGTCATCAAATTCTTTTGCCTCTTTTAACGTATATCTGAAGTATTCTATAGTATATAAAATACAGTGTTTTCTATTCTTGCACATGTATTCTAATTTATTTTTTATGCCCTCGTTTGCATTACACGACTTATATATAATTCTGTTAAGTGACAGATTGTATAAACGTTAAAAATTAATTTAGAGACAAAATTTACGTTAAGCTGAAAGTTAAATATAATTCAATTATCTTTAATGACTTATTTAAAATAATAAAATGTTTTACTTTAATTATATCGCTTCCATTCGGTGAATAACATACGTAATTGTCAACAAACCAGTTGCTTTGTGTGTCGCTTGTATTCTACTTTAATGCTGACGTACCGGATACACTGTCACTTTTTTTTTTTTTAAACACAGACGTTGAAATGTTCGAGTGACGAAATGTGTTCTAAGAACTGTTACGTCATTTATCTTAACGTCACGACCTCTCGTATTTACTATAATGCCTTTATTAAACTCAGCTGATCGTCGATCGATCTGTTTTTTTTTTCTTTAAAACATTGGACGTATAGGAAGTTGAACGCATAAGTATCGCTAGAAACAAACATCTCTCGTGTAGTAATTTCTATTATGGCCATACCAATATTTTATATATATATATATATATTTTTTTTCTTTTACAAATAGAAACAGCTTTAAAATAAAAAATAACTGCAATAAAAGTGAAAATTATCCTCGCACAGACCATTTTAAAACGATAAAGTAAAATGTTCTCGATGCTACACATAGTTTCGAAAACTCTGTAAATATACATCGTCTATACGCCGAAATATCCATGTACTTAAATTAATTTTTTATTGTAATGTTCTGTTCTCTATTTTGTAGATTTTAATTTTTTATCTGTATTTACGTATTTTTATGTTCTGAATATTAAAAATCCATTTTAAGCATTTCTTTATTGCAATATATACCATTAAAAATAAAAATACCATTAGATCAGTGATTAATCATGTGTTAAAACCCTATTAATTTCAGTTTATTCAAATGAAAAAGAACACAAAACTTAATCACTAGATTTAAAAGAAATACAATGAATATGGAAATTTTCTTCTAAAATACTTAATATTTGTGAAAAAGTATATATTGTTTATTTTTAAATAAAATTTCAATATTCATTTCATTCAACATTACTAGAAGCATATAAGACAGAAGTAAATCTCATTAATTCAATATTTTTGCTTGAATCAATGATTTATTTATTTCAGAAATAAATTATTTATATAGTTGTTATACAGAAAAAATTATCTATGAAAAAGTATAAAAATTTTTATATCTAAATTATCTTTGATTCTGAATTTTACATTTCACAATACTATTGAAAGCACACCAGGAGTGGAGCCTGCGGCTTAATTTGGCACAATCAATACTCAATAAAACTATTTAATATTCTGTATTATGAATTAACATCGCTTACAGATAATAAATTATTAAAATCACGATACGAATCAGAATGTATGCTCAAATTTTTCCAATTATGACACCTTTATTGTATTAATATTGATTCAACATTGAAAGCATTAGTTTTTCATTACAAATAATTAAAAACTAGTGTTTTCAAACTAGTGTTGAATTAATAGTGTAAATATACAAAATTAATTTTGGATTGTTTTTGATAGGATACACAGAATTAGAATATAATAATAAAAATAACCTAAATAACAATTATGATTTCTAATTTTAAATTTAATAAATGAATTTTTTTCAATCAGAAAATACTTATTTTCTATTTGGTACAAAATATAATTTTTAAAAAAACTAAACTGTTACAGAATTGAAGACTAAAAAATTAACACATTACTCCTGTTTGATGCTTACTGTGCAGACTACAACAGTTCTGTCAGGGAAGTTGTCTCAAATGTCAACAAACATTCCATTGTATCATCAATCACTGCTCTCTTTAACAGTCGTCCCAAGAAATTTATTATAATTATTGACAAACAAAATGTGTGTAATGATTCTAATATACTTCAGTACCTATATAATATTAGTGATGAAAAGGAATAGTGATAAACAGCAAAATAACCTCGACCTATATATAAAACATAAATTTGATTATCTACACAACAAATGTCAAGTAAGGATAAAGTGTTATACTTTAAATCTATATTTCTATGATGCTGTTCTTAAAATCATAAATACTATTTTTTTTTTTAAATTTCTTAGCAAAACAGTGACATTAGTAATTGATTCAAATTCTTCTAATTATGTTTGATATTAAAATTATTAGTTATTTTAAACTAATAATTTTGACAAAAATGTTATTTTTTTTTATTATTTAAAACATAATTACACGACACTGCAATATAAATTAGTAGATTCTGTATATATGTTTTATTACTATAATTTTTACTCCAATATTTCTGAGTAAATAAAAGTAAATATAGTAATGTTATAACTAACTTATGAACAAATATTTCTGAAGGAAATGTATTTATTTATTTGTTCAATAAATCTATTATAATAATATCCAATTTCTATCAGTCTGGCAGAGTCTGATTTGCAAACATTAACTGCTTAGTACTGGATGTAAATAATAGGTGAAGGTAAATAAGCCAGACACTTGATGAAATTTGTGTTTAGTTGTTTTTGTGTAATATATACACACATCACATATCCTAAACTTTATGTATGGTAAGTTTCATTATTTTTTCGAAATGAAAAGCTTTTTGATAAAAATAATTACTGTATTTAAAGAAATGTTTTTATACCGAGATATTTATTTGATTGTACTGTACATCTAATAAATAATGCAGTAGTAATAATATTCTAACATAATGATATTTGAATTTAAGCATCATTTTTTATACTAAGATTTTTCACAAATCTTTTGTAACATTTCAGAATCAATACAAAATATTTGACTTAATATAATATGCATTTAATACCATATTTTATTAGATTTTAATAACTCTAAATGTTCAAACTGAAATACAATTCTTTCAGGAAAAGTATATATTTTCAGATTATCGTGGAAAAACTTATTTAAATAATTTTCAAGTAAAATCATTCCATATAAAGCAGAAATTTTTAAATCTGCAAATGTGATATAAACAATAAATTCACTAAGTTTTCTTACTGACTACATATTAATAAATGGTGGATATAACACTAAGAAAAAATAATTTGATTTCTCACTCATGGTATTCATCTAGCTTTTACAATTCTAATTACTTATTTTCCTTCAAGTTATATTACAAAACCATAACTATTATGCTTCAAGTTAGACTGAACAAGTTTAACTTACTTCATAAAAATAAATTAATTCCTTTATACCCAACTATTGTGAAATCTGTCAAGAACTGAATTCAATCTTGCACATTCTTCTAACTTGTAAAAACTATCAATATTTATATCATAAATTCTTCTTGGAAACAACTGTTACAAAATTTTTTCAAAGTTTATTATGTATAAATATTTAAATTTTTTAAAGCAATTTTTGTAGACCCTAAATTGATTTTGTAGTAGGTAATCTGTTTATCAAATAATTTAATTGATATTTATGTTACTATTTCACTGTTGAACAACTTATTTTGTCTTTTTCTTTTTGTAACCCAGATAGAGGATTTATATCCTGTATCTATAAAATATTGATTGATTGATAAATTCATTAAGTTTTCATATTTATATTAATTTAAAATTCTTTGTTTTTTTTATTGAAATTGTCTATTTTTAATACAGTTCCTGTAAAAAAGTTACAAATTCAAAGAATATTGTGAAAAATTCATGATGAAATGCAACATTTTGTTTTCTGTATATTATACATTCTCTATATCTCGATACTGAATGTATAAGTGACTTTAAACTTAATCTCATTTTAATTATTATAAATAATTATTACATTTAGTAGTATCAATTTTAATTTTTACAATGTATGTGTTATTTAATGGCATTATTAAAGTCATCCAACTGAACTTTTGATGAATACAGTATTCTATCTACAATATATAAGTTGTGTCATTCCAAACTGTCTTATCAACATTTTAAAAGTTTTGTACTATTCTGATAACTAGTGTAAAAAACTTTCATAATAAAATGTTTATATCATTCAAAAATAGGCTTAAATAATTCTATATGCCAGTTTATAAACCAATGTTAGTGCTGTCAAGTTTAAAGCTGTAAAATTTATTCAATATTCAAAATTAAGCAAAAGCAGATAAGATGCACTTTGGAATGACATCTTATATTATATATATTAGATATATTTGATTCAAGATATTACCAAGTATAGGTTTTTCACACTATCTGAAAGTAGAACATTCCTGTGAAATCTTTTGTAAGCCAAAATGAGCAATTATTTAGTGTGACATTGTCATAATGCTGGGCTGCAATTTTTAATCATATTTTTAATTTATTTAATTTAAAATATATATATATATACTCTCCACCTCAAATTAGTACTGTAGTGTCTTGCTCCTGTACATAATACTTTTCCATTAGCAATGGAGTCGTGCCAGTCATCTAATTCCTTTTAGAGAAAAATTTTGAATTGAAATAACATGACTTCTGGTTTGCATTGGAAGTTCTGATATAGTTAATTAGGACCTCCTGCCCCTAAGGTTTCCATATCTGGTCTTGTCTTTCATCTAACTCCATTCTTGAGATTAAGGAAAGCCAGAAGGACAACAATGGGAATTTATGTCTACATTTTTTTAAAATTGCAGCCCAAATACAAAGCAAAGAAGTAATTACAATTAATTTATATGGGAAAATTTTTTGAACATTTCTAGACCCAAAAATTAACCTACCAAATGATTGCTGGATTACATCAAGCTGGAGATCCTGGTAGCATAACTGGCAATGCAGCTGTATGACAAACAGAAGCTGTGGGTTCGAGTCCCACTCTGGACAATTCTTTTCTTTCAGAACCTTCTAAATTAATTTTTAAATAGTAATTTATTTATAATTATTAAATTAATCAAGAGATTGCACCTAACACCTATATCTATGCCAAATTATTTGACATTTAATTATGTAATCTGGCAATCATTTGTCATTAATCTATGTTGAGGTAAATGTGCCTTGGTCTTCCCACAACACATCACTGCATACAGTTAGTGCCATTTTACAATGTCAAAAGAGTCATGCACAGAATGATCACGTGATTGTTCCAATGAAGAATTTTTTGAAGAGAGAATCTTCTCTCTCTCTCTCTCTCTCCTTTTATTGGCATTAAAATTTCAATTTGTTAATGTTAAATGTCAAACATTTGTTCCAATACATCTCAACAATCTAAAAATTGGGTTAATGGATATTTATATTTGTAAAATTAACCTACTGAATAATATCAAATAATACTAGCATATAGTAAAAGCAGGAATGATATGATAAATACATAGTCTATATAAAGGAGGAATTTAAATATAGTGTAGTTGGTAAAACTAAATCAAAGTACTCTCTTCAGTAAGTAACCTTATGAAATGGTTATTTCAAAAACTGATCAACCATCTATGAATACTATGAATACCTTTAAATTCAAATGATCAAATTTTTAAGTAAAACTTTTTCTGAAAATTGAAACCACATAATCTGGACAGCATATATATCAAATTCAGTTGAGATTTTCCCAATAGTTTTTTCCATATAGATCTTTGAACAACTATACTGTAATTATGATCACCCTGTATATTTCCTCCTAAAAACATAACATTATATCATGTGGCAATTATAGTTTGATAAACTGTTTGCAAATAAAAAAAAAATATTTCTCTTTGCAGACAATACATACATAATGTGTCTTTAAACTATATGTCCTTTCTCACGCAGATGAGAGAGAGTTTAAAGACACATTATGTATGTAGGGTAGATGTACCAGTTTTGGCCAGTGTAGTACCAGTTCTGGCCAAAAAACAAATTTAACTTAAAAATATAATCACAAATGAAACAAACTTTTATTGTTAACTGTGTGAATAGTTAACAATAAAAGTTTGTTTTGTTGGACAGATTTGAATATGTGGTGATTATATTTTTAAGTTAAATTTGTTTTCTGGCCAGAACTGGTACACTGGCCAAAACTGGTACATCTACCCTATTGTCTGTAAAGAGAAATATATTTTTTCTTTATTGTATTATATTGTCCTGGCCTATTTTTAAAATTAAAAATGTTTGCAAATAAGTTTATTGTTTTCATTATAACAGAACAGAGATGAAGAAAAACATTTTCTAGCCTCCATAAACAATTTGCATAAACAAAATTAGGCTAAAGTTTACTTATGTGCACCGTTATGGTGGTTTTTCAGGAATCTCAATAGCAAGCGCAATTAGAAATCCGATGTAGGTGGCACTATCAAATTGTTCATTTTTTATGCAAATTTTCTTCAATAATCATCCATCCGAAAGTAAAAGGAATTATGCAAATTTTTAATTTTTGCAATGAAGCAGACACAAGGTGCTTGTTGTCTTTTTTAGACTGTGTTTATTTTTTTTTGAATGTTTGTAGTTTTATTTATTTTGTACTTTAAAAACTAGGAATTTTTTGATAATGTAAGATCTGTCTGCAAAAAAATCTAGGTAAACAAATTAATTTGATTTTTTATAAGAATAAGTTTGGAAGTTCGGTTAGGATAGAACATGGGCGGCTACTTCCCCTGGTTCAACAACAGATGAATGGAAAATTTCTGTAATTTATTAGAATAGGTTAGGTTATGTTAGAAAGTGGAAGATTACTGGGCCCAAGGCCAGAAAATAGAAAAATAAAAAAAATTATTATCTTATTAGAAAAGGTTAGGTTAGAACGTGGGTTCCCACTGTTCCCTGATTCTAGCAAACAGGAGAATGGAATACCAAAAAGGAAAGAAACGGAAGAAACGTCTATTAAAGATGAAGTGAAATTGTCAAATTGGAAGAAACAACAAGAAAACTAAATATCGGAAAAAGTGAGTAGCAAATTTACATTTTTAATATATTTTTAAATTTAAGAACAACATTTAAAAATATGCGTGTATCGATAATTCTCGACAGTCGCCATGTTGTTTGCGCATGCACAAGTTGCGAACAACAAGGCAACCGGAAGAGCTGCCATGACGGTGCACATAGGTAAACTTTAACCCAAAATTATTTAAGTGTATATTGTCATTGTAGAACAGTGATATTCATATTGTGTTCTATGGAACCTGCAAATATATTTATAAGAAATTTTTATAATCATTATTTTTTAATAAAAATATTGAAAAATAAAAAAATTCTACACTATACCTTATTTAACTATAAGTAACTTTACTAATAAAAATAACAACATTAAGGTCTTTTTCTCATTCTTTAAATCTGTAAAGTTTATTGTTTAGAGTTCCTCAAAAATAATTGCAGAAATTGCAAAAAGTTTGAAGATAACTGTTATAGAATATACTTTACTGTACTTGTCATAACAAATGTATTAATACTGAAATACTAATATTTAATAGTTTTCAATATAAAATTTTTTATGATGATATTGAAAATTATTTAACTAGCAACCCACATCTAATATGCAAATATGTTGTCAGTTAAGTTCAGCTTCCAGACTAGTGGTTCTCAACCTTTTTTTACCCATGGACCCCTTTTCCTCTTAATTTTCTTTTGTGGACCCCCATAGACATTGCACAGGAAAAAAAACCTTATATTTTTCACTAATAAAATGAGAAAGGAAAATGTTCAGAAATGTCACTGTCAAGTGATGTGACGCTGATGGTATAAGATTCCTCTAACAAACCATGGCTTTATAATCTCTCTTTGACCTTTGTCAATGAGATATGTATGTCGTATATGTATTCAATATTTTAAATAATTTATATTTTAACTCTTATGCAAGAAATTAGTAATAAAGAAATTGACAATATATATATACAGTAGAGCATCGATTATCCAACTCAATTGGGGACTGGGGTTGGTCGGATAACTGAAAAAATGGATAACTGAAAAGTATGAAAAAATGCCTTATTAGTATACTATATTAGAATATCGCTATTAACCTACTTTGCGTTGAATTTTCATTGATGTTAAGCCTAAAAATTTTTTTAAAAATAATAATCGTCGCTATTGTATCGTTAAAAATAATTTCTTTATTTTGCAAAAATAAATTCAAAAATAAAGGAAAAGATAGAAAATTAAGCCTGGTTTAAATACTGGCCTCCCTTTCATGATCGATCCAGTGTTGCCAGCTAAAACACGCAAAAATTTAACAAAAATAATATTAAAGTAGCCAAGACATAGCTAAATATTGTAGCACCACATCAGTAGCGGACATTTGAATTTGCCAACTAGAACACGGTCGGTTAACCGATGTGACGGTTGATCGGGGGTCGGATAATCAATGCTCTACTGTACTAAAATATTTGTAAATTCTAAAAATAAAATATTTTCAGATTAAAAGACGAGTAAAAAAAAAAAAAAAAAACAGGAACTAGGGGAGAGCGGGGCTACAAGTTCCGTTTTTTAATCAACCTCATATTTTGTTAAGGAAACATAATTCTAGCATAAATATTAAGAGATTAAAATTAGTAATATATCTAACTGCTATAAATACAAGTTTTGGGGTTGATGTTGTAAGATTTTTTAATAATTAATAATACAATACCTAAAGTCGGAAAGTAACAACTTACCCCGGTTTGCTAGTTGTTAACAGGGTGGGGCAAGTTGTTACGAGATCTATGGAAGGTGTAATATGTAAAACAACAAAAATTTATTTAACTAAGTATGTATTTAAGGACTAATCAATAATATCTTATAAATAATTAGTTGTTTTTCTTAAATTTATTATAAACAAAACATTTTTACGTTTCAACATTTATAACTTTTACTTAAAGAAAAGGGGAGAAAGGAACATCCTTTCCAAGTTCTTGTATAACACCAGGCAAATTTACAACTCCTGATGTCCCTGGCTGATCCAAGATTTGTCTTTCGTCAGTAAAGCTTATATTTAACAAATACTCTGCTAACTTGTTTTCCTGTTCTTCACTAAAGACCAATCTCACTTTTCTGTAGCCAATCGCAGCATTTTCTACTCCAGATTTCAAGTTCTTTACAAATCTATATAACATCATATGACAAATATCTAATTCTCTGGCAACAGTTTTTATTTTTTTACCATCTTTAATAACTGCATCTGCAGCTCTTTGCATCAACTCCTGAGATACAGAACCCCGCGTTGTCTTTTGAATATAAGTCCGCATACTGCAAAAGGAAAAAAACATTATTTTTACTGCATTACTGGTACAGATGAACTGGGGCAAGTTGTTCCAAAATCACAACATGTCCCCAAAGAAGGGAACATCTAGCCCCGATAACACATGGGTTCAAAACAGCAACTACTAGATTAGGTTACGAGACATATACAGTTTTAGCGTAGTATATCAAGATACTCGATATATTTTTGAATAAAAATACCAAACAACTAATCGCTAACTATTTAAATTCGCCAGATATACCAAAAATATCAAACACAAAAATATTTACTTATGTGGATCAGCGACGTACAGGCTCTCTTTCCAATGTACTGGACGTCACTGGCCTGATTAAGATAGATGCCGTCGGTGCGCAGAAACGTTCGATTTCATGACGTATTTACTAATTATATATATATTTTTTCCTTATGAAGCTATTTCAATAAGAGCAACTTACCCCGGAAACTTTTAGCCCCGCTCTCCCCTACTCTTTTATATGTAAATTTAATAAATCAGGATGAACGTAGATGCGTGCTTGGAAAGAGTAACCAGTATAAAATGAACAAGTTGTTTGTTGTTGGATTATCCACTGAAGAGGCTAAAGCGAAATGCATTTGGAGATTTTGAAAGTAATAAACAGCAAAAATTTGGTTGTAGTAGAAGTTAGTATCTGTTGTTAATCATTTGTTCGCTAATCACTCAAAGTCGGTTATAAAAGAGTAGTTCCTTTTTTTTACTCATCTTTTAATCTGAAAATATTTTATTTTTAGAATTTACAAATATTTTAAAATATTACCGATCCCATTGTTTTTTAACTTTTATTGAACAACAATATATATACTGTAGAAATTTAATTCTCAGTAAAATAATTGTTCTGAAGTAGAATTATCCTACACCACTAAAATATCATCGTGAACCCCCAATTCAGTATTTTTTTTTCTGTGGACCCCCAGTAATGTTACATGGACCCCAATTGAGAACCACTGCTCTAGACTCTGAATATAAGCTAATTCAAATGTTAGAGATTTTAAATTTAACTATAACAATGAAATAACATACATTTTTGAATTTATTTTTTTATTTATTTATTACATAAATAAATACTAATAAATTTTGAAACCTTTTTAAATGTGAAAAAACTGCAAAAGGCTCTCTTCATTTTAGTAAAGATTCTTAAAAAATATTATTGTTAAATATGCCTAATTTAATATTGGTATAAATTAGAACTATGTTAGCAATGAACTTAAACTGTTGAATGGTACCATCTTTTTAGTTATTACATTATTTAATTATTAGATTTTAGTTACATTATTTCTTTTTTGTTCAATTGATATTCATACTAATCCTCAATTCAATAACTGTTCATTTAATTGTTTAAATATTGGTTAGAAAATTTTGTGTAAATTATTAAAATGCAAAATGAGTGAATTTTATTGTAAATATATACAGAATATCCGAATTCAAGTACTTGTTGGTGTAAATCTTGTTCTTGTGTCAAAGTAAGCAAAACGTTCCTTACACCCCGTCCACACAGAGCATTTCAATCTAGATTGTGACCAAGGTCGGCGATTATGTCTTGGTGCGACCTCTGTCGACTGTTTCAATCTTGACTGAAACGAGGTTCAATTGCGATTGACTCAAGAGAGTTCTTGAAACTAGATCCAATTATATGAGAGATCCCACAATCCCATGCGTGCAAAAAAATACAAGATGGCGGCGGAACACGTGTTGGGCTATCAACAGAGAAATAAAAAAGATATTGTATTTGGAGAGACGATGACATCTGTCTATTATTAGATAAATGGCAAGAAAAAGTACTGTATTTATTTCTAACCAAAACTTCCATTTTGTTTGTTAGTGTTCGTGACTTACCGTGTAGTTATGTTAGTTTTATCATCGTGTGTAATAGCTGGGTTGTTCTCAAGTGCCTGTGCGAACAGCACGATGTTTGACTAGCAACAGTCACAATTCAGATTGTAGGTAAATCGAGATTGAAGTGAGTCATGGATTGTGTGAGAACGTAGTATAAGGGAGCAAAAGGCTGGAGGAAGCTCTACCAAAGGGTACAGAGATTTAAAGTCCAATACAGTAATATATTGTGGTGCTGAAGACAGATCCCAAAGGAGGTGAACAAGCTCAACCGGGTTATCGACGGCATAGGTCTTCGGACACTGGGCTACCCATGGGGACTCCTCTTTTTTGCTTGTAAACAGCTCCATCAAATGCAAAGATAGAATCATAACAGATCAGATGGGCCAATTCAAGTACTTATTGGTGTAATGCTTGTTCTTGTGTCAAAGTAAGCAAAACATCCCTAAGGGAGGACCCTTACCATCTCTGTACCCTTTGACGGAGCTTCCTCCAGCCTTTTGCTCCCTTAGGGACATTTTGCTTACTTTGACACAAGAACAAGCATTACACTAACAAGTACTTGAATTGGCCCATCTGATCTGTTACGAATATCTGAATATGTAAATATATGAAGAATATCTGATCACTTTTATGTATTAAGTATTAAACATTATGCAAAACTCATCTTAAAACTTTCTACTTTATTATAGAAACAATCATTTCAAAATATTGATGAAAATAAACAAAATTATAATGTACACTTTGTCAATACACTAGATAATCAACAAAATAAAAATATTAGATAAATTATTTTATATTATTAAAAGTAGTACTGAAAAACAGAGCAATAATTTTTAAACAAAAATATTATTGAAACAAGTTATATGTATTTGTATATTCTTAGCAAGAACTTTTAAATTACTACTAAAAATACACAAACATTTCTTATAAGGATATGTAGAATAAACAAGTTCATATATGTTTAACTTTTAAGATATTTTATTTTTTGGATGGTTTCATGTTGATTTTGGAACATTAGGTGGCCTGAAATGAAAACTTTTCTCATTGTAATAATCTGAAAATTTATGCTGTTTATCTTATTTATGCATTATATTATTAAAAAAGTATTTTCTTGGTTATTTTAATAAACACTGATATGTATAATTTATTTCCAATACTTATAGACAGTAATAACAATACCTTAGCTCACTATTCCAGCATTGTTTTACTCTTCTGACAAACATTTTCTGCCTACTTTACAAGCCTGCCTCAGGTCTGTCTTTGGTTTAAAGTTCAAAGTTCTGAATTAATATGTTAACTGTTCTATGCTTGTTATTCTTAAGAATAACGAGTATAGAATGGTTAACATATTAATTCAGAACTTTGAACTTTAAACCAAAGACAGACCTGAGGCAGGCTTGTAAAGTAGGCAGAAAATGTTTGTCAGAAGAGTAAAACAATGCTGGAATAGTGAGCTAAGGTATTATTGTTATTGTGTTGATTGTTCCAGCTTGGATATTTTAATTCAATTTCTATAGAAAAATGATCAATTAATCCAATAAGTCAGTCAAATAGAGGTTGCTTATGAGAATATCTAAAGTATAAAGACCAATTTCAAAATTTAACACTTAAGTTATTCCATTTAGTAAAATAAAATCAAATGTAAAGTAATGAAATCTGTATAACTGAAAACAAATGAGATAATAAAATTAAAATATGTGCTTAATTTTTTAAGAAAGAATATAAGAACATATTTTTAAACATTCTGAAAAAACAAATATATTTATATGCCCATATATTTTGTATCAATTGGATAGATAGATTACAAAAATTCATACCTTTAAAAATTCCAGCAATTAAATTTACTAAATGATAACAATCGAAAACATTATTATTTAGTAAATTTCATTGCTGGAATTTTTAAAGGTGTGATTTTTTGTAATATTTATATGTATGAAATATCTACATGAAAAAAAAACTGAAATTATCTGATATAAATATTTATTTTTTATGAGTTTATTGTCATATCAATTTTATGTAACTGCTAAAATAGATTTGTTACTATAATTACTATGATTAAATAAAAGTTATCCTAATGTAAGTTTTGCTTGATTTTTAACCCTATACTGTATATGGAAAACACATTAAAATAACTGTTAAATTTTGTAATTACTTATATTGCATCCAATAGTGACAATAAAATATTATACTAAAAATGTTAATTATTTTAATTCTCAACAGGTGATGATAAATTATTTTTAATAATATATACAAATTACATGCTGTAGATTAAAGGATTGGCTTTTTCATGTTAAATTGCTGTTTCCTAGATGATATGTTAAATCATAAGATAATATTCTGAAGATATATCAAGTAAATGGGATCTAGACAAGTGTAAATCTTTTGGAAATGATATGCTTCTATAGATTCCATTTACTTGGTATATCTTCAAAATGTTATAATCATATTAATAAAATATTAAAAGTTATGTGATGTTTTGACTGATAGTAACTTTGTTAAGAATTTGCAAAAACCACGAATATCCAAAACCTTCATATCTGACAATGCTTTACTACGGTAGATGTACCAGTTTTGGCCAGTGTACCAGTTCTGGCCAGAAAACAAATTTAACTTAAAAATATAATCACCACATATTCAAATCTGTCCAATGAATCAAACTTTTATTGTTAACTGTTCACACAGTTAACAATAAAAGTTTGTTTCATTTGTGATTATATTTTTAAGTTAAATTTGTTTTCTGGCCAGAACTGGTACTACACTGGCCAAAACTTGTACACCCACCCTACATGGTTTAATAATTAACCAATTTTATACTTATGTGTATGGTATATATTTACAGTGTTATAGTTAAAAATTATATTAATATTTTATCAATTCTTAAGTGAATGTATTTAGTATATACTATATATACTACATTAAATGTAAAATATTAATTTCTAAATAGTAATTTTTGTGCCTACATTTTTCTTAAAAGTACTTTGAGAATATAAATATAATCAATAAAAAAATGTGCTGGAAAGTGGTTTCGCTGCCTTGTTTACAGAGAGCATGTACACAGCAATTTTTCAGCATCTCTAAGATTAATTTTTCAATTCTCATTTTGTAAAAAATAACACACAACTATTTCAATTTTCTGATCTTGATTGGTACACTTTCAATGAGATTTTTATCTGTGAATATAATGGGTTAACTCAAAAATTAAGCTAAGATTATGTCACCTATAATTGATATTTAACTATTGCTGGTCTATAAAAGATAAAATTAAATGATTGCTATAGATGAAAAAATATCACAGTTCTTAGATATATGCTATTATGCTAGATATATTGATGACATTATAATAATATATAATTCATAAAAAATTACAGCAAAAGAAATTGAAGATCATGCTAATACTTTAAATAATAACCTAATATTTACATATGAAGATGAAGACAACCAAGAATTAAATTTCCTAGATATCATCATAAAAAGAAATGATAAGGAATTACTTCCATAAGTATGAGAAAATTTGTAATGTTAAAAAAACAATTTTAAATTATACTGTTCCACAGAAATTAAAAGAAATACCTTTTTGATGGAGTTAAGAAAATACTAACAAGAACAATAATTGAAGACATCATAGTAGAAGAAAAACAGTTAATCAGAAAATATTTAATGAATGATTACCCGGAAAAATTTTAAGTAAGTGGTATAATTATTATGTAAGTAACCAATACAATGTTAAAAATAACAAGTGATATAAAAAAAAATTTTTTTTAGTCAATTCCTACTTAGGTCAACAAAGAAAAATTTTATTTTAGTTACTTTTTATTAAATAATTATAATTAATATAAATATGTATATACATATGACAGAATCACAATATTAAGTGGCAAAATAGAAAGAGAAATCGGAATTGAACCCAAAGCATAAAATTTCTTCAATTTTATTTTTTGAGAAAAATCCTTCATTCTAACCACTAAGCCACAACTGCTAACTCACTCTCGAAAATCATTTGGATAAAATGTTTACTTAAAGCAAAAATTTTCAAAAATTTATCAATTTTCACAAGAATTGAATTCGCATTCTTCACCTTCACGTGAAAAATACTGAAATCCTTGCATTTTACCGATTGATCTACTGCCTGTTGATTTCAATTTTAATTACAAACTGCTAAATCTCTATTTAAAGTATTAATAATTAAATTTAATTAATGAATTAATATTTGAAAAAACTGTATTAACATCAAGTGTCATCCACTACAAGTTTAAAAAAATGTATTTGAACTTGAGTGGATGAATAAGAAGTATTTTATTAACGATTGAAAATTTGAACAAGATATATATATATAGGGAGTGTGTGAACTAATAGTAGGAATTTAAAAAAATAAATTCCCGATACATTCTGTTCCCATACATAAATTGCCTATACAAAAAATACAAAAGTCAGTTTAATAATCTTTCCATTCATATTATAGCAAATAAAAAAAATAGATTATTTACTATAATAAACTTTATTAATAAAAAAGAAGAAAAAGTACAAGATCAACAATTGGATACCGCGGGGGTCATATATAGAATGTCATGTACGTGCCCATAGCCTGAATACTACATAGGAGAAACTAAAAGAAAATTAGAAAAACAACTCAAAGAACCTGAAGCAGCCATAAGATTGAAACATAGTGAATCACGTTGGTTGCAACACTGTAATCATTTGAAATGTAAAATCAACAAAAATAATATAAAAATTTTGTATAAAGAAGAAAATCTTATTAAATGCCTTATTAAAGAACATTACATTATTAAAAGTTATGCATATAACATAAATTTGAATACAGGCACAATCGTTGATGCATGCTGGTATAGCATTGTTCATCATAAGAAGACACTTGTTAATTGAAGTCATTATCCACTGAAGAGGCCAAATAGGCAAAATGCATTTTGATTTTTTAAAAACTGTCTGAATATTTTAAAAAATATGATTTTTTAACTGTCTTATCACAATTTACTCAAAGTCGGTGAAGATTGGGTGTTTTTACTTCAAAACTGTTCTGAATTTTTATTTTTAGAATTATATTTATTAACTTATATTGCTGTCTTTTTAAAAACCATAGTTATATCTGGACAAGAGTAAAGCTAAACTGTGGATTACATTTAGATATCATTTTTGCAACCAGCTCAATTATTTTCACTTTTAATTTTATATAAACAGATCTTATTATAACTATTTTTATAAATTACAGATAATACAAATTCTTTGTATATTAATTTCAAATTATTATGAAAAGCACAATAATTAAACCATTCTTCTTAAGTGAACATACTGTTAGAGTTTCCTCAAATTGTATATTTTTATAAACCTAATACAGTTTTTAAACAAGACAGGTGCATCACCTCGCTGGTACAACCATGTAAATACCGCTCCGAACAAAACCTTGTCCAACTGCTGGAGTAATTGCAGTGACACATACCACGGTCTCCTCATTCATCTAATATTACTCCAGTAGATTTTTTTTTCTGAAGCTATATGAAAAACAATGTTTATTCCATTGAAAGACTTAACATTACAACATTACATATATGGATTGTATTGATAGAAGCAATAGCAACCATCACTAGACACATACTAGAAAGGACCTGAATTGATATTGAAGATCATTTAGATATTTTTTGTGTCACCAAAAGAAAGCAGGTAAATGTATATTGACTTTTTTTTATAAAAGGTATTTGAGTTTTGCTTATCAATAAAAGTGGCAGATAAAAAAATTTCTAAGTGAATTGTATTTTCTTCCATGAAACATTTAAAATTAGGGGCATCAAATACACCACACTGTATTTTGCACAAAAATTCATGAAAAGTATTTAAAGAATTATTTATTTTCTTTGCATTAAAGGTTTTAACTAAAAATAAACAAACAAATGTAGACAAATATTGATTATATGTGCAGAAATGTTTTAATAAGTGCCTGATCCGACGATGGTAGTAGTTACGAGTTATCGTGATGTAGCAATTCGATAACTAATATTTAAAGTCACAGTTGTATAACTATTATATGATATAAAGCAAAATAAATAAACAAACTTAATAATAATAAAAAAACTATATAATATACTTTATAAGTTGATTTACTTTATTTATCATATCACAATTTAACTGTAGTAATAAATTTAAACCAAATCTATATATATAATCGAGACGAGTTGATAATAATAATAATCAGCGCAGATCCCAAACGGTTAGGAGTTGAAAGTTGAAATTTGGTACACAGTTAGGGTACGTCACGAGAACGCACACTAAGAAGGGATTTTTCGAAATTCCTCCCCACGGGGGAGAGAGACAAGATTAAGGCTTAACACTTTCATCAACAATGGAAATGTTAAGTAACAATGGAAGTGTCAACAATGCAGCTAACAATGGAATTGTTAAGAGAAAGCGACGTGCAAGACGCAGATGCAGTTTTTTCGTTTTTGCGGGAAATCGAACATATTTTTAGACCCATCTAAAAATTCTGTAATTAGTCTAGAAACAGGGAGACTCAATTCTTGCATTCTGTGAAAATGAGTAAAGTTGACTATAATGTAATAATCTTAATCTTCGCTATTGTTACTTTTTGCCCGAGCAACGCCAAGCCTACCTGCTAGTAAATAATAATTGATAGAAGGGAATGAATTTAGTTACACACATTTGTTACAGATTCTGAAGGAGAAATGATAATATTGAAAAATCTTCCTCTATACCTTTTCATTAATTTTTCAGATAAAGAAGTTTGCTGTTGTTTAAAATTTATAAATACTAATTTTAAAATTTAGAGGTAAGCCTATAATATTAATAGTAGGAAGATAATTCATAAAAAGAAAATCACTTGGAAATATGTTTAGCTAATAATTTTATGCGTTGTTGATTATCTCTGTATTTAATTAATATAATAAAACAAACATTTTATATTTAAAAAAAATCCTATTCTTAATTTGAATTAAAATGTTTTTTTATATTTTCATATTATAAAAATGACATTATGATTTATTTTATATTGATATATTGATTTTTCATACTTACAAAAATCTTAATCAAATAATAGCTTTCGATTTAATTTCAATTCTTTTGGTTGTTGTTTATTTAATATTACAATTTTTTTGATGAAATAACTTGGAGTTTATATGCATTATTAATGATATTTACATTTGTCATTTATACAAGATCTGTTTATCTTTCAAAATAACCTATAAAAAAAATTCTATTACACAAGATTATCTTGATACTATAGATTCCATTAGTGCCATCTGTCAGTTGATTCTTAAACAACCTCAAATTTACTGAAGGTTGCTAAAACTAGGCATACAAACATCAGATATGCCAATGTGAACTTTCTTTACCGGTGTTGATTTATTTATATATATAATGGTAAAAACCAGCATATTTTTACACATTAATGTTTTAAATTTTGAAATTTAACTTTGTGATACATTCCTATATATTATTACAGTTTAAATATAGTAAATTAACAATTTATTGCAAAAAAGTACCCACTTTTGATTATTTCTGATAATTTTGTTTTCATGAATTTTATTGCAAGAGGTTAGTTAGAGACTAATATTGTTGTTAGAGAAGTTGTAAATTTTTAAACAGCATCATTATTTTGAACAGGTAATAAACAGCAACAATAAAGTAAATTTATTTTAAAAACATTATTAACAAAAAATTTGAATTTTATCAACATTTAAACATAATAAATAATATACTTACAAATTATTTTAATCAGATTAATGATAAAATAACTTACAGAAAATAAACAAATAGAAAAAATAAAAGATCCATTGTCTAGTCATTTTGATTTTTTTCACACAGTTTCTTTATCAGTCATAGGATATTATTTATACATCCTATAGAGAACTTAAAAGTGTATTAAAATATTCTAATTAAGTAATGAATCGATAAGATTTTTTTAATAGAAAAATTTCTCCACATTTTTAAATAATAAAAGAATTCGGTGTATAATTTTTTGTCATTTGAAATATTAATATTTTAATTAGTTAATAGGCTAACAGAATTTGCCTTTCTTCCAGATTTATCAAACCGATCTTGTAAGGTAACAACAGCCTTATTTCATCATATAACATTTATTTTCAATATTCATTTCTGGTATATTTTTTTTTATTTGCACCCCTCTTCAGTCTTACAACTTCACTTTTTCTACAATCAAAAATTATTATAATTACCGGATATTTACAAACTAAATACAAGCAAAAACAAAAATAAAGGTAATATTACAAATTAAGGCAGTCATTACCTTACAAGATTGGGTTAATGTTACCTATGGTAGCAAACATGGTGGCTCATCTCTGAAACAGTCCCCACTGTTTCAGAGATGAGCCGCCATGTTCGCTACAATAGGTAACATTAACCCAAGATGGGTTTGATAAGTCCGGAAGAAAGGCAAAAATTCAGTTTGCTCGTTAACTAATTATTAATACAAAGTCCGGTGGCACACTCCAAAGTTAATCTCGGGGAAGCCAAGTCAAACGGATAAAAAATTTTTTAAAGCAAATTGAACAAAATTCCCACCTTGTGCGACTACTAATTCATTAATAGCATAGAAAAAGAAGATACTACACAATATAAATAAAAAGTGAATTCTAGTTAAGATTTCTGGTGTCCGTTTTTTCTTTTTCTTTGAAGGGCGTTGGGGCCCTCCGCTGGCGAAGATTTGAACAAGAAGCGACAATCCCGAAATAATTAATACTTTAAGGCAAACAGACGATTAAAAAAATCTTTTATCTGATGAACTGGCAACCGTATACACACCATTAAGTAGAAGCTCCATTACTTTTAGGTAACCTTTGCATATATCATACATGGAGCAATTAACTGAAAGTAACTCCAACCCAACTGTATTAAAGTGAAATAATCTAAGTATGCATAACTGCTTAATGTTTTGCTTTCGAGAAGCATTAACAAAAACAGACCCGAAAACAAGACAAACAAACAAAAAATTCATTAAAACCAGATAAAAAGGTTGTTTTTTTTTTACTCTACCTATTTACAAGCCGATGAGACAAAGTCGATTACCACCAAGTTTTAGGTTACGGATGGTCGCACTCGATTTCCTTTCGGTCGCCCCCAAAAAAATACTCGTCATAACTTCAATAAACGCATTTTGTGTGTTTCTCGATCGTCTTCGACTGGATCCAATCGCCGAATTTTCTCTCACGAAGAAATTACTAAACGTTTATACGCTTTAAACTGACCCAGTTTACTGATGTTAGGTTATTTGATCGTATTTGCGCGTAAGTTTATAGATCGTTACAATTTTCCTCCTTTTATAAATGAAATAAATTCGTTTCTGACCTAAAAATCCTTTCGACGCCATTTAGATCGGAAAGTCAGCATGCCGTCGTCGACTACTTGTGCGCATGCTCACGCGCAATCGTTGTGATCTCCAAGTTTCGAGATCAAAAAACTGTGTTCTTCCGCCTTACGTCAACAGATACGGTTTTATGTAGGCGGATAAGATGGAATTTATAGTTACGTTTACGAAAATATATATTTTATGCCGATATAATTAAGACTGTCGGTATTTTGAAAATCGTTTACGGTCGATTCGTAGATATGTGTCGGTACTATTTTTTCGCTCGCCTTCACTTCCCGTCGATGGATGTGCTACGTATCTCAATGTCGTCTAGAGTCCAATTCGCGACGACGATCGTCAGTTGGTCCGAAAATGTTGTAATCCCATTTCGGAAACGAATTTGATAGACGGAAAAACAGACCATGTCTGAAAACAATAATAAAGATAAAACATTATCCTCGTATGAGGCAGGTAAGATGTAAATTTGCCCGTACTTTTCGTTAGGCTTAACCACGAATGGTAACCCGTGCGAGTGCAGGATTAGTCTGATTGTTATGTCTCTTTTCTTCTGCAGAATTGTATTTATTGATCGCTAAATTCCTTAAGACTGGACCATGTAAGAAAAGTGCCGAGGTAAGATATTATTTATTGCCGTTTATAACTATAGAAATTGTATCGTTTTTGAGAGGGACCTTTTCAAAGTTGAGGTCTTTGTTGCAGATCCTTAGACATGAAATCGAGCAACATGAGGTAAGTCCACGTGCTTCCTGTCACAATCAAAACAAGTTCGGCCCACTTCCGGATTAATTTTTTCGAAATTAAGTAATTACGTCATAAAAATTAAAAATGATAATAATTTAAAAAATTAATTTTTTTTGCCGTAGTTGATGCCGAAACGTTTAGATTGGTTAGGAAATGAACATAGAAGAAGTTATGAAGATATAGTAAGTAATTTGGACCAAACTTTTTCCGTGAAAGTGAAAGTTTTATTAATACGTTCAGAACGAAGAAAACGATATATATTAATATTTAAATATATATTTTGGTGGTAAATTTCGTCTCTTTGGTGTTAAAATCCCTCGATGTATTTATAAGATTGGCTTTTAACCGTTTATATACGTGGCCCGTAAAAATCGGTAGAGGTAAATGCTAGTTATGACGTCAATCGCTGGATCAGCTCGGTTGACCAATGGCGGTGACTTCGAATAAATTATGTTAAGCGCGTGCCGATTTTCTGCCATCTGTCGGAAAGTCCGGTTACTATAACGGATCAATTTCATCAGTAGTGAATTGTACGGTCATTTCTCTTATAAGGAATTTCACGTTATTGACGATCGGGGTTTTCCCCCGACTTATTATCGTACTAAGGAAATTCTGCCTTTCTAAAGCTATTCATTCAGTGTATTATGTTAACGTTTGCGTACAGATAAAAAAAAAAAAAAATACAGCGAAATATATTCGACCTCTTTGTATCAACAGAATCGTTTTAAATTAATATGGTGGTCGACTCTCTCGGGATTCTTCCCTTTATGTGATTGAATTGGTGATATTTGGTTCAATTTTCTGTGTTTTAAACCATTAATGAAACTCACTTAAATGATTTATCGAAATAAAATTTTAAAACTTTTATAATTTGAAAGAATTATTTTTGTTTTTGGGAAAAATTGAGAGGTGGTTAATTTCAGCCAGCTAAACTTGAATATATGATGCCTAAATACAGTGGCATATTGAGAATATATAGCACTATTAATTCAAATTGAGCTCCATGATACGTTTATCAGTTCTAAATCTCGATCTTGATAGCGTATTCAGTGATTTGCTTCTATTCAGTTACAAATTATAGAGATACTTACCTAGAATTTTATTCTTTAGTGTGTTTGGTATATAAAAAAGGTTTTTTATTAAATAATGTATCTTATGAAATATCTGGTATAAATCTGTTTATTAATAATTATAATATCTAAAAAATTATCTGATCTGAATAATCAAATCGATATCTTGCTACATTCAGATAACATTAGGAAGTAAAAACCATATATAATTGGATTTTATAAAGTTCACTTCTGTTTAAACGATTAAATTTTTCTTCTTTAAAGTTCTAAAAATGACTGGTTTCTTTTCCGTATTATATTTGGGGCTGTCGAGAAGAGAGGGCAGCTATGGATTTTTTCCTGGGTCCAGAGAAAAGTTATTAAACTTTTCTCTGGACCCAGGGAAAAATCCCTAGCTATATTAGTCCTTAGTGGTTCCCAGAGGTGCAAAATATTTTCAGGACTAAAAATTTCCTTAATAATTATTGCTACATAGTAGGAAAATTCAAATTAAACCATTACAAATAATTAAGTAGGCCTATCATATAATTTGTCATGCAACACTAAACCAAAAAATTAATGTAAAAAAGTTTTTAAACTAAAAGAATAGTTTAATATAAGCATATACCATTATCATAGGATTAGCATATACAATTACAAATTTGATGTACTATGTTGATTAATAGAAATAAAATTGAAGTCTGTTGCCGACACCATAAATGACTTGTTTTTATCATAGGGCACTAACTAATAGAGTTTTTGATGTCCAATAATGAAAATTTTCTTTAAAACAATGATAGTCATACTGTTTTTTTTTTTTTTTACTGAAAAATTAGTTTTTTGAAAATATAATCTTATTTTTACAATCTTTTGAAATATATTTTGACATTAGTATGTTTTATTTTATAATAAATCTATGAAAAAATAAAAAGAAATAATGTTTATAAAATGATAAAACTTTTATTTAGCTATTTGATCAAGACAATTCAGAAAGTTTTTAAATGAAGCATGCAATGCCATAATGTTGTAAATACCATTTTTCTCTAAATATGTTTTATTGAAGAAATGAATTCTGAATGTAATGTTTTCTGCTGCAAAAAAATATTGTGGCTGTTGTATAAATTACTCCCAGTGGTATTTCGGGACTTTGAGTATATATCTGAACTGAGGGGACCGAGACGAGTTCGACAGTACCCTACTTTTGGACCGGAGATGAAAAATAACAAAGTTATCATATTTAGGATTTCTTGCCTTTCACAATGCATTCTACGCCATTTTAGAGTTTTACATGGTAATGTACTTAATCCAACTGCACGTGGACTTACAGCCTTGAATATCGATTGAGCTGAAATAAAAGGTTTTCTATTAACCTAACTAGGGACGGTCACTTCCTGGAGGGTATGTTAGGTTTTTTGGACAAGCTACAAAAGCGGCACATAGTACTAGCTGACTGTGAGCAAGTCGGCGGCTGAGGGGCCGTAGGCCCCAAGGTCGAGGAGCATGGGGGGTGTGCGAAAAGAACTTAGTCCAAATGCAGACAATCAGTGTGCCTGTGAATCAACATCTGCCTCTGTTGAAGGTGAGTATACAATCTGTTTTCTTGGCCTTTTACGTGGGCCTTTTAAATCTTTGCCGATGTGTCTTTAGAATATATGGCTGCAACACGACTCCCAATTGTGATGTAAGTTGTTAAAGTTTGATTATCAATAAACATGATGAGATAATGAAATATTTTTTTAATAGGGACAATATGTATAAAGAATGAGAAAGTGCCACCTAGTGAAAAACTCTAAAATGGCATAGAATGTGTTGTGAAAGGCAAGAAATCCTAAATATGATAACTTTGTTATTTTTCGTCTCCGGTACAAAAGTAGGGTACCATTGAACTCGTCTCGGTCCCCTCAGTTCAGATATATACTCAGTCCCAAAATTCCACCAGTAATCTATACAACATCCAATATTGTGGCAGTAGTGGCATTTTGTTACTCCAGAGAATTTGTAAGCTAATGAAGTTTTTTACCATTTTATTGTAAAATTGAAATGAATTTGTTTAAGAATTGAAGGAATTCATTCACTAGAAAAAGCGTTTCTCTCTTGAAAAGTTTGTTTTTTGGCATTTACAGCATTATGACATTGCACAGTTTATTAATTTGCAAATTTTCCATGTGGGAAATGTCTGAATATTTCATTTTAATTTGAGTCTGCATGAAGTTTCACCCATTACATAGTGTCAAAAAGAGTTTTGAGATAAAAATGGAATGAGTGAGTGAATTTATCAAAAACTAAATAAATGTTTCAGTTTCAATTTTAAAACAAGATCCCTGCATTTCAGTAATTTTCCTAATATATTGTTATTATTACCATATTATTTTTTATATTTCTCCAGGACTGATTTAATTTCCTCTAAACTTCATTCACAAGATCAAACATTCTGCACTCCTGTTGGTCCCTGCTCCTATAAATTAATGTTATTTTTATTAACAAAAAACAAAACCTTTAAGACTGCTTTCTTTTTTTATTAATAACTAGCTGACCCGGCCACACGTTGTTGTGGCTCAAAATGTATCTATTATAAATGTATAACACTTCCCCCGTGGGGTGAATTTCAAAAAATCCCTTCTTAGTGTACATTCTCTTGACGTACCCTATTAAAACGCAATCAAAAACGCATCTAAAATAGTATAATAAAAGCCGAGTTCTTCACAGTAAGCCTTAATCCCGTCACTTTTCCCGCTGGGGAATATCGAAAAATCTCTTTTTAGTGTATATTCTGTTGACGTAATCTATTAAAACGCAATTAAAAACGCAAAAAACGCATGTAAAATAGTATAATAGAAGCCGAGTTCTTCACGGTAAGCCTTAATCCCGTCCATCTCCCCCCACTGGGGGGAATTTCGACATGTATATTATATAAAAACACGTGCGTATTCGAATGCAACGTTGTGTCAAAATTTCAAAGGAATCGGTAGGAACAAACGAACGTTATATTTTATTTATATTAATATTTATATTAAGTAATAATTTTAATAAAATAGGAATAATTAATAGTTATTCTCCTAACCTCACTCAGACTCTATTACACTGTAAGACAACAACACCTTGATGCTGAGAACCTTTAACTTTAATCATAAACAAACGTTTTCGGCCCATTCCATGGCCATCGTCAGGCTAACAACATTCGAATACTGTTCCGAATAACCAATTTCAAATTTAAATAAAATACAAAAGAACTCACGCGCGATGCTAAACAACGTAAACTAAAACTAATATAAACAACATAGAAAAGAACAAACGAACGTTATATATTATTTATATAGATAGATAGAAAATGATCTGCTTCAGTCCATTCTCACAGAAAAGCATAATGCCTGACAGAAAAGCAAACTTAGTTCGTCGGAAGGTAGCGCCATCTGTTGGACATAAAAGCCTTAATTTATATATAAATATATTTTTGAAAGGGGGGAGATGGTGTAGGGGTATGAAAAATAGATAGTAGCCGATTCTCAGACCTACTGAATATGCATATGAAATTTGGTAAAAATCGGTAAAGCCGTTTCGGAGGAGTTCGGTAACTAACATTGTGACACGAGAATTTTATATATAAGATGATATGTTCTATGTATTTAATTTGTTCAAAAATAAATGGAAAAAGGGGCCCACTAAGGCACACCATACTACCTTGTATCTATACAAGTTTTCAATAACCCTCATTATATTACCATTACATTAAAAAAGAAACACCTCAATTTTTAACACTCTAAGGAACAGTAAAGAAAAACTTTGTATTAATTGTGTAAATCTTGATTAATGAAAGAACCAATGGCAGAAAATCAAAATAAATAGATATAATAGAAACATTCAGGAGAGGATAAAAGAACATTACAGGGATATCAACTTCATGTAGATTATACCTCCTTGACACACAATTTTTGTGTTAAGAAGGTGTAATCTATCTAATACTCCTTAATACAAAAGTAAAAGGTTTCATGGGATCGAATGGAAATAGTGAAAGCCTAAGAGATGAAAATTACTTACAAATACCCAAAACTATACAGATTTTAAAATCCTATATGATTAACCAGAAACTTTCTGATAGTTTTTCAGTGCTTTGGAAATGGCATCTACATTATGATAATCAATCATTGCATTAATTTTAATATTTCTCTGCTATCTATTGTTAGCTAATTTTTCATGTTTATTATTATAAATTGTTTAATATGTAATTTTAATCATTTTTACGTAACTTTATGATGCCATCTTTTTCATTGAGGATGCGTTTTTTTCCTGCTTTCATGGTAATAGAATATTTTTTTTTTTTTTTGTTTTTTTTTTTTGGAGTTTCTGAAGCATAGTCCTCAGAAACTCCATGAGCTGTGCCATCTGAAGGCAAAAGGCTTTATGTTCAAAAAACTGAAAATTGAGTTCCACACTTGTCATCATGCCTAATTAGTGTGGGTCCACTGGGAGGTTGGACGGAGTCGGACCTCCTTTTTCTCGGTTAACAGGTCGGTAAGACCTGCCCACTGTCGAGGATGGCTGTCCAGTCTGGAACTAATTACTTGTCAGGTCGAGTGGAGGAGGAGAGGGGGCTCGTTGATAAGACAGAGGCGAGATTCGAATAAATGACACCAGTTACAATAACAAACAGAATTTATTACGATACAATAAAGAACAGTTACACCGGATAACATTGACAGAGATATTACGTACTAACTTAGGAAAGTTCGAACCCGAGAGAGAGTTTACAAATAAGTGGTCGTCATACCTCAACAAGGATCAAAGTCGGAGGACGGAGTCAATTAGGAATCCAATCGCTGGCGGCGTAGAGGCTCGAGTCCGACTAGAGCGGGAGCTACAAACGGCCCCTCTGTCCGCGCTCCCCTCCTTTTTATTTCGTCCCCTCGTTAATTTTCTCGCCAATTAGCGAATTTTGTCTTTAGTTCCGTTGTGACTCAGTTTCGAGTTTCGAGGGGAGGGGAAATACAGTCATTCCCCTAAGACGGGTCAGCTTTTGGTTTGGAATTTGGTTATTGATGTCGAAATAAAGACTAATTTAAATTTATATTTTGCCGGTAGATTCGAATTGTCACATTAGTATCCTTATCAATACCATGCAATATTCTGTAATAATTACAAAATGTTAAGGAGAATACATTGCACAAATCAGATTTAATCTCTAAGTTTAACCTGATTTATGTAATGTTATTTCTTCCTTTTTAGACATGTTGTTGGCCTCTGTTAACTATTGTTATTCATAAAAACTATGGCTTAAAAAAGTAGATAATTGAGTTTTAAAGTATGATTTATGTGCTGACTTCATTTTTCAAAGTGACTGTTATATGGGTAGTCACTTTGAATCAGTTTAGATGATAAATCCAGCATTAAAGGTTTTATTTATTTGTACATCTTTTTTATAACTTTACATTAATCATTTTTGATAATATTTTATTTCTATAAATAATAAAATTTGGGTATCAGGATTTATTCCTAGTAGTAAGTTTATGCAGAATAGATTCTAGTAATAAAGTAATTGTAATTGTTGTAGCTGATTATTTTACATGTTGTTACATTATATATATATATATATATATATAAGAGATATGTCTATTATTTATCTCAAGTCAACTGTCCAGTATAACATAATAAAAACTTAAACATTACAATAATATTAACAAAATATATATTAAAATAATACATAATACTGTATAATAATTAGACTAAAGAAGTTCCCAATGTTGATAATGAGATGGCATGTTTATAGATAATTATACCATTTACTATTTAGTATAACTATTAACATTTTAGAAAGGTATCAAATTCACACTATAGATATATAATTATAAATGAAATTTTACACAGGGTTACCAACTGCCTTTTTTAACCCAGAGATTTCAGGTTTAGAACAGTTTCTTTAGGTTCCAGGTCTACATCATTTTTTCTTTGGTTTATTATTGGTTTTGAAATATAACATGAAAGGTTAGGTGTGTTTTATCTTCAATGAATTAATATAACCACTCAACGCACGCACAAAACCAAAATGTTTTGTGCATGTGTTGCAAACCAAAAGGCATATCCTGATTTTTTTCTCTATAAAAAACAATTGTAAGGCATTAACTATGTCTGTGAGTAATGCATTTTCTGAAGGAATATCTTCACTTGTACAGTACAGTCAGTGTGGAGAGATGACAGGAACAGACTGTGCCTGAAATTACTAAAATCCAAACTTGCTATTTGGGTTAACTTTAATATGTCCTGTGAAGCTTTTTTTCTTATACTTGCAACAAGATGAGCAAATGCATCTAATAAAGAAACCCTGTACATAGGAAAAATAAATTTTAAAAAATAATAATAATTAGTTTCTTGTGATTTATATATGATACAATGATATCACAAGTACAAACTTTTTATTAAGGTTTTAGTTACCAAAATACTTTTCAAAAGTTGAAATTAGTTTAATCAACTGCTTTTTTTTTTTTTTAGAGTGATTGTTTTCCATATCTATTTAGTCTAAGTAGGTGTTAAACTTTTAACATCTATAGAACTCTCATGCTTGAGTATTATATTTGTGGAATTCTAAGCAATAGTTTAAATGTATGTAAAAGAAGTAATGTGTGAAAAAGACTTCATTATTGTTTTTTAAACCCTAATGAAAAAGTTTCTGTAGTGAATTAAGCTACAGTTTAGAAATTTTGTTTTCAATATTTTTAGTGAAAATATTGAAAATGAAAAAGTTGCACAATCTTGCTTAGGTTTACAAAATTTATTTAAACATATCAATTACTTTGATCAAATCCTTACGTACAAATTTTTCAATGGATGTCTCTGATCTCATTACATCGACATACATATTACTTCAGTCAATACAAGACAGTCCACCAGTATGTTTGTTTCTTTTTTGCCATTTTGCCGTTTCCACCAAATCCTTTTTCTATCATCACCACAGAGTTATTAATATAATCAAAGATAAACTTCACATTTATTTCCATAAATTTAAACTGTTTTGTAAAAGAATTTATATTTTTTGTAATTAACTTGGTTATTTCAGTAAAATTTTGTAATTTTATTTGTTATTTTTAACAGGTTTTGTTGTTATATGTTATTTTGGGGTGGCAAAATTTGTATACAAATGCTATTGCCTATAGCAGTGTTTCTCAAACTTTTTGGTCCGCAACCCCCTTTTGCACTTAAAAATTTGAAAGGACCCCAAAGAATGAGTATGCGTAGAAAAACATCCCGGAGGGAGGGATTAATTTAAATTCAGGAGGAGTTAATTTCTTTTGTGTAATTAATCTATTCCAAAATAATGAAATTTCTCTCTGTTGCATGTCGCTTTGCATTGAATTTTTTTCAATGTTAAGGCTAATGAAATTTTTTTTAAAATTATTTCTTTATTGTTCACAAACAAAATAAATATATTGAAAAATATAAAAACAAAAAAACATTATATTTCGGAAGTTAGTCTAGTCTCAAAACATTCTGATTCAGCACAACACAGTCCTCAGAAAAACAAGCAAACCTTACCACTCACGATGGGAAAAAAGTCTCGTTCAAATACTGCCGCGTCCTTAAGTACCCTCTCGTGGTCGCACCAGTGCTGCCAGCTAAAAACGCATATAAACTAAAATAATATCGGAGCATCCCAAGACGTAGCCAAATATTGCAGTGCCACAGCATTAGCAGAAATTAGAATTTGCCGACTGAAACGCTTTTGGTTGATCGATTTTTGGATAACGACGCTCTACTGTATTTCTAACTTGACTTGCATACAGACGCAATGCTGCTAGCGAACACCGTTCCAAATGACAACGCTGTTCTGTTACAGTTTAGGCAGAGAGTGGCACTCGGGGATTCCCTAATAGCCCTTAAATTTATGAATATTATATTTAGGCTCGTATTTAAATATTTATATTGTTTTTATTGTTTATATGTGCAATATATTTAAGTAAAAATTATTTTATATATTTTTTATTTCTATTATTTCTAAACATGAATCCATAGTAAATTTATAAAATATATTGAAAAAAAAATTGATCTGGCATCAATTTTTCAGCGACCCCCCCAAATATTTTTCACGACCCCCAAGGGGGTCGTGAAAAATATTTGGGGCGACTCCTACTTTGAGAATCACTGGTCTATAGCATTCGTAAATAAATAAATAAAAATTTATAGATATTGTTACAAAATCTCGGGGTTTTGTGGAACACATTTTTAAAATTGTTGTCTAAATAAAAACTGTTCAAAACAAACCTGTTTTATAGGATTTTTTTATATCAAGGATTGCTTGCATTATGAATGTATGTATAAGCATTAATCTCATAGTCTGATTTTATGTAGAGTAAGTTACCAGTACAATAAAATTAAAAAGTCAGTGTTTCACATCATCATTATTTCTGAATATCTGTGTTTAAATTTTCTGGAAATTAATATTATTCATTAGTAAAAGCTTTCTGAAATAGAAACGAAAATGAATTAATGTTCAATTTTATTGAACATTCAAGGATTTCTTTTATATAAGTAATACAAAATATAGCAAAAATTACAATAAATTAAACTTTGCTATACAATGGGGCCCAAACAAAAACAAAAGAAAGTCTCCACTGACATGAAACTGAGAACAATCCGTGAAGTTGGAAAAAGGCAGAAGAACTAAGACAGATGTAGCAGAAGAATTTGAATTTTCTCTAAACATGCTATCCACAAGGCTGAAGAGTAAGGACAAAAGTACAAGAACTGCCCATTCAATATGCAAAATTAAGAATGTAAAACATATCTGAGGTACGAAACAGCCTGATCTAGAATTCAAACTGTTTGATTGGTTTTTTTCAGGTATGACAATTTCTTTTCCAGTGTCTGGGTCATTAGTGAAGAATAAGGCATTCAAAATTGCTTTGCAAATTGGGTTAGGTGGAGTGCTGTTTCAACATTGTGTCCTTAATTGCTGCCAATGAGTCTTCATTCATAAATTGTACTTCTATAGATGAATTGGTCCAAGCTAAGAAACCAACTTTTGAGGATTAAGCGGAACATAACATTTTTAATATCAACAAAATGGATTTAGTCTGTAACAACCTGCCCACAAAAACTTTGCTCTCTGTAGTTAGAAATACCTTGGAGAAAAACTTAAAAATCTAACAATTACTACTATGTTGTTCTAAGTCTAATCATAGTGAAAAGTTATATCCATTAAAAATTTTGAGAAATCTGCCAATCCAAAATGGATGAAGAGTATGACCATGCATGCAATTTGTAAAATTCTTCATCAATATGCAGCCACTAAAAATGCTTGAATGACAACACTCATCTTCTGAAACAGGCCAGTGATGTTTGAATGGCGAATGGTCATGCAGAACAGACGTATTCTGTTTCATGTTGCAATTTTGGTACATAACTTAGAGGAATTAGACCTCTGTTTTTTCATGTTTTGATGAGAATACCAATTTTTGCTGAAGTGTAAGGTTAATGTTGTTTTATTTTTTGTGTTTACATTTTATTTCTGCTCCCAACATGACAAGCTACATTCAACCACTTGATTAAGGAATCATTCATGATATCAAGAGAATGTATCAAAAACAACTAATGTGTTATTTGATACATGAAATTTCAAGCAATGTACATCTTAATGATATCAAATCATGGAATATTTTAGATGTCATGTGAAATTTTGTGGCTATCTGGTAAGATGTTCCAGCAATAGTTGTTTTGCAAGGCATGGGATCATTAAAAGCAATGATAATGATGCTTGTGCAAATGTCAAGAGGTCAAGGAAGATACAATTGTTCCTTTGACTCTATATCTTTCCATATCCTCAACAAGCAATACAGTCGTATGTAATGAAGAAGCAGAAATTAGTGATGAGATGTCACATGAACACATAAAAAAGTATGCTTATGCTATGTTATCAGTGATAGCTGTGGTATTGGTATGTTATTCTGCAGAGATTGGTAAAGATGTTTGGGAAGCTGAACGAAATCAAGATTTTATACACAGAATGTTGTATACAAAACAAAGCAAATAACTATAAAGAATTATCAATTCATACTATAAAAGTGTGGTTGACATTACAGGATGATCTCAATTATGAATTTTAATGTGTTATTTTAAAATTTTATCATTATCTGCCAAAGTCATCCGCTACAAGGTTCATTTTTGTAATTAAAATCTTCAAATTAAAATTATTTTATATTAATAATAGCTAATGTTTTCATGACAACTATTATTCTAAAAAGCTTTGGATATTGTCTTTATACAATCAGTAGAATTTTTAACTTATTAAAGTTATAAAGCATTATTGATTTAATCTATCATGTTTTAGTATTATTAAATATTATGATTCAATTTTTTATTTAGAAGTTTCTGTATAAAATAAAAATATTTTATGTAGGAATACCATTGAATTACTTATTATAACTTTATTGCAACAATCTTCTAATTTTTTAAAAAGCTTTATCCTACTTAAAGTACAGATTTTCAATGTATAGTTTCAATGCGACTTTTTTTTTGTGAAATAAATATTAATGAGGACATTAACTATAATACACAGTATATAGAAGTTTGTTAATCCAGAATGTGTGATAATCTGGCATTCTTTGAAAAGTAACCAATAATAATCTGGAATACTATTATTTTGTTAATTGGAATTTGTTTGAACACATGAAGTGCTAAAAACCTGGGTTGAAATCAAGATGGTATGGAATGTGACCTTGCATGTTGCTACATATCAGAAGGTTGACTGTGGAACAAAGAGTGATTGATCAAGAAAAATAACCCATTTTGTTACAGCATCTTGTTTGTATCAGGTTGAACAGTTTTCTTAATGGTTACCTGTGCCTAATACAGTCAAACCTTGGGTTTCAAACTTAATTCATTCCTAAAAGTTATTCAAAAATCAATTTGTTCTCAAACTGAAACAAATTTTTCCATAAAAATGCCTACAAATACAATATAATATATTATTATCTATATTTACTCTACATATGTATTAAAAGCAAAATGTTCTGTCAACACCAACTGAAACCAAAACTAACACTTTACAAAAAAGTACTATAAATAGAGACTGAATTCTGCTTGGATGAAATATAACCAAATCAGTCAAGACTGACAAGTACTTCATCCTCACTTTCTGAAAAATGTTTCAATTGATTTGATTTAAATATAAATAAATTAATTTTGATTTTATTTTCAGTCTCAGTTTTAGTGTAAAAACCAGAATTATAATTATTATTTTTAGTTTTAATTAACTGGCTATTTAGTATTAATAAATATTAATATTATAATATGTATTATTATATTAATAAATTTTTGTTGTTTAATTTTAGTATTATAATCACATTTAAACATGGATTCGTGGATGTCATTTATATTATGCAAATGCTAATTAATGCAGTTTTTATTAATTAATTTGATTTAAATTCAATTGGGATGCATACCAATAAACAGAAGTAGTATCTTACCTGCATGCGCATTAAAATCTAATTTGAATAACAACATTGTGGTTGGTTTGTGTCATGATGTCTAATGACACGAGTCAATCTTGGCACCACTAACTTCTGAATTGGTAGTTTCATTGACTTTTTTTAGCACAGGAAGTATAGGGAGCTGGCCATCTGTGTCACCCTACTCTGTGGCCAACTCTTGCTGAGTAACTTGTTCTGTAACTGGGCAAATGTGGTGTTCAAAATTTTGTTCATAAATCAAATTTTTCAAATAGTGAGGCCTTCAAAACCCCAGGGTTTGAATGTATATGTTTATGCTACATTTGCCAAACAAGTTGGTGCAAACATCTTTAGGGATTGGACTTGAAAACATCATCTGACGTTTACAGATTTTGACAGGGATTCAATTTTCATTATATCTGCAACAGCATCTATAAAAGGAGCTTCCTTCTGCAGTAATGCCAGTCATTTGAAAGGCACTCTTGTTATTGAAACCTTCCAAGTTATGTGAAAATACAAAAACATCCAGTAATCCAGAATTTTTGATAATCAGTATTCTCAACTTGTACATGATTTGATACAAATCGGCTGTCTTGCAAATGTAACGTGATGCTGGCCAAATGGCTGAGATGGCAAAGGTGTCAGCCCACTATTCTAGAAGACTGGGGGTTGAATCAAGCAAGTGAAGAACTACAGGAATTTTTCATGGACCTGTCTCTCACCACTTTGCTGTCTCCATTATGGTTGATTCTATGATGAGCATGTAGAAAGGATATCTTAGAGTCTGTAGAGTAGAAAGAGGGGGAAATGTCACACGATTTGGATGTATATGCACACTCCCAATTCCAGTTTGAGTATTGCTGGAACATGTCTGACATCAAAGTATACACTAATGCCATCTGCATCACACGAATGCTATAACAAAATTATTGTCTTCATTTGAATTCCGCTTGCATTAAAAATAGCATCTAAATTATTAAATTATAGTGTAATAGTTTTATTATATAACTTTATTGTATTAGTTTTAAAAACTTTAAGCAATTCTAATTAAAATGTAATTAGGAAAATGTATGCTTGTGTTGAAATTTCATAAAAGTCTGAAAGTTCCTGGACATAATTTTGGTATATGACAACTTGAGTAAAACAAAATTAGGACGTTTTAAAGAAAGTAAAAATTCCCGACAAAGAATTCTGAAGGACTATTTAATTCTTGAAATCTTTTGAATTTGAATTTTTAGGCTGTTTTAAGATAGCTAAATATACTTTAATGAAAGGTCATATGTCTTGGGAGGCTTAAAGCTAGAACTTTTCAAAGACTTTTTTTTTTTTTTTTTTTTTTTTGACATTTAAAACAATAATTTTAAAAATTGATCATTTCATTTTGAGTATATCAAAAGAATTCCCTATGAAAAAATTGAGCAAAAAATTTTTTAAAATAACTGATTTTAAAAGACCAGCTATTTTTAATTGAGCCTGAAGGTCATACCATTGTATCGGCTTGAATTTAAGACCAGTTAATTTAGAAATTTAAAATTAATTTTTGGCTTATAAAAATTTAAAATTAGGGAAAATTTGTTGTATTATAATACTTGTGTATATTATAATTTTTATTCATATTTTGTTAGTTTTGATTCTAAAAAAAAAATCTTGATAAATATTATTAATGAAAATAAGAAAAATATCAAATTAAATATTAAATTATTTTTTTAATAGATCAGTTTATATTAGTTATTGATCTATCAGTATAATTTATATTCAAAGATGAAAAAAAAAAAGCTGAAGACAGATTAGAATACTGAATTAATGTGATTTTAAAGATGTTGATAAATTTAAAATACAGTAGCCTATATATTACAGTATTGAAAAATATAATTTCTGTTTCCTTATCCTTATTCATCATCAAACAATAGCTGTTTTTAGCAGTATCTGAGTTGCCATTTTACTATTGGTAATTTGAAATTTAATTCTTATTGAATTTATATATACTGAAAAGTTATTGATATTCAAAAAATTATCAGAAAATATATAAAAGAAAATACTAGGTCAAGGCTCAATAATATATTATTTACTAAATTTAACTTAAATTTATTATGAATTGATGTGTTTGATCAACAAAAAAGTAACCAGTACATTAACTGTATGCAGCAGACACAACAGCTCTAAAAGAACAGTGATATGGTAGTTGTAACTGCTCTGTATTTGCAGAAAATCTGCTGAATGATGAATTACAGATCAATACAAGTAGCTAGTGTAACTTCTGCTTATTTCTAAAACTTAAAAATGTTTGACAAAGTATATGAAATTGATTTTTTTTTATTTTGCATATTCTGTTTTTTAGTTGCTAATAACTGTGTGGATTAATACTGTAATGCAGGCTTTTATATTTATAAATAATAATTATGAATATAATGGCTGAACCCAATTATCAATTGTTGTAATGGCTGAACCCATACAACAAGTGAAGTATATATGGATTGATAATGTACAAGGGCTATTTTTTAAATAAGGTCCGTTTGTGAATGAAAGTGAGAATAATGCGTAATCACGGCAGTATGCATACGCTTCTGCTCCGAGCAAGCTTGGTGCGCGTTTTGACGCCATTTGCAGCCATATCGTCTGTCTGTATGCTGAGCTGTAGAAGTTTAAAATGTTTAAGAAAATTGAGTCTCCCGCCGACTGTGAGATGCGATCTGTTATTCGATTCTTGAATGCAAGAAACTTGGCAGCAGCGGAAATTCATCGTCAGATTTGTGAAGTTTACGGTGATAATGCTATGAGTGACAGTAAAGTTCGAAAATGGGTAAGAATGTTCAAGGATGGGCGAGTTAATGTGCATGATGAGCCACGTCCTGGCCGACCTCTGATTTCTGAAGATTTGATTCATGATGTGGATAACAAAATTCGAGAGGACCGACGATTCACGATTTCAACGTTATCAATTGAATTTCCACAGATTTCAAGATCAGTTTTGTATACCATTGTTTCGGAGAAACTGAATTATCGAAAATTGTTTTCTCGGTGCGTTCCAAGACTGCTTTCTGACGATCACAAAACAAAAAGATTAAACAGTGCTTTATCATTTTGACTCGATACGATCATCCACACAGTCCAGACTTGCACCCAGTGATTTTCGCTTGTTTCGATACTTAAAGGAGTTTCTTGGTGGTCAACATTTCAACGACGAGGAAGAAGTGAAAACTGAAGTCGTGGATTGGGCTTCTTCACAGGCGGCAGACTTCTTTGAAGTCGGAATTCAAAAAATTGTTGAGCGGTATGACAAATGTTTAAACAAAATGGAAATTATGTAGAAAAGTAGATAAAAGTATGTAGAATATGGAAAAAAATATATTTTAACGATATTTACAGTATATTTCTTCTTATTAAAAAACAGACCTTATTTAAAAAATAGCCTTCGTATATGCATTAATGTTCTTTGTTCTGTACTACATTTTTATTAATCTTTAGTACTAATAAAATTTCCAACAGTTATAGTTTGCTGCAAAATAAACACTAAGTGCTATTTAAATATGTGCTTCTTGTCCTTAATTACTTATACAGGTACTCCTCACTTTATGACCTATCTGCTTAACGACTGCTTACACTTACGACCAATCGAGTTTCGACCTGCAATTCGGGGAATCCCATTTTTCAGCTTGAGTGTCGGTCAGTGGCGAATGGTGAAATGCGCACTAAGCATACTATAATAGTCTTTTTATGAATAAATTTGAAGTTTGTTGCATAATTTGTATAATTTTACAACGATCCTATATTCCCGGTGCAAGCTCCTCGCTTATCGACATAGTCGTCAGAACAGAACTCGGTCGTAAAGTGAGGATTACCTGTATATATATTGTCTTTGCCCACTTTGGATTTTCTTGTGAAGTAATTAAGTAGTTAGTAATAAGTATAATTACTTATTACTTAATTAAAGTACAATATAAGTAATTAATGACAAAAAGCATATATTTAAATGTAAAAAAAGGAAGTTAAAAGAAGCCTATGTTCTGAGGGAAAGTGAGGACATGCAAGTTGAAGAACTGAGAAGAATTAAAATGGATGTTACATTAAATGTGTTTTACCTAGAAATTGTGTAATTCACTTCCCTCAGTATAACAAGTTCTAGTTTGCTGTTTTTACTTCATGTCCTTTATCATAAAAATGAAAATCCTCTTTGTATTTCTTGTGGTTAGTTACAACAGGTACTAATGTAGGTCTTTTATAAAATTGAAGTTCTATAACATAAGAGATACTTGTATATGATTTAATATTGTTGTTTTTATAATTTATAAAACATAAATATTTGTAATAAAATTTTACATTGTACCATAAGTTATTAAAACTAAAATTTTATTTAAATAACATATTTATATATATTGAATTTTAACATTAACACTTAGTTGTTTTTTAGACATTTTCTGGGAAAAAGAATTATTACTACAGTTCAATGAATTATTTCATGATAAAGAATTATAGTTTATTAATGTATGAATTCATACATTAATATATTATAAAGTTAAAAATGGAAAAAAGACAATATGGTAATAAAAATATGAAGAGTACAGAACATAAAAATTTGGCTTCATAAGTTACAATTTGAACAGAAAATAGAAGAGAGTAGTTTTTAATTATTATATGTGTCAGTAATGTTTGCAGTTTGGTTTAAATTTAAAAGATTGATAATATTAGGAAAAAGATTGATCTTTGAACACTGAGATTCCTGAATCCTACGTGTTGTGTTAAGGATTTATGAAAATAGAATTATATATAGCAACATTAAACACTAATGTTTAATTTTGTTATTTTGTACTGTATTTTCCATTTTATAGATATAGTCAGAAGTTTATCTAATTTTTCAGACATTTCAATATGTTTCATCTATGCATTTCATAATGTTTTATCTTTAAAACCATTATTACTAAATATTTATTTTTGTAGTTGACAAATTTTGCATATCATTTCATAATATCTTGGCCATGTTTTGTATATTGTTCAAATTGAGTTAAACATTTAAACAATTTACTCTGGCAATATAAAGTGTAATTCTGACATACATATATCAGAATTACACTTCAATTTATGTATACAGATATCCCTTGCTTAATGCAGGATTTGATTAACGTGTGAAATTAATTGTAGCAATCTCTTTATATATGTGGCAGAAGTTTTAATTAAAGTGGCTTTAACAGCTGTCTTTACTTAACATCAACATGTTTTTCTCGACAAATAAGGTGTTGATGAATTTACTATTTTTGTGCTGAGGGTGATATCCAATATACAGTAGATAAGTAGTTTAATTGTGATAATTGCGAAATTTAACACATTACATATTGTATTCTCTGTTTAAAAGTGTTTATCTTAAAACTTCACAATTTGTTTGCATAAAATCAAACCGAAATGTCTGCAGATAAAATGCATATCAGGCATATTATGTAGGTATTTTAAGGTTTGTAAAGGATATAACACTATACAAACAGTGAAAAGTATTTGTAGTGTGTATGGGAAAGATGCTTCTAAATGTCACACATGTCAAATGTGGTTTTGAAAATTTCGTGTGGGAAATTTTGAACTAAAGGATACAAAAAGTGCAGGGTGACCAAAAGCTGTTAATGAAGAGAAATTTCAAGAAGAAATTGTTCAAAATTGATAAATAACTTGTGAACTTGCAACAAATCTTAGCACGTCACAGACATGATGATTATGTTCTGCATGCATTAAGTGAAAAAAAAAAACCCTGGATTGAGTATAATTTTGACTGAGAAAGATAGGTAGTTCTAAGGTTTTGTTTTATTTTTAAAATAATCTAATCATTTTTATCATAGAAAACTTTTTAATGGCTGTCAAAAGTAAAATAGAAATATTTATTAACTGAAAATTTGTTCTAGTCGATCATGATTGTTCAGTCGAGTACCAAGGTACAGTACCACTATATTTGATTAATGCGATTTTGATATACGCGATAACATTACGGAATTAATTAATCACACTAATTGAGTGATACTGTATATAGACACACAATAGAATCTCAGTAATCCAACATATATTGGACCAGCGGGTGTTAGATTTCTGGATTTTGGATTAAAAAGAAAATAATATTATGGTACATACAAGAACTTGATTAACACATAGGTTTATTGTATTAAGTTCCACAAATCCTTTCGGGGCGATAACATTGAAGCTAGAAAATCTCATTGTCAAAAATAGCTGCAATGACTTATTTCAAATGAATTGGGATTGGTCCTGTCATTGAAACCAGGAGAAAAGTTTGAATGTGTTGTATTGTAGAAAAGATTTAATATTCTACATTGTTTTTTTTATTGAATTGCATAACAATCTGTGAGAGAATTTACCACAGGTGGTATTAACATATTGTTTTTCTTGTTTATTTGTTTTGTCGAAACCATGTCTACTTTTTCTTGTATTGTATCACGACTTAGTGAATTTATAGACACTTGTCAAATTCATCTATTTAATCTATAATCTTTACATAGATGTGTTTCGGGCTTTCACCCCTCTTCAGTCTGTTACATAATATACATATGTTGTATCTGGTGGGCATCTGTCCGGCACCTTCCGCATGAGGGAGGGAGAAGTTACATGCTGTGAGACATGTGGGGGAAGCAGTCAAGTTAGCAGGGAGGGGAATGTAAGTGGGAAGACATAGTGCGGAAGGTGCTGGACAGATGCCCACCAGATACAACATATGTATATTATGTAACAGACTGAAGAGGGGCGAAAGCCTGAAACGCGTCTCTGTAAAGATTATGGATTAAATAGATGAATTTGCCAAGTGTCTATAAATTCACCAAGTGACACCAAACAAAACAATATTGTTTTTTATAAAATTTCTCTAAAAAATAGTCATAAACTTCAAAACAACTGTCGGAATTGCTTCAAAACATATCAATTGAGGATTACTAGAAAGCTTGCAGTTCAACTGTTATTTATTTTTGAGAAATTCAATTAAAAAGAAGCCATGTATCTGCTGGATACATACACGACAAAGTAAGAGTTAAAATATAATATGGCATGTACCTCCAAATAGCGAACACCTCCAAATAGTAGACAAATGTCTTAGTTCTGAAGGTATCTGCTATTGATATTTATAGAAAATGGCCATATTAATTTATCTATAATCCAAATTAGTACGTGCTGATTTAGAATCAATTTCAACACTATTTGAGGCCTTTAATTGAGTTTTCTCTAAATAAAGTAACTTTTTATATTACATATAATTTAGAAGTTGTTGTTATGAGTATTTTGTAAGATGTTATATGTATATATGAGGGTAATCCCAAAAGTAAGTTCTCCTAATTTTTTAAAGGCAAAGAAACGTTTATACAAAAATAAAGTGCATATCATTTTAAAGCTTGAACATTTATCTATTTTTCTACATAATCGCCATTTTGGTCGATGCATTTTTGTATGCTCTGTGGCAATTTTTGTATGCCCATGTTATACCAGCTCACCTCCATGTCGTGTTAAACCGATTGAAATTCATTGCCAATTGACGGACGTGTGTGGCGAGTCATGCATAGATGTCAAAAACATCTTCAAGTGGTATAGGGAGTTTGCAGCTGATCGTACTGAAATTCACGACAAAGAAAGAAGCAGGAGACTATTAATTTCTGACAAGACAGTCACGAAGGTTGAGCAAACCATGCGTGAAGATCGGTGATTCACTCTGGATGATCTCTGCATTTGGTTATTAGGCTTTCCCCAAGCACAATTCATAGGATTTTAATGGAAAAGTTGCAATAAGGTGTGCGCAAGATGAGACCCATGAGGGTTCCATCTTGCACACACCTTCCAATATTGCAACTTTTGTGGTGGCAAGCAGGTATGACATGGGCATACAAAAACTGCTACAGCGCCTACAAAAATGCATTGATCGAAATGGTGATTATGTAGAAAAATACATAAATGTTCAAGCTTTAAAATGATACAAACTTTATTATTGTATAAACATTTCTTTGTATTTAAAAAAATAGGAGACCTTACATTTGGGATTACCCTCGTATAATTTAAATGGAAAAATTTCTTTAGAGAAGCTTTTTTTTTTTTTTTTTTTGTCTTGGTATAATAATTAAAATAAATTTGTTCTTTGTGTATTAATATTTATAAAATGTTTTGGATTCAGGCAGGATCCTTTTTGATGCTGGATCCTATACAGCACCAAAATAATTTTTTTTCTGATAGAATTTTGAGTGAACACTAGGATATTACTTAGTAAGATCTAAATAAAAATGTTTTAATTCAGAAGCATTTTAACAATTTTTAATGAAAAACTTATTTGTGTGTTTGCAGGATGAAAGTTGTCCTCATATAGCAAATGACTATTTACTTAAAATTTGTGCTAGAATTGGACCCATACTAGATAAAGAAGTTACATCTAATATAACTGGTGTAAAGTCATTACTTAGTGTTGGATATCAGTCACTTCTTAGATCAAAAGAAGGTAAAAGAAATAAAAATACTTTGAATTCTTTTTAAGTTATATTCATATACTTAACATAATTTTTACTTTTCATTATCACATTGACTTTACTATTTATTTTAAGTGTTTGAATTTAAATTTTCTCTATAATAATATTTCTCTATTTACTATAATAATTTCAAATTTTTGCTTTTATGTATTTATGTTTATTTGATTATGTTGTACATTATAATACATGTATATCAGACTATTGTGTTTTAATAAGTTTTATTTATAGATATTATTTATAGATACAGGTGTTCCCCTACTTATGAACTGGTTAGGTTCTCGAGATTTTGTCGTAAGTCGAAAACTAACCTATAAAGTACATTTGTGTACAGAGTAACCACTTATTGTTAGTGTTTATACTTTAATGTACGTAATAGAATACATTATGCTCATTTACCCACTTGCTACTGCTTAGTAGCAGGTGTTTCAAACAGTTTTTTTCATTTAAAGTACTTAGTTTTATAATGCCCAGTTTAATTTCCATGGTAATAGAGTGATACTTCTTGCATTTTTCTCCACTGCTAGATTTACTACTATGTTTTGACACATTTGCTTTAAAAATGTTGATTAATCATAAAAGTTTATAAAAATTGCAAACAATAACAAGAAATGCCATTCTCCAGCACTACCAACTTCAACGTCACCTCACGAGCAGCATTGGAACCTCAGAATTTAAACAATAACAAAAAATAACAATATGTAATAAAAATCAGTTCACATCAATTATTTATGACAACAGAACTTCAGAATCTGTGTAAAATTTAAGTTTTAGACATGCAGTGAAATTGTTCATAAGCCTGAAAGTTTATAAAGTGAACATTTGTAAGTAGATGAGTACTTGTATTAATTTATAAGAATTTAATGAATTAGAAGGTATTAACAGTTTCTTGTATTTGCTTCATGTCTATAAATGAGTCAATAAAACATGATGATTTTCTAAACAGGCGATAATTCCATTACTGGTATAAAATTAGGAAATTAGAAGGTAATTATTTATAGAGGACAGTTTTGAAAAAATTATGAAGTTTGATCCAAAATTATTGTTTTCCAATGGAGTTTTGCTCTTTGATAGATGATATAGGATATGTTCCTATATTTCTATTTTTTTCAATTAGGACAATATGTTTTTATATCAAACAGAATTATATAATAATGGTGCCAAAGTTGTAGAAAAACTGATTTCAGTTATTCATCAGTACAGTAAAACGTGTTCAAAACAGAACCTTAATAAAATGGAAACCTCCCTAAATGGAAAGAATTCTTCAGAACACAGTGATTTTCTGTGTTGAAAAAAAAACTTGTTCAAAACAGAAACCTGTCAAATCAATAGAAAATATTCAATATTGTATGAGTCTGGTTCACACAAATTTTACTGTATTATTGATAGAAAAAATTAATAAACATCTTTAAGGGTCGATTTACACACGACAGTGACATTTGGTGCAGTAAGCGTCGCTAAATATCACACATAGCCAATCAGAGTTTCATCTACGACATGTATCTGTATTCTGTCAATCATACAAGTGTCGTAGATGAAACTCTGATTAGCTATGTGTGATATTTATCAATGCTTACTGCACCAAATGGTCACTGTGCCAGCATGTCACTGTTGTGTGTAAATCGACCCTAAATGCAAAGGTTCACTTTTGGAGAGCATTTAATAAAAATGGTTTTATCTAAAGAGATTTCATTCAGAATCTCCATAATAAGATGAACTGTTTTAAAGATAATCATTTATATTGAACATCCTAAAAGTTGAATCTTTTTTTGATTAATTCTAATGCTGTGAAGATGAATTTGAGAATACCATTTTAGATGCAGTCAAGATGATATGAAGCTTGTGCTAGATAGCATACTGGAATGCTGTAACATAATTCAGGAATTTATGGAGGAGACATTTTTATTACATAGACAGTATATTATCAAAAATTATATATTTTTTCAGCCATAAACGTTGGCTGTTTTGAAAAGAGACATGTGATTATTAGGTGTATTACTATTTTGTGCATCAGCTGTTTTGGATCTTTTGCCTCATCAGCTGGCCATTTAGTTGAGTTTAGCTGACCTGATGATGGACATGTTTGAGGTCTCTTAGTCACCATGTGGTAGAGTGAATCAAAAATAAATTGTCAGTTCATTGTGAATTTTTTATAGAATTTTAAAAGAGTAAAATTTACTTTAACTTGCTCTTCTGGAAAACTAATTTTTTAAGATTTCTTGCTCTCAGGGTATAAAAGTTTTTTATTTTCAAATAACTTTTTCACCATTCTGGCATTTTAACTATATTTCAGTTTAATGAAATTTTAGTATGAGACAAATGTATTTTGGTTATTCCACAGTTTTATCATTCTGACATCTTATTTTACTTAAAACAAAGAGCTAATAACACTTTACATCAGAGATGTTAACTGAAAGAAACACTGAATTCTGACATTAAAATAGTATATTTTGCAATAAAAACTTACAAAAATATACAATAGATTTTGACAGGAAACAATTCACACATACATATTTAAAATTCAAATATGTATGCCCAAAAAAGACAGAAATGTTTCCTGTTGAAAGTTTTTGCACGTTTTTGTAATGGTGTCGAGTTTTTATATACTGTATTTTTGCAGAATGACTGGCGTGCCACATACAGCTGGGAGGGACCAGTATGCCGGAATCCCTGTGGTTACCTGATATGCTGGTTAAACTGCAACTAAAAAATAAAATTAATTAGATGTAACAAAATTAATTGTTAATTACATGTTAAAGAATTACGAAGAAAAAAGTATTCTTTAAAGTATTAAAGAAAAGTATTCTTTTGATTACAATAAAATAATATATAATTTGACTGACATAAAATCAGGAAGAAAGTCTTTGTTTACAGTGCAATAAAACAATTAATGGCTTATTGACATTAGTAGTATTAGAAGTTAGTCAGTGTGGGCTGCACTGACCTTAAAAATAACAGCTTTCTCTCAAATTGTATTTCCTACAAAGCAGATGTTAATAAGTCAAGATAATTTACTGCCAGTTTCTGAAATTTAATATGTTTATTTTGGGTTTTTGAATCAAATAACAATGAAATACACATAAAAAAAAAACACTTTTGGCATTCCAAGAGTGTTTTACATTGTTAGAAAGAAGACAAAATGAAGAAATTAAATGTATAATCATAGTTTTTGATGTAATGCTGACAGTTTCACAGTTTTAGAATAAAAACTCATTCATTTTTATGTGATGTAACTTGTTTTGTTTGTTTTTTTAATGTATCCTCTAGAGAGGATCTATAACCTCACTTAAACTGGCATGCCAGCATTTTCTTGGGATAAACCAGCATGCTGGTTTTTACCATACAAAAATATCTGATTTCGTGGTTTCCCCAGATAGATCTGTATGCCATCATTCCATGAAAATATGGTAAAATTATACTATTTTAACGTTTGAAGTCAGAGTGTTTCTTTCACTTACTGTACTTATATTGCAGCATACAATTTTTACAATTATCGTGCTGCAAAGAACATTGTAAAAACCTGCAATGTCATCTTCAGTACTTTACTTAAAGTGTAAGAGTGAAAGTAAAGTATCGCACTTAGATTGAATAATAATAATTGAAAATTGTACTCTATCCGTTAGGAAATTATTTCCTATACTAGAATAATAAATAAAGATTGTTGTTCAAAATAATAATTAGAAATTTTTAATCATTGAAATTTTCTATATTACATTGATTCTAAATATTTGTAACATATGAATTAAATCATGTGATGAGATAATGGGATTTGTACTAATTTATTTATGTATATTTATATTTCAGAATTATTAAGACCAAAATTTACTTCAGCAAGTCTTATTGTTCGTCGTCATGGATATCCACCATTTCCCTCAAAAGAAGTTTTACATAATTATCCTCCTAATATTAGTGAGTATTTATAAGAAATAAATTTATTAAATTTGTTATATATTTGGTAGTATTCTTTATATTCACTGCTAACCTTTTAAAATTATACAGTCAAAACATAAATATATGATTTTAATGGATTTTAAAGAACATTTTGTCTAAATTTTAATAAATAAATGTACTTACATTTAAACTATGTATCTAACAAATTGAAAATGAATTAGTAAAATGTTAAACTTTTTAAAAATATATTTATAATTTCCTATCATTATGAGAAAAATTATATTTACTCTTTATTAATATTAAGAGACAGTCCAAATATTTTGTCAGTTTTAACATTTAAAACATTTAAACATAAAAATTATGTTTTCTGCTTTATCATTTCATAAAATTGTTAAATATATTCAGGTCCTGTTGAGGTTAGTGGGGTAACAAGTTGAAGTTGTCAGACATGTTGGATGAGTTAAATTGTAATGAGTACAGTAATATGCTGTGAGAAATGATAACATTTTATTATAATAAATTTCATTATTTTGAATAATAATAATAATAATAATAATAATAATTTTGTAATTATAAAGAAATTTTTATTCTCTCAACATTTAATTTTTATGTGCATGCTGTTAGAATATGCACATAAGAATGTGTACTTATAATTTCTAGTAAAAATTATTTATGCAGAACTTTGACTATAAGAGAAGATAAATAATGAAAAAATTACTGTAAAAATTATAATAAAAAAGTAGCATTTAATGGAAAACATTTCAATATATTATAATATTGAATTTAAATTTATATTTTAAATTTGAAGGACTACTAAAAAAAATGTTATCTCATATTATCACAAAAATATATGACCTTCTAGTAAAAACATTTTAAAATTACTCATTAACCTAAATTTTAATTGCATGTAAATAAATGAATAAAATTTTACAAAAATTTAATAACTTTAATCACAATAAATTATAACATGAAACTATCTGCAAAGAAATCTGACTTCTAGTGGTTAGAATTTACAACCTGCTAATAAAGTCCATTAAAAAAAAAAATAAATAAATAGAAAACAAAGTAACTTCCAGTTCAAATTAGAAAAAAACATATAAAAATTATAATAAATAAATTCTCAATCAATTAAATATAAATTATGAAAAAGTATTAGTAATATAGGGAATAATAAAGTGAAACTAATCCAAGGAACATCATTTCTAATTATCAATGAATATGAACTATATAACACCTATGACAATGCTGATGAACTAAAATAACTGGATTCATGAAAACCAGTTAAATTACATTTCATTCAGATATATCGGTGCTAGATGTGTTTGGGCAGGTTTGAAGGACATTTATTTGACCTTTTTTTTCAACAAAGGTTAAGTAAGTGTAAAAAATAAATGAAGTTACAGATTTAAATGCTATTTAATCTGACTGAATTAATTAATAAATTCAATTTTAATGTCCAAATAATTTATTCATTTAGATGAATATTATTTATAATCAAAAGAATGAAAAATAGAATTTTAGAGAATTTAAAATTTAGTTAAAACAATTAAGATAATGAGATGTACAAAAGATAGATGTTTGTAATCTAAGCCCTTTCTCCTTCCTATTCATTTTTTTAAAATAAATTTATATTAATTAAATATATATAAAATTTTGAACTAAAATGTTATAATACTAAGAGAATATACAATTATTTTAAATTCTATTAACAGCTCAAGTACTTGTGGCTAGAGAAATTAGTGGTCCATCCAGTCGAATGCATTCCTTTCCATATCGGCTTTATTCAAGGAAACAAATGTATCGTCGTCTTTTGGGTCATCTTTCATCTGTTTACTGTGTATTATTTGATCGTAGTGGAAAGTATATCATTACGGTAAGGTTTAAGAAGATTTTGTAAATGTTTTAGGATTATTATTTTTTGAATAATTAGAATAATGATGGGAATAATAGAATGGGAAAGTCCAATATTTATGTCTCACAATGGAGAGTATATCCATACATTGTTTTTTCTATATCAAACATTCTACAAAATGTTTGTTATTAAAGCTAACTCATAATAATAGGAATGTGTAGACAATGAAAAGGTGGTCAATAGGACTGTTGATATTGATTGATGATCATGTGCAACAAATTGACAGATAGGTTTGTGAACAATGCCATTTTACAATCTCTGAGCTTTCACTGGAGTTCTCTCAAGTGTCTTGAATACAATTGTATGAGATTGTCAAGTCTTACTTGATTATCACAAATTTTGTGAGATGGGTACCAGAAATGCTCACCACCGTTCATAAAATCAAAGAATATCAGCTGCTTTGACATTTCGCAGCAGTATAATGATGAAGGGGACACATTTCTTGATAAGTTTTTTACAGGCAATAAAACGTAGATAAAGTTTGTCAATGTCGAAATTGAAGAACAGTCTTGAAAGTGGATACTCACATATTCACAAAAACCAAAAAAATTCAAGCAATGTTTTTGGTTTTTGTGAACCATGGAACTATACAGACATACTGTGAAACTTTGAAGATTCTATGTAGAACTATTAAAACAAATGAAGAGGAATGTTGATGTCAGATGTTGTGTTTCTGCATAACAATGCAAGCCCACACATAGATGCATGCACAAAAGATCTTCTATAGCAGTTTTGTTGGGAATTGTTTCCACACCCACTGAATAGTCCAGACCTTGTTCTTAATGATTTTTATCTTTTCTTATGGATGAAGGTTTGGCTGAGAATGAAGCATTTCCACACAAATAAAGAGCAGACAGATGGTGAAAAATGACTGGCTCAGCTCCCAGATGGCAACTTTGATGAGATGATACAGAATCTTATCCTACAGTATGACAGTGCCTGAATTTACAGGACAATTGTATTGAGAATAGCCCAACACATAACTGACTTTTACACATAATACAATTGTTTTCTTTCTTTCTTGTTTTTTCTAACTGCTCTCCAGAGATTGATTTCCAAATAGCCCTCATATTATGTGCTTTCCATTTCAATTTTTAAATTATTTATTAAGTTTTATTTTATTGTTTGAATATACTAATATTCATAATAATTATTCATAACGTTAAATGAAGTTTTGGATAAAATTATATATTGCTGGATAAACAACAGTTTTTTCAGATAGATCTACATGGTGTAATAATTTTTGCCAGTTATATTCACTGATATAAATCTATAGAATTGTTAGAGTTCTGCAGAACATTTCCCAAAGGTTTAGCAACTACATCTAAGTTAAAATTTAATTTTAACAATATAAAAATATATTTATAAGTTTTTTCATTTAGAAATGAAAAAGATTATGATTGTAAGTCATTTGTTTTTAATTTTTTTGCATCTAATAGTCATTTTTAATCTGAAATTTAATGCAGAGAAGTCCTTAGATGCTGAAAGTTTTAAGTTAAATGTTTACTGAATAGTCTATGTAAACGTTATGGTGAACAAAATTTTTTACTTCGCTTGTATAAAAGAATATTTTTAGATAATAGTGTTTGTCTGATGATAAATTGTAATTATTATGTTTTCTTTTTAATTTGCAAATACTTCAGTTTGTTAAACAATTAGTTTTGTTTTTATTCATTTTTTATTTACATTTAACAAGCATTAATTTTGTACGTTAAGAGAATTTGAGTATTTTTTCTTTGATTTAATATTGATATCTATATTTTTATTTTAGTTGTTTTTCAAAAAATAAATGAGTTAAACTATTTTTACATGAATAATAAATTTAATTCTTTTAAAACTTTTGGTGATAATTCAGTTATATAAGCATACTGATGGTAAATTTTAATTATTTTAGGGAGCTGATGATCTTCTAGTCAAAATTTGGAGTGCTTCAGATGGTCGCCTACTAGCTACATTACGAGGACATTCGGCAGAAATTACAGATATGGCAGTTAATTATGAAAATACATTATTGGCAGCAGGCAGTTGCAATAAACTTATTAGAGTTTGGTGCCTTCGTACCATTGCTCCTTTGGCTGTATTAGTTGGTCACACAGGAATGGTTACATCATTACAGGTAATCATTTTAATGAACTTAAAAATAATTTGTATAAGACAAGATTATTCAAAACCATATAAAATATATATGCAATTTTAATAGTTTTTTTTAAATTGGATATATTGATTTTATGTTTTCTTATAATATTTGATTTTATTCTGATATATATTTTGTTGAGACATAAGTAATTTTTTATTTTCTAATAATTGTTTTCATTCTATAGCATAACTTGTATAATTGCTGATTGGTGTAATCAGCTAAAATGGTAATTTTTTAATTACATAAGTTTTAGTAATGATTTTCATAATGGTTTTTATTATTTTTAAAAAATTAAATTATTAGCATCAATCAAAATGAGCTTATGAGAAGAATATTTAATGCGTGTAATGCTATTTGAGTTTAAAAAGTTTACACTGCAGTTACACAACAAAAAATATATGTAGTGTGTATGACAGTGAAGCTTTAAATGTTAGAAAATATCAGCTTTGGTTCAAAAAATTTAGACTGGAGGTTTTTAATCTGAAAGATGAGCTTTACTCTGGACAACCTTTTGGCTTAGAAAATGTTGATATTGTTGCAGTATTGGAAACTGACTGAAAATTATCTAAATGGAAAATTGCAGAAAAACTTGTGTCCCCATCAATAGCAATTAGACAGTTGTACCATTTAGGAAAGATAAACAAGTATGGGATATCTGTTCCATGTGACTTTACTGAACAGAATCATCTGGATTGTCCAAGACTTACCTTATATTCCTTTATTATTCATGTGTGTTTCACTTATTAATAGGCAACAACAAACCCCATTTCTGGACAAAAAAGTTAATTGGGGACAAGAAATGAATATTATATGCTTATAACATTCAAAAAAGACAGTGATTAGATCTAAAGGGTACTCTAGCTCCAGAACTAAAGCATGGTCATCATTCTTGAAAGGTATTGCTGTTTGCATGTGGTTTTGAGGGGAATACTGCATTGTGAGTTGTTGAAATCAAACAAAACAGTAAATGCTGTTAATATTTTATACTGTCAGCAAATGAAAAATCTTTGTAAAAAACTCCAAGAAAAACCTCTTTATTTGACAAACAGGAAGAGTATTATTTTATTACATGTTAACACTCAATCCCTTGTTGAAATCATCACACAACAAAACTTGAAAAAGATTAATTGAAATGGTCTATCTCATCCTTCTTATAGCCCTGATTTGGCACCTACAGATTACTACCTCTCTCCAATAGAAAACCAAAGCCTTGATTGCACTAATAATCAAATGAGAGAGCCGAATTAATTATTGGACTAGAACTCAGTTAATTATTGGACTTGATCTGGAAGTGAACATCAGATGAAGGTCCAGGTATTATAATTGACAACATGTCTGCACAGTAAGCTGGAGTTGCAGTTTGAATTCTGCTCTATATTGATCTTTTTCTCCAGGATAGACCTAATTGATTATTTTGTTTCTAATTTTTAAATTTAATACAAGATGATGGCATAACTACCTACCTTTAGTCTGAATTAATTATACAGCTAATCTAATATCTGTGTAATTAATTTTTCAAGTTTTTCCCTGATAATTAATTTGATTGTATCATTCGATTATTCTGATAAATTGAAATTTAATCTTTTTTACTTAATAAATGTTTTATATCTTGTTTTTGATAAATCTTAGTTATTTTATATTTTTTATAAATAAATATATCATCACAGAAAATCATCAACCTATAATTTGTTTCATGCTTTTTTGTTTTATTATTCTAAATAGCTGACGACACATTTCTCATTTCATCCGTCAGTTAATGTGTGGTACTTAGTTATTTTTTTAATAGATTATTTTGCTTGCGTGTTTTATTTTTATTAATAAACAAAAAATTTATTTGATTGATAACTTATATCATTAGTATCTGAATAAGATGCTCTTGTCTTATTTTGCAAATTTCTCACAAAATTATAATACATCATTTTGAGCTTGACTACACTTAATTTTTTTCGTGTTATTTTTGGGATAAAAACTGTACTTAAATTTAAAGACTTTCTTATTTGTCTAAAATGGACTATCTACGAAATGGTAACCTACTTAAACAGAAAGTGAATCTCGGAATGGAATTATCTGCAATATAGAATACTACTATAAACTGGAAACATATCTAACATTAAAATGGAACATTTTTTTGTGTACTAATTGCATAACATAACAGCAAAGAAGAATTTTTCTGCATAATATCAATTAATTTTAAATCATAATTAATGCTATGACTTGGATTATGGTCAATTTCTCACTGATAAGAGTTGCAGATATATTGTTGTAGTCTTGTTATCTGGAAAGTAGTTCAGACACTGTAATACTGTAATTCTTCCAAACTAGACATACTAATATCCCCCCCCATAAATCATAAATAGGGAAGATATCATGTATTAAAAATCTAAAAAAGCAGTTACTAAAAATAATTTAATGTATTCCCGTTTTTTCATAAATAAAAAGTATTAATAACTTACAGTGAAATGTTTTAGGATGAAATTCTTTCACTCTGTTAGGTAGACAAAACAAGAAACATTTTGCCATTTGGCAAAATTTGTAGAACTAGCCAAAATTCAATACTGTATTAATGAAATGAAGAATAACAAAAATTACTTTATAGAAGCAATTACTCTTGTATACTGTATAAGAGAAAATTATCTTTAAATAAATATTGAAAAGTTCTGTATTATTTAACACTATTTAATGAAGTAACTGCTAGTCAGCAGTTACTTCATTAAATAGTGTTGCTGACTAGCAAGTGGTACATTCACTTGATCATCATTGATTAAATATAATTTGTGACATTTTTAACCTTTCTCTTTTTCTGTATTAATAAGTACATAAACATGTATAAAATAAATTGCCAAAACAGAAAATTTTGGTTGCTACTGTTTACATATAATATTAAAAAGTAATACAGTGAAACCTGTCTAAAAAACAAAGCAAACATAATGTTCATTTGGCTTTTTAGACAGGTTTTACTGTATTAATCAAAGCAAAGCTGTAAAAATTAAGCAAAGTTGAGGCTGAAGTTTTAAACATGAAAACGTGTATGTCGGAAGTTCAGCACCGCCATTCTGTAAGCCTAGAAGTTTGACAATGGTGTTTGGAAAGTCAGTGGAATTGTGCTTGACATTTCAAATGTCATTGTCAAACTTCTAGGCTTACAGGAAGGCGGTGCTGGACGTCCAACGTACACATTTTCGTGTTTAAAACTTTGACCTCAACCTCACTAATATTTCTTTCTATGATAACTTTTTTAATAATATATATTATACATATTATTTTCATTAAAAATTTTGTGTAATTTTATTGTATTTTAGTTTTGCCCATATCCAAAAGGAGAACAGCGTTACCTCATATCTACAGGAAATGATGGCTGTGTATGTTTTTGGCAATGGAATATTAAAACAAATGAATTTAAGTAAGAATATTTTAAATTAATAAATTATTACATTATTCTGAAAATCATAAATTAAACTATGTAATTTTTATTTTGAATAATTTCAAAATTATTATTTACTGTGTATTTATAAAAAAAAACGTGTTCCCTTTCCTCATTGAAAAGTGCCCCTTATCAAACAGTTTTCTAAAATAAAATTGTTTTTACTTTTTTCTTCGCTTAAATTACTATAAATGATTGTTATACTTTAAAATTATTAAGTAATAATTTTATCATCATAATAATTCTAAAGGTTTCTTGGGTTTAATTTTTATCACTAATTAAAAGTATTTATTCTTTCAGTCCAAAACCATTAAAATTTACAGACCGCAATCGAGCTGGAGCACAGATGATATGTTCTTCATTCAGTTCAGGTATATATAATTTTGTAATCATTTTTATGATATTAAAGATATGTATGTTTATAAAATAATTTATTATATTGGGTGATTGTAATTAAAGTACCCCTATTCAGCACTGTCTAGAGTAGCACTGTTTATTGAGTGAGGACATGCTGCATATTTGATAGCCTTAAAAGACAGTATTACACTGCATGTGAGAAGCACCATAGAGGATCAGTTAGAGTTGGTCAACTATTGAACACATACAGTTTATTGCCTCCAGGTTTTATACCTTTATAATGGAGAATGCATTCCCTGCTTAGCTAAGCTTTTCAGCTTCACTGTCTTATATAAATAAAATGTTGTACTGCAGTACCAAAACTGGCATGATGACAAGTTTTAGTACTAATTATTTTTTCATGGAAATATCTTTTGTATGTCTTGAAATATCTTCATACTAGATTTGGTTGCATTTACTGCTAAATATCTCTCTTAGACAGCATTGAAGAAGGGTACTTTAATAATGACTACTTGGTATTTTCAAGACATGTAAATTGTTTCTAATATATTTAGAGATATTCAGAGTAGTTATATATTTTAAATAAAATTATTTGAATATGTTATTAATTGTAATGTAATTTATGTGAAAATTTTGTAATCAAAATATAGAACATAATTGAAATGTAGAAAAGCAGGCTCTTCTGTAGAAAAACATCTGTTTTCTTTCTTATCAGACCTATGATGAATGCTTCTTTTTTATCCTTCTTGAACCAAGCAGACATCATGAATGCTTAGTTCAAGAATATAAAATAAAATTGAAATGTACAAATCTACACTTCTTAATCCTCATAGTTTCTTCTTCTTTTTTTTCCTCCTTCCTTTTTTACCCTGTGGGCATTAAGACCTCTTTTAGAAGCCCATTACGGGTTTGGCCAGCCCCACAATATCGCAGCTGGATGGTGAGGGACAGAGCCTGACATATCTGGTCAGATCATCTCCCATAAAATTCCTGTGGATTTTTTGACTCATTTGGATTTGATCCCAGGTTTTCCAGAGTGGTAGGCTGTCACCTTGACTGCTCACCCATCTGGCCCATAGTTTCTTGTTATGAGATAAAAGGTTTTTAATTTGTTAAGGTCTTTTGTGTGTTCATTGTTACCTATTTAATTTAACTGCAAGTTACTTTAATTTTTTAAAATATTTTTCTACAAATTTATCATAATTTATTGCACTAGCCTGTAACAATAAATATTTTATTAAATTTAAAAGTATATGTAGAGTAAGACTGATTTTGGATAACAGTGTAAATTACAGAAAACTTAAGTGTAATTTTTAAAATTTTTTTACAGAATTTAATATTTTGGTTATTATTTACAGGGGGAATATTTCTTGCTACAGGTAGTACTGATCATCATGTACGGGTCTATAATATTTTAGGGAACAATGGACCAGAAAAAATTTTAGAAATGGAATCTCATTCAGTGAGTATTATAGCTTCTATTTAATGTTTGCTTTATAAATTATTACTACTAATTTTTAATTAATGTATTCAGTGAAATAAACAATCAAAATTTATATGACTATTTATCTCACTTAATGGAATACATTTCTTTCAATTATTTGCTAATATTTAGTTGTATATGCTAAAACATTAAATTTAAATTTTTAAAAATTACTAGAAAATATATTTTACAAGATATTCATTTCAAAACTTTTACTTGTGCCAAGTAATCTTGTTAGATTAAATTTATACTTTTAGCATAATAAACTGTTTATGTATTGTATACTTTATAAAAAATTTCAAAAAATTTTGAAATATTTTTATGTAGATGATGTTAAATTATTCATTCTTCTCCAAAACATTATAACTTTCATATTTTGGGGCATTCTAATTCTGATAATAATAAATGATTGATATCAATATCTATGATTACAATAAATGGATAATATTGTAAAAAAATTTTTAAGTACAAAATATTTACAAACCAAATTAGGAAATTTTGCTCTATGCCCCATAAAATTCTTTTGTATCTTTAAAAATATATATAAATTATGACTTATAATTATTATATTATTTTTCTATAGTATTTATTCTGTTTATTAATATATAAATATTTGTACATTTTAGGATCGTGTAGATAGTTTGCAATTTAGTAATATTGGATGCCGATTTATCAGTGGTAGTAAAGATGGAACTGCTCTTATTTGGAGATATGAACGTCAGCATTGGCATACTATTACTTTGAGGATGACAACCAAATTGGAAGGGTAAATATTATGATACTTATGTTCTTTTTATCATATATAAATTATATTTGTTTTTTAAATGCTTCTAATATTTTCATCTTTTAGTTAATTTAAAATACAAAAATATTTAATTTACTTTTAAATATTTTCATTAAAATATAATATTCAATATATTTATTGATGATATAAATTTTACATTAAGAATTTATACTGATATCAAGATTAAATTATTAATAATTATTTTATAAATTGAAAATGTTGTGAATGTATTATTCGGTTTTAGCAATGGGTTAAACTGATTATCATACAAAAATATGGAACATAGAATATTGTTTTCCAACTAAACTGATAGGCTAATCTATTTAAGAATTTTTGAAATTACAATGGCTCTTTGGTTTCTTTATCCTACTAGAACAAGGATCTTTAACTAGCTAATTCCATTTTAGATCTTTGGCTATTTGAATACAAGACTATGGTTTATGCTATCACATATCTGTTATATGTAATTTTTCAGTTTAAAGTCATTTTTATCAAAAAACTTCAGTGTAATCTTACAACTTAACAGTTCATTATAATAGATTTTTCACTATTCCAGTTGTTTATTTTCGTTGTTCTATTTTACACAGTAATATTTTACTATAAAATGTTACTTATCAAGAATTGGAGATTAATATTGGATACTGTACAGTATGATTACAAGATTTTTATTGAGGTCTGCCTCATATTAAAGAAAATGCTAATTATAGAAACTATACAATTTCTAATGTGAGGTATTATAGAAACATATTTATTGCATTACTACTTATAAACATATTCTTTAGTGACATTAAGTGTTTGCTAGTAAGATAATCGGAGTTTTAATGTTAATATCAAACTAAAGATTAATTTTACTCTATAACATGTTAAATGACTTATTTAGTTAGTAAAATATTGCAGTTTTGTTCAAATATAGTTTATAAATTCATAAATTCTCAAATTACTGATGATGGAATGAATGTTAGTTGAGAAAGTCAAGAATTTCTAGTTGAGAAAAATCTCCAAAATTTTTTTTAAAATTTTATTCTTTAGATTTCTTTACAGAGTTCAATGTATGAAATTTATAGAATAAATTTTCCTGCAGAAGCATGGAACATTTGTTTTGATTGTCATTAAGAAAAAAATCTGAAAATTCCTACTTATTTGAGAATTTATAAATTTAAGAATACATTTTATGCGATAAATGTCAAATAATTATTGTTTTCTTTAATAAAATAAAAGTTTTTAACTAATTGCATTATTAACTTCTTAATGTATTATGTATTGGAGCTTTCAGTTGTTTAGAAGTAGGCATGATAAATTTGACATAGTATTCACAATAAAAAGGAAGTAAATATTGCACTAAAGATGAGATGTTTGTCACAAAAAATGATTTTATCTGAACCTCTGTTAAAAATTTTTTTACTTCATTTTTTTTTATTGGTGCTGTGTGAAATTTCTCATATAACAATAGAGAATTTATTGATTATTTATGTAACTATGTAACTTCTATGAATACAACTTGTAATTTTATGCCTTGTATAGAAAACCTACAGATGAAGTTGATGATAATAAACAGAAATTACGGGTAACAATGGTTGGATGGAATACTGATGACTCTGTTGTAATCACTGCTGTAAATGATTCTTCTTTGAAAGTTTGGGATTCTTATACTGGGAAATTGAAGCATGTGTTAATTGTGAGTAGTTTTTTTCTCTTTTTATCAAGTATCATATTCATAAAAATTTTCGCTTGTTAAATTTCAAACTTATAAAATAATATAATGTTATTAGGCTCATGAGGATGAAGTATTTGTTTTAGAACCTCATCCTACTGATCCTCGCGTCCTCTTAAGTGGGGGACACGATGGAAGAATTGTGCTTTGGGATTTAACACTTGGAACAGTTATAAAAAGTTTCTTTAATGTTGTAAGTATTCCATTGCCATAATTATATAAATTATGTGAAAATTTATATTGAAGTTGTCTATTAATTTTGTATGTTTGTAAATGGTATCCCATTTATTCTTTTAATGCAATTTACTGTTTATATGTAATTTTAAATAAAAGATCATTAATTTTACATCTGATAGTATCAAAATTTTTTGTTTATTATGTATATCTGATATTTTATTATTTGCAGTTATGTTATAATAATTAATAAACACGATAAATTTTAATTTTTTAGATTGAAGGTCAAGGGCATGGTGCTGTATTTGATTGTAAATTTTCTCCTGATGGATTTATATTTGCATCAACTGATTCTCATGGTCATCTTAGTATTTTTGGATATGGTTCCAACGATAATTATAAAAAAGTAAATATTTCTTTTTAAGTAATGTAAAACTGGATAATTATTGGAATATTTACTTTGGAACTTTCAATTTTAGGTTCCGGATGAACAGTTTTTTCATACCGATTATCGTCCACTAATTAGAGATGCTAATCATCATGTATTAGACGAACAGACACAATGTGCACCTCATTTGATGCCTCCTCCTTTTCTGGTGGACATTGATGGAAATCCTTATCCACCTAATTTACAGAGATTGGTTCCTGGAAGAGAAAATTGCAATGATAGTCAGTTAATACCATATATTGCTGTTTCTGCTAATGGTGAGATATTTTTCTTTGTTTTTTAACTGGCATTAAATTTTTACTTATTTAATTATATAGTTGTTTTAAATTATTTTTATTTCATATTGTAAAATTTCACATTAAATATATTTTTCCATTAATATAGAATAATCTTTATTAATTTTTTAAACTAAAACGTTGTTTGTTTTATACTGAAAATGTCAATATTCAAAAATTTATATGTATATACCATTAATGTGTATATGTATATATATATAGGAGCAAAAGATGAATTCATTTAAAAAATGCCACTAGGCAAAGCATCTTTACACAAACACAACCTGAATCGTGATTGATATCTTGATGTCCTAAATGTGATGGTGGGTGAATGGCTTGATGACTTGCCATTGGTGCAACTTCAGAAGGTTTGGTACCAGCAATATGGCATGCCAACTTTTTTCTGGATAGCCATTCATAATTCTATACATGCTCAATTGTCTGCATCTTTGTATTGTTGCTGAAGGTGGTCATTTTGAACATGTTCTCTGACAAAATAAAGCTTACTCTTTTGTATTAAATCTGTAGTGTTCTATATCATTTTCTATCAGAAATTATTGGTTATGCATGCTGAATTGTCTTAAATCAATTCTCTTTAGATATTTTAGATTGAAACAAACATTTACCTCCTGTGTACACTTGTACAGTAGTGGAATTTTTGCTCCTGCTAGATAGATGTTTAAGATATGCAAATATTCAAATAAAGTATTTATAAAACAGATAGCTACTGCTTAATGCCTGGTACAGAGCATTTTGGGAACAAATTATTGTATTTTTGATAAACAACAAATGAAAAAAAACTAGTTAAGAAGTCTTTATATAATAATAATGAAAAATGTTTTTAAGCTTTAGTACCTTATCAGTGTGTTTTGTTTTTCATTAATGATTTATGGGAAGAGAGGTATTAATTTAAGTTTCTGATATTTCAGTAATTAATGATTAGATATAAATGGGATATAATGCTTTTATTTCTCTATTTTTTAATATAAACTATGCATCGATGAAATTGTAACAATATAAATAAATAAGTAAATAAATTGCCAAAGTTGGGGTTACCAAAAATTATGATGATGATAAGTTTTGTGAATTTTTATAATAAAATTGTATTTGTGGTACTTTCTAATTATATAAAGTGTAACAAATATTTTTAAAATCTAATATTAAATAGAACTACTAATATAATAGCCCTTGTTTATGTGTGCAAATTTGTTATAACTCCTGCAATTTTTGTCCAATCCAGATGAAATTTTGGTTATATTCATTTTATGTTCTGACAGAAAGTATAGACTACTTATTTTGCAGAAATATTAGCTATAGAATAAACATTTTTATTGATTTTGGATCAGTGATTGCACTATTGTTGTAGTGATGTCAGTGACATTTTTAAATATTTAGGCAAATGGCATATTTTAAACTTACTTCATTAAATTTAAACTTTAAAAAGGGTAGCCACATTGGGTCACTTCTTTGAAAAAAATCTCTCTATAGTGATTATATGTTGTTCTATTATCCATTCAGAAGTAATGACCTAACAAGCCCATTATTTAGAAAGTGTTATCACTCATCTAACTAACATACCATACATACAATTCATCTTTGTTTTATCAATGTGGAATTAAAGAGACTCAATATTTTGTCAAAAAAAAAAAAAAAAAAAGATTAGGTGAAAGCATAAGAGTAAAATTGGTCAATTCTATGTTACTTAATCCAGTTCAAGAAACCAAAACAATATTAGGCTGTCTATTACTAAAGGAAGACAGCAAGGAAACCTTTTAAAACACAATGGAGTATTTACTCAGAATGTAGAGTATAAAAAAACTTTATAAAGAAAGATTTCAATATTTCTTTTAATATAAAGGGCATCATCTATTTATGTGTGAGTAAATGAATTCTCTATTACTCCTGTTGTTTTTGTCCACTCCAGGTGAAATTTTGTTTTGTTGCTCTTTATGTTCAAGGCCCACCAGTGGCCAAGCAGTTTCATTCTCAGAACATCACTTGTGGGTCATTTCTTGCCAGGATGGGCTGGCCACGTGAAGTTTTCCAGGTTTTTCCAAATCTTTAGTACCTATTTAGGTACTAAAGATTTGGAAGCCAGTTACCCTTAAGACCTCCCAGAAGGCATCCCCACTAGGCAGATTGCCCAAGTGTTGTATTGCTGTACATAACAAAACAAACAACTCTATATTACAACAGATAGTATAAACTACTTAATTTGTAGAAATATTAACAAATTTTCTTGAAATATATACTTTTCTTAATTCTTCAATCTCTACTTTCTCATAAAAAGTATTCCTTCATACTTGATGGGGGAATTTCTAGTATGATATAATAAAATACAGCATTAATCCAATTATTATAACTGATGATAATTGAATAGTCATTATTAGTAAAATCTCATTTTGATATTTCCTTGAATGTTGTTAGATTATACATTGATAAATTATTAAACAACATTGAAAGATTTTCATGTTTATAGTAATCTAAATTTTTTTACTTGGTTTTTCTCATTTTTTAATTTTGGCTTATTGAAAATATGGCTCAATATTTTAACAGGTGAAGCAGAAATATTAGAACCTGTGAGACAAGTTGAAGTAGTCGATCCACATCGTCCAACTATTGATGATATGATTGAACGATTGCAACACGAACAAGCAGCTGCAGGTTCTGCAGAAGCAGGAGAAAGAAGTGGTCAAGAGCCTTTTTCTCCTCGTAGCCGATCTGCTCAACAAGGTAGTTTTAAAGTTAATTATATTTTCTATATAGAGAATTTTAGATTTTACAGGTGACAAAAGTGTACAATAATAGTACAGTGTGGTTTACGTTCAGGGCCGGATTTTAGGCGATTGGTGCCAATCGGGCCCCGCGCTTGAAGAGGCCCTGCATTACGTCAAAATTTATATATTTAAAAATAGTACATGTTACAAAAATAAATATCTAGGTATATTATTATTAAAAATAAAACAACATATTTCAATATGTAAATTAACAGTTAATTAATTTTGTTATTTAAAGTTTGAGGGGCCCCGCAAAAAAAAATTCAATCTGGCCTCGCACCTATTGGATCCGGCACTGTTTACGTTGAGAAAATATACTGTCATTTTACTAATTGTAAATTATTGATTTTTTTTAATAATTTTTCCTACTTTAAAATCTGATTGATTAAGGTTAAATTAAGCTACTTGATAATGTAATAACAGAGATCACTAGATTCCATTTGGGTACGTCAAATCATGAAGAAAAAATCATACTGTGATCTTATGACTTTATCAAAACTTAATTTTATTTTTATTTGATTTTAACCAATGTCAGATACCATGGGATCATTTTGATCTCAAATAACCTGGAAATGGTTAATTTTCCAGGTTTATTGCTTTATTTTCTCATGCCACTTCAATATACACACTAATGAAAGGAGACTTATGTTGCTTTATTGGTTTAAGATATTGTATGTTTCAATTTTGTGGTCATATAGACCCCATAGTAGCTTTTTACATAGCATTTAAAGTGGATTTTATGTTGTTTGTTAGAATAAAACTAGAAATGGATATTGATTACTTGTATGACTTATTAGTTCTTTCAATGTTGGAATAATTATAGGTTAGTAAGAAAAACTAACAAGTCAGAACAATCATATAACCTTTACACTTGATGAATGAATTTGCATATTATAAAGCATTGTCAATTCACATCACTCAGGAATATCTTGCATTGGTATTAAAACAGATAGTTAAGTTCCAGCATGTTCAGCACAATCACAAAAAGAGACTAAAAGTTTAAGACATCACCTATATCTCATAAATAAAGACAGTAAGCAAGTAGCCAGTGCAACAAATGAAATAATTGTTTTCATTAATCACAAGAAAATCATCTGTAAGGATTGTGAAAAGAGATATTTTATCTATGAATTATTTCAATAAATTAAATAAAGAATTTTGGAATTTACATGAAATTTAACAATTTTGTGTCATTTAATAACTTTAACAATTATCAATTAACAAATGGGTTATATGATTATAAGTACTTCTAAGGGGAAAAATGTTAAAGGTAAATAATATCAATGTAAATTATGACAGAATATAAACAATAATCACTATTCATGCACGTTACTAAACAAAACATATATACTAGTTCTAACAAAGCAATGTTTAGCACAATACAATGTAGACTACACATAGTTTACCAAATTACACTGCATAGGTCTTCTTGACTATTCTTGAAATGAAGATGCTGATATGTCAGGATCAAGTTGTCAATGACCTGACAAAGTTTGTTTTTGGGCCTTTTCAAAAATGTCTGTGATGCTGAATGAAAAATCTCAGAATATAAATTACTTATTTATGGATGGAAGATTAATTTTTTCATTTTGCTTGTGCAAACGATTAACATATCTACATTACTATTATTATATAGTAACCTTAGTAAATTATTTTATTTGTAAAATTGTTTTATACTGAAGAAAATTATTCATCTGTAAGAACCGAAATAATTAAATTAATTTATTATCAAAAATGTTAGGACACCGATTAGTAGGAATGAGAAATGATGGTGATATAGAGGGCGTTCGTCAATCTAGTGGAAATTGGCAGTCGCGAGGAAACAGTAGTGAAATGCCAACGTGGACAAAACGGGTCGTTGTAAAACCATTATCATCCGCAATGATGGCATACCAGTATCATCGTAGGACAGTGCTTTCAGATGCAGAATTAGCACATTATTTAAGAGAGAAGAAAAGAAGACCTATTACTGTAGTGAAAGAGGTATGTATCATATTTGTTAAATTAATCAAAAAATTTTACAAATTATTATTTTAATTCGTTTTGAAATGTTTTCTTCACAAAGTATCATAATATTTAGAGTAGCGAGACCTTTATTTTAGAAATATAAATTCAAGATAGTCAATTATAGTATAAAAATGACTAATCTATCATTTTTATACTTTATTTGGAAATGTACAGTATTTTTATAAACTATTGATTATTAAGATATTAACAATTTGTGTGTCGTTCGAATTGTTGTATTTTTTTAATCTAATATATAAAAAAGAAAGTTTGTTAATTTGTTCTTACAAGTATAAAATATACAAGTATATTTCAACACAATTTAGCAAATGCTATGAAACTTTTCAAGGGACCATCCTCTCATTCAGGAGGAGGTCAACGACTACTTTTAGTTGAATTAACTTAAATCTCTTGCCTGCAACAGATCTCCCTTCTCTCTGAACATCTGGATGATGGCATTCAAAACAGAAAATTATTTAATACAAAGTTACCAGTGAGTACAAAATATATTTTTGGGATTAAGAGTGCTGAGTTTAAATATTTGGTCCAATTTTGCAAACTTTGATTGATTGGCCATTTTCCATTTCATACTCAGCTGTGAATGATGTTATAGTTAACATTAGAAAAAATCTGGATGTTTAGAATTTGCTTCTCATACAGGCAGAAGTCAATGACTATTTTCTGTTGAAGGACACCAATTCCTGTCTACCAGACCAATGAAAGTGTGCTATTTTGTAACACCTGGGTATTGCAATAAACATGAAACAGTAGGCTAAAGTGACCAAATTCCTAATCTGATTTTCATTTTAACATTTGTTTTTAGTTTTTGCTTCAGCAGTGTCAGGCAAATTTGCTAGTTATATGTTATATATATGTTTAGTCATATTAAATATGAGGCAAGCAGGGGGCTCCAGGGGGCTCCCTATGAACCACTTACTGCACGGGTTGTTGGAACCCAACCTCGGGGTCGTTGGATGGCTTGGAGGATAAATTGTTGGCGGAATGGCAAGATTCGGCCAATGTCAGGACTGACACCAGTTAGGATAGTTCTATTTTGCATCCTAACTTGCGATTCTAACAGTGTAGATGAGTAGGAGGGCTATTTTGAGGGTGGGGAGTGCGGAAGTACATCAATAGGTGTCCGTTTCCAAATAATAGATCGGGTTTAACAAATAACAAAAGAATTTATTGAACATCTAAGTCCAAATACATACAGATTATACAAGGCTAAATAAGGTTAACTGCAGTTAACATGCAAATTATCTACAGACAAGAATGGCAACTAATCTAATTTCTATGCTGCGTGTCTAATTCCCTTTTCGCACAGAGAGAGTTTACAGTTTCTAGCTAAAATACCTCTGTAAGTTTTAATGGAGAATTGTATGTGACGATTATTCACTGTATGGAAGATGTGAATGTCCTAAATGTTTTCCTCCGTTGTCTTCTTGGACAGGATCGGGAGACAGGAGACCAACATGGGCACTAGCACAAGTACAACTTCCTGGGCCGATTGCCTCAAGCCTCTAGTGTCTCCGTCTTTTATATAATTTCTGTGGGAAACGGATCACGTGTTTATTGGTTGTTTATGATCCCAAAGGTTACTTCTGCAGGTGTGCGATGACTTGAATTCTTCAGAGAGTTGTTTCATAATGGACTACCATCGTTTTGCAATAGCATCGATTTTCCCACTTGGTTGTTGACAGTTGAGTTGTCATCTTATCCAATGCTATGCAATGGCTTTTTTTTCTCTATCAATTGCGATGGATGTTTACATGAGCTTTTCGAAAAAAGAATGTTTTACCAATCTAAAAGTTTCTAAAATTTGCCCCCTTAAACATGCGGGGTCACATTAAACTAGTAAATTTTATTATTTTTTAAGCATACACAACATCATTAAAGCTTTTTCTATTAATTTTTTATATTTTATAGAATCATTCTAATGAAACAGAAAATAGAATAGAAAGAAGAAAGCAAAGAATGAATAAACAGCAATCATCATTGCAAACACGTGCAACAAGAGAAAATAGGAGAAATGCAGTTTATGGTGATCGATATGAGGTAAATATTCAAAAATCTTGAAGACCTTAATTCTTGGGAAATATACTCAATTATTACCAAATATTATTATTATTTTGTTGGGTTAAGTGAGATATACTCGGTTAACACCGGTGGCTGTGTACTATGCCGGACCAAAGTCAAGGCATAGTAACCAAAACAGAAATTGAAGAAGTGTATCAGTGTGTGTGTGTCTGTATTCAGGAATTTTCTCACAATATGACATGTATTCAATATAGTGGCCTTCTGTAGTGTGATGTATGTGTTTCTATTCAATTGTAATGTGCCCAGGCTTTTGTGTAGTGTGTGTGGTATGACACCTGTAGAGGAGAGAACAACAGGTACTGTACAATAAGCACCCTATCCATCCTCCACAGATGCCTTATTTCCTGGGCGAGTTCCGTGTACTTGCTAATTTTTTCAGTGCATGCATTTTGTATATTGTGAGTGTTTGGAATGGATATGTTTATAATGTATGTGATTTTATTGTGTTTGTCAATGAGTGGGATGTCTGGTCTGTTGTGGTAAATTGTTTTTTCTGTGATTATGTCTCTGTCGTAGTACAGTTTGTGCATGTTGTTTTCCAATACTGTCTGTGGAATGTATTTGTAGTATGGTTCGTGGATGTCTACTAATTTGTATTTCTTTGCAAGCTCTTGGTGTATTATATTTGCTACTTGATTATGTCTATGTAAATAATCTGTCTGTGCCAAGAGCTTGCAACCACAAGTGATGTGTTGTATAGATTCTGGCATGATGTGACATTTTCTGCATGTGTTATTTGTGAGTGTTGTATCTTTGAGTATGTGTTTTCTGTAGTTTTTAGTATTTAGGACCTGACCCTGTATGGCAATCATGAATCCTTCCATCTCCCTAAAGAGGCATCCTTGAGTTAACCAGCTGTTTGACACTGTTTTGTCAACAAAATTCTGGGACAGGTCGTAAGGATGCCTGCCATGGAGTGCCTTTTGAGCCCATGATTGCTTAATGGTGTCTATGCTTTTTACATGTTGTGAGTTTACACTCACAACATATGGACACGACAGTTTAATGGTGTGTTATTCGAATCTGCTAGAGTTACTGCTTTATGTAACTGTGATGTTTCTTGCTTTTTGTAGAAAAACTCTCGCAGTGACTGTATTTATTTGTAGTAAAGGTTAACTATGTCAATCAGACCATGTTCACCATCTTTACATGGAAGGGTTAGTCTTTCTATGGCAGATTTAGGATGATGTTATTTATGCATAGTGAGTGTTGTTGTTGTTTTTGTTTGGAGTTGCTCAAGATCTGTGTGAGTCCAATGTATAACTCCAAAAGAATATGTGAGTACGGGGATGACAAATGTGTTTATTGCTTTAACTGTGTGTTTTGCATTTAACTCTGTTTTGAGAATAGCATTTAACCTACTTTGGTATTCTTTAATTAATCTTTGCTTTATTTGTGCATGTTCTGTTAGTTTGGCCTGTTGGAATCCTAAATACTTGTAGAACTTGCCCTCTTCCATGGATTCAATAACGTCCCCATTTCCAAGTGCAAATCTTCTTTCTTCGGGTTTCCTTTTTCTATGTGAAGTGTTTTGCATTTGTCTAGGCCAAACTCCATTTGTATGTCATTGGTGTATGAATGTGTGATTTGTAGGAGTTGATGAAGTCGTTTTTGTGTGGATTATTATTATTATTATTATTATTAATCTTTATTTAAAAATTAGGAATGTCATTGCAGGGAAATACATATAAATGTACCATTTCTTAGTCAAGCAAAGTTTATAATTCTTTAATAATCATACTTTATATGCTTAATAATTTTGTATAGCAAGACATTTAATTATATAAAGTTAGATGTTTTCATTAAATAAAAATACTTTACAGGTTTTTCAAATAAAATATTTTAAATATTTATTTGTTTTTAATAAGAATATTTTTCTAAAATTCACTTTCTATGCAAATTAGTTTAAATATTTATTTTTTAAAGTTTGGTTAATTAATACTTTTATGATATTATAGAATCCAGTTGCGATCCACATTAGTACCAGTAACACTTCGGATACTGATATCAATTGTGATCCCTGGGAAGATAGTTCAAGGGATAGTGAAAGGTAGTAAATTTAATATAAAAAGTTATTTATAAACTTCAAAATTTTTAAAAATTATTATTCTACTTAATATTATAGTGGTTCTGGAGAGGATTCTGATTGGACTGCTGATGCAGGACTTAATGTCAAATCCCGTCAAACAAATAAAACAAAAAGGGTAGCTAGAAGACAGGTATCTAACAGTGAAGAAGAGGATGAAGATGAGAATGAAGAACATGAAGAACAAACTGAGAATCATCACAGAAGAGAAAAAACTAGGAAAACCAGAAGAAAATTAGTATGAATTTATTATATATTATTAAATATTTTAGTATAATGTACTATTCAATAATTCATTTATTTTGTATTCAAATCTTGTTTGTGCTTAACATTATTAATTTACAGAAACTTCAAACATTACATATTTATGAATTGACATTGTATATGTATATGAAAATGTTTTTAGAATGAAAATTTTTAGACTTGTTTTCTTCTGAAGCAAGACCACAAATTCAACTGTATTTTAAAAGATTTCGAACCGGAGGTTTTCAAAATATATTTTTTTTGAAAGAACAAAATACATTTTGACTTGTAAAAAAAAAACAACAGATTTTCTTTAGTTTATTCAAGGAAAAAATTTCTTAAATTAAAACATAACTGATAATTTTAAAATAGATTAGATACTACATGTCAAGCCAAAAATTTTTTTTACCATTTGGCACTCTTATTTGGCAGAAAATGTGTTTCACAAATTAGGCTAGTGTAGAGGTTTGAATACATAATGGTATGGGGAGACAGACAATGAGGTATGAGACTCCATTAAACAGTTTTTATTAAATGTAAGGTCTTAATATGGACATATTGTTAATTCCACCAAAGAATCAAGCAATTAACATATCAAAAAATAGGCCTGGTTTTTTACTGTATCTGATCCTACTTGTCCACACTTCAAGTTGTTTTGGCACAGTTTTATATAGGTCTTTCATCACAGTTTTGTTCAAATTAGTAATAACTCAAGTAATTGAATCATAATCTTGAGGTTTGTATTGTTGATCTTGGTAAATCTGCACTTTTAAAAAATGCCAGATATATTTTATGATACTTAGATTTAAGCTTTTTTTTTTTTTTTTTTGTTTTTTCAAACAACGTAGAACATTCATATTGTCACTGCATGGAAGTACTGGATGATTTGACTGGCTTTATGTATTGATGTATCGTATCGTTACAGTATTCGTTTTTTGCAGTCAAACTGGCACTCGATCCATGGAAGAAAGATGTGCAGAAGGTCCTCCAGATAAACATTGCTTTTATACTACTAGAAGTGACTGCCCCTAAAATTATGAAATTTCCTCTGCTGCTTTTGCTTCGCACATTGATGGGTTGGAGGCAATGTGATCATATCTGAACATGTGTGGGTACAGTACATGTTGTCCAAACTATCCAAATAACATTACTTTCTGTCTGAAAAAGCTATCATATTAAAATGGTATCCTCAGAAAGATGATGGTCAGTGAAATCCAGGCACATTGACTGATACATTTTTAAAAACTCTTGATGTAGTGAATATTTTGGTTCAGTTCTTTAAGAGTTTGCTATATCTAGAGTCCATTTGTATTTTCATTCTTTTGCTATTCCTGCTGTGTAATTATTTTCAACAACTGTCATATTGACATCAACAGTTGCTTTGTTAGAATTTTTCAAATTTATAAAAATTTTTCTTTGTAAATATCAATTAAGTTTTACTTTTACATTGAAATATAAAAATTTATTATTGAACATTTTATATCAATTATCTTTAGAAATCTCTTCAAATCTAAATGCAATTTTATTTTTTACAAGAAAAAACACAATGGATTTACATTTGTAGCATACATTTACAGTAAAACTTTGCTAAGTTGAACTGTGTTAACTTGAAGTTGTCCACAAGTCCTAGGCACAGTATGTAGGGGTTTCCAGATAATACAGTCTTGTTAAGGCAGAATTGTTAGTAATTTTAACTCATACCTATTTTCCTATGTATTCCTGATTCTTCGGTAGGCCTGTGATTTTCATTTTCTCTTATATTCTGTGTGAATACAGACAATTAAGATAAACACTATGGCTCCATGCCAAACACAACACTATACCATTAAAATCTTTTGTCAACATCCTGATACAGTATATTATCAGTGTTCTGACTGAGACACAAGGGGTGCCTTGAAAGCACACTCAAAAGCATCACAAACTGTGAGCAATTTTATCACTCTCTAAATAACAATGTTGCCAATTGGCAAGAAACTTCCCATATTTCGGGAAATTGACTTGCTTCTAGGAAATTTGGTGGGATTGCAACTGCTCTGTACAATGTAAAAATACATTATACCAATATATCATCAGGAATAGATTTATTTCTTTTTACGTATGTAGAAACTTCTATTAAACATTATCTAACTTTTATATATATAATAAAAATAATAAGAATAAAAAAGATTTATTTATTAATACCGTATTTTACGGACTATAAGACGCACCTTAATTTTTAAACAATTTTTTTAAAAAAAATACCTATAAGACGCACCTGAATTTTGGAGGCAATTTTTCGAAGAAAAAAGTGCGTCTTATAGTTCGTAAAATACGATATTTAATATATATAATATGATTATTTATGAGCATGAACCAATCAGCAAAAGGTGGCAGTTCGTCATAGCACTGTACTTCCCATAAATCTATGATTGTTTTGTACAATTTTGGAAAACATATAACATCGTGGATGCCATAGGAAATATCGACTTTACTTGGCAAGAATTAACCGATAAATTCATGAACAAAGTGTGGAAGAAGTTATGGCTGAAGGTATCCAAGAATTCTGAACGAGAAGAGCCTATTGCTGTATTGTTAAGTTGACCAAATTGTCAACCCAATTGATACAGCAGGACTAGGATGGCCAAGTGGTCAAGGTGGCAGCCTACTGCTCTGGGAGATTCGGGATTGATTCCAGATGGGTCAAGAAATTTCCATAAAATTTTCAGAGGGTGGTCGGGCCCCATTCCTCACCACCCAGCCACCCCATTGGGGTCTGGCCAAACCAATAATGGGTTTGCTAAAAGAGGCCCTCTTAGTGCCCACAGGGCAGAAAGAGTTTTTAAAAAAAAAAAGCAGGACTAGGAGATATAGACAAGCAGGATATTGAGGAGTTACTGCAGGTTTGTGGTAAGAGCCTTACCAATGATGACCTTCAAGACTAGCAGAACAAAGAACTTGTGTACAACTGGAAAATAGTGATTCTGAAAACAAAGACACCAAAGAATTTCTCTACAAATTTCCTTGGTAAAAGTTTGGTAATGATAACCAAAATCGTTGATCAAATTGTAGTGATCGATCCAGATTTTGAAAGGAGTACAAAAGCAAAATGAAGTGTTTTGAATGTGATCTTCTGCTACCAACATTTGCTTAAGGAAAGAAAAAAAGTGACAAATGAAATTACACAACTTTATCACAAAAAAACAAGAATTTCAGAAAAGCCAGGACCTTTATCACAAAAAATGAACTTTACATTTCTGCGTGCATATGTTTGTGTGTTATTTAACATACTTTTATATTAATTTGTATAATAATATAACTTAAAATTAAAGTAAAATCTGTTTATTTTTGGTTGCATGTTCCCCTTTCCCTATTTACTGTGTTAAAATGACCTTGTTTAATACTATTTTGTTTAGCACTTTGTTGTCTAGGAACACATCCCCGCATTAAGCGGGGTCTTGCTGTATATTAAATATCAATAAATAAGTCTTTTTTTATTCTTAACAATAAAATTTTAATGTGGTGGGAAATAGTGGGAATTATGATCTGTAATTATGAGAACAGTTTTGGATTAGCAACTCTGGTGAACAGATTATTGAGAAACAGCTTAATATGGGAAATTTATTGCCATAGAAAAATTTGAGAAAATTGTATATTAAACTCATTAACTCAAAATTTTCTACCTTTGTATTGAGATATTTTTACCCCATAAACTTCCACTTAATGACTTTACTGTATATAATTTGTATATTTGTTTATTATATGTAATAACATTAAGTTTCATACATTATATATTGTAAAAAAAATTAATAGTTTCAAAATTAACTTAGTTTATTTGCTTGCATATTCATAATAAGATAAATTTTATTAATATTTGAAAATGTTTATTCAGATTCCAGGAGGAATTAAGGAGATTCCGAATGAATTCAGACCTCCTGAATGGTTAACAGATGTTGTACCTCATAAAGTTCCTTATGTTCCTCAAATTGGAGATGATGATATTTATTTTCGTCAGGGACACGAAAACTACATAGAAGCTGTAAAGAAAGCGAAAATCTATGAAATCGATACAAAGAACTTGCCTTGGAAAAAATTGAAATTAAGAGTGTGTAAAATTTTTTCAATACTAACCTATAATTTATGTGCTTATTATAATTTAAAATTAAAAAATATTTTCAGGAGCAAGAAGTTGTAAAAATTGTAGATATAAATTATGAGATCCGCCCACCTAGACTTTGTTGTTTAAAACTTCTCTTAGTTAATCCCTCTGATCAAAGTGGGGGAGATACATTTACAATTCGATATCACGATATGCCAGATGTTATTGATTTTTTGGTGTTAAAACAAAATTATGATCAAGCAATCCAACGTAATTGGAAGCCAGGTAAGTTTTTGGAACTTCAGAATTTTTATTTAAAAGGTAGAATCTTTAAGATTAATCTTACCTTGAATAATAACCACTTCTAATGATAATTAATTATAACATACATTATGAATTAAATTCAAACAAAAAACAATTTCATTTTCATTACATGTATGTTTGAACATTGTTTGCTTGTAAAAATGTTTACTGATGTTGAAGGAAAAAAATATCCAAAATTGTTTTATTTTAAAAGTTTTTATGACTTAAAAAAATTAGCTCATAAAATACTAAAATAAAGCGTTTATAAACAAACATGCCATATTTTTGCTAATAAACAGCATGTCTGTTGCACTCAGTTTATTAGAAAAACTTTTTATTTCGCTGCTATGCTGTTTATTAGAACAAATATAGTATATTGTTTATATATAAATAAAATATTTGCTGTTTCTTTGCTATTTTTCATATTAAACATATGGTAGTATTTCCTAATGCTGAAAATTAATTGATTTTGAAGATTTGGATATTAACAAAAATAATTCTATATTTAATTCATGAAAAAAAGCATTAAATATTTTTGGAGAAGAGTTTGCATAATTATTTATTATTTTATTTAAATATCTGATTTATATTAGTGTATGATGAATAGAATTTTATCAGAAAACTATTGGGGTTGATGCATAAGTTTGTGCTGCTGACTTTGGCACTGAATGATGGAATTTGGATGTGAAATACAGGAAATACAATTGACTATATATTCTCCTCTATTGTTAATGACATTCTCCCAGTGCTTGGACAAGCAATTAAATTTTTGCTTGAGGAATGCCGTGGGTTGAACCGTGAAGAAGTTATCTGCCCAAGTTTCTGGTACAGCATTGTCTTGAAATGAGATCTCTTGATCTCTTGTAGGATATTCAAGAGAGGATGAAAATCTGTAGAAGCCAGGTCCAGACAGTACAGAAGATGCAGAATGGTTTTACAGTTCATGTTATGAATTGCTGCTTTTGTATAGTTGGCATTAATGAAGTTTTGTGGTATCCACATTTTTAGTTTTTGGACCTTACCCATAAATTGTAGATGTCAAATGATTGTTGCCTGACAGCATTCTATCTCAGTGGCAAATTCTGTTAGAATGATGTGTTTAGATGGTCTTCATCAAAATTCAGTGGATGACTGATATGAGTGCTTCATTGAGGTAAAAAATTTTGTCCCCAAAACAGGAAAACCATTTGTGGGCGGTCTTCTGTGATATAACATTTTCCCCGTGCACAGGACAAATGTTTCTGGCAGTGTCAGTAGTGATGGCACATTTGCTGAACTCGTGAAACAGGTGTCAGAAATGTTTCTTCTTATAAACTTGAGATTTCATTCTGAACTTGACTCTCTTGATAACCTGTAAAAAACAAACCATCACCTTAATGAATCTAACAATGACACTTACATGTAACAAGAACATAATACAGTAGAGCGTCGAAAATTGGCGTCAATTGGGGACTGCGGTTGTTCCAATTAGTCATTTGTTCCAATTTCCGACTTTGTACGAAAAAATACATTAACCTGTCCGATGTTCAAATTTTTCTCCGTTGCGTATCGCTTCCTGTTGAATTTTTCTCCGTTGCGTGTCGCTTCGTGTTGAATTTTCGTCGATTTTAAGCCTAACAAAAATTTTTATAATAATAATCGAGGCTATCGTATCGTTAAAAATTATTTCTTTATTTTGTACAAACAAAATAAATATATTGAAGAATATAAAAAACATGAAAATTATACTTTAGAAGTAAATTTAGTATCAAAAATGTTCGATTCAGCACGACACAGTTCGACTGAAAATTGTTTCAATTTCCGGCCATTTCAATTACCGACGTTCCAATTAACGACGCTCTACTGTACTACAAAAATGAGAAATGATGCAGTGTAAACTTATGCACAAACCCAGTAATTGATCAAATATTTAATCATAATGTTTTCTAGAAAGAATTGAATCCTTAAATTGATATTATTGCTTTATTTCTAATGATTTGTTATTTTAATTATAAATTTATAAATATTATTTGAAATCTTTATTTCATGAACTCTTGCAATTGTATGTTGCGTATTAGGTAATCATAAGTTTTCTGTTTAAATGAAAATATAAATAATATAGTTAAAATACTTTTTCAGAAATTTAATAACTTGAAATTGTCATTGTGAATTATTTTAGTAGTAGTTCATTAAAAATGTAGTAATAATAATAATAATATATTAATTTTATTTTAGAATAATTTTTCCAATTTTTTTTAAATTGCAGTAGAAATTTTTCTTATTGTAAATTTATATTTTAAAAGTTAAATTAATATTTTCAGTATACTGATGCAACCTATTTAAAATAAATTTTATAATAGTTTTTATACATCAGTCGGTCAAAATTTTTTTTTTATTGTATAATAAAATTTAGATTAACAGGGTCTTAAAATTTAAATATGAAGCCCTCAAATTCTCTATACAGACAATATTTGTATAAAGAATCTTAAGTGTTTCATATTTACTAGATTTAAGGCTTTGTTCAATTTGTATTATTAAAATTTGTTTTTAAAGATTAAAATACAGTATTTATAATTCTCATCAAATTATTTAACACAAATTTTGCTTTTATATGATCTAACAATCTTAATTTTCTTTCAAACAAAATAAAAACGTTAATATTTTGTTCGAGATGGGATTTTCAGTAGTGTTTATTGCTAATTTATTATATAGAAGAGTTAAGTATTTTGATATTGCATTAAAATCTAAAGTGAGTACTGTTAAAGTTGCAACTTGCATTTCTCACATTCACTGTTGACAATTGATTTTATGTTGTTGATTGTTGAAAAAAGGTTATTAATAAAGACGTGTTATTTCGAAAGAATAGAATTTGTTTTTAGTAGGTTGCAATAAACAAGTTTTGGAACTTTTATTTATTTATTTTTACCAAGTAATGTTTTAAAAATTTAATAAGAAGTGCCACGTAAATATATACATATAATTATGTTTGAATACATGTATATTATTTGTTGTTAATATTATAAAGTCAATACTGTAGTATTTTTAGTTTAATTTTTCATATACAGTACACTCTCGTTTATCCATGCCAATGGATGTCGAAAGATGGAAAGAATACAAGAATGGCATTTTCGGTATTCTGTCATCTAATGTACTTTAAGGACGTTTTCAAAATTTATTATTATATATTAAGATTTATTAAATATTTATTAAGATGAAAATTGTTCCAAAACTTTTCTTTCTAATCTAAATAAGCAAATTTGTCAAAATTGAAAACAAATTTGCTCTTTATAAAATTGTTGATAAACTTAAAACTAATGTGTTTGTGTATGTATGTACGTACACATTCTTAACCCCTTAAGCATGAATGATATGAGTCCATACATAGCTTCTTTAAGTATTGAAATAAATATTACCAAATTTTAATTATCTATTTCCCTAAGATTTATATATTATTTTTCTATAACACTTAATTTTGTATAAACATTAATTTTGTTTCTTACAAATTAAATTTAATTATATTATATTAAATTCTGGACCATCATTGTAGTAATGACATTAAATCATTTGGAATCGTCTAATTTAAATTTATAAATTTTTCCAAATTTTTAATGTAATTATTTGGACAGAATTCAGTTCTTAGTTCTTTTTAAATATAGATTAGATTCAATGTTTAACATATGAAAAAATTTTTTAAATATATTATATTTATTTACTCTTGAGTAACGTCATATATAATATAGCAGAAAACATTAGATAATAAATAATAACTCTGTCGGTGAAGGTTCGAGAGTTGTTTAAGAAGTCTGAACCATCTCACAATGATAATTTTTAGCGATTTTGTTATTTAATTGGTTATCATCATTAAAACTCACTTGTAGTTGTTTAAGACATATGTTTAAGGGGTTAATTTAAAATAATTTCATAACTATTAAAATTAATTTATAGATATTAGATGTATCGTTTTAACGAGCATATGACTAGTATGTATCCATTTTTTGTATCCCATGGGATAAACCTTGCTCTTCACGATGTTTTTATTTCTTTGCGAAGTCAAACCAACAGTTAATTAATTATAGAAGATATTTTAATAGAACTAGAAAAAGCAAACATGGATAATCATGAGTCTACTGTATATTTTAATAAAAGAAAATATGTATGGAAAAATTGATGATGTTTATAATTGTTTAGGTGATAGATTTAGATCTGTGATAGACAATGCATGGTGGTTAGGGACAATTGAAGAACAAGAACCCTTAGATAGCTCATTGCCTGATTCTACATTCCAATGTTTTCTTGTTATGTGGGACAATGGAGAGACAGAGAAAATGAGCCCCTGGGATTTTGAACGAGTGGATGAAAGTAGTATGTTCATATTCATAATTCCAATTCATTATAAAATATTAGATTTGTATGTGACTTATGAAGAAATTGAAACGGATATATCAAATGTTGAGAGAAATCATTATGATTTGCAGACGTAATGATTTGACGAGTATATTTTTGAATTCTGACATTCCAATAACTTTTTCCTGTCTGTTGAACAAAGAACGTTTCATAAATAAGATGTGTGCATTTAAACATAATTACAGTTCTATAGAAAATATTTATATATCTATTTCATCATTCTTTTGTAATTATCATCAAATCTACTCATTTTTTGGCAATATTCTAGCATTCATGTTTTAATTCTTCAAAATAAATGATGTAAGTTTAGGAAAAAGCATTAAATTATTTTTATCTCGTAGATCCTGGCTTGATTTTATTGGAAATTCAGAACGTGAAAATATACTTAGCAATTATCATTAAACTTGGGTATACTGTGGTTGCAAAATCTCTTTTGTTGAACTGTGTAAAAATTTTGTTACTGAAACATTTTTATTAAAGTTTACACAATAAACAAAGACAATTTATTGTCTGTATTAAACACGGAGACTCACGCATTATTACTAGTCTCTAGGATAATACAGATAAAATTCTTAAATTTTTTCATAATCTAATATATTTCCAAACAAATACGTTTTCTATTTAATAACCACACTGATTAAAATTTTAAAAAATATATGAATGTGAAGTTAAATGTCATATTCAATAATGCATCAAAATTATTGTATACTTTGATCTTTACTAAAATTACAGAAATTGTCAATTTGTTTACGACAGGAATGCCTTCAGTCATGGGCGGTAGCGTCGACATCACTCCGGAAGAACGTCTCGCAATGATGTATTCTCCTAAAGATAACGAATGGTCTCCCAGAGGTCAAGTGGCAGAATGTAACAGACTTATCCGAGGACTCGAAAAAATAATGGAATTGTCCTGTGCGGAGTCATTTATATCGCCGGTAGATTTAAACAAGTATCCGATGTATGCATTTGTAGTCGAATATCCCATGGATTTGAGTACTATAAAGGCAAGATTGGAAAATCATTATTACAGGTTTGTAAAAGTAAATATTAGGCGCGTGAATTAAAAATGCAATAGAATTTTAGGACCGACCATATAATTAAGTTTATTTGACTTTTCTTAAGATTAATTCTTTTTTAATTTAAATTTTGTAGAAGTTAAGTAATAGTTTTTATATGTGATGATGTCTTTATTGGCGTATCATGTTAGGAATAAAGAAATAACGCCTTGAACAGGTTAATAGTCAATCATGCTGATGATTACCAAAAATATTTTTGATTTTAATTTTATAAATTGACTATATTTGCTGCTATTTTATATATATATATATATGCTGATGATTATAAAAGTGGTCTAAGAATGAGAAAATATTAAATTTATTTTACAAACTATTCATAAAATTATACAGTTACATGAAAAAAAGTTATTTTGCAAGAGTAAATATACGTGTTTTCTTTTTTATGATAAAAAAAATGTGTATATTTTTAATTTTTACAAATTCAAAAGTCAAACTAGCTTCAAATGAAAACTGACTTAGGCCCCCTTCGTGATCGTCGGTACATACGTAAGATATTTAAATACATATTCTAAGTAAATGTTTAATGTATAATTACTGTAAACTATAATCTAATTGTACTAAATCTAATACTGCAGACTAACCATTGTATTAAAAGGAAATTGTTATCAGAGACAAATTTATTTTCTTAATTAATATTTATAATTTTACCATAACTTTAATAATCTTAGATTTGTCTGCTAAACCTTTAATGTAATTGAATTTTCTAGGAGAATTCAAGCCGTAAAATTCGACGTCGGATTTATCGAGACAAATGCTAAAAAATTCAACGAACCGAGTAGTCGAATCGTGCAAGATGCTAGAATAGTTTGCGAATTGTTGCTGCATTTTATCGAGTAAGTTTTGCATAAAATTGGGAAAACTCAAATTAAATTATTAGTCAAAATATTTAATACAGCAATAGATAAGAGTTAAACTTTTTCAGCAAAGTAGTAAGGAATATCTATAATTTTAATCATTATTAATCTAAAAAATTAAATTAGAATCGTGGATCCGAAATTAATATTACTTATCATACATTAATTAATTTAACTGAAATTTGGTAATTAACTAATTAATTGTATGTAAATAAGAAATGAAAAAAATTAATTTATATAATTATACTGTATGCACTCAAATAGACTCATTACAGGCTATTTGAATCCGTGCTTTCATATCTGTTGGCATGAGTGGTGACAGGAGTCATTAAATGAAAACTAAAAAATAATTCTAAAATTCTAAAAGTAACATGGATGACAAGATATGTGATGCAATAATTTACATAGTTACAATTTTGAATAGGTTGTTTATAGTAATGCATAGCTTACAAAATGTGTTTTGAATAAATCCATGTGTGGCTTTATTTTTTTTAGATGCAGCTGGGACATGGATATATTTCAGCCTGTGGGATAAGTGAAACCATGAGTCTAATCGAGTGCATATTGTATATAAAACAGGACATAACTACTTGAAAAAATTATGTTAATGATTTTATTTGATAAATGAATACAAATTAAGATTACTATTTGATGGGATATTAAATGAAATATTGATTTAGCTTCCACATATCAGAAATGAATGGAAAAAAGTAAGGAAAGAATTGTAAAGTTTACATTAAAACAATAACTAGTAAAATAGAATAATTCATAAAAACTTTTTATTTATTTTTTCATTTAATTTTGAAAATGCTGTCAGGCAGTTGATTTCCATCCCCATTTCTGTGGTTATTTTTTAAGAATTAAATTCTGAAATAATTGCAATAACTATATACAACATTTAAATTTAATGAGAAATTAATTTTTGCATTGATATTTATTTACAATTACTCATATTTAATTAAATATATTCAAAAGGTTTTATTTCAGTGTTCAATAATGATTTATTCTTATATGTGAAATCGGGGGTGCCTAAAAAGACGCCACCCCTTCGATTGTCACCAATGTGTGAGATCTCGGGGAGGTAAGAGGGAGTCGTACCTCTTTTTCCCGTGACTCACTTGTCAAGGATGGCTGTTACGTCGACGGCGCGTTACGCGTTACGCGAGTGGAGGAGGAGGAAGGATGGGGCCGACGATAAGGCGAAGCCGACAGTCAAGAAAGACACCATTTTATAACAAAAACAAAATTTAATGAAAGCTAAACGAACTAAAGTACACTTCTACCCTCGTATACAAAAAGGGGCCGGAGAGAGAGAGTTTACAATTATTTTTCATACCTCTTAACAAGTCCGTAATAGACGGAATCCGGAAAAAAGTTGTAGACTGTCGTAGACGGGCACTCAAAACTGTAGAATTCTTTAGAACTTTAGAAAACCTCTATAAATTCCGTAATAGACGGAGTCCGGCGAGTGGAGTCGTAGAAGCTTTTTGTGGGTCCGGAGGAGGCCGCAGTGTACTGTACGTCGTACTCGAAAGACGATCGGAGAGCCCCTTAGGGGGGGAAGGAAGCGTCTTTTATAAGTTTTTGATGGGAAAACCTGTCACGTGATCGAAAACGAATCGTTATTAGGGCCATAGGTGTTCCCGGGATATTAAATAAACGACTAGTTCGGGCGCTAACTATAAACCATCGTGCAAGATGATCTACCTGCTCCGAAGGAATAACGGTTTGTTGATAGGGGACAATCGTTGCCATTTGAGGGTCAATAATTTCCCGGGTATGGAATGTTGTTGATTAAGTTGTTTATAACTGGAGTGAACAAATTCAGAAATTTCTAGGGTTTTAACTTCCAGATTTCACATTCACTCCATGCTTTCTTTAAAATCATCACTTAGTTAGTGTGATTTTAAAAGATTTGATTCATAAGAGGGGGGGTGAGGTATGTTTACAATTTAGATTGATATATTACTCTCTCTCGGAAAGGATTAGGTTAATAGGTGACATCATTGCGATAATACATAATATCAAAGTTGTTTACAAAATATATATCCCGACGCGTTTTAGACGCGTGACAATATTTATTACTCGAGGTTAGGAGAGGCGAGCGTCTGGAGTTCTTGGAAGTGGTTGGGTGGGTGGATGACGTCATCGTTGACCTAGGGTCGAGACTGCAGTTCAAAGTTCACATGAGTTGAGACTGTTTGGTGGAATTTCTTTGTTCGCTGGAATTGGGTGGTGTGTAGTACACTATCACAATCTTGGATGTTTGGATATAAATTGTTCTGGATGGGCAAGACTCGTAGGTAAGTTGATAGAGTTGTCCGTCCACGTGGATAAATTAAATTCGGGTGGATAGTTCTTAATTTGGTGAATCGGGTGTAAAGTTGCGTGAGTCAGCCATCTTCGGTAAAGGTGATGAAGACACTGTTCTCGGATTTAAAATAAATGTTAATAATAAGTCATTTTTTTGAGTTATGAATCCTTGAATTCCGGATAGAGGTATGCAAGGTTACATAAAAAGGTTATTTTACTCTCTCTCTCGTTAAAATAAGATTCAATATATATCTAGATTAGTATGAGAAAAAAAAATCCCGTTAAAGAGAGTTAATCTACAATTCTAGGATACGAACTAAATATTAGAATCGTTCGCGACAAATCTATGAATATAGGTATAAACGTTAGTACGTTAAAATGAGGAATAAAAGGGAAAATGGCGGTGGGGGGATGACCTTGTTAATAGGATTGAACAATAGATTTTTGTTTTCGTGGAGTCGGGTTGCCTCGGGGTTTTTCTTCGTGAGAAGTGCCCGGTGGAGTGCTAGGTACGGGCGGATTTCCGTCTCCGTTGAAGGCGGTTTCTTCGTGTTCCTCTTCCGGCGGAGGTCGGTGACTAGTCGCACGGGTCTTCTTGCATCGTGAGTACTTCTTGCATCGTGAGTAATTGCGATAACTATAACATAAACAAAGTCCCGTGAGGATAGCGCCTAGACAACCAGCAATAATGGTTATTATTAAAGATGGGTAAGTTATGGGAGATGATTTTGTTGGCTCCCGTAACAGGTGATTTAGGTCGTATTGGACGTTGTTCAAAGAACGGTCTGCTAATCGAATATCGTAGTCCGATGTGAGTTTCGGGAGGTCAGGATCCTTAAGGCGTTTTTGCAGCAACAGGATCTCAGATTTGTTGACGATTTGTTCTAGTTGTGGCACTATTAATTGTTGTGCTATCTCCAATTGTATGGTGGTTTGCATTCGGAACGGCGAAGTAAGGACGAATCCAGGTACATAGCCGGTGCATGCGTTTGGGAGATGGAGTATTCCCGTTTTGTTTAATTTATGAGTAGTGGATGAAAATGGAGATTGTTGATGTCGAGTGGGACATCTAATAGTTAGGGTGAGAGGATTTGGAATAGAATAAATCCACGATCCTAGTTGATCAATCCTCTTAAAAATTGGCGGAAAGTGTGGAACGATTTGGCGGGTACAAAGGTCTTTGACCGCGATTTCGTTGCCACTAAAGAGTGCATATTCACAACTTTGTTGAGGGAAACGTCGAATAGGTCCGTTTACGGAACAAATAGGAAAGTGATCCATTTGACAAATTATTAATTCGTAGTGTTGTAATAACATATAGGACTGTCTGTCCATGGATAAGGCGACTATAGGGTAATTAGTCTGGATTTGTACGAATGTATTTAGATCAGGTATATATGTAGGAAATTTGATAATTTCGTACATATCGAAGTATCCACTAGGGGTGATTAATGGGATCTTAGCAAAGATTCTCAACTTACCAGGTACTGCTACAGCCAGGGTGGTAATCCACTGGTAGTATTTAAATAGCGTGTCAGGTCTTATAGGTTCGACCATAGTGTAACCTTCCGGAAGCTGTAGTTGAATGTCTCGGAGGGTACGTAACATGATTTCTCGTGATACGAAATAGGTGCTTAGTTGACCTTTTTCTAGTATATCAATCGCTTCTCGTAAGGCTACTAGTTGGAGATGGAACTCTTGAATAGAGAATTCGAGTATCCGACTAATTATTTCAAACGCAAGTTCGTAACTATAGCGATTTAATAGCTCTTTAAATGATTCTTGCCGTTTGAATAACACGTAGATTTGGTGTCGATTATTTTTGCTGATATTTAGAGTATCATTCAACAAGGTGGCTTGTGAGCGCAGTAAATGAATAATTCTCTCGTTTTGTTCATTGATGTTAGAGATTTCGACATTTAAGGTCGTAATATCCTCGGAGGTAGCTGTTCCGAAGAGGAATTTTAGAATTTTTCCTCCGCCGTGTATTAAACTTCGGCGTAAAGTGTTTAGGGCTGATAGGTCTCGATATTCCTTATGAAAATCAAAGAATGAGGTTTTCACAAGGAATGCCTCTATGTTAAAGTCCTTTCTATATTACTTTTACTTCTACTCTCGAAGTGCGACTAATGTCCTATCAACATGTTATAAATCGTTTACAGGCTTAAGGAGGAGGATGACCGACTAACGGCAGGAGAAATAAGTCGAGGAATTCGACTGCGAGTGGGTCTCGATAGAACCCAAGGTCGATCAGCAGCTGACCCTTGACTGCGACGAGCATAGGGTGGAGTGGTCTCCTGTTTTTCTTCCGTTTCCGGTTCGGAAACTTCGCGTTCGGGCTTGCGGTCATCTCTCTCACTTTCGCTCTCGCTATCCGGTTCTGTCTGTTCTTCCGGTAGCGAAGGGAGTATGGAGGACTGAGTGAAGTCATCCTCAGAGTCGGATAGCTTGCCAGGTAGTGGCGTGGCCGTTAATGGGTTTTCTCCCTGTGATACCATAGGTTGATCGACAGTCGTGTTAGTGTCATCTTGCTGTATTCTAGGTCGCTTTCTTTTCCTATGGGCTGCAATTATTCCTCTTGTGCTCCGGGTTTGTTGATTCCTTTTCCTTTCGGCGGGAGTAACTCGTTCATTTCGGAAGATGTCCGAAGAGCTTTCATTTAGGGTAGTGATCTGAGAGAAGTTTTTCTTCCTGTTACTAGTATCTCTTCGCTTCCTTTTCTTCCTGCGCGGCCGTCGGGAAGTGCAGAAATGAACAGTCCTCTGATTGGGTAAAATCACCTGTGCATTAGCAAAATCTAGTGTTAATTGTAGGGCTTCGATGAAGTCTCGTCCCAATATCCCGTCACACGGGTTTGTGATCTCGGCTCGCACGATGGCACATGGCATGGAAAATTTCTTTCCCCGTAGTTTGAACCTGGGGGTTGCTGTTCCAATAGCGGTGGTTGGCTTCCCTAAAGGATTTCCTAATTTTCGTCTAAGTCCAAACTTTACAGATGCTTTTCCCTTCAATTTGTTTGCTAGGTCATTCGATATGATCGTACATTCTGCTCTAGGATTAATTTGCATCTTCACAGGAATATTATTGACATAAACCAATATAACAGGTTTAGGTCTTGAATAGATTGTCGTTAGTCCTATCCTGCCTTTCCATCTCGTGTCGCTTTCCTCTCCTGATGAATCTGTTTGAGGAGGAGAAAAGGTTCTACCTGAATCAGTATAGCGTCGTTTCCGCTCAACTGTAGGATTTCTTCTAGGTCTATTTGAAGGTCGTTGACCTTTGATTCTCTGAACTTGGCCTCTCCAGCGATTTCGATCCTCTGCTGGAGACTGGGATCTGAATCGAACCCTATCTCTATCATTGTTTGGGTCATTACTGTTATTATATCGGTTCCGGTTCCGATTTTGATTAGGTCGATCGAATCGGCGATTAGGGGCGTTCGACCGATTTTCGTTGCGCTTAAGAGGCGGATTATTATAGGAATTGTTATTGTAGGAGTTAGGAGTATAGCCTCCTCGATGATTCCGGCGAGATATAGGATCTCTAGAGCCGAATCGAGGAGAGTTTCGGATTAGTCCGTCCATTTTAGCTTTTAATTCCTCCATCGCTGACGTTAGTTGCGCTAAATCCTCCTGAGATGAGGTTTTATCGCTTTCCCTTACTGTTCGCATGATTCCTCTTGGATGCGCGGTGAGACTTTCAATTGTTTCCTCACTGATCGCGGCTTTTAGAGCCTCATCGAATGTCTCAGCCTCACGGCTCATTACGCGCTGCCGGATTCTTATGTCTATTCCGTTCAAAAATTGCGCTTTAAGCCTTTCATCTAACTCCTTCCTCTGAACTCGTTCAATAATCGCGGTCTCGGCGGCAGTCGCGCCAGGCTCCGGCGTAATTTCTATCTCCATCGCCAGTGCTTGGAGTCTAGCAGCATAAGTCTGTACGTCCTCGTCCCTTTTCTGCACGCACGCATAAAATTTAGATAATCGAAAGGAAAATGGCTCCCGTTCAAAACGCGCTATCATCAATCGCTTGAATTCGTCGAAGTCCTCCACTTCTTTTATTCTTCGGTCCTTTCGGACGAATTCTCTCGCGATACCCGTAAGTTTTAATTTTGCCACTGCCAGCATCTGGGCCTTGGACCATGCCGCTACCTTAGTAACATCGGCTAACGAATCAAAAAAGTCCGTTACCCGAGGGCCTCCTGCTTCTCCCGAGAATACGGGTAATAGGGGTATTATTCCGCCTAAACCTCCCAATGTAAGGGGATTCGGTGCCGGATTAGGATTTGGGTGGGCTGGCCCAGCCGCATCGCGGGGATCGTCTTCCATTATGTTTATTTCGTTAGTTCTTACAACTAGGTCGGAGATTCTAGTACGACCCTACTCCTATGATTCCTAATTCAACTCAATTCGACCTCTCTCCCGACTGTGGCTGTTTTTCGCCTTATCGATTTTTCGAAAAAGTCGAGACCCCACTCCTGCAAACCAATATGTGAAATCGGGGGTGCCTAAAAAGACGCCAACCCCTTCGATTGTCACCAATGTGTGAGATCTCGGGGAGGTAAGAGGGAGTCGTACCTCTTTTTCCCGTGACTCACTTGTCAAGGATGGCTGTTACGTCGACGGCGCGTTACGCGTTACGCGAGTGGAGGAGGAGGAAGGATGGGGTCGACGATAAGGCGAAGCCGACAGTCAAGAAAGACACCATTTTATAACAAAAACAAAATTTAATGAAAGCTAAACGAACTAAAGTACACTTCTACCCTCGTATACAAAAAGGGGCCGGAGAGAGAGAGTTTACAATTATTTTTCATACCTCTTAACAAGTCCGTAATAGACGGAATCCGGAAAAAAAGTTGTAGACTGTCGTAGACGGGCACTCAAAACTGTAGAATTCTTTAGAACTTTAGAAAACCTCTATAAATTCCGTAATAGACGGAGTCCGGCGAGTGGAGTCGTAGAAGCTTTTTGTGGGTCCGGAGGAGGCCGCAGTGTACTGTACGTCGTACTCGAAAGACGATCGGAGAGCCCCTTAGGGGGGGAAGGAAGCGTCTTTTATAAGTTTTTGATGGGAAAACCTGTCACGTGATCGAAAACGAATCGTTATTAGGGCCATAGGTGTTCCCGGGATATTAAATAAACGACTAGTTCGGGCGCTAACTATAAACCATCGTGCAAGATGATCTACCTGCTCCGAAGGAATAACGGTTTGTTGATAGGGGACAATCGTTGCCATTTGAGGGTCAATAATTTCCCGGGTATGGAATGTTGTTGATTAAGTTGTTTATAACTGGAGTGAACAAATTCAGAAATTTCTAGGGTTTTAACTTCCAGATTTCACATTCATATATATATATATTTATTTATTTATTTATGATAATGTATAATATGATGCTTTTAGGAATCTGTTTCTATGAAATATTTTAAAATAAATAAGGAATAAAATACAAATATTGAGTAAGGAAAGATTTTTAAAAGAAGTAAGAAAAGTTTGGTGAAATAAATCAAAATTGGTTCACAATGAATTGATTTTTTATTAGAGTAATAAACTAAAAAAAATACTTAATGATTTAATGTAGAAGGAAAGAATAAGATTAGGTAAAACTTTTTTGATTTCTTTAATTTTGTAGTAATCTGTAATAAATCCCTACTTTCTGATTATTTCAGTTTCTTTTGTGAAAAGTCACATTAAAAATTCATGATTATAAAACTTTATATACTTACATAGGACACCAAATGTAGTATAAGGAAGATGTTGTACTGTCTTTTGCCATTAGATTTATTAAATATAAACATCTTTATTAAACCCGATACATAGCAATAACACCTTCAACTGCCATAAACCATCAGGCTATATTTATTAGTAATTTATAATTATTATTGCCAAATTATAACTCAATGGTTTATGGCAGTACAGTTTTGTCCTTATAAAAATTCATGCAATAGGTGTATGATATTTTAGTTTTAACTTTTAAATAAGAGTTAGGAATGAAAGTAAGAGGTAATTAAATGAAAACAGTCAATAAAATATCTAGATATTATATTCTTTATTTACAAAATGTTTAAATAACTAGAATATTTTCTAAGTTCTAGAACAATTTTCTCAGAAACACAAATTAAATGGAGATTTATTTTTAATTAGAGATAAGAATTAATACTTAAATTAATTGAAAATAATTAATTTTAGTGTTTTAAATTGGTTGATGTTTTGTGTTTATTCAAAAGGAATATTTTTATATACTGTATTAATAGTTTATATTATATTTCTTAAAAATTATTAATAATATAAATGTGCTGTTCACATCTGTTAATAATAATCTAAAAGTTACATTGCAGTTAAATATAGTAAGATGACTTTTGTTATTTAATCAGTGCCCAAAATTGTGAAGATCCAATGGAAATATATCAAGAAATGATGGAAGCTAGACAATTTAATGAATCGGATGCCACTTCCGACAGTTATATGTCCGACACGGACGAAGAACATATCAATCAGAATAACGACAGAAAGCGGAGAATGGTGAGTTCAAATTATTAATTAATTATAATTGAATTTGATTCAGAACTAAATACAACATAATATAAAACTGAAAATTTATTATTTGAATTGTTGTAAACAAGTCTTTGCAAATTATAACGTTTGAGCTATAAAATAAATTGAATTTATTTTAATGCATCTATGTAAAATTTTCTAAATTAATTCTTCAATTGTTAATGTAGACTTACAAAAAATGTGCTCTTTTAAGCAATATTAAGCCCTTAAATGATATTATGTTCTAAAATAGCTGCATTAATCATGTTAATATATAATGAAAATAATATAAAGATAATTAATAAATATGCCTTTTTAACTGTTTTGAAATTTATACTACATAATTTGGATTTTTAAGATTTAATGTGCACTTTATTGATTAATTGCTATGATTTGTTTGTGTTGTTATAGCATTAAAGTTATTTTTTTTATTATTATGAGCCATAAAAATAATATGGAAACATGCAACTTTATTTTAAATTTTAGTATTATCCACTGGCTTAAGTTTGCCTATGCTTGTCATCTATGATAATATTCTAGCATAAATATAAGTAAAAGCTGGTTTATATATCAGCAGCATTGTGGAGTTTTAAGGCCACCGACCATTGCCGGAGTCTTGCTTATAGTCAAACTCTGGCCAGCAGCTAATTTGACATGGCATGGCTTTGGCATCAGATGACGTTGGACATTATTTAACCTTGGAGTTGCACCACTAGACCAGTAGTATGCATCTATAGTTTGATATCTAGCAGAGCAGAATATAGAGAATGTAGAGAACTCTGAGAACTCCTTTGTTGCAGCACCATGCTGCCATTGGAATGTAAACTGATCCAAAGGAATAATCATTAAATGATGTGTAGAACTGATTATAAATTAATCTATATATATATATTATAGAATAATATAATACATACCTAAAGAAATTTTTACTTTTAAAACAGTTAAGTTTATTATTTAATATAAACAATAAATTTATTAAAGCAAATATTAATGAAATGCGTAATTGTTAACAAACTTGTTAATTGTTAATAAAGTTGGCTAATGATTATGCTCTGTGAACACAATTCTAATTATGCTCATTGGTAAGAAAAGAAAAGAAAAAGAAAAATCAGAGAAGAGGCAAAAAATGTTGTTTCACTAATCATCTTACAACAATTCAAGTTTTGCTATTAAAAAATTTTAACAATTTTAATAAACAGTTATACATGAATTATAAAAGTAAAATTGTTGTCAAGAATTCAGTTAATAAAAATTTTGCAAATTGATTTTCATTTCACTCATTAATATAATGAAAAAACTTTTTATATAATCATAATAAAACTAGGGCCTGAAGATTTTTCTTTTTGTTGGTAAAGTAAATATTAAGTGAAAATTATATTCTTGAAAAGTTATTGACTAATTTTTCAATCAGTGTTTTAAAAAGTTAGCTAGAAATATATCTACAAAATTAATATTATTTGATGGTTATGATAGTTCACAGATTTTAGTGAATTGTAAATGCTGAAACAGATTATATATATATAAAAAAAGTATCGATTTATTTTATGTGCGATCAAAGTTTTGAGTTTTTCATATTATCAATTTGACATACAGTTTACCTATAAAGAGACAATTGAAAATTTTTTACATACTAATCTCCCAATAAATTATCACAGTAATTATATTTATTAAACTTTTTGGTTTAATTTTGAATGACAAAGTTTTGTAACATATTTTTTATGATTTGAACAGAACGTTCATCGTGCGAACAAGAGACGACGATTAGAATCGTCACAAGTATACACGTCGAGATCTTGGAAGCAGCAATGTACAGACTTACTAGATATTATATTTCAATGTGAAGATTCCACTCCGTTTAGAAATCCTGTAGATTTAAATGAATATCCAGTAAGATAATGTGTTATTTTTATATATATTTTATTAATGTTTGTATTAAAGTTTTGGTTTATTTCAGCCAAGTATTCGGATATGAAATTGTCATGAAAATAAGAATTTGATTTTCAAAGAATTTCAGTTAACAATGAAAAATAATTATTTACTAAATATATTACCGTATTTTACGGACTATAAGACGCTACAGACTATAAGACGCACTTTAATTTTTAAGCTTTTTTTTTTTTTTTTAAATACATATAAAATACATATAAGATGCTATGAACTATAAGATGCACCTGAATTTTGGAGGCAATTTTTCGAAGAAAAAAATGCGTCTTATAGTCCGTAAAATACGGTAATTATCTATATTTACTTTGTTTTTAATGTAATCTTTGCAAATTTTTATAAAGATTATAGAAAAATAAATAAATTCAGACTACAGTTGACTTCCAATTACCCTCTGTAATAGGTGACACGATTACTGTGGATAATTAACTTACACAAATAATATGATAATTGGGAAAAAAGGAAAAGATATTAAAAAAAACTTAAAATTTAAAGAAAAATACTTTTTTTATTACAGATACTTACATATAAATAAATTTGTTTGTCCATCGAGCCATTTTTTTCTTTTTGTAATACTGTGTTTTCTAGATTCTAATGTGCATCTTATTATTATTATTTATTATTATTTTTTTTTGGATTTTTCTAGTCTAAAAAATTTGGGTATATATTAGAATCTGGTACAAGGTTGACTTATTGTGGTCTCATTCACATCATTTAATTTTCATTCTGCTCAGTAGTTCATGTGTGTTACATCATCAGTATAGATATGATACATGTTCTTCCTACTATCAAAGTTTTAATTTTGGTTTTGGAATGGTTTGTTAGTCTTTTTGAACTACAGCAAATCATGTGAATGTTGTACAGCAGATGAGTCTCCTTTAAAGCTAAATATCTGTATACATGATTTTCTATGCTGAAGAACAGTTAGTTATTTCAATTCAGCAGTATGTATCTGAAATTTTACAATTGTGTGTAATAATGAGACATTGTGTTAAAAAGTTGATCATATGACAATTTTGTATTGGTAAGCAGATCATATTGACTTGATGTGGAGTCTTGTTTAAAATGAGTCAGCCATCCCAATAATGTATCAAACTTTTCATCCAAACCAAGTACGTCAAAAAAAACTTTGCTTTATTAGTAATTATAGGCCCAGAAATTGGTATTCCTTTAGTTCACACTTTTGTAAACCATTTACATAATGCTTTATCAAGTTTATCATATGTAGACAGCTTTATTACTTTTTTTACGAAGACAAATCAGATGACAATGCAAATGTAACAACTTATCCTTTTGTTTAAAAATGTCACATACTTAATTCTCCTATTTCATATTGTGTAGAAATTTGCTCTTTCTTTAAATCTTTTTTTACTTTGTTTATAATTTCAAGTTTTTGTTGAATTGTTAAAACCACCCTTTTTTTTCCAGCCATTACACTGTTCTTTTTTTGGATTGGAACTCTCTGTACCCTCTAATGCTGATACCTACTGGTATATTGCACTTGGCCACTACATTACAAACATGTCTACATTAACCACAAATGTCTAGTTAGCTATTCCAGGCTTCTTGGGATATTCCATTTAAACCAGAAATGAAAGTAAAGAAATGAGCCAAGCAAGCGAAGTTCAATAAATATCAATGAAATTTGTAAAAAATTAAAAATATATAATATAAAATTCACTATATGACAGTAAATTCAAAAAATAGTAATTAGCATTTTTTCAAATATAAATTATTATTATTATATAAAATCATCATCCCTATTGATGAAAATGGAACATACTTAGCAATCGTATGTACGACTGGTCAGTTTGATAGACAACTATACCAGGTGTGGTTGTAATCGATCTTGTTTGCAGACAGTCCACCCACAAATAATTGGCAGTTGACTGTATTTTAGTTCCAATCATACCTAATAACTAGTTAAATAATACTATAATTTTATGCTTATAACCTGCAGATTATCTGTATTTATTGATAAAAGTTAATTTGAAAGCAGATACAGATTGTCTGCTTATTTTAACTTTCAGTTATTCGTAAAAACTCATTAAACAGCTTTTCCATCATTTAATCTTTCCAAGAGCATCTTCACAAACAAGAGAAATTTTTTTGAATGCCATAGATATATTCATTTGTTATGATTTTTTTCGAAACTGCCAAAAGCATGTATACATATTCCTAGTCTTCAGTTCTTTTTCATTCATTTTTCTATTTGTCAGTTCATGCTTTAATATTATTAGACACACTTACTTGAACTTGTATCTTGAAGGCAGATGAGTTTTTGTTAATTTCTCAAATATAATGGCTCTCGAAAAATTGTTTAAAAGCTTTCGTGTAGAAGCCATCTGTAATTTTGCTGTATTTTTATTTTCCACTGTGAACAGAAGCCGAACGATTAACTCTCAAACTAGTGCCATTGGATATTATCGATCTTAAAAGTGCATTTCATTTTTTCAGTATAATTTAACATTTATTATTATTTAAAATCATTACATATTTAATTGATATTATTTGATAAATAAAACAGGAATTAAACTTAACAATAAAAAATTGTGTTTGATGGCCATTTATATTTTCGTGATTAAATAGTTTAGGAGGTTCTGTCACAAATGCAGTGCACTCTTGCTAATCCATTCATTTTTCCTAATTTCATTGCTAATTTGTTCATTTTTTCACTAAAATTTCTAGCCAGGAAAATAGAAATCTTGAATTAATCTTTAAAAGCATATTGAATATGTCATTAACCCTTTTCGGCTTACCTTTCTTTACATATGACTCCACTAATCCAAACAATTTCACATGGTAATTAGATGGATTAATGGTTTTTTTTATAATCATGTTGGCCATAATGATAAGCTAGAGTTACATTGAGGAAATTGCTGGCTTGGATCCTGTTCTGGTTTTGTTTCTCTCAAATCTGTTTCAAAATTTATTTCTTAATTCCTAATTTTAATTTTGGATTTGATGTATTTAGTTGAGACACTTTGATTTAAATTCATTTCTGATTGAGAATCTCCAAGTGTCTTTGTTAAATTTTATTAATTTAGTAAAGCTTTTTCTAATTTAAATGGTAAAATAAATTATTATTTTAATTCATAAATATTTTAAAGTTTTATTTGGAAAAGTTGATTCTAAAATAACTTTCTTTTCTCTTTCAATAGAATTATCGTGATATAATAGATAACCCGACGGATTTAGGAAAAATTCGAGAGAATTTATTAGCAGATCATTACGAGAGTCCTGTTAAGTTTTGCAAAGATATGAGACTTTTATTTCAAAATTCTAGAAATTATAATACTAATAAGAAATCCCGTGTAAGTAATGCATTTCTATAATTTATTATTAAAATATAAGTACGTATCATTAGTTTTCTTATAATAAAATCTTATATATATGCATTTTAGATTTATTCGATGACCATTCGCTTATCGGCAATGTTCGAAGAACACATACGAGGTATTACTAGCGACTGGAGATCTGCAGTTAAATATGAAGAAAAATTAAGGAACAACCAGTACGTTAGTCATAGGTTAGTTCATATTTTTACTTGTGTTTTTGACATTGGTAAATTATTGACGGACTCATATCTGTCATATACTTAGATCAAGCATATAATTAAATTTTTACCATAAAAATATTATAAATTACATAGGAGGAGACCTTTTGCACAAGTTAGAACAGACATAGTTCCTTCTTTAAGTTCATCACGTGCCTTAAACCGTCCAAGTACAAGCGGTACTTCTAGTCGTTCGAGTACCTCAAACATGTCACAGCCTTCCACTTCCTACTCCCTAAGGAATGGAGATATTTCACGTCCTAGTACTAGCCGCAATTATACCTCATGTACAGAATCTAAAAATAAATCAAGCCAAGCCAAAACTAATGGAACAGGTAAGATAGTTGAAAGAAACAATTACATAATCCATTTACATTAAGAGTTTTTAAACATGTTTGTGAATTATAATAATAATCTTTTCTTTTACTTTATTGAATTCATTAATATATTTTTCAGTTATTATTATATCCAAGTTTATTTGGAACAAAAATCACTTGAAGTATAATAAAACTTATATTTTGCAGACCTAATATACAGGGGTTGTAATTTATGGTGTTTTATCTGCAATTTTGAAGTAATGCACTTTAATAATATAGTGTAAATAATAATGATGATAAATAACTCTTATTATGCATAAAAACTAAACTGTATGTTGAAAAAATTTCATTTAGCAGTTTTTTGGCTTATTTTCTCAAGTAAATGTGGCTACAGTGAAATTCCATTAACAGTGCATCTGGTATGCCAGCAAATCAATAAGCTGGCATATTCAGCTCATCTTTGGGGAAGTATCAGTGCATCGAGTATCTGTATTTATACGCAACTAGGTACCCAGTACCCAGTTAATTAAAACTAAAAGTAATAATTAAAATTAAAATCAAATCAATTTTGGAAAGTGAGGATAATGTGCATGTCTGTCTTGATTGATTTAGTTATAAAGTGTTAGTTGTGATTTCAGGCATGTTATGTTGTGGCAATGATGGAACATTTTGCTTTTAATATATAAAATATAAAGAAAATAAAGTAGACAGATAAATCTAAGTGTACAAAGGACAAAATAAGACTAGGTGCTCTTGTTTCAAACCAACTGGGAGTAGGAATAATCTGGAAAAATTGAAATGGTGTGTTAAGCAATCATAAAAGGCAGATTTATAGTTTTACATGCATAGATATGTCAAATTGTGTCCAGGAAATTGAAAAACCGGAAAAAATTCCATTATCCAATAAGTCGGCATATTCGATAACCCAGTTCCACATTGGTCTCATTGCCAGATTAGCAGAATGTCATTGTATTTTCATTTGTGAAATGCATCCTCTAAACTTTAGTGTATTTCTACAGTATAACTTATTCAGATTTGTGCAAACTTTAGTTTATACGCATTCTCCAGAAGAATAACTAAATATAACTACTCTGTTTAAATAATAATAATATTGATGGTAATAAATTTTTTATTTAAGCATTAACTGTAAACAATAATTAAATTATTGTTACATTAATATCTAAAGCTCTTCTTATAATTACTGAGACAAGTGTAACTCTGTATATAACATGGCAAGGCTAACTTGTTTAGAGTTACTTATGGTAACATTATACCTAAAAATAATTGTTTTTCAGGCATAATGTTATCATAAATAAATAATAGTGTCTCATTGACATTATTTGTTATGTCATTATAGTATAAATTCAAAATATTTATATTGAAATTTTTTCTGTAATTATACAGTGTTAATTTTTTAATATTAATTATTTTCTTCTGCTTACCTTCAGCATGTTAATTTTCAGTTTTACACGATAAAAAATTTCCAACGTGTAGTTTGAAAAATTATAAGTACATTTTTAAATTTTAGGTCCAAGGAAAAAAGAAAGAATTATTAAAAGCGACGAGGAAGACGGAGATAATTCGAGGTCGTCGTCGGGAGGAGCCACGAAAAAACTTAATACTCGGAGCAAGTATAAGTCAGGTGAATAAGTAATTTATAAATATAATATTGATGCATAAAAGACATAATATTATTACAGATAAAAGTATGAAATTCTGTAATAACTATTAATCGTTACATTTATTTACATTAGGAGTGACTAACGGAGAAATTAAAACCAGAAAAATAGTAACACGATCTCATCCAAAAAGAGTTAAACCTATCAGGCATTCTTCAGAAGAAGAAACAGTTCCTAGGAGACGAACAAGACAGGATTCTAGACTAAGGGAGGAAGCTAATCACATGGATAGTGAAACCGAAATTAGCAGCAATGTCGACAAAGAAGATTCTGAAGAAGAGCTTAGACCACAAAGGACTCGTCTCAGGAGAAGATGTAGAATTGTCAATTCTGTACGTAAACCGGAACCGGAAATTGTTCTGCGACCCAGAAGGACAAGATTGAGAGCAGTGATAAGTGAACCAAGTGAGGAAAGTGAATCAGAAGAAAAAACTAGTTCAAATAGTTCGGAAGAGAAAGATAACAGAGTAGATGAAAGTGAAAATGATAGTTCTAATGACAATAGCAAACAGAATAGTAGTAGTGATGATGATAGTTCTGACAGCAACACCGAACAAACATCTAACCTCAGTGAAGAAGAAAACGATGATGAGGAAGATGAGGAGGACGACGACGATGCACCGGTTCGCCGATCGTCACGTACGGCCACACGCAATTGCACACGAGCTACAAGGAGTGCCTTACACACTCGTCACGCCGATGCACCTAGTCGATTATCTTCTAGAATGCAGACGAGAAGCCGAGGACAGAGGACAGTCAGATATCGCGAGGAGAGTGACGGGGAGCCAGAATCTGATAACACGATCGGTTCGGAAGCCAGGGAAGTACTCTCGGTGAGTAGCAGAGGTAGGAGAAGAAAACTGACACGCCACGTTCGAGCCTTGTTCTACGATTGATAATATTTAGTGTGATATAGCCGATGGAATGTCATTGTCAATATCATTTGCTCATAGATCTCTACCTAACATACTGTATTTAAGTGCGTTGCGGCTTCCTTTTTTATATCCGTAACATCTTGTACAATCATCGGAAGGAAGAGATCGGCACACATCAGGGATTCTTTGTGACATAACGTTTTTGTCACTAGAAAAGTTACAATTAATTCCTTAAAGATGTTGTGTTAACATATAATCATCATTCCATTCATATTAATTTCTGAAAAATCTCATTTTCTGTGATATACGATGTTTTTTCCTTTATTTTCCAAGTAGATCAGTAAAACGGACTACTTACTCAAAATGCCATTGATCAATTTCTCGGTCGAGACTTAAAGACATGGCACATGTTACGTTATGTTACCATTACCATACATAATTTAGCCACAAAATTCAAAAGGAGGTTATCAGACAATAAAATTTGATTTTTCTAGAAATTTTTTTTCTAATCATCAATGTAATATATTGTTAATCATCTATAAATTAAATCAAGTGCTTTTTTCCCTCCCTTTAAGTATTATGCAATCTTTAAGAAATTGCTGATTAGTATCTTTGTGTATCTCCCTTTCTTTCCCCCATTGTTAATAATATCAATTATCTGATATGAAGGATAAAAGTGCTATTAAAAAGTCATATTTAACTATTATATCTTTAAGAATATCTTACTGCCATTAAACACTTCAAGATAAATGTTTAAATTATTAATGTTTTTGAAGTATCTCGAATTTTTAATTGCTGACGAGAGAGAGCAGTCGTACATCTAAAGTAAAAAAAAACACCCATGACACGGTTGAAAGTTAACACCGTCGTACACACGTGGATAATTAATTAGCCATTAACAGGTTTCCCGCATCTCTTTAATTTTCCAAGGTCCAACAAAATTTCCGATCTTTGATCATACATCTATAAATACAATTATTTAATTCTTATAAAAGCTAGTCATTTGCATGTAAGAGTATTTAATATTTTGTAATGTATTATTATTAAGTGACGACAATGGATTGGACAAATTGAAAATTTAATTTGCCCAATAGAGATGGTGAGAATCAAGTAGTAAGGTTTAAAATTGGTTTCTAAAGGTTTGTAAACTAGAAATTATAAAAAAGTTAATTTTTTCGGTTAAATTTGGCTCTTTTTTTTACAAATGTCGCAGTGAATCATGTGTAAAAATTATAACTTACATTAAAAATAAAGTAAAACTGCTGTACTTAAAGAAGTCAAAAGTTTGGATTTTTAATCGATAAAACTTTCGACACTAATTGTTAAAAAAAAAGATCTCGTCTACCAATTTAATATATACACCAGTAGGGGAGACGACTCCACATAAATTTGAAATCTATTTTATTGTATTGTTCCGTTTTTTTTAATTATTAATGTAAGATTCAGTTATTTTATGTTGGGATTACATAAATGTTCTGTATCCGTTAAAGTATTTCCTGTATTTAAAATAACACTGTAATTCTGTTTTGTTTACGTAAGATTTGACAATTGTAATACAAAGATTCTGCTATTACTGTATATGTTTATTAATTCCTATCGGTAATTAATGTTTAAATTAGATTTCAATAGTGCCTTCATTGCCCGCAGCACTCCGTTTTGTTTTGACCCATCGGTACGTATCCACATCTGGTCAAATCTCACTGCCTAACATTTAGATGTCACAAAATAAGCTTACATTTATAAATGAAGAGCTTTAAAGATTGCTATGAATTTGTGTGTAATGTGGACCAACTAAGGTGTTTTTAATGACTAAAACAATTGCCTTTTGTAACATAAAGATGCACAGATTTATATCCGAGACTAAATTCGAGATTCCTTACTCGTTCGGTCATCGACTCTGTCGTGTGGAAAATTAGAATGTCTCATTTTGTGACGGAAATATTTTATGACATTCATGTACGATAATTCTATGAGAAGCCACTACTGCCAATTTATGGAAATTACTTTTTAGTACACTTTGTTAAATTGTTGATGTACTCCAGAGGTCCGACGATCGTAATCATCTGTAAAAAGTTTTACTTTGCGTAACTTTCGAACGAAACTAATTCCTTCGACATCTTTTTATCGCAGTATCGAATAAAATTTTAAGTCTTTCCATTTATAAAGATTTTCATTCCACGATCAAAATGAATCCATAAATTTAATTTTGCTTATTTGTTGGTATGGCTGTTGGTTGTTTCATGTGGACAGGAAATAAAATAGTGCAGTTCTTCAATACTGTAATGTTTTCTTTCTTATAGATAAATGTAAAAATAAATATTTATTGAAATTTTGTACATTCTGTGAAGATTTTTTTATACAATAAATAAAATTAAATGCATAATGTAATATAGTGACAATTTATATACAGTTTAAAACGTTTAATGATAAATTTTGACATCTACAGGTGACCATTTGAGAATGACTTGCAATTACAATTTAATAAACTATACGATGCTGATTGATTTAACGCTTCTGTCGCCAAATCCACACCAGCTCTTCCATTCCGAGCTATACAATATCAAGTTAAATAGTAAGGGGAATGTCAGACTACAAATCACATAATACAGATTTGTAATGGGTGGAGTGGAGCCAAAAGGCCAGAACCACAGGCCCCTTCTTAATCCGTCTCTGAAGTGATGCGTGTAGGCCGCGGTCAGGGACAGCAGACCCATTCGGGCAGATTCCTTTCCCAACACATTTCCGAGCACGACGAGTGCCAAAATGGCAGAAAGCAGTAAGCTTGTGCAGTGAAGTGGCGGTCTCCGTCGTAGAGACAGCGCATCCTAGAAAAGGAAAAAAATGGCATTAAATAAAATACAATATAATAATAATAATAATAAATTTAAATTTGCTGTCATCTATGGAAGACATTAAATTTGATAATTTATAAGAAAATTATTGCAACACTAATGTTTAATCAAAAATCAGTATGCTGACTCCTTAAATTTCTTTAGCAATTGTTTAAAATTAACACTGACAGAATTAATAACTTCGAGACAAAGAATATATTGTTATTGGAACAATTAAGTTCATAAACAAAAGTAGTTTTAAAGAATGTTTTTTATTCTTACAAGTTACTCAAATTTATTAAAGATAAATGGATTCAAACGCAACATTACGTATTTGATCCAACTGAGATGACGTGTTTCTAAAAAATTTTACCAGAATAAACCAGCTTTAACTACTGCACCATAATATTGCTTTTGTTTCTAGTTTTCTAATGAAAGATGGAGTCGCTTGCCACAAGAAAGTTAACAATAATTGGTTGCAGAAATATAGCAGTCCCATAAGATTCTTCATATCACTAAAAAATGGACCTTAACATTTGTCTTTCATATTTTAACGACAGTCACATTTACGATACATTGAAATTTTGATAGTTTGCAGACACAATGAATTTATTCTTTAGACAATATAAATATAATATCCCAGTCTAGAAAATAAATATGTGAACTTGACGGCCGGATGGCCAAAACAAGGTGTCGGGACGGATTGAATCCCGGCCGGCAACCCAGGAATTTTTCGTGGGCAGTCTGTCCCGGATATGTCAGGTCTTGTTCCTTGTCTTGGCAAAACTCAACTGGTATGATTAAAAAGACATTCTTAGGACCCATGAGGCAAATTTTAAAATTTTGAGTTTAAAATTCCTTCTAATTTTAAATTTTTGATATATCTGTAAATAGAACTTACGGGGACAACATTCTTTAACTTTGTAAGAAAACTAAGTACATCAGCTCTCCAAAATTTTTTGACTGTCACAACACACAGATGGATATTTTCTATGTGACAACACATGGATTGAAAAAAGAGCAAATATGTGGACTACACAGAACTTTCAGCAGCAAATCCATTACCAAGTGAAGCTTGAATTGGATCAGTCCTCCACTGTGTGATAAATATCCATCAGGTGTGACGGTACAGAATTCTGCACCTATTTTACGTGCAAAAATATCCATTCGTGTATTCTGGCCCTTGTAAAATATCCTTATTCATACATTGAAAAATATGAAAGATTAACACTTCATCTCTGTTTATTTTTATAGAAATCAATTATACAAAACGTTTCAGATTTATCTTAAACCATTCTTGCTTATACAATTAAAAATTAAATTATGGAGTTAAGTTGAATTAAGTAAATTATTTTTGTAAATAATTGATTTGATTCAACTGTTCTTGAAACTATTATATTATGAAATGTAAAAACACTCAGTGCAATGCTACAAAAATTAACAACACAACTGTCTATCAACATTACAGAATTTACTTTTGTATTTTGATTTGGCATAAATTTTTTTACTTTTGTTTCATTGTATACCCTGGTTATTAAAATTTTGTAATTTTATATATTTCGGTTGCATTCTTATGCAAGAGGAACAATTTTGAAAAATGTTCTTTACCATTCGTCAAATAGCAGCATTATGTTCTCTGTGTACGATTATATTGCCTGAAGAGGACAGTTATAAACTGTCGAAAGTATTCACATAAATTTTTTCTGTAACACCAATAGACAGCTGTGTTACTAATTTTGAACCTATTATATTTGAAACAGATCCATCTTTAAGAATTGATCAGAATAAGTTAAATTTATTGCAATTCAGAAGATTTGATGTGTTATACAATTTGTTATAAAGTATAATCTTTGATACTTATCTACATACACTTCATCATTCATGAAGAAAAGGAAATATCTTTCTCAAAGCATTAAAACTATCGCATTCGCCAGTATATTTCTACTTTCAAGGTTTTTGTTCAAACTAGGACACAGTTTTCCTATGAGTGAGAATGATATAATGTACGTTACAGGATATCTCTATATGAGTTTATCACCACCACCAAAATTACCAAAAAGTTTTAGAAGTAACATTCCCTATCCCAGCCCTGTCCAACCACAGCCACAGGATGCATGCAGCCCAAAATGGAGTTTTCCTACAGCCCTTTTGAAGTTTGCATCTATCTATATATTTTACATTTTGTTATTCATGACATTAAAATAATCTTATCGTGCGCAAGTAGATTTAACATGTAAAAAATCATAAGCAAGCAGATCGTGCATGTGTTCAATATCGGCCAATAACAAACAACCGAAGGTAAGTCTTACGTCTGCCAAAGTGAATTGTTTCAACTCTGCTCTGGTCAGACCTTTCCACTTGAATCAGCTCATCCGGTGTTTTGAAGTAACAAAACTGTGCCGAGGGTTGATCGGTCTTACGCATTTCTATACATCACGGCACAGATTAAATTGAAAAGCAGTTTTGTTATATTTAAACATACAAAGTGCATTGAGCATCCACATTTCAAGCAAGTATAAACTAGATTTCAAATTCCATGAAGACACCAAAACTACCGGTCAATTCTGTGTGCACCAACTCTGCTGACTCGTGTCAAGTGTTTCTATGGTGCAGAAACAATTGACTCCAATCTGAGTCAGTTTGAGTGCTGCTTTATTAACTGAAGCAGATTAGTTCAGTTGCATCTACAAGATGCACATGTTTTTAATAACAACATATGTATATATATATATATATATTATTTATGAGTGAAGTCAACAAAAACATGTTATAAATTAATGAGTTGATACATGAGAATGATAGATAATAAATACATACAAGTAAAAAAGGTAAAAGAATAAATCTTTTGTCTTTTTAAAACCTTTCTATTTCCAGTAAAACATAAAAATATTAATACAATAAGGAAATACAAACAAAGGTATATTATAAACCAGGATTCTGACCACTATATATACCAGCACAATCAGAAGACCCATACCAATATAAGATAGTCGCCTTTAGAGCATTAGTAAAAAGAGCGTTCACCCACAACAGCAGAAGTGAAGACACTGCTAAAGAACTCAAACGTCTGGGAGATATAGCAGCCAATCATGGATATAACAAAAGCATAATTCATAAGTTAGCCTGGAAGCTCCACCATCCACACAATAGAAACTGAAATGACATAGGACAAGTGGGATATACCAGAATTCCTGAGCAAGAAAATAACACAAATCGTGTAATTGTCCAATACAATAAAAACCTCCATCACACATATAGGGAAATAGTGGAAGAGAAAGGAATCAAATTAACATATACAAGGACCCAGACAATATACGAGCTGCTAAGAAATGACAAAGACAAGATGAACACCAGGAGAGCACCAGGAGTATACAAAGTACCAATCAAGGATAATAGATTTCACAAGAACCTAGTATATATAGGATCAACAAAAAAGTCGATACAAAAAAGGCTAAAAAAACATAAATACAATAGACAAAAATAAGAATACAACCGAATTGTCTACATATGCATCAGACCCAGATATACATGCTGACCTAACGGCCGCTACCCTTATAAAAAAATCATTACAAACCGACCATATAAGGGAATTGGAAAAATTGGAAATATACAAGGCCAGCAAAGCAGGAAACTGCATAAATTATAAAGACAGCAACGCCATATCGTATGCATGGCAATATGCATGCCAGGGACAGCAGATGTGACATCTTACTCGTGGAATTATGGGCTAGAGTATTAATATGCAATCGGTGAAAGCCTATAATGGGGAAAAGCATAAATAGCCAAAATAATTTACATCAAATAATTCGAACACCTGTATTGATTGGCAGTTAATTTTTAAACTCTGCGCATTCCAATTTTAGAACATTAATGAACCTGAAGCAGTTCTCGATAGAGATACGAAAACGTTTGTTTGAACAAGCTAATATTCTTATGTTTTACTGGAAATAGAAAGGTTTTAAAAAGACATATTATAACTTCCAGTATTTAAGAGTGATAGTTAATAAATCTTTTATTATATTTGATCATATTCAGCCTTCAATAGTTAGAAAATAGCCTACAAAGATTTTGGAACTTGAGAGGAAATTTGGATTTTTGTGATTAAAGATGGCAATGATATTTCTGAGTTCTACAATGAACAATGGCTTCTAGATTTATGTTTTCTAACAAATAAAACAATACAACGGGTCAACACCATTCAAAACAGACATTCAGTCTAAAGTATCCGGACCATATTTGTCAGTGTTGCACGAGATCCAATCTTAATAGACCGACAAGATAAGACAATGCAATGTATGAGCAATCTGCTATGGGGAGATGTCTGGGACTTTCAACAGAAAACGGACCCCCCCATTTAAGCATGGCAAACTCCACAGGGCTTGCTGATGGGAGAAGTGCAAATCCACGACAGACCTCCGGCATTGGGTGGCTGTACCCGCTTGGCTGCCGGCGGGCACTCCATTATTAAAACAGTTATGCATTAATCCTTTGGAGCATCTTTCATAATGAAATTTCTTTAAAACACGTAAAAATGGCCTCGATTCAATGATACGTTTGGGATCTCAATAGAATAGTACGAGCAAAAAAAGTCTACAACTTTGGTAATGTGGTTCTGACCATCTAATTCAGATGTGTAATTGTACCTCGACAATTACATCTGATAAACTGATTAAATAATTGGCATTTCGGTAGGTTTGACCGCAGCCTACAATAAAAACAGAGCCTAGTCATTTGCTCTGAACACGTATGTCGATGCTGAGGCAGTTTGCACATTTTCTTCACTAGGAGCACTGACGACCAGACTATTTGATCAAGTGATCAATCTAAACTCCAACCAAATGCCGAATTCTATCGGGCTAGATATGGCTAAATACTAAATAAATTATGCAACCAATTTGGCACTAGAGGGAGGTGTTAGGTGCCATCTCTTATTAAGAGACTAATAATTTATTTAGTATTTAGCCATATCTAGCCCAATAGAATTCGGCATTTGATTGGAGTTAGCTTTATAGCAATGTTACTTATATACAAGTGATCAATGATAATACTATTGCAGACATGCTTATGGTATATTTTGAAAATACTATATATCAAGATACTAGTGAATTTTAAAAAGGTTCGATTTAAAATGGTTCATTGCTCTGTCATTTTGTACTTCAAATAAATCGAAAAAAGATGGAACAAGTTTTCACGAATATTCCGCGGAAGAGAATCTATGTTTAAAATGGATAAAAGCTGTCAGCAGAAAAGGTAAGATTTATTTAATACTTCATAGTTAAATAATGTAGGAAAAATGCTACTTGATGCTACTTTTGCAATTATTTTATTATATACTGTAAGGGCAAAAACCTCGTGCAAAAACCACGTGTCCCCATATTTCCCAAAATTTACCTCCCCATTGTGGTCTTTTGTGGCTTTTATAAAACCCCCATAAAAAAACACATGGAAAATTTCAACCCCCAAAAATGTATATATCACTCCCTTTTATCGAATTTCTCGGATATTTCGAAAACGGTAAAAGGATATTGCTAAAAATGACATGGGTGTATTTGAAAAGCACTTAATTTCAGCTTTTTAAATAAAGATAAAATTAAATACATATACTCCTCCCTTAATGAGGACACGTACGGTTTTTGCACCTCTAACTGCAATGAGATTATATTGCGGTTGCATTTTAAACTTTTGTACAATTTATCTATTTATGCATACAAATTATTTATAGATAACTTATACAGTAAATCTATTAGTTATACTAACTCTTTTTAAAATTTACAGATGAAAACAGTTCAAAACTTGGAAGCCAAGTGACTGGTCAGTTGTCTGCAGTAAGCACTTTCTGGAATAAGATTATAAACCAGGATTGAAAAAGAGAATATTGATTCGAAATGCCGTCCCAAGCGTTTTTCACGAATACCCATCCTATAAGCAGGTTGTTCGTAAAGAAGCCAGAAGAGAAGTAAAAAAGGTTAGTCCCAAGAAAGGAGTTTGTACTGGTATGAAATGAAAGTGTGTTCAATCTGAGCAACATGTACATGATCAAATCCCATTAATGAGTCCAGTGCACGGAGCTGTTTTTTTAGACTATGAAAGCAAGTTCTCCAGTTCCACACCCACATGTGAACTTTCAGACTGTGACATAGGGCCATCTAGTTCTGCATCTAGTATAGAAGTTTCTGTAGGGACAAGTTATACAATGTCCCTACTGAAGTCTGACAAGACTGAAAACTTTGGAGCAGAAATGCAGGAAGCAAGATCACACTATCAAGCATCTATATGAAGAATAGCATAGAATGAAAGCAGAAAATAAATTGTTAGCTGGAAAACTTGAAAAATATCATATAAAAAGCTTAGAGAATGACAGTGCCCAAGGTATGTTACAATAATTTATGCAATAACATATTAATATTCCTAATATCCTATTATATCAATATAGTACATTATAACACAAAATTGGTTTTATGTAGTCTACTATTGATTGTTTAATTTTTTTGGTCGATCTGTGTTAGTGACTAATAAAATTATATGTATTTTTAGGTAACAGCACAGAAGATTTCATACTTGAACAACTGGTTGTTTACAATGAACAACAGCCTCATTGGAGACAACATGGTAAAATACTATGTCTTATGGAGCAAAAAGTCTTCTACGGCATTTACATTTGCTAGAAAAACTCCACTTTTATTATTACCATTAAAATCAACATTGAAAAGATATATAGGCTCTGTTTCTGGGGTTAGTAAGGGTTCCCTAATTAAGCAACGATTAACTCAGGAGGCAAAAAAGTTGTCACAAGGGGAAAATTAGGTTCACTTATTTCGGATGAAATGACCATTAAACCTAATCAGCAGTATAACAAGCAAGCAGACAAATTAGTGGGAACAGTAAAGATGAATGGCCTGGAAAAACAACTCGGACTTGAACATGTCACAGCAAATAGTCTCTTGTGTTTTCAGGATTTTCGAATTCCTGTTGCATATTTTTTACCAGTGATTTAAAAGGTCAGGAACTTCATACTTTAACTTTACATGTGATCCATTCAGTGGAGGCAGCAGGTCTAAAAGTACTTCAGGATATGGCCATAGTAAAAATGTTAAGTTATTTGAATTACTTAGTGCTGTAAACTCTCCAATTCTGAAGATTCCATACCCACTGGACAATAATCGTTCAATATTCCTATCATATGATCCATGTCATATATTAAAAAATTTCTGGTCATTGCTTCTTTCTCCAAGTAGGGTAATGGTGAATCAAGGAAAACATAATGGTTTTTTTCTCCAAAACTTGTTTCACCAACAGAGAGATCATGTTATTAAACCAGTAAGACGCTTAACTTTTAAATATGTCTACCCAACAAATTTTAATAAGATGAAGGTTAAGCATGCAGTGGACATATGCAGCCAAAATGCAATTGCTGCACTGAAGTTTTTACAGAAGCACGGACCCAGATTTGGGAAGTTGAACTTTGTTGAGGCCGAGGGCACAATTGAGTATTTGGAAATGATGCAAAAATGGTTTGCTGTTCACAATATCAGCAATACTCAACACCACATTCATTTCAGAAATGCAACAGTGATGCAGTTTATTTCTGCTAATGACGAAAGGCTCGATTAGTTGGAAGATGAGTTTTTGGGATATTTACAGTCCTGGAAAGATAGCTGTGACAGTCCCAATGTTCAGTTTATCAGTAAGCAAACTTATGAAGCTGCTTGCCTTACAACCAGATCCACTGTTCTGTGTATCAGATATTTGTTGGAGAATGGTTTTGATTTTATATTAACCAGAAAATTCAATTCAGATGATATAGAGAACCTTTTTAGTGGACTATGGTCCATGTCTGGATCCAATGACCAAACAAATGCCCGCAGCATAATGCAAGGACTGCATACAATTCTTAAAACAGGATTAATTAGTGCATCCCTTAAAAGCAATGCAAAAAGCTTAGCTTGAGGAATGGTTGCCTCCTGACAAAGTCATGCCATTATTGTAAATCAGATATTATATTTTAATTAATAAATTACTTTAATAGACCTAATTAATAATAAAGTAATCATTATAATAATAATTTATTATTTTTAAAGGTATGCATGGATAAGAACCATACTTTCGAGGAAGTTACTAAGCATATTGAGCCACAACTGAAACAGCTAAGATTAGACCTTCAAATATTATAAAGTCAAACATTTAATCCGCTACAATGGTATACATTGCTGGATACTTAGTACGTATCACCGAAGAGAATATTGCATGTACTGACTGTTCGGACATACTTCCATCGGTGAAATCCCCTGCACCTATCATGGGCATAATAAATTTAAATGATCTAGGCAGGCTTATACCCGAAAGTAGAATTTATTGGGTTTTTGCAGCAACTCGAAGGCCGTTCATGCAGGCTTACCATCTTTAATTCGGCAACCAGCTATGATGCATAATTTATGCATCTTATATTATTCTTCCTTGGATGGAGAAAAATCCATTGTTTATGTGTGATAAAGATGGTCACCCAAATTTACTGTGTAATCTAATTCTAAGAAAATTCATCAGACCCTACATTTCCAACTACACATGACATGCATATTCAAAGAATCGTAGACCCAAAACTTCAAATAATAAACCTTTATCACGGAAAATAATAAAAGTGGCACCTCTATAAACACAGGGTGGCCGCAACTGGTACACGGGTGGGCCAGAACTGGTATAGGCATAGTCAAAACTGGTGATTTTTGCAATATTTTAAAAAATTCTAAATTTTGTTTATAAAATATTAAAATTAATAAAAAATGAATGTAATAAAGTAAAATAGAACATGTTTTTGCATTATTTTTACTATGTTTCATTACTTTAAAAAATTGTAAGAATATAAAAATATTTTTTAAAGTTGAAAATTGTCTTAATGTGGCCACAAGTACGGTACATCTACACTATTAATTATCATCGCATTTAACCGTCTAGATGATTATTGATAATATATTTATTGTTTTAGACTGTTCTGCACAAATCCGGGCAAAATCTTAATTAAAAAAATCTAATAATTTGCTATATTCTAAGTTTGAATTACTGTTTTGTTTTACAAGCATATGACAGCATTAATCAGTGTGTTGTTATGGTCTGTTGTGTGGCTCCATCTCGCGGAAGAAAGTATTTTCCTTCGGACATCCATTTGACTAGGCTGTGGTTTGACAGAGGATAAGATACTCACTCTCAATCGAAAGGACTTAGCCATGAGGAAATGATCGACGTCTATAAAACTAGACAAGCACCCGCACAGGAACAGTTCCTTGTATAATCTGTAATTACGAGCGAAACTTTCTTTGCAAATCACCATGCACCAGCTGACGGAACCCAGAGCGAAATGCACCAGAGTATCGACAAAGGCCAGATTGTCGCCCTTTATGGTTTTCGCAGCCCACCTGTCTACGTATATACCGATCGCCAGTAGAATATTCGATAATATAAAATATTTAAAGGCGAACAGAAGCGCTCCTTCGGATACCGGCGACATCCCGTCGTTTCGAAGGATTGCGCCCAAACTCCGCGATAGATGGCGCTGAAGAGCCCGTTACACGTTGCCACCGCCTCGGCTACCGATTACCCTAAAAATAATACTGTGTCGTGATTCTTTCAAATGACGATTTTGTAAAATTTTAAAATGTCGCCCCGGCTTACTAATATTTTATTAATATTAATAATTCTTATTGTTTGAGGTAGGCCCACTTCAGTTTAGCGTCAAACTCGATACACCGCCAATTTCGGAGGCGAACAAATGGCACCTTTAATTAAATCATAGAGTAATGTACGTTCGTAAAGTCGAACGAGTTAAACGAGAATGACGTCATCGTTATTCTTGTTTCGTTAGACTTTTCGAACGATTCGTTATAACTAAATGGCTGTTTCTAAAATCGAAGATATGAATGTTGCTAGTGCAGCCTTATCCAAAATATTTTTCTTAGGTTGCTTCGGATGGACAGTTATTTCAATCATTTCACCTTTTAATTCACAATTTAAACACTCGAGTAGATCTAGAAACATCGATATCGTCGGGCGCCATTTTCTTAACGAAGTAAACTAACTCTTTCCTTTGTGAGCTTCGTTAGAGTTTCGTTCGATACGTCATCACCGCGGAGCATGCGCACTGAGCGAGAGTACTACTTTTCGTAAAATACGTCAGTATTTTTCGCCAAATGGCGTCAACGTACTTCGTGTCGTGTATTATTCCTTAGTACAATTAAGGTGATTGATAGAGGATATGCGTTACGTAATTTTGGGATGTGTCGAGGGATGGTGAAATGGTAGTTGCCAACTTGCATTACGTAATTTTACGGACGATCCCTTACGCTGCTGAGTCAAGCAGTGGCACATTCAAAATTTAATTTTGGGGAAGCCAAGTTAAACAGATAAATTTTGTTTTAAAATCTAACTCTTAGATTTATAAATGAATAAATAGCACTGTTGTTCCTTTTACAATCGCTAGTTTTATTATATAAATACCCATTTATTGGGTTCCACGGGAGATATTATTGACTTTATCATTCTGGGTTTAAATTATGATTTTCCATAAGTGTGCATAATTTTTGCGGCAAGGTTATTAAATACCTTCAAAAATATTTAATATAAAACTTTTCTAGAGCAAGATTACTTTATTTATTCACTATTTAAAACATATGCATGTGCACTGAGCGAGACTACTACTTTTCGAATGATTCGTTACTAACGCGTTTAACTCGTTTGACTTTACGAACGTACCCATAGTTTCACTGGTTGATAAAAGTATATTATATTGAAACGAGCAATTATTTATTGTGACGTCGTCACAATGCCGGGCAGCAATTTTTATTTTAAAATATATGCTCTCCACCTCAAATTAGTAGTGGCTTGCCCCTACACATCATATTTTTCCTGTTAGCGATAGAGTCGTGCCGGTCATCTAACTCCTTTCGGGGGTAAGGTTTTGAATTGAAATAACGTGACTTTCGGTTTGCACCGGAAGTTCCTATATAGTTAATCGGGGCCTCCTGCCCTTACGGTTTCCATATCTGATCTCGCCTTTCATCTATCTAATTTCATTCTCGAGATTAAGGAAGGACAAACGGACGATGGGAATTTATAGGTCTACAATTTTTTCAAATTGCAGTCCAATGACAATCCTATCACGTCTACACAAAGTAGGCATATTATTTGTAACAATTTACCGTGCAATAACTGCAATTATTAAATTATTGATTCGTGTATAGCATTATAATTAACTTTTGAAATAATTTCTGACGAAAAGACCTTAAAAAAAATTTATTATAAAAATATCAAAATTATTTTGATTTTGAAAACGCTTAAGTACAAGGCCTTCCGAGAAGATGGCGCTGTAGTTTGTATATGTTATAAAAATTAGCTAAATTGTTAGCATCTTACCGGGCACACCGGAACGATTGCTGACGTGTGGCTCCTTTGGTCTTTCAAATTTTGGTGTTTTCCTAGGTTCAGATTTAGTTACACTGGTATCGAGATGGTGTTGTCCACGAGTAATGCGTGTTTTTCACGCTCATTGTAACTAAATTTGAACCTACCTTTATATTAAACGAAAACAATGGCACACAATTTTAAATGACGAGCAGAAGTGGAGTGATGGGATAAGTAAGGATAGAATGTTTATCTCTCTGCTCTAAGCTTTTTGATCCATCTGTATCAATTTTTTTTTCACATTTATTTTCTGGACTCCGTTGAAAATATAAACTTCCGAGAGAACTGGACACCATACTCTTCTCCCGATTAGATCTCCTTGACACTTCATGATAAACATTTTGTTTACGGCAACGCGACACGTGGGCAATCTGTCGAGGGATGCTGCCTTCCGGAAGGACTTTTATGGGAAACTGGTCCCTATTTAGGTGTTACAAACGTAAGTGGGTATGCGGGTGATCGTTGCCATGCGTTACAAAAAGGTGGAAGTATATACAAAACGTTACGTAACGCTAATCTTTAAATCGACTGATGCTTGTTAAATATATACGGATTAAGTTACCGTCAGTATTTTTCGCCAAATGGCGTCAACGTACTTCGTGTCGTGTATTATTCCTTAGTACAATTAAGGTGATTGATAGGGGATATGCGTTACGTAATTTTGGAATCTGTCGGGGGATGATGAAATGGTAGTTGGAAACTTGCATTACGTAATTTTACGGACGATCCCTTACGCTGCTGAGTCAAGCAGTGGCACATTCAAAATTTAATTTTGGGGAAGCCAAGTTAAACAGATAAATTTTGTTTTAAAATCTAACTCTTAGATTTATAAATGAATAAATAGCACTGTTGTTCCTTTTACAATCGCTAGTTTTATTATATAAATACCCATTTATTGGGTTCCACGGGAGATATTATTGACTTTATCATTCTGGGTTTAAATTATGATTTTCCATAAGTGTGCATAATTTTTGCGGCAAGGTTATTAAATACCTTCAAAAATATTTAATATAAAACTTTTCTAGAGCAAGATTACTTTATTTATTCACTATTTAAAACATATACATGCATTGTTAATTTCTAATATGTTTGGTCGGTATATAAAGATAGAAAAATACATTTAACAAATTGAAATAAAAATATCTGCGTAGCAAAATAAACTGAGATAGGAACATAGAAATTATAATAAATAACTAACATTAAAAAACCATGGCGCACAATTTTATATGACGAGCAGGAGTGGGAGTGATGGGATAAGGCAACGCAACAAACGTGCGATCTGCCAAGGGGGTGCCTCATTGAAAGACCTTTCTTTCAATGGAAAATTAGCCACTACGTACGTTCACGCGTGAAGAAAACCTAGAAAACTCTACCTGGCCTGCTCGAACCCACGACTAACCAGTATTCAGTGGTGTTATCCACTCTACCAACAGTTTGTAAGAATCAAAGTAAACACAGGATAACGTAATGCTTGATTTTGTTGTCCGTTAAATTTAAATAATAATATTTTAAATAATTAAATTTATTAATCAGCTTGCTTATTAAAGAATAAGTATTTATATCAAAACAAATAAATTAAAATCGAGGGCAAAACATTTCTACAAGGAAAAATTTGTTTCGTTGTTACATCTTGGTACGGATGGATTTTTTTTCTTATCAAATTTTTTTCCATGACTAGATTAAGAAATGTAGTGTTGTAATTATTATACACGCAATATGTTAAATCGACCGATTTTAAATATAATGAGTACTATCGAACAGGAATAAATATTTGAAGTATAGCCTATATATTGGACAGTTGACAATTGAAAGTAGTAGAAATGAACTGCAAGATCTTTAAAATGAAGTTTCGTAGGAAGATAATTACGTCAAGGTATTTTCAGGAATAGAAAAAAAAAAAAATAATAATGACAATTCATGCCCCCAACAAACGTCAAACAGAATTGTGCTTTGTTATACTTGTATACGACGATCCAATCTGGTTTTACTCTTCCTTTCTGTTGTATAACATATTGAAAACTCTTCCTGTTGTTCCAATTCTTCATAATATAAAGATGACATTCTGTCATCACAATTATACTAATTGTCTTTGTAGTGAAGTCTCCCTTTTTACAATTTAACATAATGAGAACGGCCGACACATAATAGCTGCATTATCTGCGATTAAGGAAGTTCATAATGACACTAAAATAAAACGGAAAGGGAACGAATCAAAACGAAACAATTAAGATTTTAGGCGTAGATAAAAGGATTTAAAAAAAAAGGAAAGAAATCTTAACGTGAAATCCGATCCATCGAGCCTCTAAGGAATTGATTTGATTAATGTACAAGTATTGTTTAATACGAACAGCAAATATGGCGTGGCGTGTATATTGTTTACGCCGTATTAAACGCGTAACTCGTTAATTTACGCGTGAAATTCATTAATCGCATGGTTGATAACTTTTAATTTAATAATCAAAGTCTGTTGAATCAATACTTTAAGTGAGATTTCTAAAGGAATTTTACATTATAGAAAAATCGACGTAACATAATCGAGATAAACGTAACAAGTACTGTATACGTAACCCACTTTCTAGATGGAGATTTTGTTATTTTTAAAAAATAATAATACCGGTTGGTTCCTCATATTTTTGAACTGATGTCTCATCGACATTAACAGATATTGGCTTGTTACGCGCGCGAAAAATGGATCAAAGGGCAGAAAGAAAACACGATTTATATAATGCGTAATTAATAATTTCCACTTTATAACAAATGGAAACTGGTTTAGACACTTTAACACGCGAGTGAAAATCTTATATTTAAAAAAGAAAAATAAAAATTGAATATCGTTTTACGCGGCGAATGACAATGGCCGACGTAAAGGAAGTAATCGGGGATAGGAAACAATAGTGATGAAGGCGTGTCCGAATCGGTCAAACGAGGTCCTCACGTGCGAAAAGTAATGCCCCGGTTAACGTGGAGGGAGTTCACCTTGGATTATACGCGATGGATAGACATTTTTCAACATTAAACGACTCGAACGGTCGATAATCGATTATGATCGGATGGATCTTCTTTTTGGCACTCTTCTGCGGGATTTTGACGGGTGAGTAGAATATTTTATGAAACCCGATCGTTACTAGTTGAGATATTTTTCTAGATAATTTTTATAAATATGTAAAATAAGACGATTCTTTCAGATGCCACGTGTAAAGACCTATTTATAACGTAAAATTCGTACGTTTAAGCGTTTAATCGATGGCAATGGTACCCTTTTAGTATCCGAAATTAGGTCAAAACCTTGAAACGATCGAAAGACAAATAAAAAAAAAAAAACTAGTTTTAAAAACATATTGTCTTTTGTCCTCAAAAACTTTGCCTGTAGTTGATATCAATTAATTCGATTTTTTTCCCCCACCATTTTAAGAATACTCAATTAAGACGTCACACTACGAAGACATGACGGACATCTCTCTAAAAGGGCATTCACCGTTGGTGGACATTCTTACAGGTCAGTGATCTTTGTATAATTTTCGAGACCGTTAAATTATGGGGTTTTTTTTAATGAGGATAAAAATAGTATCGGAGAATCAGATCAATTGTTAATGTTGATCGATCGTCCGTGCAGTATTTTAATGCGTTCGAACGACTAAAATATGCTCAAGATATGGTACGAAACATATGGAGATGGATTAATTGTTGGCATTATCTTGCCAACGTAATATTTGGTAAGGCACGAATATTTCCAAAATAGAATTAAATTCAAACTCCGCCGTAATTAAAAAAAATGGCGATCGAAGTCTCGATCGAGTTTGATAGATCGATCGTAACTTTTTTTTTTTTTTTTTTGCTCGAAGCTTACTGGGTCAAGCGAGCTTTGCGATTAAAATTTGACCCGTACTTTTAATTAAAAAATAACTTCATTAACGTTACAGAAACGTTTTAGTGTCAAGTTTATTTAAATTAAAATATTTTTTTGTACTTCGTGTGCGAGTCTTTACCCTAACGAGTAAAATTTTAATCGAAGAGATTAAGCAAATATTTATTACCTTAAAAGCTTACTCATTAATTTTAAACGTGTTTATTATTCTAAACGCGTGCACGAAGGAAACCTGTTTATGTAAAATGACTCTTATGGGGAAAAATTGTTAATTATGACACATATTAAGTAAGTTTATAAAATTCGAATTTAATAAATTTTAATGTTTTTAAACTGATTAAACCCTACGTTATAAATTTAGTTAATTTATTCCATTAAATTACTGGTAGTTTCGTTAAAACACGGGTTAAATGGAAACTACCACTAAATCGAAATTGAACACACATATGGAAAGTAGAATGTTAAAATCAATATGAAGTCATGTAATTTGTAGTAGTCCTGTATTAAATTCGATATTTTTCTGGAGAATACATACTCCAAACAGGTAAAGAATTGGTTTGGTTTGATAAGACACCGCGATAGACAACACACGAATGATCAGTCAAGGAAAGACTTTCAATGTAAATTTAGCCGCACGTGAAGGAAGCCCAAAAAACTTTACGTGCCAACCCACTGGTGAGACACGAACCCGTGACTAACTATAAGTTTTCAGACGTTTTCATCCACTCTTCCACTGGTGGGCACCTACAGAATTAAAATCAGGAATCCGGGCGAGCAATACTCAGGAATTTTCCACAGGTGGTAAGTCTCAGATATGTCGAGCCAGGTCCCTCTCCGGCTCCATTTGTAATCATTCTGGGCCTGGTCGAACCCACGACGTACACGTCGTGGGTTCGACCAGGCCCAGAATGATTACAAATGCCTTCTTAATGTTCACAGGATGGAGACAAAAATTTTTAAAAATCAGAAATATTGTTAGACTAAGTTGAACAATTTATTATCATGAACATTAATAGTTACTTTAGACATTTTTTTAAACATAGATGTGGAAGATTTCGAAGATTCTCGTCCATACAGACAGATTCCCGCTTCGAGGGAAGTGACAACGCCCATGTCGTCTATTCTTCCATTCCAGAAGGCAAGAAAACATAAAACAACGCGCACAAATTCAAAATATAAACGAAAATTATATATCACATTCTAAAATCTGTAATTAAAGTATGAACTTTGTCATCGTAACGCTGTGAAACGATAGAAATTCTTATTAAATAAATGCCTTTTTATTAATCATTTTTATCGTTATTTTAATTAGTAAAATTAAACGACATTCCAATCATAATTTCGAAGAAAAAAATTATAAAAGTTTAATGATAATTTAATATATTTTTTCAATAAAGAAATTAATAATACTATGTAAAGTTTAGCCTTCATTTATGCTAAACAAACTGGAGAGACTCGTTCTTTTGATTCTTGTTAGTTTATAGCCTACAATTTGTCCATCTCGTTAACCCTTTAAATGAAGAATTCATTCTACCAAATAAATTAGTTTCTCCCTTACACAAATCTCGTCGATCTTCCATTATTAATATAATAATTGGGTTATGTTTTTGATATAGAAGCAAACGGAAGCCCTAAGCTGCAGCTCAGGCCTCACATTTTTAATGTATATTTACTGGGTGGATGGGCCCTGCGGTTAGCATACTAGCGAAGATAATAACTTACTCAACTTTCCAAAATACGGAACAATGTATCTTTATTGTCTGCTGGATATTTAATGTGAAATTTCGATAGGCGAGAAAGTTCCTGTTTCTTTTCTAGCACAGGTTGCAGGATCAAAGGTTCGATAACCCTTTTTTTAGTAAGTTGTAAGCTTCATCCTTTTCACCTGCCACTAAAGAACGCCACATTTGGTATAATTATTACATTCCTTAATGTGGGGAAGTCATATTTTCCTCTTCGCCAAAGCATCGAGAGGAGTACCTCTAGACACATGCCAACTTTTAAATTATAAAAATTAAGCTCGTATACTTTACGACTTTCTTCATTGGTTGTTTTGTTGTGTATACCAAATACAATACGGTGATAATTTATTTTAAAGATGCCATTATCATAAAGAAATTCACAGAATTGAGGAAGTGCCAAATAATTTCCTCCCGAGCAACTATCACGAATCTGTTTACCCTTTGCACCCTTGTTGACGATGTGGGTCAGGGAAGAATTGGACAACTCGACTCGAGAGTTCTTTTCGTGTCGTCATCTTCTAAAATCCAAATCCTCGGGCGACTTGACCTCTCGGGTGAATCTCTACAAATGTTTGAAGGTTGTAATAGTTGTGGAAAGTAACGGAAACTTTCAGCACCTGCCATTCTGATATATTATATATGTGCCACTTACTGTTGGATTTTTTTCTACTCCAACGAATACTCTTTGTATTGTAATGTTATCGGTCGAGCTGATTTTCGCTCTTTTATGTAAGTAAATTTTACTTCTATTCGTTTAAATGATTTCGATTATCTTTTTCCCCCCATCGCCATACACTGGGATTTTTGTAAAGAAAGAAAGATCTGTCTGCTATTGATGTATCTTTGTTAAGTTTTCTAATTCGAGTAACAATGGAAGGTAACAAAAATTGGAACTAGCTAAATCCTACATGAATAACGGCTAAAACATATTAATGGATACAGGGCTGTGGCTCTAAACCATAACATACAATAGGCCCTTCTCTTCCATCTTGTATGTGAAGTCCTCAGCTCTACCATAGACTCATAAGTCGAGGTCCTTGTTTAGCTTCCGTGCAAATATGGCCCTAATATAACTCCATGTAGCATAAATTACATTTCCATCTTTTATTTTTTAAATTATTCACGTGTTTCTAAAATTTCACGTACTGAAGGTAACTCAATAATGCTCAGTTATAGAAATAATTATAAACATTTATAGATATATTTTGTAATCTATGGGAAGATTAAATTCCATAGATTAATCTGAAAGAAAATCTTAAATATTTCTGAAGTATTGCAATTTAAATCTGATTATTTTATTCGTTTATCCGTAGGTGTTTTTCAAACTAGGATACATTCTCAGGTAATCGATTTTTATAATTAAGTTATTCACAAGTTAACGGAACTGACGAATATTTCCTTTTTTTAAATACTAGAGGCCTCCAATTAGGAACGATCTGGATACAAATCTTATAGATCTAGACGATAATATCCCCGGAAGAGCGGGTATAGACTATCCCACATATCATATTGTGCCCAAAACCAATTTTAAGTGTTTACGTTATGAATTTGCGGGATATTTCGGAGACCCGGAAACTGGATGCCAGGTAATTTTTCTGTTTTCCTTTTTATTTCTTTGTATTTTAAAGATTATCTGGCGCTTTTTTGCATTCATTCAGGCATTTCACGTTTGCTTCCCGGATGGAAGAAATGCCAGTTTCCTGTGCGTCAACGGGACAGTGTTTCACCAAAGGTATTTCGTATGCGACTGGTGGTTCCATTTTAATTGTTCTCAAGCTCCGAAGTTTTACGAGCAAAACAAGTATCGTCGTCCACCTTTACCTGTTCTTCCTCCTGCGCCTAGGAAGATCTTAACCAAACCTATACCCGAACCGAAAAAAGTGGTTCCTCCCAAACCTCGAACACCGATAAACAGAAGCACTAACAAACCGGCAATTACGAGAAAAAGAGAGGATCCTAAGCAGAAATCCAAAAATTGTTATTGCCCATGTCGATAAGATACGAGTTGTACATTTAACACCCTAACAAAATTTACAATTATTATCCTTTTTTTAATTTTATAATATTTTAAGTGAATTTAATAACTTCTCAAAAGGAAATGAAGAATTTCTCTTTTAAATAATTAACCCAGTAGAAATTTTCCTCTTTTTATTTATAGTCTTAATATGTCCCATTTTTCTCATATAATGAATGCTAGTTTTTTATGGAAAATAACAATAATAAAATTTAATATATGCTGTATATTCTTAAGCATTAAATTGCTATTTAAAGGCACAAGCAAACTTACATTTATTCAACAAAAAATATTGATTTATAGACATTTTCTCATATATCATTACTTAAATGTAAACGTTAGGCCAATAGATCAATAATTTAATACAAGTTATTTTCAAATTAAATTTTATTTATAAAGTAAATATAAATATTACAAAAATATTTTTAAAATTTAACCACAAATCTTAACAGGATTAAATATAAAAACGCTTAATTTCCATTTATTTTGTAAAAATAATAGATACTAGCGGAGGAGCCGTCGAGAGTTTTCGTATGGGGCCCCAAGTAGAGCCCCCCAAGTAGGGGCCCCTTTATCTTTTGTTTTATGAACAAATGAAATACGTAGAATGTTTCTTTACTAATAAACAGTAATGTTGAGGATTTTTATGTACTGTTCTTCTGTCAACAAAAATAACATTAATTTTATAGTGTTTGGAATCACTACGGGGCCTTGTTCTTCTCCGGCTCCCCCCTCTCCCTCTCCAGCATCAGGATCTTTAATTAAATCCTACTTTGTTAGTTACTATCATCTCTAGCAGCGTCGACTGCTTTTAGTAAACTTTCTTTCTCTGGTGATTCGGGGAGAGAGAAAACGGCACGGAAACAAGGATGAACGTCGCACAAATAGCACATAAATCGCCCGAAATCTTTCATTAGATGATATTCCGGTCCGTATACCCTCTGTTTCAAATTTCTGGGGATCAATCGGGTATTAAAATAGTCGAAGTAAACTTTAACAAATTTCTTACGTCCCCGTTCGTCGAGGACTGCGATTAGATCGTTTCGAAAATATAATTCGAGTCCGGCTGGCGAAGTACTTTCGATCATACCGTTCGAAAAAACGATAACGATGCAATCGACACCGTCCAAATTTTCGTAGATCCACGAAGTGGGGTGGTCTAATTGGTCTATGTACACCAAAACGTTGATTTTGAAACACTGCTCTAAGTACCGTGAGAGTAGAGCGACTACTTTCGTATGGGCTTTCGAATTCCGACAATAGAGTAAAAGAATGGTCTTTCTTGAAAATTTTAATTCTAAAATAATAGAAATTTATAAATATATATATATATATATAATTTCATATAGACGTTTATTCAAATCATCTATTATCATTTTCAAAAATAATAATTATATTCTTTAAGACGACTTCTGTCAATTAACAAAATCAAATATAGGTTAAAAAAAAATATTAAGGTCGTTTCAATGATAGTTTTTCGTTAAAAACAAACAAGTTTTGTCGATAAAGGTTAATTTCTTTATCGCTAACTTTTCGTCAATGGGTTAAAGACGATTTTAAAACAGAATTGTACTGGGTAATGCAACACGTAGGAGATCTATCCAGAAAATAATTGTATCAAATATAAATCGGGAGGACTTTCTACGTGAAATTGGCCCTATTCAGATGTTACACGTGTGAAAAAAAAACCCGAATATTCCACTTGTTTTCCAGGTTTGTTCGCGTGCAGCCCATTGATCAGGACCAAAGGGCTGCACGTGAAGAAAACTCGAGACCATCTGAAAATCTTTCCAACCTTCTCTACTAGTAGACAGACCCCTTTCCAAAATTACATTTAATTCGCCAACCATTTTTCTATGCTCGTGTAAAATAAGAATAAATTATATTTATATATGTAAGAAACTAGCAATTATTTATTGTGGCATCGTCACAATGCCCGGCTGCTATTTTTAACCATATTTTTATTTGATTTAAAATATACGCTTTCCACCTCAAATTAGTGGTTTGCCCCTGTACATCATACTTTTCCTGTTAGCAATAGAGTCGTGCCGGTCATATAACTAACTCCTTTCGGGGAAAGTTCGAATTGAAGTAACGTGACTTCCGGTTTGCGCCGAAAGTTCGTATATAGCTAATCGGGACCACCTACCCATAAGCTTTCTCGGCTTTCGTCTAACTCCGTTCTCAAGATTAAGGAAGAACGGACGGACGGACGGACGAACGGACGGACGACAGTGGGAATTTATAGGTCTAGGAATTTATAGTGTGTGGGGGACACGATTTTCTTTACTCTGAAGCTTAATAACTCTTGTGCTTTTTGTCGAAAATTTCTGAAATTTTTCAGGGAGGTTTCTGTATTAGGGGGTTGATGCTATTAAATTTTGGTGGTTAAAGGTCAAAGGGTAGGAAGATAAAGGGGGTCATGTGTCGTATCTCGAGTAGGGTCGGACTTAATGACGATTTTATTACTCGTTATCAGCATTTACAACTTTTTATAAAACTCATCCCTACCCCATTTTATAATAATTAAAAATATAAAAAGTTTTTAATAAAATATCGTAACAGATGGCGCCACGTATAGTTTTAAACGTTGCCGGGAAAGTTAAGCAACTTGTTGGATATTTTTTTTTACTTTACTGAAACTTAGCAACATATCAATTACTACTACATTTCTAAATTTAATCCCATCAAAAGATCTCTACGTATCGAATTCCAGATAAATCGATTGACATGCGATCACTACGGACCAGGTTGGAACCCATTTCATACGTGAAGAAAACTCGTGGAGTTTTCCGGGTTTTCTTCACGTTTTTAACACCTAAATAGTGGCCACTTTCCCTTACGAAGTCCTCTCCGGAGGCATCTCCCCTCGGTCCATCGCCAACGTGTTACGTTGCCGTATATAAATACAATCCATCCATACAATTTCCAAGCAATCATTTTTAAATTATTGTATACCGACTTTAATATCCACGAACTAAGGATTTTCTACGATCCTCGTTTTCCCCAAATTTCTAAGAAAATCCAAACACGCGTATCGAAGCAAAAAACAATATGGCCGACAAACACAAGTGCTGTTCTTATGTGGGCATGCGCATAACGCAATGGCGTGCGTAACGATGACTATGCATTGGCGTCAATAAAGGATAAACTATGATTGGCCCCGTAATTTATAATATAAACTTCTAACGTGAAACTTTTCTTATGCTTATACTGGTAACGTTATTTATAAAGTTATAACGGACGTTTTTATAACGTAAAATACGTCGTGCGCAAACTCTATAATATCTATCCACCGTTATGAACTACAGTGAATTATTATTTAACGTCAATTTTATTTTAAAACTCGTTGGATGCTGTAACTTATAATCAACTGCGCTACATCACAACTCCATTGTACACATTAATATTGCGCCTTAATTATTTTCATTTATATTTGAAAACAAAAGAATAAAAGTGGCATTTTAACTAGTCCTAAGAGTGGAAGATAGAGCAAGACTAATAATAGAAGAAGTGATGGAAGTTAATAGAAAAATGGAACGAGTAATCTCGAGAGGGATTTAAATACGACTCCTTTTACTGTAACAATAATGTATCATGCAGATAAAATTTTAAAATAGTAATGAAAACTACAAGGAAACTGCTGTAAGTTTTAGATGCACACTTGGTCTGTAATCTGTTTTCTTTTAAACACAGATTAAATATGATAATAATAGAGTATTACATAAGAATCGAACATTAACTTTTATATATCTGGAACGCATTCAAATGAAACACATTATAATTCATCTTTCATACACACTTAATCCTTATATTCCTGCATCTCCAGAAAACTAACCTCGGCCTACTATAAAACGAGAACCCTACTATACTATTATCTCTTATTCAATGACAACATTTAAGATTAATGTGTTTCTGCCTAACTCCCAGGCATTAAAGTATTACATAAACATAATTCTGTCATTTTTGTTCCCTCCTCTTCCACGGAGGCATTATAACTATAGTGTTGACCTCCTAAATTATGCAAAATTGTGTTCGTCTATCTCCCTTTCTACTCTTATTGCAGTAAGGGAATAAATTAGATATAACTAATTTAATATATTAAAAGTATTTATGCTAAAGTTTTTATAATAACATAAGAAATAAAAGCAAAGTATTATAAACTAGAAAAGTGTGATTTATCATCAAACACAATTCAGCAAATTGTCTCAATCTTGTTTCTGTAACAATGTGTTACATAGACAGCATATGGTCACTCAATCAATATAGGTTATTAGAATCTGCCTGAGCAGAGTAGTCCTAGATATATTTATAGTCCTTCTATCTTTCTAAACCTCATTATGTTCAGAGTGAGGTTAGGATTACCAACCTTTAATATCAAGGCTTTGGGAGAAATATTCAAATAAAAAATTAGTACAAACTTTTAACAATTTCATGTATCAACCTTTATAACTTAATGTGTGTAATATCAAAAATAATCCAATTAAGCAGTGCATTGTGATACATTTTCCTGATATCAGAAAACAAAATATCAAAGAATATGAATAATCAAAACAATCAATAATGTATCAATAAGTGAAAAAAGTACAATACAAGCAGACACAAATTATAAATACATATATATTTTTCAATAATGCAAAAAATAGCTTTTGTGATAAGGTAGAATTTTATTAATTGGAAGGCAAATAATTCTAATTTTTGGTTAATTTGAATCGAATACCTTCTAGTATCATTCTCTGCTGACATTAACATTACGCTACCTGCAATCATTCAAAATGTTCCAGTTAACCTCAGAATCTTTCAAATAAAAATACACTGCATTATGCATTATAAATGATGTTTGTTACATAAATAAGAAAGACAGATTGACCAAATGACCTAGTCGACCTTGCTACATCTTCCTTTTTTTTAATCTAAAATGAAATCTCCCTGCAGTTTTAAGTCATTGTCCCACAACTCTAAATAACATTTTACAATTTCAATATGTTTTAATACTCCTTTCTTGTAAAAAGTTGTATTGCCTCCTAAATTTTTATTAATTTGTCAGACACTTCTTATAATTTGAATTAACATGAATTCACTGTTATTAATAATATAATTACTCTATTGGTAATTATTGGTATTCATTTTTTTATCTTTAAAATTTTAAAATACTTGCTATAAACCATTATTAATCAATTACAATTAAATCATCATAAAAATGCATTATGAAATATTTCCTAGTTGATATTTAACCAACTCTTAAATTAACCATCTTTTATACATTTTCAATCACTAAGAAAATATAGGAATAATATTGTTCTGCTTAGGCCTACACAGCTGTATTCTTTTATAATAAAGCTAGTTGATACATCAGACAAACACTTTTGCACTAAGATTCAGAATACAGTATATCATCATTATATTAAATATTGAATAAATTTCTATACAAATTCAAATTGAACTGGTATATCAAAAATCAAGGTTGTTGTTGTTGTTCGTCAACATATTGAGAGAATAACCAATAGCCTATTTAATTCAGAATACAGTATTTCAAATTATAATAGAGTATGACTAAAGTTCATATGAATTATATCAGACTGAGATTATTGACAGATGCCAAGAGGGGAAAAAAACTGAATATTTCTTGAACAATTTTAAAAATCTCTTAATTCTTGATCAATTCTTATCAAATCGTTTATAAGTTTAAAGTATAAGCTGGTTACAGTATTTAATTGCAGCAGTTAAACAAAATAATGCAAACACTTGCAGCTCTATAATGATATGAACAACAACATCTTGGCATTGATAGAAATCTATGTAACACTCAACAGTATGATGTTATGTTGAACTTTTCAGCATTCAAACTCTATCCCATGGAGCAAGTTTTGTTTCCAACTTAAGCTGCAGTGTTTTGAGATAAAATGCCAACCCACATTGCCAAATTTGTCCATTTGTGGTTTGATGAACATCAGGATGAAGTTTGACAGCTTTCTTGGCTTCTGCAATCACAGATCTCATCATCATTGAACCATTGTGAGAAATCTTGTAGGCCTAGGTGTGGAGAGGATTTTCTCCTCCACAAACACTTTTTGGAACTTTAGTTCATTCTTCATAAAGAATGTGAACATATTACTTTGGACATTATCCATAATCTTTATTTGTCTATTCCATGTTGAATAAATGTTTTGCTGAAAAAAGTGTTCCAACCTCACATTATTTTGTATAACCCCATAAGTTCCTGGAGGTCTTTGAAAATAAGTTTTGTAATTTATATCTATGCCACAGATACACGCAGCTATATCTATGGCTGAGAATCACTTAAAAGTTTAATCTTCACTTTTGTAACTGATGAGAAACTGAGTTTGAAAGTTTAAAAGAACTGCTGATGAACAGATATAGAACAAGTTTTGTCTTAATAATACAATGGCCAGGACAGTAATAATTATTAAACATATTCAAAATTTAGAAAAAACTAAAATTATCTTCATATCTTATCTTTGTAAACACCACATTGGTATGGACTGGACCCATTGTTTCTTGGGCAAATATTTAAATGTTGATGCCTATCAAGCCATTTTGGACAACACTGTACGTACTTCCCATACTGTGAAAACAATTCAGAACAAACCATTTTTTTATCAGCATGATTACACACCTACTCACAAAGCAAGGTTCTTAGTGCTGTACTTTAAAGATATGCAGGTAGAAAAGGTTAGCTAGCCAGCCAAAGACAAGACTTCAATCCCGTTGAGCATCTTTAGGATGAATTCAAACAACAGTTGCATGTCAGACCTAACCAACCAACTACTGCTTGTGAATGGTTCACCATGCTACAAGAAGAATGGAAGAAAATTCCAATAGCAGTGTAACAACACCTGGGAGAAAGCCAACCAAAGGATAATGATTGTTATAGTGGCAAAGAGAGGTCAGACTTCATATTAATAACAGTGTGGACACTGCTGTTTGCACCAACATGTGGTGTCTAGACATTTTTGGCAACATAATGTAGTTTGTCATCTTATTGCAAGCAGATTTATTCATAATCAGCTTGTAATAAGATCAGACAGTTTCTTCCATATAATATCAAATCTAAAGTGAAATTACAATGTCACGTGGCATTAGAAGTATCTCAAATGGTTCTGTACTCATGTGCTTTGTTTTAGCATTTTCTTATTAAAATGACTGTAGACATCATGTCAGATATCAAGTGTTACTGATATGTATACTGAAGAAAGGTATTTATGGAATCGTGAAGATCTGCAATACTTCAAAAGGTTGAGAAAGGAGAACAAAGCCTATATTTAAATAAATTATAAAATACCTTATAAAATTTGAACTGAATTGAATGGTGAATTAATACTTTTTTAGTATAATAATACATCTATACGAGACTATATAATAATATGTCTATACTATATCAGACTATACATCATATTTTGGAAGACTGTCCAATAAGATCTTATCCAGGACAACAGAGTGACTTCCTGATTGTGACTGAAAGTGCTCTAAACTATGTTTATGACTTAGATTTACATTTATAATTTGTGTTCTTTTTTCCTGTCTGTTCTTTTTACTAACTAGATGTGTAGCCATATGTTAAATAAATAAATAGTATAATAATAAGGTGCAATCTATGCATACATTTTGCAATACTTTCTCTGGATCTAATCACACAACGAGGACAATTAACTATATTAGAAGTATTTCATTGTCTACATTTCAGCCAAAAATGTATTTCGTACGATGGCTCCTCATCAGTTTGACAACTTTTGCAGACACAACAAGGATTTAGAAATCATCTACAATAATAACATAATGTTTTACAAATAAACGGTTCTCTTAGAACAAATCTAAACTTGATAATTGGACTCAAATGTCATAAAACGGGGCAGTTCGAAAATTGAATAATTCTAACAATGCTGAAGTATTGTGACTATAATTCTTGGGTGTTATAACTTTAAATAAGAACTATTAAATTGAGACTATACAACCTCACTTTAACCAAACTACATGTTCAGTAGTTTGGTTAAAGTGAGGTATAGTATAGAACTTTTTTAAATTATGCAGAGATGATAAACAATCTCTAGCAAGATTGATTTCTCTGGTAATATCAAACCAATCTGAGCAATTGCCAGATTGGTTTGATATTGTTATCTTCTGACGATATATGATGTGTTGATTAGATATCATTTATCATCATGCAATATACCAATAAATATATTAAGAACTAAAAAAAAATGTAGCAACAATACATTAAGAACTAATAAGTAATTTTAAAAATGACAAGAATTGATCTATTAAATAAAAATTATATTAAATAATTCTAAAATTTAACTTACTTCTTTTATATATAAAAAATGAACTGATAGCAATTAAAATGAATACAAAAATACCACCCATTGTCCAAGCCAAGACATAACCTATTCCATCTATTAAAAAAATAAAAACAATATCTAATTAGTTTAAATGAATTTATTATATTTAATTAATATATTTTTATTTAAGTCAAAGTCATGAGTCAAAAAATAATAGTAGTAATCCATTTTAAGATATTAATGAGTAAATAAAAAATAAACTGTACAGATTTCAGAATTAGTGTTATGAAAGCTTAATCAAGTATTAGGACCTCAGAACTGTAATTTTTTATGGGTATAATTTAGCATGTTGAGCATATATCATAAGCATCAATTTAGTTATTCTCGAGTTTTAAGTAAACACACTATTTGCTATTCTGTTACAAATTGAATGAAGTAAAAATATACTTTTCTTAATTTTTGATTATGTAAACAATTTTGCTCTTTTTGATCATTGTTTTATTTCCATTTTTTGCAACACTAATACAAATACTTTCATTCTGATCAGCCACGCAATTATAATTAATTATGCAATTGTTTGGCTAAAAGGTTAACAAGATATGTTGTTACGTTTAAATTTTTTCCCCTGTTTTAGCTCATCATTCCAAAAATGTTTCTGAAAAGTACTTTACAGCAGGCAGACATTGTTTCTGAAACTGTAATATCCTTATTATACAATTTTAGTTAAAAACGATAATTTTGTGCCAAATATATAATAAAAAATAGCTTTCTAACTAAAAACACAATAGCTTGGATAATGAATATTTATGGAATTATATAAATATTTATAAATATGTAGAAAAACAGTTATCCAACATAGTATAGTAATATGATTAATAAAGGGTAGTAAAACACAGATGTCTCTTGTACAACATGGCACTTCTATAACACAGCTTTGCTCTAACACAGTTGGAAAATTTGGGATATTCCCCATGCAACATGATTTCTGGTTTTGCTCTAGCATGGTTTAAGAAATTGTTCATACAAAATTTCACAATTTTTAAGTGCAAACTCCGTTATTCAATAAGCACACATGTTGTCTAAAATTTGCCCACAGAATTTAGAATATTAAAATTTCAATTTGTTTTGTTCCTTTCATCAGGTTTACTTTAATGAAAACCAATAGTGCAATTTTTTTATTCCTTGTCCTAGCTTTCCTATCAACCAAGTGTCATCGTCATTACTTTCAGACTTAGGCTGTAAGACTGTCACTGTGTTTTCTTTTTATAGATTAATCTTTGTATTTAATAAAGTTTATTTAAATATTTTTAGGTAAGTGTTATTAAACTTCTTTTAAGTATAGATATTATGTAGGTAGATCCAAAAAAAGGTTACGAGCAGCAGCACTTGAAAAGTAATTAATGTGGTAGGAATATTTTTTCCCCAGAGTGGAGACTGATGGTACTAGTTGTCTTACAGCAGTTGTACAGATAGGTAGTGTAAGTTCTCTGACACATCAGAGTGATTGAAATAGCAAGACGTTTAGAAAAGTGGTCTCGCTTGGCGGTGCGAGCTGTGATTCGTTTCTTATGGGCATCTGACGCAAATGCCCTGGCATGTTGAGTGATGGTGTCATCCTCTTGTATGACAATGCCAGGCCCCATACTGCTTGCAAAACTCAACAATCGCTGCAAAAGTTCAAGTGGGAAGTCTGGAGCCGCCCCCATACAGCCCAGATTTGGCACCCAGTGACTATTTCCTTTTTCCGAAGATGAAGGAACACTTATCTGGAACAAGACTCTCTTCAGTGATGTGGAACAGCTGCCGAGAACTGGCTCAATGGGCAGGGACATGATTTCTACCAAGCCAGGTTATACAAGTTGGTCCTGCAAATGTCTAAATAGATTTGGTAATTATGTAGAAAAGTGATTGGCAAGTATGCCTCTTAATTCCCTTTTGTATTTTCAGTCTATTAATAAATAATTTTTTATTACCCTTGTAACCTTGTTTTTGGATCAACCCTCGTACTTACTTATGATTGATTACTTTATTTATAAAAATAACAAACAAAATACAACAGTATTTTGATATTCAAACTGTTCCCAATTCAAACAATTTGGTAGTCAAACACAAATTCTGGGAAAAAGAATTGTTTGGTAATTGACTGAACAAACATGACCCTCTAAAACAAATTTTCGATTGATAACATATTTTTATTTGTCATCCATTAAACAATTACGATAAAAATAAAAAAAGATGAAGACGCTGATATTTCTGAACAAGATCAACAAAAAAGCTCAGAAAATATCAATACTTTGTAAAAAAAAATACTCTTGTTTAACTAAAATTAATATTAATGCATCATACAGTACTTTTAATTGCAATTGTTAGTTAATTATTGATTGTAAATGAATTATCGATTGCTTTAATAAACGTTTTACTTAGTAATGAAATAAAAACAATATACTTTTGTTAACTTTTGGAACCTAACCCTATGTTTTGTATTAGTTTTTGTTTCGTATAGCACAGATTCACATAACATGGCACATTTTTGGAGTCTAACTACCATGTTATACGAGGGATATCTGTGTACATATGTAGAAAATTTAGTATATTACAGTTGTTGATGTAGTTTATTATATTATATTTTTTTCTAAGCAAAATTTCATTTTGTAAGTTAGTACTATAATAAATTATTTTCTTTTAACGATTCAAAATTATTTTAAAATTATAACACTTAATTTTTTATATTCCATAAAATATTTTTCTGCAAACATAGCAATATATAAATAAAAGAATAAATTTGCAACATACAGACACATTGCATAATTAATTAATATACAGATGAAAATTATAAGCATTTGCAAAAAGAAAGGATGCATAATTGTAATGAAGTATTGATCCCATAAAGTTATGTTTTGAAAAAATACTAACACTATGTGGAAAGCTGCATAGTGTTAGTATCATATTATTTCTGAAATAAATTTGATTTCTATCAAATTTAAAAATCAAGGAAGAAGTTATAGTAATAATAATTGGATTGTTTTTTTAGTCACGTCTTGCAGTTTTAATAAAAATATAGCATTTACATAATTACAAGATAGATTCTAGGAAATAATATACTTATATGCTATATATTTTATATATTAATTGCATTTACTTACTTATGGATTTATATATGTGGAATATTTTGGAAGAACTTTTATTACATTTCTGAAATTTATTTGGAAAAATTGGCATTACTGTTACATAATAACTTCCTTTATTCACATTTGGGAATTCTTTAAATATCATTTTATTGCTTCTGCTTTTTGAATTCTCTGCTATTAATATTTCTTTTTTGATAACATTGTCCCGATTTTCGGATTTAGATATCAAACACACTTCATACTGAGATACATTCCAAACTTCTGCTGCTTTCTGAATTTTAATCCTGACAACATTTTCATTGAGACTTTCTAAATTTATCATGATACTAGTATTTATTTTGCAAGGATTTACTGTATTCTGCAAGTAATCTGAAAATAAATATTAATAATTGTTATTGTAGAAAATATAAATAGGCATAGAAATATTTTCCATTTTATTTTAACTCTAATTCAATCTTTTAAAAACTTTTTAATGCTTTATTGGAATATCTTTCAAATTATTATATAAGAATCTTTTCATATAAAAATTTTAAAAAGTGATACAATAAAATATTAAATAATCTATTAAAAATTTTTAAATGAATATAATTTATAGTTTTAAATATACACATGTAAAGCAAACGATGATACTATAAACTGGATAAATGAAAGGCATTTACCGTATATCTTGGCAGATAAGACGATAGTTGAATCATAAAAAAAGGCCCCAAAAATCCGGGCTCATCTTATAGGACAGATACAGAAAAAAGAAAAAAAAAAATAGATTAAAATTTATATAAATTAAAACCATTATGGTAAAACAGACAAACCGTAATTATTTACTAATAGAGAGTAGGGTATGTCCACAAAATAGAATAGCCCATACGACGTTTTTGTGAATAGTCAAGGTCATTACCCGAATGACCGAATCAGTGTGAATGTTTACAACAATCATAAGCAGTGCTGCAGATGCAAGAAACTAAAATTTGATGTTTTTCAAAAAATTACGAATAGGACATAATTCCGTATATGCTATACAGTGTTATTATCCAGATGATGATTGTCGATCTAAACTAAATTCATAGGCCATCAATAGTTCAGGAGTCATCTTATAGGACAGATATATGCTAAAACTATAAAATTTTAATGAAAATTTATACCTCATCTTATCTGAAGGTCGTCTTATCTGCCGAGATATACGGTAAGTCTGAGCATATGAGTTAAAGTATAACAAAATTTTGAGTCTAAATACATAAATTTAAAAGATTGTATTGTTTATTTATTGATTACACATTACACTATTCAAAAACTGTTCTCTTTATAGTACTTGTTTTGTAGTTTCAAATTTTATTTATTCTATTAATACTGAAATATGGATCTATCGTCATATCTTCCAGTTTTCACACTCTGCAACATTTTCTTTTTCTTTTATATCAATTACTGATTTTTCCAGTGTTAGTCCTTGAGTTTTGTTTATGGTCAATGAGAATATGATCAAAATTGGAAATTGTCTTCTCATGCAATCCACACCACTAAATTTTTATCTAAAGGAGATAAAATTGCCTTCTTGTCAATAATGTCTTCCATTCTTGTTGCTTCAGTTTTCCAATTGCAACATGAATATATTTCTCAACAGTTGTTGGCTTGTATCTTGCCTTATAGATGTAGTTAATTGAAACATTTCTTTGCAGCATACTAAAAGAAGTTTATCCTCAAGAAGAAAATTTGTCTTTAGAATTTGCAAAGAAAGGTATATCTTTTCACAGGAGACAACTGCCAGATATCTCCAAAGATGTAAACAAATGCCTCCAAATAGTTCATGGTTCCCTTTGCTTCACAGCATCTGTTGTGAATTTGTTACATTAGTCTTGACCAGATCATAGAATATTCATCAAAAATCAGGTATTGAATAGTACTTAATGCAACCTGAAAGTTCTGAAGTGACTCTCCAACTAATTCGTTAGAACAAATTTGAATTCTTAGAAAACTGTGAATTGTTTTCCCATTCACTTTGATGGCTGTAGCACTGGTGGAGAAGTACTTGGATACTATCATTTCTTAGAGTTTTGCTTACTAATTTTACTAAGCCTTAATTAGTAGGCCTTTCCAGTGCCTGCTTTTCAAATTCCAGCACAAAATCAGCCTCACTACTACTTGATTTTACTTTTTTCAGTTTGGTTTTGCTTCAATGGCTCTTGTCTTAGCAGATTTTTTTCATTTTAGACATCTTTATTTTTTAAAAACAAAACAAAAACAGAATAACTAACAAATGAAATAGTATTAAACAATTTACCTTTAGACCAAGTTGATTCCTTGATATAAACTTTTTTTGAAAGCGTATGGAGATAGATAAACACTGAAACCAAAATACAGAAAAATAATTCCCCCCCAAAAAAAACAATAGAAAATGAAAATGTTGCAAAAGTAATTCACTAATAAGAATTTTCAGAGAATGTGGACGAAATAGAAGTTTATGTAAAAAGGAATGGTAGCAAACTATTTAAGTGTGCTTTTTTACTTTAAATAACATGGCACGTGTATAAAAATGTCATCTATTGGCTTAAGAATTAAGTCTTTATTATATTTTCTTTAACCACTTAACTGATTTCTATCAAAAACTGTACAATTTATCTCATATACACAAATAAGTTATTCTGAAAATTTCATGAATTTTGGTTGCTTAATTCTTTAGCTATTACATCAGTTTCTGAAATTAAGGAAAAATTTGAATTACTTTCATATTTGCATTTAACACTAGACATACTATAACTAATCTTTTATAAATCAGAATAAATTTGGAGTATTTTGATAATTAATTAAGTGACACCTCTGATATTTTAAATCTTGTTTTTCATTAGTTCAATTAATTAGTCTAATTAGTTGCTATATAAATCTTCATACTGATATATAATTTAGCCAAATTTGATTTTCATCCAATCCAAAAACTGATTTTGATCAAAGAAGATAATCCAGATATGGCTGATTTCTAGAATACTAATTATTTGCTCCATTAGTGCCTTTGTATAGTTTAGTGCAGAGGTTCTCAGAAAACATTTTTTCATAATCATACCTGTGCTTTTCTGCATTTACAATATTACAAGATTTTTTTAAAAAAGTATGAATGAAATGACTAATCTATGTAAGATAAAATTCAATTAAAAACTATCCAAACTGGTGAATATTTTGACAATATAGTAAGCAAGATGTTCTCCCTGGGTTGAAGAATTGCTATCACCAGCAACAGACTGACTTAGTGACTGCACAAAATTTTCTCAGTAACCATATTCAATAATCCTTCCAGACCTCCATCTGATCGTCACTTCCAGAACTATTAATTTAGATATAACCAGACTAGTTACTAATGCTGATGACTGGGGTTGACTCATCATCTATGGCCAATGCTCCCTCTAAGCTACGCGGCTGCGCACTGTTCAAGTTGTTGCCGTGCACGAGAATTTATGTGCCGTGCAGGCAAGCATGCACACTGATATGAATTGTTGTTTACTTATTTCTCATTTTGTCTGCAACATGATTATTGCTATGCATATTTTGATTAAATACATTAAATCACTGACAAAAGATAATATTTTGTATGGAAGTATGTTTTAAAATGAATTTTAATCTCTACTTTATAATTAATTATTTTAATTTTTATAGGAAAAAATAAATTTTACATATATATATATTTTGGTACAATCGAAACCGTGTTGTTATTTATATTTGGTATATTTTTTGAGCATATATATGTTACAGTGAAAACACGTTTTAACTAGTTAAAACTAGTTGAAACTAGTTTTTACTGGATGTCATTGTTAAAACTAGAATTTACTGCTAGTCAAAAATGAATTTGAGTTAAAACTAGTTTTAACTAGACAAAATGGGTTTTAACAAAATGGCTTAGTAAAAACTGTTTCGACAAGGTCATTCAGCTAACACATTCCTATTGCGTATGATGAATTTCGTATCGCTTTAACCCTTTTCCCCCGACATCTTGTTTACATTTATTTTGCAATCCCTCCTAAAGCAATATAGGTCAGTCAGGCGATATTATTTTAAAAGTTCACCAAAAATCAAATTATCATTATATCTATATGAAAAAAAATCACTTACATTTATTAATATTTTTAGTTTTAAATACGATATTTTTCAATGCATTTTATTAGAAAAATTTATAAGAAAAAAAAATATATATATCAGAACTGACACATAAACTTGATAATTTGTAACATTTTGTGAAAATTAACATTGTCTAGTTACATAGTTGTTTGCTGGCACTGAGCCAGAAAGACGTAGAATATTGTTTTGTACAATTCGATATAACACTTATGCATGTATGTTTATTCGTTGTGAAATTATCACACATTATATCAAACATTTGTTTGAAATCAAAATTTTATACTGCTATCAACTAATATAATGAATTATTATACTTTATTCACTTCATATCGAATGAGATTATATCTGTTGTTAATAAATTTTACAAAAATCAATATTTACCAAAGTAACGATGAATCGGTACCCTCGAAGTTTTGCTTAAAAAGCCAGGGTACCAATCGATCGGTGCCTTCAGGGACAAAGGGTTAATTAATGTTAATAACACAGATGTGTGACCAATATTTTCAATAAATATCGTATTAAATAATACAAATGTTTTAATCCCAATCATCACTTTATTTATTTCCCCCAAACATATTTATGTAGCTAAAATTAGTTTTAACTAATGTTAAAAGTTAAAAAGTTAATGTTTGATTTTAGTTTTATCTAAAATCAAAACATGTACAGCAGTAAATTCTAGTTTTAACTAGACAAAACGAGTTATAACAATGACATCCAGTAAAAACTAATTTCAACTAGTTAAAACACATTTTCACTAAAAATGGGTTTTTACTGCATGTATATATATATATATATATGTTACAGTAAAAACCCGTTTTTACAACTAAGCAAAAAATATATATATGCTCAGAAAAATTTTTTGCTCAGAATCTGCTCAGCAAATTTTTTTTTTTGCTCAAAGAATTATATGTTCCGCTCATCTACAAAAAAAATTAAGGGGAACATTGTCCATGGCCAATAAACTCACTGTATGGCACTCAACCAGCCATCACTTGACCCCGGCACAATGTATACACATGCAAGTGGTATAAACATCTGTATGCCTGATAGTTATATTAAAGCCAAATGATTGCCAAATTTGGCCTAGAAATGGCACCTAATGCCTACTTCTAGGCATTTAATTATTAATAGTAGCAGTAATATAGCCTGATCTAATCCGGCAGTTGTTTAGCTTTAATATAACTATCAAGTTTACAGATGTTTATATTTGAAACTGATCATATCAAGTCCATAAATAGCTGTACCAAAAAACCTTCAAAGAGTGAGTAATGTAATGTTGGTCCACATAATGTAGTACACTAGAACAAAATAATTAAAATCAAGTGTCGTCTTCAAAAGTATAAATCATTATTACATAAAGATAAAAAAATAATATTGTAATATTTAAATACATATATAGAGCAGATATTTTTCCAAACCTATTATATTAACCTGAGTCATATTTAATAGATATTGCACTTCCATAAATGTAAGTAAACAAAGATTAAATGCTTTCAAATGAGCAATGTTCATCTTTAGGAGTTGTATATAAAAAGAACACATTAAGAAATGGAATAAACAAATTTAAGAAACAATGAAATAAGTATTTTTACATGAAACATTGAAATGTTGCCTTTCTGAATACACATGTACAGTACATATGTATAGTCTTTAGGTATGTATTTATGTCAAAACTTTCAAAACACATTTAGCTTTCCAAGAGTGCTAATTGCAACATCAATTACAAACTGTTTAAAACTTTCCAAACAATTTATTTCAAACAAATGTTAAAAAACTGCATTTATTAAAATAAATAAAGTACTAACCATTATCATTTTCTAGCTGGTTTATTTCAGGAACATTTATCTCATATATAAATTCTTTATTACTTGGTAGGGACTTCACTTTTAAAGAATAATGATGACAACCATCTAAATCCAACATTTTGTAGCATTTATATGAAAAAGAAAACTGAAAAGATTTTTAAAAAGTAAAATGAATGCTTTATTAAATTAAATTAAAATTAATTTTTTTTAAATTTTATAACTAAATAATAGCTCCAAAAACAGAGCCAAAAAACAAATAAACTGCTAGATTAAAAACATCCTAACAGTATTTAATGATAATTGTATGTCAAATATAGGTATCCCTCATACAACATAATACTTCTACAACACAATTTGAAAACTGGGGATATCCCTGTACAACACGACTTCCAGTTTTGGAAATCCTCCATATAAAATTTCACAGTTTTTAAGTGTAAACTTCACTATTCTATATTTTTTCTAATTCAAGTAAGTATGCGTGTTGTCTCAAATTTGCTCACTAATTTTAGAATATTGAAATTTTCGAATTATTTTGTGCTTTTCATCGGTTTACTTTAATCAAAACCAATAGGACAATTTGTCCTATCGGTTTTCCTACCGTTTTCTTAGCCTTTAAGATCCCATGTTTTGTTTTTAAAGATTATTCTTCATATTTAGTAAAGTTTATTTAAGCATTTTTAGATAAGTGCTATTAAACTATTTTAAACCGTAGATAAGCAATCATTTGTAAAATGACAAACAAAATATGGCAGTATCTCATTACTCGAACAATTCAATATTCAAACACAAATTCTGGAAAAAAGTCACTCGATACTTGACTGAACAAATGTGACCTGCTAGTACAAATTTTTGATTAATAACATATTTTTATTTTGTCATCCATAAAAAATTACTTGTGATAAAAGTAAAAAATATGAAAAATGTTGCTGATACTTCTGATCAAGATCAACAAAAAAATGGAGATGGTGACAATACTTTATACAAAGAAAACACCCTCATTTAACTAAAATTAATTAATGTTAACAGTACTTTTAATTGTGCTTGTTAGATAATTATTGATTGGAAATAAAGTATTGATTGCTTTATTAAACATATTACTCTTAGTAATGAAAAATAGCATACTTTTGCTAGCTTCTGGAAAGTAACCATACATTTTGCATTAGTCCTTTTTTTAATATAGCATGGATTCGCATAACATGGCAATTTTTCAGAACGTATCTGCCATGTTACACGAGGGATACTTGTACTTTTATCATCACATAAAAATAGTAAGTACAATAGAATATGCCGAAAGTTATTTTAAATAAGTTTTCAAATATCTTTCAGAATATTACAAACAAGAAAGTATTTTACAGAAATAAATTTTCTAATAGCTATCTATCAATTTGAAAGAGAGATTCAAAAACAAATGATCAAAATATCTTCCAGATATCCAAGTAAATTTTTTCAAAATTTGATTTGTACAATAAATATAAAGTATTAATAATTCCTCATAAATAATTTAGGAAAACAACCAAATTGAAATTGTTATCCAGTTCAATTCTATTTAATACAGTGTTACCTCATACTTTCAATGACTAACTTCAAATGTTCCAGAGTTTGAATGCTAAATTCAAGAGAAATTTGACCTGGAGTTAGAATGATGCTCTACATTCGAACGTGCTTTTTTCTACGTTCACTGCGCGTGAAGTAAAAAAATGTGCTTTCTACGTAAATGCTATTTGTTGTACTGTACTTCCAAGTCATCTCTCGCATCTCAAATTCTATTATTCCAATTTCGAACTGAGATGAATCAGGCAATATGACAACTATTGCCTGATTCATGGACAAATTATTATATGTGACCATGGTTGATCTGGAAAAGTGGTTAATCTGGTAAGATTTTGAACCAACGGTGTCAGAAATTTGTTAGCAACCGGCATTTCCAAAATTCCAGCATAAAAATTATCTTAATTATTCTAGAAGTTATAAAATTAAAAATTTTTCACTGTATATTACATAAAAGAACCTGACAAAAATGTTTGCTTTTAAATAAGAAATTAAATTTACCAGTATTAACAATTGTGTGAAACAGTATAATAATAAAATTATGAAAATAAAAAATGAAAATAAAAAACCGATGATACGAATGAAATGGTCAATTTCTTGAAAAATAATAATCGAAATTACAAAAATTACCTTATAAAACGATAATCAATTTTTTATGTACTTGGTTTTATTTATTTTGCTTTGAAATAATCTTTTTCTAGATATTACATCATTGATTTCTAGAGACTGAAACATCAAATTTATATAATTTTTCATTTATTTTTGAATCATTAGTCTTTTTAAAATAAATTCGGTTCAACAGCACAAGTTATAATAAATTTAATTTCTTGCTCATAAAAATAAAAAAATAAGCAGATATACTGTATATGTTACAGTAAAAACCAGTTTTTAGTTAAAATGCGTTTTAACTAGTTGAAACTAGTTTATACTGGATGTCTTTGTTAAAACCCTTTTTGTCTAGTTAAAACTAGTTTTAACTCAAATTCATTTTTGACTAGCAGTAAATTCTAGTTATAACAAAGACATCCAGTTTAAACTAGTTTCAACTAGTTAAAACGCATCCTAACTAAAAACTGGTTGGCAGGGTTGGCTGTCCCTTTGTGGCATATACCAACAACCTAAAGACTACCTTTCGGCAAAGTCATCTTCAGCACAGCTGCACTATTTTTCAGGCTGAATTGTATGCTATCCTCTGTGCTGTCGAATGGTGCAATAATTACTGTCATCGACAATGCATTGACATCTACACTGACTTAGCTACTCTGTTTTTGCACTAAACAATGACAGGAATACCCATTGCATTGTTAACAGGATAAATTGGAGCACCATTAATTCTAACAATCAGTATTCTTTGATGTGTATTACAGGTCACCAAGGGAATAATGGTAATGATAGAGCAGATGAACTTGCTAACGAGGCAGCAGGCATGTTTCTGTGTGATTGCATCTAAAATGCTCAGCCACTCAGCTCAATAATATCCTGGATAAATACTCACAATTACTATCTGTAGCAAAGAATGTGGAAAGGTGAGGGCACTGGAGAAATCACTCATCTCTTTTTCCCAACAGTGGACTCGATAAGGCACCTGGAAAAAAGCAGCCTCTCTCACAAGGAAATTCAATTTATCACTGGGCATTGTTGTTTTTTCAGCTGTCTGTGTCTGTCTGATATTCAGGGCGATGAGGATTGTGTACTATGTGGGGAGGAGGATGGCTCTATTCATTACCTTTATGAATGCCCTATTATGGAAAAATTTCCACCTGGAAATCAGGATGGTGGCAAATTCCGAAGGAGTCAACTGGCCCTGCTCAGCACAGGCACTTATCAGTAATCAGGCTTTGCTTAAGAGCCTCAGAAGCTTCATCAGGGACTACTTCGTACTGTACATGTTGTCTTTGTTAAAACCTGTTTTGACTAGTTAAAACTAGTTTTCACTCAAATTCATTTTTGACTAGTAGTAAATTCTAGTTATAACAAAGGCATCTAGTATAAACTAGTTTCAACTAGTTAAAACATATTCTAACTAAAAACTGGTTTTTACTGTAACATATATACAAATAAATCATTTATAAAATAAAGATCTTTTATTTTGCTACTATAAACATTTCAACATGTTGAGCACCAAATTTCCAATCTTGGTCATTTTATCTCTTACTACAGAGCCAAAGTGACCACCCATAGACATTTTTATTGTTGGTTTTAGTGCTGCATGCAAAGAATATATATATTTCTCAAATGAGGTAATATACAGCCTCGAAATTTTGTTTTCATTTAATCTTTGAAATGATTGAAAGATCCTAATTAATAATTTTATCAAATACTAAAAATATGTTTTATGTTAAATTTAAAAACATACTGGTGTCTTTATTGGCAAAGAAGAATTCCGAAAATCAAAAATGCGACAACTGTTGAAGGTTCCACAGGATAAAGTCCACAAAAATCCGGTAATATCTGAAATTAAAAATGATAAAAATTTAAAATTATTTTATAAATTAATATAATTTTTTATAAATGTTTTTTAAAATTATATATTTAATTTCTCAATGTTTCAAATTTATAAAAATATATCATTTATTATATGGACACTAATTAAAATATATAAATTACATAGAATATTGTAAAAGAGAATCAAAATTTATAAATTTATTATTCAAATTTCCCATTCAAAATCAAAAATGTGATTATCAACCTTTGCAGGTTAACAACAACAACACATCATCACATTAACCCGATAAATATAAATTAATACACAACTAACCATCAACTGTACTAATCGGGCAGATTACAAGCAACAAACATTAAATTTGGATGAGTGATTAAATTAAAGATGGCACCTAATACCTTATCATATAATTTCCAAATTTAATATTTGTTGCTGTAATCTGCCCAATTAGTATGATTGACAGTTGGTTGTGTATTACTTTACAGGTTAATTTCTCTATGAAAACAATTGTGATTTAAAAAGAAATTACAGTATTTTATGTAGTCCAATTTAAATTGTTTGGTTTCATTATAAAGTATTCTGATTTTAGATGTTTATATATGTTAATAAAAACTATTTTAAAATCATACATTTTCAATTTTATTTAATAAAATATAGTAATAATTTTATAAAATATACAATCCACAAATCTCGGACTTAGTCCAGCAGGAACCAAATATCACTTTTCGAATGTTTTTGTTCGAAAAGTGATATTTGATTCCTGCTAGACTAACTCTGAAGTTTATGGATCATATATTTTGCATTCCTTTTGCCCAATTCTGACTTTTAAGAATTATTACTAATAATTTATACCTGATGAATAACTTGTAACCATTATGTTAAAACTGGGTGATTTTGAGATAGATATATTTTCATCATCCAATATATATGAAATAACATCGACTATGAAAGGAGCATCATTTTCTGTTGCGAGGTTGGTAGTTGGTTCAACAGATGTCCAGTTTGAAAAGTCAAATACTTTGCATTCTGTAAATTTTATAAAATAAATAAATAAATAAATAAATATATATATATATATATATATATATATATATACACACACACTATATTTTATATCATATACGATACAAAGTTTTACTTACCCGTATTATTATACATAAAACAACCATATGTTTGATTTTCTGCCTAAAAATACAAAATTTTAATTTCATTTTCAGTTATATTATATAATATAATGCATAACATATTATAGTGTACAACAAAATGCTTATTAATATTTATATACTTTTTTTTTTTATTCTTTTCCTTGTGGGTACTAAGAGGGTCTTTTAATCAAACTCACTGTGGGTTCAAACAGGTCCACAGTGGTAATGGCTGGGTAATGACAGACAGAGCTTGACATATCAAGGGCAGACCGCCCAAGGGTTCTGCCCAGATTTGATCCCACTTCTCCTGGAACAGTAAGCTGCAGAGCTCTCAACTGCCCACTTTTTGTGCAGACAATCAGCTTTTTGAGGATGCTGTTTTCGTGTCTGTCATTTGTCTTTTTTGTCAAAACTTCCAATTATCAAATCTTCAATTAAAGGTATTTTTTTTTATGTTTTATTTTAATAACAACAATTTTTTTCAAATTTTTTGAAGAAGTTTAATGGTTTTCTTTCAAAAAATATAATAGCTTTTCCAACATACATTGCATGATTTGTTTCCAAATATGTTTAAAAGCTTGAAATCTGAAAAAGTTTTGCTACAAATAATATAAAAAGATAGATGCTTGCCATTAATTTCCATATATGAAAATTTATATTTTAAAAATTCTGCTACTTATTTCATTTTCTTACAATTTTATTTTATTTTCACTTGTTTTGTCATATACACAATATAGGCATGTAAATCCACTAGCCTTTTTGTTAATTGTATTTGACAATCAATTGAGTGTTGTCTATAGTTTTTCTTTGGCTGCCAAAGAAAGCTAAAGAAAAAAATAATATATACATATAAGTTCCTTTCTTGTTGAATTACCAGCTATATTCCAATTAGTAAATTCTTGAGAATTCCGTAATCCTGCATCTGCAGGTGTATAGGAACACTACTGATAATTCAACATTGATTTACCGGTAGTGTTCCTATACACCTGCAGATGAAGGATTACGGAATTCTCAAGAATTTTCTAATTAATATTTATAAGCATAGATAACATTTTCAGAGTTTTAAAGCAGAGGAATGTTTATGTAAAAGTGTATGTGCAATCACAAAAGAATTGTGACCCCACTTGGGATTGCAATCCGTACTGAAAATCACTTTTCTACTCCAGTTCTAAACTTTTTAATATTTTATATATTCTGTACTGTACATACAAAAAGTAAGTCTATTTGTATCATTTAAAGGTGATGTGTCATAACTGGTCCATAGGCCATAGTTTAGGCATCAATGTTCCAGGGCCGTGCCGTAGATTTTCTCAGTGTGATGCAAGTCTTCAAAATGCCGCCCCTTAAATGTTTTTCTTTAAAATAACCTACAATTGTGATTTTTAAAGAAATGCACAAATTGTACGAATACTATTTTTATTTTGAAAATATAAATTACTTTAAAATAATGATATCAAGTATCAACCAACTACAACAATCTACTACAGTTTTACCCTTCTGACTTTAACTTTAGCAAATTAGTTAATTAGGAATGTGTAATCTAGCGTGGCAGCCAGTGTAAATTCAATAGAAATTAACGATGGATTTCTAAATTTTGTTTGGCTTATTGAACTTCTTTAGTGTTTTATTAATCTTAATTTGGAAAAACTTCTTTTCCACTAGCTATAGAGACAGGGAGTGTTAATAAAATTCTCAGAGCTACAACAGTATTCGGATACAAAGTAATTAAGTTATTTTGGCACAAATTATTTAAAACATCCAAAGGTTTCATAGAATATGGTAGCATTTGGGATGTATCGTGTAATTCTTCTTGAAGATCATTTGCATATATATCTGATTCATTTTTGACTGAATGTATTGACTGGAGACAGGTACAATAATTTTCTAGCGTGTTAGGAAATTCCTGAATACTGACAATGACACATTTATTTAATTTTAGTTTTGTTTTGGTTGCTATGCCTTGACTCTGGTCTGGCATAGTACACAGCCACCGGTGTCAACAGAGTATAACCCACTAAACCCAACATAATAATAATAATAATAATAAAGTGCAGAGCCTAAATGGTTAGAAGTTGAAATGTGGTACATAGTTAGGATACATCATGAGAATGTATGCTAAGAAGGGAATTTTTGAAATTTCTCCGCGGGGGAGAGGAAGTGTTAAGGATTATCTTAAAGAACTCTGCTTTAGTGTACTATTTTAGATGGAGTTTTTTTTGCATTTTTGCAAAAAATCCAACATATTTTCAGACCATGTAAAAATTCTCTAATTAATCTTGAAAGAGGAAAACCTAATTCTTGCACCTGGTGAAAATGGGTAAGATCAGCTATAATCTAAAAATCTTAATCTTTGCTATCATTACTTTTTGCATGAGCAATGCCAGGCTCATCTGCAAGCAAATAGATAAAGAATATCTGTCAAATTGACAGCTAACAGCCATTTTGACATAAGCCTTTCTTTAAATTGTCAATGTATTGTCTCCACTTCAACATATATGAATTTAGTAAAAATAGAGCAAAAAATAACAAATGCAAAAGTAGACAAATGCAAATATCAAGCAACTCTCTCTATCACACATAGAATGTAAAAGTAGTCTAATATTACTTAAATAACTCTCTATCTATCACACACAAGCACATGTTCTGCACCTGATATATATCCAGTCCATGCAAATGCTACTTTTTAATTTGAGTCCCTATTGTCACAACATAATCCTTTTCAATGAATATAACTTCTCGAAACAAACTGACGTCAAAATCAAATGTTGTCAATAATTTAAGCTCAAAGCAGAACTATCGACACATTATACGTGCTATTGTCTTTTATGATAATTGTTGCCTCGGCTTTTAGGAGCAGTCGTCTGGTATATCACAAACAAAAACAATAGCTTTGTGCTGTCACGTCAAAAGCCTTTTGGCGAGCACTCACCAACAATGCGCCTGCACCATAAACCGAAAGCACTTAAACGGAGGTGTGCAATAAATCATAAATCGTATACATCAATATCAGAATAACATAGACCAATATAGAAAAGCATTGCATAAAAATTTTTAATTATTGAATGGTTCAAATAATATTTTGATTTTACTGCTTATGCCGCCCCTAACAGTGCCACCTGATGCAGCCGCTTCTCTGCATCACAGCACGGCACGACCCTGCACTGTTCTACACTAATGCATTCAGGACCGGATTTGAGGCGATTGGAGTGATTGGTACCAATCGGGCCCCGCATTACGTCAAAATTTATATATTTAAAAATAGTACGTTACAAAAATAAATATCTAGGTATATTATTATTAAAAAATAAAACGGCATATTTCAATATGTAAATTAACTGTTAATTAATTTTGTTATTTAAAGTTTGAGGGGCCCCGGAAAAAAAAAATTCAATCAGCCTCGCACTTATTGGATCCGGCGCTGAATGCATTAATATAACAAATGCAAAATGATCAAAAGTACAAAACAGGAGCAATAAGTTAAATTGTTAAAAAAGATTATCATTTCTGTACACTTTGCAGTAGAGAATACTTTCAAAATTGTTAAAGCCACATTTCAATTGAAATTTTGGCTTTTGGGTTTTATGACCACAATACTAGCTTTTTTCAAAATTATAGGTTGAGAGCTCCAAAGCTGTTCAACTGCCTCGATACAATTACACCTCTGAATGAGACAGTTAGGACCTTATCAGAGCTGTAGACCATATCCATAGGAGCAAAAAAGTTAAATGAACCATACCTTTATATGTGACCCTTCAGGAGATACAGCCTCCGAAATTACCCTACTTCCAGGTCACGTGTGATCGTAAGTCATGTCACTCCACTAAGACTATTGCATTTAACTATTTAGCCCAAGCAACTATGCTGGCTTTGAATAGCCCACACAACTGTTTGGAGTACTTGATGCTATATAGTTTTAGGGGGTGTAGAGGCTTACCTCAAGAGAATACTGAGGTGCAAGTGATAGCAAGCACTAAAGCGCACAACTACAGGTCAAGCATCAGTCATCAAGATCAGGTGGAGTAGAGCGACTACGTGCAAAGCATCAGCCAAGAAAGGTGAGCGATCGCTTGCCTTGACCAACATAGAGCACGGAGAATAGACGTATACCAGTAAACGGTAAAAACTGGTCTTTGGAGACGAACATCTCGCAAAGGGTCGCATATGCAGGTGCGGTTCCTTTGACTTTCTTCTCTTACAAGGGGTCTACAATTGTGGGGGGAACCCTCATTGAGTGTTCACAGTTTACGAAATTGTTTACTGTATAAACACGTATTAATTAAACACGTGTAATTAATAAATATTCAATTTATGAAAACTACACAAATAAATTTAAAGTTGGAATTTCTTACCCAGAGAGTACAGTCACGTGTCGCACAACTAGTGGGATATTTTTTAACTATTTCCAAGGTAAAACATGACGAAACACAAGCAAAGATAAATAAAACACCGAAATTAAAAAACATTCTTAAAATATCTCTTAAATAAAAATCTATGTTCAGTATATAAATTCATAAAATCCATAACTCTAAAATGTAAATAAGTCTACATCTCGTAAGCCACACCCTAATTAATGAACGACATATGAAACTTAAAATTACTTTCGATTTTGTTTATTGACGGGAAATTGCCCAATCAACGGTAAGAACGAGTAAGTTTACGTCAACAGGTTTCGTCATTCGAAATTTGACACAAGATGGCACTAGCAACTTTTCACAAAAATTTCGTAATGGTGGCACTCAGCCTTAAGTTGCTTGTTTTTTTCTTTTAATTAATTTCTTAGAAACATTATACAAGCGTAACTAACTAGCACCAGACCCAGCATCGTGACTTTCTACTGAATTCATTAGCGAAAAATATAAGTTATATGACGTCGAGTGCTCAACAGATGGCGATAGGTGTACTGTACTCTTGCAAAGTCTATAAACGTTAGGTCAAGACGCGATACCGTGATAATCGCGTCAGTCGCCGTGTTGAGTCTTTTTCGGTGTGTTCGGTGTTTCTAGAGCGAAGCTGATTGTTTGTTTCTTTCGATCTCAATTAATTGGATTTCTTGTATATAATAAAGCAGAGGATAAATTTATTTAGTTTTGAAATGCAAAATTAGAGAAGAAATTTGGAGATATTTCTTAAAACAAAAACATATCGATATTTAGTTTCCTATATTCATGTGCACTTCTACATTACACAAACCGCAAACAGGAGCTCAGATTAAACATTTTTATAAATTTAGATGAAAAGAAAACCATTTTCACAAACTTTAAATGTAATGTAAAGTAAATTTTCAAAAGTTTGCAAGAGATAATAGTTTTCTTCATTTAGAAACTATCTTATAGGCCTACATGTAAACAAAATTTATTTATTTTTATAGAAAATTAAATAAGTACATCAATAAGAATTTATAAAATTGTAGACAATTAGACAATACCAACAAGTGGAAATATCAACTTCAACTTTATTTATTGTTTATTTTATAATAAAATTATTATTAAGCAAATGCAACATTCTTACTTAAATACTTCAAAATACAATACTTCAACACTTACTACAATACTTCAGAAAATGCAACATGTTCACACTGAAAGACATTATATGAAGGAAATGGCGTTATTTGTACCAAATATAAATTTATGAAAGCCATAATAATTATAAAATTATATTTATAAAATCGCCCCATTGTGTGCCTGGCCGAACCCATAATGGGCCTGCTAAAAGAGGCCTTCTTAGTGCCCACAGGGCAGAAAAAGTTAAAAAAAAAAACCACCGTACACACGGAAAAAGACTCAATATGGTGACCACCGCGATACATCGCGATATAATGTCTTGACCTTTTGTTTATAGACCTTATACTCTTTTTTTTTTTTTTTTAACTCTTTCCGCCCTGTGGGCACTAAGAGGGCCTCTTTTAGTAGGCCCATTATGGGCTCGGCCAGGCCCACAATGGGGCGACCGGGTGGTGAGGGACGGGGCCCGACATATCCGAACGGACCACCCCCCGAAAAATTCCTGGGGATTATTCGACCCGTTCGGATTCGATCCCGGGTCCCCCAGAGCGGTAGGCTGCCACCTTTACCGCTCGGCCATCCGGCCGTCGACCTTATACTCTTGGAATTTGATTATATGTAATTAATACTGATATTTATTCAATAATTATCGTTTACGATGAAAGTTATTTGAGATTAATATTCTCGAAACATATAATTTTAGTAACCAATTATAAGTACAGTAGAGCATCGATTATCCGACTTAATTGGGAACTGGGGTTGGTCGGATAACCGAAAAGTACGAAAAAATACATTATTAGTATAGTAGTGTATTAGGCCTGGTTTAAATACTAGCCTCCCTTTAGACGGCCGGATGGCCGAGCGGTAAAGGTGGCAGCCTACCGCTCTGGGGGACCCGGGATCGAATCCGAACGGGTCGAATAATCCCCAGGAATTTTTCGGGGGGTGGTCCGTTCGGATATGTCGGGCCCCGTCCCTCACCACCCGGTCGCTCCATTGTGGGCCTGGCCGAACCCATAATGGGCCTACTAAAAAAGAGGCCCTCTTGGTGCCCACAGGGCGGAAAGAGTTAAAAAAAAAAAAAAAAAAGCCTCCCTTTCATGGTCGAGCCAGTGCTGCAGCTAAAACATACAAAAATTTAACAAAAATAATATTAAAGTAGCCAAGACATAACCAAATATTGTAGCGCCACATCACTAGCGGACATTTGAATTTGCCGACTAGAACGCGGTCGGTTAATCGGGGGTCGGATAATCGATGCTCTACTGTATTATTAAAGTCATTATAAATAATAATATTCACGTGGTAAAAATATTATAAATAAACTAGAGGGCTTGACCATTTCTTCAAAAATTTCTGGTGCCGCCTTTTTTTCTTTCTTTTTTTTACGACGAAAAATGTTTGTGACGATTATAAACATATTTCACATAGAAAAGGTCTTCTAGTATTATATATTCTTCATTTATTAACATATACGGCCGATAAACTGGGTTTCCGAGATCGAATCTGGGTAAACAACTTCGCAGGAATTTTCCATGAGCGCTCTGTCCCGGATATATTGGGCCTCGACCCTCATCACTTGACCTCTCCGTTGAAGTCCTAGCCGAACCCACGATGAGCATGAAAAAATATCCTTTTAGTGACCACAGGGCGGAAACGATCCAGAATAACAAATAAAAAATTTATTGTATTAGTTATGATATTAAGAAAGAAACAGGTTACATTATAATTAATTAAATTATATATTATATCAAGGGCTTTTTTTTTTTTTTTTTTTTTTTGTAACTCTTTCCGCCCTGTGGGCACTAAGAGGGCCTCTTATAGCAAGCCCATTATGGGTTCGCAGGCCACATGGGCGGCCAGGCCAATGGGGCGACCGGGTGGTGAGGGACGGGGCCCGACGTATCCGAACGGACCACCCCTCGAAAAATTCCTGGGGATTTTTCGACCCGTTCGGATTCGATCCCGGGTCCCCCAGAGCGGTAGGCTGCCACCTTGACCGCTCGGCCATCCGGCCGCTTATATCAAGGGCTAGAAGCAACATTTGTAATAATCTAAATTAGGTTACATATTATATTTACCCCAAGAAACCAACAGATTTTCCAAAAAAATAACTAAAGGATTCAAATAGTTTGAGCTAAAAAAAATAAATAAAGTAGGAAAGGTGACAGAATATCAGCATTTAACTAAATCGATAATAAATTTTACAATAACAACATTTGAGGAATAATTTAATTTTTACTATAAATGTCTGAAAACTAGGCATATTTACACATACATACAAGATTTTTCATTCAAAGCATAAAGAAAAGGCAAACTTTATTACAATAACATTACACTTTATTATATGAAATTGCCAGTTGGTAAAGGATTGTGTCCAATATATTTGGATTAGGCTACCATAAAAATTTTCTCAGAATTTCGGAATTACACTTTTGCCTCCTAATCTTTCGACTGTCATTATGAGTAATTGGAATAGTTCGACTAATAGTAAGGTACTGTACAAGCACTGATTTTTTTCATTTCTTATTTATGTAGGCAATTATACTGCAATTAATCCCATTATAAAAAAGGAAATTAAAATTATTAGCTAGTAATGTGCTAATAGTTTTCATCAGCAAGTCAGTTACTGCATCTTGCCGACTGCAAATTTCTAAAAGTTGCGGCATTGTTTCTTGAAGAAATTCTTGTAAAAATTTTGAGAAATAATTTATATTTATAGATAATATAAACAATATATATATATATATATATATACTTAATAAAATATTCATAAGATTACGGCATTAATTTATTTAACTTTTAAAAATACAGTACATTCGCGATAGCCGCCCAAATGGCCGCGTGGTTACCGCTCTGAGTGACTCGGGAAGGCATCCAGGCAATCCCGTAAATCCCCAAAAAAATTTCTAGGAATTTTTCGGGATTTCGAGGATGAGAAACGGGGTCCGACATATTTAAGCCCCGTTCCTCACCCCCGGCCCACCTGGCCGTTGTGGGAGTTTCAAGCCCATCGTGGGTTCGTCCGCTTAGTGTCCAGTCCGAGGAAAAATACACTCACGACAATCGAAAGTTATATTTTGTCTCAATTATAAAAATATTAATTATTATAATTTTTAAAAAATAAATAAATAAATAATTTTAAATAAAAAATAAATTATTATTTTGTATTAAATTTAATTTTGGCGGATATATATGTTACTTATTTTATACGATTCTAAACAATCGGGCTACGAGCATTGGTTAATATGGTGTCTCTGCGAATCAAAAAACCCGGTAAAGTTGGTTACTAAGAAGGTTTGAAAACAAAAAATTTCGTCATTATTCGAACACGATTGTAATAGTAATTTGTTTTGAGAACATTCTTCAATTAAAATGTCGTACAATTATGTTGTGACGGCACACAAGCCAACTGGTGTTTCTGCATGTGCTACTGGTATGAAATTGACGATTTTTGTCTTTTAAATTTCATATTTAAATAATTATTGGTTAATTTCAACGCCATTTATTTATTCCACGTTGCCGAAGTCATTTATAAACAAATTCTCACTGTGGACACAAATTGCGTACGATATCATTTTCATCAAAATATTATTAATGTCCTCATTTGATTCCAAATTAGAAGAGTTCCAAAAATATACAATTTTTTCGTCTTAAATTATTCAATGCCTTGCCTTATCCAACAATTAAATGCTTATTTTAACATTGAATGACCGTTTAAAATTGCATAATATATGTGATAACAAGGTCTTTAAATCCTATATTTTTTTTTGTTTTTTAATTTTAGATTTGAAGTTTTTCCAGTCTGCAAGATAATTGATTTATAATTGTAAATAATGTAATAAATTTACAGTAAACTCCCGATTATCCGTGTGAGGATTATCTGTGCATGAATTTAATTTTTAAAAAATAATTTCATGTGTATGTATTTTTTAAATAGTTACAACACGACCCTGAATTCTATCGACACTTTGTTGGAGTACATCGACCAATGGTAATTCGAGTATAACAACATAATAGCTCTTAGAAAAGTTCGAACTGACATTAAAAAAATCATTAAAAATGAGCATTAAACATGTTAAAATAATTGTCTTCCTTAGAAATGTGTAATATGTTGTATTTTAGAAATAAATAATTATAGTTTGGATTATCCGTGCCACCTCTCCCCACCATTAGCCCGGATAATTGGGAGTTTACTGTACAGTTGTCTCTTGATAATCCAACAGGTATGGGACCAAAGGGGTGTTGTATTACCAAAAGTGATTACATATTTGGCATTGTTTTGCTAGCAGTAGCCTACAATATTCCTACATTTTATGAGTAAAGTGCTGCCTAGGTTAATATGAAAATGAAACACCCATTTCAGTTAACTAAAACATTTTTATTAAAAGAAATATGGAAGCCAATAAATGTACATATAGTATGTATAGGCATAAATAATACAGTACATACAGAACTGCTCACAGAAAACACAAGAAATGTGTGTAATCGTGTAAGAATTGGGTGGGGGAGATTTGTGTCACGATATCCTTCTGTGCAAGCAGACACATAATGGGGACGGGGACTACGGTGACCTTGACGGGAGGTGCGTCGGACTACTGAGCATGTCGAATTACAAAATGTCGGACTATCAAAAGACAGCTGTATTATATTTGGAGTTCTTTTCTAATGTTAGGTTGTATTACAAAATGAAATTATGGACTTTGTCACGACTTTATTTTTGTTAAACAAAATATTTTAATAAGAGTGTGTTGCTTTCCCGGCTTTAAAAATATTTACGTAAAAGTTTTTCCTGTAAGTTTGTGCATTATTAGTTTTTTATATTTATTAATGTATTATTTTTGTTCTGATGTATATCGAAGAATATGAAATAGTACTATTACTGCTAAAATCAAAATGATCAAACTGGGTGATGTAGAATTTAAATAACTAAAAACCTTTTTTAATTCTTTCGATTTACTATTTGACTTATATTTAGAGGTCTGCCTTTTTCTCTTTCATCTTCGTTGTCGTCTGTCGATGTTTTTCTGTTACGTCATTTCTTACTTTCTTGCCAACTTAATCTGTTTCTCCATTGTTTTTCATAAATTATCTTCATTAGATTGACATGTTATTTACACATTGTATAGTTATAATATCCCTGGGTTCTTTTCATGCTGATTATTTATATTCTCTCTGATTTTCAGGTTTTTCTTAATAATAATCTTATTATCTAACTAATTATTCTCATTTCTGGCCTCTTCATAATTTTTTTCTGCCTCTCAGTGGATCTATATTTCTGCTTCTTATAGCAGTACAAGTCTTACTATAGTTTTGAAGACTAATTTTGTTGGTTAGTTTTTCTATCATATACTGTTCCTAATGTTTCATTATTACTTGTGTTGTTTTTGTTTTCTTTACTTCTGCTTTATATCCTTTGCAAAGAGAAAAACTGCATCTAAGTACTTAAACTGTTGTATTTATTATAGGGCTTCACCTTTTTATCTGAAAAATATACTGGTAGTTTGTTGTGCCCACCAGTAGCCAAGTGGACCACCATCAAATATTGGTAACAACTTACACCAAGCCCAACTACCATCAAACACTGGTAGTTTGTACCAGTGCCAATCGGAGGGGCAGCTGCATTGGGCCTTGCAATATTAGAGACCTCAACTTGTCAACTCAATATGTTAGACAAAAATGTAGGAGAAGCCAAAGGATTGAGTGATATGAGCCAGTCCCTGATTGGCTAACTCCAGGCTGGAGGGGATGTTTTTCTGGCCAATCACTACACACACCCACACTCAAAAGTAACCTCTTCTTCTATCACTGAATCCCACTCCCCAGCAAAAAGGGCATAAAAGTAGAGAATGAGATCTGTTTGGTCAGTTCTGTGCTAACAGTGTTTTATGATACTAAGAGTAAAACTCTAGCAAATTTGCACTAGCACACCTGATAATGTCAAAGGTCTTTCTTTGTGCTTGTGTGATTATCCCTTTGCTAGTGCCCCGAGCCTTGCATTTTCTCTGAAAGGCCATGCTTGGTAACATATTTCTGTCCAACCAATAGGTTGGGCTTGTGGAGTCTCTCTGGTTTTATTCATGTGTCTAAGATGTGAGCCACTTTCTCATAGAAAGTCCTCCAAAGAATCACTTCTTCCTTGGCAGATTGGTTATGTATTGCATTGTTTTGCCTTAATTTTTACTTTCATCTTTTCTTGCAACAGTTAAATTCTCATTTGTAATTCCTCTTTTATATCTGTTGTAATAACTCAGTCATCTTTGAACAATATTTTATAATCTAATTTTCTGTTTGCTGTATCTGTCTATAACCAATACAAACAGGAAAAGACTTAATGCTGAATCTTGGTACGGACAGACTTTTAAGTGGCTGAGTCTTGAAAAACTATATATATATAAAACTGTTAAATATCAATCAAGGAATCAAATATTTTATCATAACATTTTCTAACAATACTTATACAGAGGATGAGAGGTTCTATTTTACTCAGTTTTAATTTTATTTTAAAATAGATTTTTTTGGATTGACCTTGTGAGACTGAAAGTGTATGCAGAAACCTTTTTCTGACTAAGGCCTGGACTCCACATTACCTGAAAACAAACTCAGAAACAGATCTGAAACATGGTTTTTGTTGTCAATTATGTTTACATTTTAACTTGACCAAAATGAATGTTACACTGAAATGTTCCACCTGTTGATCAGTTCTGTAATCCTTCTGTACTTTCCATTTCTGCTCTGCTTCATTCTCTATTTAAAGCATTTTATAACTAAATGATTTCACTTTAGGGTATTGGTGCAGTATACCAAACTTTCCTGCCATTCATTCCAGATTTCATGCTAATTGTTATTCATACAGTGTTTTAATGATGTATCCTTAAATTTTTTATATTTTTTGTTGGATAGCAGTGGCGTGCCGTGACATTTGATGATAGGGAAGCTGTGTTTCTGTAAGAAGCCGACTTACTGGGCCAATCAATTAATTGCGCGTCATATCCTGTTCGTATTCGTTTGTTCGATAAGCCAGTAAAAACCATATACTTCTTTAAATGTATTTTTAATAGAATATCTGATGTACTTAATAAATAAGAGGTAATTATATTGAACTTTCTTATTAGATTAATGACTTGAAACCGTGTCACGCTTGATTCTTGTTGACTATGAACACAATATAGTGCTTACAACGATCACTTGGCTTTTCTTCTCCCTGTTATTTAGTTGAGAGAAGCATTACATGTGTTCTTATTAGATTCAATAAATTCCCTAATGCCCTCTAAATGCCAATTCTTGCTTTGAGAAAAAACATATAACATCTATTAATTTAGATATATCTATTAATCGTAATTATCTTCTTCTAATTTTCAATATTTATTTTGTGTTGTCTACCAATGTTAAATTCTATTCTATTTTGATTTCCAAATTGCTTCAATTTTATGAAAGAATCGTCATTCGTCATAAATTTTATTGTCAAAATGTCGAAATTTATTTGTTGACGTATTTATATTTAATTTAGGCATTGGTCTTTCTCTTTTAATAATGTTTTCTTTTTCATTATATGGTCTTGAGCCTAAACTTTTTTAAAATAAATTTTTTAATCACTAGCCACGATATAAGGGCTAAAATTAAAATTATAAAAAAAACTTGGTAAAACAAAATGTGTGATGAATATACATGCCTAGTACAAAAAAATTCTTCAATTGTATGAATATAGTTTTAAAGAAACTTATAATTAAATATAACTTTGTGAAGAAATGTACATAAAAAGAACAAAATATTCTTTACTTCTTAATCTTAAAACAATCCACTTAGTGAAATAGCTCCTACGAGTGGCTAATGAATGGAATCAGAGGCGTCCTGGTAGGTGTGAGGCGCATGCATGCATGCAGGTTGCCAAATCCCAAGGGTGCCGATACCAGTCAATGTCAAATGCCTCTTGGCGCATCACTAGTATATCTCAAAGGACACCACAGGGCTGTTGTAAATTTTAAACGTTTCTCACCATAGATGTAAATATGTTAAACTTAATAGTCATTTGTTTTCTAACTACTGTAATTCATTTTAGTACCAGGTGTACACGGAAATCAGTTTCCAACTGTACTGAGCTAGTAATTGGTTCGGTTAAGCTTTTGTTTAAGTAAAATTCTGGCTCTTTCGGCAGGGTTTTATTTATGTTCCCATTCCCTAATCTCTTAATTATTTAACTACTTCTTAGTAGAAATAAGTCGAAACCAGTTCCTTGTACCTGAATATCTGTAGTCTTGGGAAAAAAGTGGAAAGACAAATTTTTATGACAATAGATATATAAATCGTAAATTTAAGGAAAATAAATTCTAGAGCTTTTTTTGTACCATTGTACGTCTCATTCATTAAATTTGGTTGTAAATAATGCTGCCAAAGTAACAGTTAATTTTTTAACACTACTAGAATTGTACACGTTTTTTTTTTTCCATCCCCTTACAGATGGGACATACTAAATCGTAATATCACCGGTTTAACATTGAAATCTGTGAGTAATATAAGATGGGAGAGCAGAATAAACGCAGAATAAATATATCAAATATTTTAATGGAGTTTTTTTTTAACTCCAGTCAATTATACAGAACTATCATAAAAACATGCCAGTAAACTCCTATCGGTTGGGTTAAGTTATAAATCTAGTCTAGAGTGGGCAACTTTTTTATAATATGGGCCAGAATAAATTTTGTGTTTTTTCCGCAGGCCGTAGTAGTTAATTGACGCCTTCTTGTGACTTGTAATTTTTTTAGTCTGCAAATATGAAATAAATAAATAAAAAGTTAATTACTACGTTTATTTCTCTTATCGTTTTCGAAAATTACAAAGAATTGGAAAAATAACTATTAATTAGTTATTTTTCCAATTTAATAATCTATTAAAGATCTCGTGGGCCGGATAGAAACTTTTTGCGAGCTGTAGCTGGCCCGCGGGCCGGGGGTTGCTCGCTGTTGATCTAGTCTACTCGTGATTCACATAATCGGGCGAGGGCGGCCGAATATCTAGCAGGCAGGCGGCTAACAGCCAACAACCGGTTCGGGATATAAAATTGGACGCTTTACGCGTGTGTTGCTTCTACCAGCTAAACCGGGTGAGGTTGGTGCTCTGTAAACCACATGTGCCAATGCCTATATAATCTGGCTGATTGGAAACTGATCCGGTTTTGACATTCCTTCCGCCACCAAATTATTTGAATATACAATAGCAATCTTATCATTTTTTTCACATGTAGTATAGAAATTTGTAAAAGATACATAATGCAGTTATAATAAAATATTAATTTTAATTACCGTATTTTACAGACTATAAGACGCACTTTTTTCTTCGAAAAATTGCCTCCAAAATTCAGGTGCGTCTTATAGTCCGTAGCGTCTTATAGGTATTTTTAAAAAAAAAATTGCTTAAAAATTAAGGTGCGTCTTATAGTCCGTAAAATACGGTAATTAAAAGTACATTAAAATATGAAAATTTATATTTTATAAAATACAAGGAAAGGTCATTGGAAGGTGGAAGTGGCGCTTCCATCGCTTCCAATGATGGCATGCCACTGTTGGATAGATATCTATATTTTCTGACTTTTAAAATAAATACTTCTAAATTGATTCTCATTCTCTTTGCTATACTTTCTGCCATTACAACAATCATATTACACATGAATATTGAATGTGGCTACACATCACAAATCTGTGTTTTTTTATTGGTTGAAGTACGACAGAAAAGCAGAATGAAAATAGAAAAGTTAAATAATTTTTAATTCTGCTTTTGGCCTTGTTTCTGTCCAACTGAATGTTCCAAAACTGAAAGTTTCGTCAGTTTGGTTATCAGTTTTATGATTCTGTTACAGATTTAGGTGATGTGGAGTCCAGCTTAACTTCTTATCCAAATCTTCTCTAATGACCTTTTGTTTTATCAGCTGTGATACTTTCAGTTGCTTGGATATCATACTCTAATATCATCAATCTCCTACTTAACTGCTGAAGTCCTGACAAGACATCCTTCTGGGTATGAACACTCATTTTGCTTTACATCTTAGTCCATTAAAATTAATAATGCTGCATACAGATTTGAGAAATTACAATACTATTATTATACACTTATTTTAAAATGCAAAAGGATGATAAACCCAGTTTGGAAATGGTATAAATTTTAGTTTATACCATTGACTGCCAACAATAGTCAAATTTCTTTGGCATTTTTTGAGTAAAAAATGAGATACTTTGGAAGAAGAATGTAAAATGATTGCTTAGTAACAGAAAACAAACTTGTATGCAACAGCTTGTTCCATTTGAAATTACACTTCAATTCAAATTGAGTAAAATAGTATGCTTTACCCTCTATATGTATTGAAATTTGTAAATAAAAAATGTACATGTATTGGTGCAGTGAATCATAACTGAGCATATGCATATCATCTGAATCATCTGGAATTTGCCTATCATCGTCTCTCCAAAGTTACCAATTATAATATGGATGTTTTTTCATAAGGAAAGTAATTTCTCTGAGTGGCTAGAAAACTTGTATAACAGTGATCTCATTGCATTAAGATGAAACATTTTATGATAATACAATGATGTCACTGATAATCAGCTTTAAACCTTCACTCTGTTCATCAAATAGTCAATATTTTAGTTTCTTAAGAAAAATAGAAATATTTGCATTAGAAAAATATCCTCTTAGGTGGGTAAACAGCATGTGTTTAACTACCAAATAAATGTTAGTACTAAGTATTACACAAGTTTCAGGTAGTGATGTTCTTCTTGTAAGTTAATAATATCCATTGAGTAGCTGTTGTTCAATTGAAACATTTTGTTTTTCTAGGCTGATATAACTGCTCTTTTTCCAATCCTCTGTTTCTCAAATCATCATTAATAGGTCCATAGTCATTCTAATCTTGCTTCATCTAGTGTTTTGGCAAATTCAATAGATGCCTTGGATATTTCTGGCCCTTTTTCATTCTCTGATGAATTCCTTTTATTTTTCCTTTCTGTATGATCTTTGCTGATTCTTCTATTCTTTGCATATGGTGTAAATTGTTACTTCGTTTTCAATATTTAGCAAGTTTTCAATTATTTCTTTCCATTTCTCTTAACTTTAATAGTCTATATCTTATCTTTACTGACTTTTCTCAGGCAGTTCTATATAATTTTTTCTTTTACTTTAGTTTCCAGTTTCTTAAACCATCCTTGCATTGCTTCATAATGAGCTATTTTTTATTGCTGTTTTAATATTTGCTTATTTAGCTATATCCTTTTTCCATGCTCGGTTGAAATATATTTGCTATTCTTTAAATGTTAACTTCTTGCATCAGTAGACTGTGTTTCTGACTTTCATCATCTGATTTATTTAATTTTTGTGCAACTCAGTCTCTCTCTTACTACTGCTATTAATATCTTCTTCAGTTTCTGTCATTTGTTCTGTATCAATTCATCATAATCAATTTTTTTCTTTTTCTTATATTACTTTTGTTTATATTCTTTTCTTTTCTGTTGCTTTGTAACTCATGTTTTAATTTTTTTTACGTGGAATAATAATGAAACTAAATTTCAATGAGTAGAGGCAATTTTAGTATAATATAAAAGTAATCTGACAACTACTTAACAACTGGTTATTATTAGATAAAAATGAACACTGCAAACACCTAAGATACCAGCAAGGTGCACATATCTTAGGTATTTGTAATGTTCATTTTTATATAATATAAAAGAATGTAAATTCAAAAACTATAGTTTTTTTTAAAGTTTAAAGACAGATTTTTGCCATAAAGACTTGGCAGTAAAAAACTGAAAAACTATGATAAAAAAGAAGATATAAATTAAGATGATATAGCTAATGTTTTTTAGAATGAAACTTATCGACAACCTTAGCTGCTTATTTTATGTATTATGTTTAAATGTTGATGGGGAGTACTATCTGCAAACACTTCAATATTTGAATACTTTCTAATATTCAAGATTTGAAATCTCAAATATTATGCTGGAATATATACCTCTAGTATATTGCACTGGTGGACCTAAAGTACCCAAAGGACAGCTAAATCAAAAATTAAAAATATTTGAATAATTTAATAATTACCTAAGCTACTTTAAAACTCAAAGCCAAAATTTTTTAATTAATTAATATACTGAAATAAATAAGTTAATTTATTTAATATTTATTATTTAACTAAATAAGTTGTATAAGATAATTAAGTTCGTTGAGTTTTTGACATACCGTATTCAAAATATCCAAATATTCGAGATCTGGCTAATGTTTGAATTTGAGAAAAGTGATATTTGCCCATTTCTAAAAATTTGGCATACACTATGAACCTGATTTGGTATAACAAGCTCCTTTTATTTCTTTTCCATTAATGATGTAAAATTTTTAATACCTCATTGGGTTAATGTTACCTTAGGTAGTCAAGATGGCAGCTCGTCTCTAATTCCAGCAAGGAAACAGTGGGATGCACATTCTAACCTAACCTAACTAACCTATTCTAATAAATTTGGTTGCTACCATAATTATGGTAATTTATTAGAATAGGTTAGGTTAGAACATGCGTCCCACTGTTTCCTCCTTGCTGGAATTAGAGACAAGCTGCCATCTTGGCTACCTAAGGTAATATTAACCCCTCATTGTATTGTGTCAACTGATATTTATAAGAACAAAATACTGTATTGTAATTATGATCGAATTCCTGTACACTCCAATTATATGGCTTGTGGATCCTAGTCTGTATGTATTTATTTGTTAGAGATAGTGCCATTTACTCTAATGCAGTTATGCAGTTTAGAAAACTTTATCTCTACATTACAGATCCTTCTATCGGTGATTAAAATTTCATTTATTATTTTACTCTGCTTGTTTTCTTATCTCAGTTAATTCTATTTTCTAATTAAATAAAAAAGATGTGATAACTTATCATAAGATGAGAAATGCAAATACTTAATTCATTTTATATCAGTGAATAACTTAATTCAACATTTTTATTTTATTTTATTTAGAATCATTGGATGATTGGTAAATAGGTGTTTTATATCACTTTAGTGTTACTTGGGGAATATAGAATGACTGGGTTATGCCAAAACAGGATACAAATTTTAGCCATAAGAAATAATGGAGAAGCTTGTCCACCATTTGAGATTTCAATTTGTAAGAGGTTTTTTCAAGAACAAGGTACACTCCTAAATCAAGGATATACTGTATAAATATACCAAGAATATCAAATATAACTAAACATTTTGAATATAATTAATAAAATATACTGAATTAATTGAAATAAGCAATACTTTTTTAACAGTGAATAAAATTGGAGAAATGCTAATGTGTTTTGATCTAGTAAAGGGCTATTTTTGGGCAAGGACACAGCCAGTGCCAGATAGGAAATAAAGATTGAATACAATAAACAAATAGGAGGAAGTGGATTATGATAGTGGGTAGGTGATACAAAAGACAGATATTACCAGGCAGGGGGAGGGAGTGTCTCTCTGCTGCTTAACCTGTGTTAGATACCATTAAAAAAAATGTATATTTTAGTACAGTATTATGGAATCAATCTGACCCACGCAAATAAATAATGATTATTTATATTCTCACTTAATTTACATTGATATTATCTATTTTTAACATTTTCTCACTTTTAAGTATTTATAGTTATAAAAACCAATTTTTAATTGCTTATTCTTAATTATTAAATGACACAAAATTGTTAAAATTTCAAGTAAATTCCTAAATTTTAATATCTTTTCATGTAATCTATTGAAATAATTCAGAGAAAATATTTTCATAATTCAAGATGATTATAATGTGATTGTTGTAAAAAATATTTCATTCATTGTACTAGCTACTTGTTTACTGTCTTTATTTCTGAGATATAGCTGTTTTTCTGGTTGCAGTGTAGCTGCTGGAACTTGACTATTAATTTAATTCTATACTAAGATATTCTTGAGTTATAATTGACAGTATTTTATAATATGTAAATTCATTTATCAAGTGTAAAGATCATACAATAGTAGTAAGCTAGTAAGTGATACCAGAACAAAAACACAATTTTACATTGCAAGAATTAATGAGTCATACAAAATAATTTATACCTATTTCTAGTTTTATTCTAACAAACAACATAAAATATACTTTAAATAGGTCAGGTACTATATACTTGTTGTGTAAGACACTTCCCTTAAGTACCATGGCTTCTCTATGACCTCCTAAACATATAAAAACAATAAGCTATCCCAAATCAGGAAAGCAATATAAGTTCCTTTTCTTTAATATATATTTAGAAGAGGCGAAAGAAAATACATAGTGATAAATCTGGAAAATTAACCATTTCCATGTTATATCACTTTGAAAATTGTCTGGGTCAAAATGACTGGTTAAACATGTGTTAGTGATGGTGTTAGTAATGACTGGCTTGGAAGAGATGAGATTGTTGTGGTGATTCTGGCCACATGTCAATCTACCTTAGTACTAGGAAGTTGAGCAAAGAAAGATAAAACTGTAGCTGAGCCTCCTATTTTAATGTTGCTCTTTATTCAGTGAGTTCATGATTAGATGTATCTGATATATGTTGTGTTCAATGTTCCCTCTAAGCTGCATGGCTGCACAGTCGTGCACTGCTCAAATTGTTGCCACACATGAGAATTTATGTGCTGCGCAGGCAAGCATGCACACTGATTTGAATTGTTGTTTACTTATTTCTCAGTCTGTCTGCAACATGTTTGTTGCTTCATATATTTCGATTAAATACATTAAATTATTGACAAAAGATAATATTTTGTATGGAAGTATGTTTTAAAATGAATTTTAATATCTACTTTATAATTATTTTAATTTTTATAGAAAAAATAAGATTTTATATATATATATATGCTCAGAGAAATTTTTTGTTCAGAATCTGCTCAGCAAAAATTTTTTTTGCTTAGAGAAGTACAGTAGAGAGTCATTAATCGGAATCAATTGGGGACTGGGGTTGTTCAGATTAGTGATTTGTTTGGATTACCAATTATGTACGAAAAAATATATTAACCTGTCCGATGTTCAAATTTTTCTCCATTGCGTGTCGCTTTGTGTTGAATTTTCGTCGATTTTAAGCCTAACGAAAATTTTTATAATAATAATCGAGGCTATCGTATTGTTAAAAATTATTTCTGCATTTTGTACAAACAAAATAAATATATTGAAAAATATAAAAACATGAAAATTATACTTTAGAAGTAAATCTAGTATCAAAAACGTTCGATTCAGCATGACACAGTTTGACTGAAAATCGTTTTGATTACCAGGGTTCAGATTAACGACTCTCTATTGTATATGTTTCGCTCATATACAAAAAAGTTAGAGGGAACATTGATTGTGTTGATGCCAGTCTGGTTTGTATCCAGGATAATGTACACATCACTGTGCCATTTGTCATTCATGAGGTCTTGACTATTCTGTAGGAGGCAGTAAAGAATTGGGTTGAGTTGGAAGGCTATGCATTTATTATTATTATTAGCAATGGATCTGAAAATAGGTTGAAGGCAGTGGTGATATCCAGCAGGTTCGCACAGGTTCGGCTGAACCCGTTGTTAAAATTTTCAGTTTTCCGAACCTTGTTAAACACACGGAACATTTCTCAGCGGTTTTGTTTTTTTTAAAAAAATATATTAAAATATACGTATTATACACTGTAATACTACTAAACTAGAGCCTTATACCCCGTTCACACCGAGCATTTCAGTCTAGATTGTGAGCAAGGTCGGGGACTATGTCTTGGTGCAATATCTCTCGATCGTTTCAATCTCGACCAAAACGAGGTTTAATTGCGATCGATTCAAGAGAGTTCTTGAAACTAGACCAGTCATAAGAGAGATCCCAGAATTCCACGCACGCGAGAAAATACAAGATGGCTGCAGAACACGTGTCGGGCTATGGACAGCGAAATAAAAAGGATATTGTATTTCGAGAGATGATGACATCTGTCTATTATCAGCAGTGCCATTTGGGGTAAAAAATTTCTCTGCCTCAAAAAAAAAAAAAGGTTGACAGCACTAATATACTATTGTTGCCTGGTCTTCGCCCAGGGCCCCTTACGTTCCAAATATGCCACTGATTATTAGATATATCGCAAGAAAAGGTATTGTATTTATTTCTAGCCAAAACTTCCATTTCGTTTGTCGGTGATTGTCAGGGAAAAATTTTCTGCTAGCGAACCCTTTGTTAACTATTTCGAATATCACCATTGATTGAAGGGTTTTGGAGTATGGGAACATAGAGAAGGAAGAGGACTGTTTACATTCAGCTGTATTTGATTGGTGTGTGAAACGTTCTTGACAAGATAGAGGATGTTACTTAGAGGCCATTTTAGATCAATAATCTGGTTTAATTTAATATTCAGCTTATTGAGTTTAAATAAGTATAGGCATGCTTGACTGGCATGCAGAAGGCCAAAATTTTGTGGCTGAAGGAATTGAAGAATGAAGTTGGATATAGAATGGTTGAATAGTTTTAGTGTACGTAAACTGTATGGATTTCCTTTCTAAATAAAAGATTAATGTCAATAAAGTTTGTTGGTCTGTGCTTATCTGATCCATTTGTTGTGTGATAGACCAGACTTGCACAACATACAGGCTATGAAAAATGTACAGGATGTAAAAGACTATAAAGATGTAATGAGTATATTATTGTGATTTCATGATATATAAAAATCTTAAGTAATGAGTGTAATTAATTGATATTAATTTAAATTTTCGATTTTTATAATATGGTTCATTCGCAAAATAGTTTAATCATTAATTATACCTGTACTTGGAAAGTGAGCTACTGAAAAATCTATCTGTGGCCTGGAGAAGTTTAATCTATTTTAATTTTGACCCTCTATCTACTCCAAGTTGTGCAGGCCTATGTTAGGCCATAGGGATTACTATTCATACACTAGAGAAAATATCTAAGTCAAGTTTGCTTTTCCAGATGATCAGGACATCATCTATGTAGTGTTTATAGTGGATGGTTCTGTGTATGAGGGGTAGAGAGCACTAAGTTTTTTCTGATGATACCTCACAAAGCAAATTTGACACTGGGCTATTTTGACTTTTTTCTGCTTATAGATCCTAATATTGAAGGAGAAAAAGGATGCATGGTATATTAAATCTCTAAGCTCCAAGATTTCAGAGAGATATTGGTATGCATTTGGAATGTGGGATAGTAGAAAGTCTCTAAGGCACAGAAGCAAAGTTCAAGTTTAATGGAGGGGCACAGGCTTACAAAGTCAGATATAGATGCAACCTAGTTGTCTATTAGTGATATGCCTGTAAGACTAATGACTACTTTGTTGAGTTGATGGCAGAAAGGTATATTCTTCTAGGGTAATGGGCAATAAAGGTTTGTAGATGTTTATCAAGAAAGTATTGTACATATGGGAATGGTAGTTATCAATCACTTTTAATTTTATGCCTTCTTCATAGACTTTAGCAAATGTAAACAGCCTTGGAGATTTAGGCAGTGATGAAGCTAAGGTAGTGGCCATCTACTTCCTTTCATTAAGTTTCTTGGATGTAATGGATGAATTTTTTCATCAGGATGAAGTGTTTGCTTTTATCAGCTCTAGTGATTATCTTGTCTATAAGCCATTTTTTGTTTGTTATGGTATGTCTAGGGCATGAGAAGTGTGTGGGATAGAGTTGTAATATGTAACTGCTTTCTATGTATGGTAGTAAACTAAAAAGGTAATTGTAATTGACTATTGACTTCTTTAGTTTGCTCTCTGTTTTTGAGATGATGTGTACGAAACTTATTTCTCTGGGGAATAAGATTAGGGTCCTTTTTTTAATATATTGAAACATACCTTGTTATACCAATTAGTGGGATCAAGCACTGATGTAGTATTTTGGGAATATATATTTTGAAGATCCATTTGAGCTTATAGGCAAATTTGTGCTTAATCCTGGATCTGACATCATCTGATAAAGAAATTATATGAGAGCTTACTTTGTTAACATATTTGGATCAGTGGTGTAGTGTTAGTTTTCAAAGTCAAGAAGTTAGAATAGGACAGTAAACTTCATATTTCTAGTAATTTGGATGGATTTTTTTGTTTCTTACATTAAAGGTAAACAAGTAATATAAAAATAAATTTTTTAAAGTAAATTCCTACTTAGGTCAACAAAGAAAAATTTTATTTTAGTTAGTTTTTATTAAATAATTACAAAGTTCTCTTTTTTCTCCTCGCGTCCTCTGTCAGTCTGAATTGGCATATTGCTGACAGGTGTCACAGTTTAAATTTAATTAATTAATGAATTAATATTTGAAAAAACTGTATTAACATCAAGTGTCATCCACTACAAGTTTTAAAAAATGTATTTGAACTTGAGTGGATGAATAAAAAGTATTTTATTAACAATTGAAAATTTGAACAAGATATATAAATATATATATAGGGAGAGTGTGAACTAATAGTAGGAATTTAAAAATAAAAGATAAAACATTTAGTTAAACATTATTATAGTGTAAGTTTGTCATAAAAATTAGTATTTTCAATTTTATGAAACATCTTGACTTCAATTTTTGTTATATATCTTTTTTGGAACTCTGTTAAACACAAACAATGCTCTGTTGCAAACTTGTCAGCTTGGTGGAATATGATCAACTTTCATGAGTCAAAGTACTGATGATCTATTATCACATTTTTATTGTTTTTTGAAAGTTTATTAACTTACTCTTATAAATTATGCTGGATACCAACAAGCCAAACTTACAGATCATACTCATATGAAACAAAGACTAACAAATGAATATGACACAGATTAAACTTAATACTAACAACACAGATTAATGCAAAACATACATGTAAAGCTATCAACACATATGTCACCTTAGTACTGACATATTCATTTGGAGTTTTACATTGTATACAAACAGAACTAGAATAACTGCAAAGAAAAATGTGAGCAACATAAACATTCCTAAGTTGTTCATAGAATAGCCTCACATATTTTAAACCTGCATTACAAACACTGGTGTTATATGAGGTTTTTTTGTAGAAAACAAGAAACATCAGAATTACACAAAGCTGTAATTCTTGCAGACAAAAACAGTACGTCATTAATCTTATACAACATGACATTAGGTTATCAGATTAACAATGCACTCAAAATATAATATAATCATGCCATAATCACAGACAAAACAAACCATTGCAACAGAGTGGATATCACATTCATTGACAAATAAAACAAAATCACATATTAGAAGAAAGTAATGATAGAACAGTTAAGGAGTCAAATTTTTTATTCAGATTTAAATAAGTTTCAGGACAAATCCCATCATCAGAATCAACAAACAAAAACGGAACATAAATATTGGATAATGTGTTCTGAAGCTTTTTTGTAGAGTTTTCTAGTTTATGTAAATGTAAAATCATAGACATAGCTGTTTCATGCTTCAAATAATTGTCTGATCACACTGTTAATCTACCAGATTTACATACTTCAATAATCTTATCTATACTAACCTTTGCTTTATTAACAATATGATTTAAATGTCTAGAAAATCATCTATTTTATTGAAAAACTATTCCCCAATTTTTATATTTATCTACTACTACAATCAAGTTATGCTTAATATACCACTTTTCTTTTTTAGCATAAACCCCTCCATTATGAAATGCCATGATCTTAGATGTGTTAATATTAATACAAAGACATAATTTTTGTATAACCTCTACTGTGAAATTAATCATTTTCTATTGGAGAATCTGCCAACATTACCAAATCATCTGCATAAGTAAGAAAACAACACAACCTTTCAGATTGCATCCCATTACATTTAAAGCACATAATTCCTTAACGAAGGTGTTGATATACAAATTAAACAAAATTGGGCTTTAATACACATCCCTGTGTAACCTCTTTATACATAACAAATAGATTTGTATTCTTTCCATTAATAGTTAATAAATGCTTTTTCTCATTCGTTAGGGGGTTTTTTTAATTCAAATCTTAAACCAGACATGAAATGACTGTTATCAATAAATAATAATGTCAATAAATCAATAAGTAATGTGAGTGCGATTGTCATCTTTTGTGGGAAGCATTCTAGAATCCAAAAACTTATTTCAAACAAGCAGCAACAAACTCCACACTAATTTGTTGTAATTAAACAAAGGAATTTCGTATTAATAAAGTACAATGGAACTTTTATGATCATTATTCTATAGATGTTTGTACCGTTTAAAAAAAATTTATGACAGTGGTCTGTGGGATTTGAAATTGTGAATTTAGTGGTCTGTGAGGCTAGAAAGGTTTGCAACCTCTGCTCTGAACAATTTCTAGAACCATTTTTTATATATTGGAATAATTTTACTTACATGACAATCTGGTGGAATATCTCCTGATTTGTAGATATTATTAAATGAAGAAGCTAAATAATTAAATAGTCTAGAACAAATCATCTGCATAATACAAATACACAATCACCAGGAACACAAATATGACATCACCAGAAAAAGATGTACCACCACAACATATGCTACCAACCCTGATGTAGAGGCCGACTTGGACAACACCAACATCATAAAGAAATCCTTCCAAATGGACCACATCAGGGCCTTAGAAACACTAGAAATTTACAAGGCAAGCAAATTGGGGGACTGTATAAACTTCAAGAAAAGCAACACGATATCACAAGCGTGGCAATATGCCTGTGAAGATCATCCACATCAGTAGATATTTATTATTCCCTCCAACGATCGGCCACAGCATTAAAATATAGTTATGGGGTGCAAGCATTCACATCTTTATTATCAATACATTAATGATTCAAGCAATTTGTATTTGAAAACATTCAAAGTTCTTGGCATTCTACAATTGGAACAATTTTTGAACCTGAAGCAGATCTAGATTAAGGATCAAAAACATTTGTACATCATTATCTTTGAACTGTACTGGAAATTCTAAAGGCTTAAAGACTTAGAGGTGATACTTATTGGTACCGGTATTTTACCTAGAAAGTTCCAGAACAATTTTTATAAAATTCTACAGAAATACCATCCATTCCTGGAGTAGTACTGTCATTCGTTGATGAAACAACTGACTCTACTTACAAAGGGGTAATTTCAATAACCGAAACATTATCTTTCCAATTATAACACAAATTACATAAGAAAAGATTTGGCTTATAACACTGAGCCATATGCTTTTACAAAATGTTCTACTCAATTCAGATCTGGCAGGCTTACATGCTTGGCCCGAAGAAAGTCTGCAATTTTGGAAATGTGTTAATTATCTCCAAAAGCCAAGTCTTTATATAGTCTCTGCAAAAATAATTTCTTCTTTGCATAGATTACGAGCAATATTCTGCTCCTTGACAAAGTTATCTACCTCAATTCAATCCCTAAATTTTGCCTGTCTCATTTCATTCAATTCCCGATACCTTCTGAAAATATTCGTTCTACAGTCCAGGTCAAACCAAAAAAATTTATCAAACTCTTTAGGTTTTTTTATTCCAATCAGCAAAAATCTCTTACCAGCTGGACTGACAAACCAGCAGTCAACTCTAAATGGTTCTGAATTATCTATATTAACTCATTATATTTTTGATTTACCACCACTGGAATCTACTGATCTTGACTTTACCACTTTCTTAACTAATTTCTCTTTCAAATTACAGTTTAAATTCAATCTAATCAGAAAATGACTACTAAATACTTTATTCAAAACTGCAGAACCTGAAACTAGCAGTATAAGACCTAATCCAATTAGAGCCAAATCAATAAGTGAACTACCTAATAAATTTACATAAGAATAACAGTCTTTAGAGGCAAATGGGCCTCTACCATTCATAATCAGATAGCCAAAATTCTCACAAAAACTTAAAACTGACTTACTGATTTACTATTAGATTCTGTGATATTCTTGATAACCAACATCAGTCCCAGTCGCCCAAAATTTCCAGGACCCAATCCTGTCAGTCCATTCCTGTATGTTTATTAAAGTCACCCATGTTACTTTGAATACCATAACAATCTCATTCCAAATATCTTCCCAAATAACAGGTCTTAGATACAAAAAACAAAATCAACCAATGTATTATCTATATAATTTTGATCACCAAATAAAACCTGTTCTGTACCAAAAGTCTATAAGATAACAATATACTTAACAAGAGCATTCAGTCTCCTATATAATATCCTCTATTAATCTTGCATAAACCAGCTTCCCGAATGATCACAAAATTTTCATGATCGCAGAACTTCATAACAGCAGATTTACTTTTCCACCAAGTTTTCAAGAGAAAGACAACTTCAAAAGAAGACAAAAATTGACAAAATAAATAAGATTTATTCAGAATTCTTTTATAATTCCACGACATTATCAAAACATCAGAACTAGGTCATGATCCACCTTGCATTTCCATCCTCTTTGAGGATGCGTTATGAATTTCATCTGTGCTCCTTTTTCTTCTTTAGCAAAGCCCTCACTATTTTCCTAACTTCCCTAGTCAAAGGATGTAGGTCATCCATTATATCAGAGCCTTTCAGCTTAAATGACATTTTTGGTCTTACATTTATCACTATAATCCCAAAAATTATAAAAAAATTAATCTTTTCCTTCCAATTTTACAATATCCTAATCTGTAACATCATCTAGGGAAATGTTATCAACATTCAACTTATCATGAAAAATGTTTAACACAGTATTCTTAATTTGGATCTTATCTTCCTGATCTGACTCAGGTAAACTCAAAATAACCATGTTATTACATCTTGTAACACTCCATACTTAAACTAATTTCTGAGATATTCATTGCAAATTCATTCATTCTGCAATTGAAGCCAAATCCTTCTGCACGAAATTCTCCAGTAGCTCCACTCTAGATTCAAATCTCATAATATCTAAATTCTTCACCCACGAGAATATCGTACCTACTTTTACAATTATTTTCTCTAACTTAACATTTTGATTCAAATTCAATTGAATCAATAACAAGATTCCATCTTTCACATCAAGATCTCTCTAACAAATCCATTATTTTTGTCTCTAATGTAACTGTGTAAAAAATTTTTGTCCTGTTTTGTTTGGACTACTGGCAAACATACCTTCCTTTTTGACATATTAAATCAAAATGATTATCTTACCTAATTGTAACATGATTATATAACAGAAAATAAAAATTCATGATTAGTTAAATCACACCAAAATTGCCAACAAAATTCACTGACCAGATAAAATGTTTGTTGGAGTTAATCCACTTCATCTTCAGATTCAAATGTATAAATAGAATAATGATAATCTAAAAAATACAAAAGTTTTGTTGACTTTTGTAAAACTAAAAGCAAATTTTGAAAAACGTGCGGATTCCTTCAGCGTCGGGCGTGTGCGGCCCCACACATCTAAGGGCATCACAGACCTATTATTGAATTCTTTCTGGAATTATTCATAAAGAAAGTGGAATAAAAACCTAATTTTATACATAAAAACGTTTAACAAGGAAAAGGAAATATAGTTATTTGGTAATATGTATCAAAGAGAGAACATGAATACACTCAACAAGATACAGATTTTTAATATATTTTTTAATTTTAATATTAATAGATGATGATAATTCCTTACATTATATGATAACAGAATTGATCTAATATTAATGTTGTGTTAGAAACTTGTAATAATAAATTTTTATTCATTTTATATTAAATTTTATATATTGTTATATATATAACTGTTATAATCAAATTATGATTTTAAAAGTTACAAATGTAAAACTCTTCCTGAAATTGTACATTTGATATAAAGAAAGCTAATTTTTTTGCTATTGTATATGCTACTTCTAGGTAACTTTACATCTCCAGAAGATATAAATTTGATTTTAGCAAAAAATACTAGATTGGAAATATACGTTGTATCTCCAGAAGGATTGAGACCTATCAAAGAAATAAATATTTATGGAAAGATTACTTGTATGAAACTTTTCAGACCACCGGTAAGCTAACTTTTAAGAAATATTATAATTTCTTGAAAGTATATATTGATTTTTTTAAAAAATTTTCAAAGTTTAGTAAGTAACATAAGTATAATGAATATTTTTATTGCTGTTTTGTATTCAACCAAATATTGAATATTTAATTTGGCTATACAGTAGAGCAATGTTTTTCAATCGGGGTGCCAGGGCGCCACGATTGGGGTGTCGCAAAGTTTAAGACCTTTAGGCATTTTCTTGGAAATTTACTTAAGTGTTCAAGATAACTCATTGTCAGTATTTCAACAAAATTCAATGGACTTAAATTTTGATTTTGAACACGTAGAAACACTATTTTTGCATTAAAATGCTAGTTAAAACTGTCAATTTTTAAAATTTTTCTTTCTGGGGAGGGAGTTCCCTCCCTGGACCTGACCCCAGCATTGCTCATAATATTTGTTTTCGCAAAAGATTCATCTGCCCCCCCATTAAAGCCCCTTTTTTCAGATTCTAGATCCACTGCTGGTCAAGGGTGCCGTGTTTTAATTGGGTGCCACTCAATGAAAAAGGTTGAAAAACACTGCAGTAAAGCATCGATTATCTGACCCCCAATCAAACGTCACGTCGGTTAACCGACCTCGTTGTAGTCGGCAAATTCAAATGTCCACTAGTGATGTGGCGCTACAATATTTGGCTATGTCTTGGCTACTTTAATATTATTTTTGTTAAATTTTTGCGTGTTTTAGCTGGCAACACTGGCTCAACCATGAAAGGGAGGCCAGTATTTAAACGAGGCTTAATTTTATTTATCGACGCTATCCAATTGCTGTTTTTAAAACGTGTGCGAGATTTAGCGGCAAAAAAACGAGTGTCAACTGTGAAGCAAAAGAAAATTTTGGACTTCTTTTTCTAATGTATAGGCCTACTTTATGTAAAATATGTAACCTGAATATATTTTTTTTTTTTTTTTTTTTTTGGTTAATGTTACCTTGGGTAGCCAAGATGGCGGCTTCTCTCTGATTCCAGCAAGGAAACAGTGGAATGCACGTTCTAACCTAACCTAACTTATTCTAATAATTTGGTTGCTAATAATTATGGTAATTTATTAGAATAGGTTAGATTAGAATGTGTGTCCCACTGTTTCCTTGCTGGAATTAGAGACGAGCCGCCATCTTGGCTACCTAAGGTAACATTAACCTTTTCTTTCTTTTATATTTTTCAATATACAGTACAGTACTGTATTTGTTTTGTGCAGAATTAAGAAAAAATTTTTGTTGGGCTTAACATCCATGAAAATTCAACGCGAAGTAGGTTAATAGTGATATACTAATATACTATATTAATAATGTATTTTTTTTTTCATACTTTTCAGTTATCTGTTTTTTCAGTTATATGACCAACCCCAGTTCCCAATTGAGTCTGATAATCAATGCTCTACTGTATATTAATATAATATAGTAAAACCTCACTTATATGGCCACTTTTGGGGTATGCACTTTCTGGTCACATAAGTGAGGTGGTCAACTGGATGGGGTTATGAAAAGATTGATTCACGGAAGTGTAATTAGAATACAACACTGAATCCTGCTGAAAATTTAATACAAATTATAAAAGTAAACCAAAAAAATACAGTAAAAAATTCACATGTTATGCATACATTCTTTGTAATATACAGTAATTTAAACTTTCATATAATATACAATTACCCTGTATGAAAGTTTGAATTATTTACTGTACTGTTCGGTACAGAATTAGATAATGTACTGAATAATAAAAATAAATTCTTGTATCTATTATCATCAATTGGATTGAGTAAATGAAAATCTTAAAATGAAATGTCTGTACTTGATCAACTGGAAAAGGATCATCTTTCACTAAGATAATGCTTGCCCACGTGTGTTGATGCAAAAAATAAAAATAGAACATAATTTCCCAATTTAATTGTTTTTTTCTTTGGATACAGAAAAATTTTTCAAAATTTTAATTTTATATATTTTTAATTTTTTTAAAATAAAATATTAAAGCAAAAAATGCTAAGTTAGTGTAAACTGAAATAATTTAAATACAGTGGTGTCTCATACTTCAAATTTAATTGGGTTGAACAGAAAGTTTTTGTGTTTTTTAGCAGTTGTCGTTAACTAACATAGTTGTGTGATTTAATTATATAACAGTTGTGAAATTTAACACATTATTTTATCAATAAATGTGAGATCCTATTCTTTGTTTATAGGCTCATTTTGAACTTATTGCTTCAGATTTTGTTTGAATAAAATCAAGTTGAAGTATAAATTTCTTCCAATAAAAAACATAACAGGTATTTTATGCTTTGTGAGTTTTGTAAAGGATACACCACTATACAAACAGTAAAAAAAATTTTTAATCTTTATGGAGAAGATGCTCTTAAACTTTGAATGGATCAAATGTGGATTAGAAAGTTTTCCTTTTGGAAAATTTTGAATTAAAGGATACAAAATGCACCAGATGCCCAAAAACTGTCAATGAAGAAAAATTTTAAAAAATTGAAGAATAACCCACAATATATATAACCAAACACACTAAAAGTAAAGTGAAAAAAGCACTGAAAACATGTGAGTATAACGTGAGAGACAACTTAATGCACACAACAGATGGGGTTTATACTTCAAGCACACTTTTTCGCTTCACACACAGTTCAAACTTCAAAGCATCATTTGAACTCTGAGGCAGAATTTTGTTAAATTTAGCATTTAAACTCTGAAGAATTTGAAGCTGCAGTTGTTCAAAGTATGAGGTACTACTGTATAAAAAAAAATTTGGTTTGAGTTGTATACATAACTAAGTAGACAAGTTTTTATACTAACTTATTGTCAAAGATAATCAGCTATTATAATTGTCATGATAATTCATTTTATTTGGCTATTCATATAAAGTTTGTTTGTCAATGTATTTGAAATATACATTTTTTGTAGTTCAGTACAACATTCTTAGTAAAAAAAAATAAGTCACTTTTTAACTGTAGTTGGATATAACTAAGTGTTTATAATGTTTTAAAAATTAAAGAATTATAAACATATTGTATTTACTTAAGTAATCTGTGCATCCCAACTTGATCAATTTAATTTATTGGGTTGCAATTTGAAAAAATTGTAGACCTATAAGTTCCCACTGTCGTCCATCCGTCTGTCTTTCCTTAATCTCGAGAACAGATTTAGATAGATGAACATCAAAATTAAGTATGGAAAGCTTAGGGACAGGTGGTCCCAATTAACTATGTATGAATTTAACAAATTTTAATAATTTATGGTTGTAACTAGCAACTTTCACTCTCACTACAGTAGAGCATCGATTATCCGAATATCAATCGACCGAAACATTGGTTAACCAAAAGCGTTCCAGTCGGCAAATTCAAATTTCTGCTAGTGCTGTGGCACTAGCAGAAATTTGAATTTGGCAGCACTGCAATATTTGGCTATGTCTTGGGCTACTCCAATATTATTTTTGTTGGTGTGCGTGTTTTAGCTGGCAGCACTGGTGCAACCATGAGAGGGTACTTAAGGACACGCCAGTATTTGAATGAGGCTTTTTTCCCATTGTGAGTGGTGAGCTTTGCTTGTTTTGTGTGGTGTTTTTCTGAGGACTGTGTGTCGGGACATGTGTCGTGCTGAATTGGGATGTTTTTGATATTAGATTAACTTGCAAAATATAATTTTTTTTTGTTTTTATATTTTTCAATATATTTATTTTGTTTGCACAAAATAAAGAAATAATTTTTATGGATACAATAGCCACAATTATTATTTTTAAAAATTTCATTAGGCTTAACATTGATGAAAATTCAATGTGAAGCGACACACAACAAAGAAAAATTTCAACATGGGATAGGTTAATATATTTTTCATACAAGATCAGTTATCCGAAAAACAACCCCAGTCCCGAATTGTTTCGGGTAATCGATGCTCTACTGTATTTTGTAGCATTCAATATGGTGGTTCCCAGTTTACAAATCTACTTGGTATTAAAAGATAAAAGTACTTAGGAAGAAAATAAGAAATTATAATAATGTATTTTATTATAAATATAATAATTAAATGGAAATAAGAGTTCTTTGTGTTATTTAATTTGAATCATAGATGAAAAACTGCTGATAGACTAATAATTTAAAGTAAGAAGTAATATAGGTAAAATGGTCATTTACTGTCAGTAACTTACTTTATTTATCATTTCCACAAAATTAGTTGTACTACATTTAATAATAATACTCGTAACTATCAACTGTATTTATCATTAGCAAACTAAGCAAAATGCACAGTAACTAATAACTGGAAGTTCCCTGAACTTGTCAAGTAGTGTCACCAAATTTGTTCAAATAAATCACATAGTCTGATTTTTGTCATGATTTTTTGGAAAAAAGTGCATGGATTATTCAAGTAAATATGATATTTTTAAGAATCATACATTTACTGTACTCAAGTTTATTATATGTACTTTATTATATGTACTTGTAACTATTCATAATAATAAAATTTAAAAAATTTTCTGTATTGTGTAATTACTAGGGTGAGAAAAAGGATTTTCTTTTTTTCCTCACGTATAAATATAATGCAGCCATATTAGAATGCATTCAAGATGGAGAGTCTTTAGAAATTATTACTAAAGCACATGGAAATGTTGCTGTAAGTGATTTTTTTCTTCTGTTTAAAAAAAATGAAAAAATAATAATTTGTCTAATGATTAATTTATAATAACTCATAGGATACAATTGCAAGACCTTCAGAAACAGGTAGTATTGGAATTATTGATCCAGAAAGTCGTGTTATTGGATTAAGACTTTACGATGGCTTGTTCAAAATTATCCCATTAGAAAGAGAAAATAGAGAACTGAAAGCTTTTAATATTAGGTAAGTTCAGCAATTTATGACTACTTTTCATATTTGTCATGTTGTGAAAAGATTCATTTTATTACATTTCAATGAGCAAATTTGAAAATTAATAACAAAGTATGAACACGTTTCACTTTAAAATACAAAAGAGCAATATTAAACAATATGATAAAGATCAATACATTAATAATTTAACGTACAATTAAATTAATATTATTTTAACACATTAGCTTATTTTGAAAGTTTCAAAAGTTTGGAATTTGTATAACAGTGCATGCTTTGCAATACATTTGAATTGATACAATGTTCTACAGTCTGTAAAGAAATTATAAACTCAAGTGAAAATTTTCTGTGTTTTAATTTCTTTTCATCCACAGTTAATTGTTGCTATATGAGATGATTTTAATTAGTCTTAAGAATATATAATGAAATAAACAAGTCTTTGTATTGTATCATTTTAATAAACAATCAAAAATTTGAATTGTTATAATTTTTTGTTGTAAACAATTTATAAACTCAGGGGTGATTTAGTATGTTTATAATACTTTGTGGACCCTCCCTTGTTTTCAATTACCTCCACAGCTCGTTTAGGCATTGAATCAAGCAGGTTTTGAATGTCCCTTAGTTTAATTTTGTCCCAGGCATTATACAATGCAACTGTAAGCTCATCAGATGTGTTGTATTGTTTTCCATGGCGATAAACTAATGCCGCAAGTTGACTCCAAAGGTTTTCAATGGGATTAAGGTCTAGACTATGTGCTGGCCAAACCATCACTTCAATTTTTTCACGTGAAAACCACTTTGTAGTACTGGCTGACTTGTGAACAGATGCATTGTCCTGTTGATAGATCCAGTCTTGATTACCAATGAGAGGACCAAATGGGATTAGATGTTCATATAACATAGCTTGGTCTCAGAATTCATTCACCCATTAATAAATGCCAAATCTGTTTTCCCTTCATATCCGATTGTTGCCCAGATCATTACTGAACCTCCACCTTGTTGTCTACTGGATTTGACCCTGGGATTCTTTCTTGTATCATGCCAATAATATGCTTGGCCATCCGGGCCATCCAGGTTAAACTTTTTCTCATCTGAGAAAACTTTTTTTCTCCATTCAGTTGTCCAGGTAACATGATCTTTTGTCCATTGCAGCCTTGTTGACTGATGTAACTCTGTTAGCTTTGGTTTGGACTTCACTTTCATAAAGTTTATTGTTTTATTCTTTCTCAAGCTTTTCCACACAGTTTGGTGGGACACTGGAGTTGGTAAAATTGCACCTATTTCACGAGTAGACAATGATTCATTTGTTGCAAGACTAGCAATGCAGTGATGATCACGAGGCTGCAGACTTGGTTTTCGTCCTGTACGTTTAATTTTGCTATAATTATCACCCTTTTTTAGTACATTTTGTACTGCAGTTTGAGATATTCCAAGTTTTGGAGCAAGTTTATGAGTTGGCCATCTTTTTCCCTTAAAGAAATAGATTTTTTGTATTTCACTTTCAGTTAAGGTTACTCCCCTTGGCATTTTTGTCACTTTTTTAGTTTGATTTCTTAGACTCTCCCAAAATGTTACACATACTAATTTACATAAATACATGCATAGTGGATTGTTCCATTTGTGGGAACGCCGGGAGGTAGGACGGAGTCGTACCCCCTTTTTGTCGGCGTTCAGGTCGGTAAGACCCACCCCACTGTCAAGGATGGCAAACTTTTTATGATATCCTGACTCGTCGGGATTGGGTAATTAATTGTCAAGTCGAGTGGAGGAAGTGTGTGGGTTGTCGATAAGGTTAACGCGATATTCAAATAAACGGACCCAGGATGAAAACACATGACAATTTATTTAGACGGACAAACAACATACAGACGTCTAACGCGTCCCGGCCCTAATCGCGGGAGAGAGAGTTTACACATGTTGGGGGACCATACCTCGTCTTCTGATATCTCGGTTGGAATCGAAGGTGAAATCGTCTCGGATCTCCGGTCGTGGAGGTAAGCAGGAGGATCGGTCGGGGCGGCGTGTCGTTGGCGGGCTTCGGTAGCTTCGGGGGTTCGGCCCTCGATTCTCGGGACTGATCCTACGGGTCGGGCGTCTTATGCGGACCTTCAGCGACTCCGTTCTCAGATATCTTCCCCCTTTATATACTCCAGGTCTCGTCCGCTGCGATTACCAATCGCGACGGAGGGTGATGAGTTGATCTCCGTGACTCAGAAGTCGGATCCGGAGAGGAGGGAAGCGTGTTTGACGGCGGAAGGCTGCACATCCTTTGAATCTTGATCGCTATCTCCCGAGGGGATTCGAACAATAAAATTTTTAAATCTGTTGGGCCGGTTTAACCCGGTTTTTACACATTCAACGGTAATAATCAGTTTTCACCTTTGAGTTTATAAATTGTTTACAACAAAAAAATTATAACAATTCAAATTTTTGATTGTTTATTAAAATGATACAATACAAAGACTTGTTTATTTCATTATATATTCTTAAGACTAATTAAAATTATCTCATATAGCAACAATTGACTGTGGATGAAAAGAAATTAAAACACAGAAAATTTTCACTTGAGTTTATAATTTCTTTATGGACTGTAGAACATCTGGTATTTGACTGTACAAGCATTTATCATTTCTGTGTATGAAAATGGGATTTGGAAGGTAATTAACTAGTGCACAAAAGGTTCAAATTAACACACTTTGGAAAGAAGGAAGTTTTACTCATTGTCATTTACAATATCTTCAAAAATGCACTCCTACCCTAAAATTAGTTTTGCCTTTTTATAATAATTAATAATGTAAAAAATTTTTTTAATAAGATCTCATAACAGATGGTGCTATACATAACTTACTTTGTAAATAATGAATGGCAGGAAAGTCATGCGAGAGCCCTTGCCAGCTTCTTTAACTCCTTATTCACCGAATTTTCCCCGTAAAAATTTAAATTAATGATTAAGAATAATTAAAAATAATTAAAAAATAATAAAAACGAAAAAAAAACGAAAGAAATGTGTTAATTTTGAAGAAAAAGCTTCAAAGTACAATTTCCTTTTTCTCGCCTATCGCGAAATCTGACACTGATGAGTCATTGTTTACACAGCTGGATGACCTTGAGAACAGCTGGTGTCGTGTTTCGCGGGACATTCTCATGAAACTCTCGGGAGGAGAAGGGTAAAAAGTAGGGTGAATACTAGATGGCTGGATATTTCAAAACTTTTTTTTTTAATTACGATTTTATTGAAATTTCCGACCCCCCCGACTTAATTAAACGTAATTATAAAAAAATCTATTAATTAAAAAAATTAAAAAACTATTGGATGTTGTTTTTTACATCAGAAAATAGCTTTAAATAACTTTACCGAAGTAAAATCGGTGCGCTAGAAGTTTAGAAGGATAAATAAAGTTCTATAAAAAAATCCCATAAAAAAACAATTAAGCGTTAATTGCCCGTCATTAAGGGTTAATTAAAATCGCAATAAAATTTTTTCGCGCGGGAAAAAATTTTTCAAAAAATTTGGGGTCTGAAAATACATCCGAAAGTCCAAAAAAACATTTTTTTTTCGCCGATTTTTTTTCTCCGAGGGTCTAAAACACCATTTTCTGTGTAACGCTATGTAAACCGATCGAACTCAGTTCGATTGCGGGTACGAAGGGGTTAAACGTAATTATAAAAAAATCTATTAATTAAAAAAATTAAAAAACTATTGGATGTTGTTTTTGACATCAGAAAATAGCTTTAAATAACTTTACCGAAGTAAAATCGACGCACTAGAAGTTTAGAAGGATGAATGAAGTTCCAGAAAAAAATCCCATAAAAAAACAATTAAGCGTTAATTACGGTCATTAAAGGTTAATTAAAATCGCAATAAAATTTTTTCGCGCGGGTAAAAATTTTTCAAAAAATTTGGAGACTTAGAAAACATTCCAAAGATCAAAAAATTTTTTTCCGGGTCCCAAAGTACCGTTTTTTTGTAAAGCTATAAAATTTTGCTCGAGTTATCTCGGGTTTGGACGTCTATGCACGTCAATGGTCGTTAAGGGGTTAAAGATTACAGTTATGTGGGTTATCTGTTGATTTTAATTCATAATTATGAATTAAAATCAACAGATAACCCACATAACTGTAATCCACATCTACTTCAAATTGATTTTTAAATACAACACGTCATCCACATAAAATTATGGTAATTTAGATCAGTGTTCTGCAATCAGTGTGCCATCGCAAAGTGAAAGGTGCGATGTGAACTTTTACTTATTCTATTAATTGTCAAGTTTTATTTATATATTTTTATCAGAGTTGCTGTGTTTCCTATGCTTGTATTTCATTCTCTGCCACAGCACTGATGAAATAAGATGATGTTTGTTTATTCTTTTCTATTTAATAATAATAATAGGTTGGTGGCATTACGTAATTCTATTAATAGTATCATATCATATATATTTTTGAGGGTAATAACATTTTGGTGTGCCATGTTGAATCACGAGTGTGCCACAAGTAGAAAAAGGTTGTGGAACACTGATTTAGATTATGGTTTCTGTTAAAATATGAAATATCTTAATACAAATCATAGCCCAAATCTAATTTATGCATATATGTAGGCATATACATATGCATAGATTGTCATTTTTGTATTAATTTATATTAAAAATTTGAGGAATGATAGATTTTTTTAATCTTAAAAGTTTATTGATTTATAAAATAATTTTATAGAATGGAAGAATTGAATGTTCAAGACATAGAGTTCCTTCATGGTTGTCAAGCCCCGACAATTGCTCTCATTCATCAAGATGTTCAGGGACGTCATGTGAAAACATATGAGATATCTTTAAGAGATAAAGAATTTGTTAAAGGTCCTTGGAAACAGGATAATGTTGAAAGTGAAGCATCCATAATTATTGCTGGTAGATATGAATATTTCATTATTTATTATTTATTCTGATTGATGCTATATTTAGATTTACATGTAGTAATTAAGAAAAACTTCATTTGTAGTTCCAGAACCTTTTGGTGGGGCACTGATTATTGGTCAAGAATCAATTACATATCATAATGGTGATAAATATATTGCTATTGCTCCTCATATCATTAAGGCAAGATAAAATTTGAATTATCAATAGAAATCTAATTGTATTTTTTACTAATTTGTTTATAAAAATTCAGTTTTCTTAATTTATAAATCTGTTTGTATTTAATTAATAGCAAAGCACAGTTGTGTGTTATGGTAAAATAGATTCTAACGGATCCCGTTACTTACTTGGTAATATGTCTGGAAGATTATTTATGGTTCTAATTGAAAAAGAAGAGAAAATGGATGGAACTGTTTCTGTTAGAGATTTGAAACTTGAATATTTGGGTGAGGTATGATCATATATTTGCTTATCACATTTTTTGGAATCTAGACACTACTATCGGTTATAATAAAATTTAATCTTCTGTATATTTTATTTTGTATCATAAATTTATTATAATAATAATTTTAAAGATTTGTCATTAAATTAAAAACATGAAATATTAGATCATTGTTTCCATTATCTAGATAAGTTTCAAATAATAATGTTTAACAAATTTTATTATTTAAAAAAAATCTAAGCTTCTTATTGAATAATAGTTTTTCCTCCATAGATTACCATTCCCGAATGCCTCACATACTTAGATAATGGTGTTGTTTACGTGGGGTCCAGATTAGGAGATTCACAGTTAATCAAATTAAATGTTGAACGAGGAGATCATGGTACTTACGTAGAAGTTATGGAAACTTTTACCAATTTAGGACCAATTGTAGATATGTGTGTTGTTGATTTAGAGAGACAAGGTCAAGGACAGGTGAGATTAACTTAAATTGATGTCTTTAAATTTATGTTGAAATTAGTAGTAAATACGTATTAATTATAAAGTTGGTGACATGTTCTGGAGCCTACAAAGAAGGTTCATTAAGAATAATTCGAAATGGAATTGGCATACACGAGCATGCAAGTATCGATCTACCCGGAATAAAAGGAATTTGGCCATTAAAGATTGATAATTCAGAACAATATGATAATACTTTGATTCTTGCCTTTGTTGGTCAGACTAGGTAAGCAAAAACTAATTAGTTGACTTTGATTAGAAAAAATATTATTATAACATTTAGTTGCATCTGTTAGGGTTGTATCTTTCAATGGAGAAGAAGTAGAGGAAACACAAATTCCCGGTTTCGACACTTCAAAACAAACATTTTACTGTGCCAATGTAAAATATGATCAAATTGTTCAGGTAATTTGTAAAAGTTTTTATATATTAAAAACAAAGAAATTAAAATTTCATTAGTTTAAGACTTGAAATTTTTATTTAAACTAGCATACTTAAAATTTTGGTAAAATCAATTTGCACAAATAGTATTTTAGAAGAAAGTATGTTTTTATATAAATGTATTATACATTTAATATTTGTATGAATATTGGAATCTTAATAGTGAGAAAGTTGCCTTTATTAAATACCCAGAATGAAATAAATGTATCTGTTAGATATGTTTCTTCAGTATAGCTTCATCCATCTACCAGTTGCCATAATTTTGGAATATGTTTGGTGCCATCATCAGACTTAGTTCAGTTGATGACCACCACTGTGTACTCTATTGCACATATAATTTCTCTTGATTTAAAGCACTGCTCATGAATTGGTTCCTTCACTTTACAGAAAAGATTGAAGTCATTATGGGAGAGTATGGAGAATGCTTCATAAGTTTCCAATGGCATCAAGTCAACATGTCTTTTACCAAAGCTGTCCAAATGACGAAAACCCAAAACGCTGCAATTTTCCTCATCTGTGATTTGGTCTGTAATGTATGCAGACTGTTCCAGTCCAACTTCAGCAACAAGTTCTCAAATTGACCACAATCTCTCTTTCCAGCAGTGATTCCACCATTTGCTCTTCAACTGCAGGTTTGCATTGCACACTTTTACTTGTTCTCGTCTGAACTGTTGTACCTATGTGATAGAGCACCATTTTTTTTTGCTGTTTGATCCTGCGCCACTTCACTCTTTAGCCGAGAATGTTGTAATTTTTGAAAACACTGTTTTCAAAGATTACAACATTCTCGGCTAAAGAGTAGTTCAAACACTAGTATTTCAAACAACTACTGCGACATCTTTTGGGTGATTTGGTCAATGTTGTTCGTAGATGTCAGGCATGTTTCATTTTATCATACTGCTGTCCACAGATTTCACTCAATATTGTATTTTTTACAAAATTATGGAAAAATTCTCACCATTAAAATTCCAACTCAGGTATATTGTTTTAAACCATTTCATTTCTGTTACAGTAAGTTTTACTCCCAAAAAACTTTTGAATAAAATCTAAGAAATTTTAAATGACTTTAGATCAGTATTCTTGAAACAAATTCTTGTGTAAGTGATCTTGAGAGAATTAATATCCAAAAAACTCAAATTAGGTATGAGAAAAACAATATAAATTGAGGCATTAACTTTTTCCATAAAGAAAATCATGTACTTTGTGCTTTATGAAAAATACTTTGCAGCAGAATTGTAAAAATATTATAAAAATTAATTTTTTATTTTTATTTTAACGAAAGGTTACTGCTGCTTCGGTACGTCTAGTAAATAAGAAAAACAGACAGTTGTTGTTTGAATGGTGTCCACCTCCGGAACAGAACATAAGCGTCGTTGCTTGCAATATGTGTCAAATAGTATGCGCAGTCAGAAATCAATTATTTTATTTGGAAATTAATTCCGGTGAAATTAAACAAATAAGGTAATTGTTTATTCTCTTTATTATATTCAACAAATTTTACATTTAATTTGATAAAAATATTTTGATAATTGATAAAAATAATTTTAGTTCTACAGTAATGGAACATGAAGTAGCTTGTCTCGATATTAACCCATTAGATGAAAATTCAGAAAAAACAACTTTGTGCGCTGTGGGATTATGGACAGATATATCTGTCCGAATTCTAAGTTTTCCTTCATTACAACAGATGCATAAAGAAATGCTCGGCGGTGGTAAGTGTTTAATTAAATTAAATATTTTGATAATTTGAGCTATAAAAAATAGAATATCTTTTGTTTCAGATATTATTCCTAGATCTGTATTAGCGACAACATTTGAAGGAATTCATTATTTATTATGTGCATTAGGAGATGGTTCTTTATTCTATTTTATTTTAAATGCAGAAACTGGATTCTTAACAGATAGGAAAAAGGTGATGTCTTTGAATTGTCATTCATTTATAATTCTTCTAAAAATTAGTTCATATGAGAAAAATGGTCAGATATGAATTTCTTGTCATATGCTAATTTAATTGTTATTACTTCCTACCTTTTTCCTAATGTTTTCATAGGTGTACTGAGAGAAGATGCTCACAGTTGCTGTAAAATATAAACTGTTTAAAACAAAATACATGCAAAACACACACCGCTTTCCAATCAATATACATGTGTATGTGTTTCATTACGGTGAAATGGTTGTGTATTTCTATAAAGTTTTAAAAATAAATGTGGGGAAAAATATAATTAACGATTAGATAATTTGTTTTTGTAGACTAATAGTTTTTCAAGAAATTACAAGTTTAAAAACTTTGTTCTGTAAATAAAAAGTATCATAGAATTATATAAATATACATATTTGATACATCATATAATTTTCTACGTGACAAATTTTGATATAAAAAAAACATTGGATGTTTTTACCCAAATTAACCATTGTATTGATTTTTATCTAAATTAGTAAATGCAGATTTTTTTTTTAATATATAAAATGGGAAAATAATTATTCTACATTTGAGTAATTAAAAGGAAACAACTGCTTAAAATATTTTTCTTTGCTTGGATTGACATTTTTGCATGACAGTTTCTTATAATGTCTCTTTATCCTGTTTTAGCTTGGATTTACTCTTTTCATTTATTAGCATTAATTTGTTCTATTCCAGGTCTATATATATATGTGTGTAATCTTAATTCATGATCATGCTGAATAGCAGGGATTTTTTCATGCCTACTAGTATTTTTTGCAGACATTTTTTATCTAATTGACTTACTTAGCTGTGCTTCCATGATATTCTCATAATGCAAGCTGTCCATCTGTGTAAAAATTTTGGTAAAAAATAAAAATTTCTGTTTAAGCACAGGCTTTTAACTTCTGCAGAAATTTGCTGTCGTGCACATGCAATCATGTATGATTTTATCATCATACTATCATATTCAAGAGATATTCATGATGTCATGGATGTTTGTCAGCTATGCATGGCCATCTGCAAGTCACTGTGACTGTGAATGCTTGTCCTCATAAGATAGTCTGGGGCATTATGACCTTGAACAATTTAAATGTTTTTGTGGCTTTATTTCATGTCAGAAAAATACAGAATTATTTCCTGGTTCTTCTGAGAAACATCTCGGCCTTTCCATTGTTTATTTCCAGCTGAACTCGTTTCATATTATTACAAAGTTTGAAGGGCTCCCATAGTGCGTTATTTAATAGTTTAAACTTTGAGATAGCATGGAAATATTTAATAGTTAAGAACATTATAAACATTTACCTTACTACTGTTTTCTAAATATTAATTGGATGAACAAAATAGAATTTGACCATCCATTGGATAGCCTGAGCATACAATCCGTTAGGGCTTTATCACATTAAATCAGCTCTCATTGAATGGAATGTAATTTTAAATTTAATTATAGAACTAGAAAATATCTTTTTTACTGTTTTCTATGAGTTATTGTTCTTTAGCCAAAATTGATTGTTTCAAAATGAATCAATAGCTGGAATGAAATCAAATGATATAGCCAGATTCTTATCAGGTTACAATGTGTCTAATTGACTATTAAGATATTAACTTGTAAGTAAATTATACTAGAGATGGATGGTTAAACTGCCATGTTAAATATAATCATTAGAAATTAATTTAGATTTAGCCAAAAAGAAAAGATTGATCTAGAATGAAACTCAAACCTGCAATTACTGTCTACTTTGCAGATGCATTACCAATTATGCATCTGCACAGTAGATAGGAGTTGGTTTAATGTGTAATTCAGTATAGTTAATTTGTTATCAGTGTGCTTTAAATTCCTGTAATTTAAAAAGCTTGTATTTATCTACTTTCCTATTATCCTACTTTTTCTTTTTACTATTTTAGAAAAGCTAAGTATTAATTTCAATATAACAACAATTATAGTAAATTTAAATGCAAAATCTTTATTAAAATATTTCAATTATACCAGTAAAACTTATTTATTAATGATAATAGTTATCAAATGGATAATCTCTAAAATATTTCTTTTTGCTTTTGTTGTTTATTTTGGTTTGTAAAACTGTGTTTAGTTACTTTTAAGAACTAAAAATAACAACATTGGAATGAAGAAAAATAAAATTAATTACCGAATGCACAAAATATAAAACTTCAAATATGTTGATAAAATTGTAAAGCTTCTAAGTGAATTATTGAAAAAGTGTGTTAGTACATAACATACATGAGAAATTCAGTATGTTAACATCAAAAACAATATACCTTATTACTTCAAATTTAAGCTGCACTTTTTATTTCAATTTTTAAGACGTAAAATTATGGTGCGGCTTAAATTCAAAGCAAATATTTTAACTTCTCACTTTTGCGATCTCTCTTCCCCAACAATCGGGTCTTTGCTTTATATTCTACACACGTGCATGGTATTATGATCATTGACAGCAGTTTATTCGGTTGTTCCCTTTTACACTTTTCTGATTTAATCTAGTTGCTGTTTGATAGTAGCCGTATACATTTTTTTAAATTACCTATACTCACTAATAATGGAAAAGCAGTTTACATATGCTAAATTCAAAAGAAAAGTTATATTATATGCCGAAGAAATTGGAAATTGCACAGTTGGTAGATTTATGGTTGACAAAAAATAATGTGCATCGTTGGAGAACCGTAAAGGAAAAGTTATTTCAGTGTAAAAAAGACAGAAAATCATTCTCAGGGTTTAAAAAAGGAAGATACCCTGCAATTGATGTAAATCATATATATAAAATCACTTTTATTTTCTCCAATTTTGAACTCCTACTGTGGCTTATATTCAAAGTAATACATTAGTAATATACATACAGGATCTTCCAGAAAGAATGTTGTTCTAAATTATCGTAATCATTAATTATTGCTTGAGAATTGTGTGTTGCTAGAGTAACAGGTTTAATCTACCATCTGCATTCAAACATCTTTTGTCATTTTTGTTTATAGCAGTAGACAGACTCTGCAGTGGAAATTGTGTTTTGTGTTCTGCAGTCCACATATTCAGAATTGGTCATCGTTGTGAAACATTTTCGCAGACAATTTCAGAGTTATCCACCACGTAACACAAACATTCTTGTCACACAATGATGATTGATTCCAAGCATGTGGACTGCAAAGCACTTCCTTGATTCAGAGTCACGGCCATGTTTTGTTTATAGCACTTCCTACAGACAGGACAGTAGATGAAAAGACATTTGAATGCTGATGGGAGACGAAACTCAAACAGTTACTTCATTGATTTGTGTGCATTGCGTACTTCTTGTACTTCTTAGGTAATAATTAACATAATTACAAGAATTAAAAATGGCAGCATTTCTTTTTGGAAAGAGCCCCTATATACATATATATATATGTATGTATATTTTTTTAATAATAAATAATCTGTTTATTTTAAAATTTATAAGCTGAAAAATGTTTTAATTATTGTTTACTAGGTTCTAATAAAAACACATTTGTATAATTCAATAGGTTACATTAGGAACACAACCTACTGTTTTGAAGACATTCAGATCTCTTCAAACAACAAATGTATTTGCATGTTCTGATAGACCAACTGTTATTTATTCTAGCAATCATAAATTAGTTTTTTCAAATGTTAACTTGAAAGAAGTGTATCATATGTGTCCTTTAAATTCTGAAGGATATCCTGACAGGTATAAGTATATATTTTTACATTAAGTTCAGTTTTAAGGTAAATGCAGTGTTTTTTACTATAAAATAAATTGCATTGTGTAAATTTAGCTATATTTGCCATTTGACGCAAATGGCAAATATAACTAATATGTGTACTGTCAACAATTTGTCACAATGAAGTCTTTTTGACATTCAAATAGGCATAGATAGAAATGACCAAGCTCCTGTCTGTCTCCTTTAAAAAATATCTATTATTGGAAGGAATTAGCAGACTGAATTTATTGAGATTTCAGCCTGCGAATTCCTAATGTCTTTATTCTGTTCAAGTTTAATTACTGAATTTTTTAATGATATTCTACAGAGATAGTGATTTGTTGATAACAGTAAGTCATTAGAAGCCATGTATGTAATGCAGCTTTATATCTAATCACCATGTTTCTACCAATATTAAGAAGTTTACAAAAAATAAATCAAAATCAAATTGAAATTTTAAGACTGTGGGGTGTGTGTTGATGCATGTATTGATTTTCTATTATTGGTCTGCAATTTGAAAAATTGTTAGACCTATAAATTCCCACTGTCGTCTGTCTGTTCTTTCTTAATCTGCAGAACAGAGTTAGTTGGATGAAAGCCGAGACCAGATATGGAAAGCTTAGGGGCATGAGGCTCCAATTAACTAGATACAAACTTCCAATGCAAACCGGAAGTCATGGTATTTCAATTCAGACTTTTCCCGAAAGGAGTTAGTTATATGATCGGCACGACTCTATTGCTAACAGGAAAAGTATGATGTACAGGGACAAGACACTACTAAGTTGAGGTATAGAGCATATATATTCAAATAAATAAATTTAAAATATGTTTAAAAATTGTAGCCTGGCATTGTGACAATATCACAATAAATATTTGCTCATTATATTCTATGATAAAAAAAAAAACATTGCATATACTTCTTGATCTAACATTATTGCTGTTTATACTCATTTTAAATTTTCTAATAAAATATAACTAAAATTTTACAGTTTAGCATTAGCAAATCATAGTACTTTATTAATCGGTACAATTGACGAAATTCAAAAGTTGCATATACGGACTGTGCCGCTCGGAGAGTCGTCCCGGTGAGTTTTATTTTCTCTCCTAACAGTTATTTCAAAGTAAATAACTATTTTTAAGATTTTTACAGTAAATAATTGAGTATAAATTTTATTTATAGCCGTATCGCTTACCAAGAAAACACGCAAACATTTGGCATTATTACTGCACGCATCGATACTCCCGATAGTAACGGAATAAGACCGAGTGCCAGTACACAAGCACAGAATGTTACACATAGGTAACTCATATTTATTTCAGTTCTGATAATTCAAATTTCATAGGAGAACAGTGTGACTTATTTGCCTTGCTTTATTATTTACTCTTGCATTGCAATTCAGTTCATTATTTACGACAATTAAATTTGAGTATTAAAATATATTTTATTGATTGGATACCAGTTAAATATTTATTTTATGTTAGTTTTTATTGTATTTTTAACATTTACAAGCTTTTTGCGACTTAATTTTTTTTCTTAGTTGTTATATTTTATTATTCGATACTAACAATATTTCAGTTTTCATTTAAATCTTTTAATTATTAGTGTAATGACTAGAGCTAGGACATTTAGGCACTAAAAATCGTACGAATAGTTATAAAAATTGTAACTTGCTTGATCTTTAGTACTGGGATGTCCTTGCTTTATTAATGACACCATTTGCTTGTAGTTCATGTACAGATTGATAATACTAGTTTAATTAAAATTTATTAAACTAATATTACTGATTTATTTACAAGAACTTCAATTAAAGATTTTTAATGATATGAAATGAAATGTATTTCCCATTGAACATCTAACGACAACATCATTATGCTAAAATGCATTTTATATTTTGGAAATCAATATAAATTGTTTTATTTTTAAGTAAAAAATGTGACTTAGAAAAACAATAAATGCTGGAGTAGGTGCATTTGTATACTGTCAGTGTTTATTAAATGCACTTAACAAAACTGGTAAATTTAAACTTGCTAATGCTTGAGCATTACAAAATTCTTATATACAGAGCTGAATATAATTTAAAATAGGATAAAAAATTTATATTTGTTATCAGATATTGGATTTTACATCTGGGTAGTTATAGAAATTAGTCTCGAACTCCCTTTCCTTCCCTAGTTAATCCCTTTGTGTTACTACATAAATAATAATAAGGATGCTCAGCAATTCATGTAGATATTTTGTTGAATAAATCACTAAGAAAAGAATAGTTTGCATTTTGCTTTTAAAGAAATTGAGCTGTTTTTAATTATTTTGGCAAATTAGCTTATAAATAAAATTCTATAAAACTTAAACTTTTGATTTTGTAACTAACTACTGTAATGTCAATTTATAAAACACAAATTATAATACAGCCAACTGTAATATTCTCTACTTGTATATAAAGAATAATTTTTATTTGTTAGTTCTTTAGGTTCAATCATTAAAACAGGAAATAATATGGGACTTTGTAGCAGTACAAGTGAACAATTTGGCCAAGAAGTAGAAATACACAATCTTCTAATACTTGATCAACATACATTTGAAGGTAAACTGTTGTAACTGGCAAAATTATTTGTTCTGTTAATATAAATAACTTATTCAGCATTTCGTCACACTATAGTATTACATGCTCATCATTTTATGACCAATGAATATGCTCTCAGTATTATATCAACAAAATTAGGAGAAGATCCAAATACTTATTACATTGTTGGTACAGCTGTTGTTAATCCCGACGAATCTGAACCAAAATTAGGAAGAATCGTCATTTTTCATTGGAATGACGGTTTGTAATGAGAACTTTTACGATAGTCTTGATAGTTTGAGTATTTACAATTTTATTATTATTAAAATAAAAATATTATCTACAGGTAAATTGCAACAAGTGGCAGAGAAAGAAATTAAAGGTGCTCCATATACTCTATTAGAGTTTAATGGAAAGTTATTGGCTAGTGTAAATAGCACAGTGAGGCTTTTTGAATGGACCGCCGAACGAGAATTACACAACGAATGCAGTTATTTCAACAATATTATTGCTCTCTTCTTGAAGACGAAAGGCGATTTCATACTTGTCGGAGACCTGATGAGATCGGTGACTCTGTTGGCGTATAAACCACTGGAAGGAAGTTTCGAAGAGGTGGCTGTTTTATCGACCTGCCTTTTCAGAAATTGAAAAAATTTAATTTCGTATTGCAATTTCGATTCATTTTTCAAATATATTTAGATTGCTCGTGATTACCAACCAAATTGGATGTCGGCTATAGAGATTCTTGACGACGATACCTTTTTAGGTGCAGAGAATTCATTTAATCTCTTTGTATGCCAGAAAGATAGGTGAGTAATGAATTCTATAAGAAAATTTTTGAAATATGCAATTATTCAAATAATCATTTTATTTAGTGCCGCAACAACTGATGAAGAAAGACAATATTTACAGGAAGTTGGACAGTTTCATTTAGGAGAATTTGTGAATGTATTCAGACATGGTAAATCATGAATCCTATTCAAAATAACACTTTAGATTAATTAAAAAGCCTCAAAATATAGGTGGAAGCTCTGCTCAGATTCTATTATTCAATTGTAAGGTGTGAAAGGGGGCAAATTGTGAAACTCTAATTTAGTGTTTTAGAATACTGTTGAGTAGTTGTTATTTTTCTGAAAACATTAGTTATTTACAATAATATAGTATATATTATATACAAGGTGTGCCAGAAATGTTTGACAGTTTTTATAATAAAGAAACACTTCAGGGGAAAGCATAAATATTTGTTTTGCACAGTTTCATTCTCTACTAAAGAAAGAATGTATGTGTATCACTTTTATTTCTTGAAAATAACATTTTGTACACATTCTTGCAGTCTCACATTACAAAATTGAATTCACTTTGCCTGGTCCTGTTCAATAAGCTTCTGAACATCTTGGATCTTGTAAGGGTGGTAGTGAAGAACTTTGGTAGATACCAGTGTTCCTACACAATTGCTACTGAGCTGATCGTCAAGGACTACACAAGATCAATGTCTTCTGGTTTAAGTGCCAAACAAGGATCTGGACATTTCCTGCCCTTCATAGTTCCTTCTTGATGCTATTTCTTCATTTGTGAGCACAGAGTATTGCTTCTGGGACATCACATCAACCAAACGTGTCGAAAGTCATGTTGTATGGCTACGATAGACTGTCTTTGATAAATGCTTCTACCTCTGCAGTGCAATGTTGCACAAACGGATACTCCATTTTAAGCAGAAATTCGAGGCACATCATCTTACTACAGTGATACCTAATGGGTATCCTGCAAATTAAAAGTTAAAGACCATTGGGTGTTTCTGGTGCACCCTGTATTATATTAATATAGAATATAGAGTTTTTATAAATATATTAATATACTGTTTAGTTTATAAATTTCATTTATCCATTAATTACCATTAGTGATTTTTTTAAGGAATCCTAATTTAAATGTGTTAAAAGCAATTTTATTTGTAAAATAGGATCGTTAGTGATGCAACATCCTGGTGAAAGCACTACTCCAACCCAAGGATCTGTTTTATTTGGTACTGTTTATGGTGCTATTGGTAAGTTTTATTTAATATTTTTTTTAATAGGATATCTAGATTTAAAGATTTTAATTCAATTTGTTTTCTTTTAGGACTTGTAACACAGTTGCCAGCTGAATTTTATAACTTCCTACTTGAAGTTCAAAACAAATTGACTAAAGTGATAAAATCTGTAGGGAAAATAAGCCATAGTTCATATCCTTTTTATAATTTCTATAATAAACTGAAATTTTTAAATGTAACAATTAAGCAAATTTGAAATTCCAGAGCAGACGTAAATTAGTAATTTTATAAATTACACTCGACAAAAAAGTTACACACTTAGAATTGCGGTTACTGCAAAAGTTGGCATACAGTTGTCTTGGATAGGTATATGAATATGTGAATATAGTTGTGATCCAATTGCATCCAGGTAATGCCACCAGAATACTTTAAAATTTATTACCCCTATATCACATAAAAAGGTTTAGACAGGCTGTGTCAGAATTTTTACTGTACCTATTGTTTGGAGAACATCGAATGCCAGACATGCCTATACGATGCAGTCAAAAACACTGATGGAGTTTGAAAAATCTGCATCATCAGATGGGGCATGGATTTTGCTGGATGGCTGTTTTGCTAAATTGCCATACTGTGAGAAAGTGTTTGAGAGCTGCCCCCAAATATCCACTGCATCTATGTCCCTACAGACAGACAGAGAGATGATCATCTAATTGTGAGACAAAAACAAACAGCTTCAATGACATCTTTGTCCACCATCCAGAGACAGGCGGAAGCCTCATTACAGAACCCTACCCTTGTCAGGGAATTAGCAGAGGCAAATTTGTGCTGCAACTTCTATATCTCATGCTGTTAATGCTAATTCTGTTGGCTTTGTTTGCAATGGTGCCATGAAAGAGAAGCATGGACTGTGCTGGCAGCGTATGATCTTTAAGGCAAAGCCTGATTCTGTTTGGGAACAATTAGTGTAAAGAACCAGTGGTGAATGCTTCAGTCCTTTACTGTTGAGCAGCACACTGCTATCACTGCTGGTATGATATTCTGGGAAACTATTTTATATGACAGTTGACTGCCCCTAGTAATGGTACAAGAGGTGTTGATGGCACAGCAGTACATTTGGGAAATCCCGAGCCATTACGTATTTCCTTTCATGACAACTGCAAACAGCCATTTTCCTGCAATATAATGTTTGACCGTGCATATCTAGGACGCCAATTCGGCCATCTAAGAGCGTGAAAGATCTGGAGTGGCAGTCGCAACATCTATAGGAACGTTTGTTGTAGGAGATGGCATTTGATGCCCGTGTGCCTCCATACTGAATCATATCACCATATATATCCAGATAATTGGATATCCTATAAGGTTTCCAACTTCTATATCTCATGGGTCTAACGGTTCATTTAAATTGTACTGTTGTTCTGTAGGAAACTGCCATTTTGCTATGATACTATCACTTACTACTATAATCGTTAATTTGTACAAATGAAGTTTCATTCTGTTCCATACCTCATCCTCGGTACATAATTTTATCACCAAGCACGTATAGTTTTAGATAATGCATTTTGATGCAATGCAACTATATTTTGCGATCCTATCAAATATTTTATCCATTCAGTCTAAAGCTGTTACATAATATTTATTTAAAATATGCAAATTGAAAGTATTTAAATTTAGATATAAAAGTTTTAACCAAAGACAACACTGTAACACAATTTTGCCATTGTAAAGAGGGTGAGAATATTTTGCATAAACTATAAAAATATATCATTAACACGTTGACTGCCATCTACGAGATGACTCGTAGTTACCGTTTCTGCCTAGGACGCCACCTACGAGTTATATCGTAGTTTGTTTCCTTGCCATATTTGTGCAGCTACGATGTAATTCGTAGTATATCAGTGTAAATATGAATAGATAGCTTCAGGGGCAAGAACAAAAAATCAAGTTTGGCTTACATGAACAGAACATTTATTAATAAATGAACAGAAAATATAATCATAAAAAGTTTATTCAAAATCGAAAGCAAAACGATATTTTTATTGTTTGTGATAATTTTTAAAACAATCTTCTACGCAAAGGGCTGGCTTCTCTGGACAGATTGGACAGAAATAACGCGTTTCTCGGCGTTTCTTAGGTTTGGTACAAATTCGACATGGCTTTGTCGGATGTTGTTTTTTCTGAGTAGGTGGGATACTCTGTAAATAGTGAAGCTCTTGCAATTTAATTTTTTTTGAAACTGGTTGAATCTCTTCTCCAATCAACGCTTTGACGAATGCTTCTCTAAACTTTATAAGTTTTATTTTAGAAGAAGTTGCTTTTTGAAAGAGTTTGTGCGCATTATGTATATATATCTCTATAATATGTAATGCAACCTTTTTGGGCCATCTAATAGTCTTTCTTAGAGCTGTGTAGTACGATAGCATTTGATCTGATCGGTCAATGCCAGACATTCCATGATTATAATCTCGAATTATATTCGGTTTCATCGAACATTTTCCATTGCGATTGAACACCTCTACCATTTCAACAACGTGCATGTTTGAAATGGTAAGGACTTCTCGTTTGTCTTTCCATTTACATACAGTAACAGGACCATTTCGCTGCCAAATAAACTCCCCCTTTTTCAGTTTTCGATTTACCACATCTCTGGGATTCCCCTTTCTGTTATTTCGCAGAGTTCCACACACACAAGTTTTTCGTGTAGTCAGTAATTTCGTAAGAGCAACAGAATTATAAAAATTATCCATGTATACGGTATATCCCTTATCAAGATAGTCTTCAAGTAAGTGTAAGACAACATCAGTAGTGTGGCCTAAATTACTGTCAATTCCTTCAGATTTTCCGCTGTAAATTGATATTTTCATAACAATACCATCGGATTCACATAGTTCATACAGTTTGACACCGTATTTGTGTTTTTTATTTTTTATGTACTGGCGAAAATGCAATCTTCCACGCCACAACATCATTGATTCATCGATACACATATTTTTATCAGGCACATAGTTTTGGTGCATAATATTATTGAAATGGTTTAGTATAGGTCTTACCTTATATAATCTGTCAGAAGATGGTATTGAGCTATCAACTAAATGAAAATAACGCAGTAACAATTGGAATTTATTTCGACTCATATGTGATCGCCAAAACATTATATTATACAATTCGTTTGTGCTCCAGTAATGTTCTATTGAAGGAAAAGAACAAGGACCCATTTGTAATACAAGTCCAATAAAAACTTTCATTTCTGCAGTGCTGACGTCTTTCCACTGTGATACCCTTTTAGATTTTTTTATTTCTTTATGTTTTGCAATTTCTTGTGCAGCATACAAATTCGTTTGTTCGACCAGTAATGCAAGAAATTCTTCCGAAAAAAATAGGTCTACCAGCATTTGCACTGTAAGGTTTGTCGTATCCAATTTCAAACCAACATTTTCTTGGAAAATAAATAGTTCAGGATTTTGTTGAGTTTCTGTCCACAAATTATCGTTTGGATTTGATGTGGTTGCTTGAGACGCATCGTCATTGCCTTCAGGTTCGAGAATAGTCTCATCTTCAGGTTCGGAGACGACGTCATAATCACTGTCCTCACTTGAATCCTCAGATGGTACATAATCGCTACTGTCGTTACCATCCTCACCAAAAATTTTGTCAGATTCTGAATCACTTAGATTAGTGTAGTAATCAAGTTGTTTTTTAGTCAGTGGTCTTTTCTTATCCATATTGGGATATTTATAATTTGATTATAAAAATAAATAAAAAATAACACTCTCAAAAAAGACGTAAATGTGATGTGCTCGCCTCTATATCCGATTTATTACTAATGAATTTAGACGCACATCTCTGATTGGCTGTAGCGAAGTGACAGGACAAATCGTGTCTGTGCACGAATTAACTCGTAGTTTGGCTTTAGCGAAGAGCTTTCTGTTACATAAGCCAACTACGAGATAATTCGTAATACCTTTATTTTAAGAAAAACACATTCTATATGCTTTTTGATTATTTCTATGTACTCTGATTAGAGTTTTTAATAATATAATATAATTAAATTAAGTTGGCGTTTTACAACAGAATCCTGAAAAGTCACGTGGCAGTCAACGTGTTAAGAATTTAAGTAAATTTACGTTATTTTTGCTTTGTAAAAATTTCGAAGTGACATAAATTTATATTATATTACATGTCTTGCAATTTCCTTAAACTGGTGACATTGAGCAAATAAGACTACAGTACAAAGGAGAAATTTTAATTTCTATAAATTTTTTCATTAAGAGCGCACAATAATTTAAATGTTAACTGCTAATCGTCTTAACATGCAGTCATTAAAAATAATAAGACCATACGTTGAGACTGATAGCACGAAGAGATTGTCATCTTCTGTTAGATGGTCTTTTCTTTACAATAATCAAATGCATAGAAAGTTTGTTTATTGTGACTAGAAATGGATAATGTTAAGATCTAGTTTCAATAAGTTATATGAAGGTTGTATATTTAAATTATTTTCCTTGACTTACGTTACTTGGAGAGCTTTCTCCACGGAAAGGAAAACCGAACCTTCTACGGGTTTCATAGACGGAGATTTAATAGAAAGTTTTCTCGATCTCAGCAGGGATAAAATGCAAGAAGTTGTCCAAGGCATTCAGGTAGGATAATTTAACTTGCGTTTATTTCTTACATCTTTAAAAAAATTTGTTACGCATCGGGCGGTTTCGTAAATTTTAGATCGACGACGGAAGCGGGATGAAGAGAGAGGCCACGATCGACGATCTGGTGAAGATTATCGAAGAATTGACTCGCATTCATTAATTGTGATATTTTTTGACCCTACTTCTTTATTCATTAAGTTTATTTTATTTAGTAAGTGCATGCCGTACCGTGTATCGCATCTTCCAGATTCCTTTTGTAAATAAAGATGGAACGCGAGTAAAATTTCATTCTCTGGCACGCCTTCGGATACGTCGTGTTTTCCACAGAAAGTTAACATTTTGCCGAATCTGCACTCGTGCCACTCTCACGGTCTAAATGGCTTTTTTGTTTTTTAATTGAAGAAAGAGAAAATTCGGCTTTCTTATTATTATAGTTAGATTTGTGATTGGCAAAACAGAGATGTCAAATTTTCGTCAATGATTATCTGTCTTTACGAGAACATTTTGTAAATAGTTGCCATGTATTTTTTAACATTTAGCTAAAAAATAAATCTAAATTGAAAAGAGAGAGAACAAATGCATTGATAGCATCTGAGCGAAACTTTTTATACTCTGAAAGGAATAAAGACGATCGTTGTTCCACGTGTGTTGTATTTCTCTTTGTTTATTGAATGTCATTGACTCTCTGTATATAGAGTTTGATATTAATAAATTCCTTAACAAAGAGGTTAATTTGTTCTTGAATTTCTGTACTTGGAAATTGAAAATTAATCCATTTCATTTCTAGTTTTCAACAATAATATCTTTTCAAAATTACGTATTCATTCCAAAACTTACTTACAATAGCAGAATCGTATTAATTTCAAAATTTAGGCATCTATGATGGCTGACTAATTTAATAACTTATCTTTTGCTCTTTACATTACAAATAAGAACAAGCGTATATGTTTTAGTGACAAAGAATTAGAAAGAATCATTAAAATGCATTTTTTTTTTATTGTCACTGAAGTTTGAGTATTTTAAAGATTTCTGGACAGTCACGAGAATCTCAAATTACAAGATGGCCAGCAATAATTCAATTTCAGTAATATCTATAAAGTTAAATTGAATTTTAGGCAAGGAAAGAAAAATTTAATATTAAGTTTGTTGGATGACGACAATTCTCGGAGAAAACTGGAATTTTAAAATAAAATTTTTCCGACTTGGGTCATATTGAAAACAGTCAAAAAGACCAACAGAGACAAAATATAGTGTGCTAAATGTGCAGACGAGTGGCCAAAATGGTCAAGGTGTTGGCTTACCACTCCAGGAGACCACAGATTGGATCCGGATGGGCAAACAACCCACGAATGTTTTGCAAACTGTGTACGCATCGAGCCCGTTGCCACTTGGCTGCTGCAATGCAAACTCGGAAAAAAGGCCCTCTCGGTGTCTACTGGTCAGAGCTTTTTAAAAGTAGGCTAAATATAATCAGGGAAATAGTCATAGAAATTCTGAAATTATTTTCGCAATTAAGCACAAACATACATAACCTCAAGACTGTTTTATGAAGGCCACTCTGAAAATTTCCAGATACATGAAAACCACTGAAGGTAGAAAAAACTGTCTGGGATACTTTACTGCCAAACATTTTCTGAGCACTAGTTCAACAGTGTACCTGCATCTTTGAAATTTCCCTTGTGCCACCAAATCTGAATGTTGAAGATGGACCTGATGCAAGAGCATTTCTGAGCAATGATGTTTTATGACTTTAAATCTCGTTTGTCAGAAACCCAGTGCTTCCACTGTTTGCAAGCAGCATTTCCTAGTTCTTGTCCATCCAGAATGCAAGTAGTCAGGTGGTTTGGAGAATTTAGATGTGGCAGAGACAGCCTTAAAGATGGAGAGAAGTGGTTTAACTGCAACTGCAGTGACTTGGGAAAATGTGGTTTGTGTCGTAAAACTGCTTAGCGAAGACCTCTGTATAACCCATAAGCATATCGAGCACACTTTGGTATTTGATTGGCGAGAATGACTGGCATCTTGCACAATCATCTTTGTCAGGAAGATTGTGTCTGTGTCTACCTCGTTCTCTGACTGAACAGCAAAAAGAAAGTGTGGAATGGTGCCAGTATAAACTGGGAATTTTCAACAGAGAAGCTGCGTAAAATGTGTGTGGGATATTGTAACTAGTGACAAGACCTGGCTCTACCAGTACGACCATGAAAGCGAGACAGTCCACGACGGTTTGGGTCTTCTCCGACAAAGCACCACCCGTCAAAGTCAAATGTCCAAGAAGTGTCTGTCGGAAAATGGTGGCAACATTATTTGGAAGACGGGGTTGTGTTGCCACCGTAACCCTCGAGGATAGGAAGACAGTTAATGCTGAGTGGTTTGCCATCATTTGTCTTAGTCTTTCAAGAAATCCACAAACGGTGCCCAAAAACAGGCCTTCGTGGACTCTTGCTGCATCGTGACAATGCAACGGTGCATACGACGAGAACAGTGAACTACTTGAGCGACTCTGAAGTGCAGTTGGTCACCCATCCACTTTCTAGTCCAGATTTAGCACCCTACAAATTCCAAAGCCAAGGAGGTCCTCAAGGAATATCATTTTGGGAGTCCAGAAGGAGCAGTTGCCATGTACAAACATCTTGGAAGAAGACTCATGTCGGTGCTTCCAGAGCTATTCTCCCGCATGCAATGGTGCATCGAGGATAGGCAAAAAGTAACAATAAACGGGGTTGTATCTGAAAACTTTGAATTTAATGTTACAAGGTCCACTCAATGTTCTGGAAATTTTGGTAAAATTATCATTCCTAACTATAATCTTGTACAAATATAATTAGTCAAGAATAAAAATAAAATGAAATAAAAAGTTCCAAAAACCAATTCAAAAATACATATTAATTGACATTCTTTATTATACTCAAATATTACTAGTGTATTCCTAATTAAAAGTATAAAAGAAATATGGTATTGAGTCATAAGTACCAAATTTAATATTAATTTATTATTTTTAGTTAATTTGTCCAAACTAAAATAGTTCTGTAAAATATTACCCGATTTGAAACATGAAGTTGTATATAGAATAACTTGGACAAAGTTGTTCATAGATGTCAGGCACATTTCATTTTGTCATACTGCTGTCCACAGATTTCGCTCAATATTGTAGTTTTTACAAAATTATGGAAAAATTTTTACCATTAAAATTCCAACTCGCATGTATTGTTTTAAACTGGGGGTCGGCAACCTTTCGGCAGTGTTGTGCCAAACCTAATTTATATTGGTGCCGACATGATTCTACCAATTTTGTTACATATACAGTATTATCAAAATTGGTCCGGTTATAATGGACTTCAAAAATTTGATTTTGAAGTTTAGTTGTTAATTATGTTCTTACATGCGAAGCACATGCACAACACGTAAATGGCAATACAGAGCGTAAATGCATGCATTGTAATATAAATACACAAGCAAGAGATTCATTTTTAATATACTACGGTCTACACTGTATTATGGCTTCATTTAAATGTGTAATTAATAATTAAAATATAATTTTTACTACATTTCTATTCGGTGCCACTGAAAATCGTCCTGTGTGGCATGCGTGCCATAGGTTGCTGACCCGTTTTAAACTATTTCATTTCTGTTACAGTAAGTTTTACTTCCAAAAAACTTTTGAATAAAATCTAAGAAATTTTAAATGATTTAGATTGGTATTCTTGAAACAAATTCTTGTGTAAGTGATCTTGAGAGAATTCAAATGTCAATTTTCAAAAAACTCAAATGTCAATTTTTGTGATATTTTTTTCTTGTTTAAATGATTTCTTGGTAAAAAAAAAAACTTTGTTACAGATTTTTGTCAATACAAATGCATTATGTGTCGTGGCTATAATTTGGCTATAGGAGGGCGGCGGGCACATCTCTGCGCTGAGAGGGCGCTTTTGTACCATTGACCCACGAGGTGTGCTTGTTACCTTTCATGTAGAGCTGGTGAATCCTTTATAGTTGACAATAAAGTTGTTATGTTGTTAAACGACTAGATTAATTGAGAATATAGATATCCTAGCATGCGACATTAACGTAACAAAGGGTTATGGGCCCAGGAAGAAAATTCCAGCGTTGATGCAACTGGATTGAACGACCAGCCACGGTAAGCCTAAATTTGCTATCTTAGAAACCGAACCCTTATAACGAATAGAATGGCCGAAATAGGACATGGTCAGTTACCGAAGTTTACGGGTAACAATTTCACAAGCTGGAAGTACCGTATAATGGCCATCCTAGAAAGTAGAGATCTGGGAAATCTGTTAATAGACGACCCACCTACGGATCCCGCCGAAGAGGCGAAATGGAAAAAAACGGACTCACAGGCCAGAGGCATTTTAACATGCGCGATGGATGACACACAAGTGGCCCTTATCTTAACGTGTAGAACGGCAAAACAAATTTGGACCCACTTAAGAGAAAGATATGAAGGGGACCTAAGGAAACAAGCGATAGAGGCCAGAAACAATGTGGCGAGATTAGTAATGAATCGTGACGAGACATGGAGAGATTATCTATTAAGAGGAGAAAAACTTCTAGAGAGTGCTAGGATAATGGGAGCTCAAATAGAAGACGACGAATTTATCACCGCACTATTGAAAGGTTTACCGCAAAAGTACAACCTAATAGCCATGCAATTCGACAACTTAAAGGACCCCAAGATCTCCGATGTGAGAAAAACCTTTGAAAGATATGAAGAAAGAAATGGGCCCGAACAGAGGGAAAACCTCGCAGCCTACAGAGCATATCACCCACCGAATTACAAAACCCCAAAAGACAATGCACAAAGAAAATCTCGAACAAGGGAAGTGCTATGCTACATCTGCCGTAAACCAAATCACAAGGCAATTGAATGTTGGTTGAACCCGATTAACAAAGCAAGGAATAGAGACAAACGAGATAACTACTTCGATCTCGATAACCGAAGATCAAATTTCAAAACTTCTAAAATAGCTTGGGAAAACTCAGCTAGAGAGGACGATAACCGACAGAGAAAGGGAAAATCAGCTAACGAGGATAACAACCGACAGAGATTAATGACTTTAAACACAAACGGTGAGCCAGATACATGCTGGATCATAGACAGTGGGGCGACCAGTCACATGACCCCAAATCGCCAATGGTTAGAGAACATGAGTGAAGACAGAAAAACAATCACCATGGCCGATAATAATGTCATATACTCAGAAGGCATAGGAGTCGCAGAAATAAGAGACGAAAACTCTAATAGATTACTTCTTGAAGACGTACTATACACCCCAGATCTGAGCAACAATTTAATTTCTGTAAACAAACTGGCAAAGGAAGGAATCAAGATAATCTTCGACGCCGAGAATTGTAAAATACTCGACGAAAGAGGAAATGTCATCATGTTGGGCAAGAAGTGGAAAGACCTATACACTGTTAGACTCAGGACCCCCAGCCACGAATACAGTATGAAATCCCACCATAATGACTGGGAGACCTGGCATAAGCGTCTCTGCCATATCAACGGAAATTACATGAACATTTTAGCCAAGAACGAGATGGTACACAAATTCCCACTCGTACCACAATCCAACACACCGGTATGCGATACCTGCATTCGAGCGAAGTTCACCAGGAAGCCCTTTAAGCCAGTGATCACAAAACAATCAAAAAATCCTCTCGATCTCCTACATCTTGACTTAGTCGGACCCTTTAGAGATGAATCAATGGGAGGAGCAAAGTACGTACTCACCATTGTGGACGATTACTCAAGAAAACTTTTCACCAAATTCTTAAGAGCCAAATCCGAAACGACGGAAGAAATCATAGACTTCATAAAAAACGTCGAAAACGCAACTTCGAGAAAGGTCAAACAAATCAGATCTGATAACGGGGGAGAATTCCTTAACGAAAACCTAAGGACATTTTTAAAGGATAAGGGTATTAACCACCAACTGACTAATTACTACTCCCCTGCTCAAAACGGCGTGGCAGAAAAGGCCAACAGAACTCTTATCGAGGGTACCACAGCGCTACTAATAGAAGCGGAACTGCCAAAAAACTTCTGGGCTGAGGCAATGAATTGCTTCACTTATGTACGCAACCGGACACCCACCCAGAACGACATGAAGAGGACCCCCGAGGAATTGTTCTCTGGTAGAAAACCCACTGTAGGACACTTGAAAGTATTCGGCTGTAAAGCATATTATTGGATTCCCAAGATGAAGAGAAGTAAACTTGACTCAAAGGCGGAACTAGGAATCTTTGTGGGATACTCATCCTGTAGGAAAGCCTACCGAATATTCGACCCTACCACTACGACCGTAATCGAGTCACGTGATGTAAAATTTCTAGAAAACCAAAAGGGCAAAGACCTCCAAAAACAAGCGAATCCAACGCAGGACTATACCCTAGTCGATATAGAGAGACAGGGCACCGATTCAACTTCTACAGCTCAGGACATAGAGGATACAGAAGTCACAAATCCTGATAACGAAATCGAGACAGATTACGACCAAAATGAACTTATAGAGGAAACCCACTCTCCAATTGAAGGGAAAAGACCTAGACCACCTCTAAATTTTTACTATGAACCACCTCTAAGTGACTCCGATGTCGAAGAAGACATACCAGAGGACACAAACGATCCAACATATCAACCCAACAACAGAGTCCTGTTATCAGAAAGCAAAGTCATAATCCCGAACAGTTACGAGGAAGCAATGAACCTACCGAGCAAGGACAAATGGATTGAAGCCATGCAAAAAGAGATGCAATCATTAAAGGCTCACAATGTATGGGAAACTGTAACCCTACCAGAGGGAATAAAACCGTTAAAATGCAAATGGGTATACAACATCAAGCTCGACCCCTTGACCTCATGCACAAAATACAAGGCCAGACTAGTAGCCACGGGATGCTCCCAAAAGTACGGAATTGACTTCCACGAGACGTTCTCACCCGTTATGAAAGCGGATAGTCTTAGAGGACTTTTGATATACGCTGCTATGCACAACTATGACGTCAACCACCTAGACATAGAAACGGCATATCTGTACGGAAGGTTAGACGAAACAATATATATGGAACAACCCAAGGGATACGTAGAAAATACGAAAATCCAAAGGCAAGTATGCAAATTGAATCAAGCCATATATGGATTAAAGCAGAGTGGCCGAATCTGGTATCAAACACTCAACAAATATCTAATAGAGATCGGCGCAAAGAACTTTCAAACTGACAAGTGTGTGTACATCTATAAACTAGGCACTAGAAAAGTTATCCTGGGAATACATGTAGATGATATAATAACTATATCTACTGACAGGAAGATCTTACAGGAACTACTAGAAAAACTACGAAGAAAATTCAAGGTCAAAGAAAGTCCAGACACGAAGAATATTCTAGGCATGGAAATAATAAAAGGAAAAGGAGAGGTAGTAATCAAACAACAAAATTACGTAAAGTGCATACTAGAGAAATACTCAATGCAAGACTGCAAGCCAAGAAGTACCCCACTTGATCCAGACGTTAAACTGGAAAAATATAACGACTCAAAACCGTGCGATCAGAAGTTATATCAAGAAATGCTAGGCTCGTTGATGTTCCTGGCAACGCGCACGAGACCCGATATAGCGTGTGCAGTAACCCTGCTCTCAAAATATACCAAAGATCCAAGAAACATTCACCTGACTGCATTAAAGGGCGTACTCAGATATCTAAACGGAACACAATCGACGGGACTGCGCTACACACCAGACAGACTAGATGTCAAGGGCCTCTCTGACGCCAGCTGGAGAACCCCCCCAGAAAAGAGTATAACGGGATACGTATACTCGATAGGAAAGAACATATTAAGTTGGACTTCGAAGCAGCAACCCGTTACCCCTCTTTCGACTTGCGACGCCGAACTATACGCTTTAGGAAGCTGTGCCAAAAAAGGGATTTGGATTAAATTCTTTCTGGAAGAACTGTTTGGGAAATTGGGAATAATCCAATTGCTATGTGACAACCAATCTGCGATCTCCATAGCAAAGTCAGGCTACACGAGTAACAACTCAAACCATTTAATTAGACTGGCATCATATCTAAGTCAACAGATAGAAGGAGGAACATTTCAACTTAAACATATAAAGACCGAAGAAAACGTAGCCGACGCCTTCACAAAACCGTTAAGCCGACCGAAGTTAAATCTGTTCGTCAAAGACAATTTTTTGTATATGTGAACGCCGCACCCAATCCATGGCCAAATTAGGCAGGGAATCTGTCGTGGCTATAATTTGGCTATAGGAGGGCGGCGGGCACATCTCTGCGCTGAGAGGGCGCTTTTGTACCATTGACCCCACGAGGTGTGCTTGTTACCTTTCATGTAGAGCTGGTGAATTTTTTTATAGTTGACAATAAAGTTGTTATGTTGTTAAACGACTAGATTAATTGAGAATATAGATATCCTAGCATGCGACATTAACGTAACATTATGTGCATTTTTATCATTAAAGAAAGTTAAGTGTTTACCATTGCAAACCACATTTGGAGCATAAAAAGCTTTATGGCCACATACCAAAGATAAACTCCTAATATAAAATGTAGTCTGGTCAAGAAGCATTTCCTTTTACCGCAGTGGATGCACCACTTGCAGGTGACAGCTAATACAAACCTGTTGGCTAAACATACACAATTATTATTAGACAATTTAAATACAAGTCTAGGATATATATTTTAAAAACAAATATTTATTATGCATCTTTAATTTTCAATTATTGTTTTTGGTTAGAATTCGTTGCCTTTAAAGGCAAACAAATATCGATTTCAAATGTAATTTTGACGAATCAATTGGCAACTTGTTTATTAATCAAATCTATTAAATTGATCTACACTGTACAATACTCAAATTCACGATACTAATTTTATATTTTGAAAAAGGCAGTTTTTGGTAGGTTTTATTTCAGGAAAATTTTCATCGGCTGTAGAATATTACAATATACATAGTAAAAATTATTGTCTTGGTTTTTATTGTGTACAACTTTACATAATCATAAATGAACTTTGCTTTCAAATTTAACAAATCATGATTTCTAAAACAAACTGCATCTAATTAATTAGGAAATGTAAACTGAAAATGAATATTAATTTATTGTGTTAGAAAAGTATTCAAGATATTCATATAAAAATTATAATTTTATCAATAATTTATAGAAATATTTTTTAGATTATCAGAGACGGTTGAAATATTGCTACATTCGAAATACTTTTTGAACACAAAGTGCAAAATAAATAATATTGTAAAACTGATCATAATGATTCCATGTGTACATGTGTGTAACACACCAAAAATGTTTTGCTGTTAATTTCTTTAAAATTGTTGCAAAAGGTAAGAACAAGGAAGAAGCATTGAATTTATTCTTGAAGACAAAACAATAGTGAGGTTGAGGCCAAAGTTTTAAACACGAAAACGTGTACGTCGGACATTCGGCACCGCTTTCCTCTAAGCCTAGAAGTTTGACAATGACGTTTCGAATGTTGTGCATGATTCCACTGACTTTCCAAACGTCATTGTCAAACTTCTAGGCTTAGAGGAAAGCGGCGCCGAACATCCAACATACACGTTTTCGCATTTAAAACTCCAGCCTCAACCTCACTGCATAATCACATCATTTTATGATATTAAACTGTCCAAAATGACCAGAGAAATAGTGTATGTAATTTTTGTCGTCACAATAATATGCATAAGGCCATTACAATCGTCGATTTTCTTCCAAATCTATTTTGTTCCTCAATTCAGGTCCTAATGCTTATTTTCGTTTTTAGAAATGTTTTTCAACTTTGATGAAAATTTTTCAATTAGAAAAATCAAGCTTTATCTTGTACAAATCATATTGACTCATAGTTCCTTTAATATTTTTTGAATTAGAGAAATTACTTGAAGTGTGTTGAAACTACATGTATCAAAATAATCACCCCATATCCTAACACACTGATTATATTACTTATATCTAGAGCTTTTTAAACACAAAATACCTCAAAGCTATGCTGTTGGGAGGTCCGTTCTTTTAATGCCAATTAAATGTCTATAGCGAATAGATTCAAGAAAATAGGATGTGACTAACATTCTTGAACAACCATAGATGTTCAAAAGAACAATACATGAAGTAAATGAAATATACACAATATATATGTAACAAATATTAAGAAACACTGACTTCTCTCTCAATAAACTAGAATAATAATGTTCACAAAATGCTGGAAGAAAAGCAAGTTTGTGTAATAAGATCTTAATTGATGGAGATACCATCAATTGGAAAGTCATGATGAATATCCACTTTTGTCCTTTAGACGAGGACAGTTTTTTTAAACACTTGATTTTGTTACCCAGATTAAAGCCCCGTGACATAATTGGATATCACTGCAATGCAGCCGTATCTTATACAATCCATTTCTCGAGTCAAACTGTGAACCAAGAATATTTGCTATTTTTGCATAATAAAAATGTACAATCATCAAAGCTTTGATTCATTTATTAGTTAATTTGAGATCGTTTTTCCTAATACTTTAAAATGAATAATTAGGTTTAGTGAATTGCTAATTCAGATATTTGTGAGCATTTCTATGATCACATATTTTAAAATAATAGTTCAATAAAAACCATCTGCATTTGAGGATCATGTGGAACAAAGATGAAAATCAATGTGCATTCTATTCTTGAGATGACAGTAATCATTGATGGTTACTTAAAATTTCCTGTACATGCTTGACCTTATTCTTTTTGATTATTATTTGCTACCTCTACAGCCAGACTATCTAAGACTTTAATTTATATACAAATGTTATGAGTATAAAATAAAATCATAGTGCTGTGTTACAATAGTTGTTTAAATATATTAATTTGTTCCATAAAGTTACAACTGATTTTAGTATTTTGTTTACAAACATTTCTATTGATTATTAGTTTCCAAGTAAGGAACATTTTTGAATAATTTGATGTTAATAATATAAAATGCAATTAAAAGGCTATTTATTATTTGTTGAAACTAGGGTTTCTCTAACAGGATCCCGGCTGTTTTTTAACCTGGGAAATCCCGGAAATTTCTTAAAAGGTCACTTTTTTCTTATTTTGTGTTAAGGTCAAGCAAATTTTGCAAATAGAAAGTATAATTAACTCAAACTGTCAGAATACATTTGTATTTATTAATTTTAAGCCTGCTTATTAGTTTATTAAGGCATGTCAAAGATTGTCAATAATCAATATGTAGTCTATTTGTGGCAGGACTCTGAAAACTCTTAACTTGTCAGAACCCGTAATATCTTGAATTGTGCCAATGCTGTCTTAATTTTTAACCCAGTAGCTTCAATAACTGCATTATGCCAGGTTGTGCAAGGATACAAACAAGTAAAAAGTATGCAAGTATGAAATTTTACTTCATAAACCTGATTATTAAAGCCAAATGAGCTGCCAAATTATTGGGCTATAAGCTTGATGCCACTATTAAAGCAGCCAAGATATACAAATCAAGAATACTAGATGGCAAAAGTTCTGCAACGCATCTCAAAAATGAACTAGAAATCTTCCAGGCTACAGGTGAAAACACACATAACATCTATCTTCTCTTAAATGAATTAAAGACAATTCCACCCACATCAATCAGAAAGGGCATTCTCGGTAGCAGGACTTTCATTACTAAAATAAGAGCCAGATTGAGTGATTGGAGTAGTGACCATCTTTGCTTTTTAAAAGTTTGAGCTAAATTTTCTACTCAATTCACTTTGTTGGAAACTTTACAAAAAGAAAAAATACAACTTAAATTTCTTTCTGAAAATTTCTATTAATGTAATTCAAAGGTAATTTTTAATATATAATTTACACATCCTTATTATTATTATTATTATTATTTTGGAGGTTGCAGGATTAAATTACTTAAAAAATGAAAAATAATTATATATCATTCAATTTCAAAATTTATTTTATATCTTAAAAATAATTAATTATATTCCTGGATCCCAGGAAACAGTTCATTTTTCCCCCAAAATCCTGGGAAGCAAAGGACCAGGAAATGAGAAACCCTACTTGAAATTAATTAAACTAAAATTTTTCTTTTTTCTGTTTGGTTTAAATATTTCCAAATAGATAATAGAATGACTGTTTCAATAAATTGAATTTTTATTTAGAATAAACAGAAATTACTCAATGAAAAAGTTAGTTTTCATTGTTTGAGAATAAATTGAGAAATTGCTCAAAGAAGTGAATTTCTTTACAAATCACTAGTTTAATTAATTCTATAAGTCCCAGTAGGTCTTCATTATTGTCAGTGTCAAGATGGCATATTTTATGATAATTTAATAATACTGTAACAAATTTTTCTATTTGCCTCAACTTTGAACAAAACTTTCGTAATTTATTAGATTTACTTTAAATGATGATGATAAAATAAATATATCTGTAATCTATAAAATTATGTAACAAATTGTCTCTAATAGCAAAATGATCGAATAACTGTCAAATATTGAAAAGCAGTTAACTAACAGACGAAAGTATATAAGTAAATACTATCACAATTATTTGTATATCTTAACATTGTTGCTGAAACGTTAATGTATGTATTATCCCTTTAATATATCAGCCTCTTTTATTAAAAATAATTCAAGTAATAAATTCAAATAGTTATTTTTATGATTCACTTGAAGTCAGTAGTGATCTAAAAAGTTTGATTCAGGAATATAAATAAATAATGGTTTGTTAAGTAAAGCATTTTACAAAAAGGATGTAAATATAATAAACATGACATATTATAGATCAAAACTAAGTTATATTATCTTCCATAAAATTAACATCCAACTAGTAACTAATGTAAAAAATTTTAATTAAATACATGTATGATGCATGTATTATTTTGTCAATTGAAAAAAATTGTTTTGCAGACATTAATGCTTAAAGTTGCCAATTTCAAGATTTATAACAAAATATATTTGTGAATTTGTGATCTCTAAACTATATTTCTGAAATTGCATTAATATAGTCAAACCTGTTTACAAACTTTGTTCCTAAAAGTTGTTCAGAAACTGATTTGTTCTCAAACTGAAATCAATTTTCCCCATAAGAAACAATGTAAAAAGGATTAATCTCATCCCAATCCCCAAAACAAAATCTGTCTTTTACCTTGTTTACAGGCATTTTATGTATGAAATACAGCTAAGGCATTATTATATTATACATAATATTCATATGTATATATATATATATATAGTATTAAAAGCAAAATGTTCCCTCACTGGTAACCAAAACTAATACTTTACGAAGTTCTATAGAGAGACAACTCTGACTGTCAAGATGAAATATAACAAAATCTATCAAGACCAACAAGTATTTTTATCAATGCTTTTTAAAATATTGTTTTTCAATTTTTGGTGTAAAGCTCAGTTTTAATTATTTTTAAATCTGATTATTAGTTTTAGTTTAATTATCTGGCCACCTAGTATTAATAAATATTAATATTAAATTAATAAATTTTTGTCATTTAATTTAACTCAAGCATATTTAAACACAAATTCTTGAATGCCATTTGTATTACATGAATGTCAATTAACACAGTTTTATTAATTAATTTGATTTAAATTCAGCTGTGCTGCATACAGGAAAACAGAAGTACAGTAGTCACCACTGAACTTAGATCAGGCTGCAGTAAACATTCCATCCAATAGATTAAAAAAAAAAAAAAAAAAAAAAAAGTAGCTTTGAATCAAACTTTCACATGAATGTTTTACATAATTTAAAACAAATACAGTCAAACCTGTTTTTATGCGGGGGATAGGGACCGCATTAAAAAAAACGCATAAAAAAAATCTTACGAAACTTCACGAATGGCTGTAAATAATAGTTTTCGCGACACAATTAAAAAATATTTTTTTTATGCGGTCAACAGGGACCGCATAAAAAAAGTCTCACATAGAAAATAACTCAAAACCGTACGAAATAGAATTTATTGACAACACATGTCAGCACTTGACTGCATCGTCTGGTCTATCGTCTGTTTTACATATTTTTGTCCAGGCGGTGTTTTGTTGACTTAAAAAGTAAATTATTTCATTTTTCGCATATTCATGCAATAATATTACTATAATAAGTGCATTTATGCTATAATAAGTTTATTTAGCTATAATAAGTCAACATAAGACATGACGAATCGCACGAGACTAGTCGCCAACTATACCGCACAAATTAAAAATTCGCATTAAAAAAATCGCACAAATAAAAATCGCACATAAAAAGAGCGCATAAAAACAGGTTTGACTGTATATAGTAATCTTTATTTTTGATAGATATCGACTTGATAGCTTGCAAGTTTAACAAAATTGAGCCGGTCAAAGTTCAGTCACAGGCATCAAAAAACTGACCGTTACGTCATCCCTGTCAATGAACATAGACCAGCTGATAATTTGCATTTAAATAATGTTACAATTGCAGTAATTCTGAAACAACTGATTATTTTACTCTCACTTTAGCCTGCAGTGATCCTGTGAATAATATAAGATGCTTTTTTAGTTTTATTTATGAACCTTTGCATTTTGTCTACAATGGCAAGAGGAAGAAGTTTTAGAAGATTTAAGGAATGCTATCATTGCTAAACACAGTTGTGACATGTCTGAGAGAGCTAATGCTAAGCAAGACTACAATGCACCAGATTGTTGTTCATTACTCTAACCATGGCCATGTTATACCTAATATCAGCAAAAAACTTCAAAAGTTGATAAGAGTTTGAAAAGAATCGTAAAAAACCAACCGCTGTGCCACAGCATTGGATGTAACCACAATATGGAATGATACATTCTTTTCAGCTGTATCTGTATCAACAACATGCAGGAGACTGCAAGAAATGCATTTCTGGTCCTATGAAACACATGAAAAACCTTTGCTAACAGCACACGAAAAGAAACGGATACAGTGAGTCAAAAAACATCTTTCTTGGTCTCAACAAAAGTGGCATGAAATTCTGTGGTCTGATGAATCAAAATATGAATTATCAAAAACAATCAAAAGCAAACATGTCATTCAATCTGCCAATAAAGCTAATGATCCAGCATTATTAAACCACTCAGTGAAGTTTCCTGCCAGTATCATGGTCTGGGTCAGTTGACATTTGATGGAACACTTGCTTCAGAGCAATACATTAACATTCTACAACAGTGTTTACTTTTGTCCATAGCAAAGCTATATCCAAATAGAACCTGCATTTTCCAGCAGGATAGGACCACATGTCATACAAGCAGAAAAATAAAACAGCAACTTGCAGAAAAGAACACAAAAGTTCTTCCTTGACCATCCAACAGCTCAGATCTTTTGAGAGTATGAGAATGTATGGAACATTATGAGGAGACGTCTGCAAAAAACACTCTCTCAGAGAGTTGAAGGACTAAAAACATATATTTGGATATCCATAACAGCAGATGAATGTGAACATTAGTCAACAGAATATTGAAACATATAGAAGGTGTTTTGGCTGCAAAAAGTGATGCAACAAAATATTAAACATGCAGCAGTCTATGTTTTTTGATACCTGTGACTCAACTTTGACTGGCTCAATTTTGTTAAACTTGCAAGATGTCAAGTTGATATTTAGCAAAAATAAAGATTGATTACTGTATATTTGTTTTAAATAATGTAAAACATTCATGCAACAAATCAAAAACATTTTTTAAAACCTATCTATTGGATGGAATGTTAACTGCAGCCAGGTCTAAGTTCAGTGGTGACTACTGTAGTATCTTTCATGCATGTGCACTGAAATGTAATTTAAATAGCAGCGTCATCAATGATTCATTATGTAATGCAATCTTGGCACCACTAACTTCTGAATCGGTAGTCTTGTTGTTGATTGGTCGAGCTGCCAACTTTCTTTAAAACAGTAAGTATGGAGAGTTTACCATTTATGGATGGTTCTTGCCAAATAGCTTGTTCAGAAACAGTTATCAGAGCAACCAGAGCAAATGTGATGTTCAAAATTTTGTTTGTAAACAGGGGCATTTGTAACCTGAGGTTTGACTATTTGAAACTGATTTCTCTACATGCACAAATATACCTAATGCACAAAAAATGTTTTTTTCAAAGTTTCAAAATACACTAATATATAAGGTGTGTTTCAAATTTATACGGACACGAAAAAATTAAAGTGAAACACAAATTTGCTGCATTAAGTGACAAATGTTTTATTAAAAATAATATGGATTTACATGTTTCTACACTGCAAAAGAAGAATTTTAATCAAACATTAACATTTTGTCACTGAAAATAATGTTTATGAAACTCTTATACGAAAAAACTGTTACATATTTATCCGGACAGGTTTCAAATTGCAAAGTTTTCTTACAATTTAATGGCCAATGTAACCACCATTTAACTTAATTACATTAAATACTCGATTAGGCATTGTTTCAATTAGATTCTGAAGGAATTCAATCTTAAGTTTATCCCAAGCATCTGAAATTGCTGCCTTCAAATCATGAATTGTGGAAAACTGCTTTCCATTGGCATAAACTGTACGAACCATCATCCCCCAAAGATTTTCCATCGGATTCAGGTCAGGGCTTCTAGCAGGCCATGTCATCAGATTAATATTTTTACGTTTAAACCACATTTTTGTTGATTTAGAGGCATGCACAGGGGCATTGTCTTGTTGAAAGATCCAATTCGGTCCAGCTTCCAATAAATGATCTTCAAGCATGCCTTGATACTTCTTTGAATTCATTCTTTGAGTTATAAATGCTAAATCTGTGGTTCCGTTGAATCCAAACGCACCCCACACCATTATTGATCCCCCACCCATTTGGCGTTTTGAAAAAATTTGTTTTTCGGTTCTTAAATCGTGCCAATAATACTTCCAACCGTCTGGACCATCTAAGTTGAATTTTTTTTCATCACTGAACAAAACTTCAATCCATTCTTCGGACCATGTCATGTGTTTTTGTGCCCAATCAAGTCTGTCACTTTTGTGCTTTAATGAAAGTGGTGGCATTACGGCTTTTTTTCTGAATTTTAACATTGGAGATGTATTTAAAACTCTCCACACTGTTGTGCTGCTACAAGGCAAGTCTAATTCTTTTTTTATTTTTCTTACTGATGTTTGTTTTGTGGAGCAAACCTTGATGATTTGTCTACAATCTCGAGGAGTAAGCTTGGGTTTTAGACCTGTCTTGAATTTTGGTACATCCTTGCCACATCTTTTTGATAAATAATCACCAACAGTTGATTTTGGACGATTTATATATGCTGCAATTTCTCTTATTGACTTGCCTTGTGATTTATAGGCATCAATCTTCCCTTTTTCATAATCAGATAAATTCTTTGTTCTACCCATTTTAGAACGTTGAACAACATAAAGAATTTGTATTACAATTAGATATGTAAGCTAATTTGCATATTTCAATGCTTGAAACTAAACAATATTCTGTTTCAGTCATAAAATGAGTGCCTGTCCGGATAAATATGTAACAGTTTTTTTGCATAAGAGTTTCATAAACATTATTTTCAGTGACAAAATGTTAATGTTTGATTAAAATTCTTCTTTTGCAGTGTAGAAACATGTAAATCCATATTATTTTTAATAAAACATTTGTCACTTAATGCAGCAAATTTGTGTTTCACTTTAATTTTTTCGTGTCCGTATAAATTTGAAACACACCTTATTTGTGAATGAAAGAAGTTAATTGATGACAAAGTTATTTACTTTGATATTTTTTTTTTCACTACAGATAAACTATTTTTGAAATATATTTATTATTTAATAAGTTTTGTATATGAGAGAAATTAGAAATTCAATTTTAAATTATCATTATAATTTCAATATACTTCTTATATATATATATTAATATTTATTTGTATTTTATAGCAATTCTGTTTGAGCTAGACAAATAAACATCATAATGGTCTGATGAAGATATAAGATTTAATTCATATTGCAATTGATAAATAATATCGGCAATATCAATAACATTAAAAAATATCTTAGCCAAGTCAAAATTAAAGATTATATATTCAGTGTTTTAAAGTTATAAATTTGAAAGTCGGTAAGCTTCATTGCTAAATCACTGTATTAATAACATTTTGATATACAAACAATCCAAATTATACATAACAACAATTTATAATTTAAAATGTAAAAAGTGATAAACTGTTATTTGAGCATTGCCAATTAGGGCTTTATTTCACAGTATAAAAATTGTGTTCCTAAACTGTACAAGTATTACATAAAACCATCAAAAATACTGCCATTTTCCTAATATTGCATCTTTTATAGCATCAATATATTGCACTGGAACCCAGTAAATCCAATATCGGGAAGCTTCGGTGGGACCAAGTTGGATGCCCTGAAATTAAGGTTACAACATAACATCCAAGGCCTAAAAGTTTTCTATGATTTTTAAAGTTGTTATACTTACCATTAAGTGATATTCTTCATGTCCTTCAATAGCTTCACTGACTACATTTTTAATGGAATTCATTGGAATTTTATCTGTTCTTTCTATTTAAAAAAAATATATATATATAAATAATAACTTGAAATTTATATTAATTTAACTTTGACTGTATTTACTATATATTTATTATTGGTAAGAAAATATTCTTTTACAATAATCTGTTTTTAATAATTTTTTTCTTTTGTTTGTAGCAATGTTTTTTGTTTTACTATATTTTAATATGAAAAATTATATTACATTAAAAATTTAAAACTATTAAATTTTTCCAAATCAAATGTTCTGTTTTATTTAGTTTTATTATTTAAAATCCTCAAATTTATATTATTACTAACAATTAAGCCAGCATTTGTTTCTCAGTAATTAAAAAAAAATTTTTTTCCATTTTAAATTTGACTATAAATATTTTTACATTAAACAAACCTGGATCTTCCACTGCAATGTTATATATATAAATTTTTAGATGAAATAAAGCTACTAAGTATAGTTGTTTTCTGTCCAAAAATGTACTAAGAATTGAGTTGAAGCCATAGGAAGTTAACAACAACATTTTGGTGGGTCATCTACAATGATCACTTGTTGCTACCAGCATAAAAAGAATTTAAAAAATTGCATATGCTCATGCTAGTTATCTTGGACAGTGTCACTTTGACCTTACTGTATCTTGAAAACAAAATCATAGACCTGATTTTCATAACATTTTAAATTTCCCCATCTCATTATGTAAAAATGACAAATTTTAAACAAAATTGATTGATCAAATTTTGAGAACAAGTTGAAATCTATAAACCACATAGAAGAAGCTTTGCTAATGCTCCGCCTCAATTAATGCAAATCTAAATACATTTAGGCCAGTAGCATTGAAGTTAATGAAATATTTTCAAACAATGTCACATTCTCATATTTTGTATCATACACTATCTTGAAAACTTGTTACATGTCACTGGTGTTGCAACAACTGAAATTTATATCATGCTGTTTCTTATAGCATCATTCACAGTAAAGACTGTGATGCTTTGTACAGATGTGTCTTTCTAAAAAATGGAGCATTCTTAAATTTGTAATAGTGCAATGAACAAGTTGCAAACATTCCAGTAAATCTATTTGATTAAAGAAATATATGATTTAGGAATGTAAAAAGAAGAAAAAACAGTTCCTTTCCTCATGTGGACTAGTAATTGGACAAACTCAATATTTCATTCTCCTTGTCTCACTTTGTCATAGAGTGAATAGAGAAAGTATATCAACATGTTCCATTTTGAGAAAACAAATTAAAATATTCTATGTAGAATAGCAGAGTTCTATGCTGCTGATATTATATTCCCCATTGTAATTCAGTGTAATAATGCTTATATCTTCATAAAAAAACTGTCCTTAGTATCACTGAATATCATTTTTAAGTAAGGAAGGCTGTTTTTAAAAATATTTATATAAAATCTTATACACAAACCTTTTGTTCCTATCCACAATTGATCAACTTCTAATTTAAAAGTCAGTCGTACTTTTCCTCCAGATTTATTTACCATTCCAGAAAGGGGAAATGGAGGTAAACTATCCTAAAATTGTGAAAATTACATTTGTTATCAACATTCTTGCAAATTAATGTTTTAATAATTGCTAATTAAAAGTTTTAATTATTTTTATAAATTATGAAAAAATAGGTTAATTGCTTATTTTGAAAACAGACAAAATTGTGGTTTGTTTTTACATAAAATTTTAAATTATTTAAGAATTATCCTTACTCACAGAATTTAATTATTATATTTACTAATTATTTTATGTAATTTTTAACTATTCAATTAAATATATTCCACATTAAATTAATCATTACCTTAGCATTTCTTATACCAGGCATAGCATCTTCAGGGACACCTTTATCAATAATTCTTTTGTGAAGCTATTAAGATAAATTTTAAGTTTTACACTCAAGTTAATATGAAATTGAAAATTCAGTGACAGAATATTGTTTCTCCAAAGTCACTGATCTTTACAGTATTTATGAAATATCAACAACATAGAAAATTCTATTGTGTATGATTAATTTATCCTGCATAACTAGTTATAACTAGATGTTATCTCACCGATTATTCTTTGTTTTTTTTATTGCATTATCCTATAAAACTCTTAATCATTTAAAACAAACAACGATGTCCAAAACATTTTTGGTCTTCTTGAGTGTAAAAATATTGAATACAAAAAGGGGAGTCAAAATTTGACTGACAAAATACATTAATTATACAAACAATTGTATTTATTAATAAAATTAAATAATTTAATCAAAAATAAATTATTTACATATGACTAAACTAAAATACATAGTTATAAAAAAGTGATGATAACTTATAATAAATCATTAAAACAAATCATTATTCTTATATTATTAAAAAATTATCATTGATATACTTATTCTATGTATTTTACTTGACAACTGATTTAGAATTTTCAAGAGTGGGTTAATCTATATAAGATTTAACATAACATTTTATTAATAGTTTGCTTGTTCACTTAGAAATTATAAAACTAAAGGTACCTTTTGCCTACATAATGGTTCCTTTTCTGCAGCTAAAATAAAAAAAAAATCAGTAAATCAGAAAATAGATGAAATTTATAAATAATTAATTTATCATCATCAATACTTATACAGTAAAGTACTATTATGTTTCACATTTGTGGATTGTTTTAACATAGTTCCCAAACAATTCTATTCCTTTTGAAAATTAAATATTTTGTCTATATGTCTACTAAATTATTATGAAATGTTAATTTATATTTTGTTTTCTTTCTGAAACAAGTAACAGATACAGTGTATTCATTCTTGAAAAGGTATTTCAATTACCATGTAAAATTTCATCCTTTGATTATAAGGAAGAAAGTTTTTTTATTTTTACTTGAATTTTGTTGTTTATTGTAAGCTTCAAAGAATATATTCTATCCATTGATTTTGTATTAGTAATCTTTATATTTATCTTTTATTGTTACAAACTGGGTATTAATCATACCATATTTTTTTCAGGGGGAAAAGCATGGTAGCAAAACAATTCCTTACACACTTTTAACATACCAGTACTTAAGATTAAATGTAAAATAATAATAAAAATATTTCAGCATATTGGTAGGAAAATCAGTTTTTATACCAGTAATGATTGTGTTAAAATGAGACATAAGGTAAATGCAATTTTGAAACAAAAAAACAAATTTTTGAATGACAAAATTTTTCAACTGTGTTCAATCAAACTGTTAATAGTTTTTCAATTCAAAAACACTTAAATTATTTTTTCAAGTTTGTTTGGATATTTAAGTTGCGAATCAAAGTGAATTGTCTACTGTTTGATAATATCAGATATTTTAATGAGTGGATAACAACCAATTAATATTAATGAAAAAACTAACATTTTAAATAATTATTTTAAAAATAAATCTTTTCAAAATAACTAGTAAACAGAATATCATTATATGTAATAACAAGTGATGATATTCTGTAGAATATATTAAATTTTGAAATTACCCGTTTTGGTCAAGTATTTTTTTTATTCCTTGCTAAGAGAACAAATTAATTTATTTAAACCAATTAAATTAATTATATAAAACATAGTATGCTTTTAAAATTGTAATTACTGTGTTCTGATTTATACTATATTTTTATTTTTTCATAAATTATGAAATTACATAAGATATTAATACCTGAAGGCTTTTCTTCTTTTAACACTTGCTCTCCAGGAGTGTTCACAGCTAAAACATCATCCAGAGTAGAACCAACCACCATAATTTTAGCCCCTTTCACTACTCCTAAAGCTCTCAATGTTTGATCATCTTTAGCAAGACCTGTAACATATATATATATGTTATGGACTAAGTGATTAATATGGGCATTATGAATAATGACAAACAAAATTGGGCACTGTGATAAATTTCAGGTGTTTTAACATAATTTATCAGATTGACTGGTCATTATGAATATTGCTATCACTTGGTCAGGCAAAGTAACATTAAGGAGTGATCATCCAACATACGCTAGCCAATCAGCACTCACATCTGAGTTGTGCATGCGTATTGCATTTAGTACTGAATTTTAAATTCATATGACCAGTAGTTAATATTGTGCAACATTTTAATTTTACTTTTGTCTCTTAAAATGGTGTTTTCTTCTTTGAAAAAAGTAAATATCATGGAGCAATCATTAAGTGATATGAATAGTCACTTCAACAGCCTATTAAATAAGTTAATAGCAGAAAAAGGACAGAACAGTCAAATTTTTGCAAAATTAACATATCTGACAATGATACAAAAAGTGAGTCAAAAATGAAAGTGACTTCTAAGTTACCAGAAGAATATCACTGTTTACATAGATATAAATATGATGTTGTATCTATCAGAGAAATAGAAAAATTAATTGTGCCTGTGAAAGAAGGTAATGTGATTAAATATTATGTTTACACTGAAGAAATATTTCAGATATTGCACAATGTCAGTCAGTATTGCTATTGGCCATTGCAGTAGAAACTGGAAAAGAATTAAGTTCAAAATATAAAAATATTACAAGGGAGATTATCATAATTTATTTGAACTTATGTGAAATCTATCAGAAAAAAAAAAAAAAAAACAATGTTCCTAAGAAAGGCTTAGTGGTTAAACCAATTTTAAGTAATGAAATGAACTCAGGATGTCAGGTTGACCTTGTAGATATGTAGTTGCTAGCTGATGAGCAATATAAATTTATACTCATGTGTCAAAACCATCTGACTAAATTCATTCAACTATGACTGTTAAAAATGAAATGGACTGAAGATGTAGCCTATGTATTTAGACATTTTCACAATTTTCAGTGCACCAAGTATTCTACAAAGCAATAATGGTAGAGAATTTGCCAATAATGTCGAAGAAATATGTAGTATGTGGCATGAGTTAAAAATGGTGCATAGAAAGTCAGGGTTCAGCAGAAAGATGTAATGAAGATGTAGAAAATATGCTTAGTGCTTGGTTGAAGACTAACAACACTAACAAATGATTGGAAGGATTACATTTTGTACTACTGATTAAAAATTGGGCATATCATACTGGTATAAACTGTAGTCACTATGAGGCCATGTTTGGAGCAAAGCTAAAAGTTGGACTAAAGAATTTTATACCTGACAAATCGTTGACCAATGTTAATATGGAGGAAGATCTAAAAACTCTTTTTAAAACTAATGACAAAGTAAGTCAAAGTTGTGCAAACTCAAAATATTTTAGGTGTTGTTACAGTTGAAGATAAAAGCCTTAACAAACTGGGTACCAAACATGGCACATTAAATCTATTATAATCTAGAAACCAATTTACTATTTGTAAAAAAAAACTTCATTTTTGTTGGAGATGTACTGGGTTCAGAAATTTTGCTTAGAGAATGTGCAAGAATGTCATCAATTTCTGGAGACCACAGCTATAGTCGATGCTGCTGAAAAATTGGTTGAAAATCTAATACATGTAAATGCTACAAAGAAAAAAAAATATGCAATTCCAAATGTCATCATAACCTTAATTGCTCAAATAAATAAACTAAAAAAAACATTTAATTTTTTATATAACTTATACCAAAAATGACATTCCAGAAGTTCCTTTAAGTTGATTTTTTGATTGAAGTATATTTTTGTTAATATGTTTTGTTAACATTGTTTAATTAATACAGTTAATAATACTTACTTTTAAAAGATTGCATATTGTTTTCAAAATACTTTGAAATAATTCACAAAAATAAATAATTCTTAATGAAAAAAGTGGAGTTTTTTAAAATCAAATTGTCCAAAGGGAATGCAGCTGTATTCATAATGTCTGGTCAACTTAATAAATTAATCAATATTTATCAGACAGCATGTCCATTTTAGTCATTATTCATAATGGCTGGGCATTATAAATAATGCCCTATTAATCACTTGGTCCATAATGTATATATATAATACTATTTCTCAAAATAAAAAGTAAACTCTAAATTTCCTTTTGAGATTATTTGCAAATTATCAAATAGTCACAGATTTTAATAATTATTAAGTTTTATTAACATTCACATATTACCTTTATACATGAGTTTCTGCATTGAGGAAGGAACCCCTATAAAAATGAAAAAATTATAATAAATTAGTCTTAAATTTTATTAACTAATCAAAGATAATTATTGGTTTATTATTTTTCAGTATATCATTGTCAATGATTACGGTAATATATAAAATAGACAAAAACATAATTAACAAAAAATTAATTAAGAAATAACTTCTTAAATTTGAAAAGTTATTTAAAATTTATTACTTGTAAGTGTTTCCACTTTTAATTTCAGTGAAGCTACTGTGTCATCCAATGGAAAAGAAATATCATATTTTTGTTTATTAAACACTATCTTGAAATCAACCATTTCTTTGTCTTCATCATTTTCAATGGGTTTTTCAACTGAACTAGCTTCAATTTTAACTGGAATAAAATAATTAAAAAGAATATATGAAAAGGAATGAATTAAATATTAAGTTTTCCATTTATATGTGCATATACTTTTGAAAACTAAGTACAGTGTTATTTCATAACAAACATTTTGCTGTTATGAAATCAAAAATAAATGATAACTGTATTGAATGACACTATTCAATATATTTATCATTTATTTATATACGATAATTACCATATATTTCCACAGCTAAGACGATAATTGAATCATAAAAAAAGGCCCCAAAATCCAGGGTTGTCTTATAGGACAGATACAAAAAAATTAGATTGAAATTTATATAAATTAAAACCATTTTTAAAAAATGAACAAACCGTAATTATTTACTAGTAGAGAGTAGGGCATGTCCACAAAATAGAATAACCCATACGACGTTTTTGTGAATAGTCAAGGTCATTACCCGAATGCCCAAATCAGTGCGAATGTTTGCAACAATAGCAAGGCAGAAAATAAAATTTGTTCATTCAAAAAATTACGAATAGGACATAATTCTGTATACGCTATACAGTATTATTATCCAGATGATGATTCCGATCTAAACTAAATTCATAGGCCGTTGATAGTTCGGGAGTCATCTTATAGGACAGATATATGCTAAAACTATAAAACTTTGACGAAAATTTATACCTTGTCTTATCTGCGGAAATATATGGTAATTATAAAAGATAATGCAAGTTAAAATAAAATTTTATGAACTATTTAAAAAAAAAAAATATGAAAGATTATTTATTTATTTAGCAAAGTTTAATGAATTTTTAATCAACGATGGCACTCAAACTTCATATTTTAGAAATTAAATAGTGAAGAAACAAAAACATCTAAAAGTTAACATATGCACACAGTCGATTTACACAGCATTCAGTATGTTTGGATTTTCACTTTCCATGCAATATATTTTTTAAAAACATTTAAAATTATATGTATTGCTGCTAAGAATTGAAATGTGTATATGTTACCAGACAAATTTTATTTTAATTTATTTGTACTCATATTCACTGGTTTAATGTTTTTAAAATGAAATGTATTTATGTATTCTCTTTTTGCAGAGTTAATTTTAATATTACCATGTACAAATATCTAAGTAAAACAAATTTCATAAAAACTTTACATTTATTTATTAACTATGACCTAAATAAAAATATATATGATAGTATATATCGGAAAATAATGAATCATTTTGATTTCAATTATATTTTATAGTCATTTACAAACATGCTACATACTTTAAATCATTTCAAATTTTATGTAGAAATATAACACTTTTTAAAAATATTTATTAATGAAGAAAATACCTTCTGATGCAGTAGTAAGTCCTGACATATTTGCTTCGGAATCCATATGTAATTTCAATGATGTAGTTGCATTTTCTCCAGATAAACTAACTGTTTCATTTTCTATACTCTGATGAGATGTTATTGTATTTTGGTTATTAACTTGTTCTTGTGGGCTAGCTATGTTTAATAAAATAATAATAATTATTTTTTTAAATCAATTATAAATTAATAAGTAAAAATTATTAATTTAACATTATCAAATTGAGAATTAATTTATTATTAAAAATAGAATAATAAATCAATAATAAAAAACACTAAACAATAATTTATAAATACCATAAATAGCAATTAATAGAATAAAAACATCAAAGTTTAAAATTTCTGTGCTTGGCAGACTTTATTTTAAAACCCACAACCAATGCAAGAATTATAATTATTTTAAATAAAAACTGTCACAAATACAATGAATATTGTTATTTTTAAAGAAGCTACAACCAACACAAGGATTATTATTTTAAACAAAAATAGCTACTGGAAAATAACTATTAAAAACAAAAAACCTTGATAATTCCAGCAAAAAATATTTAATAAAAACGTTTTCGACTGTTTTAAACAGCCTTCATCAGTTAAAACGAACTTAAAAAACAAAAGAATGCAGAAAAAGAACTCAAGCAAATATTTAAAATTCAAATTAATTCCACAGTAAAAATGCCGTTCAGAATAAGAAATTAACAAATTGCGCATGCGCAATATATCGCAGTGAGAATAAAAATAAAAAATAAAACAAATAGACAAATTTTTGCGGCAATATTTTGTTATTACAAGAAAAAACGTTATGTACTGCGGTAAAACGATCTCCAAGCCGTGGACAAAGCATCAGCGTCTCTATGGTTAATACAACCGGTGTTAACATGGGGTTTGTAGATTTCTAGTTTTTCTAAATATTTCAGCATTTGTTTGTTGGTCGTGGCCTAGAAATCTACAAAGCCCATGTTAACACCGGTTGTATTAACCATAGAGACGCTGATGCTTTGTCCACGGCTTGGAGATCGTTTTACCGCAGTACATAACGTTTTTTCTTGTAATAGACAAAATATTGCCGCAAAAATTTGTCTATTTGTTTTATTTTTTATTTTTATTCTCACTGCGATATATTGCGCATGCGCAATTTGTTAATTTCTTATTCTGAACGGCATTTTTACTGTGGAATTAATTTGAATTTTAAATATTTGCTTGAGTTCTTTTTCTGCATTCTTTTGTTTTTTAAGTTCGTTTTAACTGATGAAGGCTGTTTAAAACAGTCGAAAACGTTTTTATTAAATATTTTTTGCTGGAATTATCAAGGTTTTTTGTTTTTAATTATTATTTTATTATATTGATGTCAAAGATATTAATTAGCCTTTAAACATATGCAGGATATGGAACACAATTTTTAAAAATCTCAATGATGTTTAAAATGCAACATATGTGAAGATAATCAAAAGCCTTGATTCTAAAAACCATTGATCTGATGAAAATCCAGAAGAGAGGATCAAAAACATTAGTCTGTATATGAGTGAGGACTTACTGAAGTTTTATTTCAGAAGATTCTTTAAAGAAATTTTTATTAGTTTTAGAAAAGGACTAATAAATTAGTGTTTGAAAGTGTGTTAAAATATTTTTTTTAGCTGACACATTAGTTAAAATTAATAATTTTGTTCAAATTTTTGGAAACTCCTACAAAAACTTGAGAGTTCTACAGAACAGAGTTTAAGAACACTACAAATGTACTATAGCATATACATGGGGCCACAAAATTCATTCCAGCATTAAAAAAAAAAAAAACTATATCACTATCCAAGAAAACGTCACATAAATGAATAGTTATGCCACTGGCATGGACTGTGGGAATCTGACTGTCTAACTAAAACAAAGCATTGTGATGGCCAGAGAATGGTGTTGACACAATGTGATTTCTGCTCCGAATGTCAAAGTGAAGAAATTCAACCGAACGCAGGTAAATGGTGGAAATAACTATGACAAAAATAAAATTAAGAAACTACCAGAAACTCGAAACTTCATAAGAATCTAAAACCATATACCAATCCATTGTTAACCAAATGTCATATAAAATCCCTGATATCTTTTGTGATATGAATAGGAGTGAAAAAATACACAGTATTAGTACAGGAAATATTTAAAAATAGCGATTTAAAAGTCTGTTCCAAAAATATGTTAAAAGGTTAAAATATAAAGATGTAAATATATAATTTTTACCGTAAAAATTTTTTTATAAATGTAACCTTTTTTTGATTTTTTAATTTTTTAAAGTTGTAATTAGATAATGTAATGTCTGCTGAAGAGGGGCTTAAGTTCAAAATGCTGAAATGTAGTGGCATACAGGATTATGTTACATTAAAGGTGTTTTACTTAAAAATTGTGTTATTCAATTCCCTTAGTATAACAAGTCCTAGTTCACAAGAATGTCCAAAATGGACTAAGACAGAATACACTGTAAAAGTACTGATTCACTTCCAAACATTGAATACATTTAAAAGGAAAAATCAATCAGAAAGATATGCTCTTTGTTTCACATACTAATTTCAATTTCATTCTGGAATAAATATACTCGACAGCAGTATTAGTTCTATCATCTTACAAAACTATATTTAAACAATAAATCCACCCATTTGATCATTAATATTCAGTATAAGTGTATAACTTATTTTTAATTTTTGAAACTTTCCATGGGGCATTTCCATAGTTGGCAGCTCACATGAAATTGAGTCTTCTTATTTGGAAAAACTGGAATTTATAGTGAGTGTTTTATTACAAAGATTTGGTTGTCTCAGCTTATTTGTTGATAACTTTACTTATTGTATTAATGATTGCCAGTGTGTAGTTAAATCCTGGTCCCTTGTTCACCTATAAAAAGAGGTCAATCACTATTGACCACTAGTATTAATGTTAATAATGTGTCTAAATCTGCAAATCTGGATTCAATGCTTTGAAATCAAGTTAAGACAGACACAAACAAGGAAGTAAAGGAAACTGAACAAGATATAAAGAAGGAAAATCTGAAAAATTTTGGAATCTTTATCTGTCTTTAATTTTGTTCTCTAACAGACAGGTTAGAGAACAAAATTAATTCTTTAGGAATCTTGCAACGAATGAAATTAATTCAGATATCATATATTTCAATTACTGAACAAATACAAAGGATTAAAATGGATATAGTTATGCTGTACCAAGAGTTTAAATAATTTAAAAATCAATTTAGATCATTGGAATAAAAGGTGACAGAGTTGGAGAAAGAAATACAAGCTAAAACTAGAAAATGGGAACTGCAATATTATAACAAAAGTAATATATTAAATGTTATGAACCAAAACAGACTGAGGATACATCATTTTTTTTTTTTTGTCAGGTATTAACAATATTAAAGAAAAACAGATCCAATTTATAAAGATCTTTAAAAATTATGGAGTTAGTGGACTAAGAAATTATTGATATGCAAATTTCAAAAAAGACAAGCATACAGTACTACAAATAGAATTTAGCTTTATTTGCAGGAAGAGCAGATTCTATCAGCTTTTTATTCATTTAAAAAAAGACAACCAATGGATAATACATCGGAATATGCAAACAAGTCTGGTTATATTGAAATTAATAGTTCTGAAGTCAAGCTCAGACAAAGATCCAGGTAGTTTAGTTGGCAATATATCTGCACTGCAAGCAGGAGTTGTGAGATCAGGACCTGCCTTGGGCTGATTCTTTACTTCCTGAATCTTCTAAATTAATTACTAAATATTAATTTAATTATAATTATTAAATTTATCAAGAGATGGTACCTAATGCCTACCTCTAGGCCAAATTACTTCACTTTTAATTATTAAATAGTAGCATTATTATAGCCTGATGTAATCAGACAATCACTTGGCATTAATTTAAAAATCAGGTTAATAAATACTTAGATTATTAATTCATAAAGGTGGAATAGTAAGAAAAAAAATCTTAAATTTATTAGACTAAATTGAAGATGGTTGACAAAATATCTTATTTAGAAGTATTGTTTATATCTGCTTTCATTTGATGAACATTTTCAACATACAAAAAATAAAGTCATTAAAATAATAAATAATATAACTACCGGCTGTAATTAAAAACAATATGATTTAAAATCACTTCCAACTATTTTCTTCTGTAGTAATAAATTCTATTTGATATGCACTTCCAGTTTGGAGCTTGGTTAAGCCATTTAAAAATAATACAGTTAATATATATAAGCAATTATTCACTGTGACATTGTCGCAATGCTGAGCTACAATTTTTAATTTATTTAATTTAAAATATATGCTTTCCACCTCAAACTAGTGGCTTGCCCCTGTACATCATGCTTTTCCTTTAACAATAGAGTCAGTCATGCTGGTCATATATCTAACACCTTTCAGGGGAAAACTTTTGAATAACATGACTGATTTGCATCAGAAGTTCTTATATAGTTAATAGAGGCCTCATGCCCCTAAGGTTTCCATAACTGGTCTCATCTAACTAATTCTGTTCAAGATTAAGGAAAGACAGACAAAGGAATGAATGACAGTAGAAATTTATAGGTCTACAACTTTTTCAAACTGCAGCCCAATTAGGAAATTATTTTGTTTGTACAAGACAGTATCTGGATATGCCATGCAACATGATGTACACAATTTAAAAATTGAACCAAAATACTGGATTATTGGGCATACTAAGGTTAATTTTAATAATTTCCAAGCAATGGCTACTTAAAGCTTTATAATTAATTATTAAAATTAGCTTTAATATAGATTGATAATCTAGTAGTTTGTTTGGCTTCGATTGAAAATCAAGTTATGGATTAAATGTTTATATACGTTAAAGACTTAACCTTTTTCGTAATCAGGATGATAAAATTTTATGAAAGAATAAATAATAATAGTTAGAAACATTTTGCAGTTAAAATTATAGCTAACTGAGAAAATGATTATAACAATAATTTGTTCATCAAATTTAGTTTAATGTTGGCTAGCCATGGAATGTGTTATATTTTATTCAATTTAATGTTAGAAGACTGGAAAATTGGTTATACAAATTCATTGGGCATGTTTAACATTTCAATTGATCAAGAAATAAATTGTTTACAAAAATTTAAATTTTATAGTTAGAGTTAGTATATAAATAATTTGAGGTTATCACCTTCAAATAGTTATATCTTTTATCAGATACCATTTAAAATGAAAAAGATTTTAAACACAGTTAATATTGAATAGTTTTTGTGTTTTGGTAGCTCAAATTGTTTGAAGATAAAAAATTGCAAACACTAAGAAGCATAATAAATTACATACACACACACATTTTAGAAAATTAAGGATTTATGAAGATTATAAATTTTAAATGACACTTAAACAGTAATGTGACTTTAAATTTATAATTATTGGAACATTTCTAAAGTTATAGTTGAAATTGAAAAAAAATATATATTATGAAACTTATTGCTTTAGTTGAATAATACAAGTTTCATAGATCATTTTATATATTTTTATGATACTATGGCTGAAACAAAATTAAAATACTAGGGAAAAAAAATTATGATTATACACCTATACTTTTATTTGAAATGAGAAATTGATCATAAAGTCACATACAGTCAAACCTGTTTTTATGCACTCTTTTTATGTGCGATTTTTATTTGTGCGATTTTTTTAATGCGAATTTTTAATTTGTGCGGTATAGTTGGCGACTAGTCTCGTGCGATTCGTCATGTCTCACGTTGACTTATTATAGCTAAATAAACTTATTATAGCATAAATGCACTTATTATAGTAATATTATTGCATGAATATGCGAAAAATGAAATAATTTACTTTTTAAGTCAACAAAACACCGCCTGGACAAAAATATGTAAAACAGACGATAGACCAGACGATGCAGTCAAGTGCTGACATCTGTTGTCAATAAATTCTATTTCGTACGGTTTTGAGTTATTTTCTATGTGAGACTTTTTTTATGCGGTCCCTGTTGACCGCATAAAAAAAATTATTTTTTTAATTGTGTTGCGAAAACTATTATTTACAGCCATTCGTGAAGTTTCGTGAGATTTTTTTTAATGCGGTCCCTATCCCCCGCATAAAAACAGGTTTGACTGTATTTACATTACTTACTGTATAAGCAGACATATAAAGGTGCCTCCTTAAGTCTGAAAACAATTTCTCTAAAAGTAGAGTTCAGCCCATATGATGAATTATAAAAATGAAAAGCTTTACTACCAGTGTGGTATTTTTCATTATCACAATTTCCTGAAAATAACTCAGATTATCTGTGTTTTAAAGTCTATTTAAAAGTGGATATAAGTTCTGGATTGTTATGGGTTATCTGTCAATTTTAATGTATAATTATGAGCTCTCCAACAACTTTTTCTTCATGTAAACTTACTAAAAGCACTTTTAAAAACCGGAAAAAAAACCCTTTACATGCAAGACACATTCGTAGATTATATATCAGGGGTGGGCAAGCAAGAGTTCAGTGGGAGCCGAAATGTAGGTTTTGCAAAGTACATGGGAGCCGCAGTTCTGTACTGTCGTGGCAGATAGTATGGTATGGTGTGCGATTTTATTATCTTCTATATATATAAAAACGAATGTATGTCTGTCTGTCTGTCCTTCATGCATTACTATACCATTTATCCAATTGCCATGAAACTTTGGGAAGTTCTTTAATACATTCCCACGAAGGTTTCTGACATATGTGAAGACCACCATTTCCCCCCCTTCAAAAATATATTTATATATGGATTAAGGCTTTTATGTCCAACAGATGGTGCTAACTTCCGACGACCTAAGTTTGTTTTTCTGTGAGAATGGACTAAAGCAGATCATTTTCTATCTATCTATATAAATAAAATATAACGTTCGTTTGTTCCTACAGATTCCTTTGAAATTTTGACACCACGTTGCATTCGAATACGCACGTGTTTTTATATAATATACATGTCGAAATTCCCCCCACTGGGGGGGAAATGGACAGGATTATGGATTACCGTGAAGAACTTGGCTTCTATTATACTATTTTAGATGCGGTTTTTTGCGTTTTTAATTGCGTTTTAATAGGTTACGTCAACAGAATATACACTAAAAAGAAATTTTTCGATATTCCCCAGCGGGGAAAGGGACAGGATTAAGGCTTACTGTGAAGAACTCTGCTTCTATTTATACTATTTTGCATGCGGTTTTTTGCGTTTTTAATTGCGTTTTAATAGGTTACGTTTAGAGAATGTACACTAAGAACAGATTTTTTGAAATTCACCCCACGGAGGAAGTGTTATACATTTATAATAGATACATTTTGAGCCACAACAACGCGTGGCCGGGTCAGCTAGTATAATATAAATATAATATAAAACAAATTTTGAATTTTTTTAATAAACATATTTTCACAAAATTATAAAAATGAAATTGTAAAAATAATAAAAAAAAACAGAAATTAACACTTTCAGCAAGAGCCGCATTAGCCCATTGTCTGTTATTTATATATATATATATATATATATTACTGTATATATATAGTAAGCTTGGAAAAAATTTTTTAATTTTTATATTTTGAAATCAATCTATATTTTAATTGAAATCACTAGACATTCCTACTCAAAGTTGCATTTTGAAATCTGATAAATTTCTAGTGGAAAATAGAAAAGGTGGAGGAGGAAAATAAATTTTCCATCTTTTCTATATTGTGACTCAGAAAACTACTTAGAAGCTAGATGTTGATTTTAGCACATGTTAATTCTCTACAGTGAATAAGACCAAATGATGGACTCTCAAACTACTAATTTCAATGAATATTGTAGAGTATATATAAATTTCTTAATAAAATAAACAATTATGAAGTTAAAGATAAATTAATTTACTTACCACTTATTTATACTCTACATCTGTTATGGAAATCTGTGCAATTTGTAAAATTTCTAGATTTCACTTAATTTATTTATGACAGGCTATTTACAATAGTATCTCATTTTACTATTAGGAGTGGATGAAAAAAAGATTATAGTAGTAAAACTACCAACAGTGGGAAAAGAATTGTAGATGGCTTACTTGTAATAATTTTTTTGAGCCACTTTAAAACATATGTGAAACATCAAAAGGACAGCATTAGGCAACTCTCCATTGGATCTAGTTCAGGAAGATCTCTAGATATGTTTATTCTAAACATAACTAGTTTTGTTTTATCATCACTGTAACTTGAACTTTTATGACTAAAACAATTACATAGATTTAAAATGACAGCCCTGATTTGATCATGTAATGTCTCATTTTGTTTACATACAAGAGGTTTGCATTCCACCATTCTTTATGAAATCAAAACTAATGATGATAATAAAATAAGCATTCATGCAACAGCCAACAGTGAAAGCATTAATCTGTGAAGGTTCAATGAAAAAAAAAAGGAAGAAAAATGCTAAAAAAATCATTAGGTAACTTATTATTTGGCTGAATCAAAAGCAATGTCTTGTCTTCTCTTTATCAGAAGTTTAATGGCTTTAATGTGATTTGGCACTATTTTTTGTATCAGTTCATTATATGAAAAAAAAAATAATTCCACCAAATAATAATAGTTCCCTAATAATTTTTTTTTTGCATTTTTCTTCATTTTTTTTCGATAAACATCACAGATATCCTCAGATTCACATATGCACCATTTGGTTGTCACATAAAACTTCTGATAAGATATATCTTTCAAAGTTTTTGGATAAAAGTTTGTTTTTGATGTAGAATCATAATATACAATAAAAACTGGGAATTCCCATTTAAGAATCTGAAGTTGACTCCATTTTCATTGATTACTGATTTGTCAGTCCCATATTGTGGTCCCCTTAAGTCTAACATGTTTTGTTTAATGATTTTTTTTGTAAGATGCATATTTTTTGAGTTTTCAGTAAATGATGATTAAATGATTAAAATGAACCACACTGTATAAATAGCAGGCATTTTGATGATAATCAAATAAAACAATGGTGCTAATAATCACTCTAGAAGGCAACTGCAAATATTTCTAATTAAAACACGTTTGGTAAACTTAGTTAATGTTGAGATTAATATAATAATAAAAATCCAGTATAAATGAACATTACCTCATACACTGTTTCCAACAGCTGGTGTGCCAACTGTTGCATTGCTGAGGAAAATGGCCAAATAAGGCATGTTATAATGTTCTACTACAATATACCATATTTAACAGTACTGATGTGGTGCAATACTATGTAAATATTAATATGTTTTTTGGAGGTGCTGTTCAACAGTACACTTGATATACGAGGGCTGTTCGGAAAGTTTGCAGCCTTGCCTATATACGGCGCTGCAATCAATTCAATTTTTGGCAGGAATAATTCAGCCATCTTTGCTAAAGATACAATACGAATTTCTGCTTGATTTGTCGTAAAGTTTTTTCACAACAGCTTATCAGATAGTCAGTGTGCACATTCTTTGTCAAAAATGGAAAAAATGAAGACTCGTGCAGTCATAAAATACCTGACGAAAAAAAAGGTTGACCCCATCTCGAATCAAAGCTGACATGGATGAAGTTTTGGGAGAGTCTGCTCCTTCGTACACCATTGTGGAAAAATGGACAGCCCTTTTTAAATCTGGCAGAGAGAGTGTGGAAGATGACCCTCGCAGCGGACGGCCGTCAACTGCTGTCACTGAAGAAAATATCGACAAAGTTCACGATTTGGTGTTCGCAGATCGAGTTTGAAAACGTGTGAGATAGCTGAGACAACAGGCATCTCTGCCGATTGAGTGCACCACATCCTAACCGAAAATTTGAGTATGACGAAAGTTTCAGCAAGGTGGGTGCCGTATCTGCTGCCTTATCACTGAGCAAAAATGTGTTTGCACTTTGATGTCAAAGGAGTGTTTGGATTTCTACCAGAAAAACCCACAAGACTTCTTGCATCGGTTTGTGACTACTGACGAAACATGGATCCATTACTACACTTCTGAAACAAAAGAACAGTCGAAGAAATGGAAACACCACAGCTCGCCACCACCAAAGAAGGCAAAGACAGTTCCATCAGCGGGAAAGTGATGGCCTTGGTTTTTTGGGATGCTAAAGGCATCATCTTTATTGACTACCTAGAAAGAGGAAAGACCATCAATGCTGTCTATTACTGTAAACTTTTGGAAAAACTGAAGAAAGAAATTGAAGAAAAGAGACCACACTTGAAGAAGGAAAAGGTTCTGTTCCACCACGATAATGCACCTGCACATCCCGCCAGAATCACCGAACAAAAGATAAACGAACTTCACTTCCAATTAATTCAACGAAGTGAACGAGTATTTTGCACACCTTGACAAATCGACCTATTGTGATGGCGTAAAAAAGCTAGAACATCGCTGGAATAAGTGCATTGCTAACAAAGGAGACTATATTGAAAAATAAAAACAGTTTTAACATTATTTTGTTTGTTCTTCTATTTGAGGCCACGAACCTTCCGAACAGCCCTTGTATAATAGAGTTCTCACCTACATAATTTACTGAAGGTTTATAGCAGTTGCTTGGTGACTATATAGATCCTGTTGCAATGCTTTTTTTTTTGTGTGTAAACTACAGTAGTGTCCCGTACAACGCAGGGGATTTGTTACTCATTATAGGAAATCGTGTTATCGAAACCTGCATTATCACATGATTTATGAAAGTTTAAACCTTGGCCTATAAGTTGAAAAAAAAAAACGTATACCTATACCTCTGATCAACAAAATTCAAGGGTTGTTGCTTGCTTTATTTGTGCATTGTACGGGACTCTACTGACATTATATATATTATACTTTGAAAAGTATTATGGTTAGTATCACATTGAAAATGGCATGGCATTATTGTATGTTTTTTCCATATGTGGTATTTCATATCCACATTTCTGTTCTAGTTTATTGTATCTTTGGGGATCAATTTATCTGAAAAGCATAGGTTTAAACGAGAATCTTGTGCTGAAAATTTTGGAATGCTGGAAATGTGCTGAGGTCAAATTATATACTAGCAAATTTTTGCTATTTTTGTAAATAAATGAGAAACCTGAAAAATACGTATAAACCTGTGGGAAACTTTTTGCTCCTAAAAGTATTCATCAAAAGTAATATATCATTACCAAAGTGCACTTGTATTAGCAAACTTTAGTTCCATTGTTTTTAATCATAAACCTTTACACAGAATTAATTATATATAAAATAGAAAGTTATAATTGTATATATATATATATTTATTTTACTTACATGAGAAAATTATTGTATATAATAGAAGCCCTCTTTTCCATTACACTTACTATCACTAGTTATTGAAAATGTTGGTTAAAATGAAAAACAGAAAATTACTTATAAATCAGAGGTTTCCAATCTTTTTTATACCACGACTCCCTTTACAAGCTGTAATTTTTTTGCGACACCCTTCTAAAAGAAGATATGTGTATGTAGCTCTAGCAGACATTAAAATTACTTTATTATTCAAAGAAAACTCCAAAGAATAGAATCTTAATTATTATTGTTTATTAGAAAACATAACGGTACAATTAATGAGAACAATGAGCTTGCTTTTCCGAGCATAACTTCTCAAATCAGGGCTGAAGTTTTGAAACCACTACTCTCATTTCTTTTTCTAAATTTATTTGTGACCTGTATTTCGACTTGAGTACTGCAACTGCAGAAAAACCAGTTTCACACAAGTACAATGTAGCAAACGGTAAAAGAACCTTCAAAGCTGTAGTACTGATAGTAGGATATACTTGGGATACATTGCTCCAAAATTGAAATAGTTTGTCTTTATCGAATCATAGTTTTAGGCTTGTATCACAAGATAGTTCTAATAGCTGTTCTTCCTCAAATGTTGAAAGTGTAGATAGGGGTGGGGTCGATTGGAATGGGTCTCTAATCCAGTCATACTGATCTAGATTTTTTAGAAAATATTCATCAAAATGGGTGCTTAACGTCGATAAGTGTTGGATAAATATCAATTGCAAACTATCGCTGTATCGTTAATTTGACAAAACTGTCAACTTAATCAATACAGGAGATGTAGACGAGCAGGATATTGGGGAGTTACTGCAGGTTTCTGGTAAGATCCTTACCAACAATGACTTTAAGAACTGGCAGAACAAGGAATTCATGTAGAACTGGAAAATAGAGATTCTGAAGATGAAGAATCCAAAAAATTTCTCTACAGTTTTCCTTAGTAAAAGTTTGGTAATGATAACCGAAATTGTTGACCAAATTGTAGCGAATGATCCAGATTTTGACAGGAGTGCCAAAGCAAAACAAGGTGTTTTGAATGCAATCTTCTGCTACCAACATTTGCTTAAGGAAAGAAAAAGAAAGTGACCAATAAAACTACACAACTTCATCACAAAAAACAAGAATTTCAGAAGAGCCAGGATTTTCGTCACAAAAAATTAGCTTTACATGTCTGTGCACATATGTTTATGTTTTATTTAACATATATTATCATGCAAAATTTATATATAAATAACTTAAAATTATAGTAAAATTTGTTTATTTTTTGGTCGCATATTCCCCTATCCCTATTTACTATATGTTAAAATGGCCTCGTTTAATGCTGTTTTGCTTAGCGCTTTGTCCTCTAGAAACACATCCCCTGCATTAAACGGATCTTACTGTAACTTGGTTCCACATTACTGTGTATCTTCAAAACCTTCCATTTGCTATATATCATTTAGTACACTTTCTAGTAATTTTCATTTTCTTCTTCCATTATAGAGTATTTAGCAATATTGTCATCCATGGGTCAAACTTTTCTTTAAGATTTAATACAGCATTTGCATTTTTCTCTTCAAGATTTAGTAATTGTTAAACTTGAAATTTCATCAAGCTTGCATCTTTGATGATGCAGTTTTTCAAAATTCTTTAACAGCTATATTTTTAAAAATTTTTTTAAAACTGAATTCAGAAATTTTTTCTACAACTTCATTTTAAGTTAAGTTCTCTAAAAGTCGAATCAAGATGCTACATTTTATGATTGGGATTCAAAGACCACATTTCTATCTTTTAAGTTCTTGAATAGCAATATAAACACACGTTATCCAGAGTGATGACATCTTTCTAACTTAGTTTCTTCAAGCATTTTTGCATTTGTATCTTTTCACAGTAGATTTGTTTTTTTTTTTTTTTTTTACATAACCATTTTATATTTTTAAAGTTTTGAGATTGCTTTTTATTATAAATAAAACAATAATTTGAGTTCTAGCTATGTTACTGTAGACAACTATTACAATTCTTACAATATTTTTTTATCTGAATGCCACAAAGTATTGTCCTTTCGTTCATCATTTTATATATAATATCTTGTAACTTAGAATCAGTCTATTTATACTGTACAGTTGCCCAACTAATTTTTTTTAATAAGCTCTTAAATCCTGTGAAAACTTCTGAATAGCATGTTGAACAGAAGACAATTTCTCTCTAGTGATACTTAATGCACAGATACCAGAATGTTATTTTGAAAATCCAAGCCATTCTTCACTTGCAGTAAATTTTTCTACATGCCAATCTTTCAATATAGGATTAGTGACTTTTCCTTGAAAAAGAGGATCAGTGACTGGAGTTCTGCATTTTCTTTCTTGCACGAACCAAATCAAAAATACATTGTCTAAAATTTTGATTTCTTTAATGTTGAATGGAAAACTAATCTTGTGACACACAACCAAGTGATAAAATTACCAAATTATTATTACATATAATTAATCAAAGTTTATGACTAAGGCATTTAGTAAATGAAAAAATTAAATTACAAATTTTAGATAAAACATTAAGGAAAAAAAAAAAATTCCTTTCTGCCCTTCGACCCACTTCTATTGTAGGATTTCTACATTATTTTAAGTGTTACTAATTTTATCATAATTTAATTATCATCTCATTTTCAACTATTTTAAAATGGTCTCTATTATAATTGAGAAAATAGGCCTATCTAAGTGGCAAGCTGCTAAGCAAGCAAGTTCATTTTATATGAAACAAACCTTGTTATTGGCTTGCTTAATTTAGCTGCTTATCATTTATATGACCATAATCTTTCCAGATTCTTGCAATTTTTCTCCAATATCATTAAAATCTAATTCCATAGATATTCATTAACTATCTCACTCCTATTAATTCTTTCAGAGCATTCCATCTTATTTTTCATAGAAGCATATTCTCTCTTTTCTCACATATACTATATTAATCGAATTTTACATAAATTACTTATTGTAACTCTAAGAACAATGAATTTTCATGAGAACACTGAATGGCTATCTGACAGTATTTGCACAGTAGACAGAATTACCATGTAATGAGAAATCCTTTAACATAACCAATAATCTAAAACATTGTTGCAGAATGAATTGTGCAGTTGTTTTTGTGTGTAATGTTATAGATAACTGAGTTTTAATTTTCAAACTCAAGATGTGTCAAACATCAGTTAATCTAGTAAGTCAACTAAGAAAAGATTGGTTAAAAGTACCTGTCATCAAAAGTATTTAAGCATTAAATTAATAGTCTTAAAATCTAAATTAATATATTTAAAGATATCAATCACTTATTTATTTGCTTTGGCTTCCATCTTTTCAAAGGGGGATACAAAATTTGAAACAGCATAAAATACAAACATTATTGTATTATTTATTATCTAATTACAGTTATATATAACTTAAATTAGTAAAACTATGTTAACATATTTAGTGAATAACAAAAAATTTATAAACTTTATAGAATGTTAAAGAATTTAAATTATCATCATATAAACAAATCACATTAAAGCCAATTGTCAAAAGAGTATCCTTTAAATGTTCAGTAAACTCACATGACAAACAAATGATTCTTAACATTTTCAAAAAATCTATTACATAAACAACAATTGAAGAAAGCTGATACTGATATGAGCATTTAATACAACAGTAGGCCTATATTTATTAAGTTGTAATTGCATTATTAAAGATTTAATCTTATAGTTTAAATTAGATAATAGATAGTATCGAGATGTGCATGGGAAAGAAAGAAATGCTTTGAAAAAACTATACTTTTGCTTTATATAAAGAATATCTTGAGCCCAATATTTTATCTTTCAGTGACTGGAAAAGTTCAACTAGAAAAAGTCTTTTATTGGAAAAATGAGGCATATTCAAAGATATAAATTTCAGTTAAAGGAAATCTTTATAATGGAATGGAATGGAATGGAATTAAAAGGAAATATATACATCTTGTATGAAATAAAATTCTTATTTAAGATAGTATATTTAATACAATACTGAATTATAAGCAAAAGACAAACTAAAAACTAATATAAAATAAAACTTAAATAAATAAGTACTTTTACATTTGCCCTATGTTAAATCTGATCATTCATTCAAATATGTATGAAATAATAAAGCAAATATAACATGTTAAAGTACAAAAGTGCAAATACACTAAAAAGTTTTGATAATATTTGATTTCACTTATTCCAACAAAATAACATTTAATGTTTTCCACTGATTAAAAATTACTTCTTGTCCAGGATGGACGAACACGTGTGTGCACACACAAAACTGTAAGATGATATAAAATATTCAATTGTAAGTTTTATTATGAAATGATAATTATTTTCAAAAATCAATGGTAAGATTTTATGGGATTATTATGAAAAGAAATATTAATACTCACTGTGTTCCAGAAATTTTGTAACAATCAAAAGTCAAACAGATTTTTTTCAATGTTGTTACTAGTGAACAAACAAATTTATGAATGTCATACACAATATTGAAATATGATTTCATGCTACATTCAAAGAATGTCTGTTATAATGCTTTTAATTGAATCATGAATTTTTTTCTTGAAATGAACCAAATCCTGAACTCTTACTATATATCATTTGATCCCACAAGAAAACATGTAAATGGAACAAGATCAGGACTTCTTGAGAGCCAACAGATAAATTTTCGGGATGATGGATTGTACAAAATAGATCTAACATTTAACATATTATATACTCAAATCATTACACCTTGTACACATTATGCATGATGTATTAAATATATTTCCAGAACAGTGGATCAGACAGAATGGAACCAGTATTAGCTCCAAAGAAGTCAACTTTACCTCTTTAGACTTGTGAACCATATTAAAAACATGGTATATAGTGAAATTTGAATTCCCTATAAGAAGAAAATTTATGACAAACGTTACACTTGACACTCTTGATCAAATGAAGAATTAAACTGAATTTCAATATTCCAAATACACGTATCTACTAATGTGAAACATAATTTGCTTAAGTTACTGACTGTAATATAAAAACTTTCAGTTATTGTCTCTTACAATACTCACAAAACCATGCTATTCATTTTAGAAATTTTATGAAGTTTGTAATTATTTCTTATGGATTAATTATATCATTTATGAAATGATTAATCAGATATATGCTTGATTAATCATCCCATATCATAAGAGTATTTTTTTTTAAAATCAAGAATGACTTCTTCTGAAATAAGTTTTCTAATTATTTAATTACTATGTTTCAAAAAATTTTCTACGATCTATAATTTTTTCATTAGTATACAGTAAAACTTCTCTAACTCATAGCTCCAAAGGTCAGAAAAAACTTCAAGTTAGAGAACAATAGAGTGAAAATACCAATTCTGAATAGATTTGTATTTTTACTTCTTGTATTATATAAAGAATCTTTGATAGTTTATTTTAAACAGCCCATGTAACACCTTCTAACAAAATGTTCAATGTAACTAATGGAATCTAAAAGTTTTGCAGGTACATCTTGTTGGGATAAAAGATGAGAGATCCTCTCACTTTGGACTGGAACATTGTCTGCAAATAGCTGTTGGACAATAGATACAATTAACTGTCAGAAAATTTCATGGAAATCCAATAATTAGAAACATTTTGGATAAAGTAAATATTAAAATTCAAGTTGGAAAAGTTGAAAGTAATAGATTGAATAAATCAGTGTCAGGAGACCATGAAAACCTTCAAGTTGGAGAAAATATGAGTTAAGGAAATTCAAGTTGGAGACATTTAAATCCCTATGCCAGGGGTGGGCAAGCAAGAGTTCAGTGGGAGCCGAAATGTAGGTTTTGCAAAATGCATGGGAGCCGCAGTTCTGTACTGTCGTGGCGGATAGTATGGTAAGGCACATGATTTTATTATATAATATAAATATAATATAAAACAAATATTGAATTTTTTTTATTAAACGTATTTTCACAAAATTATAAAAATAAAATTGTAAAAATAATAATAAAAAACAGAAATTAACACTTTCAGCAAGAGCTGTATGTAACTCAAAAAGAGCCGCATTTGCCCATGCCTGCCCTATGCTATTCCATTGAGATCTACTGAGTGCTTTGTTTTCTTTGAGTTAAAGAAATATTCAAGTTAGTGACATTTGAGTTAGAGAAGTTTTACTGTAATTAAAGAGATATTGAACTAATATGTTATACAGTAAAATGAAATATTATTATTCTGCAACTTCCCTCTCTCTCTATTCAATCCTTATGATTTGTAATAGTATAGACTCTCTTAAAACATTTTTTTTTTCTTTTTTGCATTTCTTTTGAATTTTTTCAAATAATTTTTGATCATCATCTTGTCTAGTATATTAAAATTCTTAAATCAATGGTTTTCAGGAGTTGTTTTGTTGTTTCTTTCATTGGAATCTTTATAATATGTTTAAAAGCAAAAAACAAATGAATATCATGCAATTATCTATATTTTTACCAACCAAACATACTTTTCTTCAAGTAATGTTAGAGCCTTCACTTTTTGGTATACAAGGTATCTTACATCTTCCTTTAGCAAATTAATAATCCTTTTCCAGAATACGTAATGCTTGTTTAATAACAATTTTATTGGTAGTAGTCCTAGTTCCATTCAGATAAGAAATCCTGCTGTTGATCTATCTTAAATATACTTCTATAAAACTAGCAATGTAAATTTTCTATCATTTTATCCATATCAGTATTCAAACTCCAGAACAAATATAGGTATTACTAAAATTATAAAATACTTTAAATTTTATATACTAAATTGTTAGTTATAAAAAGAAATACAAGCCAAATTGAATTTCTTCTACAGTTCATTTTTTCATAAAAATATAGATGTACTGTACTTTCATAAATATTAAAATTACACTATTTGCATAATTAAAGATAACATGATATGCTAATGTAACACTAACAATTATCAATATTTCAAAAGTATAAATAGTTATTCAATGAAAAGATTAGATAAATTAAGCAACTTAATATTACCTAATAGTGGAGAAATACTTTTGACTGTTGAAAATTTTTGAAAGTTGCATAACACTACTCATATAATAAGTATAACATGTATTAATAAATTGGAATAACATCTAATAAATGGTGCCAGCCAGTTCCAATTTCTAAAGAGTGTCCCTAGTTTAGTCTGTTTTTAATATTTGTCAATAGAATCAATCTTTGAATAGAGCAATTTTATTAATATGTCAATATAATATCAATTTACAGATCAATACAATAAATAAATTTTTTAAAATAACTAAAGTTCAATTAATTTTAGATCCCATTTTCACTGATTCTAAAATGTGTCCCTAGTTGGATTGTAAATGATATGGTCTGTTTACCTAATAAAAACAATAAATCGATAAATAAAATAACCATATTATCTGTTTTATTGTAATTGATCACTTTTCTATATATAGAAAGAATATCTGTAAAGTAGAAAGACAATTTATTTACAACATAACAAACTAAGATGATCTCATATATATGTGTGACTTGCTTCCATGTCACATTCTACTAGAATTAATTTGTTTCACAAAAATCTACATTTCAAAAATGGTTAACTAACAACATATTAATTGACATATTAATAAAATAGAATCAATCTTTGAATAGAGCAATCAACAAATATTAAAAATTCACTATATCATAGAAAAAATTTACCTGTGCAATTTACCTATTAAGTTTTATTTTAATACAGTTTTTTGTTTCTTCTCTTTTCTTAAGTTGAAAGAAAATTTATAACAGAAATGCTATAAAAGACAATTTGGGTACATTTTATTATTTAATTATTGTTTCAGAACACTCTTTTATTATGTATATTTTTGATTTTGCATCCAAAAAGTTCATTAATCCTGTCTAATAGAATTAGTATTGTTGAAAAAGAATGAAATGCCATAATACTGTTGTGATTCCTTTATTTATTTCTATGAATTAATATTTAGCCATGAGCATTCTTTTCATGATATTAATATATAATTTCAACCCCACTGATGTAAAAATTTGCTACACATTCATCAATTAACCAATACAAATACAGAGATTTTAATAAATGAAAAACTTTCTAAGTATAAACTTTTATATATAAATCATGTTAATACACTTCATAATCATTAATTGGGAATCTATTATAGTTAAATATTAATTTGTACAGAAACTTGATTTTGTGAAGAATATATGAATAGTTTGAGAATGAATTGTTATCAAAGATGCAAGTGTTTACATGGCATATGGCATTTGCTAGTAGATGTAAAAACATGCAAAATTTAATACATCCAGTTTGTCCCAAGACTAGCAACTCTAAACATCATTCAAGAAATTTGAGGCCTTATTGAAAGTGGCTGGCAGTTAACAGTAGATACAATTCGTAAGGAAATTGGGATAAGTCATGGCAGTGTACAGTCCATCATTCAGTTAAAATTTAAAAAAAATTGTGGTACAATGGGTTCTATGCCTATTGAATGCAAATCTGAGGCTACTTGAATTGAAATTTGTCAGAGACTGCTGAATTATTACAAGGTAGAAGGGGATGCAATTTGGAATTGCATTCTCAATTATGACGAGCTATAGGTGAATCATTATATCCCAGAGTTGAAGCAAGTCAATATGGAGCAGAAAAGAAATTGATAAAGCAGGTTCCACAAAGGCAAAAAAACAGTTGTCTGTGTGCAAGGTTCTTATCACTGTGTTTTAGGATTACATAGGAATTGTGTACATTAATTTATTAATTTCCTCCATGAACAAAGGACAATTAATGCTACCTACTACTGCCAAATGTTGGATAATCAAGCAGTCTATCAGTCTAAAAGACATGGTGTTATCATCTGCAGCATGTTGCCCAAGAGAAATTAATGAAAATGTACTAAAGCTCTGTCAAACATCCCCCATACAGCCTGAACATATTGCCATTTGATTACCAACTGTTTGGACCACTGAAGGAGGCATTGGGAAGAGAATGAGAAATGATGAACTGGTGGGAAACTGTATGCAATTGGCTTTGGGTACAACAAATTGCGCACAGTGCAACCTGTTCATCATTAGTTTTTACTAGTTTCTATGATGTAGGAATCAAAAAATGCCAATGAAAAAGTTTTTAAATGTTAGAGGAAACCATGTAAAAAAAAAATGTGTACATTTGAAATTTCAAATATGCATTTAATAAAGAGGAGGGCAAAAAATCTGGTTTATATTTGACAGACATGCATATTTAAAATTGAAACTAACAGAATACAAACAATAGTTTTAATGTATAACATTAGCATTTTAATATTTTCAGAATGATCATTCTACCATTATCTTTTATATAAATTTGTATAAAAAAAATTATACCAATTCAAATAAAAAAAAAACCATCTCAAGTATTCCAAAAATATTGAAATGATTAATAAATTATTTAACTCTTACACACAACAATAACTATTTTCCTTTTATTCACATGAACAATTCACAAAGTTGTAGTTTTATAGTTCAGTGATCCTTAAAGTTACTCTATTTGCAGACCAGTTAAACCAAGTCACAGACGAAATGAACCGTGGACCACCTACACCCCACCTACTCCTTTACACTTCAAATATTACCTTAGACATATGCCATAATATTTTGTCAATCCATTAACCTAACACAAGAGAAACATGATACACGAAAACATTCTTTCCTCCTGCTGAAGATCACAGATTCGCATTTGGAAAAACAATCAGGGTGACTTAATCTCCAGTTAAGCAAGCGATAACACAAACTTTTTAAGAACATCACGTGGCATCGACTCGTCGAGTGAAATCTTCAACAAATTCACATAATTTGAGAGCGGGCACCCGAGTCGGCCCGCGACCACGAAACACGCTTCGAGAACGATCGTAAATAGAATAATCACTCGACGAAATGCACTTTTTCTTGTCCATAGAATCACGATCCGGAAAAACCAATCAACCAATCAAAAACATTAAAAAATCACAAAAGCATAAACAGAACATAATGGGAACAAACTGTAATGTTTAGACAAAAGATTCACAAGACAAATTCATAATATAAAACATTTTTTTTTTTTAACTTATGAAATATTTTAAAATAAAGTAATTACTATTTAAAATTAATATAAGTGTATCAAAATGCTATTTTGGAAACAAGTTTGGAGAATTTTGACCCAGACTTACTGTATATAGGTTACCTACCACATATTGACACAAGCAGACAGTCAACAGTGACGCATCAAAATTCGAAATTAGTTTATCCGAGTTAAAAATTTGACAAATACGACAAACGACGTCATTTTTTTGGCAAATAACCTAAAAACAATCTCTTACGTATCGATACGTTACGCAAATTACCGCAAAATTAATACCGTACGTAAACACGCGCAATTGATAAAATCGTATATACGTGTATCGGATTATTTCGATAGAATGTTCGATTAATTTTACGCGTACGAAACCGTTTCCGCGCGAAAAATATCGTTTTCGATTTAATTTGAACGTTTAAAAACCGGCAAATAAAAGAAACGAATATAAACTTTTAACCCTAACCTGTTTCTTTACCATTCTCGTCTGTCGCCATAGTTTCGCTTCTCTTTTCGGGATTATATCGAATTAATTATAAATATTGATTACTTAACAATTGGAGAAATAATTGAAAAAAATGCAATCTGGCCGATTAAGTTCGTCTGCGATTCGTTAACGTGTCGCAATTATTCATCACTTCAGATGTTTCGAGCGTCTTCCTTCGATGTTGATTGTTTTCTTCTTCCCTCGTGGCGCCATCTGGTCAATGTTTTATTCTTAAAACCGAAACTGAAGCCAAAACCAATTTAAAAAAAAATATATATATATATATATACGAAACATTTCTTATAAATTATAAAAAGTTTTATTATGGATTTAAAAATTAGAGTATTTTTATAATTATAACGTTACTAATTTATAACAATATACTTGTATTAAGTACAAATCTACCAACTTTAAACTCCATTTTTAAGATTTAAATTTTAATTTGGAATTAATTATTAATCTTTTGCACTAATTAACGGTTAATTGTATTAATTGTGACAATTTTTCAAAATTATATTTATATTATTAAAGAAAACAAAGATGTAAAAACTGTGAATAGAAATATTAACATGAAAAACATTGTTGTAAGAATAATATTTTTTATTATTAAGATTTAAAATTGTTTATATTTAATTATATATAACATATTATATGAAATTAAAATACATAATAATAATAATGTCAAAATTTTAAATTAAAATTATATTCAAAAGTTGTCATTTTATTGTAAATCACAATATGCACAGAACATTAATAGTCCATCTTCAATCTCTATTTCAAATTTTTGATCACTAGAAATAAATAAAACTGATCCTTTGCTAGATTTTAAATATTTATTGGGAGTTTTTATTAAGCAGTTTCCTTTAACAATTAATATAATGGAAGCAGATTCTAGAGGAGAAAATACATAATGATTGATTTCAGGAGGAACTTCAATTTTTAAAACTGCAAAATCTGGAACGGGTGGATTAAAAATTTTTCTAAATGCATCATTTTCGTCGTCTTTGGGATAAAATAATGTTTCTTTCGGAGAACAGCATTTGTATGTCAGCATCTCGCAGAGTGTTTGCACGTCTTTAAATTTTGGAGTTAGTCCAGCTCTGACCACGTTATCCGAGCATGCCATACATTCGATGCAATCACCGAAGAGATAAGCGTGCGGTTCGTTTGCAGCTAAAAATAAGGCTTCTCCGGGTTTCAGAATAATATAATTGAGAAAAAATAATGCAAAACATCCAATATCACCAGGAAATTGGGAATGAATCCGTAGAAATAACTTGCAGATGTCATTCTCTTCCATTTTAGAAAATCTTTCTACCAATAAATCTAACTGTGGTCGAAATACTTCTTCCGAGCTACACATTAATGCCGTAAAGCATTCTTTAAGTGCAGAGTGGTACGTATCGGCAGGGGAATTAATTACTTGATTAGCAATAGCTTCACCGACAACATTACATAGCTCAGGAGTTTCTTTCAAGCAATTCTGAATTTCAACCAAAGGACGAAATCCACAAAGGGCTTCAAAGTTAGTAAGAGCTATTGCCATTTCTGGTTTATGATTTGGATCTAAATATAAGTTTGGTTTTTCTTTATGCAATTTTTCAGCATGAGACTTATTAGGATGAGCTTGAATAGACAGTGCCTTATTAACAGATAATACTTTAAAAAGAAATGGCAGCTGATTACCAAAGTATTTACTGATTTTTTCCCCTAAACATCTAGGATTCTTCTCAATCAATTCGGCTAATGTAATATTTGTATTTTCTTCGCCTTCAATAATGAAATTAGGGCCAGAAGGATGTGCACCCATCCACAATTCGGCATAAGGCTTATTCTCTATCATAACTGCTGGTTCAGTAGCCTTAATTATTTGAGCCACAAAACTCTCTAAATTCTTCTTCCCCCATTCATAATTTTTCACTGAACATCTTAATCGAAACATTTCAACAGCAATAAAATCCTTCCTATATATATAAGTAAGTAGTTGACAAGAATTAAAAGCAGTTGTATTTACTAATCACATCTGTTAAAAACGTCCTTCATTAAAAGCGCCACCTAAAAAAATTACTTTTATTCAAAGCTTTAAATTCATTTCAAACTAAAAAATTAATTATAAATATAATTAAATATAAATTTTAATATAAAATTAATAATATAACATTTAAAACACAAATTTTCAATTTTATATTAATTGTATTATTTAAAAATTTGAAGAATAAATTAACTGAAGTTATTTAAATTTACTGATACATATTACTATCGATAATGATTTTTAAATTTTTAAGACTTCCTTAATTTTCTTAAATCACAAAGCGTAATTGAACATAATTCTTCGATATAAAACTAATAAACTTTTCTTTTTATGGAGAAAACGAATATCACTATTGAAATGTTTAGTTAATCTAACAGATTAAAATTTCAGTTTAATTCGTTCGCAATCACTACAAAAAATATCTTAATAGCACATAAAAGATTACCTAAATATAACATCTAATATTGAGTTATGAAATTTTATATTATAGTGCTAATGTATTTAGAAACATATGACTGAAATGCTTTTCAACATAATCATTACGGCCGGATGACCGAACGGTCAAGGTGACAGACAACCGCTCTGGGGGACGCGGGATTGAATCCATATGGGTAAAAACGTCTCCAGAAGTTTTTCGGGGGTGGTCCGACCGGATATGTCAACTCCGTCCCTCAATACCCCGACCGCCCTGTTGTAAACTTGGCCGAACCCATAATGGGCTTATTAAATAAGTCTCTCTTAGTACCCACAGAGCGAAAAGAGTAAAAAAATAATAATAATAATCATTATGGTGACAAAGATACAGTATAAATTTCTCTGAAGCTAATTTCTTCTTTTCTACCTCAAAAAAAGCATTAATTCGTCAATTTAGTTGACTGAAACATCAGAACAACTTAAACGCGAACATTGTCGATAAAGTGAAATATTTCCAACAAAGTTATATCCTTATTTACTGTAATATTGAAATCCTTAAAATAAGTTATATAATTTTAAAAATTGCATCAATATTTTGTAATATATAAACGCTTCCAGCACAAAAAACGTATAAAATTTGAATTTTGTGACGTTTGTAGATTCAAATATACACAGTCAAGATGTGTAAAGATACGATGTGCTAATCCAAGTAATTTCAGTCCGGAAATATTTCACAATCATTTCGCTTGTTTCGCTCATTTGTTTCTGAGTAAAACAAAAATAATTTCATTTTGCGTCCAACCACTCCAAGTGTCAAAAATGGGACAGCCGGATGACCGAGCGGTTAAGGTGGCAGCCTACCGCTCTGGGGATCTGAGATCGAGTACGGATAGGTCGAAAAATCCCCAGGAATTTTTCGGAGGGTGGTCCCAGGCCCTTCCCTCACTATCCGGCCGCCCCATTGTGGGCCTGGCCGAACCCATAATGGGTCTGCAAAAAGAAGCTCTCTTAGTGCCCACAGAAAGAATTAAGTTTTAATGATTTTTAATGAATCAACACAAAAATGTATTTGTTTACTATGAAATATGTATATATTATTTTGATATGACTGTCTGTTTAACACATATTTATTATTATTATTATTTTTTAATGTAATAAACTTAGAACTTATAAACACAAATGATGAAACTGTAAAAGATCTATGAATAAACGAATTATTTTTTAATTTGAAATAATCATTTTTTTTTTTTTTTTTTTAAATGTCCTCTAATCTCGAAGTCCATCAATAGGCGAGTGGAACAGTCCGATGCCTGGAGCGCTTAGGTTGGCAGCCTACTCAAGGGCGCATCTACATAGGGACTAATATAACTCAAGTCCTTGGCCCCAAGTGTCAAGGATCCACAAAAATTGAATTATTATAATAAATTTTAATACTTTTTCATTAACGTTTTATAAATAAGTATATATCAACTCTGATTTTGATGTTTTAATTAACAATGAATTTTAAACCCAATTTAAAAATTTCTAATCTAACAAAAAATGGGGCCCCATTGGGCTTCAATAAGCCCTAGGCGCCGAAAAACCTAGATCCGCCTCTGAGCCTACTGCTTTGGATGGCGAGAATAAAATCCGAACGAATCTCTAAGAATTTTTCGGGAATGATCTATCCAGATATGTCGGGTCCCGTCCCTCACTAGCTGGCCGAATGGGCTGGTCAAAAAAATTCCGCGTGCTTTGACGGCCGAATGGCTGAGCGGTCAAGGTGGCAGCCTGCCGTTCTGGGGGGACCCGGGTTCGAATCCGGACGAATTGATAAATCCCCAGGAATTTTTCGGGGATGGTCCGTCCTGATTAGGGTTTCTCGTTTCCCGGTCCTTTGCTTGTCCCGGGATTCCGGGATAAAAGTGAACTGTTTCCCGGGATAGAATTAATTATTTTTAAGATATACAAAATAGCTTGAAATCAAATGATATAATTATTTTTCATTTTTTAAAGTAATCTAATACGTTCTACAACTTCCAAAATCACATTATTAATGCTGTGTAAGATATATATTAAAAATTATCTTTGAATTACGTAGAAATGTTCACTAATAGAAAAAATGTATTAAAGTTTGCTGGAAACTACATACAACAACAACAACAACAACAACAACAACAAAAAAAAAAAAAACTTTGAATTGAGTTGAAAATTTAAAGAAAAAATGAATTTAGATCAAACTTCTAACTTAGAAGCTAATTTTCGTTTTTTAAATAAAACATTATAATAATTTACAATAATATTTTGTATTATAAGATTTTAAAAAGCAAAGATGGTCAATACTCCGATCACTCAATCGACTTCTTATTTTAGTAATGAAAAGTCTTTCTACCGAGAATGCCCTTTCTGATTCAATTGATGTGATTGAAATCGTGTTTAATGCATTTAAGAGAAAATAGATGTTATGTGTTTTTTCCACCTGTAGCCTGGAAGATTTCTAGTTCGTTTTCGAGATTGTAGTACATTTTTTGCTCTCTAGTATACTTGATTTGTCTACCTTTGTTGCTTTAATAGCGGTATTAAGCTTGTAGCCCGATAATTCGACAGTTCGTTTGTCTTTAATAATCAGGTTTTTTTTTTTTTTTTAACTCTTTCCGCCCTGTGGGCACTAAGAGGGCCTCTTTTAGTAGGCCCATTATGGGTTCGGCCAGGCCCACAATGGTGCGACCGGGTGGTGAGGGATGGGGCCCGACATATCCGAACGGACCACCCCCCGAAAAATTCCTGGGGATTATTCGACCCGTTCGGATTCGATCCCGGGTCCCCCAGAGCGGTAGGCTGCCACCTTTACCGCTCGGCCATCCGGCCGTCAATAATCAGGTTTATGAAGAAAAACTTCATACTCGTTTGCATCCTTGCCAATTTGCACAATCTGGCATAATGCAGTTATTGAAGCTACTGGGTATGGTTAAAAATTAAGACAGCATAAGCACAATTATTCCAGATATTACAGGTTCTGACAAGTAAAGAATTTTCAGAGTCCTGCCACAAATAAGCTACGCACTGATTATTGACCATTTGTAACATGCCATAACGAGGAAAAAATTTAAAAAACTAATAAGTAGGTTTAAAATTAATAAATACAAATTTATCCTGGCAGTTTATGAGTTAATTATGCTTTCTATTTGCAAAATTTCCTGAACTTTAACACAAAATGAGAAAAAAGTGAATTTCTAAGAAATTTGCGGAATTTCCCGGGATAAGAAAAATTTCCCGGGATATTTCCCGGGTTAAAAAAAACGATCGGGATCCCGTTTGAGAAACCCTAGTCCAGATATGCCAGCCCCGTCTGCAGGGGCGGGCCTAGGGCTTATTGAAGTCCAATGGAGCCCCATTTAGAAAAAAACAAATAACACTATAAATTATCATCATTATTATATTATTAATATTAACTATTTTTTACTATACGATAAGTGCTAATTGTTAATGAAAAAGTATTAAAAATTTATGATATTAATTTAATTTTTGTGGGCCCCTGACACTTGGGGGCCCAGGGCTTAAGTCCTATTAGTCCCTATGTAGATCCGCCTTTGCCCGTCCCCCACCACCCAGCCGCCCCATCGTGGGCCTGGCCGAACCCATGGCTTGCTAAAAGAGGACTTCTTAGTGTCCACAGAGCGAAGAGAAAAAGAATGGTCTTGCCGATTACTAGTTAAAGATTTATTAAATAAATAAAATAAAATAATTAATTTACCTACGTGTAATTTTTGAAAAACTAAAAAGCATCAATAAAATAATTTTTTTAATGAGATATTAAATTATACAACTATTACAATTGAGTTTTACAGAATAATACACTATTATTATTTTTATTTTATTTAAAAATAACTAATTGATTTTATATTTATAAATTTTTTTTTAGAAATTAAAAAAAGGCAGTCAAAGAATTTTCTCGAACGGCAGGTGGCGCTAATTTAAAAATTTCTCGTCTGGCGGTTAAATCGAAGTATTTTGCCAATTTAATACATAAATAAATGGTATTTTGCAAAACGTGAGTAATTACTGGTAAGTAAGTTTTAAGTAGAGGATAATTCTGTGTATTGCATGTCTATACACTTAAAAGTGTCATTATTTTGCGTTGTACAGTGTATAGAATTAACTGTCGAGTCAGTAATACAATACAGTGGTTGATCGAACAGTTAGGACTGCGAACAAGTCCGATTTGTTCGCAGTCCGAACTGTACTGTTCGTTAATTAATTAACCGATCGCAAAAGAATGTTATGTTCGGACAACGAACACGTCGACATCGGCGCTCAACCTGATGCCGATTGAATATTATTCCTCCGAACTTTGAAACTAATTCTAGCCTTTTTTCAGCAAGAAAGCACGGAGTGCCACTCTCTGTGCTTTCTTGTTGAGATGTGTAGACAGACCTGACACCTTGAGATGTGTTGAAACCTGACAGCGAGATGTGTATGAGGGTTTTCTCACTGCAAAATTGTAGACCCTCACTGTAGGTTACGTTGCAGATGGTCAAAGGTAGAGACATTGAACGAAGGAGGAGATTGGTAGAGCAATATGCTGTAGTATACCCGGCATGAACATTGTGAATCAGAGGTCATGATAGCCTTGCCAGAGTGAATAGCAAAAAATTCTTTTAGTAAACATCAGTGACTTACTAAATGTAAACAGAGATTTTTATTCATCACCTTCTAACTATAAAATTGATATTGCACTAATGTTTAGTGAGAATAAAAATTTTTTATCAATTTGTTTATAACACCAATAAATTTTTTCAATGCATATGGTCATACAGGAACATTGCCAATGAAAAGTGATTTTTATCAAACATGGCATCAATATCTTATACTAAACACATCATGATTATGGTGACCTAGTTCTATGTGATATAGAAGATCCACATGGAAAATAGAGAATCATTTCTATTTACTGCCTGTCAGGAGACCCTAAGGCTAGATACAATTTTATCAACATCCTTGATTTTTATTTAGACTCAACTCACAACATTCAGGCGGTGACTTCAACTTTGTCCAGAAAGACATAGATAGAATAGAGGACACCTGTAACAAAAAAAAAAAAGTAAAATTTTCCAGATCTTGAAAGACTAGTTTGACTTAGACATTCAGCATAAAATGAACCAATCTGCATAAATGTGAATTTATCTACTACCTAAATAACTTTCATTCCAGGTTGGATAGATTCTACATTTCCAGTCACCTCCAACATGTTACATCACAATGTGAAATCATCCCTAATCATTTAACAAATCGTAGTGATGTTATTCTAATACTTGATGTTACAAAATGGAATTGCAGACCCACACAAATTAACCACACTCTGGAAAATGAATGCTAGTTTACTGAAAGATGTTGACTTTCTTGCTGATACAATCCAAGCAATTTTTAACATCGAAGAAGAAAACAACTGAACTTGGTGGGAATCTGAAAAGAAATGCAATTAATGTAAACATTGAAAAGGAAAAACAACTTCAAAAGGTTACAATGACAAGTAAATGAGTTAAAGCAGGCATATAATGACAAAACCTTAGATCCAGGTAAACATCAGACAACAATTTGTAAAATAAAATTTATTAATGATACAACTATAATATATTTAAAGAGCAAAATTGTTTTGATGCTTTTGTTATTATTATAGTTTCCAATATGAAATTTCTGTATCACAAAGATGCTGAATTATATGAAGTGAAGAAACTTTAGTGAAAAATGCAATATAATCTCTAACATTTATCTTCTTTAGGTGTCTTCTCCTGTCAGGAGGTTGACAACCATTTCACGCCACCATGCTCTATCTTGTGCTTCTTCCGAGCACTCTTCATACGTTAAGTATGTCCAATTCCTGATGTTGTTTAACCAGTTCATTCTTGGCCTACCCCTATCTCTTTGCCCTTCAATCATTCCCTCTAGTAATAGTTTTTGTAGGCTTTGGTGTTGCAGTACATTTCCCAGATAACTCACTTTTCTTTTCCTTACTACTTCTAGTAAGGTTCTTTTCTGATTTGCAATTGCCAGGATATTTTCATTTGTTCTTCTTGCCTTCCAAGAAACTCTCAGTATTCTTCGAATCATCCACATTTCAAATGCCTTTAATTTCTTTTCATTATTTGCATTCATTGTCCAACTCTGCTCCATAAAGCAGGGTCGACCAAACATAACATTTTGCCAACCTAACTCTTGTTTATATATAACTCCCTTGAAGTCAACACTTGTTTCATGTTTGTAAATGCAGTCCTTGCAATTCCAATCTTTTTTCCAATTTTCTTATCATTCCTTCCATCATCTGTAATGATATGACCCAGATAGACATAACTTTTGATCTGCTCCAGTTCACTGTCTCAATTTTAATATTAACTTTTGGAGTTTCTTTTTCATTAGAAATGACCATAGTTTTGGTCTTTTTGCAGTTCAGTGTTAGCCCAAATTGATTACTCAGTTTTGAAATTTCCTCTATCAGCATCATTAGATCCCCTTCATTTTCTGCTAATAGCACAGTGTCATCAGCATACCTAAGATTATTGAAATTTCTGCCCCTATGTTTACTCCTTTTAGATCTTTCATCTGACTGAAAATTCTTTCTGTACAAAGATTGAACAAAATTGGAGACAGACACAACTCTGCCTTACTCCTTTTTGAATTGGGAAGCTTTGCGAAAATTCTTTGCCAATCCTTATTGCAGCTCTCTGTTCCAAGTATAAATTGGTAAGTAATCTGACATCCATTCCATCCATACCATTTTCTAATAGACATTTAATAAGGTAATCATGTTTCACATTATCAAATGCCTTTGTATAGTCTATAAAACAAAGAAAAATATTCTTCTGTTTTTCCTTATATCTTTCAATAATAGTTGTCAGATTGAAAATACCTTCTCTTGTTTTTTTATTCTCTTGGAAACCACTTTTGTTTCACTAATGCCTTCAGTCCATCTTCCTTTGTTTCTATTTAAGAAGATATAAGTTAGAACCTTTGCCACATGACTAATTAGGCTTATAGTTCTAAAATCCTCACATTTATTTGCTTTTGGTTTTTTGGGAATTGGAACAAATATAGACTGAAGTCTTCAGGAAGGTATCCCAGTTCATAGATGTCATTACATAACTTAGCCAGGGCTTTGATGCCTCCATCATGTAGAACTTTAATCCATTTTGGCCAGCAGCCTTACTGGGTTTAAGTTTACCAATGGCTTTTACAACTTCCCATTTGAGTATTGGTGGGCCTTCTAACTCCCTGGGAGACTCGATCTCCTCTCTGTCGCCTTGGAATAATTCCTTTCCATATTCATACCACCTTTTCATTATTTCTTGTCTCCAAGACTATTCTCCAGTTTAAATCTCTTATACCTTGTGCTTGAAAATTCTGTTTTTTAAGTTACTTCTCTAATTTTTCATGGACTAACATTTATAGTTTAAGTTAAATTTTTTAAATTTTAAAATATTTCTTTTTTCATCTGAATTACAAATAATTACCAAAAACAAAGTAATCTGTTAATCAGTCCAAATTTAATGTTTCTAAAACAACTTAGTTATTATATATAAAAATTTTAAAATAAAATTAAAAAGTATAAACAATTTTTATACATTGTATAGTCATAATCTCAGCTTATATTTTATTTATATATTTTTAACCAATTAACATTATACTTATATAGAAAATTTTTAAATTATAAAAATTAAACAATTTTAAAAAGTAAAATATTGAAAATTTTGTACTGGATTGACTTTTGTTCTCATTGTAGTTGTTATGAGTTAGCATAAAATTGCCTTAGAGAATGAATCACACAGGAACACGAATAAGATGGAAATACAAGCTTTTATTGGCTTCTGAGGATATGCATTTTGGACAACATGTCCCTCATTAGTTCTTTTTTAAATTCTACAGTAATCTTGATAACAGAAATTACATATGATGTATGCTATAGAAAATTGTGATAACTGTATCAAATATTTTATTATATTTTATATGGGTATTTTTTATACAACTTCGTTTAAATGAAAAATATGAGTTGTAAATTTTGTAATGATGATAAGATTCTATTTGTTTTTGGGAGCAAGAGAGTATAAAGACTATAATATTTTGAATGGTAGATAAATATTTTCATAATTAAAAACTATTAACATAAAATTAATTTTGATGATAAATACAGGGTGTTTGGTAATTCCCGTTACAAACTTCTAGGACTTGTAGAGGGAAGTGAGTACATAATACAGTAGAGCATCGATTATCCGACTTAATTGGGGACTGGGGTTGGTCGGATAACCAAAAAGTATGAAAAAATACATTATTAGTATAGTGTATTAGGCCTGGTTTAAATACTAGCCTCCCTTTCATGGTTGAGCCAGTGCTGCCAGCTAAAACATGCAAAAATTTAACAAAAATAATATTAAAGTAGCCAAGACATATAGTGCCACATCACTAGCAGACATTTGAATTTGCCGACTAGAATGTGGTCAGTTAACCGATAAGTCAGATAATCGATGCTCTAGTGTATTTTGATTAGGAACCCATGTCTGGAAACATACCATTTCTGTTCTATGACTGTTTCAATTCAGATGTTTAACTCTTCCACTTCTGCTTGAGCAATTTGAATTAGCCATGATGCAGTGCAATTACTAGGAAATTTAATTATTCTACATGTCATCCTGTCTACCCTATTGCATACCAGGACAAGCAACTTTGAGACTTTTCTCTTTCCCTCAGCAGAAGTGGAAGAGTTAAACATCTGAATTGAAACCATCGTAGAACAGAAGTGGTACGTTTCCGGACATGGGTTCCTAATCAAAATATTATGTACTCACTCTCCTCTACAAGTCCTAGAAGTTTGTAATGGGAATATCCGAACACCCTGTAAAAATCTTGTAACTCAAATACCACAAAGTATGAATTCTGAATTATATAATTCGTTTTTATTTTAAAAATCTAAGAGATTTTTTTCTATTCTAACTTTAAGATAATCATATTTCAGTGACTGATCTCAAAATTCCAATATTTTGAAATATAGTTCACCAGAAAGGCTTTAGTTTTAAGTATCTAAATACTAAAGTAGTTTAAGCAAATGATAATCTACTACAATATTTTCAGTTTTAATATTTTGCTATTTATGTTCAAAAGTTTTGTTCATTACTTATTTGTTTCTATAATACCTTTTTTTTTTTTATAGAAAATTTAATTTTTTTCTCCATGTGTATAAACTGTGTAAGATAACAGGCTTGAAATGCAAGAAAATTAGAGAGAATTTTGAGAGGAAACTGCATAAGAAAGGTCCAACGGACAAAGCTATCTGTGAATTGTTTTGATGAAAATTGTGCTCTGGGAACAACTTATCACTTTGAACTGTATAGAGACATTGATGGTCATCATGTGGAGCACTAATTTTTTGCAGTATATATTTTGAAATAAATATATTTTTCATATTTAAACCAGTTACTTGCAATTCCAATTATTTTTCAAAATTGATAGTGACTTTTGAGACACTCTGTATATATGTATATTAGGGGCATTCAAAATATTTCCAGAAAGTGGTTATTATTTGTGAACAGAATGCTTTAGGGTATTTATAATTTATTGATGTGAGTGTACATTTGTCAAGACTCAGTTTAAACTTAAGAAAACTTCATGCAGCTCTAAGAGAAAAAGACCTGTAAAAATTCATCATCCCATCTTGTTCCATCACTAATACACCAGTGCATTCTGCAAACTCTACCAGGGCAGTATTGTGTGAATACTGATGGGAGATTTTTAACACACCCTCCCTCTAGTCCAGATCTAGCTCATCAGACCTTTCTTATTCCCAAATTTATAAAAAGACATTAAAGGCATTTTCTGGCAGTTGATAGATCAAGTGAAATATTCGTAGTGCAATGGCTAGAATTAAAGGACACTGATTTCTACAATAGATGGGCTTAGAAGGGTGGTGACAACATATGGAAAAATGTTTAACTTAAATGGAATAAATGTTGAAAATAAAGTGCTAAATTCAATTTGCTGTCTTATTTACATTTTTCAGGAACTTTTTGAATGCCTTTTATGTGTATGTACTGTACAGTATATGTGTATGATATAGATTTAAATAATGAAATTTATTTTTGAAAATAATGTCATTTTTATGCATTGAAAATGAATGATTGTTTAATTTCAAAATAATTTATAATTACATACAACGATATATATTTTCTGTAATGCTTAAGTTTTACTATAATATTTTTCATATTCATTAGAAAAAAATAAAGTTTTGAACTACTTCAATGTATAGAGAATTTTAACTAAAATAATAATTAAGAATGTTTTATTTAGATGTTAGAATATTTTTTCTTACAGATCTATTCAAATATTTAATATCTCTCTTTAAAAGTTTTAATTTTTGATATTAACTGTACATTTTTTATTTTTAATAGTTTTAAAAAGAAAAGTATGGGAAATAACAAGATATTTACCCATTTAAGTGATGTAAACAAGCAATGGGAGAAGTTGAAGAATGAACTGCATTATGAAGTAAAGAATATACAAAATAGAAAACTTTCTGAGATATGTTGTTATGAAGAAGAAAAATTTAAAAAGGAATTAATTGGTATGACAATTAAATATAATTGTTTATTTCTATTTAATTTGTTAAACTTAAATATACAAAATTTATTAGTGTGCTTTATTTTTTGTTTTCAATGTTTTTGAGTTATTACTAGATCATTTTCAAGAGATTTTATGATGTAAATAAATGTTACTAGCAACTTGGAATAAAAGAAATATTGTTGTTAAACTAAGTAGTTTAATTGTAATTATAAAGATACTGTACACCACTGAATTTCCAGCAACTGATGATCTGACACAACTTTTAATTTGGACAAAATTATGAAAGGGAACTTGAAATTCCTGTGACCACCAGTATACTAGTATACTGGTGGTCACAGACGGCGTTATGCATAGGGTGCATTTACTTATATTATTTACACTGCACTTGTTGGTTATGATACTACAGTTTTGTGATATTTTTACTTTATTTTGCTTAAATTTAACCTTTAGCTATGGTTTCTAAGAGTCAGTAGTGGTGTCAGTCTGTATTGATCCAAGATAAAGTAGAACTTTTGAAAAAAATGGACTATGATATTTTGGTGTGCATTGACGAATTATTATTATAAACAACCACAGTTGGTCCAAAAAAAAATGATTAATTCATCAAGGTTATGGAACCAAGAGTGTCAGAAATTCAGTGGTGTATCTGTATAGGAATTAAGTATTTTTATATTTCATTATTTTATTTTAAATACAAGTTGTTATTTTTAAATATAGAACGAAAATTAACTTTGGAAAACAAGAGAGAATATTTGAGTAAAATTAAAAGGGATGATGTCGATGAGGAAAAGAAAGACCTTGATAAAGAAATAAAAGAAGTAATTATTTATTTAGAATCTTTGAAAGAGAAATATCAAAATATAGAAAGAAGTTTTGAAGAGAAACTAAACAAAAACAATGAATTATTGAATAAATTGAAAGAGTCAAGAAAAATTGGAAAAGAAATAATCAAACACAAGTATGAATTTTTTAATTTTATCTACTAGTAGTAGTACATTAGTACAGTACACTTGCTAATCTGAACCAATTTTGTTGTTAAATATTCCAGCTGAATACAAAAGAAAAATCATAGCTTATTTTCTAAGCCATGAAGAATTTGTAAAATTAATATGTACTACACATTTTAACATAAATACCACAATACTCTGCATGTAATCTATACCAACAATTTTCTAGTTCTGTTCCTGCAATGTTCTAACAATTTTTTGTACTTGCAGAGAATTGTTAGAACATTGCAGGAAGAGAACTTTGATATAACTTGTCATGTACTCACATCTCCAAATTTGCTGCTGAAAACATAACACTTAACTGGTATATAGTTTAGAAGATACTGTCTCAAACATTACTTTTTTCTCAATTTCTTTCATTTTATTTCCATTGGCAATTTATTGCAGATGTAATTATCAAATAAGTGAAATGAAAAAAATACAATATATAAGACAAACACCTAAACTGCATTAAATGTTGAAAATACAAAATTACCATCAAACAACAAAATTTATCATTTCATTTCTCTTTCATTTATCAAATAGCCTTAATAAAATGTGCAATGATAGTAATTATGGTAAATTTAAGTATGGAAATAAAATATATAATAATAATAACAGAAAGAGCTTAACCAGGCTAAGATTTATTGTTTAAGTCATCAGTGTTTCTTATGCAAAATGTTGGTTAGAAAAGTACTTAGTCTATAGCAAATTTTTCTTTTCTTTTGTACCTTTTCTGTCTTAAGCAGTCACTGCTCTAAAAATCACTTCCTAATTTCATGATGCCCTACGGGCCGTCCATAAATTATGTAAAGGCAATTTTGGCCATTCTAGACCCCCACCCACCTGTGTAAAAAATCGTAATATTTTCTTTGATCCCCTCTCCTTCCCTAACTTACGTAATATTTAGGCATGATTTTATAGAAAGATTTAAACAAAAAAATTTTTTTATGAAATCCTAAAAACCTTAGGTCCAAAATATAAAATTATTAATTAGTTAATTAATATGTACTATATTTATAAAAGACTTTAATGTGAACAAATTAAAAAATATAAAAATTTAATGAATTCAAATGAACAATTTATTTTAAGAACTTTATTTTTTAATTATTAACAATCTTATTATTATTATTATGTTGGGTTAAGTGAGATATACTCGGTTAACACCGATGGCTGTGTACTATGCCGGACCAAAGTCAAGGCATAGTAACCAAAACAGAAATTAAAGAAGTGTATCAGTGTGTGTGTCTGTATTCAGGAATTTTCTCACAATATGACATGTATTCAATATAGTGGCCATCTGTAGTGTGATGTATGTGTTTCTATTCAATTGTAATGTGCCCAGGCTTTTGTGTAGTGTGTGTGGTATGACACCTGTAGAGGAGAGGACAACAGGTACAATAAGCACCCTATCCATCCTCCACAGATGCCTTATTTCCTGGGCGAGTTCTGTGTACTTGCTGACTTTTTCAGTGCATGCGTTTTGTATATTGTGAGTGTTTGGAATGGATATGTCTATAATGTATGTAATTTTATTGTGTTTGTCAATGAGTGTTGTAAGGAACTGAGTCCGAACGTTATTTTTATTTTATTATTATTTCCGTTTTATTATCTTTTGTTTGGGGTTTATGTTTATTTAGGACGAAGGTTCCCCACCACTCTCTTGTTAGTAATGAAAAATGAAGATAAAACAACTCACGGAGAAATAAGCGCCGTAGGAAAAATCTTGCGCACTTGTGCTGCCCGGCGGAAGTAACAGTCCGCAGAAAAAAAAATGGAGGGGGGAGTCCCCACAATCACTAGTAGAGAAATACTTGATAAACCGTCTTAAACATCCCAGAAAATTATGATAAATATTTTGTAAACGGTTTATAAGCTTTGTCGGAAACTTAAAGCTGCCAGAAAAGAAAGTTAATGTTAGCAACTAAGTATGTAAATAAGGGGAGTAACCCAGCTCAAGTGTGACGTCACCTCACAGTATAAAACCCGTACGTTAACCGAAGAAGGAGAGGTGATTTCCAAACAGAGGTGAATTCCAAATCGAGGCGACTGTGAGAGCGAGGTAGATTCGAAAGCGAAGTATTTTCTGATAGAAGTCCAGATTGATAATTGGACGATCCAAGGTGCTAAAGAGGAGTTTGATTGACGATTTGACGATATCGAAAGTATTGAGGAAATAGTTTTCTTCGTATAGTGAGGTGACGGATAGACGTTTAATTAGTAAGAGATTTTGTTCATAGTTTCTAAGAATTTGATTGTCGAATTTCAAAGGGGAATTACTATTAAGTTAAGCTAAGTAGCTGAGTTTATTGTCAGGTTGACTTGTTGATTTTCGTTAATAAATTTGGTTTGGATTATTGATATTTGTACGTAGTACATTCTAGTTGCTAATTAAATATATCAGAACTTTTGATCTGACTTGATATTTATCGTTATTATTACTAATTTTTCGGTGCACGCTTAAAAGCCCAGGCCTGGCAAACTAATCTCGAATCCGCGTAAAGTACCCGTTAGGTTAACGGAAGTTTCACCGACCGTAATTATAATCGGTTTCCTAAGATACTAAAATTAAGTACTTTACAGTGTGATGTCTGGTCTGTTGTGGTAAATTGTTTTATCTGTGATTATGGCTCTGTCGTAGTACATTTTGTGCGTGTTGTTTTCCAATACTGTCTGTGGAATGTATTTGTAGTATGGTTTGTGGATGTCTACTAATTTATGTTTCTTTGCAAGCTCTTGATGTATTATATTTGCTACTTGATTATGTCTGTGTAAATAATCTGTCTGCCAAGAGCTTGTAACCAGAGGTGGTGTGTTGTATAGTTTCTGGCATGATGTGACATTTTCTGCATGTGTCATTTGTGAGTGTTGCATCTTTGAGTATGTGTTTTCTGTAGTTTTTAGTATTTATGACCTGATCCTGTATGGCGATCATGAATCCTTCCGTCTCCCCAAAGAGGCATCCCCGAGCTAACCAGCTGTTTGATGCAGTTTTGTCAACAAAATCATGGGCCAGATCATAAGGATGCCTACCATGGAGTGCCTTTCGAGCCCACGATTGCTTAATGGTATCTATGCTTTTTATATGTTGTGTTGTGTCCATATGATGTGAGCGTAAGTTTAATGGTGTGTTATTCGAGTCTGCTAGAGTTACTGCTTTATGTAATTGTGATGTTTCTTGTTTTTTGTAGAAAAACTCTCGCAGTGACTGTATTTGTTTGTAGTGAAGGTTAACTATGTCAATCAGGCCACGTCCGCCATCTTTACATGGAAGGGTTAATCTTTCTGTGGCGGATTTAGGATGATGCTGTTTATGCTTAGTAAGTGTTGTTCTTGTTTTCCTTTGGAGTTGCTCAAGATCTGTGTGAGTCCAATGAATAACTCCAAAAGAATATGTGAGTACTGGGATGACATATGTGTTTATTGCTTTAACTGTGTGTTTTGCATTTAACTGTGTTGTGAGAATAGCATTTAACCTACTTTGGTATTCTTTAATTAATTTTTACTTTATTTGTGCATGTTCTGTTAGTTTGGCCTGTTGGAATCCTAAATACTTGTAGAACTCGCCCTCTTCCATGGATTCAATAACGTCTCCATTTCCAAGCGCAAAATCTTCTTTCTTCAGGATTCCTTTTTTTATGTGAAGTGTTTTGCATTTATCTAGGCCAAATTCCATTTGTATGTCCTTGGTGTATGAATGTGTGATTTGTAGGAGTTGATGAAGTTGTTTTTGTGTGGATGCATAAAGTTTTATGTCATCCATGTACATGAGATGTGACAGTGTAAACTGTGTTGTTTTTTCATGTCTGATATTGTAACCATATTGCATGTTGTTTAACGTGTTGGATAATGGGTTCAGGGCTAAGCAGAAACAGAGAGGACTCAAGGAATCTCCTTGAAAAATTCCTCGCCTAATAAAAATTTGGTTTGTTTGTATGGAAGTGTTACTAACCCTGAGATGTAGTGTTGTTCTCCAGTGCTGCATAGTGTTTTGAAAGAATGTAATGAGTGATGGATGTATTTTGTACATGTGTAGAATATGTAGCAGCCAACTGTGTAGAACACTGTCGAATGCTTTTCTGTAGTCTATATATGCCATGTGTATGTTTCTGTGTTGTTTGGCAACCTTTTTGTTGTTCTGTAAGAATTATTATTATTATTATCATTATCATTAATCAACATCATAATATTCATTTTTATATTAATTTTAATTTTCACAAAATGATGCAAAAAACTTTGACAAATTGACTAGCTAGTGCATGTGTAAACAGAAACATCATACAAAATAAAACAAGAGAGAATAGAGAGAAACCACTTTCTGCTGCCATATTGATTACATCTTGGCTAAGACCAAGAAAATGAACTACATGCTGCTAAAATGTGCTAGGTGCACCTAGGGACTAAATCATAAAGCTTGTTAAACTCTTATAATGGGTTAATACAACCAATGCTATTTTACACAGCCTCTAGCTGGGGTCATGTAACTAGTAAAAATTCAGTAGCAAGTAAATTACTCTCTTCAAAGACAGTTTTCCATCAGAATATCAAAGTGCTGCAGAATTGTTTCTACTAATCCTCTCTGATTCTAGCAGAGCTCTTTCCTTTTCCACTATGTATTGTAGAAAAGGTTCTAAACTACTAAATCAGAACTACAAACATCAAGGCTAAACAACGGTTTCTACTTCTATCTACGGTTGTTTATATGCTACCACTAGGGATTGCAATTGCTGGATCCCTCATCCAGCAATCCAGCTGGATCCAGCGCATTCTTCGGCGTGCTGGATCCAGCGCTGCGGATCCGCAAATACTCAATTAACTTTCTAAATAATGGCGCAAACGTCTATGTTGTCGGAGTTGCCACTTTGCTACTTGTGCTATCGCTCGGCGGCGAGAGTGACGTTGCCGTTCAGTGTGGCAACCTGTGCTACACTTCTCTCTACACCGCACCGCCCGCCCTTCTGCCTCTGCTGATCTAATTGCCAGTTGATTTTCCGCTCTTGCTAAATAAAGTGTCTTTGCGCTAAATAAAATAAGTAACTTCTCTCCTAGTCCTGGTGCACAATTCTAATTTATGGTTGTTGTGACGTCAATGAATCACGTGACGGAACGATTTATGATTATTTGATGGCCCTGAAATCAACTAACATAGAGGCAGAAAGGGCCTTCTCTGCAGCGGGATATATATGCAGTTCATTAAGAAGTAGGTTTGGAGACAACACCATCATTACCATTTGTTTCTTGAGATCCTACTTCCAAAAAGTCAAAAAAATAACAGAAGTGATTGATTTAATTTTATTTAATCCTTTAAAATACTTTATTCAAGACAGGGCTAATATTTTATAACTTCTACTCTAATTCTATTAAGTAAGAGGTTTTAACGTTTATTCTACAAGTGGTTAGTGGGCTAGACTAGGCAATTTTATTGTGAAAATTAGTGAGAAACTGAGGCTACCTAGTTAGTTAAATAGTTAATTAAATTAATGAGTATCAGTATTTTAGATATATGATGATATGAATGTATGTGATTCATGATTGTGATAATAATAACTAACTACTAGACTACTACTAATTACTTATTCACTACTTTACTAACACGAATAATTAAATTAGTTATAAATAACTACAGACTGATATGTAGAGCCTATATAAGAAAACTGGTAAGACTGATAGCCACTTAGCCACTGATTATCTATCCTTACATTATTATAATATATTAATATAAATTAATTAGTAGAATTATCTTTGCTATTATTTAACTTTAGTTAGATTATAATTATAATGTAATCTTTAACATTTAAAGTTAATTATCTCTATCTCAAGTGTTAAACCGAACCAAAGTTCAGTTTACTACCTAAATGTGTAAGAAGTTTTACTGATTTATAGTGACAAGTCTAAATAATAAAACATTTTTTTTAAATACTTAAGAAACTTTTATTTCTTTAAAAAAAAAACATAAATTGCTGGATAGATAAATAGATAACACTTTATTGCACCAAAAATACGTCTGCGCTGGATCCAGCTGGAATGATGTTGGTCCAGCAAAAATCCAGCTGGATTGAAAACACTGCTGGATTGCAATCCCTAGCTACCACATTGCAATTACCCTACTATCTGTGAGCATTGCCCTGTAAACAAGGTTATCCCCAGGGTATATTTGGTGTCATCTGCTTCCTCCATGGATAACCATGCAGACATTAATATCTACACAGATGGGTCTAAAAGCCCCCTTTATGTTGGCTCAAGTATCTGTATCTTCCTCGAAACTGACATATTTTACCCAAAACATGTTAGAAGGTACAGATACCTCCTACATACCTCCATCTGTCAAGGTGAAGAAGATGCTGACTACTAAACTGTTCAGTGGGCCACTTCACTACCAAACAAAACTCTGTCTATCAACATTTAGGGGAACCTGGGGCGAAGCTAATGAAGAAGTTAAAACTATGTCAATAATAAAAGAAAAATAACAAAAATATTACATTATATCCTTTATTTATTATATTTGGCACATAATTATTTAAATTAGATAAAAAAAATCAATAATTTTGTATGAAAAATAAATCATTAAAAAAAAAGCTTGCCCACTTCCTATTCCTCCCCACACTTGGGGCAGAATGGAATATGAGATTATTGCTTAAATATTAGAAGAAAAATATTTGTCTTGTTGCTTACAAAACTCGCAAACTGCACAGAATCATCGTCACTGTCTAAACCTGCACAAGACATATGAGCCCATTTTTTGCATGCGACACATGAACACCAACCCTCAATCGACTGTGAGTAAGCCTCGGTGCAGTAAAGACAAGTCGTATCATCTTCTGAGTAATTGTCCCCTTGTTCTTTTTTACTAGACTTTGGTTTTTTCCTTTTACTTTTACTATTCCATTGTGCCCCAAAGCACATGCTTCTAAAAATCAAGAAGAGAAAAAGTTTATGATTACTTTTTGCATTATTTCATTCTAAAAATACAAACAAACAAATCTTTAATAAACTAGACTATATAAATGTGATTAAATCATAAAATAAACCATATACTTACATCATTTGAATGTTGATATACTGGTAATTTCATCAAAAAATCATGGCGCAAGGTTATATTGGTCAACATCGCAGCGAATCTCGGTAACCAAGTGTTCACATTCTGACATGTTGTCGCAATCTGAGTGTAGGTCAGCGAGCAAACCAATCCCTTCACCTATCTTTCATATGTAAATCATTTTTCCCATTCTGCCCTGGGTTCCCCTACAGTGATTCTCAGTCTGTCCTAAAAGCTCTATTAAATCTTAATTGCAATAGCAATAAAATCACATATATCCAGCACCATATTAAAAATCTTGTAAATAAGATAACTTTTATATTTGTTCCTGGACATACTGGCATACTTGGAAATGAAAAAGCCAACTTTGAGGCTAGGTCAGCTGCAAGGGACACTGACTTGGACTACACTCACATCCCTCTCTCACGTAGCAGCCTTAAAAATTATATTCATGACAATGTTATGCAAAAGTGGAATCAACAATGGTTGAGCAGTAAAACTGGTAGAATAGCAAGACTTTATTTTCCTGGTGTTGAATGCAGGTTCTCATCGCAACTTAGAGATTGAACATTTGCTACTGCTCAACTACTTACTGAGCATGATAATTTTAGAAGCTACCTGGCAATGTATAACCAGGCAAAAACTGCCTCTTGCTTTTGCTCTACAGTTTTCCTAGACACTGTTGCCCATATGATCTATCACTGTCCAATTTACAATCAACTTAGACTTATTCTGAAATTAGAAATCTTTACGCTTGGTTTCAGGTGGCTATGTCCACTCGATAAGCTTGTTCAGAAGCCACTGTTTGATGCTTTTTACAATTATGTTCAAAAATCATGGAAGAAAAACTATTTATAATTTTTAATATCTAATTTTACATTTTAGTTTTCACTAAAAGCCAAATACTAATTTTATGTTTACTTTGTATCATGTATTTTGGTTTATGTATTCTTAAGGAGGATGCACACATGCAGCGCGGCAAGGAAAAGTAGTGTCGCAAATGTGTCTTTGCCGCACAGCAGCACAACCACACAAGCTGCAATCCGTTTACATTTCGGCACATGCGTTCAGTATTCAAGATAGCAAACGATACCGACACTGCTGTTATTCATGTGTTTACAAATTTTGTTTTGTACGGCTTGCTTTATTTAGCTAGAAGATTTTGTCAACGATTCGAACAGAGATTTTGGATTAGAGAGATTTTCTTGGATCGAGAAAGAACTGGTGTACAAAATAGGCTTATTCCTTGATTAAAATCTCTCAATGAAGAATACTATTTCAAGTAAGATTCGATTGTTTTGTTCTTTGAATTACATTATATATGATTATTTGTGTAGAATTTGTGTTAAATTTATTATACTTTCCTCTTTATTCTGATGTTTGTTATCTCAGTTAACTGCGTTGAACTTTCTGCCATTAAAACACCATGTGGTTGTATTTTCTCACGTGACTACCAGATGAACTGTTATTGGCTGATAGAAATGCATCTTGGCGGTGGTTGCCACAAAAGATAGAATTCAACCAACTTTTGCGGCACAAAATCAACTTCTGCAGCTAGAAAAAGTGACGTCATTCTGCTGCTTTTCCTTGCCACGCTGCATGTGTGCATCTGGCTTTAGTGTTATACACCCATAGAAGTGGTGCACTTATTCTAATAAAAAAAAGAGAGAGAAACCACCGCATGGCCTTTTTCCCATGATAAAAAATGTGTAGGGCATGGGTCTGCTAGCATTATTATTCTATCACGTCACACGAGATGGCATTAGTACAACGAGAGTTGTTAATAGAAACCACCAAATTGAAGCCAAATTCAAAACTCCACCACTCAACGAGATCAAAAATAAAAATAAGAATATTAAGTAAGACAAGATCTATTACCTTCCTACCCCTAAGTAAGAAATCATAAGAAATCCTTGACCTCCACCTACCCCACATAATTTATGGATGGCCCCCTATTGTAAAAATTTGCAATATTTTTCAACAATATATTGTATAGCATTATTGAACTAATATGCAATTTCTTTAATAATGCACTAGATCAGTGGTTCCCAATCTTTTCTAGGATGCAGAACACTTTTGTGAGCAATTTTCTTTAGCGGAACACTTACCTATGTTAATATGAAATACATAAGCTTGTCATCAGTTATTTTATTAGAATTGAGCAGTTATGATTCAAAATCTCTACTCATATTATTAATGCCAATTCTAAGACAGGAAAAAATATACCTAAATAACTTTAATGGGAAACTTGTGCCTGATGTTTTTTACATATTTCATTCAGTTTTTATCATTGCCTTTATCTTATTCGAAACAGTAGTACACTCCATAAGTACGAGTCGTACATATATATTTAAGTTTATGAAAATTTTATGATTTTAATTTTTTGATATTCGGCGGCTCGAATACGATTGTACACTTTCCGATTTGCGACTAAATCTGTGGAACACTTGGAAGATGCTTACAGAACACCAGTGTTCCGCGGAACACTGGTTGGGAACCACTGCACTAGATGCTCAATTTATCATCTAATGAATGCTTTGGATTTAAAAATCAACTAAAGTGTTATTTCAGAAACCTGTTAGTGGTGTTTTTCCAAACTTATCACAACTTTAGTATATTATAACACACTTATTCTTTTTATTTATTTTTAACAAACTGATATCTGGATAACATATGTGATTTTTCCATTCAGAAAGTATGGCACATAAATTTCAGTCTGTTTTTAAGTATTAAGTTAATGGGAAGTTAATTTTAGTTTTTATTTAGTATTTAAATTAATATATATGTTACTGTGAACGATAGAAATTAGAGAATGTCAATATTCTCTGGTGATTGTCAACACATACTGGATACGTTGGTGAAACACCGAATATGTGGTTATATTATTATTCATTCGAACCATTGCCAGTATATGTCAACAAGCACAGATATGCTCTGGTGGAGGTTGAAACGACAAGCCAAGAAGAGACAGCCAGAGAGAAGCTACAAAAATGTCACATCTTTTGATCTCTCTTGCCAAATCCTCTGCTTCGATTGAGGTCATGTGCCATCTATTTGTTATACTCAAGAACACTGCTGTTTGTCAGTCTTATGCAAAGTTTGCTGGTGCGTGCAACGTTTGCTTAATTTTTATTTGTATATCCGATACCCTAATTTATATTGAATGACTACTGCAGTGAGCCATGATCTTTTTTTGAGGAGTTATGTGCATTAATTGTGAGTAAACAAGAAGACAATTGTTTTTATTTTTCTCAAGAAAAGTACTCTAAAATACTTTCTGAAGTGATTTCTGCTAAAACTAAGAGCAGTAACCTTTAGATTACAGACAATTAAAATGTTTTGACATTTAAAAAATTAATGATGAAGAGAAGTTAATTGTGCCATTGAAGCAGAAACCAGGAGAAACGAATATACAGTATTATGTTACCAATAATAAATTGTTCAGTGTTCTATTCGAAACACATCAGAATAGGCCATGGAGGAAGAACACATATGCTTAAAGAATTGCAAGTTAAATACAAAAATAATACATATGAGGTTGTAATGCTGTATTTAACTTTATGTGAACAATGTCAAATGAAACATAGTGCACTTAAGAAAGGTATCGTGAAACCAGTGGTCAGTTTGGAGTTAAACTCAACATGTCAAGTCGATTTGATAGACCTGCAGTCATACAGGGATGGTAATTACAAGTTTATAATGGTATATCAAGACCATTTAAAGAAGTTTGTTCAGTTACTACCTTTAAAAACTAAGACAGCCGAAGAAGTAGTTTATCACCTTCTTCAAATATTTTTAACATTTGGTGCACCAGCTATATTGCATATAGATAATGGTAGGGAATTCAGTAATCAAGTCATATCCGAACTATGCGCTATGTGGAAAGATGCTAAAATAGTTCACAGAAAGCCTCATCATAGTCAAACACAAGGCTCAGTTGAAAGGGCCAGTCAGGATATGTTAACTTCATGGGTGAATGATAACAATACAAATAAATGGTCAGATGGTTTTCCCTTTGTTCAATTTGCCAAGAAGATACCATGAAGGAATACGCCAGTCCTTATGAAGCCCTGTTTGGCATTAAACCAAAAAGAAGCATAGCATTGTCATCTTTGCCTGGTGAGCAAATTGAAAATATTGAAACTGAAGAACATTGAAGAAATTGTTAATACTTTTGAAGAAAATTTGAGCAGTGACCATACCGAAAACCATATTCCAAAGGAAAATATTGAAGAGGAGCTGCAACCTACCACGTCTTCATATCAAGCCTTGACTGAACAACTTGAGTTTATTTCTATAAAAAGAGTGGCCGCAAGAGAGAATCTTCTACTGCAAGTAACGAAAATGTTATGAACTTCAAAATGAAAATTTCCTCTTGCTCAAATTGGTGATAGTGTATGAATATAAGTCCCTGATAGCGACTGTGGTCATAGATGCCCAAAATGTGTTGGCGGTTGTTGTTGGAATAGAAGACTCTGACTTTTATAAATTAGCGAACAAAAATAGTACCTTCAAACAAAAATAGTACCTTCAATATACCTGCAATCAGTTCGTAATTTGTAAAGAAAAGTTATTTTCCGTAGATGAGATTTCTTCTCAAGAAATGTCACTGAGAGAACCAGCTGCAACTAATTCAAAAAGTGAAGGGCAAGGCTATACATGCTGTAATTGCAAAAAGAAATGTTCCATGACTAAATGCAGTTTTAAAAGCAAGGGACTCTTGTGCAATTCAAAATGTCAACAATCTTATTTATTGCAACAAAAAGTTGTTGCAATAAATAAGATTGTATAATGTTAATCACATAAGTTTTTTATTGGTAATTATTTTTTTTTTTTTCTAATTTAAAATGTACTGTTTGTTTTAGGTTCAACAGTTTATTTACATGTGCTGTTACTTAAGTTTTCTCCTATTTTGACATATATCATATATTAAAAAGTTGCATTCTTGTCTTAATGTAATAAAAATATTTTTATTCAACATTCACCATCAGTGCATGCTGAATGTTGACATTGGCCAGTGTAAGCGAGAAATAATGATATTTAGTAAATATTTCATTCATACACCAAGAGACTATGTGAATGCTGACATTCACTGGAGAATATTGACATTTGCCAGATATCGATCTTTCACAATAACATATACATGAATCATTTGGTTTAACATAAAGTGCTTTGAATAGTATTCAAAGCTGATTACTGGGAAACATTTATGTTCTTATCAAAAAGCAAGTAGACAAAAGAAATAAATCTATCAAAATAGTATGTAATCGAGAACCAAAATTATCTTCCCATCGTCCAAATAGATTGAGAATATTTTTTTTTAAATTTATGGTATAAATTAATTTATGTAAAATAATTGTTTTTTCACATTTCTTTTAGAAATAAAATTGCCTTATATACTCTTCTGACAAATATTAGATGGATTTATAACAGTAAGCCGAACGAACTAAAGGGCCGTATCCTTTTTTTTACGAAATATATTTCTTGAGTATTTTCTTGTATAATAATGATTATGATCTGAGTTTAATAATGAAAAATGAATAAATACACAGAGGTGCAGAGTATTTTTAGGATCAGAAATTTTCCCAAAAATAATTGCAATCAAAGCAAAGCAACAATTTAAGAATAAATAATTATTGCTATGTAGTTTGGAAAATTCAAATTAAATAAGTCTTCCATAAAATGTGCCACCCAGCACTAAAAAGAAATTACCAGAAAAATTTTTAAATTAAAAGGATGCTTTAAGTGTATATCATCATTATAAGATAGAATGTACAGTTATAAACTTGATGTAATACATTGATTAATGGAAATAAAATTGAAGTGGATGCCGATGCCACAAATGACTACTTTTAGCATGAGCAATAATTAAAAGACTTTTTGACAACTAAAAATACAATATTTCTCTATGATAATGACAATCATTCAATTATTTTTGGAAAATGTTTATATTTTTGCAAAAAGTTGGTACATTTGTTAAACTTTTTTTAGCATTTTTGACTTTCATTATTATTATTTGAAAATGCAACCTTATTTTTATGATGATTCAGAATATATTCGATATTAATATTTCTAATTTCATACTAAATCTACGAAAAAATATAAAAAGTAAAGGAAAATAATGTTTATAAAATGCTGATAAAACTTCTATTTAGGTATGTAATCAAGACATTTTGGTAAAAGTTTTTAAACGCAGTTTATTAATATCCAAATTTCCCGTGTGGGGAATGAATGAATATTCCGTTTTAATTCAGGCTGATACAAAGTTTCATCTATTAAATAAAGTTGAAAAGCATTTTGAAATAAAATTGGATTTTCTTTTTGGTTCTTTTTAGAGCTCTGTATCAAATTCGGTTTTTTAAAATTGAAAACTTGTTTGATAATGAAGAGGGACTTGTCCTTACTGTAAACACTCAACCGTGTACTGTACATAGGCAGTGATGTAACCAGTGACTGAACCAATCAGAAACCAAGTAAATGACATTTCAATTTTCTTTTTAACACACACATTTTCTGTGTGTTTTGGCAAATATTTCCAATTAATGTCTACAGGCTTAGCCGAGACAGTACTCCATTTAATCATAATGCTTTTGCAGCTATTGTCGTAATGTTAATTTTCTACCTTGTTTGTGCAATCAGACATATTCTGCACCTCAGTGAATCTAATTGTCAGAACATAGTGATGACTAATACTTGACTTCATGCATTCCTTGTCAACAAAATAACTCTAGAATGAGTAGTCCGATCTTGATGAAATTTTCTAGGACGACTCATCATCCCTCAAGGATGAACTGATTAAAATTTCAACTCTCAAAAATGATCCATTTTTGTAGAACTCGAGACAGGGGTCAAAACGGAGATCGGCGTTTTTCTTCAGTATGGATCATTTTTGAGAGTTGAAATTTTAATCAGTTCATCCTTGAGTGATGATGAGTCTTCTAGAAAATTTCATCAAGATCGGACTACTCATTCTAGAGTTATGATGTTGACAAGGAATGCATGAAGTAAAGTGTTAGTCGCTTCCTGCACGCACGTGTAGAAGCGTCATCTAGTGGTCGGAAAATATGACAAGCAGTAAAACGGTAATTTTGAAAGGTAAATGTTTTTGCTAACTAGACACAACAAATATAAAAAAGTTTTCTTTTTAAAATGTTACATTTATACAAAATCAGAGATTATTAAACTTGCTTGGTAGCTGCTTCCTGCACACCGGTGTGCATATATTTTGAGTCATGCGATCCTTATTTTTAATCAGTTTACAGGGCTGTAAATTGGCCACAAACATTTATTGTGATTAAAGTTATTGCTGGAAAAGCACGAATGGTGTGTTTTCTATTTTATCGTCAAATCTCGGGTTATTAAAAAGGAACTTTTTTGAGTTGGCTACTTTTGAGCTACTTTTTTGAAAATTTTGGCTACAAACACTAAACACATCTGGCAACACTGCCTTGAATCAGTGATTGTGCTCTTCAATGCCTAGACTTTCAATTGAGTTTGTTTTCTATTGCCAACTGCCAAATTTTGGAGTTCTGTTGTATTACAAAAGTAAACCATTTACAGTTTTGCTATGCCTCGTATGTCAAAAGAGCGTGATCAGGTTAGGCGTGAGCGTCAAAGGGAGCTCAAGAGACTCTCAAGAGCCAATCCCCGCAATGTGAGCAATCCTATTACAGTGCATGTTCAGGGCCTTGTAAATCACATTGACTTCAACTATCTCACAGAATACAGTGAAGAAATGATAAACTCAGGTTTACAGTTTGATGCAACTCTATCAGCTATTACTATTAACTCCTGCTAAAATTGCAACAGAGCTTCTCCAGATATGAAAGTCAACAGATCAGGAAGATGTAATCACTGTAAAAAATCAAGTTCTCTGCTAGAAAAAATATGAATCCTGGAGAAGTACCACCGGAATTGCAGGGTCTAACTTATATTGAACAGATGCCTATTGCTCAAATTCATCCAGTAATTACTTTATATAGAATCGGAGGTGCTCAATATTCCTACAGTGGTAACGTGATAAATTTTTGCCAGAGTATAGATTCTTATATTACAGAGCTTCCTGTTGATCCTCAATCTTTAGTAACAACAATAGTTTTTCAGAAAGAAATGCATGCTGGCATGGCAGAGTTTCATGCTCGTGCTGATAAGCTGCGAGCCGCATTTAAGTGGCTCAAAAGTCATAATATATATTATAGAAACATAAAAATATGTGAGAGAAATCTGAGAGCTATACCCTCCGATGGCTATATCAGTCAACTTCTTCCCTCTCTTCAGATTGATTCAGAGATAAATTTTGATTTGAATGAATTTGATGAAAGTTTCGTTCCTCTCATCGATACTATTGATCACGAGCATCATATTGCTAGAAGACTCAATTTAGCTTATCCTGAACTTGAAGGAACTCCTATCAATGAATTCAATGACGAGGGATATATAGCCAGAGCTTTCCCTTGCCTTTTTCCCACTGGAAATGGTAATTATCTCCAACCAAGAACAAAATCCTTGACAAGAGATGAGTACTTCCAAGTTTCTCATGGAATTCCATGATAAAAGGTTTGCTAGAGATCCCCGATTTCACTTCTTTGCAATGAATTCGATGATGCAACACCAGGCACTGCATTTTTCTGGAATTTATATACGTCATGCTAATCGTATTTGAATGTTGAACAAGTAAGGGAACAAATCAGTAATGATCCAAGTTTTCTTCAACAAATCATGATCTATACATCCAACCTTAGATCAACAAAGCCATATTGGAGCTCTTGATGTTCTGAACTTTTAGCAATGGTTGAGCAACTTGGTTGTCCCTCCGTTTTTTGGACACACTCAGCTGCTGATTATCATTGGCCCCATCTTTTCAAATTGTTAGCTCCTGATTGTGACCTTTTCTTCAATATCAGACGTCGAGCGTCAAACTCTCATGCACGATAATCCTCTCTTTTCCTTCACCTCCTATCTTAAGCCTTTTTCTATCCCCCCTCTTTTTATACCCAGGCAATACCTCTGAGTAGCCCTGGATCTTCATCCCCTGTATGCTATCGCTATCTTAGTCTCTTGGTTCTTCCAGCGTAGGAGTATTATTTTCGTGGAGAAAGTCTTGAAGCCAATTTTTGGAGTGACCGATTTTTGGTTTAGATTTGAGTGGCAACATAGAGGTAGTCCTCATTTGCATGGAGTTCTTTGGCTGAGAGATTGCCCCATACCTAACACAGAAAATTTCTCCGATGAAACAAAAGAACAAATCAAGGCATTTTTCAATAATCTTTGTGTTGCCATCAATCTGATATCTTCAGATGATAGGCCACAAATCCATCCTTCGAGAAGACTTTTTAGTGATGTTGCTGAGGATGGTAGGCTTCAGGATCTTGGCCATCTGATCAACACATTTCAATTGCACACAGTGTGTGGTGGACAGTGTCTCAGAGAGAAAGGTAGGAATAGACAATTGAAATGTAGGTATGATTTCCCCAAGCCTCTCCATGAAACGTGTGACATAGCTTCTCCCAGTGGTTATCCTCAATTTATTCCGAAGCAGAACAATGCTTGGTGTGCCAGATATAATCCTCTTCTCACTCAGATATGACGAGCCAACACTGACTTCACCCCAATTATTAGTCGGCAAGCTGTTCTGAATTATGTCGTCAAATATGCATCCAAAGGTGAAACAGCTTCCCCATCTTATAAGAATGTATTGGATGCCATAGTGACTAGCCAAACTGGTGATACCCGAGCAAAGTCCATAGTTCAGAAAATGATGATATCAACATTAGGTGAGCGGAACTATTCAGCTCAGGAAGTCATGCATGTTACAATGGGCTGGCCTTTATATTGTGCATCAAGAGATTTTATAACTCTCACAGTGAGGGATAATGATTGGAGTTTGATCCAATGTTTTGATTCAACATGCTGATGAAAATGTTCGGATTTGGCAGATTATAGTTGAAAAATATCAGAATCGACCAGAAGATTTTTTACCACAGTTGTCATTGATTGATTTTGCAAAGAGGTGGTATAAAAGAGGTGAATTTGTCGTAAGAAAGATGCAGTTGTCAGAATTTTTCCACGAATCAAGCTTGATACAGATCCTGACAAACGAGCAGTTTTACAAACTCCAATGCATTCTCTACATTCCATTCCATGGTGAGTTCTGCAGTATTCTTGATAGAATTGGGTGTGAAACATGGTTTGAGGCATATGAGAGGAGTGGCATTGGTGCGGTAGAACAATTACAGTTTCCACAGCCAGAGGAAGAAGGCTTTCTTCCTGAGTGGATTAATGAAGACAATATACAGGAGCCATTTATGATTGCTGCTGACTTTCAGAGGTACTGCTGTCGACACAACCTTAGGCCATAGATTGGTTGATTTATTTCATGATTGGAATTCCATGCCCTCTTTTATTCTGACTATGGATGATGTTTCTGAGTTCTTGAAGACATATAAGAATGCTCCAAGAAGGCGAGCAGAAATAGCTGACTGTCCCCAAGTTAACTTTTCATCTGACCAACGTTTAGTTTTAGATATTGTTGATAACCAAATAAAGTCTCTAACCCTTCAATCTATTCGTTGTGAGAAGAGATTGGTTATTCAAGGTAAGGCAAGATCTGGGAAAGCACTGTGATAAAGGAAATTGTTTAACGGGTCAGTTTAGCTATAGGACCTGATGCTATAAACGTTTGTGCTCCCACTGGAGCAGCAGCGATCAATATTGATGGCTTTACGATCCATTCTCTTTGTCTTCCTATCGTTAGTACGAAATTTCGATCTCTAAATAGAGAAGCTGCACAGAGGTTCCAGAATGAGACAAAGTTGCTCAAATTCATCATCATCGATGAAATGTCAATGATTGGTGCAAGAATGCTTTACATGATCGAGAGAAGATTGAGGGAGATAAACCCCAAGAAAGATGAGCCTTTTGGTGGATTCTTTATCTATTTGTTTGGTGATTTTTGTCAGCTTCCTCCTGTTAAAGATACTCCTCTCTATTCGAGTCTTTTTTTACGATGTAATGTTCCAACAAGGTAGATTTGCATTTGATTCTTTTGCGAAGTTCATTGAACTTAGTAATTCTCATAGACAAAATAGCGCAGATAGTTCTTTCGCAGATGTCTTACAACATCTAGCTTCGGGTGATTTCTCTGATACAGATCTGAACATTCTGACGAGCAAGAAATCGAGCCTATTTATCCAGAGATGAACTCGATCAGTTCCAAACGGCAGTAGAGCTATATCCAACAAACGAGCAAGTTAAACAAAGCAACGAAGACTATTTGCAGTCAACTGGGTACCCTATTGCTTATATAGCATCTGAAAACACTCCAGATATTGCCTCGCCTTCGTCCAAAGATGACTCAGCTCTTGGTCTCTCCAAGTATTTGAATCTCTCAGTTAATGCCAGAATCATGCTGAGAGTCAACTTATGGGTGCAAGGAGGTCTCGTCAATGGTTCACTAGGAACTATACGCTACATTATATATGCTCCTAATGCTCACCCTCCAGCTCTTCCTCTGTTTATTTTAGTGGAATTCGATAGCTATCAGGGACCTTTCATCTATGGTAATCTGTTTCCAATAATCCCCATAACATGCTCTTCGAACAATGGCAGTATATCACAATCTCGTAGACAGTTTCCCCTTACCTTAGCATACTGGATGACTATACATAAATCACAGGGATTAACTCTTCCAAAAATCAAAATAGGTATAGGTAAAAAAGAGACAGCTATCGGTCTTACCTATGTTGCATTGAGTTGAGTAAAAAAAAATAACTGACATAATATTTTTAAAGAGTTACAATAAATATTGCTACGAGTCAATCTGCAAGTCCAAGGCCCACAGTGATAGACAGAATTTCATGAGACATTGGCATAGCAATTAATTAATGGCTTATTCTGACTTTATATTTGTACCTTTAAATGATTCAATAAAAATCAAACATATTGTTGAGAACGAATGATTCTTTGTTTCTTTTTCCCCTCATAATCTAGAAAATAAAGGTGCAAGCAGCTTCGTTCCGACTACATGCTGATACAGCGTTACTTAACTAGTTTAATTTTATTTCCACTATATAATGTTTATTGTAAAATTTGATGTTTTTAAATACAAGACACTCAACTTAGATAAAAATTTTCAAAAATGAATAAATCGAAGTGAGTACAATAAAAAATATAGTCAAAAAATTATAGTGATTCTATACTTATGGCCATATTTATAACCAAGGATCAAGAGTTAGAGGTAAGTTAACCAATAAACATTTGCATACTAAAAAGTAAAGTGATTATTAATTGATAAACTTTTAACTCATGACCCTCAGTTGCAAATATCAGCATTATGGCACTAGAAAATTTATTTAAAATTTTAATTTTGCTTCAGTCTTTTATATAGTATTTAAAATTTTTGAGTTCTTTCTCTAGTCAATCATTTTGTTTAAGAGAACCATCGATGTCAAACCAGAATAATTAAATTTAGTTTCATATTTTAGAGAAAATGAAATTATTAATTTTTGTCTTTGCTCTCCGTAGTAGTATTTAGTCGAGTTTGATTTCAAGATTTTTAAGATTGCATATATTATAGTTAAAATCACTAATATACCTTATATAAATTGTATTTATATTTCATAGTTACTATGATAATTTGAAACGATTAAATTATTTTCTTATATTTGAGAATGCTTCTTTTTAATTAGTAAATGTCCTTAAAAATTGCATTTTATTATTAGCATGCAAGTTTATGTATCTGGACTATAGGCCAGAAATTACAGAATAATATATCATTTTTGTGTTTGTTTTTTCAGTGATAATGCATATACAGTCAAACCTGTTTTTATGCGCTCTTTTTATGTGCGATTTTTATTTGTGCGATTTTTTTAATGCGAATTTTTAATTTGTGCGGTATAGTTGGCGACTAGTCTCGTGCGATTCGTCATGTCTCACGTTGACTTATTATAGCTAAATAAACTTATTATAGCATAAATGCACTTATTATAGTAATATTATTGCATGAATATGCGAAAAATGAAATAATTTACTTTTTAAGTCAACAAAACACCACCTGGACAAAAATATGTAAAACAGACGATAGACCAGACGATGCAGTCAAGTGCTGACATCTGTTGTCAATAAATTCTATTTCGTACGGTTTTGAGTTATTTTCTATGTGAGACTTTTTTTATGCGGTCCCTGTTGACCGCATAAAAAAATTATTTTTTTAATTGTGTTGCGAAAACTATTATTTACAGCCATTCGTGAAGTTTCGTGAGATTTTTTTTAATGCGTTTTTTTTAATGCGGTCCCTATCCCCCGCATAAAAACAGGTTTGACTGTATTTAAAAGAACAAACAATTTTAGAAACACTGTAATGAAAGAGTTTCTTTAAAAACTTTGAAAATATTAATTTGATAAGTTTTTAAATGTTGGAAAGCATAGTTAGTTAAATTACATTAAATACTTACTAGCTTAGTTTTAAAAGCTAATTCTTTACTATAGTATAGAAAATGATATAATAGTTACTTGTTTACATGGATAGTGATCCTTTATTTCAGGTTTTTCTGAGAACAATTACTTTTTGATGCTATCTACATTGATCACCAAAGAATAATTTGGCATTGTTAACTCCAAAATAACCCACCAGTGAATAAAACCATAAACACTGGTAGTTGGACATGGATTTGTGCCTTGCCAATGGGTCACCTACATGGAGTTCTCTGGGTTTTCTTCGCCTACTGGGTTTGTAACTTCTAAATAGGGGCGAGTTTTTCATAGAAATTCCTCTCGGGAGGCATTTTCCTTGGCAGATTACCTGCAAGTTGCATTGCCATATACAAACAACCACTACCACCGAAATCTGTTTTATGTAGTTTTTTTTTTTTTTGGGTTGCAATTTGAAAAAATTGTAGACTTATAAATTCTGGACAGACAGATTGTCATTCGTTGTCTATCTGTCCTTCCTTAATCTTGAGAATGATGTTAGATAGGCCAAAGTTGAATAGATATGGAAAGCTTAGGGCAGAAGGTTCCAATTAACTATATAAGAACTTCCAAAACAAACTAGAAGTCATGTGATTTCAGTTCAAAAATTTTTCCCAGAATAGTGTTACATAGATGGCTGGCAAGACACTTGTTAGGAAAAGTATGACCTACAGGAGTAAGGCACTAATAATTTGAGATACAGAGCATATATTTTAAATTAAATAAATTTTTAAAATTGCAGCCCAGCATTGTGATTATGTCACAATAAATATTTGCTCGTTTTTAATTTATTTTCAATTCTCAGGTAAAAATTAGTCATATGTAACCAAATGATAGTCGTCCTGATTAATGATTAATAAAAACTACTATCATATGTTGTAATTATTGAATTAAGGGAGAATAAATGTTCATGCATTCCACAGTAACATATTAGTAATGAGTTGTAAAAATATCTTATGCCATTACTTTCAAGCATTGGATGTATTGTCTGTCGTAATCAGATCGACGTCTTCCTGGACGGCATCTCTATATCTTTTCTCTGGTCTTGGAGCATTTGTCTGGTTTGTTTTGTATCTGCTGTAGTTTCTACAGAGTAAGTCATAGTTGTCTAATAACTGCTTTGTAAATTCTTGTTTTAGTTTTGGTGCATAGGTGCTTATTTCTCCAGGCAAGGTTATTTGGGTATCCTCCAACTTTTGGTGCATTACTTACTTTATCTTGTATTCTCCCTTCCCACTTGACCTCTTGTTTGAGGTACTTAAATCCTGAAACTTACCATGCGATATTTCTGTCTAGTTATGGTTTATGTCGTAGTAGTTTATTTGATATTGTCATACATCTGTTTTAGATTAAGTTAACCTAAGCATCTCAGCAATATTAAATCTAAAAATTTTGTCGTCTTTCAATAGTTTGTCAAGTTGATTTAGTGGTTTCTTTACGTTAGTCTCGGTTTTGGAAATGTAGCATAGCACTTTTAATGATAATGATATACAAATCTTTTTGATTTAATTCCCCTCTATTATTTTATTTATCAACTAAGATATGAATGAAACGTCGAATAATGGGCTTAAAAACAACAAAATAGTGAGTCGCCTTGTTTTGTTCCTAATATTACTTTTTGTTGTATATTTGCTATTTTGGTATATTTTGCAAATTGTTTGTGTTAATTTCACTAGTATATATTTAATTTTTAGTGTCAATAGATCTATAAATTTCTGTTAAATTTTGTTTAATTGACAGAATATAATGATGCCATGGCATTATTAAATATATTCCTTACAATCTTCTTAAAGTAATTGTATGCTTTTCTGGTAGATTTTTTTTTTACCCCCTTTTTAAAACAGGAATTGGTATTTCATAATTCTGATCATCTGGCATAATTTTGTCATGTAAAGTTTTGTCAAACAGTTCTTTCAAATTTTGGATATCATTATTCCTCCGTATTTTGTTAGTAACCAGGACAAGATAAAATCATTAAAGAACAAAGCTCATTTGTTAACGTTTCAAGATTGTGGCATGCGTGATTACTAATTTTTGTTTCTGTCTAATTTGTTCTGAGGAAGTCTGTGTTGTTTGGAATTATCTGTGTACAAATTTTAAAAATAATCTAATTCCTCCGTTCTTACGATCAGAATTTTCACTAGCTCTTTTTTACTTTGACTCTTCATTTGTCTTTGTTGTCCATAAAAATCATATTCCAAAATTTATCATTTGCTAGCTTATCTTTTAGATTTTTATATTATTTCGGTAGTTTTTCTAAAGTGAATATTTCTTTTTTTGTTGGTTTTTTAGATTTCTGTTTAACTGGGATATTTGTTTTTCTATGCTCCCATTTTTTTTGTGCCTAATATTTCAGCAACTGCACATTGAATGTTTTCTTAGAGCAATCTATGCTTAGAGTTTCCTTAAAGTAGGTAATTAGAAATATAAAAGTTTGATTTTATATATATTTTTGTTTAAAAAAATGGATAGGAAAACCTAATGACTTATATTTTGCTAGTGATAGGCCACGGTGAGTTCCACGGTGAGTTAGTAATTTTATCTTGCATAGTTGTCCAGTTGTAAGCTCTTCTAGTTCTTTAGCAATAAACTTTAATGTTTAACGGAGTCGACTGCCAGCTGGTTTCTGTGATGTTCCAGCGTTAGCCAAGTTGAATGACATCATCCTTTCATGCATCCCCACAATGATAAAGATGCAGGTAGGATTTTGAGGGGTTTATACTTCTAAAACAAAATGTTTTATATTCCTGTTTAAATACTAAAATATATTTGGATTTTGTTTGCTACGATAACTTTCAAATGGTTATTATGGGTAATGATGGGAAATCTGATGAAATTATAGTATATTACGGTTAGACTAGATTTACGGTTAAAGAAAAAATATTATAGATTTTTATATTTATCAGAATAATTTTAATTAAATATTTATATTTCTGTGATTTTCTTATTTTAGAGAGAATTGTCTTAAACTTTTAATGTTATAAGAAATTGACTTTAACTTAAAATGCAACAATTTTTCTGCTAAACTAAAAACAAAATAATGACTCTTATGCTAATTAAGATGTGGAAAAACAAGCTACAAGTCTCAATTTGTTTCAAGATTATTTCATATTGAAATTATCATAAATTGTTGGGCTGAATTTGAACTTGTTACCACTTTTAGACATCAAAAATGATTAGTGATAATTGGAAAAAGCTGCATTGAGGATGATAGGTCAGAAGAGCATATAAATCAAAACATGAATTTCATGAATGAAAGAAGAGAGAATTTTTTTCCTATGCAAAAGTTCGGAGTAAAATAAACATTAAGGATGATTGATAAATATGATGATAAGTAATAATTTCTTGATATTCTTGATAAATTAAACCTTTATTTTAGATATATGTCTGCCATTTTAGTAGATCATTTCCTTAATCATCAAATTAGTAATATTACAGAAGAAAGAAATCGCATCGTTTTCTTTCAATTTGGAGACCGATTCGGAATTTTTTATCGTCAATTATTTGTGGGATCAGGTAAAATAATTAGCGTTCGAGTTTTTGTCACGACAATATTATATTATTCTGACAAACATTTAATAAAACAACTTTCTAAACCAGTCATGGAATTTTTTATTGTAACCCATATTTAAATTTTTATATAAACAAAAGAGAAAAAAATTATACATTATTTGTGTTCTTTGGATTACATTAGGTGATTATAAAGAGAAATAAAATTTTACATACTTAAAAATGGTTTTCGATAAGTGCATAGAGTGTATTGCAAAATCAGAGGACAAACGATTTATTTAAATGAAAGTATTAGTTTTTTAATATTAGAATTGTTTAAGGACAAGCTTTTGGTAATTTTATTTCCACTTGAAGGCCACTTATTAGGTTATAACAATTTGTTTTTTTTTATTAGGGAACATCAGATTGAAACAAAACAATTAAAAAAATAATTATATACAAATAACATTTTTTAAAAATATCAAATAGAAAATAATACTTGACAAATTTGCACCGTAACAACTTTACATTTTGTTTTTGGTTGTGTGTGTATACATATATATTCAATATGACTAGGGAAAAAAATGACTAGATACATAATAAACGTAACAATATATAATAAAATACTGAGGTAATAAACTACCGAAATTCCGAACATGCTTCCTTATAGAAGTTCGTAAGGAGTAACAAAATTTTTTAATATTTCACTGCGTAACGTCACATTATAACGTGAGAACACCGATAATGATCGATAGTTTTATGAATAACATGTTCTCGATTTTGACTGTTAACAGAACCAATAAAATGATGGAAGACAACATAAATCGTTTCATTACTATTATAAATTCGTTTGGGATTTAATATAGACTAGCTTATATATCGTTTGTATCTTATATTTTACAAATTTTATTTTGGATACAGATATTTAATTCTTCCATTGCTTTCATTTTGTATTTATCTGTCCAATTGGAAACTTCAATAAAATTATTTACAATTTGACAATATAATAAATAAATGCTTTGGTCAAAAATAAATATTGTATAATAATAATATTTATAAAATATTTAAAGAACACTAAAGAAATTTTGTCAAATAAAACAAAGTATAATCAAACCTTTTAAATGGACCAAGAGAATTTATGGAAAAAAATTGGAACTGGAGAATTATTTACAATGTTTCTCGGTCTTGCATCATACATCTTTTATTCCCGGATCCTGACCCCCGTGCGGACACGAATGGTTTCCGTGATTTCCTTCGCAAACCACGACAGGAACGTGACCGCTGTCCCACATGCCCGGTCCACAGAGTTCGCACAATTTGGCTAAGGTACAAGGAATTCTTGGCAACAATCTGAACTGATGAAGAAGTCCTCTAGCCTAAGAGAGTAAAAAAGATTTGGTTACTCTGTATAAAATAATAAACAACAACTACATTTAAGAATCATTAGATTAGATTATTATTTACAAGCCACATTCTTAACTGACATGGTTTTAAATGGACAGTACGGTCATTGCATGTCATTATATGAATGTGTTATTCTTTGTTTTCCATAAAGTTAAATTTACATCATCAATATCTGATGTTATTTTCAACCACATTCTTAAATATTCTTTTAGAAAATCATTAAATTTTCTTGCAGCAATGCCAGTAATAATCTTGATTTCAAATTTTTAATGCTAAATAAGGAATAAGATACAAACTGAAATTATAAGTGTCCATGTGTACTTTAATAATAAGGAAAAATACTTATTTTAAATTACAATTGAACAAGTTTTAATTAGATGTAAATTGGCAAGAAAATTTTTTGCTGTTAAAAGCAAAGATGAGTCAATAATTAGCATGTAATTTCCATGCTTGAAAATTTGTAAACTACAGTAGTATTCACTTATATTGAATCTGTATGGACCGTTGGAACTGGTTTGTTTTCTTTCTTGTCCAATATAACAGTCTAATTTTGTAAAATTAAAGTTTAATGTCTCAAAAATAAAAGGGTAAATTATTACATAGGAAGTTGTCCGTTAAAACATTAATATAAATGTACAGTACATGGTTACTTAAAAAGCTTGGTTATTTTTGTTTGTTGATTATTGCTAGTTACATAGCATTCCGTAATATATAGTTTTGCCTTAGCAAAAGTATTTAAAATATTTTGGAGAGTATTGTTTTTTTCAAAACTTCAGAAATTAGCATTATTGGAATGTCAACATCACCAACGTATGTTGTATCATTGCTTTCTCAGTCAAAAGTTCCCTACTAATAACACAGTCATTAACCCTGACATATTCAAAATTTTAGTCAGAAAATGCATCTGGTAACTGCAGAGGGAGCACATCTTGAATGCCTTTTGTTTCATCATTTGTAAGTTTACTTTTCAAAAGTTCGTTGATCGGAATGTTGTCATCTAAATCAAACTTGTCTCAATTCGTTTGTAGAAAGCCAGCATGTCGAATACAAGTTCTATTGGTATTGTTTGCACTGATATATTTTTCCATGCCGTACGGATAAAGTGAATTGCATCAAGATTTATAGAAAATGATTCTTCACTATTATTTATAGAAGTTACCATTTTCGAAAGAAAAAGTTTTCGATAGCCGCTCTTTAAGCTGCATATAACCCTTTGGTCTAAAGGCTGTAGTTTTGAACTTGTATTGAGCAGTGTGTACACCAGTGTAATGCAATGTAAATTCTTGGATGTTGGGATGTGCCGAGCAGTTGTTGATCAATAATAAAATTTTTTGTTTCTTCTCAGTTCTTCATCCCATTCTTGCAGTTCACCACAGAAAATGTCAGAGGTCATCCAAGCTTTTCAGTTAGATTTGTATTTTTTGATTTACCAATTACTAACAATTTTCTCTTTTTCATTCCCATAAGATTAGCAATTCTTTCTTTGCACAATTTTCCTCATGCACAGCTTTCTCCTTTAAATTTTAGCATCCTATTTGGTTCAAGCTTATAAGACGACTTGTTTCATCTGTGTTAAAGATATCAAAATCTTAGAAATTTTCTCTAATTTTTGGCCACTTATTTTGCAACCAGTCTTCTATCATGTCAATGTTTACTGCAGTTGCTTCTTCAACAATTTTTTGGCTTCCAATACTGTCTTTTCTTAAATCTCTCGATACTGCATTTAAACTCAGGAAGCAAATTGGGAGAGTACTAATTCTTCCGCCTCTAACTGCAATACAATAGTTGTGTTTTTAAGTCTCTGTTGAGAAATCATTTTAACAATACTTGATCTAATTCATCATGCGCTGATTTTCTAAGCTTTTTAGCATTCAACTTATGTTCGAAAGTTGTGAGTATTTTGTCTTTTTCTGTCTAAATAGTAGCAATTGTTGATTTAGTTATATTCATTTCTTTACATAATTCACTTTGCTTTATTCCACATTCCAACCTTTTAATAATTTCAAATTTATTCTGTAACATAAATGACTTATGTTTCTGTTGACTAGGCGCTAACCAGTGTAATCATATTTCAGAAGGACGTATGCACACTACTACTTAATTCCTACGTAGTGAATGGCAAGAGTCGATATTCCTCAAGATTACATGCAGTTCGTTATTCTTTATAACCAATGTCAGTGAATGGAATTTTTTTTAACCAATTACAGTGTAAATTTTCTAGCCAATGAAAAGCATACTTTCAATTTCCAAACATTAAATGGGTGGGAAATCAAACAAAATACCTTTGAAAAATTATTTAACTGTTAATAACATATGAGAAATAACATTTAAAATTTAAATTACAGCACTAACAAATGAAAATCCTCGACTGTGTAAATTTCTAAGTTTGTTGTTAATGGGCCGGTAGATGAACCTCAGGAAATACCTTAGTGAAGTTAAGAACACTGGTACTGAGAGAGTATAAAAATTTAAATTTGTGATGAAAAATAAAATACATGGGTGCAATGAAATTAGTTAATTAAAAGAAAAAATACCCAAATTAAGCAACATTTCCCATATTAGGTCATGACCCCTTACCTTTTGTTTAACCCTCCCATTATGTTACATAAAAAAGCTTTTATTTAAAAACCCTAGTAATAACTCTAGAGTATTCTTTGTACTCATAATCCATTATAAGTAATAAGTTTCATTTTAAAAAATTCAAATATCATTCATTATATGCTGAAGTTTGCTGTAGCCGGAAAAAAATAACATTGCTCTTATGGGTGTTTCATTTGTACTTTTAAAATTGGTTTGTTATAAGTGAACACTACTGTAGATAAATTAACTAGCTTACAGTTGAACTTAATACTTACTTTACATAAAACTAAGTCTCCATTCATATGCATTGCTAAACTGCTGAAATGAAGTAACATCTCATCAGCCCTGAGATCCTGATCAATAATGTCTTGTCCATAAATTGCTATAATAGACACGCACAAAAAAAGGTAAAAGTAGTCGGTCTGATAATGAGCCCAACACGCCTCCCACATTCGAAGGGCTTCTTGTTCGGGAAATTCTCTCTTGAAGCATAATAGTAGCCAACGGTGTGCAAATAATAATTCTAAAGAATCTGGATATTTTTTCAAATGTGCATAAAAATCTGCAGTCATTAGACGCAGTAGTTCTCTCAAGTAACTCTGTTAAAAAAAAATATATATATATGTAAAATGATTGATTATTGTATTTTAGTTAAGAAAATACCATGCAACTTACTAAGTTTATATCCATGTCGACATCTTTAGGTGAGATTACGAACATCGTACGTTGCATCAACCCCACAAAGCACCAGAAAGCCTCTGCTTCGTCCCTTATTTCCGATAATATAGGAGCCAAAAGATCGGACATTCCTTGTGTATAACCCATATAAGGATTATACAGTGCATAGTTGAGTAAAATATTTCTAAAAAATTAAGAAATTTTGCAACACGCTCTAACAAATTATAATTATGAGAAATATGAAAACAACAACAATAACGTTATTCAGATTTATCGACACTGTTTAAAGTATAGGAGTAAGTTGTGTGTAATCAAATATTTGCATATTTGTAGAAATATATACAAATGGAACTGACTGACTTTTTTGTACTGCAGGAAGGTTGGATGTGAGTCACAGACAAGTATTGCTTAGTATGTTAGTTTCGTACAAACCACATTATTATTAAAATGCAAAGCATTCTTTAAATTTGTACTATTCTGCAAATCAGACTTTTGTAACAGATTCTGACAAGTTGAATTTACTCAATTTGATGATGGGATTAATAAACTTCTGTATTTATAATTACCGTATTTTACGGACTATAAGACGCACTTTTTTCTTCGAAAAATTGCCTCCAAAATTCAGGCGCGTCTTATACTCCGTAGCGTCTTATAGGAATTTAAAAAAAAAAAAATAATTGCTTAAAAATTAAGGTGCGTCTTATAGTCCGTAAAATACGGTATATAAAATTAATGTAGTGCCAGAACTACTTTTTAAAAAATGTAAGTAACTTTATGAGACATGCCAGTTAATCATCATGCATTGCTTTACTAAATGTTTACAATCTAAATAAATCTAATAAAAGTCTACATCAATATTGTGTTAGTCTATTCATTCAGATACTTAACATGTTGCTTCGTTTCTAGCAGAGTTAGAAGCAAAAATTTTAAGGCCGGTGCAAACTAGGCAACATCAAAGCAGTTTAGTTTGATCGATGGCCATCGAGTGCCAGTCATCAACTCAACACCACTATGTCATACCCTTCGATGGAAAGTAGGTGGTCCATTTGACGCCTCTAGGATCGAAGAGCCCACCAGTGGCTGAGTGGTTCTGTCGCTAAACACCGAGGGTTCGGTTGCAGGTTCACACCATGCTCGGATGGGCTGGTCATGTGGAGTTTTCCGGGTTTTCTCCACATTTGCACACCTGAATAGGGGCCAGTTTCAATTACAAGACCTCCCGGAAGGCATTTCTCCTCGTGTAACATCGTGCACCAAAGAAGGCAACGGGGAACCACTCTGGTTGTAACTTCCCCAGGATACAGCTTGGTGCCTTACTAACCACTTATTAACCTGCGCCAAGTGTTCGCTGACATCAGGATTTCTGATATGGTATGCAGAGAGAGAGAGGATCGAAGAAGTTTGATTTTTCAGGCAGCAAATGATGATGCTCATGCACGTTTGAAAGTTTGTGAGAAAGGACAGTGTACTATAGGCTACAAAGAAGGCATGCATTTGTGCTTCACGTTTTGGCCGCGTCTTGGCTATGCTGGGATTACAAAACAGAGCTGTTTGATAGATTTTCATAATAGTAACAATATGAATTATTTTATTGAAATTTATAAATCTATCAGGCCCTTGATTTCGTTTTTTTAATGAAATATCTAACAGACAACAAATGAAGCCTTTGAAGCTAACATCAACTACAAAGTCGTCATTTTACAAAACAAGCTACCGAGCAATAATTCATAGGGGGATAGACAAAATGCTTATTAGTTCTGTAGAGCTACATCACAAGTGATATCACAAGCAGTAAATTTGCCCGATAGTCGAAGCAAACTAGTCACGCGACCATAAATTTTGCCTCCGACGTCACATCGAAAGCAATGGCACTGCCTAGTTTGCGCTGGCCTTTTAATATGTTGACTGCATATTAATACTAATGATAGTTTATACATTACAAATGTTTATGACTAAATATTAAAAGAAAAACTTGACTGTAAATATTATAGGAAAAATTTAACAGTAATTCTATTAATCTATAAAGTATCTAACAAATCAATTAGAATTAAAAATCAATGTAATGAGGGATATAAATTTAATTACTTTAGCTTAGTAAATGTATCATATAAAACTATAAACTATGACTTAACTGCTCTTAGTTTCACAACTGCAAAGTCAACATAAAAAAGAACCGAGTAAATTTTATATCTAAAATATATCCTTAAACACAGATATAAAGCATGTCTGCAATTTCCTTACTGGATGAAGACAATAAAAAATTAACTGGAACAGATATTGAATGAAGCATATTTTACAAAAACCAAACAAGCACCTGATCACTCACTGAGAGATATTTATTCTTAACACAAACGTTTTCAATCCAATCAATGGATCATCATCAGGTAAAATTAGAACATTACAAAAAATAGAACAACAAGTTCAAAATACAAAAAATATAACGGCTAACCAATATGTAACTAACAGCACAATAACGTTTCTAAATATCAACAAATTAATAAAAATGCTGCTAAAATTAAAAATAAAATATTAATATATAACAAACAAATAGTGTATACAAAATATTAATACCTCTGCCTTAATAAACAAATTAATAACACTAAATATTAACACTGCTTAATAAGCTGTACAGAGTTTTTCATTTAACTATACATATTAATAAAGCTACTGCTCTTATTTGAAGTTTATAACTGCAAACTTCCATGCGGAAGGAAGTCCCTCGGCATCTCTTGCGTTGATGCAATTCCCTTTAAGCTTGCTTTTATAGATTTCTAATTTTTCGGCCGTTCTTGCCAAGGTCGGGGAGTGTATTTGTTTCAGTATCTCTGCTTCATTCCATCTTACTATTGAGCCTTCCGCTTGTGCCATTTGTGACAATACTGTGGCATTAGAACCTTTTCTAACATCATATCTGTGCTCTTTTACCCTTACCCCTAGATTTCTAGTAGTAACCCCAACATAATCTTTACTTATTCCTAACATATGATTCTCGTATGGAATCCTATAAACGCCAGCCCTATCCTCTTTCTTAACCCTTTATCATTTCTAAGAATTCTGTACAGATTCGGAGCTCTTTTTAAGATTATCTTTGTATCCTTTATATGTGCCATTTCTTTCATAATGCTTCCTAAGCACTTGTTGTACGTAAATTTCGTGTATGTAGAAGGACCACGCCCACGACCAGGTACTGCATCGGTACTAACTTCTAATTTATTGATAATCCCCTTTAAAACATTCCTCTTATAGCCCAATGCTTCTGCTACCTGCGTGATTCTTTCTATTTCTGCATCCCTGTCTGTACAGAACTCTTAGAAATGATAAAGGGTTAATTAAGAAAGAGGATAGGGCCGGCGTTTATAGGATTCCATACGAGAATCATATGTTAGGAATAAGTAAAGATTATGTTGGGGTTACTACTAGAAATCTAGGGGTAAGGGTAAAAGAGCACAGATATGATGTTAGAAAAGGTTCTAATGCCACAGTATTGTCACAAATGGCACAAGCGGAAGGCTCAATAGTAAGATGGAATGAAGCAGAGATACTGAAACAAATACACTCCCCGACCTTGGCAAGAACGGCCGAAAAATTAGAAATCTATAAAAGCAAGCTTAAAGGGAATTGCATCAACGCAAGAGATGCCGAGGGACTTCCTTCCGCATGGAAGTTTGCAGTTATAAACTTCAAATAAGAGCAGTAGCTTTATTAATATGTATAGTTAAATGAAAAACTCTGTACAGCTTATTAAGCAGTGTTAATATTTAGTGTTATTAATTTGTTTATTAAGGCAGAGGTATTAATATTTTGTATACACTATTTGTTTGTTATATATTAATATTTTATTTTTAATTTTAGCAGCATTTTTATTAATTTGTTGATATTTAGAAACGTTATTGTGCTGTTAGTTACATATTGGTTAGCCGTTTATATTTTTTGTATTTTGAACTTGTTGTTCTATTTTTTGTAATGTTCTAATTTTACCTGATGATGATCCATTGATTGGATTGAAAATGTTTGTGTTAAGAATAAATATCTCTCAGTGAGTGATCAGGTGCTTGTTTGGTTTTTGTATTATTTTCTGCTGAGCACGCTGTAGGTTGTGCATATTTTACATCAAATATAACAACTTAAAAATTCTTTGAAAGTTTTCTAGTCAATACATAAGGCTGAGATGAACTTATTGCATGGCCTCAGATATTCTTTGAGGATATACAAAAAACAAACAAGTTATACAAAGAAGGTTATCAACAATACAGAGAAGAAACGATAATGGAGTCAATGGCTTTAGTGTACCAAGAAATGCTACAAAAAACTTTGACAAGTAATCAACTACAGGCTGGATATTATAACGCTAATAAAAGGAATCATGTTGAAGTTTATTAAATTTCTTAAATGTTTGTGACAAAACTGTTTATCCATATTTGTTATGATTTATGTTATTTCAGTCAATAAATTGTAAATACCTTGTTTTAGCTTAAAAATACAATAATAGAAAGATTATACAAGATATAAATTGTTTAGGGTTTTACAAACATGCAAAAAAAACGAATTTAAATAACTTATAAATATATTATATTTTACATATGAAATTAAACTCTTACTTCATTATTTCAATGTTTGGATTGTCGTCTCCGGCAAAGTAAGGATTGCATCTATCTGTACGAATAACGTCTTTCTCGACCGTGCATTGTACATTTCTCCAAAACACTTCCTTTTCTTCTAAAGACATGTGATCTCTAAATTTAAATATGCTTAGCTAAACACCTTTTCTGATCTCAGTGAAGTATAAACATATTCAATTACACAAAGTAACACAGTTTAATACTTAAGAATCATCTTTAATTATTGCAATTAATTTAAATTAACAATGAAATTAATGTAATGAGTAATTAGGTATATCTGTAATGCATATTACTGATATTATAAATATGGTTAGAAAACAAATGTTCTTTAACGAAAATTCTGTAGTGTATTTAATAAACAATTTTTAAATCTTTTATTTCTATGCAAAGAAATATATAAACAAGTTAGCTGTAATTACTTTTTTATAGAAGTTTTTACATTCAAGTTTTCATAATAAAACTTTCTTTATCAAGTTTTGATTCCATAATTTGTACACAATTAAGAAAATGAAGTTAAGAAGTTTATTTTTCCTGAATTAAATGTTTTTTGAAATTTAATACAAAAAATAACGCAACCAAAATTTGAATTTCAGTTGGGTTCTTTGTTTTTTAAAATTGCTGTATTTGATGATGACATAATCAAGTCTTGAAAAATATTTAATAAAACTTCTTAACTCAATTAGCAAGTTTTTAACTATAGGATAAAATCTTCTGTTATGAATTATAATAAAAACTAAAAACTAGCCATAGATTTAATATTGAATTTAGATTTAGGTTCTCTTACACTAAGTCAGATGTAGTTAAGCTAGTTAGTTAATATAAGAAAACGGCGGTTAAAATTTAGAGAAAATATCTTTCTTGCTAGACTATACATACAAATGAGTCCAAATCCTTCTGTCCTTTCACAGGCTTGTAGAGGCAATAACAAATCTACGGCGGAACTGACTTTTTTTTGTAGGCTACGTGTCCGCCATCAAATGTAAAAAGTCCTAAAGCAAGAAATATATTTTTTCTAAATGTGAATTTGTCCTGGCACTTTTTTAATATGGTTAAAATTGTTTTAGCATGAGACAATCTAGTTATTAGTTATTGTTAGCATTATATCCAATCGGTTCGCATTCCATATACATATACATTTGTATTAAACTTACACGAGACACTTTATTGACGAAAAATTGTTTTTTGTTAAGCTTCCATTCTCAGAATTGGTATCTTTTTATTCTAGTAATTTTCTCAAATGCTCTTTTACACGAAATTGTATGCTTTATAAAAATATCTTCAATTTAAATTCAAATTTAACATTTATCAATTTGCTGAAAAAGCAGAATTAATATCTACCTAATACTATTTAAAAATACCTATTTGAATTATCTAGAATTTTTAGCCAAGCAGAACTTGTTGTAAATTTGAAATTTTGTTATTTACTCCTTAAAACATTAAGAGGAAACAATTTGGACATTGATACTTTTTGTTATATACCTAGATTAGGTGATGTATATATAAAGATAAACAATATAAAATAAAATAAAATTTGACAATATGAATTCACAATTAAATAGAAAAATACCTTTTCCTTCTGATGGCTTGATATTCTATATACTTATCATTACGAACTTGTTCTCTTTCATCAAATGTTGATTGAAAATTGTAATAATGAAGAAGAAAAGGCCAAGCTTCCTTTCGTAACTTATTGTCTAATCCACCAAAAAATATCGCCTAGAATATTTTAAATTCTTTTTAGCAATAATTAAACTTTATTAATTAATTAAATATTTTGCATTTCTTCATGGCTGTTTTTATCAAGACTTTCATCACCATCCTGAATAATGTTAAAAGAAATTAAGCAAATAACTAAACATTGCTGATCATAACTTATTCATTTATTCATTCAAATAATGTAAACTGAATTAAACTATTAAATAACTATTCTAACCTAGAGCACACAGCATAAAATAATAACCAGGCTTAAAAAACTTCTGGTATAAAGTATATTTAAGAATTCATCAATTCAGCTAAACCAAATGAACTGATATATACCTTACTTAAAGAATTTGATATAAACCCAATTATAATATCCTGAATAAACAACTATTACCTCTCCCACATTTACAAAATAAAAATAAATGATTTATACTTCAATGACTTTTCTCCTCTTGTGGGAATGCACCAGGGCTCTATCCTCAGTAACTTGTTTTTTTTATATCCTACATAGATAAAATTTTTGATCAACTCGACTTGCTACTACAGTTTATGCAGATGACATTAAAATTATTAACAGTGACCCAAATATTGCAAAATCTATGTACAGTATTTGTCCTCTAAATTAAACATCTAAATCTCTGTAAAACTGTTACCATGTTCTTTTCTCTAAGACTTAATCTAAATTTACCTTTAAAATTTACAATCATGGCCTCATTCTTGTCAATTGTATCAAAGTCCTAGGTGTTCATTTCAATAATAAATTAACCTTCAAACATCATTTCAACAATATTTTTAAGCATTTGGCAGTATGCTGGGGCATCATGTGGCATAATTGCCAACATATTTCCTCTAAAACCATCTTAAACACAATATTCTTTATTAAATTTCACTTGTTAATTGACTATTGCCTTCCCATCTGATACTCAGCTTCTAATTCTCAAAAAGATCATTAAGGAAATTTCTAAAACGTACCGCTTCTAAACTAATTAGCAAATAGCACATAGACTGTCCTGAGATTGTTCACTCACACCTAAGCCTTCTGTGTTTAGATGAGAAAGTTGTATACTTTGACAGAATCAGCACTTAGTTTTATTCTCCCTTTCTATTTTAATTTACACACCCCAAAGTTTAACTCATATAATTTTTTCTTGTCTTATCCTCCTTTTTGCAGACTTTTAATATTCCAAAATTCATTTACTTTATAGATTCAGCAACTTTATCAAAAATGCTGTAGATCTATTACATCTAGGCTATTGTAAATTTAATAAATATTGTGAAAACACACTGCATATATTATAATACATTAGTTTTTCATTATTATGTTGTAGATTTTGTTTTTATATTTTTTATTTCAAGGCCAATCTGTTGTTTGCTCAGGGCAGGCTCATTGCCTAAACGACATCTTTCTAATAATTTGTAAATAAATAAATAACAGTTTGATATCCCATAGATGCTATTCACAATTCCATATGAAAATTTGTTGGAAATTATGAAAAAATTAATTAGATAGGATAAAAGAGTATACAAGTAAAATAGAGAAAAAACCTGATCACCCAAACTAAAAAGATAAATGATCAATCAATATGAAAAAGTTTTAATGAAAATTACACTTGCCTTCCTCAACTGAAAATCATCTTCAATTTGTCCATCATCATTCATGTATTCTCTCCATATTTGTTCATCTACAGTGGTATAGACACCTTCTTCAGGATGACATTCTGCAGCAGTTACTTGTGGTCTACATACTGAAAACTGCCTATAAGGACAATTATCTGTCTAAAGAAAAATTATGCATTTTAAATTTAATAATTTAAATTCTCAAAATAAAACAATAAATTTATATTACCTTATTCTTAGGTTTAGAAAGAAAATTCCAATCATCAAATACATTTGCTAACCTATCCAAACCACCATAATGAAAATGCAATATTTTATATTGACTTTCTTGACTAGCTATAACTAATTGGCCACAAGTGCATTCTTTGTTGCTAAAAAATAATCGTAAACTTCTCATCTGACCTTAATAAAGTAAAAAGAAATCAGTAATCAAATATTTAATTGAGTTAATCTTCAACTGTAATAAAATGTTAAAATAACAACCACTTTGTAACATATATGAAATTAAACTCACTGAGATCGACTGAAAATATACCACAAGGACTTTCTCGTTTTAACTGACGACTAGGACTCTGACTTGAAGCAGTTTCGGGAAATGTGAGATTGTGAGCATGGGCTAAGGATTCGGGTGTACCCTCATACAAAAAATTTGATTTTATTTGCTGATTAGGCGAATTTGGAATGGAATCAGCAGCACTGGATGGACAAGATTCCGGATCTTTATTTGAAGTAGTTTCTGTTGCTGAACTATCACTTTTCGGACTAACACTTATATCTGGAGTTGGTGTTTTCAATGTTGACTTCAAAGTAATATCTTCACTGTCTTGTGATAAATTTAAATGAAAATGTTTCTTTTTATTTTTTTCTTTGTCAGCATGATGACTTTTATTCTTTTTATTTTTTGATTTTTCAGTTTTAAAAGAAAGTGTATGTTCTGGACTGGATGAACTAGATGAATTATAAGGAAATAATTCTTTATCTGGATGAACTTGATTAGAAACTTTAGCTTTACCTTCATAATTTGTTCTATTAAGAGAAGATAAACTGTGATCATTTGACTGAACAGATATTCCACTGTCTGTACCTGATGCATTTGAATTGATATTACTTGATTTTGAACCTAGAAAGGGAAAAAGAAACTGTAGTATAATGAATAAAATTATAAAGATTTTACTTTAAACATTATCTTACTACATCTTTTACAAGCTTTGTTTTAATTCATTATTTTAAATTACCTCCACAACTAATATCTATTTCATTGATTTCACTAATCATAGATTCTAATGCTGCTATTACTTCTTCAGGTCCTATACCAGAATCCGACTGAATTTTTGCATTAGTAAGCGAATTAGAATTACTAGCTATTATAGAACTTTTGTTTAATGACTGACTAGTTTCACATGAAAAATAATCACTTCTTTCTTTATCACTTGTTTCCAAAGAGGTCTGTGAATAATTTGGCGAAGTAGTAGTCTCCGTAAAATCACTAGCTGTCCAACTGTCCAAACTTCCAAGATCTTCTTTAGGACTACCTAAGTCTGATACAGTAGAACTAATACTTGTTTCTTGATCTCTAATAAAACAACATTATAAAAATAATAATAATTTAAATAATATAATATTTTAACAAACACTTTATATAAATTAAATATACAGTTTTATATACTTAAAATATCAAATAATAATTATGAATCTAAATACTAATCCACATGACTGACTAAATCATTTTTACTAAAAATATTTTTAACAAGATATGTTCTCCTAGTGTTTAATATTTTGGCAAAACATTTTTGTGTAAATTTGACTGTTTTTTTTTTTTTTTACAAATGTTTGTAACTTTTGAAGATAGTCTGACTTGAAAATTTTTTAACTTTATAACTTTCAGTTAACTTCTAAATACCATTTTTAGTTAAATTTTATTGCAATAATATTCTTTGCATTTTTTTTTAATTCAAAATTTTGTTTAAACTATTGCAATATATTATCTGCATAAAATGATTTATAGCTCAACAATGTTATGTTGCAAAAATTATAATAAACAATTTTAATAAACTAGATTAATAAACAATAACAAATCCCTGCTACACAGCTGTTCACTTTATGCTTATTGTAACAGCTGTGTGTTGTTAAGTTTTGATGTGATATTACATATGTTGGCCACTTTGGAGTGATATTACATAGTTTAAACTATATTTGAAAGAATATAATCCTAATTTCTACCATTGAGCTCATGGCAACCATAACAGATCACTTAATTTTCCAGGAACTTATTAGGTTGTAAAAATATGGATTGTTTGTATAAACATCAGAACCAGACAATCAAGCTCATTTTCTATTAATAGCATAATATTATTTTAATATTTTTGTTAAATCAACACTTTCTAGTTTATTAGTTCAATTGTATAATCATGATAGGATTGGAATTGCAGTCCATAAAAATATCAAAATTATTAATGATGATTTAATTAATAATCAGTGACTATCTATTCATTATCAATAAATTATTTGAAAATGAAATAGTGTAAAATTTTATGAATTTGTAAAACTTTAATGACATCATACATAAATTATTAATGTATATAAAATATTCTTATACAGCAGAAAAGATATCTTTTAGTTGTACAGGCCAACAGTAAGAGTTTGGAATGGCTATATTATAAGTTGCTGAAGTAATATTGAAAATTTTCTTTTACTGGGTTCTTGCTTCTAATCAGTTGTAACTTTCAAAATAAATAAATAATTGTATTTATTGAACATTGTAACAGATCAAGTATTAGCAAGTAGTTGGTTTTAATAAAATTTTTTTTTAAGAATTGTGACAGAAGATTCTCTTGCCTTTCAAAGATATTTTGATTAAACCTTACAGAAATGCTTGTATATGTGTGTGTGTACATATATATATATATGTACTTTATGCTTATTGTAACAGCTTCTGTGTGTATACACACACACACACACACACACACACCTTGGTTTAAATAATTTCTTAAGCAATAAACTTTATAAAAATTTATTTTATTTAAGAATTAAAAAAATTATGAAAACTATTATAATCATTCAGAATGAAAATATTAGAAAGCAAGGCAATAGAGATTTTACAATTTTCAATCTTTTTAATACATTGTCTTTGAAATGTTGACAAATTAAATTTGTATGAAATCACATTTGCTTGGAAGAATAAAGTGTTCTTATCGAATAAATATTTTATTTTTCTAATAGTGTCATTTTTAACATAAAATCTTGGACTAGAAGATATGCAAAACTGAAAAAAATTAGATGGCAAAATAAATGTAACAACACTTCCATTCAATATGTAAAATTATCTTCAAGTTGTAGTTTAATATTAATATGCAAATTTACTTACGCAGAAATTGTTTTATGCAATGTACAAACATAATCATCAAACGATTTTTCACTGCAAGCATGAGGTGAAATATTTCCAGATGGATGTGATGAACGATTTCCTAAAGTTGGACTAGGACAGGCACTGCTACGAGCACTACGACACGGAGAACTCCCTGGTGTACGATTTTCTAAACTACGTGGATTCTTTTTTAGTGTTGAATTGGGAATCCATGAAAGAATTAATGTTGAGCCAAGCACCTTAAAATAATATTAAATAAAAAATACTTATATCTTACAAACAGGAAAAAAATTGTTTTTAAAATTAAAATTCATAAAATTACAATTTGAACTCAAATCTTGAAAATTTCAGAGATTAGTCCATAAAGCAAGAAAGGAACTATAAAATTGAAACTTATACCTTACAAATAGTAAAATAAAATATAATCTTTAACTTAAAAAATTTATATAATTTCCAGATAAAGTAATATGGAATAATAAAACATTTTAACCATTTTTTTATAATAAAAGTATCAACTCTTTGAGAATTCTAAAAAAATTTTTGATATTTAAAAATATTATATTTAATATTAGAGCTAAAAGAAATGTCATTGACCAAGTCTACACACAGTTAATTCTAATCATGTTATTGGAAGATTACTGACACAGTGATTTTTCCAAAGTGATAATTAGTTGGATATATTAAGCACATGGAAAGCATTTTATAATGGCTACTACACTGATAACTATTATGCACATTTCTAAAGCAACAAATATTGACAGGTGTGTTGGATGAATAAAAAAAAAATTACAATTTGCAAGCTGTATTAAATAAATTCCACGCCATATTTTTATTGTAAGCTTTTTGCAATTCCAAATATGAATTACAGGAATTTAATATAACAAGATTTACCAGAATTTTCCATTTGGATTATAAACGAAATTATTTGCAACTTGATAGAAAAGACCATACCAACAACTGCTGTAAATCATCAGGCTATAATTTGGAATAAATAATTATAAATTACAAATGAATTTGGCACTAGAGGGAGGCATTAGGAGCCATCTCATATTAAAATTAATAATTACAATATTTAATTAAATAATTTAGGTTAAACTGGAAGAAAAAAATCGGCCCAAATAAATAATTATAAATTCATTTCAAATTTATATGTAATTATTTATTCCAAATTATAGCCCAATGATTTATGGCAGTTTTTGGTGTGTTGTTGCTTTGCATTGGGTTAGTAGGGTTGTTTTTATTGATTGAAAAGTCAATACAGAGTTTTGTATTAATGTAATATTAAATTTATAATCAATAATATACTACTGTCAGTTTAACCTAATTCAAATAGCTAAAGCAGAATGAAAGACAAGTTCATTGCAAATATTTTTCATGTGCTAGTAAATAATTCATAAAATTTTCAAATGTGGAATAGACTTATGTAAATAATTTTCTTCATTAAAATTAAAATTATTTTAATGTTGTTGTTATTATAGTGTAAAGAAATGATTTTTGTTTTAATATCTTTACAGGATGCAAAGGATTTTATTCCTACAGTTCCTTATATATATTATACTTATTACTTATGTAATCCCTATTGCATTTAAAAAATATATATATTATGGATTTTTTTTTAATATATATGTTAATTGACAGTAAACTTTCACATAAGTTAGTTTTTATGAAATTAAACTGATATACAATATACTCTTAAAAATTCAAAGTGGAAGGTATAGAGAAAAATTTGAGTTCTGGAAACCCTACCATTATTTTAATGAGATCATAAATATCACAATTCAAACAACACAGTTAGAAAAATTATTTTCACATTCGAATATTAAGACAATACAAACAATGGTCAAGTCCTTTAAATCCTTTTTCACTCCATTCAGTGGCTAAACTGTAGGCAACGTGAAGCAAAAAGCTTCATAAAATTGAGGATTTAAAAGAGTTGAACATTGTTCATATTGTCTTAATTTTCGAATGTGAAAATATTTTTTCAAATATGAAAATAATCCTGGACACATGTATAATTACATTTTATTATTATTAATTTCTTTATTATATGTATATATACAAAATAACAAAATATCAATACTACTAGGAAAAAATGTCTGTTACACAAGTTTGTCATCAATGATTTCAAAGGCATTGTTTCAGGATAATGCCTTTGATTCAATTAACTGTCTCAAAATCATCTTGTGCAATGAATGACTTATTTACTGTGATTCAAAATATTGTCATTCCCTCCTTTTCTTCTTCTTCTTCTTCAAAAAAAAAAAATATATATATATAGGGTAGATGTACCAGTTTTGGCCAGTGTACCAGTTCTGGCCAGAAAACAAATTTAACTTAAAAATATAATCACCACATATTCAAATCTGTCCAATGAAACAAACTTTTATTGTTAACTGTTCACACAGTTAACAATAAAAGTTTGTTTCATTTGTGATTATATTTTTAAGTTAAATTTGTTTTCTGGCCAGAACTGGTACTACACTGGCCAAAACTGGTACATCTACCCTATATATATATATACATATATATATCTGATTCCCTAATACTATATTTCGTCATACAGCATACTGTATCTGTTTTTAAAACAATCATGCTATCCATTGCTGAAAACAAAATCTTAATATTCAAACTCCTTTGCTAACTTTTAATATTGATCCATAAATTGGAAATCTGACACTTTGAACTCATTTGAAACAATTGTATTAATGCTTTGTCAACATTTGTAAGAATACATTTTCTAACTTTTTAGTAGCCAGGATGTTATTCTACAGCACATTTAATGGATATTCTTATTCTATCATGATACTGATACCATTAACGACAACAAGCCAAATTTTCTGCATATTACTACATTTTCTAATCTACTCTAATATTTGGATTTTTTTCAATTTTTCAATTTTTTTCGTAAATTGAGAAGTATTTTGTTTTGTTAGATGACATAGTTATTGTGAAAAAAGACTGAAAAGCAAAGGGTAAATATTAAAATAATTCATAATGAGATCATAAAACACTTTCATTACAGTTTTGATATATGAATAGATAGTTCATTTAATGATACTGATTTTTCTCCATTCCTTTATGTACTACACAAGACAAAAATTTGCTTATTACTGGTATATCCAAGAAGTAAACTCCTTATGACTGAATGTTTACATGAAAATGTGTCTTAACTGAAAAAAAAATAATAAAGATTTGCTTCCAACTGTGAACTCATTATAACTATTTATTATAACTGAATTTAACTATATATGATTTCTAACTATGAAAAGATATATCTCCTATTTTAATACATCAAAAATAACTTTGGATCCATCATCTAACAGACTGCAATTTATTGAACAAATGGCTTTAAACTTGTTTTAAACATTTATAATTTTTGTATAAAATTTAGAATACAAAATAAAACTTTATAAAATCCTGTTTATAAAAATTTACTTGTCCTATGCAAAGTCTATTTTTATAAATCTTATATTTTTATAAAATGTTTTCTAGCCAACAATAAATTTAACTCAAGTTAACTAATGTATAATTTTTTTTCATATTAACTAATAATGGAATCAAGTTAACAGTTTTAATCAATAAATAAAAATTAACTTTAAATCAAAAACAAGGTGTCCAAGAAAACCTAAGTTCAGAGTTACAAATATTAATTGTCATTCAAAGTAAAAAGATATACTTTGTTAATGTTATCTAACTACTATTATGAATAACTCACATCATCATGTTGTGCTTTAATACAAAGGTATCCTGGATGATGATCCATTTCCGTGCGCAAGGGAGTAGGTGGATGGACGCAGACATTATTTTTACAATAAATAACTTCTCCATGAAGATTACAAGATTTTATTGAAGATTCTTGGCCACTGATTCTAAGAATATTTGATGCTTTCTTAATTAAGATATTAAGTGTAGCCATAGTTCAATTATATTTTACAGAAAACCTAAATTTATCAAAAATAAACAATTAAACTTAGAAACATTATGCATTTAAATATCAGATCAAATTATAATTCATATTACAGAAATATTTCTAATATTTAATAAAAAAAAACACACATGCTAAAATTTTTAATTTATTAAGAATTAAAAATTTTCATTAAATATTATAAATGTATTTAATATGTTTAAACTTATAAATAAACTTTTAAAGTTCTTAAAAATTAATGAAACATCCATACTAAACATCAAAATTTAAGGTACCATATAACTTCTAAACCACTTAAAAAAACATGCATGAAATTATAATGTATATTTTATATGAAAGTTGCCTGTATTATCATATAGCTAAAGATGTATAAAGAAATAAAAATATCCAATATGTTTAAATATATAAATGGTTAATGCAATATGAAAAACTATGATAATTTTTTTATGGAAATAAAAGTTATAAAGTGGTGATTCAAGTTGTTGATAAAATTATTGATCAATGCTATTAATAATTGTTCATTTTTAAGTCTTTAAAACTCTAAATGGAGAAATTATGAATTATTATATATTTTTATAGGTCATCTCACGTATATTGTACTAAGTGTGTCACAAAATCTGTCCCTTGAAAATATATACATAAGCTTGTGGCATTTCATGAATACACTACTAAACCATCAAGGTTCTAATTTTAGACAATTGAGAATGCTTACTACACAATAATTTCTTAAACTAATGCATCATTAACTTGTAAAGAGAAAGAGATCATTATGTCATAATGATTTTTTGCTGACATTAGAGGGAAATAATGCATTTCAGATTTTCTCTATTGAAATTTTTAAAGAATCCTTTTTGAAAAAATTCATACATAACATTTCGTGTTATATACGAGGACTATTTTTTAAATAAGGTCCGTTTGTGAATGAGAGTGAGAATGACGTGTGATTGCAGCAACGTGCATGAGCATCTGCTCTCAGCATGCTTTGCGCATGTTTAGATGCCATTTGCAGCTGCATCGTCTGTCTGTGTGCCGAGCTGTAAAAGTTTATAATGTTTAAGAAAATCGAGCCGCCCCTCCGACTGTTAGGTATGATCTGTTATTCGATTTCAGCACAAAAAATCATGGTAACTGTCTTTTGGGACAGGAAAGGGACTTTATGCCAAGAGGCACAACAATCAATTCTGATGCTTATTGTGTGACCTTGAGAAAACTCTGCCGTCCCATACAAGACAAGCGGCGTGGCCTAATGTCTTCTGGTGGCAGGCGGCAGATTTCTTTGAAAATCGGAATTTAAAAAATTTTTGAGCGATATGACAAATGTTTGAACAAAAATGGAAATTATGTAAAAAAGTAGATAAAAGTAGAATATGGGAAAAAATATATTTTAACGATATTTACAGTATTTTTCTTCTTATCAAAAAACGGACCTTATTTAAAAAATACCCTTCGTACAATAAATCTAAAAATATTCTAGAGAGTAGGGATATTTATGATCCTGGATATCTTAAATTATACTTGGTTTGCATCATCATGTAACTGCTATCAATTACATTGAAGAAGTAAGATGTTTTTGAGGTAATTAAAATTTTTGTAACCAAAATATTTGATAGAAATAGTTAAAATGTAAATTAGAGAGAATTTATCAGAAAGAATGATACGATCAATTTTCCATTTTGCATCTTTAATACTAAAGACAATTTTTAGTTGATTTTATTTAATATGTATATATTTTATTTATTATTACTATATACACTGGTCAAAACAATTAGGAAAGCAAGATAAGTTCCATACAGAATCATTTACAACAAACAATTCTGAATGTCTGATGTTATTGTTATGAAAGATACAGTAATGTATGAAAAAATATGCATTTGAGCAGAACCACTGCCATATTTTCATTTATTGCACTGGCTTGCACATTTCTGCCAATGTGGCATACTCTTCTAATTGTTTTGACCAGTGTATGTATATATATATATATGTATGTATATATCTGGCATAAACATTCAAAGCAAGTTTTATCACAAAATAATCAAATATGAATTAATCACTGTAAAGTCTACTACTAAGTAATTTACACCACATAAAATATATATTCTTATTTAAAACACATTTTATATCATTAAAAATTCAATCAAATAGTGATTTGTTCATAGTATGTTTTGTTCAACCAGACAATCAGAACGACTTAACTGTGATGTTTGGAGTCGCATCCACATCATGATTTCTACATCATGTTTTACTTGTGTTGTTTTAATTATTGAATTTATTATACCTCTCTGACATAAACCCTGTGTTCATGTTGCGTGAGAGTATTTTTGGACAGAAAGTGGAAAATAAAGATGGAGTGGTTAGTGTAGAAGAAACAAATGTGGGATTTAGGAAAGCCATAAGTTTTAAGAGGCCAGAGAAACTGGAAGAAACAGACAATCAATCAGAGTAGCACAAAAGTATGTTTTTACAGAATTTTTAGTTATATTGTTTCTTAATAACTGAAGAACCTGAAATTTATTGTGATTGTTTATAACAAGAAACTTACATATCTAAAAATTTGCAAAACAGATTCCCCTCCCATTCCTTTGAAACTATTAAAAATTAAATGTTGTAATGATAAAAATTTTTTGTTCTGTTTCTTTACAAATAGTGTTTTTTTTCATTATCTGTTCTTCAAAAGATGATTTATACACAAATTTGTTCAAAACATTTTGTTCAACATAAAAATATTCATTTTTTAACAGTTCCCACCTCAATATTTCTGAATTATTATTAAGAAGTGCTTTAAACACAATAGTGTGGTTAAAAATTCTACTCTTTTACAAGAAACTTGTACAGTTTTTGTGTATTACTAAATTTTTAATAACTCTGACAAAACACATTTTGAAAGTTAGCTTCTCTCATATAATATATATATATATTTTTTCAAAGCTTGTAAGTAACACTAACATGAATTTTATCTTTATCTTTTAATTAGCAGTGTAAAAAACTTTTAAGATTTAGTTTATGGTGATACATAATACCATCATAAATCTTATATATAACTTTTAACAAGTTAAGAATTGATCAAAGATTGAGTTTTTCAAGCTAATTTTGTTACTGACTTTTAAAGTAATAATAAAACTGTACAATAGACTATATATATATAAAAATATTATTGCAGGTAATAATTAAAAAGCCAACTAACAAATATTTATAAGTAGAAAATATAAAAGATTTTTGAAAAATTAACTATTTCTTTACATAAAATTATTTGAAATCTATTATATATGCATTCTTCACTTAACATCTACCAGGTAAAAATGTCTTTTGATTTTTAACCCAAAGTTTATAGAATGCACATCTCTCAACACAATGCTTTTGGCTGATGTTCTTACGAGAAAACTTAATACAAATATCTCAATAATTCAATCTAATATCTTTAACAATGCAATATGCAAAAAATGTCTTAAGTTACAATCCAAATACAACTGATTAGAATGTTAACCTGTGTAGAAGTTTTGAAAAGTACTCTGAGCATCAAGAAATGGAATATACATCTCAAATAAAGCTGGTGCTGAAAAGGGTATCATATCTTATCAACATGTATAGCAGAAAGTCTAAACACACTTTCATAACATCAGTAATAGAGCAATCAATTCTCCAATTCACATTTAAATTAAAGAATTGATTGTCATTATGAATAATGTCAGAGACATTATTAATGTGTTGCAATTTATTCTATTTTTATTGTAAATTTCTCTTTCCATTTTTTTAAAACATTGCTCTTTCTTAATGTGCACTATTTTCTCTGCCCTATCATAACTGTAATGTGATACAGCATGCAGATTATATACATTACTACATAAAAACTGTTTGTTAACAGCTATATTAAATGTTTAGTGATCAGAAAGTTATTAAGCAGTCTATATCCGAATATCAGCCTGTAACCCTTATACAAGCATTGTATAAAAGTACAAACATGTTTTAGTTACTTTTTGGAAATTTAGTGTTTTGGGTTGACATTGCATATAAGTTTTCTCATATAAAATAATAGGAAAAAGGGTTCTGGTTAATATTTTCCTGCAGAACATGCAATCTCCAGTAATGGATTACTGACATTAAATAAGGATGTAATTCATCAATAATTTTGAAATATTTTTTATATATATGTGTAATAAATACTGTATAAAAGTTGGTTAACATTTTATTAGATAAAATAACTAAATTTTCTATCAACAGAAATTATCATCATCCATCAAGAATCATAGATAGGAACATAATATGTTATATACATATTTGAATAATAAGAATAAATGTTAATATTTTTTATAGTATATAAATAAAAATTTATTTAGAACCTAATTATCTGGAAAACTGCACCAGCATTTGGAAATGATCATTTCAAGAGATTTCAAAGCTCTTAACACAAACATATGCCATTACAGCGTAGTCATCACAGTCAACCCTTCAAAGTTTTAAACAACGAAAACACATTCAGCAATCAAATCCTAATCCTCGATAAGCGACAAAAAACGCATTTTCTGGTAAAGAGGCTTTAACGCAACCGGGTAAGAAAACCGACAAAACGGTCTGTTTCATCAGAAACAAACCATCGCCATTTGTTTACCCTGCTGCATTAAAGCCATTTTATCAGGTGACATGCTTAAAGCTCTTACTGCATAAACATTAAACCAAACTGAGATTATAATGCTTTCTTCTTTCACTGAATTCACTGTTATTTGTATGCAACATGGAGGGGAAGATAAAATAGAAACTAATGCATATTTATTTAATCTTGTAACATATACCCAATTTTACTGTGTGCAAATCAAAAAATTCGATTATTTTTAATTAAATCAAGTATTTTTCGCTACCTTTTACTATATGAATAAACATTCAAAATAAATAACGTAAGGAAATTATAGAAATTGTATAACCGAAATAATACATTTGAGTTGAAGTTAATGGCAGAACATATTGAATAGCGTGTAAAGATTAAAAACTACCTTTCGGCAAATTTAACGATATTGAAATAACATATTCCGTGAAATCTACGTTAAAATAAACTATTATAAAACTTCTGTTGAAAAATATGCAACTTTCTAATAAATCAAGCAGCCGACAATACCTCGAAAACAACTCTTCCTTCGCCGACATTTTCCCCCTAGTGTCAAAAAATAACACGAGTTTAATTTTAATATTAATTACTTTTAAATTCTGATATTAAAATTATATAATTACATTATATAAAAATATCAATCGAAAATGAAAACTTAAAGCGTATACTAATTTAGAAAATGCATGTAGTTGGAAAAAAAATTTAAAAAATTTTTTTCTGTAGGTTTTTTTTGTTTGTTTGTTTTATACCATTAGTAACCGTAAGCGAAAATTATTCATTGTTTAAAAAATATTATGTTGGAGCTTGGGTTCTTTGAAAATAAATCAGCAACAAGTTGCTCAACTTTCCTGGCAACATTTAAAATTTTGTGGGCGCCATCTGTTATCATATTTTATTTTAAAATTTTTTATAGTTCTAATTATTATAAAATGGCAAAAAGCTTAATTTTGAGGGTATGAATGAATTCTGTACAAAGTTATAGATGTTAATAACGAGAAAGATCGCTGTTAGCATTTACAACCGACGCTACTGGAGATACACATGGCCCCGTTATCTCCCCACCCGCTCGACTTTTAATCACCAAAATTTAATAGCATAAATCTTCCTAATAAACAAACCTTCCGGTAAAATTTCAGAAATTTTCGACAAAAAGCACATGAGTTATCAAGTTCGAACAGGGTGAACAAAATCGTGCTCCTCTTCACACCCACACCACATCTACACATACAGAAATTACCTCCGAATTTTTTTACATTACTCGACGTTTCAAGGTATTCTAAGTCCAAAATTGTAAAAATTTGGGGGAGGGTCAGTTTTTGTCGGATCGCCTACTTTCCCTCTGTTATAACAGCCGGGAAAGTAAAAGTGGATCGATTATAGAAAAATGACGAGTCTGACTTTTTTTTTAGTCCACACGGTAGTATGGACTAAAAAATAAATCAGACTGAGGCGAGACCTGGCATATGAAATTCTTCTGTAGAACTGCATAAATTTTAATATAAAGCAAACTTCATTTTGATGATCACTGATCACATCGGTTAACTAACCATTTCACTTTTTGTTAATTTTTTCCGTCCTGTGGGCACTAAGAGAGCCTCTTTTTTTTACAAGCTAATTATGAATTTGACCAGACCCACAATGGGGCAACCGGGTAGTGAGGGACGAACAACGACATATCCAGACGGACCATCCCCAAAAAATTCCTGCGGATTTTCCGATCTAATGCGGTTTCGATCCCGGGTCCCCCAGATCGGTAGGCTGCCACTTTGACCGCTTGACCATCCGGTCTCTAGCCATTTCACTTAATTACGAAAAGTAGGAATGTCCTTAAATGATATTTATCCCCGTTTAAGTGGCCAATAGATGAGGAAAATCCCAACAATACTAAACTGAACGAATTGTCAAAGCACTTTAAATGGAATTGATATTTGTGGCTATAGTTTTCGAACATTTTACCGAGCTCCCTCTCAAGCTCAACATTCAAACAAAATAATCTTTATTTACACTGTACAAATTAAATTTAACTCCAGAATTTAGTAAAAATAAAGACTTATATGTTTGTTCAATAATTTTTCATAAAACTGGCTGTATTTTGTTTAAATGTAGCTGTAAATCAGCTTATTAAAAATTAAATAAGTACTGTATATAGGAATTCGCTATTGGTTAACTTTTATATATATGATTAAATTACTTTGGAATAAAATCTTATATTTAAAAAAAATTTCTATCAAGTATATTTCAATCCAATGGCAACAGCCATTAAATGGATGGCAACACTTAACTCAGAAGCAGGACAAGGTTACCAGATACTCGTGTTTTCATAATAGATAAGTTTGCATCGAGACAATTATTGGTTATCCAATTATTATGCATTTGCATAAAAGAAGTGATAAGTAGACAGTAATAATGCAGGTTAACCGTAATTTTTATCCAATAGTTTGTCGTTTATTGACATCTAACAGTTTAGTTAAAATTCGGCAGAATGTGCTTCCGAGCCGAAACTTTGTTTTGTCAGCAACTTTAAAAGACTGTTTTACAGTTCAAGACGAAAATGACTTTAAAGAAAAAGTACTTAAAAGCGAAATACCAGTTATAGTGGATTTCCAAGCCACGTGGGTTTATTTAAAATTAATTTTAATATAATTAAATGTATTGTTATTTCAATCTAATATAATTTTAACTAAGAGACATTATAATATGAACCAGCAATGGGTGTACTATACTAATTTATCTATTATGTAAATATGTATTGATGTTTGAAATTAATTTGAAAAACCAGTCAAGGTTAATGTTACCTTAGGTAGCCAAGATGGCGGCTCCTCTCTAATTCTAGTAAATGAAAATAAACTTTCTAAATCAATACAAAACAATTGCAAATTTTTTGAGATCAAGTGATTTTTTTTAAGTGATGAATGTAGATTTAACATATTTGGCTATTAGGGTTTAGAAAAGATGCTGAGGTGATATTGAAATAAAGTTTTTATGACCTACAGTTAAATATGGTGAGGATCAATTTTAATTTGGTGATTGATGTCTGCATCTTGTATTGGAAATTTAGATATTGAATCCAATGATTGATAGAGTTTATATATAGATAGTGTCAAAAATAATTTAAGAGTGCTAGGATATAGATAGGATATATGTATATAAGAGTATTATTGGTAGAAAGTTTGTTTTCTGGCATGACTGACCCCAAAACATATTGTTTGGGAAACTAGAATATGATTGCTCTATATTGTTTTTCTACAGCTACCGTAATCACCGAGATCTTAATCTAATAAATATTTATGGACTAATTTGAAAAGCTAAATTTGAAAGCAGTATATTTCTAGTAAAGAAGTAATTAAAGATATTTTAAGAATGGAATTGAAAAATATTCTAAGGAAAATTATTAAAAAATACATTTTTTTTCAAGACAAAACAATTTCAGACCATTATTAAATGTAATAGTTATTAGTTATCCCCCTAGATATTAAATTTTGAATACACTAATCAATTTAATTTGTCATTCTATTGAAAAAATATGTAGTGTAGAGATACTTTAGTGTGTGCAATTACTAAGAAACATTTTTTATTTAATAGAAAATAACCTGTTTTTGTATAATTTCTGGTTATGAAAGTGTGTAATATAGGCTTTTCATATAAGTGGATCCCCGATATAAAGTACATGTCAGGCGGGAAACAACTCCCGTGTTATAAAGTGAACTGCGTTATACCGAGCAGTGTGGTTTAACGCAGTTCACCTCTTTACTTAAGCAATAATGTCAAGCTTTTCTTTCACACTGTAAGCTTTTCTTTTACTCATCATGCATACAATAATTAAACACTATTCAAAATACATGCAGGAACTCAATACATACACAATTACTCAATACACAGTAACAATAAAATGCACTACTCACTAATGCCGCACGGGCCTGTATAAACATGTTTGAGTTGAGCTTATCGCGTTGCAAACATCACCTACACCAGGGATGGGCAACCTTTTTCTACGTAAGGGCCGCATTTCAAAACTTTTGAACTGACACGGGCCGCACACAAGAGAAAAGAGGGGGGAACTGTCAGTAAATCACAATTCTTTATTCATATATAATTATAAATTAGCATAGGTATACTTAATATAGCTTCTGGCACTGATCTAAACGTAATATATCAGAAATATTTGGTTAAATATCAGTCACTGCTAGTTTTAAATTAGTTTCCATGTATCTGTTAGCCGGTTTCTTGTTTTAATTTTTACTAAATTCATTGCGAAAAAACTTTTCACAAATATAAGTTGTAGAAAATAACGTTTGAATTTTTGTTGAATATATCATTAAGCTGGGAAATTGATATATTTAATCACGTTTTACGCCACGCAGGCCGCAAAAAATATTACTGCGGGCCGCGGGTTGCCCATCCCTGACCTGCACTATAACAGAGTGTGCGGTATAGTGAGCAGCGCTATAACGAAGGTCCACTGTATACATATGTATGTATGTATGCATGTCTAAAAATCAAGTCTACCTTTTGTATATAATGATATAAAATAAACTTTTAAAAATCATTCTGGTTCATATCATTTATATTCAATAAATAGTAACTTTTTATTTTTATTCATATATAATAATTTAAGTGATATTTTTGTAAATGATAAATAATTTCATAATTTTATTTTACATAAAATTAAAATGTTATGAAAAATAATTATGTAAAATCTTTAATTTATATGGATAGTACATTCTCATAGATCATTTTGTCATATAAACAACATACTGTATTTGTCAAGAAAACTTAATTACTAAAAACTAATTCAATCCAAATTATTTTATCCAAAGTCAAATTTTTTATTGAGTTGTAATGTAAGTAAATACTCTGTGAAAATATACTTTTATAAACATACACATTTTGATTTAATGAATGATTAGCAAACTGGATTAAGATACACACACAAATTATAGTATTACATGTTGACTTTGCAGGAAAATAATTTTACTGGCAAACATTAATGTTTTTGGTCATGCTAAATGATCTTGTGGTTATGCTGTGAAATGGTCAATGCATCTGACTTGGTATCAGTACAGTTTGTTGTAGATATTAGCAAGCAAGGTAAAATATACTATTGAATTAAAGTACTCAAAATTGGGTATACATTAATAGACACTGCAAATATAACCAATATCCAGCAGGAAGAAACTACAAGAAAGCAAATGTTTTAGTCTGTGTTTAATGGGCATTGTCAAGCATTACCTTGTTAAACACAGATGAAAACGTTTGCTTTCTTGTAGTTTCTTCCTGCTGGATATTGGTTATATGTGCAGTGTCTATATACTGTTGAACAATATACCAAGTCTAATTTAGAAATATATTATACAAGGTGCGTCTGAAAAATTCGGTGAATGGTCCCATAGTTGAATAACCGTGCTGCTTAGGATGTTGTGCTCATGCAGATGTAGTGAGAGACTTGCCAACTAGTGCACCCTAGCGTCGAAATCATGACAGTTAAACAGAAGTGCGGGCAACAAACAATGCAACGCAGTCAGTGTGAGAAGGAGTGTCACTGCAAAATGGAGCAACGCGTGAACATTACGGCACTTCCTCGCTACACGCCAGATGACAGTTCTTCAACACTTTCCATATTCTCCAGATCTGGCACCTGCAGATTTCTTCTTGTTCTCTGCCTGAAAGGCCTTCACTTTTCCGACATTGTGCAGATCCAACGTGTGACAACGGAGCTTCGTGCAATACTGAAAGAAGTGTTTGCTCACAGCTTCCAGCAGCTGTACAACCGATGTCAAATGTGTGTTGTCGCTAATGGCGATTACTTTGAATGCCAGTAAAAGTATTTTGTTTGTATCTCTTGTTTCCTTTATTTTATGAGACCATTCACTGAACTTTTCAGACACACCTTGTATAATGCATTATATCCAATAAATAATACCTCTGCTAATTATTATTTTTTATCTAATATGAATTATCATAATGATATTTAATCTTAAAACTATTTTGTTTTAAAATATTTAAATTACTATATCTTGATTATTAGAGGAATTGTATTTATAAAAATAAGGATATTAATAAAACCTCAACATATTAAAATAAAACTCTTTACAAAGACATTTATTGATCATAATATAAATAATAATACTAGAATATACTGTAATATATTATTGCAAACAATCATTATACTGAATAATGAATTTTTAAAAAAAATTGAAGGAATATCAATAACAGTGATTGCAAATACTATAAGGACCTACTATACATTTGGTGATACTATATTTATTTAGTTTGAATGCTATTTACCTAGTTTTAACAATAATACTGTTTTATTTATTATTAAAGTTTATTTTAAATAGGACTTCAATATTGAGTAACTGTGACAGTTTTTTTTAAAAACCTGGGCCAACTTTTTGATTCGTATATTTAGAATTTTTTTGTCAAGAAAAATAAAAAGCTATGTAAATTACAATAATAGAAAAAATTTTTAATATATAGATTTAGTTGTTAGAGAATTAAATACCAATACAGTACATGTAAATATTATTCATTCATATCTAAAAGTATCATTTATATCAGGGACTTTGAAATCTTTGTTTGTTTGTTCCTGATTGATTTTTCTGCTTGTTGTTGCATTTTTATTTTAATGCATTTTTAAATTTCTCTAATCATCATCATCATTACATGATAAACAAACCATCTTTTATTTAAATATAAACAATTTTTTATTTGGAAAATTGATTGTAAACTTAATTTAAAAAAAAAAGGAAATTACCAAATTTAATACTTTATCATCATCATATTACATTTTAAAAGAATACAACTATGTCTCTGAACTGGTTAATGCCATTTTTACAAAAGTATAGCCAGGGCTATTTTAAATAACTATTTTTATTTTATATAAGCTATTTATATGCTATTTTAAATAATTACTGTTTTATTTGCACAGCTTACTTTTCAACAGAACTAGTATCAGTATGTATTGTTTTTAATTTCTTGAATTTTGTCTTTAGTTTAAAACATATTACAATTGAAACTTGCATAGAACAAAGAAGTATAAACTATTTTATGCAGTTTTGAGAATTTCTTCATAGTATGAAAAGTAAGAGTAATAACAAAATATTTTGCAAGCACACATTTTAAAAATATGATTAGAAATTGAAAATTAACTGAACAAAAAGGTTTTGAAAAGATAAAAATTTTATGTTGAATTATTGTATGGAAATGTGCATTACTTTTTAATTGGAAAAATTTATCAGTTTTTCATACAATTTATTACTGTTCTGAAGAACTATTAAGTTTCATATAGATTTTAGCTCCTCACTACTTTTATTTTCTATAATTTTAAACCTTATTTTTCAGGTATTGTTATAAATGCTTCAATAAAGCAGGTACTGTATTTGATTATTTTCTGTTTATCAAGTTACAAAGACGTATTTAGTTTTACAGATTTTATTGTATGTAGTATTGGTAGTAGTACTAGTAGTCCTTTTATTCAATATTCTTTTAAGTGTTAAATTAAAATATTTAAACTAAATGAATGAACAAATGTTAAAAAACTTTTCTTAAACTTTCATGTAATAAATTTATGCTAGAGGTCCTAAATTTGAATATTTGATTCTATAATTTGGTTTTCTAAAAGTAATTAGTCAAAATTACAACTGTTTTTAATTTTTTCATTCAGATATCTTTGTTCAGATATAGCATTATTAGATAGCTACACCTAAGTGTATATTCAATTTTATTTTTAAATTTTTTATTGCATTTATGTTCTTTAATATTTAAAACACTTTTTTCAGACTATCCAATTAGAATGTTTAATTTGAAAATTAATAAAGGATGTGAAATGTGTTGTTGCCAGAATATTCTTTAACAAACTTTTACTACTAATATTTTCAACTTTTAAAAGATTAACACTGCAAATATATTAAAATAATAAACTGAAAAAACATTTGTTTTGTCAAAACTGTGTCTTCTTTTTTTTGTTTTTTTTTTTTTTGGTTCAATATCACAACTTGGTGAATTTATAGACACTTGGCAAATAATTCATCAATTTAATTTATAACCTTTATGAAGAGGCGAAACCTGAAACGCATCTCTATAAGTAAAGGTTATGGATTAAATTGATGAATTATTTGCCAAGTGTCTATAAATTCACCAAGTTGTGACATTGAAATTGAAGAATTATTGCCAGGTTATGGATTAAATTGATGAATTATTTGTCTGTAAATTGACCAAGTCGTGACATTGAACCAAACAAAACATGAAAAAAACATTTTATAATCAGCAAAATTATTGTTAACATTGACAGTAAAAAATAATAAATTGTATCATTTTAAATTATGATTATTTTTATTACTTTATATTTTGTTTACATTTTTCAGACTAGTTCATGCAGAGTGATCACGATTTATATGATCTGATTTTAAAATATGTTCTTACAATGCAAAAGAATAATGATTACATGTTAAAACTTAAAATTATTATTTTTTCAGATGGTGTGGCCCTTGCAAAACTTTGGGACCAAGACTAGAAGGTATAATTGCAACAAAAAATGATAAAGTGCATTTGGCAAAAGTAGACATTGATGATAATAGCGATCTGGCAATAGAATACGGGGTATGTAATTTTAAAATATTCGTTTGAGATTCTACAAATGCAATTATTAAATCTATAATTCAAAATTTCATCCATTATTTATCACACTTTAATTAATTTTTCAGGTTAGTGCTGTTCCTTCTGTATTTGGAATAAAGAATGGCAAAGTTATAGATAAATTTGTTGGTGTATTGGAAGATGACAAAATTAATAGTTTTGTTGACAAACTAATTGGTCCAGTTTAAACAACAGCAGAAGTATATGAAAGAAAATTGCAGTTTAAAACTGGTGGTTAATAAATTATTTCAAATTTCTAATAGAATAAAATGTATTTTTAATGAAATTTTTATTGTAGTATTTTTCAAAATAAATTTAACATGTTCTGTAAATTGAACTTACATCTTATTAATTTTATATGTTAATTTCTTTATAAAGAATAGAGGTTATGGTTTATTTGTTCAAGTTTTATCACCTTATGGTTTTAGAATTTGAAAAGATTTTATACACCTAAAGGTAAGGTGTATAAAACAGTGTTATAATTTTTGAACAACAATTTTTTAATGAAAATTATAAAATGAAACAAATGATTTACTACTTATATGGATAATCAAACGAACATGATATGAGAAGTAAGCAGATTTGGATATTCCATTTCAAACACCACTGAAAGAAAGCTTGTTTCTTTTAAATGTTCAAAAAAGTCAACTAAAGAGTTGTATACTTTTCTTGGTGAAAAAATAGTTTAACACACGTTTAAAACATTACAATGAAATTAAAATCATGGCCCTACGTGTTATACGATATTACTGAAAACAATTTTATGTTAATTTTTAGCAGAATCAAAAAAGTCGTTTCAAAAGTAGAGGTGAAATACTAAAAGAATAGTAAATGCCAATAATGCACACAATTTCCTATAATTCAAACATCATTGAACGATATGACCAGTGTAACTTTACCATAATACTATAGTATCAACCTCTTAGGCTGGATGGCCTAGCAGTGAAGATGGCAGCCTACCGCTCTGGGGACCGCTCTGAATGGTCGATAAATCCCCAGGAATTTTTCATAGGGGGGACCGTCTGCAAATGTCAGGCCCTATCTCTCACCATCCAGCTGCCTTGTCGGCCTAGCCGAACCCATAATAGGCTTGCTAAAAAGATCCTCTGAGTGCCAACAGGGCAGAGAAAGTTAAAAAAAAAAAAAAAAAAAAAAATGTATCAATACCCTTCCAAAACACCATGCCAAATTTCATTTCTCAACTTCATCTCATCACCAGATAAACACGCAATACACATTGATAAATGTCCTGATAATAAGTTTTTAGATGTCTTCCGTTCCAGAAAAGACAAAATATTAAGATTTCAACAAACAGGATATTCGAATGAAAGAACATAAAAAATTATAGCAGCTAAAAAAAAAAGAGTTATAAAAACGATACAGTGTTTACTGACAATCGTTTAAAACGTGTTAAACGTTTGAACCAACATTTTTTACTTATTGCAACTATGAAGACAACTTAGCTTAAATTTACATACAAGATATTCAAACAGTTAAAAGTTCTTTACGGTTTCTTATTTTGTGCAGCACATTCCAATTTTCTAAATTTCTACTTTTTATTCTGTTCATTTCTACAAGTGTTATCAACATCCCGAACAAATCATTCCCATTAAAAAATTAATGAATAATAACTATAGAGTAATTTGATAGATTCCGTTACGGTCTGAATAACATACAAAAGAGAGTCTATGGCCAACATTACAGTAATTACAAATTATTATTATAATTATAAGTTATATCTATAAGTCAGTAACTATATAGTACTAATGCAAGTGCAGGAAGAAATCCTTGGGAATAATCCTTTGGTCTTTTCTATGGTCCTTTTCATCTGTCTACGCCACATCTGTAGGGTGGGTACCTAAGCATAATTTCCTTTTCTTAACTTTTGTTCTCATTTGGATTGTGTTGAAACCTTCTGTATGAATTTTGCTTTTACAAATTTGCAAATAAAATATTACGGGATTAGATAATTACGCGTTACCCATCTCGAATTTCTCACGCCCGACTCGTCGGTGGTTGCTGGCTGCATTTCGGCATTCTGAATTGTTGGTTTCGGTAATTTATCATAGACTGGCTGATGAGAGTACTACGCTGTTAAGTGAAACGCACTTATGAAGTCAGATATGATTGGAAGAGCCGGTTTAGATCGGTTAGCCGTCGGTACGACTGCGAAAGTGAAGAGCGATGTGCAGTGAAGTGGGATTTACAGGAGAGGTTTGGGGTCGTGTGAAGAGGCGTATAATACCCGACACCATCGTCGTTGCTTTTAACGGGCCAGCGGATAAGCTCTCTGATTATAATCCATTTGACTGACTCCTTTGACGCTTGCAAAATATCGAATGGCCAATGGAATGAAACACATGAATAGGTGCGATAAGAGAGTCGGTAACCGGTAACGGCCATACCACGCTGAAAGTACCGGTTCTCGTCTGATCACCGATGTGAAGCAGCGTCGGGCCTGGATAGTACTTCGGACGGAGACGACTTGGGAACACCGGGTGCTGTTGCCACTTCTGTTTTGCTCCGTTTACTGTCTTATCTAATGCCGAAACGAGCGTTCTGTTCTCTTATTTTTTCTTGCAATTGTCTCGACCGGTCGCGATTCATTTTAAACAACTATGAGTGGTCGTAGAATGCCGAAGCGGTCGCATTGTAGTTTTGTGACCGCGACACGCAGCGCTTTGTAAGCGCGATAAACTGGATTATATTTTAAAAAATGTGACGTTTAAAACAATCGTCGGAAAACAAGAAAATGTTAGAGAGACGAGCCAGCCAGGATTCGAACCTGGAATCTTCTGATCCGTACTCAGACGCGTTATCCGTTGCGCCACTGGCCCGCTCACTCGCGGCCTCCCTCACTACTTCTCTTACACTCTTAATTTAAACGCTCGCGATACCTTACCGAAGTTATCGAAACGACTGAGCCATTCGTCGTACAGCAAATTCAGCATTTCTACTTATTTCTTTTTTGAAACCGTGTTTTGCTGATTGTTGGACTATGAACCCAAAGTTGAGTTTTAATTAAACACTTGGCTTTATTTCCATCTTTATTTAGCTGAGTCCGGACTTCATACGTGCCATTTGCACGTTTCGGGCATAGAGCTTCTCACCAGTCAACATTATCATATTTGAACTGCTATGCATACAAGGTTTAAACACTGACGACACATGTATCTTAATTTTTATAAACTGGGTAATCTCTTTTATACACAATATTTATATCGGAAGTAGGTTAACTGATTACTTGTTGTACTGTACATAATCTTTTGCTTATTTTACGGTATCCAGTTATCATAATATCTAGAAGATGTAGACTATAGCTGTACGGAGTATAATAAGTGATTTTACCCAGTTTATAAAAATTAAGATACATGTGTCGTCAGTGTTTAAACCTTGTATACATAGCAGTTCAAATATGATAATGTTGGCTGATGAGGGGCTCTATGCCCGAAACGTGCAAATGGCACGTATGAAGCCCGGACTCAACTAAATAAAGATGGAAATAAAGCCAAGTGTTTAATTAAATTTCTACTTATGTTATGGGCAAATCACGTGACCTCCACTCTCCCGGATTCAACTCTTTATTTCCAGACTAAGAGGCTCGTTTAATAATCATTATACACACGTCAGGTTATCAAATTCTAAAAAAAAAACGAATACAAATCAACTCTTGAAATTTCTTATCCTCTCCAATTCGCACGCAACAAAGAAAGTCGACAATTGCAATTTCATTGTTTTGTTCTTTTTGTTGCGAAGAGTGCCGTCTATTAGAATTTAGAAAATATGAGAGAAAATAAGACTTTTTCTTAATGTGATATATTACTTTGTTATATAAATAAGTTTTAAACTTGATGGTTATAATTATTTATTATATGGGTTGTATTATAATTTGTAAATACAGTGCACTGTATATATCATCAATTGTTTTGTATTAGTTAACTGTTAGTGTTATAATTATTTGTTCGTTCTGTGTGTTTGTAAGCTGATGAAGGGTATACTCGAAATGCATACTTACCTAAATTTGAAAGTGATTATTAAAGACTGGTTAGTAGATAGTTTTTTGTTGGTTTTAAGCATTTTCTTAATATTTTTCTACTCTTCTGTCAAAAAGTCTTATTCATAATTACTGTTTTAAATTTTATATCATGTATAAAGAAAGAACAAATGTATTTTGTTTATAAAATAAATTAATAACGTGATAATTTGAAATTACAAATGACGATGTGAATAAATCGAATATAGTTATATTTTATTCAGGTTTTAAAAAGATATCTGTTCAAAGCTGTTAAAATTAATATTTCAAATACTGTAGTAGAGATAACAAAGACTTATCACATTGCTATTGGTAACATAAAATTGACACTTCTATCATCAGAATGCAATCTTCTATTATTTTAATGTTACCAGTAGTATTGTGATAATTTTCTATTGTCTCTACTATACTGTAGTATTTGAGATATTTGTTTCGACAATTTTCAAAACAAGAAGCTATTTTATAATGTTTAAAACTCTTATATTGTTAGATATTGTGAATTAAAGTTTTGTACATAACGTTCTGTGTATAATATATCAGTTTAATAAATAGGTAATGGTAAAATAAGTAAATAAATTTGCATTTTACTGTTTTGTTTTATTACATATGTATTACAATATAACTAGATAAACCATAGCTTATCCTCTGATACATTTAAATAACCGTAGAAATTTAATTCAGATAAAGTATTTTTTAAATAATTTATTAACTTTAACGCTACATAAAGTGCGCTATACAATTTTACTTGATTCAGTACAGTGAGAAATATTACTTGGAATGAAATAGTTTTTTATTTTTGACATAAAAAGTTACATTTCTTGAGACATTAACTCTACATATATTCACATTAACTCTACATATTTTAACTTATAAACATATTCTGTACAATGTGAATGATGATTTATTGATGGTCTGCTGACATGTCTTGTTTATAGAGGCATATGGCACGATTTTAAAAATTATTAATTTTGTAAGTTTTTTTCGTAATCACTATACATTCGTGGGGAAGAAATCTGAAGACATGTAAATTACAGATTCGTAAAGGATAATTCTAGAATAAATCACATTTGTAAGTAGCCTGCATAACATGCACTGTAGGAATGTCGCCTGTCAATACAGCTCGTCGATGAAAAAAAAAAAAAGGAAGACTGAGCCCGTCTGTGTGCTTTGAAACTCCTTCTAAAACCTTAATAATAAACATTTAAATGCTTTATCTAAAAAATTTTCTTCTTACAATATTATAGAAACTTTTCAAAAAAAGCCGAATTAATAATTCGTATAATTGACTTAAAATACTTATATACATAATTTAATAATTAAACGTCATCATTCTAACAATGGTTTTTATGGTTATTTTCATTAAAATTTCATATATTAAAAGAATTTCGAATGTTTACAGCTGACTCTCTCTACGCTCCAGTCTAACTTAGGACTATACGCGATCGAAGCGCTCGAAGTGGCAGAAATATTTCTTAAACCAGTATAGTAGCATTACAGCCATTGGCAGCGCAAGGTCCAGTATATCCAGGGCCGGATTTACATAAGGGCATTTGGGGCCTGAGCCCAGGGCCCCCACAAAACTAAAAAAAAAATTATGTTTAAACATAATTTTTTTTCTATTACCGCGACAGCCTAGTGTGGTCTAATCATGAGGGCCACAGGCAGAGAAAACCAAACCCGGAAAAAAACCTATGAAATATCGGAAAATTTCGGGAAAAAATTTCACATAGGTATTTTTCAGTTAAATTAAAATAATTAGTTTTATGCTATAAAATTTATGTATGTTTACAATAACCTTATTTTTAAATGAAATTAACAACTTCCTAGTTCAAATCTAATTGAAAGTACAGTATTTTGTGTAAACTTTCTAAATCATCAAATTTGCCTACTCTTAAAGGGGGGGCCCCCAGCGAATTTGTGCCCAGGGCCCCTGGATTAGTAAATCCGGCCCTGAGTATATCTATCGACTCTTATTTATATCACATTGCTTTTTTCTACATTGAACAAGATATTTAATTTTTATTTTACGGGAATTAATGTTCTTATATATATGTTACAGTAAAAACCCGTTTTTAGTGAAAACGCGTTTTAACTAGTTAAAACTAGTTTTTTCTGGATGTCATTGTTATAACCCGTTTTGTCTTCATTTTTGACTAGCAGTAAATTCTAGTTTTAACAATGACATCCAGTAAAAACTAGTTTCAACTAGTTAAAACGCGTTTTCACTAAAAACGGGTTTTTACTGTAACATATATAAATATATAGTGAATTACCTAATTATGTAGTTTATTTCCATATAAAAATTATCATATGTAGAAATTTATACTTGTTAAAAATTAAGTATAAATTTTTATATATAATAATTTCGCAGATGGCGCTATTGACTCAATCTCGTTGACCGCTTCTTCACCCTAAGTTCTGCAAGTGAAATAAGTTATTTTGTAATGGGAACTGTTCAAGCAAAGGTATAAATGCGAGAAAAGTATAAAATCTGTATTCGAGTGTATATATATTTCGATATGTTACATAGAATTTTAAACGTGGAGAAGTAATTACCAATTCTTGATAACAACTCCATTAGAACCGGTAGATGTTACTTTTAGGTAAATCGTGCATATACAAATACGCAACAATTAACTAAAAGTAACTTGTGCTGGTTTCCTGATAATATTGTAAAAACAATGTTTTTATAATATTAAAGTAATGGTAATAATTGATATTCTTGAAGTAAATTTTTCTAACTTGAAGTACTTTTAGTAAATAAAAACTATTTTATGTAGATTTTACAAACATATAATAGATTTTATACAATTCAAAACATTTCCCACCTTTTGGGGTATTTGGTGGGACTAAAATTTGAAATGAATTGTTTTAAATGTCTCTACTTTAATTCAGAATTGTTAAAATAAACTCTCTTTTATTATACTGAACTGAGTTTATCTAATTAATTAATATATATGAAAAAATCAGTGCTTTTTTGTAAGATTTAAATTGGCATATTCTTGTTGGCACGTTATCCTGTGGGGGAAAAAGCAATTACTCGGGACCTTGTCAACGGGGGCCTCGAACCAATCTTTAATAAACTCGTAACTGTAGTAAGAATATTGAAATTTAAATTTAGTCCATATCTGAGGTCCTTAGATGGCCAATGTAGCATGGGTGCAGGGCACAGTGCAGAACCTAACCCGCCGGTTGCATTAAAAAGTGAACAGAGATACAAAAACTTTCCAAAAGAAAAATGTTTGCAGGCAATGCTACGTGTGGACCCTAATTCAAGTTTGTCTGGGCCCCATAAAGATATAATGCGCCACTGTATTTTCTTTCTTAAACTTAATTGCAACTTGAAAAGTATCTTGTGTTGTATATTGTTATGTTTGAGCACCCAAAAGTTCAATGTTATGTGAAGTTTATTATAGAACGGAATGATCATTTTATATTGTAAACTTGATTTTGACAAAAGTAATACTTTCATTTTAATGTGATAGAGTTTATTAATTGTTTTGTTGGAGAATGCCTTTCTTGTTAGATGAGTTTGTTATTTACACCAAAAGCTCTCACACTTATTTTTAAAACTTATTGCAGATTATTTTATTTTAAAAATTGATTAAATATTTTGTAATTTGAATTAAAACTAAGCACTTTGTTTTTCAGTCCTATCCTACAGGGATAGAAGAAGAGAAAATGAAGGACAAAGGGGATAATATATATTTGGAAAAAGTTTCTGTAAGTGCTTTACATTTTAGTTTACTCTATAAATATTTTACATTTTAAATACTTTTAAATTTTAAGTTTTCATAACTTAAACATCAAGAAGTAAGATGTCCTGAAAACTAAGGTTTAAGATGTTTATATTTATAAGTAGTGATTAATTCTACATATAAAAAATTTAAGAATTATTTTATGGTATTATTGATTAATCTTTAAAATGTTAAGAAACAAAAACTTTAAACAGAAATTACATTTAAGTATTAAAAGACATAAATTTATGAATTTTATGTCTCTAGATCATTACTGATCTCTGCTTTTTCCATTTAGAGGTAAAAATTAAATAATATTACCATAAAACAATTCTTAAATTTTTTATACGAAGAATTAATCACTACTTACAAATATAAACATCCTACACCTGATAGTTATATAATAATGCCAAAGAAATTGTTGGATTATATTGGTGTACATTACTATTACTATTATTAATTAAATGCTAAATAATTTGGTATTGTATAGTTATATCCAAATTAATAACTTCTGAAGGTAAGGATCAGAGGTCAGGGTAGCATAAGTAGCAACATGACTGCGTGGTAAGTTGGAGTTGCAGGTTCTAGTCCAATAAGTATACTGATTCTTTTCTTCCAGAACCTTCTAAATTAATTATTAAAATATTAATTTAAATTGTAATTATTAAATTTATCAAGAGATGGCACCTAACACCTACTTCTAATATCAATTTACTTCAGCATTTAATTAATAATAGTAGTAGTAATATAGTCTGATATAATCCAGCAGTTGTTTGGCTTTAATATCACTACTTACAATTAAACAAATAAATTTGAAATAAAATATTTCATAAGTAATTTATGCACTTTAAAGTAAATAAAAAACACATCATAAATACAGTGGTGCCTCATATAACGTACTTAATCCATTCCAGGTGCACGTCCGTTAAGTGAAACGTCCATTATACGAAACGCATTTTCCCATAAAAATACATGTTAAAACATCTAATTCGTTCCGCAGCATAAAATAACCGTACTGTATCATAAAAGAATGAACATGGGGTGTGTTCTTTTATTCCTCCGCGTAACTCTGCGCGAGCGACATCTGTTTAAAAATTCCTGCGGAACGCGTTCCTAAATCCAGTGAGAGTGCGTGCCGTCGAACGGCAAAAACGGCCGCTTGTAGCAGTAGTTTACGGTAAAAAGCAACATAGCGTCCTCCACGGCTCAGATAGTTTCGTTTCCGAGTCCATTACGTGGTTTTATGAATGAAAATTTAGGAATTGTGAAAGCGCGAGATAGCGCACGTGGTGATGTGTCTTTACGAATTTTTTTTGAATGGTAGCCGGCATTCTAATTTTTTTTGTGGCTATTTTGAATGCTCTTTCAACAAATAATCCATTTTATGGTTAAATTTTACAATTGAGACCCTTCTTTTGCTTTTAAAAGCTCATATTTTAGAATTATAGATTCCTCCATCACGATACTATTGATAGTGCAGGCGCCGCCATCTTTCTTTCTTTCACCGTCGTTCCTAAATGCCTACAAACAGCAGCGCACTCCCGTAGTAGCGGAGATGCAGAGCGACCGCTATTAAAGAACGCACCCATGGAGCAGTCACCGATTATGCCGGAAAGTCCGTTGTTTGCAGCCAGTCCGTTGCTCGAGTCATGTAACGGCCAAACAGAAAGTCCGTTGTTTGCAGCGTCCGTTATTCGAGGCGTACGTTATACGAGGCACCACTGTATATTGAAAGTTTATCAAGAATAACAGTACAATATGTTACAGTACAGTACAGAACAGTACAATACAGAACAGTACAGTACAGAATAGTACAATATGTTCTAAAGTTACTGCTAGAAATACAGGCTTAATATAAATATCCTTGCACCAAAACCAGCAAAAATTCAAATAATTTATCGATAACTTTTTCAATATTATATGTTATATTTGAATTTTTTTCCTCTCGGCATGATCTCTGTTCATGTGCAAGTCTCCTCATACATGAACTTGGATGCAGCGTTATATTTTAAAAGTTCTGTTCTATATTTATTTTAAACATCATTCCATTTTATATTCTAGTTATAGAATCTGATGATGTCTGTTGAACATAGATTTCATTTGTTTCTTTTCATTAAAATTATTTATTTTTTCTCTGGGTTTTGGTGTCTGTAAGGTTATTTAATACAATATTCCAGTAAATATTCAGTATTAATAATATATTTATTACTGTATGACAAACGATACACATGTACTTCCTGATTTTCGTAACACATCTTGTGTAATATTAGTATATGGAAAAATTTCCCAAAAACATGGAGTAAAAAAATTGATACAACTCCTAGACAAAAAATTAGAATATTCACCTAACTGAAAGTTTAGTGTACATTTTCTCATGAACAACACAGAGTATGAAACTTTTTTTTTGACTCTACATAAACATTGTCATATATATTTATTATACCCATTAATCAGACAGATTAACTCAAACATTTTTTTTGAAGTTGTGCAACCTTCAGCATGTGGTTCAGCTACTAATGTTCACTCCAGTTGCTCTGTATTGTGCATGACAATCCTTCTCAAGTTTCTCTCATCTCTCACAGTCTTTGCTCGTTTACGTCCACATTTCTGGCATTTATTAATTAAAACTTAAACATGGTTTTGTTGTTTCAGTACTTTAGAGACTGTTGGCTGCAAGCACTTTACATAATTCACAATTTATTCTTGTGTTTTTCCTACTTTGATAATATCTTTAGTTCTGTCACTGATGTCGTGCTTACCTCCATGTACTATTATACTGCTCTGCTCAGCAATATGGAAATTTTCATTACAATATAGCTTTTTATGGGTGTTTGACTGTTTTTGCTAATAATCTAATTTTTTGTCATGGTCAAATTGTTATTCCATTTTTTTGTTATTTCATTTCCATTTGTAACAGAAAAACATTTGAGTTAATTTGTCTGATTAATCGGTATATTAAATATATATAGGCATTGCTTATGTAGGGTCAAAAAAAAAAGTTTTGTACTCTGTGTTGTTCATGAGAAAATGTACACTAAACTTTCAATTAGGTGAATATTCTAATTTTTTGTCTAGGAGTTGTAAAATTCATAAACCTTAATATCAGTTTCAAAACAGTTTGTAGGTGAATATACCAACAAGGAAAGGCAATGAAATGACTACTTTTATTTCCTGTTAAAAATAAAAGTTTATTACTTATAACTCTAATTTTACATAATCAAAAATCTTCAATTATAAGTAGTTTTGAGAAAAAGGAATCAATTCTAAGTTATACTGAATTTATCTGTTCTAGCACAAATGTTTGTAAGAGTGGGTGGTATAGTGAGAACCAGTTTGGTTATCACAGAGTGTTGGCTCACCAATATCTGAATGGATAAAACTGATAGTTGGTCTACTGCTTCATGATGTTTTCTTGGTTTTCTTCATGTGTATAACACCTAAATAGGAATTACTTTTCCATAGAATGTTCTTGCAATGGGTATCTCCTCTTGGCAATATCAGCCATATATTGTCTTACCTTATTAATTCAAACTAATACCATGGAGAGCAGATATGCAATAGCTACTTCACAAGTCCTTGTTCTGATAGTATGGACAAAGTGCCTAATTCAAATCAACCCAACTCTCTTAAATGAAAATTCTGTCTTTTAAACTTTAAACAGATATTAACTGGAAAAAATATTACTGTTTATTGTCAACCTTGGTAATGGATCATGTGATATACAAGATTTTGTGACTGCATGTTGTGATATCAAAGATTTGAAAGCTATTTTACAATTTGATGCATTGATGTCTTAAGTCTTCACTATAGGATTACAAACAATTGTAAAATGAAAAATTTTTTAAAATTCCTATAGAGTCACTAAGTTTGAATTAATTAGAAGAATTAGAGTACATTCTTACAAACATCAGGCATGACTAAAATTGAAAAGAGACGTTAAGACTGAATTGCTTCTGTATTTTATTAAGATCAAGGATATGACCAGTTTAGTTATAATAGCAGGTCACCCTCTTTTATGTTATGGATGCAAAAACTTGGGCCATATACACAGATTGTTCTACTCCAAAATGTCATCAATATGACCATAATGAAGGGAATGCTTAGGTGTTACTTATGCATGTAAGTTATAAAATGGTTCAGATTGGGCAAAAATTGTAGAAAACAATGGTAAAGACCTTTCCACAATTGAAGAGAACAAAGACAATATCCAAACTTCACTCACAGCCATTCAAATCCAATAAAGGCTCAAAGCAAAGTAATAAATGATTGAAATAATTATCCCAAGGCTAATATCATCACTTTCTACACTGACTTGAAACTTCAGAATCACTTCCATTAGCAATGAAAATTCATCATTGGATCTGCTAACCAAATGAAGAAACAAGATAAATTTAAATATATTCCAAATGTTAATGCAACTCTGGGATCACAATGAATTAATAATTCTGCAAATAAGAACAGGTACTCACAGAAAATATATTTATGAATCTGAAAATGAAACTCTGTCAAAACTAGACAATTCTGAACCAATACCTCACACTACTATAGATTCCACAGACCCAACCAAAAGTAATGGTAATGCCAGCCACTTGTAATAATGGCACCAAAGCTTAAACTTATAATGCTGAATATCAACAGTCTGAATAACAGTTATAAACAAGAGCTACCCATCAATCGAGCACTCAAGATTTAACCTTAGAGAGCCAAGTTGAACAGATAAAAAACCTTTTAAAAAATATCTGAAAATATTTTTACATTTACTTTTCAATGATGCATTTTCTTTCTTTAATTTTTACTACTAATATTGAATTATCTGTGCAAAAGCCATGATAAGTAATAATATTACATTAAAATATACATAAAACTAATATAAATCTTTGTGTTTTACAGGCAAGAGTAGATAAAATCAATATAGATGGGGTAGCTAGAACAAAACAGGATGTATTGGCCAAATCTATGAAGGATTTGTTTGGATCTCAAAATTTTCAAGAGGTAAATATTTTACATTTTCAAAAATTTGTGTTTATTATTATTGTTATTATTATGCTTAAACAACAGAGATTTATTTTGTAACTACAGAATTAGAGTACAGATCTCTTTATTGCATAGATCTTAGAATAAATTACTTTACAATAAATGTCACATTATAAAGTAAACTTAGTCTGAGATTTTTATAGTAAATGTATGCTAAATCCCAATATCAGAAATATTTGGCATTTAGCATATGTGTATTTGTTATAAATGATAAAATGAACAAGAACATGATTTTGCATATTATTAATATATTTTAAAATAATATTAATTTGCAAAACGTACAAAAATATGTTCTTGATTATATGAAAAATATGAGATGCGAATTTTAAATTATCAAACATTATTTATTAAATTATAAAAATTATTCAGTTTGTTAATGGATATTTTAATTATTAAATTCATTTCTTTCTAACAAACCTCAAATTGAAAAACATTATCTATCCTTTGAGAGATGTAGATTTAGAATTTTATAACCAAAACAAGGTACATAATCGACAGTTGTAATATTCTTTAGTCGAGCATGTTTTTTAATGGTTTCCTATCATCTGCTTACAACAAAAAGTTTTTTAAGTTAATAACTATATTATACTAATTGAAAAATTTGTCCTTGATACATATTTAGTCATGCAAACTCTTTGAATGTTTATTTAGGAAGTTGCTTTTACAGTTAAATATTTGCAATCTGTGACAAACAATATTTGCTTTCATAGTTAAAATAGCTTTAAAATAGTAAACCAAGGCAGGAACTCCTGAAAAATACTTGTAGTTAGAAGACATACAAATAAGTTGAAGTCTTTATAATTCTTTTTATTAGAGTTATATGTTTAGATGCCCATACATATTATTGAAGTGAAAATAACAAGCTTCCGACTGATTGCCATACTACATATGGGTAATTTGTTTTCATTTAGTTATTATATAATTATTTTTTTTTGAATGAGGGTAGTACATAGTATCTAGAATCACTGCTGTAATTCATATATAATGCTGTAGATGTTCTTAATCATGAATTTTCATTGCTTATTCTGAAACAGGATGTGCTCAGTGTCTATCTATGCACCTAGTTGTGACAAAAAAAAAGAAAAGAATTTTCATGCTCACTCTCAACTTTTTGTAGTTTTCCTCCATTGTTTGTTTTCATTTGCTTGAACTGCTTTCTGCATCTTCTACTTTAATCATAAATTAATGGTTTTAAAGATGAAAATGAAGCTTTTAATTGCTTACAGACATCAGAAGTGTGAATTTTTAAGGGTAAAATGAATTAATTAAAAATGGTTTGTTTTATTTTATAGTTAAATTTTATAATGTGAAATTATACATTAAAAATTTAATTTAAAGGGTATATGATATATTATGTCTGTAAGAAATATGTAAAATTATATACCAAATTAAAGAGAAGTAAACAAGCATTAAAAACAAGATAAATTATTTAATAATATATTGTTTTCATATAGCATCTTTAAGAAAAATGCATAAACAAAATGCAAAATACCTGGAGATGATAGAACAGTAAACAGCTACAGAGTCAAAAGTGTTAACAGAAAGTTGACTCTACTGTATTATTTTAGATTCTTTCAAGAAAGGACAAAATGTGAAGACTTTAATCTATTTGTGTGACTTTTAATTATCAATAAATTTAGGAATTTCCCATTCTGATTTTCCATTAGACACATAACATTCTAAATTCAACTGCCTTCAGAAGAATGTTTTAAACAGCATGTTTAGACAAGAAAGTCTTAAAAGAAAGGTTAACTCCACTCTGTGGTTTGTATTCCTGTGATGTGAGAATGGATTTAGTGTGAAAAATTCAAATTATATATGCTTGTCTTTTAACTATCGATTAAAATATTATAAATTAGAGAATATTAATGTTAACTGATATATCTTTTTCATTTAATATCAGTAGAAAAACATTATTTTAGAAGTAAAGCACATTAATAACATCATTGAAGTGAACTGCAAAACATATCTTAGCTCGTACGAAACTTTCCACACAAAGTTATTTACACAACATTTCAGTTATGCTCATTTATTTCATTTTAAGTCTGCAGCCCTATTAATAACATAACTGTCTATTAAATTATTTTTTTAATACTAAACAATTGTTTAAATAAATTTAAAACTTTCATATTGTGTTATATAATCTGAGACATTTCTGTTGTTTTTGATATCATATTTATATAAAAAATATAATTTTGTTACATAATTTCACTAATGTTGTAATACAAAAAATTTACAAGATAAAATGGAACATGAGTAAACAATGCAAAATGAAAAAAATCATTACTAACCTATAGTATTAAATTGAGATTTTAATCAAAACGCATGTATAAATAATATATTGATTAAGAAAAGAACATATGAAGTATACATATGAATAAAATTAAAAATTTTTTTTCCAGGTTATATTAAATATCTATTCTGTAGCTGATAAATTACAAAAATTAAATGCATTTAAGAGAGTTGATGTTTTCATAGATACTAGTTCAGGTAAATAATTGATTTGAATAATTTTATTTTTAAAGAATGAAGAAATATTATCTTATTAAATTGTATTCATAAAAATATTTTATCCATTGAGATTTTAATGTCAGTTAATGTCTTGCATTCTGTCAGATCTTACAAGTCTTCTTTTTCTTATCATTTTAATGAAAAAACAGAAATTACTTTTTACATAATCTTAAAACATTGTTTTAAATTGTTTTTTTTTTACTAAGTTATATTCTGACTAACTATAAAAGTTTATGATTATAAAATCACTAAAGTTGAATTAATTAATAAAGGTAGTCTTTCAGTAATTATAATTAATTAAATAATTAATCAAAAATGTATGTAACTAAGAAAAATGATTAAAAATGTTCTTGATTTTAATAAATACACTCAAACCTGTTTTTGTGCGGTCTATTTTTGTGCGATTTTTTATTTGTGTGATTTGTTTTGTGTGATTTTTTGTGTGCGGTATATGAATTTCAATCAAATTGGTTTACTGCACAAAAATAATTGCACAAAACACATTGCACGTGTAAAAAATCGCAAAAAAAAGACCGCACAAAAACAGGTTTGAGTGTATGTTGTTAGGATTACAAAGGTGATTTTTGTTTCTGTAAAAAATTAAAAATTCAGTAAAAGCTACATTTTCATAGTTTGGTTTTATATTAAAGAGTTTAGTCATTACTGATTTACTAAAAATATCAAACTCTGTTTCTGTCATTTCTGTATGACTGAAAATTTTATATATTAATTGTTTTTTTTAACATTCCTCTAATAGTAGTCTTTTCTCAGCAGTTAATATTTAGGAATCAAACATTTTAATTTATTTATAATAGAATATAATTTAATTTATTTATAATAGAATAATTTATATATGAATTAAATAATTACAGTAATGCAGTAGTTTTCAAAACTTTCTGTACCCTCACCCCTCTTTTTCAGAAAAAAATTGTTGCACCCCATCAATTTTAGTAACCATCCTTAATTTCATAAATACCGTCCTCATAATTGTTGGAATGAAGTGACGACTAATACTTGACTTCATGCATTCCTTGTCAACATTATAACTCTAGAATGGGTTGTCCGATCTTGATAAAATTTTCTAGGACGACTCATCATCACTCATGGATGAACTGATTAAAATTTCAATTCTCAATTCTCATTTTCTCTGATTTTTGTAGAACTGGCGATAGGGGTCAAAACGAAGCTTGCATTTTTCTTCAGTATGGATCATCCTTTTTGAGAGTTAAAATTTTAATCAGTTCATCCTTGAGTGATGATGAGTCATCCTAGAAAATTTCATTAAGATCAGACAACTCATTCTAGAGTTATAATGTTGACAAGGAATGCATGAAGTTGAGTGTTAGTCACTTCCTGCATGCACGTGTAGAAGCATCATCTAGTGGTCAGAAAATATGACAAACATTAAAATGGTAATTCTGAAAGGTAAATGTTATTGCTAACTAGATACACAACAACAAATATAAAGAATCTTTATAGAATAATAAGTTTAAAAAAGTTTTCTTTTTAAAACGTGGAGCAGCAGCGATCAATATTGATGGCTTTACAATCCATTCTCTTCTTCGTCTTCCTATCGTTAGTACAAAATTTTGATCTCTAAATAGAGAAGCTGCACAGAGATTTCTGATTGAGATGAAGTCACTCAAATTCATCATCATCAACGAAATGTCAATGATTGGTGCAAGAATGCTTTACATGATCGAGAGAAGATTGAAGGAGATAAACCCCAAGAAAGATGAGCCATTTGGTGGATTCTTTATATATTTGATTGGTGATTTTTGTCAGCTTCCTCCTGTTAAAGATACTTTTTTCTACTTGAGTGTTTTTTTACAATGTAATGTCCCAACAAGGTAGGGACGTTGTTCGGACATTACATTACATTCGCATTTGATTCTTTTGAGAAGTTCATTGAACTTAGTAATTCTCATAGACAAAATAGCGCAGATAGTTCTTTTGCAGATGTCTTACATCTAGCTTCGGGTGATTTCTCTGATACAAATCTGAACGTTCTGATGACAAGAAATTGAGCCTATTTATACAGAGATGAACTCGATCAGTTCCAAACGGCAGTAGAGCTATATCCAACAAATGAGCGAGTTAAACAAAGCAATGAAGACTACTTGCAGTCAACTGGATTCCCTCTTGCTTATATAGCATCTGAAAACACTTCAGATATTGCCCTGCCTTCGTCCAAAGATGACTCAGCTCTTGGTCTCTCCAAGCATTTGAATCTCTCAGTTAATGCCAGAATCATGCTGAGAGTCAACTTATGGGTGCAAGGAGGTCTCATCAATGGTTCACTAGGAACTATATGCTACATTATATATGTTCCTAATGCTCACCCTCCAGCTCTTCTGTTTATTTTAGTGGAATTCATCTATGGTAATTTGTTTCCAATAATTCCCCTAACACGCTCTTCGAAGCATGATGGCAGTATACTGTGATCTCGTAGACAGTTTCCCCTTACCTTAGCATACTCGATGACTATACATAAATCACAGGGATTAACTCTTCCAAAAATCAAAACAGATATAGGAAAAAAAGAGACAGCTATCGGTCTTACCTATGTTACATTGAGTCGAATGAAAAAAAATAACCGACTCAATATTTTTAAAGAGTTACAATAAAGATTGCTACGAGTCAATCTGTAAGTCCAAGGCCAATAGTGATAGACAGAATTTTGTGAGACGTTGGCATAGCAATTAATTAATGGCTTATTCTGAGCTTATATTTGTACCTTTAAATGATCCAATATAAATCAAATAAATTGTTGAGAACGAATGATTCTTTGTCTCTTTTTTCCCTCATAATCTAGAAAATAAAGGTGCGAGCAGCTTTGTTCTGACTACATGCTGATACAGCGCTACTTAACTAGTTTATTTAATGGCCTACAAAACAATATATCTTATTAAATAAAGTACAGGTATACCTCATCTTACATCGGTAATTGGTTCCAGGAGAGGCGACGTAAGCCGAAAAACGACGTAAGTCGAATTTACTTGTGTAGTAACAACGTAAGTCGTAGTTTCGACTTACGTCGTAACTAAATGCCAATAATGGAGGAAACGCCAATAATGAGCACTTAAAGACCGCTAAATAAGATGACAACACAGGAACACAGATGTTTTCGTGTTTTGTTCTTTAGGATTTATGATGATTATATTAACATTTACTGTAAATGTACATATTTTAATATGATTTTATGTGCTTTTAACACTTTTCTAGTGATATTACGACTTCAATGTTTGTGGCGGACGGATTTAAAGTCGAATAAACTGATTTAAACTTGATTTTTATTTTTCCATATACTTTTTTGACAAACGACGTATAATCGGGAACGACGTAACTCGAGAGCGACGTAACTCGAGGTATACCTGTATGTTGTTTGCTGGGACTCAACTTTTGAGAAGATATTTCGACAAGAGTGCAGATAGGTTTTTCCATTCACCTCCGAATGACCCTACCTGAGTCATCTGGAGGAGGATTGTGAATTAGGCATAACCATTTTGCTGATTCATTTTTTCAACATTGATTTGACCTTGTTTTTTGTTTGCCCATATTAAAAAATGATCATTTGGTAAAAATTTGTGCACTCCCATTGCAATAGTCTTGCACTCCACTGATTGGAAAACACTGCAGTAATGTAATCATAATAAATTATCTTTAATATTTAAATCAATAAAATATTATCAGAAGTTTAGCAAGCCTTTTATTATAATATTAATAATGACAAAATTGCTTCTCTCAGTTTTTAATTATGTAATGAATTTTACTATTGTAGTTTAGTATTAAAAAAACGCTTTAGGTAGGAAAATATTTTTTCTGAAATAATTTAGGCAATCATAAATTTAAAATCTAGAAAGATGGGAGAATATTATTCACTACAAAAAGGAAATAATTTACTGAAGAAGAAAAAGTAATAGTTAATTAAATTTAAGAAAACGTTTTTGAATTTAGTTTAAAAGTTATTTACTATAAATAAATAAATACAGTAAATGAAGTATTAGCAATTTCTTTTCAGGTGCCGATGCTACACCCAAAGGACTTGAGGTTACGTTTTATGTGCAAGAAGTTCGAAGAATTACAGGAGGAATTAATACTTTAGTTGGAAATAATGAAGGAAGCTTGGTTTGTATTTTAATCAATTTTATTAGACACTTTATAAGTAATGTGCATTTTCTTACAAAAACAAAATGAAATATACTAGAATATATTGATAAAAAATATGCTTTTGTTATTCTCTTCAAATATCTTATTAATTTTATTAATAGTTATATAATTTCCAGATTTGTCATTTTATTGGAAGCATTTATATTCCAAATAAACATGATGTTATAAAAGCTCTATATTTATAAAAACAACAGATTTGTGAGAATAACTTAATGCAGTATAGAAGAAAAGTTAATGATAAAACATGGTTTTAACAGAGAATTTCAAAATAGGATCAAAAGATTGTGATGATAAATTATGAAAAGTTTTTAATGGACATTTATAACTACAGATACTCGTAACTTATAATTTATGCAGACTGGCTACATATACTCGATTGTTTCCGTTACTAGTTTTTGTGGATTTTTTAGCCTAAACTTTTCGGCTTTCTTACATCACACAAGGAACTCATATTGATATAGACTTTATTATTAAATGTGGATGTGGATATACATAAATTTAAAATTGTTTCTCATAATTTTAAAATAAATTATTGATTATCTAATTAAAATAGATGATGACAAGTAACTTTTTTATTACAAATAAAAAATATTTCAATATATTTTATGCATTTATTAAGAAATTACTAAAATATTAAAAAATGAATGTATAATTTATATAAAAATAATAATATCTAGAGCTAATTATTAGAAAAATTAGTAGACCATATTATATGTATATAATTTCAAATAAAGAATTTATAGAATGTAAATTATAAAATTTTAAACATATCCAAAGTTAACAGTTAATCTGTGTAATAGTAAGTTGAAGATAGCTATATGTAATATGAAACATTTTGATAAATATCTATACTAATAATAATACTGTCATTATACTATTTTTCCTTCTTGTACTTACTATCAAATAGCAAAGAAAACATTTATTCTTGAAAATGTTCTCAATGATATTTATAAAATATATTACACCCAATTCTGTTTGTACACAGTCTATTTTTTAAAAGGTTTTGATTTAACTTGGCTTAGAAAAAATTCAGTTCTCTTGTTACATAGTTTCTTCTGATCAACACAGGCCTGCCAAAGGATTTCTGAAGGCCCTTGAAAAATGTAGAGGATGTAAAAGAAAGTAAAGACGTAGCAAGTGCATAAATTGATTTCATTATAAATAAAAATCTTAAGTAATAAGTGTAATTAATTGATGTTAATTGAAATTGCCCCTTTTTATAATATGGTTCATTTGCAAAACAGTTTAATCATTAATTACACCTTGGAATGTGAACTTCTAAAACATATGTGTAGCCCAAAGAAATAAACTTATTTTAATTTTGGCCTTTACCTGCTACCAAGTTGTGCAGGTCTGTCATATTTCAATAAATTTGCTTGTTTTAAAATTCTAAAAAAAATATATTCATACTTCCTTTTTTTAGAAAATTGCTCTTTTTATAGACATTCCTAGAACATTCCTTTTTATAAACATTCCTGTCACTTTACATATTCAAAGAAGTCTTTCATTCTGAGTTTATTCTATGATCGAAGCAGTTGCAAAAACTTTAATTCAAATTTGAAAATACGTTTTTATGATTGCATTTCTTTCAATATGGAATAGTTTTAGTATACCACTTGGTGTTTAATTCAAAAAATCAAATAAAAAATAAAATAAATTTATCAAATTTTGCTGATAAGTAAGTTACAGTTGTCCTCGATTTACTAACTAAAATTGAAAAATTTTTAAAATTAAGTATACTCAAACATTTACCAGGAAAATTAGTATTTAATTATCTAATGTTTTTGACTATCTAAGCAGCCATTTTGGGTACACTGTGTAAGACAAAGCTTAGAAAGAAATGCATAGACTTGAACACATCCTATTAAATTAATTGATTTGTCATATTATTTTATACTGGTTTTGGAGGCCTGGAATCAATCTTTCATTTTTTCATAGGAACAGAATTAGTTTTTACATGGATTTTAGGGAACATATCTATTGTGTAAAAACAGAATTGAGAGTATAATGTTTCTGAGAACAATAGCTGCAGAGATTGTTGGCAGGATTTTTTAAAATCACAACTATAAGCTAGACACCAACCAAATGCCGAAATTCTATCAGGCTAGATATGGCTTTTTTCCAGCGGTTCTAAATTATTTAAAATTAATTAATTAAAATTATAATTTTTTTTTTTTTTTTGTCGATTTTTATATCGATTTTTTGTCGATTAAAATTATAATTATTAAAGTTAATAAGAGATGGTGCCTAATGCCTCCCTCTAGTGCCAAATTGGTTACGTAATTTATTTAGTAATTAGCCATATCTAGCCCGATAGAATTTCGGCATTTGGTTGGTGTCTAGCTTATAATATATCGGGTCTAGCAATGTTGTTTATCACAACTATATTTAAGTTAGTTTTAAGTTTGAAAATAATCTTATATAATAATGAAGTTTCTTGAACTAATTCAGGTAGCTGGAGTTCAGTTGCCTAATATGTTTGGTAGAGGAGAGTGCTTACAGTCAGAATATCATTATGGTACAAAACGATCATCTGGCTTTAATGTCACATTTACGAAACCTTTCATTTCTAGAGGAAATCCTAGGTAATCTATTATTATTATTATGTTGGGTTAAGTGAAATATACTCGGTTAACACTGGTGGCTGTGTACTATGCCGGACCAAAGTCAAGGCATAGTAACCAAAACAGAAATTAAAGAAGTGTATCAGTGTGTGTGTCTGTGTTCAGGAATTTCCTCACATTATGACATGTATTCAATATAATGGCCTTCTGTAGTGTGATGTATGTTTCCAGGCTTTTGTATAGTATGTGTGGTATGACACCTGTAGAGGAGAGAACAACAGGTACAATAAGCACCCTATCCATCCTCCACAGATGCCTTATTTCTTGGGCAAGTTCTATGTACTTGCTGACTTTTTCAGTGAATGTGTTTTGTACATTGTGTGTTTGGAATGGATATGTCTATAATGTATGTGATTTTATTGTGTTTGTCAATGAGTGTGATGTCTGGTTGTTGTGGTAAATTTTTTTATCTGTGATTATGGCTCTGTTGTGCATGTTGTTTTCCAATACTGTCTGTGGAGTGTATTTGTAGCATGGTTCATGAATGTCTACTAATTTGTGTTTCTTTGCAAGCTCTTGATGTATTATATTTGTTACTTGATTATGTCTATGTTCATGTAAATAATCTGTCTGACCAAGAGCTTGCAACCAGAGATGATGTGTTGTATAATTTCTGGCGTGATGTGACATTTTCTGCATTTGTCATTTGTGAGTGTTGCATCTTTGAGTATGTGTTTTCTGTAGTTTTTAGTATAAATAAATAACAACTAACCCGTTACAAAGCTATACAACCACCAAAGCCGAATTATCAGGCTAGAGTCGGCTATAATAAATAAATAATTAATAAGACAATTTGGTACTAGAGCTTGGCGTTAGGCACCATCTCTTACTAAATTTAATAATTATAATTTAATTAAATTAAATAATTTTAATAATTTGGAACTGGAGGAAAAGAAATCGGCTCAAAGCGGGACTCAAACTCGCAACTTCTGCTATCCGTGCAGACACGTTACCAGTTACGCTACCCGGACCTTCGGTCCGACCTCCTCCTCCAGTATATATAAGCTAACACGATGACCATCGACGGCCATTACAATGCCGGCTGGGGAAACATCAAGTGCCCACGTCCTCCCAAGGCACACAACTGGCCATCGCAACCCCGGCAAGGCGTATAAATATAAATAAATAACAACTAACTTGTTACAAAGCTATACAACCACCAAAGCCGAATTATCGGGCTAGAGTCAGCTATAATAAATAAATAATTAATAAGACAATTTGGTACTAGAGCTTGGCGTTAGGCGCCATCTCTTACTAAATTTAATAATTATAATTAAATTAAATTAAATTAAATAAATAATAACGTGTCTGCACGGATAGCAGAAGTTGCGGGTTTGAGTCCCGCTTCGGGTCGATTTCTTTTCCTCCAGTTCCAAATTATTAAAATTATTTAATTTAATTAAATTATCATTATTAAATTTAGTAAGAGATGGCGCCTAACGCCAAGCTCTAGTACCAAATTGTCTTATTAATTATTTATTTATTATAGCCGACTCTAGTCTGATAATTCGGCTTTGGTGGTTGTGTAGTTTTTAGTATTTATGACCTGATCCTGTTTGGCAAACATGAATTCGTCCATCTCCCAAAGAGGCATCCCCAAGCTAACTAGCTGTTTGATGCAGTTTTGTCAACAAAATCCTGGGACAGGTTGTAAGGATGCCTGCCATGGAGGGCTTTTTGAGCCCAAGATTGCTTAACGGTGTCTATGCTTTTTATGTCGTGTCCATATGTTGTGAGTGTAAATTTAATGGTGTATTATTCAAGTATGCTAGAGTTACTGCTTTATGTAACTGTGATGTTTCTTGCTTATTGTAGAAAAACTGTCGCAATGTCTGTATTTGTTTGTAGTGAAGGTTAACTATATCAATCAGGCCACGTCCGCCATCTTTACGTGGAAGGGTTAATCTTTCTGTGGCAGATTTAGGATGATGTTGTTTATGCTTAGTAAGTGTTGTTCTTGTTTTCCTTTGGAGTTGCTCAAGATCTGTGTGAGTTCAATGTATAACTCCAAAAGAATATGTGAGTACTGGGATGACATATGTGTTTATTGCTTTAACTGTGTGTTTTGCATTTAACTCTGTTCTGAGAATAGCATTTAACCTACTTTGGTGTTCTTTAATTAATCTTTGCTTCATTTGTGCATGTTCTGTTAGTTTGGCCTGTTGGAATCCTAAATACTTGTAGAACTCATCCTCTTCCATGGATTCAATAATGTCCCCATTTCCAAGCGCAAAATCTTCTTTCTTCAGGACTCCTTTTTCTATGTGAAGTGTTTTGCATTTGTCTAGGCCAAACTCCATTTGTATATTTTTGGTGTATGAATGTGTGATTTGTAGGAGTTGATGAAGTTGTTTGTGTGGATTCATAAAGTTTTATGTCATCCATGTACAGTACATGAGATGTGACAGTGTAAACTGTGTTGTTTTCTCATGTCTGATATTGTAACCATAATGCATGTAGTTTAACATGTGTGTGTTGTGATGTTCATGTTTTGTGTGTGTTTTTACTTTCTTGAAAATGTTTTTGAGCTGTTTCTTTAATTTGGGTGTTACGTTGTTTTTAGTGTATTGTGTCAGCATGCCTGATTGCTGACTAATGTCATTTATTTGTGTTTCTGTTCTTCTCTGCCAGGCATGCTTGTGATAGAATTGTGTTTTCTGTGTATCTGTCTGTGATTGTACTTTCAGTCCATGGTGTGTCACTGTGACTGCCCCAGCATAAACTAACGTATGAATGTCTGAGAATGTAGAAATTGAATGAATGTAGTGTGGTAGTAAGTGAGCGTTTTTTCTACTTCCTTTGATGTGTTGATTTTTGGTATTCGTGGGATCTGTGCCTGTATATTTAGTGAGTGTTTCCTGAAATATTATTTTTATTAAAGTACTGTATTTTCTATGATTATGTAGTTTGCTACAAAAGTATAATCATAATTTAAATTTATTATTTCCCTAAAATTTACAAATAAATACAAATTACTTTAATTATATTTCTCTTTATTAAATTATTATGTAGTTAAAAGTATAATATGTTAGAAGAAAGTACAAAAAATCCTTTGTTTGTCTACATTAAATTTCTTAAAAAATTATTGGCAATAAAAATTATTAATGAACTTTCATTCATTGTTAATTTATACCTATATTATAATTGCATTTCTACATTAAATTAACTTATTCTAGTTTCTGTTTCATTTCTTTTACAGTTTTAGTGTCAAGTATATAATAGGGTTTTTTTTTACAGACTTATATCATACAGTAACTTAGTAGACAATATGGATGAATTTAGACTTTATTGATATTAGTTACAAGAAAATGGATTTTGGGTGTCATACTCCTTATCAGTTCTTATCACTTTTTAAGAATACAGGTGCTAAAAGTGTAAGAACTGATAAAAGGTATGACACTCGAAATGCATTTTCTTGTAACTAACATCAATAAAGTCTAAATTCATCCATATTGTCTCCTGTTCCTGTATGATAAGTCTTATAAAAAAGCAATATTATATGCTTGAAACTGAAAATAATAGCAAAATCACTGCCTTTTCAAAAGGTAATACAGATATTCTATTTAAGATTGTAACCTAATAAACTTAGAATACCTATTATTATCCTGTTTTTTTCTTTTTAAATAAAATTTTATTCTTTATTGAGGAAGAAATAATGCTAACTATCATATTATTTCAATGCAGAAGTTTTATCAGAATTCTGATACAATAAGTTTTTGATTGTTGTTATAATGATGTTTTTAATAAAACATATTGAAATTAACAAATAAAGGTTCTAATAAATCAAGCAAACATGTAATACCAAAATCTAATATTTCCATTAATAACATTATCTTAATCTCTAAGCATTTGGATGCATTATCTATTAACTCTGAAGTCAATTCCTTTTCTTTTTAATTTTTTAATAGTTATTTTAACAGTATTCTTCAGAATATAAATTTAAAATTTAAAATTGTATTACTTAATATTTCACAAATTTTAGAATCATGTGAAGTTGCAATGTTTATAGCTAAAGTGACTACAGGTAAAATATTTATAATTTGCCACACTTCTAAACCTCTATAGCTTCATAATAGACATTAAAATATGGAAAAAACATAAACTTCTTGTAAAACATTGCATAGCCTACATAAATCCCTTCAAAAACATTGTATAGCTTATGTAAATCCTTCCAAAAACATTTTAGGAATTCATGAAAACAGTGAAGTCAGTTTTCATTAAATCATCTGTTTAAGATGACACTTGTGGGAGAGATAAAGAAAAAGTTTTCAAAGTTTACATAAAGGTTTACAAGCAAATATAAATCATAAATAAATCTATCTAAATTTAATAGATACAGAGATATCAAATTTTTCAATTAGTAATGGATGTGAATTTTAAAAAATAAATTCAAACTTTGAATAAAATGAAATTACAGTCGACTCTGCATAAGTCGACACCCCAAGGGGAAGTGGAAATGTGTCGAGTTATCCGATGTGATGATTAAAGCGAAGTTGTTAAAAAAAAACCACAAAACTACAATTAGGAAAATACAGTAGTGCGTTATACAGTAGTATAGGCTTACAATACATTGTGTCCTCCATTTACAATTACTCTGTAGACAAAAAAACTGAAAAATTCGTTTAGTGTTGTTTGTTTTGAGCACTTAACTGTCTCGACTTTCTTTTTCAACGATCATGAACTCTTTGAAAACATTATCTTCGCTATTGTCAATTGTTGGCAAGTAACATCTAAGGATTCTTAATGCCTCTAGCTTGAGAAAATGCAAAATTGGATTCTGGTGTGACGTTGATGTAGATTGTATATTTTCTTCTTGTTTATCTGTTATTATTTTATACATAAAATGTTAAGGCATTTTTATTAATATGTATATATATATATATATATTAATTATATATTAATAAATAAATTGACTTCCCTCCTGAAAAAAATGAGTTTGCACTACACTTGCAGAGTGAATTCATTTTTTCAGGAGGGGTGACGACTTATCAGAGTGTGGGACAGCAAAAGTATGTCGACTTATCCAGTGATGTCGAGTAAACTGGAGTTTTTTAACATTAATGCCTATGTAAGTCGGCTGGGTCCACAGAAACTGACTACTTAACCGATGGTGTCGAGTTATCCGGGTGTTGACTTATGCGGACTCGACTGTAATTAAATTCTTTTCACCTCTTTGTCTTTACTTTTTACATTTCTATGTGTACAGGTGAAAATGAAGGTATTTTGTTTTGACTTTTGAATAAGATTTCCTCTCTTTGCTAATCACAAACTTCACCAGTATAATAAGCCCTATTAATAAACAATGTCCAAGTAGACAATATACACATAGAAATGAAATTAAAGTTTTAGTGAAAAATATTTTTAAAACTTTTAAAGAATAGTAATTTGTTAATGTGCTTTTAAATTTTTAATACAGTAAATGAATATTCCAAGAAGGTTTTTATATATTCAGTTAATATATAATTTAGGTTTACAGCTGCTCTGTTTAAGCAAGGAGAAGATTTTACGTGGAGTGGTTTTCGAGAAATTGATCACGGAACTTTATTAGAATTAAATGTACGTTCTTTCATGGTTAAATTATTAAAAGCATTTAAAATATTTTAATTTACAGTGTGGGACATGTTTACCTGATAGTTTTTAAAAAATCTTTATACCCATGTGTTTCATTATAAACAGATTTTATTACCATAAAAAGATAACCAATAGAATGGGGTTTAAGACAATGCCTTAGTTGTCCTGAAAATAATATTCATGATGTGGCCATCTTGATTTTCCAAACATTGTTCTATTCTGGTTGGAAGTAAATCCATCACCCAGAGGTGGATGTTCTGTGGAAGGTCATGAATCACATACCAAATCCTTCTGCCACTTCCTAACTCATAGCAATCCAGTGTTTCTTCAGAGGGCATGTCATATTAAAATGATGCTGAAAAGCTGAAAATGAGAGCTGTGTAGCTGTGATAGAGTTACATTTTATGAATTTTCTACAATAACAATATGCTCCTGTATAGGGCTACACACTATGGTCATTGAACTCCAAGAAATGTGAAGCTATAATATACTAACGCCACTAGTACTGCCTTGTGGAAAATTTGTAATAACAAAATAAAAACTGTCAAGTGTTTATGCCCCATACTGTATTTAAGAAACGCTCACAGAATTGTTTTAATATATGAATATATTCTTTATATAGTTGGAATCCTTCCCTAGAATTCAGCACACTTTTCGCTGGGAAGGTATATGGAGAGAGATAAAATCTCTTAGTACAGTTACCTCTTTTCCTGTGAGAGAAGAATCAGGTCATTCTCTAAAGTCTTCAGTTAAAGTAAAGTTAGATTTATTAAAAACAGATTTCAACATGAATGGTACTATGTTTAAATTGTTAATAATCTATAAATAAAACTGTTATTTATTTTAGCATACTGTAGCTTTGGATCTTAGAGACAATCCTGTTATACCAACTTATGGACAGTTATTCAAACTTCATCAAGTAAGTTAAGATTTTTAATACTCAGTTAAAATAGAAAATGAAAATAAAAAAATTTAAGATATTGATTTTATATTTTATTATTTCGAATAGGAATATGCTGGTCTAGGAGGTGATGTTGGATTTTTAAAACATGAGTTAGAAGTACAATTAAATCAGTCTCTCGGAATGGATATGGTAAGTTATAGTATAATGCAGTAAAATGTAAAAGTTTTAATTTCATTTACAATCAGAAAACTAACTTTACAACTTTAATTACTTGATTTTTATTAAATTATTTCATACAGCTATTTCAATTTCTTTAGGTGCTACAAGCATCTCTACTAGGTGGAATTTTAAATAAAATACAGAATAAAAATTATTCAATCTGTGATAAATTTTTTCTTGGTGGCCCATTGTCACTCCGAGGATTTACTGTTAGAGGTGTTGGACCACGAGCAAATGGTAATACACTTTTATAAAAATTCTGAATATAAAAAATGATAAGTTTATAGTAAAGTATTTTCTCCTTTTACACAATATGATAAATTTTTTTGATAACTAAAAATAAACATTTTCTCAAAAGAAAACAAATACATTTAAAATATTTATAATTAGAGATGATAACCAATACCAATATATCGGTTTATCAGAATGTTCCCAATATACTGGAATCTGTTCATTTTACAAACTGATGCTCTAGTCCTTTTAATGACTGTGACAGGCATTCAAACATAGCAATGGATCATACAGTCAGCTTGCATTAATATGAATCACTAGGGGAACAGTAGTTAGTTTGCTTTATTGAAAGTTTATATTAATGATTTTTGTTGTATAATTTAGAGAGTTAAGGGCTTAACAGATGATCGAAATCTCTAAAATATAATACAGTATTTTGAATTAATTTAATAAATAAAATTTATTATTTTGTCAATAAATTTGTTAAATAAAAACCTGTTAACAAATTCTAAATGATTTTCAAATCAAACATAATGAGGAAATAGTAAATATCATCTAAGTGTAGAATAGTATATCAGAGTGGTTAAACAAAACAAAGCTAAAAGAAATTCATAACTTTTTTCTGTTGAAAATTCCGGGATCAGATATATTTTAAAGAGGTGGGCGTCGTTAAACTTTAACCCCTATTTTCTAGATACAGTAGAATGGTACACTAAAATTGTTAGAATTGCTTTACAATTGGATATCAAACCCGTGTTTATTTACTACAGGTAGTAAATAAACACGGGTTTGACATCCGGGAAAAAATCTATTCGACTCAAAATAGAGCATTTATTACAGTACTAATTTTTATTGTTCACATCAAAAATTGTTAAAAGCAACCGTAACTGGAATTAGAGTTATTTCTTGTGGGTTGTGGAGGTTATTTACAGTTCGGTTTAATGAATTCTGGTAAAATTTTTGTTGCTTTATTGCTTAAAATTTATTGTTGTGACAATGGCATTTTGCCAGGGCAGCAGCAAAATTTACTTTAATTCAAGAATTAACTTTATCAGTATTCACTTTAAATGAAGTCTACTGTATCATGCTGCAAAATTAACTCATGGTAGATAGTGTTCTTTCCATATGTGATTTATCACCTATGACTACAGAACATATAGTTTGTTTTCGCATTTGGATAATACTAACTTGGTATGGGGCACTGCTTTGTACTGGATGCATTTTTAGCAATGAACAGGCAACATATGAGCAATGTTACAAGTCTGGCATTTCTTTCTATACTATTATAAGTTTATTCAGGTGTTTCAATTTTTTCCTAAAAAAAAAAAGGCTGGAGCTAGGACTAGCAAGCTAGACTAAAACCAATGAGTTTTCAGGTTTTAAGTTATTATCATACACCTATAGAGTATGGTTTGAAGCAAGCAGTTAGAAAATTATTGTATTGTATTGTCAGAATTTAGTATTGTATCATTTTGATAACGTATCTGATTTTTTTTAAATTACTAATTGGTAAGATGAATATTAAAAACTTTTTAAAAAATATTTACAAATTAGAAGAAATTAAAAATTTTTCTTCATATCTTGTTCTTGCCAACACCTCAAGAACACAATAGTCTTTACAGGCTTTATTTATGGGTGTTGTGTCCTTGAGGTGTTGACAAGAACAAGATATGAAGAAAAATTTTTACTTTCTTCTAATTTGTGAATATTTTTAATATTTATTACTGTTCTGGCCGTTACATTTATTAACTTTTCTTACTTTCAAATATTTTAATGATTTTCAAAAGAATTAATTGAACCAAATAATTTTGAGATCAGATGCAAATTTTTAAATTTTCTTAATTATTTATATATATTATGGACTAAGTGATTAATAATATTTTGTTCGTCATTATTCATAATGACAAACAAAATCAGGCACTGTAATAAATTTCAGGTTTTTTATCATACTTTATCATATTGACTGATTGGTCACTATGAATACTGCTATCACCTGCTCGGGCAAAGTGATGATAATATCTTGAGGAGTGACCATCGACATACACTAGCCAATCAGCACTTGCATCTGAGTTGCGTGTGCATATTGCATTTAGTATTAAATTTTAAATCCATGCGATCAGTAAATGTATTAATCTTGTGCAACATTTTAATTTTACTTTTGCCTCTTAAATTAGTGTTTTTTTCTTTGAAAAAGTAACAATCATGGAGATTCATTAAGTGATAAGAATAATTGCTTCAACAACCAATTAAATGGGTTAGTTAGGAGCAAAAGGTCAAAACAGTCAAATTTTTACAAAATTGGTATATTTGACAATGATATAAAAAGTGGGAGTTAAAAATCACAGTGACTTCGAAGTTACCAGAAGAATATCAGCATTTATGTAGCTATGACGTATCTATTGGAGAAATAGAAAAATTACCAGAAGAATATCAGCATTTATGTAGCTATGACCTATCGATTGGAGAAATAGAAAAATTAATTGTGCTTGTAAAAGAAGGTAACTTGATTAAATATTATGTTCACACTGAAGAAGTATTTCAGATATTGCATGATGCCCACATTGCTATTGGACATGGTGGTAGAAACTGTATGGAAAAAGAATTAAGTACGAAATATAAAAATATTACAAAAGATATGAGGTATGATCATAATTTACTTGAACCCAACAAAAGTCACAAAAGAAATTGAAAATTTTAATACAGTCAAACCTGTTTTTATGTGGTCTTTTTTTGTGTGATTTTTTATTTGTGCGATTTTTTTAATGCGATTTTTTTTGTGCGGTATAGTTGGCGACTAGTCTCATGCGATTTGTCATGTCTCACGTTGACTTATTATAGCTAAATAAACTTATTATAGTAATATTATTGCACGAATATGCGAAAAATGAAATAATTTATTTTTTAAGTCAAAAAGCACCACCTGGACAAAAATATGTAAAACGCGATAGATGAGACGATGCAGTCAAGTGCTGACATCTGTTGTCAATAAAATCTATTTCGTACGGTTTTGAGTTATTTTCTATGTGAGACTTTTTTTATGCAGTCCCTATTGACCGCATAAAAAAATATTTTTTTAATTGTGTTGCGAAAACTATTTTTTATAGCCACTCGTGAAGTTTCGTGCGATTTTTTTTACGCGTTTTTTTTAATGCGGTTCCTATCCACCGCATAAAAACAGGTTTGACTGTATTCTAAAATCCATGGACAAATTTGAGATGACATGCGGGCTTGCTTGAATAAAAAGACACTATTGAATAACGAAGCTTTCACGTAAAAATTGTGATATTTTATACAGAGGATTTCCAAAACTGTGTTAGAGCAAAACCAAAAGTTGTATGGGGGATATCCCCAATTTTGAAACCATGCTGTAGAAGTACAATGTTGTACGAGAGATACCTGTATTTAGATATTTTAACATCATGAATAGAATTAAATAAATTATTTATATATTTTAATAAATTGTAATTGTGATATAGTAATTCAATTACATACCAGATAACCAGATAATACATAGTTTGAAATTTAAATACAGAACTACGTTTGCATTTTTAAGTACTATGCATAAGGCATTTAAGTTTGAATTGGAATTTGATTTGTATATATTCCAACATTATAAAACAATTTATATGACCAAACGAATTGCTGATCTGCCTATGTTAAGGCTAATAACTTGATTTGTATGTAATTAGTTATTAGCCTTAATATAGCCCAATAGATAATGTGGTAGGTCGTTCGGCAATACGAATGTATCAGATAGTCATTTACTATGTATATATAATTTATATGACTCTAATTAATTACAAGACAAAACAACTGTGAAAACATGTTTAATAGTTTACAAATTTAACCATGAAAATTTGATTTTGAAAGTAATTTTTCAACAGAAAACTTCTACTAGAAAATTTTAATTTTTTGAGTCATGAGCAAACTATTATCTGCTAGATGATTCATTATTTTAATGCTGGATGATTTATCATTTATTAAAATAATGAATCACCTTATTTGGAGTAAAGATATATGAAGAAATTGTTAAGTTATTGACAGTTTATCATAAGTAAGTGTATATTTTTAGTAAATATGATTTGTATTTATTACAGTTTCAAAAAATTATAAACTGTTGAAAATATTGTTAGAAAACATTAGAAAAATGTAATTAAATACTGTTTATTGTATTTTGATATTTTGCATTACTGAAAGAGATGTATTATAACAAAATCAAATGAGAAATTTCATGAGCATTTCAAAAACTTAGAGAAATTTTCATAAGGCTGAAAAAATTGCCAATCGAAAAGAATAATTAATAACACAGTAAAGCAATAAAAGAAACAAAAGCTGTTTGAAAATTCTGTAGTCAAAATAAGGATGATTTGTATATACAGAGGAAAAAATAGAGAATGAATGTTTTGACATTAGACGATGTCATTTATTCGAAAGAAACTAAGTTCTAACTAAACTAAACTTATCTTTCCAGATAATTAAATAGACATTTTGTTCTAAGAGTTGGAAATATGTCAAACTATTTAATTGGTTTTGATTGCTTCATGTTTATGATTTTTAATCAATTCATCTATTTAAAAAATCTTTCTACTTCATTTTTAACTGGTCAAAAAGAAAAATTTTTGAATAAGTCACATTGCAGTCAGAAACTGCGATGAGTATTTTAACAAATTTTAAAATGGTAATGAGTATGTACGTGTTTAAAGTGTAAAAAAAATTGACATTAAATTTTTATATTACCATAATCTATGGATATGATTATATTGCTCTCTATTATTTTCAAAAGTTCAAAATATATGCAAAATTTGAAGTCATTATGAATCAGTGCTTCCTTATCAATACGTTTACATGTCTCAAACTGTTTAAATTTTGTTTTTTTGGTAATTCTATGATAAATTGTAAATATTTTACAAATCGTATTTGTAATAAAGTTTATTTATTTGAACATTATTAGTAGTTTAAATAAACACTTTATTCATTACTATTATCATCTTTAAGCATTTCTACATTAAAATATCATTTGTCATTCATAAATAAGTAATTTCATGCCAAAACAATTAAATTTATATTCTTCTATTTAAAAAGATGAGGTCATGAGAATTATAAAATGCAAATATTAATTCTTAAAAGATTAACTGTAAATTTTTATGTAATTATTAACCCCCAAAAAAAGTCGTTTTGATGACCCAATTTAACTGTGATTTTTGACTATAAGTATTTAAAATATATAATTTGTTCAATTAATTTGATTTTGTAAATTAAAAATTTAATTTAAATGGTATAGAATGTTATGAAATGGGCATTCTGAAAAGAACACATTTGTAATGTATCTGGAGCAGGACGGTCAAGTTGCTCAAAAACGTTGGTTATATTTGTTATTTAGTCACTGAAGTAAAGAAAATGTTATCTAGTTTGTATAGCATACATTTCCAGTTTGAGTTCTTGAATTAAATTACCGTATTTATTCACATATAAGACGTTAATTAACGTTGGTTATATTTGTTATTTAGTCACTGAAGTAAAGAAAATGTTATCTAGTTTGTATAGCATACATTTCCAGTTTGAGTTCTTGAATTAAATTACCGTATTTATTCACATATAAGACGATCTCGCATATAGGATGAGGTGTGACTTTCAAGATCACAATAAAGAAAATTAGATATATTAATACAATTCTAATTTTATTTTGTTTGATCACAAATAAAATATCAAATACACATATTAGCGAGGTTGCAGCCAAAATTTTCATCTCTAAAATGCAAACGTCGAGCACCGCTTACAAGATAGCAACGTTCGACGTTCACGTTTGAGATGAAAACTTTGGCCGCAACCTCGCTGCTGTCTCACAAAAATTACTGGCATTTTAAACTTTAAGGAAAACTCTTGTAAAATTGATTACGTAATTTGTTCATGTAAAGATAGACAATCAGAAGCTTTTTTGCCAATTCTTAACAGTCGAATCCACTCTCCGTCAATTACACTTGTGAGCTTCTCTCAAGAATAATCATCTGTTTTCACATGGGAATGGATTAAAATTTATATTGGGCTCTTGTGTAATTTTGGAATTTCAATTTGGAATTCAATTCAAAAGCTTTGTTTTTCCTAATGCAGGCCTCGGAGTCGCTCACTTTTCTCACTTGTACTCACTTTTCTGAAGTATCCTCACTTTTCTCACTTTTCAGGTCATTTTCTCACTTTTCTCACTTTTTTGGTCATTTTCACGTGCTTAATTAAGATGTGGGGCAAACCAAAAATAATTTTAAAGCCAAACGAATTGCCGAATTATCGGACTATCAGAATAGAATTTTTTAGAAGAAAATACGCGGCCCTGAGCAGACTCAAAATTGCAACTGCCCGCTCAGTGTCGTTAGGTTATAGAAAACAAAAATTTATTTAACGTATTTAAAAAAATCTTTTATGCACTTAAAAAATCCCTCTCATTACAAATTCAGAAGCCAGTGTTGAGTAAAGTTATGTACTCATGCCATATTTTCATTATTCGCCAAAATCTACCTTATCCGAATTGCATTTCCTTCTACAGAGTTTAAAAATAAGTATTCTAAGCATCCCTGCAGTTTTGGCTGTTTTCTAAGAAAATCACTAAAGTCCTTTTGCAGGGGAAAGCACATTACGCAGAGGGATTAATCTCTCAAGCTGACAACACTGCTGCCGCTTTTAAATTCAAAATATATAATTATTAAAATTAACACGAGATAGTAGCGTAACCTCCTACCACTAAAAAAGATTTCGTTTCTGACCATTTAGTTATCCTGGTTATAGCCCAATAATTTGGCAGATTATTTGGTTTTAATTAACAATCGGGTTATGGAGTTGTCGTTTACAAAAATATTTTTTTACTTGATTTATCTTTAAATAATTTCATAAACTTGAGTTTAATAAAATTACTTTAATGATTTCATAGCATATTGTTAACGTTAAATCACATCTACATCTTCCCATAAATGTATGTTTAAATTGACTACAAGTATAATTATTCCATATAGTAAGTGTTATTTTCATAAAATGTGTGATTACTTTGCTTGTGAAATATCCATTTTTTAATCTTCTCTTATGCCGATTATAATTGTGCATTAATTGAGAGACTAAAAAAGTAAACGAAAATGTAAATTCATATTTACATATAAAATTTACCAAATAAATTAAAATATTCGAAGTGTTGTAAAAAGTACAACACGTAATTGCTTGTGAGAAAGATTTTCACACGCTTCCCAAAGGTTAACAACTTTGCAACGATGTTGGTTTTTATTCATCTGCAGGAAAAAGTTTTTTGTTATTTATGAAATCATTAATAAAATATTATTTTACTTATATTATTTGGAGTATATTTATTTCAGATTTATTATTTTATTTGGAAATCAATATTTACACATCTCGAAGCATTAAAAAATAAACAGTTTCTGATAATGATAAATATCCGAGAATAGCCAAATTAGTGAAATCAGCATCGAAAATCCCGTTCCCATGAATGAGAGGATCAATTTTATGCCGGGCACTTTCTCCTGATAGAGCATCAGTGTTGGAAAGAATGCTTAATTCACTTTTGATTGTTAAGGAGGGACTAAACATGTATGACCAAAGCCCACACCTTGTACCTATTGCAAAGGACGACTGAAATTAGCTTCCTCGGTGCATGGAAATTATCAAGAACGATTGGAAAATGAAAAGAAGTTAAAAGAATAAGAGAAACGGAAAAAAGAGCACAGAAATGTTTTGAAGAACAACAAAAGAAAGCTGTTCGTAACATGAAGATTATGGAACGGCAACTGAGTTTAAACCAGAAAAATGTAGAAGAAAATGAAATACATGCGACAGTCTAAGTTTTGTTAGAAGCAGCAAACAAAAAAACTGGAGAAGGCTATTAACAGCAAGAACATGAATGAAGTACAAGCAGCACGTGTGATGCTTATTAGTGTTAAGTGTTCAAAAGCAAGAGGAAGCGAAATAGAAGGAAGTTGATAACATGCAGAATAATCTTAATAAAAGAACATCATCTTTCATGACTGATTATTTACAGAAGCCAAAGACTTTTCAAGTATTCATGGTTTACTGAAAATACAAAAGCCACTGATTATCGGGAAACAGAAAAAAAAAAACGCGATATAACCGAGTAATAAAAATTCTGGGCTTTTACTAAACAGATTATACATGCTATGGAATCTCTGTTCTTTCATCAGCAAGTGTTTCTGATATAAAATAAGCTTAGTTTTTCAATCCTGAATTTTATTCGTAGGTTATATCGAATTACCGGTAATTGACGTTTACGTAAACATCGAAACCATGAACGCCCATTTAGCATTGTTTCTTTAACAATGACATTGAAAGACAAATACTGTCGATATAAAAACATCAATTGCGATTTTATTATACAGTACTATATAAATCGCTTATTAGAAATTCGTGTAGTTTATATTTTTCAATAAAAATTATAAATGCTGTAATTGAAAATTTAAAAAAAATGAATATTGAATATATAATAGAACACCAAAACTTATAAAATTACAGAGTAAAAATTCTCTAAAAAGCAAAATGAAGTTACTACTGTATAAAAATTTTAGAAGTTTTCGTTCAGAATCAGAGAGATCTTTTCCTTACACGTTATGCGGTGAATTCGAAATTTCACACCTTTATGTGAATTGACGCAATACCGTTAATTCACATAAATGTATGAAATTTCGAATTCACAGAAACTTGTAAATGAGGAGACTGTACTTAAAACTAATAAATAAACAACTTTTATATCAAAAGGAAACAAATGACAATCGATCTATCCACCTGTTCTGCATATTTAGCTCTTTCTCGTATTTCGTTGCAAATAGAAATTCAGTGGTAATTGGTAATTTAAAATTAATTGACTCAAATGCTTTTAAAATTTAGGGGACCAAAAAAACGCGATATAACGAGTGGCTACTATATTACAGTATATACAGAAATTTTTAAAATGTGTTTAACCATAACAGAATAAAAAGAAATAACAATTTTTACTGCTGTTTTGCTGAGTTTTCCTTCTGTGTTTTCACTTTGTTTTGTCACTATTGCACTCACTTTTTATTCACTTTTTCTGTATTTCAACTCACTTTTCTCACTTTTTCAAAGGGGAAATAGCACTCCGAGGCCTGCTAATGCTATTCATCTTTACTCCTGAATCATTTGAATCATTCATGCGTTTGAATCATTCTTGTGTATTACAAGAATGATTCAAACGACCAAGATAAAATACTTTTGTTTTTAAACACCGTAGGGTGAGCATCTGGTAAAAAATGCGAATACACGGTTCACAAAAATTATTGCAAAATCGCAAAAGAGTCCTCTCATGCTTATAGGACGACCTAGGTTTTTGAAGCAGTGAAAAATGAATAAAATACTCGTCTTATATGTGAGTAAATATGGTATATAATAGATTTCTACACTGATTGTCATTAATATACACTTAGATTATGTCATTAGGAAGCAAAACAAACAGGGCTTAAGGTTTTACATTTAATTACATATGAGCACCATCATCTAGTTGTAGAAAATTTTTATAAAATATTTGTTCTTCAAGAAAATCCCATCATTTTGAATGTTTCTATGAAAACTATATAATGTGCTTATGTTTAAAATTGACTGAGACTTGAATTTTTAAAGCCATGCTTGACTTTTTGACATTTTGTTATACTCACTGGAGTAGTGTTATATTAAAATTTTCTGTGAATGCTATCAATTTATGCTATTACAATGAATAATAAATGAAAATAGGTCAGTTTACTTGGATGATGTATATTGTAAGCATGGTATAAGTACAGTCTTAATGTAAATAGTTTCTAATAAAAATAAAATCAATACAAGTCATTATTTTTGAATATTTTGTTGTTACTTTTAAACTAAGTAGAAATAACAGTTATGTTTTTGTAGAAGAAAGAAAAAATTCAGATGATTTTTGAACTTTTAAAAATTTCTATACAACTATAAATGTCATTAAAAGTTTAATTTGATATTCTGAAAGTGAGAAATTAATACATTTATTTGAAATATTATATTATATTTGTAGGAAAATATAAATCTTTTTATAAATAAAATATAAAAAGCTTCAAAATATATATCAGGATTGATCAAATGAAACGCATTCATCTCCTGTCACATGGTCTAATGCAAGAGGGGAGGAATGATATCACATGTGGCACGATAAGCATAACAAGCGGGGAGAAATTCAAATGTCTCACATTTTATTTTCAGCATAGAATAGTGAAAACATGGTTGGGAATTATTCAGAATCTGTCTAAAGTCAATCAGTGAGTGTTTTTTCAGTTTCTAATGGCAGAAGGATGTCAGCCATTCAATATTTATCCCCAAATGCAGGTGGTGTATGGTGACAAATGTGTGTGGAAAATAACAGTGACAGATTAGGCCCGAATGTTTCAGGAAGGACATCAGAAAAAGGAAGATTTTACCATGGCCAGGCCAGGCACATGTTGTTGCAACAGACGAAATCATCAGGAAGATTGATGCAGCAATAAGTGTGGACCATTGTCAGACCTTACATTCATTAGCGGAGAAATAGCATTCTCTTACTTTCATATGTCATTTGGAACGGTTCAGATGGTGCTTATGAAGAAGCTTTAATATCAAATGGTGTGTGCACAATGGATACTACGTTTGCTCAGTGACCACAATAAGGCAGAATGCATGGGTTGGAGTTTGCACCACTCGCAGTGATACGAGGTGGAGGATGATGATTTTTTGTCATGTATTATGACAAAACATTGTGCCATCACTTTGAACCAACCAGTAGACGAGCAAGTATGAATGGAAACACCCTGGCTCACCAACACACAAAAAATTCAAGTCACAGACTCTGTCTGTAAGATTATGATGACTGCATTTTTTGACATTGCGAGGCATTTACTCTAGTGGACTCTAAAGACCCTTAAGTGAGTATTAGTGTCAACCACTACAATGCAACATTGGACAAGCTGCATAAAGCCATAAAGAATAAGTGACCTGGCATGCTATCTCAAGGTGTTATTTTGTTGCATGTTGCAAATACTGTGCAGGATGCTTCAGCACAAAAAGGTTGAGAAGTTCTGCATCACCCTTCATATATCTCTGATCTGTCATGTGACTTTCATTTGTTTGGACATTTAAAAAAAGCTCTTAAGGGACAACACTGTAACTCTGATGTGGAAGTCAAGGAAGCAGTCAGCCCATGGTTCAAGGAACAACCAACATCATTCTTCACAGACAGTATCTGTCTTGTTCCCAAGCAGCGGGATGTGTGTCTGAATGCCTGCGGTGACTTTTTTAACAAACAAAAAATGCATTCTGGCTTACTCATATATTGCTTTGTTTAATTATGCCTTACTGATGGATATACTGTTTCATTTGTCTTGATAAATTTACTTGAATGGGTTTCATTTGATCAATCCTTATACAGGTATACCTCGTCTTACGTTGGTAATTGGTTCCAGGAGAGGCGATGTAAGTCGAAAAACGACGTAAGTCGAATTTACTTGTGTAGTTACGACGTAAGTCATGGTTTCGACTTACGTCGTAACTATACGCCAATAATGAGCACTTAAAGACCGCTAAATAAGACGACAACACAGAAACACAGATGTTTTCATGTTTTGTTCTCTAGGATTTATGATGATTATATTAACATTTACTGTAAATGTACATATTTTAATATGATTTTATATGCTTTTAACGCTTTTCTAGTGATATTACGACTTCAGTGTTTGTGGCGGACGGATTTAAAGTCGAATAAACTGACTTAAACTTGATTTTTATTTTTCCATATACTTTTTTGACAAACGACGTATAATCGGGAACGACATAACTTGAGAGTGACGTAACTCGAAGTATACCTGTATATTGATAAAAACATTATGCATCAAGAAGGGGATATTCAAATTAAATTAGTGTGAACATAATGGTGATGTTAATGAGTGTTTACAGTATCATAGTAAAGAGACTATTATTTCCTTGTAGTACAATTTACAATTTAGTCCAATAGTACAGTTTAAGGACCTTTTTTGTACTTCATAGTACCTACTCTTGTCTGGATACATGCAGCAATACAGTCAGCATGGAGGCAAACAGGCATTCTATGCAGAAGTAACACTCATCAGCACCAAAATCCAGCAGAATAGTTTAAAATTTTACTATGAACTAATATAATGGGCATCTTCAGGTTTAATTCCACAGGATAGAACATTAAAATTAAATTAAATATGTAGAATTATCAAAACATTTTTAAAATGAGCAGAATGTTTTTAAGAATATGTGGAGAGCTGTGCATGCCTATTTGAATATCTATCCAGTTTTTTAAAGATTGTATTTTGGCATTGTATGCTATCATGCAAAAAATTTGCTCATAGTTACAACTGCCACTCCAGATCCCTCACACTCATAGAAGGCCAAAGCTGACATCCATCTGGTTTCACAAGTTCTTGATGAGCAACAAATCTGGAGATTGGTCAGACCAAAAAAGTGTGGCAATGTGACAAAGTCATTCATGGAACAACCTAATTGTGTGCAACCATTGCTGGAAAATGACCATTTACACCCTTGCCATGAAAGGAAACAAATGTGGATATAGGATTTCCCAAATGTACTGTTGTGCCATCAATATCTCAAACCACTACCAGGGATGACTGACTGTCATAAGAAATGGCTTTCCAGACCAGCATACCAGCAGTGGGAAAGTGTGCTGCTCAACAGTAAAGGCAGGTCTTCCATTCGAAATTACATAAATTGATTTTCTAGGCTTTATCAGTACATTTTTTATGCCTGTAATAACAATCATAATATACAGGGTGACAATAATTAACCCGTACAAAGTTTGTAGCAATGCTGCACCTGAACTTTTTTACTGTCACCAATTTACATACTATTGTTTAATTCTCCATGATTTCCTGCTTGTGTAGATGTACTTTCGATGTAATAAGGGTTAGTTCTTTATTTTTTTAATGGTGTCGAACAACTGTTGTGCAATTTTGGAGCTATTCTAGCAAGGAAAGCATCAATGTGAAATTGTTCGTCTGCTCGGTGTTCCAAAAATGACAGTCTCAGATGCAGTTCGGCGATTCAAGGAGCTTGGCCACAATGGTGACCGTCCCGGACGTGGAAGAAAGCGCACTGTCAACACGTCTAGGAACCGCAAGATCATCACAAAGCGAGATGACTGACATGCGAAGGTCTCCATGAGAAAAATTGCTCGTGAGATCAGAATCAATTACGAATCGGTGCGGTTAATGGCGAAAAAGGAACTCGTACTCAAGCCCTACACGTTCCAAAAGGTTCAGCTCCTCACCGATGAAAACAAGTGCATGAGACTCCAAAGATCCCGTTAACTCAAGCGTCGGACCGCAGGTTGACAATGGGAGTGCATTCTCTTCACAGACGAGAAGCTTTTCTCCGTACAACCATCAAAACGACAGGAACTGGTCCGCGGGGGCTCCTGGACGTTCAGCCGTCATCGAACATCACAAAATCCAATGTCAGTCATGGTTTGGGGCGGAATTTGTGCGAGCGGCAAGACACCCCTTGTTTTCGTCGATCAAGGGGCCAAAATCAATCAAGATGTGTACCACCATGACATTCTCGAGGCTGTGGTACTTCTGTGGGCTCAGCAGCATTTTGGCAGTGCGAAATGGACGTTTCAGCAGGACTCGGCGCCGACACACAGGGCGAAGAAGACTCAGGAATGTGCAAGGCTCATTTTCCCAATTTCATCTCGTCTGCGGAATGGCCACCGTACTTGCCGAATCTGAACCCAATGGACTACAGTGTGTGGTCCATTTTGGAGGCCAGGGCCTGTTCTATGTGCCATGAAAGTTTGGAGTCGCTGAAGCAATCCTTGTGCTGGGAGTGAGACAAACTGTCTCCAGAAGAGTGCGGCCCATCGCTGAGAATTTCAAAACGCGTTTGGGGCTCTGCATCAAAGCAACAGGAGGCCACTTTGAAACTGGCTGAATATCTGATTAATACGTAAAGTATTGTCACTGTTATATGCTGTTGTTTTGCTAATTTTCATTTCTTTAATAAATTTATGATACAAAAAACTTGTACGGGTTAATTATTGTCACCCTGTAATATCAGGCCTCTATATTTTAAGTCAATAGAACTTTTCACAAAGTGATGGCTACCTGGCATTTCAGGTATTACTCAACCATTTTTTTTTCATTGTCTATTACTTTTCCAGCTATTAAAGAATATAACCCTGAGAAAGTATAGTGATAGAAATTTTGACCCCTGGTTTTTATTTTATATATATATATATTAATTTCTCAACATTTTGACACTCAGGAGCCCAAAAATGTGTGTATGTTGGCATCTATTTTGCATTATATCTCAAGACTGAATGAACCAAACATTTTGAAACTTGGGAGGGTTATTTCTATATATGAAGCATTGGTGTCATTAAATTATGGTGGTTAAAGGTCAAAGGGGGGTTTGTGACATATCTTGAGCAGAGTCAAACTTAATGAAAATTTTATTCATTATTGTCATTTACAGTTTTTTAAAATCTCATCTCCACCCTCAAAATTAAGCCTTTTGTTTTTTTATAATAATTAATAATATAAAGATTATTTTTAATGAAACTTCATAATAGATGGTGCCCAACAATTTTAATTTTGTGCTGTGTCTTAATGTGTTTTTTTTTACTTAGATATTTTTTTAATTAGAGAAATTACTCCTTATATGGTTTTGTTGTTATTTAAATTTTATATCAGTATAATTGAAAATTATCTTGGATCCCTTAACCACTCTGCAGTAATCAACAGATATATCATGTGGCAGTGGTGAACAACGTGTATATCTGCAAAGAAATTTTATGGATATCACCAAAAACTAGCCAAAAATTACCGCAAAAAAAAATTTCATATAAAAAAGGAATTATATGACAATAAAAAAGGATTTTTCTTTACTAGACATAACTGGTTAAAAAATGTTTTTTGAAACAGAAACGAGAAAAACGCATGGGAAAATTCTTTAAAAATTTTCCATGTTTATTCTCCACTACATCATGGTAGCTCCATATCTGACTAACCCGCTGTAGAAAGGTTAACCTCCTGTTCATTTGCCAGGAAAGTCAAGCAAGAGCACTTGCCAGCTTTTACTTTCCCGTCTGTAATGTATAATGTATGCATAACAAGGGAAAAAAGTATTGGAATTTACCCTCCCTTCTTTGCAAATCTCCACATTTTGAGACCTCCTGAATCCAAAAAAGAAAAAAATGGAATTTTTTTGTGTGTTGGTATCTATTTTTCTTAATATCTCGGGATAGGTAATGATTAAGAAACATGGTTTGGTGTAATGGCTTGTATATGAGGGGCATTGATGCTATTAAATCTTGGCAGTGAAAGGTCAAGAGGGTGGAGAGATAGAGAGGGGGTCATGTATCTCAAGAGGGATAAGACTTAATAAAGATTTTATTCATTATCAACATTTACACTATTTTGTAAAACTCACCCCTACCCTCAAAATTAAGCTTTTTGACATTTTATAGTAATTAAAAATATTAAAAAAATTTTTATAACAAAATTTGATAACAGATGATGCCAATTTTATTTTTTATTTAATAATAGAAAAGTTTTTTTTTAATAAAAACTCCATAACTCCTTATTGTTTTAATTCTATCACATATTCCTTACTACAATCAAATCTTGTACCTTGAATTAATAAATATATAATTCATTATTATTATTATTATTGTTATTAGTATTATTGATCTTCAGCATTGTTGCTATTTTCTTTCATTTGAACATCATATTTTTGATCTAATTTTTAATTAATAAAGCATTGTTTCAAATATTATATCATCAAGTTTATTTAGTTAATTCCTGATATCTATTGCGTCAAAAATTTTAATCTAATCTAATCAAGATAAATGTTATATTATTAGACTTCTATGATTCTACTGTGAAACATGTATGAAAATTAGCGTTAGACGTTTAAATGCTTCAGTAATATATTATATGATTTTAAATTATATTATGTAATACAAATTAAATTAAATTTATACTATAGACCAGTATTTTTCTACTGCTGGTTCATAGAAAAATATTTGATGTTACTGACACCGGAGTAGTTGATTGCAAATGATGTTTAAATAGTAATCTAGAGTTACTGTACATACTTTTTTATATTGGGAAACTCTAGATAAGCACATATAAGTGTAATAAATAAGCGTAATTCATAGTTGCATATAATTACCAGTCCACACAAAATCATCCATAATTTTACTGATCAGCAATGAGAAAAAGGTTGAGAAACACTGCTATAGGCTAAAACAAAACTGTCCAATGATATATTTACTTTTTTAAATTTTCAAGAATATTTCTTTATTTTATTTTGTTATTAGTATGCGTATATAAGCATCTCAAAGGCCAATGTATTTAATCAAATCCAAAGGATCACTATAAATTATTTAATAAATATTAATTTAATTATAATCATTAAATTTAACAAGAGATAGCATCTAACTCCAGCACCAAATTACTTAGAAATTAATTATTAGTAGTAGTGGTAAAAGTAGCCTGATTCATTACAGCAATCGTTCGACTTTGATATGCATAATAATTTTTCTTTCAAAATAGAATTTAAGTGAATCAAACGATATTAAAATTTAACCAAATTTTAAAACTAACATGTAAAACTCGTCTTAACTAAAATTATTCATTTCTATTTGGATAATTATCATACTATCCTATCTTATTTGCTTAGTGTCATAGATAAATATCATTGATGATAAACTAAAATTCTTTCTTTTAGTTTTGAAAGTAATGTTTAAAATATCTTAACAGATTTACTAATAAATTGTATTTATCATTTGTTTTGCAATTATTATTTTTATAATTATAAAAATAATATGAAGGTTACCTGACTTAATAATAGAAAACTGCTACATCCTGGTAACTTTTATTAGTAATTTGTTGATTTTCTTCATTTATTTGTTAAGATTTGTTAAATATCATCAAAATTGTTTTTTTAATTTAAATAAAATTATAGGACAAATATTATTAATACTTAATTTTTGTGATTCTGCTTGTAGTTCTATTTCATTTTAATATATATGCTTTTTTTAATTATCTATTTATGTTCTTTGATATCACTTTCCTTGATCTCTCTCTCTGTTTCCCCAATCTTGGTAGTATTATGATTGTTTATCAGTGGTTTTCTTTCCAAGGCTAGCTGTTAAATATGCCATCAGGTTTTTCATTTTTTATATTTTCTAAAAATTCTATTCTTGGTCTGCTCCTTACAGATTTTCCTTCCACTTGATCTTCCAAGAAAGTTGTATATCTATCAGAATGAAGTAGATGGTTTATCATGCTATTTCCTCTCTGTTTCTATTGTATTTAGCAAATTGGATTTTTCTTCTACCATCTTTAGAATGTCTTTGTTCTATACTTTACAATTATAAGATGTTTCAACATGCAATATCCAGCACCACATAGATTTTCTGTTCATGGTGCTTGCTACAATCTTCCTACAGCATCACATTTTGAATACTTTGATTTTTTTCTCTTTTGGCCTTCTTAAGTCTTTATGTCTCAAAGGCATAGGAATTTCTAGCTGCTACATCTTTTCCACATCTTCTGTCAGATGTTATAATACTGCAAGGTAGCTAAACACTTTACTTGAGAAGTTCTTTTACCTTCCAGCCTTAAGTCAGCTCTTTGTTTATCGTCTCATGTACACTTCATTATTTTGTCTTTTTTCTTGTTAATTTTCTTGTTATGTTTTACCATTAAAAGATCATTCATGTTTCTTAGAGAGTATGTAGGTTCTGTTTATTTTCTGCTATGAGAGCTATGTCATCTGAAAAGCAGATTGTAACTTGGCATTCCATTCACTTCAAGACAAGTATGGTTTGATTCTGTAAATTGCCTCATTTCCTTGCTGTATATGTTGAAGAGTATTGGTGATAAATCACATCCCTGCCTAACTTTTTTCAATAATTTTGAAGAGCTGTTTGATTTTTTCTGGCTAGTATATTATCATATAGTCTCTACAGTTATTTTTTTCAGTTCTTAAGAACTTTGAACATTGTATTCCAGTCTACATTGTCAAAAGCTTTCTCAACATTACTTTTCTTGATAGATGAATAAAATTTAAGAAATATATCTTTTCTTACATATATATTTCACAATAATACATCATTTATAAGAATATAATTCATAATTATCTTTGTATCTAAGAGAAATTTATAAATAATTTTTATGAAAATTAAAAAGTAATAATTAGGATAATTTTCAATGAATATTAAGCTGCTTCTAACACTGAATAACCAATGTATTGCAACCTGTCAAAAATAAAAATGTTTACCAGTATCTTATTGATACCAATATATCAGCATGTTGGAATCTGTTCATTTTATAAACTAATGTCTTGTTTTCGTTTTTTCTTTCAATAGTCATTGTTGAAAAAATTAAGAAACTCACCAATAAAAACACCTTGAACACTTCCAGCACTGTTTTACTTCTCTGACAAACATTTCTTGGCTCACTTCGTAAGCCTGCATCAGTTTTTCCATGAATTCAAACTTCCAATGTTCTAAATTGGAATGTTAACCAGTTCAATGATGTTTTTTATATAAAAATCTATGAGACAGAACATCCAGGCTCTAAGCAACTGTGTATTTTTAAAATCTGAGAATTATGAAATAGCAATTGTAGAATAGGATTTGTACTAGTATCTTCAATAAAATATTATATGTTGTGGAACTCCTGTTCAGAGCCGGTGCTAGAGTTTATGCCGCCCAGGGCAAGACATGCATTTGACATCCCTTATCTCCCTATATAAAATGAAAAAAGTTTTGTTTTGAAATGCCATACCAATTAGAAGTTCCAGATCTTCCTCTGTCAATCAATATTCAACTCGCACTATGTAATATAGATAAAAATTTTAAAAATACTTTAAAATAATACACATGAAAATTTGCTGCCCTGGGCAAATGCCCAGTTTGCCCATACAATAACTCCAGCCCTGCTCCTGTTGCGTTCTCTTCTGTGGATTGTCATAAGACGATTGCCGAGCCACTGATAAGGATTTGCAATCTTTGTAATTTAGGCATTCTCCTTTTAAAGTGCCCTTAAATGTCTCCAAAGTTTCTAAAACTTGCAGGTGGTATTTGTTGAATACATGACATATTAATTTGGCTTCATCCAGATATGCAACTACCAGAGCTCTGCATAACTGAATTGACCAATTATGCCACCAACTATGGGGTGGTTGCAAGTTACCGATATTGCTATATCGGAAGTATTCTGATCAGCTGCTATATCAGTACGATTATGATCTCTACACTATCAAAAAAGGAAAAAAGATCATACATTAGTTTGTAGAATGAATCAATTTTGATATATTGGGAACATTCTGATAAGTCGTGTTTATTCTAATGTTTTCGTGTTTAAAACTTTGGCCTCAATCTTGCTATTGGTTGAGGCCAAAGTTTTAAACACAAAAACGTGTACGTTGGACGTTTGGCATTGCTTTCCTTTAAGCCTAGAAGTTTGACAATGGCATTTGGAATGTCGAGCATGATTCCACTGACTTTCCAAACGCCATTGTCAAACTTCTAGGATTACAGGAAAGCGGCGGCGAACATCCAACGTACACGTTTTTGCGTTTAAAACTTCGGCCTCAACCTCTCTAATATATCAGTATCAGATCAGTATTGGTTTGATATCAGTTGCATGTCTAGAAAATAAAGATAGTATCGAAACAAATATTATTCTTCAAATAAAAAAAAGTCATAAAAATAAGGGTGGTTAGTAGATGTGTAAGAGCAGAGCAAGCTTAGAAATCTAAGAAAATAATCAGTTATTTTTGATATACATTATTATTATTATTGATAGCTTATAATAGTTTATTTTAATTAATAATTATTCATATTTTAATAACTCATATAATAAAATGTTGTGATTATTTATTTAGAAGATGCATTAGGAGCAGAAACATATTGGGCAAGTGGCCTTCATTTATATACACCTCTTCCCTTTCGACCCGGAAGAGATGGAATTGGAAATTATTTTCGAACGCATACATTTTTAAATGCTGGTAATATAGGCTACTTTTTAGGTAAATATGATTTTGTTTCATATTTTATATATAAATAAATTATGATAGAACGATCCTTAATTTTGAAAATGATTTTATTGAATTTCAAGAATTAATCTTTATAACCTGGAAGTTTCTGGAGGACAATTTTTCTGATTATTAACTAAATTACATTTTTTTTAAACAAAACTGAATTATCATCATTGAATTAAGCTTCATTTATATTATTGGTTTCTAAAATTTTGTTTCTTTATTGCACCTGTAAGAATAAGAAATGATCTAATTTATGGTAATAACCAAAAATAAATTTTGTTTCCAATTTAAAATGCAAACAAATAAGTCAATATGATTATAACACTTTCCTGAATATTGAAATATATTGGTAATAAAGAAACAAAAAAATATATTTAAAAGTTAAATAATATACTTAGAAAGAATGGAGTAAATATCTGAAATAATATTTACTGAAATTCAAAATTCCTAGTTTTGCTAATTTTATGAAATCAATAAATTGTTTTTAATGAATAAAAACTTCATGAATTTATGATGAAAAACGTGTTATTTCATCTGTTCATAGTAATATTAATAGAAGCCGAGTTCAATAATTAGCAGAAATATAAGTAAAAACTTTCAATTAAAAAAATATGCATTTCTCTTGGTATCAGTGTAAAACAAGCAAACAAAACAGATTAAATTTAGTCAGTTCAACGACAGCAAAAACAAAATTATTACAGTAAGTTCTCTACTTACGAACTTAATCCGTTTGTAGCGGTCGTTCGCAAGTCGAAAAGTTTGTAACTCGAAAAGACGATGTTTGGTGCAAAAACTCAAATACAACGTTGTTTTTACTATTATGTAATGTTTAGGCTACTTTAATAATGTTGAATTAAGATTGATTTGAATTTATACTTCCCTTTAACAATCACATGTACATTATTTATTAAAATTACTCATTTAAAACAACTACAAATGTACATATGCATGTACTGTAAATGTTTTTAACATAAAACTTCAAAAATAAACTTGACTGTACATAAAAAATAACCAACTGCACTTTAATAGTAAACAAATGACACCACACATGACTACAGTCCAAACTCAACTAAGAGCCTCTCACCTACCTCACGCTCATGTTAACCCGCCATTTGTAGGCTTTGTTCGTAATTTCAAAAGTTCGTAAGTCGAATGTTCGTAAGTAGAGGACTGCCTGTATATGAAAAACACTGTAAAGAGATGTGATAATTTCTAATTTTAATCAATATTATTTATCAAAATAAGGGACAATATCAATTTTCTTTTAAACTCTTTTGATAAGATTTTGATATACTCTGCATTATCTTCAAGTTTTTAATATATATGTATTTAGCAAAATTACATTACAGTATCTCAAATATTTTATTGAAACACTTCTATTTCAAGGGCAGTCCAAGTATTAAAAAATTGTGCATCTTTGTGTTTGTTGTTAGATATTTATTCTTATTTGTAAAATCATTAAACAAAAATATTTTTTTTTTTTTGAAAAAAATTTCATAGAGTTAAAATTTAAAAGATTTTTTTACACAAAGAAATCATGCAAACTGATTAAAAAATCTGATTAATGGTTAAGTTCTCAATGTTTCAATGTATATGGCAGAGGTGGGCAAGCAAGAGTTCAGTGGGAGCCAAAATGTAGGTTTTGCAAAATGCATGGGAGCTGCAGTTCTGTACTGTCGTGGCGGATAGTATGGTAAGGTAGGAAAGGATAGGGTGTCCCCCATCCGGGTCGAGAACTTGTTTCAAAGAATAGATTTGGAATGTCAATTTAATTTATTGCACCAACTTGGAAATAAATTACTAAATATTACATATATATAATTACATATTTTCACAAAATTGTGGAAATAAAATTGTAAAAATAATAATAAAAAGCAGAAATTAACACTTTCAGCAAGAGCTGCATGTAACTCAAAAAGAGCTGCATTTGCCCATGTCTGGTATATGGGCATTCAGAAAGTAAGTTTCAATTGACTACAAAAACACAGAGAAAATATTTTAGACATTCTTTTAGTGTCAAAAGTTTACACATATTTACCTACTTTTCAACATAATCATTTCCAAGATCAAGAACCCTTTTGTATCATTGTACAAGCTTTTTTTTTATCCTTTTGTTAAAGAAATCTACCATTAGACTATTAATTTGTCTTGCACTGTTCATAGCTATTCATCTCTTCATTGCTGTTAAATCATTGTTTCACTAAAAATGCCTTCAAGTTCATAAACAAGTGAAAGATGATGCAAGGTAAAGGCTAAAGGTAAGGTAATGGAATATTTCCCACTGTAATTGTTTAGTAGCAAGTTCATTGTAACATGCAATCCTGCATTGTCCAGTGTATTTGCTTGTAATGGTTCTGCGACCCAAGTGTTTATAATATAAAATTTTTAAAAATTTGGTAGACTGGAGTCACTGTACATTATATAACAAAATAAAATTATGTATTATTGATAATAACTTCTGTGTGTGAAATGTAACATTGAGTACATTTCTATTGATCAGTTATTATGGCGGAAGATAGAAAAATAGAGCTGGATTATATTTCAAGCATAGCCAGGCAGTCACACTTTATCAATGCTCTTGTTGTAGACCAGAAGCATCCATTGAAAACATTGCAATCATAGGATGAGCCCTTTTTACCTGTTACTTATAATAAGGACCTTGCCGACATCTGCAAAGAAATATCATGCTTTACAAGTAACAGGATCATCTACTGTTTTCTCTAGTATTAGAAATGATAAGAACCAATTGGACCGGAATTGTATCCCCAGAGCTACTGCATACTATCTCTCTTAACAATCATAGGGTGGATCGTCCATGTGAATATATTGGAGCTACTGCAGGTGGTCTAAAAATGAGTATCAGGGAGCATAAACATATGATTTGGAAAGGTCTATCCACTACCGCATTGGATGCTTTCGCCAATGATAACAATGTCCATGTTAAATTTGACAAGGCCCGATTACTACAACATTACAATGACCCTGCCAACTGGAAATATTTAAAGCATTAGGAGAGGGACAGCAATTAATTTTAAAGAAATGTACTCATTAGCAGCCATGTGGAGGGGCATGCTTTGACATGCAATAGATCTTGGTCAGGTTTCGTTTTTATATTTAATATACATTTAGTATTTTTTTTTAAACTGGAAGCCAGTTTGAAGTCTAAATTCACCTTGTTAAATGTGACATTGAGCATGAACATATTTTCATAATGTGCAACTTTTTTAAAATGTTTGGAATTTGCATTCTTTGGACGAACATTCATAACTTCGAAACCTGAGGATGACTGTTGAAAATGGATTGAAACGTTTGTTTAATGATTAATTAAATCAAATTTTTGCCGGTTTGTTGGTAATTGCATATTTTATTTAATTATAATTAAAATACTTGTGTATAATTTAAGATAAAGTTTAATCTAAGATGCATGTGATTTTATTACACTTTATTAATAATTAATATAGTAACCAAAATTAGTTACTTTGGATAATTTCTTATTTTTTTTTTATTTTAATTTAAAAATTATAGTTTTTTCAAATTTTAATTTTGTAGTTTTATGTTTTTAATATCTGAAATCTAATTGGAAGAAATTCCACATATAAAACAAAAATTGTTATTAATTATACTTTCTCTACTTATGAAATTAACAATTTTGAGAAATTAAAAATCCAATGTAGGGAATAAAGAGAGGGAACTGGGAAGTTTTCCCGAGCTTACAGGAAACTTAGGGGCTCCGTAGTAGTTGCTACCCATGAAAATTAATGTTATTTTTACTAACAAAAAATAAAATAAGATTGGTTTTTATTAATAAAGAAAATATTCCACATATTTCGTTTGTTTGAAGAAAATGACAAAATGGGCCTGTATCCCCTGGCAACATACAAGCTCTCAACAGCTGTATGGTGCCAGGAGCTCTGTTCCAAAAATAGATACCAGGAGCTTGTCTACTTTCAGACTTAAGAACAATTTGACCATATATCTAAAATTTAAATTTTGAAAGAATTCTGAAGTTCTCTTGCAGGTCATGAGGTGGTGTTGAAATTGGTCTTTGGCCAGTAATAAAAAATAAATTTTTAGTAAATAATTAATAAGGATTTATTTCGATTGTATATTGTCATTTTTCATTTCTGCATGAATTCAACATTCCATTGCCACTGCCGATGTGGTAATGTTGGAGTATAATTTTTGCTATTGTTTGCAATTTTTATAAACTTTTATGATTAGTGCTCAAAAATACATCAAAAACATAATAGTAAATCTAGCAGTTTAGATAAATGCAAGTGTGACTATTACCATGTAAACTAAACTTGATGTTATAAAAGTAAGTGCATTACCTGAAAAAAACTGTTCGAAACACCCACTATTAAGCAGTAGCAAGCAGGTAAACGAGCATAATGTGTTCTATTAAGTACATTGAAATTCTGTGTACAAATGTACTTTCTAGGTTAGGTTTCAACTTATGAACATTTTGACTAGGAAAAAACCTCTGGGACATAACTTATTTATAAATAGGGGAGTTCCTGTATTTAATAACTAGGGAACTTTGCTCACTCACCCCATAGACTTCACCTACTTATCCCAATATAGGCATAATCAACCACACAAATTTTATTTATAAGTTCTGAATGAAATTGAGCATACACATTTACCGTCTGGATCTCAACATGTTAGCACAATGGATTTATCGAGAAACATTGAAAGAACATTTAGACAATCTCATCAGAAGTAATCTAATCTACTTGCCTTTAATGGTTCTTTACACTGAGATTCATTTGAATTGATGGAGATTCTTTTATCTAGTAGAAGAATCTTCATCAACGATTGAAATCAATCCACTATAATACATTTGTAACAAGCAACAAATCTTTAGATTTGTGTCGTCTTAAATCTTTTCCAACTACAGGAATACAATTAACATTGGCAGAGTCAACCTTTACTTTGAGGTTCTTTCCTGCCCACGATTAATACAAGTTGTTATTAAAAGTCTTTCTTGAATCAGATTCTTGTAAAAAAATTTTATGAGGATCTCATTTCAGTCATTTTTCCATGCATTTTAAAATTAAAGTTTCTCTTTCATAACTGATCTCATTTAACAATGTTTAGATTTTGAATTTTTTCCTTATTTTCAATAAGTTATGAATTACTGTTCAAAGTATCATAGGATATTCTTTATTAAGTTTATGATCATCTAGACAAACGCTGGTTCTCCTTTCTTCACTGCTGAGTGCTTTTTGATACTTTTTCCCTTTTTCTGCACTTAGAAATAAATTGAGTATTTTGGGCATTTTTCTATTTATAAATCTGTTATTAATTAAAAATTTAATTTTTTTATTAAATTTAAATGTTTAAATACCCTCTTCTAATGTAAAATAGTGGTGTTGATATTATTGAATAATCTACTATTGACAAGATATTTTCCAGTATGGAAGTCAGACAACTAGATACCGATTAATGTCGTCGTCGACGTTCAATATTGCCGATATTGGGAAATAATACCGAAATTTACAAAGTTAATTAATTTAACGGCACAGTGCTAACGTACTTTGAAATTGCCTACAAATATCATTTTTAATTTCAATTTTAAGTTTGATTCCAGTTTCAACTGTTAAACAATTTCTAATGCTTGGATTTGCATCTATTTAATGTTTGGAAATTGAAATTATGTTTTTGATTGACAGACAAATTTCAACTATAAGCAAATTTGAATTCGCTAATTAATTCTTCCCAAAATTTTTTAATTTCTTGCTGTGATTAGTAAGAAAAAAAAAAAAAATTTGACCAATGGTTATTTTAAATTTGACCAGTTATTTCCATTTGTTATCTCTACTTTCTGACAAAGTCTTGCACTTTTTTTTTATTAAATTGTAAGTTTATATACATATAATTATTTACTATATTGGTCCTAATATTAATGTTTCTACTTAGTTTTTTTTTTTTAAATCTTAGGAGTTTAGGTATCTTAGAAACAGAAAAACAACTTTATTTCAATATAACAAAGTAAATTATTGTAGACATTATTGATGTAGAATTATATCAATTACAGATTTCATGACTTCAAACATCACTAATGTAAAATAATAAGGACGATTCCGTAGTTCGTGCGAGAGAGGGATGTTATGACTGGTTGTGACACAAAAGTTCATTGGTATATTTTAGTTTTGACTTTGATTTTAAAAAATGCCAGAGGAGTTAGTAAACAAGTTTAAAGATGAATGAATTATGACTGGCAATAGTATTTTGAGATATGAACTATGAGGATACCATAAAGTTGAATTAAAAGCATCTCTCATCACAGGTTAAGCAGCAAGAAGGAACCGAGTTTTATTTTGGCATCATTAAATTTTTTGCGAAGCAAGCAAGAAGAATGTAAACTAGCTACAGCTTTATCATGGTTAGGAACTGCTCTTAAAATAAATCACCCAGCATTCAGAAACTTTCTAGAAAGTATACAAAGCTCTCAATTCCTGACCAAAGCATGCAAAGGAAAGTTGCTTCATGTGCAACCTGCTGCATATGAAACAGCTTTTTAAATAAATACAGAAATAGAAGGAAACAACAAAGTTTTTTTCTATTTTGAATGAAACAAAAGATATGCTAAAAAGGTACTGTACATGCTGAACATTCTTATTGGTCCATTAACGGGAGCCAGTTTGTGGAATTTGTCTTCTTTAATTTGTAACTATTAATGCAGGTCTTCAATAATGCATGTACCAAATTGTGAAACTGTGCCATTCCATACGAAAAGATTTGGTTACTTGTAACAGACCAGGCACCAAACTTTCTAAGCACATGCAGTTGATATGTTCAAATCTGAGATACATCCAGCAATTAGGGCAGAATATTTTTGGGCCAATGATTTCATTCCAGAAATGATTATCTCTCTTCATATAGATCTATATTTGCAGGACAACTGCTTTGCTATTCCCAAATCACTCTGAAATAAAAACAAGCCACTTGAATCCACATCTGGTTATATCAAAATTTCTTTTATGAGAGCATTCCTTGATAAACTAGATGAAAAGTTTGAGTCTGTTGAAACAACAAGCCCATGTTAAAGGAACTCTATATTGTTCATTCCTGTGCAATTGAGTTTCTAAGCTTGAGGAAAGCACTCTGCCAAGATGCAGTGGGAGATTTTTAAACACTTTTGGTGGGTTGGATGGATTTGCTTTAGAGAAACTAATACTTCTTGGCAAAAGTCTAGACATTCAACTATGATCCCCAAGTCTTTTCAATTTCAAAACTGGGAATGTTTAATGAAAACCAAATAAGCTCCTCTTACATCTATTGATCTTGAGAGATTGTTTGTTTCATAGTTCATGTATTTTCACTGCGCCATCTGCAGCTGACCAATGGAGAATGTAGAACAATTGTGTGCACACAAATACAATGCCTTTGTAAACTATGAAACAGATCAGATTTCAAAAGTAACCGATTCAAATTTTCTCAAGTCTTGTGTGTTCTATGTGAGCTTTTATAGAACTATTATTTTATTATGCATATGTTTTTAGGAGCACTTTTTTAGTCCTCCTTTTTAAATAAAATTTGTACATCAACTTTTCAAGTTTAACCATCATCACCATTTTAAATTGTAAATATAAATATTGCCAAAGGCTATGTAATTTGCAGTTAAGCAATTAATGTGAAGAGTACAAATAGTAAGAAAAATATATAATAGAATCAAGTACTTCCATTATTATTGAGCTGTTTTCAGATTAGTACTAAGACTTAAAATCTTCCTAAATTAAATTCAATTGTAATAAATTAAAAAATTATTTTGGAGTTTTGGTTCTTTTAATAGCAAAATTGTTAATAATACATAAAACTGATATACATTTAGTCAATTAAACAGTGGGGAATAAAGATGCTGTTAATTTTTAATTTAATGTGTTAACATAGTTTAAACTGAGTTGAAAAGCATGGAATTTCCTGCTTTGAAGTACTTAAGAAATTTAACTAAAATTCACTTTCTCTTAAATTGTGTAAAGTCTGACAGCACTTCCTATTCCAGTATTCGTGGAAACATTTTCAGAAATAAAATTGTATGGTCTAATATTGTACATAGGAAAGTCACAATTGAGTTTGGCTAATGAGCTCTTGATTTACAATTAGGAAAACTTAAATTGGAGATGAGTTTGAACCAGATGTTGGTAGCCAAAATCCTGATTCTGACATTGAAATGGACAAATGACAATGTAACAACCAAATCAGAAGGCACTGTATTGGGTTAACTACGAAAACAGTAATTATTTCAAATGTTGTAGCTGTAACCCATAAATACAGTCAATAATTTGGTTTAGGAAGTTAAAAAAAACCTTAATTACTTGCACATTTTTAGATCAACTTTTACTTAATCATCTCCTCTTGCAAGGTAATAAACTCTGGAAATACATACACTTTAAGAATAAACCATTAGGGTTTAATTGTGGAAATAAAATGTATATTTTTATATAATAATATTAGTAAATAAATTTTATGAATATGAATTTTAAAGAATTCTAAGCAACAGAATTTTCCAATCAATAAAGATATAAATGAGCTGCTTGACTTCACATCCATTAAACCATACAACTTTTCTTTCATAGAAGTAATTCATCGTAGATTGCATAACTTACCATACATTACTTAACAATTTGCAGTAACGAACAAGGTTTGTTCGTTACTGCAAATTGTCTTTGTGTTTGATTTTTTGATATTTCCTGAAGAAGGTCGTTAAATACAACCAAAAACGTTCGTTAGTACCTAATAAACATGGCTGCAAATCTATAAGGTGTTCTGAGCATGTTGTTTTCATAGAAGTATACATATTGAACAAAGAAAAATTATAAAAAAATAATTAAGTTTAACTATGACATATTTGCTTTGGCAAGATGATTACAAGTCCTCCTGAACACGAATTCAAATAAAATTATACAAGAATCTACGAATGTTTTTAGTCTTTTGTATAACTTTGATTCATTGTCAAAATATTTATTAATCTGGAATTTAGATTATTTAAACAAATCAAAACATAATGGAACTTATTCTTAAGCAAATAATTCTTTGAAATACAAATCAAACCAAATGGCATTAAACTACAGGTTTTAATTATGCAACTTTATTAATAGTGTTTATTAGTATGATAAAAAGCAATAAATATTCTGTTTGCATGTTATGATTATATGACTTTTTGGATATATCAGCAAGACGATTCCATTTCTCAAAAAATTTGTATCGTGAAGAGTAGAAAGATAAAATATTTAGCAAAATATCTTAATGTAGGTTATGTACACTATTAACAGTTAATAATTGTATTTATATAGGTGAAAATAATTATCCAGATTGGAAAAGAATGTTTTCTAATATTAGATTGTCGTGTGGTGCCGGAATAGTAATTTCAGTTGGTCACATAGCACGATTTGAACTAAATTATTGTTTGCCTTTAAAATTTCAAAATGAAGACAGGTAAGTAGGAATAACTGCATTTAAGATGAGATAAACTGTTAGATTTAAAAAACTTTTATTTCTAGGACAAATCCTGGTATGCAATTTGGTATAGGTGTGGCATTTTTGTAGTTTTAAAATAAAAGGTAAATCCTTGTCTTTGTGGTTTTCTTTTTTTAAATAACTTATGTAATAAGTTATTTTCTTTATAGGAAAGAATTTGAAGAAAAAAAAATAAAAAGGAATTTCAAGACCATGTACATGTAAATAAATTGTTACTTAGAATGTTTATCAAATTAGATAAACAACAGGACTGATTTATTATTTTGCAATAAAATTTAGTTGATAAATATTTTTGTGCAAGTTTAAATAATTGAAACTTCTGACAAACAATCACTAAAATAAACACATTCAGTTTTGTTTTTACACAGTAGATGCACTCCCAAAAAAATCTAAAACAATCATCCACATGGACTATATTTTTGGATCCGGCCATCAAAAACTGACATGACTCAGTAATTAATTGGCGTATAAGTTTAAACACAAACACAATTTAATATATTTTGTACAATTTGTTCACTTTCAGTTAAACACCAAAGATACATCTACCTTTTTAATGCCAAATGGCACGTAAAAACTTTCACGTTGAAAGGATTGGAATTACAAGATTGTTCCAGAAGCAATGTTGCCCTGACTGTTTACCATTCAAAGAAAATGTGCAGACTTCCTCTTAGGTGTTAGATACACAAAAATCCAGAAACGTACCGCACGAACCAGCCTGTCGATCACGCACAAACCCAGGACCAATTACTACCGTTCTGGGTTTTATGTGATCCGCTAACGGCCAGGTGAATATCGAAACAAAATCGAAGACACAGTCACACGAAACAGATTAAACTCAGAAAACAATTGTCAAAAGTTAATTTGATCACAGGATAATTTTTTGCATTCAGATACAACTGTCATTAAATATGTTCAAGTAAAAAAAAGTTTTCTACAGATGAAAGTGAATTAATTGTAAGCAAAATTTTCCTTTCCAATTAGCATTAAAAGGGGCAGGTTGATCAAAGTAATCCATGTAATTAAAATAAAATTGAGCATATAGTCAAAATACTGTTGTATAAAATTAAGTAAATTGAATTATTATGCATGGAATAAGTCCACTAAAAATTTACTAATCAAAAATAATTGGAGGAGAGATTTCAATTTGGCCAGTTACAAAGCTTTCTATTTGCAGTCATTCACTTCATAGAAGGGGGAATGTTTTAACTTTTAATTTATAAACAGACAGTTTGGAAACTGTTTTATTGAATAGTATTATAAAATTTAGATTTTAGCAAATAAGTTTAAAAAGAAAAAAATTAATGCAGTTTCTGGATTTCTATAAAAAAAAAAACATTTAAACAGAAATGACATTTATATATATATATATATATATATATATATATATATAAGTTTTTTGACAAGTTCAAAAAAAAAAATTATACAGTTACAACACACAAAAGTTCTAAATTAAATCAATTATATAAAAATTTATTTTACATAAATCGGTCCCCCTATACCGTTGTCTTGTAGTTTTATATTCGTGACAACTTATGCAGATATAAATCTTTAACAAAATTACGTATAATCCATACACAATGATTAAATAACTTTTAAATATACAATATTAAAATCCACAACTGATCTTCCTGGAATGCAAAAATAGTTTCCAATATACATATATAAACAAAGTATTACAGGTCGTTCCTATGCGACGCAAAAAGGCACTTTGGTTCAAGTTTGATTTCGAACGCACTTAAAAAATTAGAAGTCTTCAGTCACTGCAACAGAAACAACAAAGGGCCATGCAAAGAGCACACAAACAGCAGTCTCGAGCGCAGTCGTTGTCTTTCTTCTCCTCTACGACTACGGTGGTGACGGCAGGTTGACCGGGAGGAGGATAAGCTCCGCCGGGAGAAACCTGCGGCGGATACATTCCCGGCGGAGGAGGACCGGGAGGCGGATAGTAGCCGCCGGGATTGCTTCCGGGAGAATAGCATCCTCCGGGCGGAGGAGGACCGGGAGGCGGATAGTAGCCGCCGGGATTGCTTCCGGGAGGATAGCATCCTCCGGGCGGCGGAGGTCCGGGTGGGTACTGTTGGTACGGAGGAGGATAACCGCTCATCTAGAAGTTTAAACGAAAGCTATAAAACCCAGCTACCGAGAAAATAATTTCGTTTCTCCAAATGTGTACTTTGAACAGCTTTAAAAAAAAAAAAAAAAAAAAAAAGAGGTGTTAACAGATAAGATAAAAAAATTAAAGGATGGCTACTTTGTCTGCGTTAGAGACAACACATATTACTATTTAAAATGGCTATTGTTGGAACACCTCAAATGCAAAGTCATTGTATTTTATTTAAAAAAAAAAAAAAAATTACACGCATTAAAAGCTGACGAAACATCGATACGTAAATTTTCATTTTTAGCTACGTCACGAGTTAATGAAGAATTTTATTACTTCGTATGCCGGATTGAAATATGTTTCGGAATTACTAACATGATGCCGTTTATCGTTCGCATAATTTCGACGGGTTTTAATTATTCGCGACCATAAACGTTAATTACAACGAATAAACGGGCCGGTGACCTACTAAGAACAATCTTAATGTGGTAAACGCGGGTATGCCGAATTAATAAAAATTGTCAAAATAATTCACTTACGTTTAGAGGAATAAATCGGGAGGTCCTATATCCTGAAAGCGCTAGGAAGTCGCAACACCAGCAAGTGCCTAAGGGGAGTACCGTATTGCAAGGTGTTGCGTAAAGTTCCACGCTTATATAGGCCAAGTGACGTCATAATAAGTTTCCCATTACGTCACACACTCGTGACTTTGAATCGGAATTGTTAATCGCCTGCGGGCTGCTGTTCATTTGTAATATCGATTTACGCAATTATTCGTCGTTGTTATCGAATAAATGTGGAAGGAATTGTTTAATTGGACTACCGATTTAAAATACTTTAATGTGCGTTTATCTTACAGACGATAAGGCGACATTACAAGAAATATGACGTAACACAACATGTAAATTTCATATAAAAGTTTTCTTATTCGTAGATGGCGCTGGACAGTTTTGTATTGAAGTTTTGTAAATCTACGTTGAAATTAATTTAAAAAAAATGGATTTAATTTCTCTAAATTTTAAAATATTCGTCATTTTTAATCTATAGTCGGAATTACCGCTGACGATTAATTTGAAAATCATATCTTAATAAAATACGATAAGAGTATTCGTTTGTCTATAAGATTTTATTTGGAAGATTATCTTATCAACGATATGCAGAAAAATAGGAACATTGCATAAATATCAGAAATTTAAATGCAATGTGCAAGAATTACTGTAAATAATTTTATATTTAAGACTGATTATAACCTCTGGTTATGCATGCGAACATCTGCAGAGGGCATTAAAATTTTTCAAAGTCGAATTTATTAGTTCTATTATGGAAGATTTTAAAAATCAATGTCTTTACGATTTCGATTGATATTCAAACTCGTGGTTATGCGTTTGATTTTTCATTATTTATCAAAATTTAGCCAAATCCGCTTGGTGGTGTGTGGCGTACTTATAGGGGTGATACTGGGTTTTAGATCCCTCCCTAGAGGCATTAAGAATAAAATTTAAACTAAAAAACAAAAATTCGTCTTAAACAACAAATTAAAATTACATTTTATTAATTAATAATTCAATATCGATCGATTATTTCATTCATTATTGTAATAAAATGGTCGGTTATCAATCATTCACTTAAACTACGAGAGTAGTTTAAGTGAATGATTACGTGAGTGTTTATTTAAGTTTGTTCTATTGTTCTAGATTGTTCTAGAAGAATGATCGTAGTTCGCTTTGTTCTCGAGATTTCCTTCTATAATTTCCAGAATATGTCTGGCGGCATGTTAATTTTTCTTCATTCTGATTGTATACTTTTTAGATCATCCTACCAGAGCGAAATCTTAGTTATGTCGCTGTTGATGTTGTTGTGTATAACAAATTGATATGGAATATAAAAATAAATGTATTGTTTTATAAGTTAAAGTAAGTCTCAAAGACAATTTATTCGGTGTAATTTCGTTTTCGGCTTCAAACAATTATTTCCTTACGGCTGTCCATTAATTGCGTATAGAGTAATACTGTATTTGAACCACAACTGATATCCTTTCTTCTTGTGTATAATGGTGTATTTTTAGCAAATCCCCCTTTAATTACGCGTACAATAGTTCGTGGATCCTCTGACATTACTGGAATTACTTTAAACAGGCGAATCTCAAAGTGGACTCTATCGTCCCCTTGAAGACCCCCTTCGACATCCCCTCGAGGGGAAGCTGGAAGGCAAAGGGCGATAGGGATGTCGAAGACGAGAACAATTTATTTTGAAACAAAAATGGTATTCGTGAATGTGTGGTAATTTTTTGTTAAAGTTGTTATTCCAAAATGGTTTTATAGGTTGTATTTTTTAAAAGATGTTTTTACGGAAATTTTATCAGCATGTGCTGGTGAAAAATATAAAAGTTGGTGTACCCTAGAGGATATACGTGTCGAATGGAAATAATTTCGTTTCAATGTTATCCGATATACGTACTGTATAAGTGTAACAAAAATTAAGAAAGCAGTAACACCTTCTTTGTATTGCACTGAGGAGGGGCTTGATGATTTAGATAAGCCCGAAATGCATATGAAACAATAAAAGAAGTACCTAACCTGAAAGCTGTGTGGATAGTCTACCGAAATTAATTTTTAATTCGGATTAAAGACGTACATTTACAGAACAGAAAAAACAGCTACCATAATTGATATCTTTTGATGTTTCCGTCAGCTGTTATGTGGCGAAAAAGAGGTTTCATGCAAATAATAAAAAGAAGCATGGATAATGGACAGCCTTGGCGTACGCTGGTGGCGTTCTCCAATGTTGATGTGGTTTAGGATCGATCAAAGGTAATCGTGCCCGATGTTATCAAAGGCTTTATTCAGGTCTATTTGTAGAAGGCCGCATGTATCGTGACATTGGCTGGCTAACTCGTAGACGGTTTGCGAGAGGAAAATGTTAGAGTGAATGGAACGGTTTTTTATCGTTAGGCCATTCGGCCGTCGTATTGGGTGTTGAAAAGACAGGTCATGTATATCATCTGAATCGATAGAACTGCGTACCGTGATGTCAGAATGACAAATTGTTTTCGTGAATTCTGTCAAAATGGAAGTACTGTACTGTTGATCAGTGGTGCGTTATAGCATCGTGGCCCAGACAAATTTGAATTAATGGGCTCATGTACAGTGTTGACTTCAGATATGTTTCTTCGGAGGAATTTTTGGGAAAATATTTTCTTATAAAAGATTGGTTTGGGGGCCCCAGGTTGCCTGTTTTTTTTTTTTTTTTTTTTTTTTTTTTTTTTGCCATAAGATAACGCACTGCCGATGTAGATGATATGTCATTAACAAAAGATAAACTCGCTCCTTGATGATTTTTCGAGAAAAGTAATTAATTTACCCTGTATTTCCGAAAACTACGATCAAAATATGGAAAAAAAAATATAAAACTAAATAAAAAACTAAAATCTTAAGTTTACAGTGATAAGCCGTTTCTGCGGAGCCATATGGGCCAAAGAGTAGAATAATCCCCTTCAGCCATTGTTTTCTCAACAATGAAATACTGTACGTACAATATAAAGCTAATATCAACAATATTAGCCAGATACAATTACCGGACAATGGGGAGGAGGAATAAAAATTTCAAGAAAAATGCGAACGTAATTGTTGGACAACCCCTTAAGAGGATGCGTTACATAATTTATGGACGATCTTAACTCAAAGCTAAGCCTCCGCACCGTCCGGTGCCATTATGATTCGGGTTCGAAAAGGGGAATGCGAAACGTGTTACCAAAAAGCACCATTAAAACAATTTTCTGTTTAATTATTATTATTATTATTTTTTTCATTAAAGAGACTGGAAAAGTCTCATTCCAAAAATTATACATGAGGCTGGAAATGAACTACCGCCTTTTAACATCTCTTTATAAGAAATATTTCTTTCTTGATGATGGTGTGATTAAGTTTAATTACTAAATATTTGGATATTTATAAATATTTTTAAAAAAAATCTACCAAAATAGTTTTATGCAATTATCTTCGGTGAAATTTTACTAGAAAAACATTTAAAGCATTCAGTATGGTAAAAAAAATATAAATTTATATTATTACTACTAATAATTACTAGAATCTTCGTCCGTTAGCCTTCGTTTACTCGACCAACACCGCCTAGTGGCGTTAGCGCAACACGTGTTTTGCTTTGCTTCCCGACTCTATCCGCACATATAAAATATTTATAATTTATTACAGTTTGTTGCAAATAATATTAGCTTTATATATCATATTTTAATTTATATATTAAAAGACGTTGATAATAAAATAGTCGAAAGTTAGACAAAACATAATTTCGCAAAGTAAGTTATAATATTTTTCAAAAATAGACAGATGGCACTTTACGTCGATTTCTTTTTATATGCGATTTTGGTTTTTTGTTTTAACTCTTTCCGCCTTGTGGACGCTTAAGAGGGCCTCTTCTAGCAATTCCATTATGACTTTGGTCAGGCCCATAATGGGCCTGACCGAAGTCATTAAGTCATTTCTTTAATGTTGGGAGTCCAGTACACATAATTAAAAGAATATTTAAGGTATATATATAAGGTATATTTAAGGTATTTTAAAAATAATACGCCATTGTAGACAACAGAAAGGGGTCCACGTGATGAAAAACTGTACACGTAATAAATAAACGGCCCTTATTTGTATAATTATATCAATAACTGATGAAACTACGTGGCCTTTTAAATAGATTTTGTACCCATAATTAAATGTTTAAATTCAAGTGTAAAATAAAGAATAGTACATTAAATGTTTGATTATATAACACATGTGAGGAAGACCCCCCTTTTCACCCCTTTAACTGAAACCAGTGTGAAGCTTTCGACCCTTTTTCTGAGGGGGAAGTTGACCCGACTCGCTTCTCTCGCTGCCGGTCAGGATGACGCGAGAAAGCCTTACCCCGCCCGTATGGGGATAGTGGTCTTCTGGACGCAAAGAGATTCACACAGAGACCGTAATTACAAATTCAACGCGTTTATTTCTATGGAAAAACATGCTCACAATGAGTCACACAAACGTCACGTTGAAAGGCGTCCAACAGCGAAGGAGAACACGCCGGATAGTTCGCTTCCTAGAGATATCGGTCTACACACCAAAAAAAAAAAGGGGGGGGCAAGAAGTAAGAGTTCGTTTCCGAAGGTCTTGGGTAGAGATTTGGGGATTGGAGGAATGGAGCAAATCGGCACTGGGAAGTCGGGTCCCTAGTCCTTTCCGTCCTTTTCTTGGAGACCTGGGTCCTTCTGCATTAAATCCGGTCTCTGGAACGGTGCTCTCCGATTTCAACTAGCAACCTCCCCGTGTCCTGGGGACTCCGGGCTTTTATACCACATTTTTTCCGAAATTCCGAAGTCTCTGGTTGGTCTGAACGAGGGTCTAACTTTTATCCCATTGGTCCCCGATCTGTTGCCAGGGACGCGATTCGGCCGCGGGGTCGCCGAAGATCCCCGAACTTCCCCATCCGAGTAGGGGTCAAGCCCTTCCCCGGACGACGGTCCGTAAATTACACTCTAAATGTGTTTTTCTGACTTGGAGAAGGTGCAGCTGGGACCATTCGGTCCCGACCGCCGCCCCCTCCGTAGGAGAGCCGGACAAATTCCGCTTTGAACTCCATGTAAAACGATGACCAAACTTACCCCGACTGGCGATCTCTCAGTCGTTCCCACTATGTACGATCGGGGATCTGTCAATTAAGTCGGGAAACTGTAGCAACTAAATCGTCTTTCGCACCCATTCCTCGGCCACCTCGGTCTTGTTTACGAAATAAGTTACCGGTTTAATGGCTTTAACTCGACAGCTACTTTGCCGATGGGAGTGAAATCCCGGCCTCACACATGCACGAAGCTTTATTTAATATTTGGAAATAGACTCAATTCGATATTTAAATGAATAAAATTGTGAGAAATAATTTTAAAATTCTTTCATATTATTGCGAATTATCGGAACGGCGTAATCTACGTAAAAAGTAAGCAAACAGCTCTTTTATTTCGCTTTCAGCTTAACACACAAATTTCTCACAGGTTTCCACACTTGCCGCTAAGCTCGTTTTGGCGCTAGTGAATAACGCAATTACTACTATTGGATCTATTTAAAATCGTGTATCGCATATACCGAGAGACTGTCAAACTTCCACAAGAGAGGAAGTTTGTGCGATTAAACGTAATAACTTTCACATTTTTGAAAGGAATAATTCAAAATGAATAAACAAACCGAAATTTATTAAATACCATGAATTTTATTTAAAATTCTTAACTTAATTACATATTTTAGTAAGGAGATGTTTATAATATGTAGAAGATGGAGTTTTTTAATGTGTTGCCTGGCAATTTTTATCTTTATTCTTCAAGGAATATTTGTCATATATCTGGTAAGTTTGTTAAATTTTTATTGAATTTGCTTAGTGATGATTTTTTAATTTAATTTATTTTCTAATTAAAATGTTTTCATAGTTGGAAGATTTTGAATTGCAACAATTGTCATCAAATATACTACAACCTGGTAAGTAATAGTGTAATTAATTATATTTTTATTGGGTGTGTGTGTTGCAAATGTCAGAAGGATTTAAATATCTGACTGCACAGGAAATAGAATTAATAATTTTGAAATATTACAAATTGCCCTGTTGCTAAATAAAGAGTAAAGCAACATCTAAATTATATTTGTTTATGTTTAAAATGTATAACACATTCTTCTGATGTGTAAGATTAGTATGGTAAACTTTGTCTAAAACATTCTTTCTCCATGAATATTATAAATAAAAAAGACTTTTTCTTTGTTCTGTGGGCACTAAGAGGGCCTTTGTAATTGTATCGACGCGACCACTTTGCCAGTCCTACATTGGGGGGTCGGATGACGAGAGATGGGGTCTGGCATATCGTCGACAGATTATCTGCAAAAAATTCCTGAGGTTGCTTACACCTATTTAATTCTTGGTCTCCTAGGTTGGTTGGCTAATACATTCACTGCTTTGGCCATTTGACTGTTGCCATTTCTACTTATACTCTGCAAGGATTCTAATCATCCAAACTAGGAAACATCATTCAAATATAAACCCACCTGATGGAGGTTTTATTTACTTCAAAATCACCATACATTTGATTAATAAGTAGAGGGAATCATTCGTTAACTACTTTTTATTGTATATTATATGTATATTATATATGTGTATGTATGTATGTATGTATGTATATGTATATTATTATAAATTATGATTATATTGAATTTTTAATGTTTAAAAATACATTTCAAAACATGTTGAAATCAAAATATTTCATACAGTTAAACAGAAAAAATGTTAAATTATTTATACTTTCAGATGCACATGTATTCTAAATAGTAATGTTTCTGGATAATTTTAGATAATTACAAGTGTATGAATAACCATTATATTAATATAATTGTCTTTTTTAGTTATCTATAAACCTAATTAATGTTTCAATTGTGTAGTTTAATTGACTGGCATTAGTAGTAGTAGTAATAATAATCTTTGGAAATCCTCCGATAACAGATATTCCTTACATAAAAAATTAGCAATTAACAGGATATTTGTATTATTTTCGTTTTATCAACCAATAAAATATTTTGATAATTTGCTATTTAATGGAATGTGTTCAAGGTTAATAATAATAAAATATTTTTACGTATGACATGATTAAAATGTTGAAGTTTTGATTTAATTTAAATAAATTTTAACAAAAGCTGAATTTTATTTAAAATATTTTGTTAATTTTACGTAAGAAAGTTCATTTGTTTTCAAAAAATTAAAAAAATATATAATGTTTATTTCAGTAATGGTTATTAAACATGGTTCATTTTTAAAATTTTAGTGACTAATATATTGTTTTACTTTATTTATTAGATGGTGACGATAGAGAAAAATGGCATAACAAATATCCAATAATTCTTTGGTGGACACCATTTACTGGGGAAACTGGAAAAGTTCGTCAATGTGGTTTGGATAAATGCTTCTTTACTCAAAACAGGAATTACGTTAATAACAGCTTATTACAAGTATGGTTTCGTTTATTAAATAAAGTTTAAGACTTAATTTTATTTATTAACTCAGATTAGAAACTAAAAGTAGAAAAAAAAAACAAATAAAAATTAAAGAAGTGTGAAAGAATAAAGTTTTGAGATTAAATTAAAATTTATTGCTATGATTAAAATTGGTTTTGGTTTTTTAAATTTGATGTCAAAGTTCAAAGAGCATGATTTGTGATCTAATTTTGTTTGTTTCCTTGATATATGCTTCATATAGGCTATTCATTTTTTAGAATCTGTTCAAATAATTTTTATAAGTATTAAATATTTTTCATATGTCTTATGTTAGAACTGGTTATTGATATAAAAACTTATTAGATTAGGTTTTTAACTTTTATTTGAAATAACATTATTTACAGTTGATTCACAATAAACTAAAGTGGATTGGTTAGAGAAGAATTGTTGAGTTAACACAGTTTAAAATTTTGGAAATTACTACTATTAACAAAAACATAAATATATTGATATAAGCAATACAGCTAAATATATTATATTTTTATTATTTCTTAGGTATGAAAACTTATACCATTAGGAAAAAAATCTGGATACTCATATTTAGGCTTTTTCTGTTCTTTCTGACTCCATTGTGATTGTTTATTGAAATTTTTCAGAATGCTCTCCTTGTTTTTTCAATACTCGGGTAGAAAGAGTATGCAATGGAATACCGTATTCTTTTATGATTTCATATTTGTTCTTTTTGTCTTTCTCTACAGTTCTAATTATGGATACCTTTTCTGCTGTTGACGGGTCTTTAGTTTTCACTTGTTGCTTGCCATTTGTCTCCCAATACTTCAGAATGATAATGGTCCAAATACACTGATCTGCTCACTGGTATCAATGAAAATGTAGAATACAAATTTTGCAGCTGAATTTATGTGCTTAATTTTCAAGAAAATTTAGAAGAATGTCTAGGTTTAATTGGCCAATAAATAAGTGATCTGTCAAAATGCAAATTTTTTTGCCTTTGGTGGTTGAATATTATCCCAACATACCAAGCCATGTGGTCGTTGGCTGTCTCCATGATCTTTCCAAGAACTCGTAATCCATCTCAATTTGTTTTTTGGATATCAGCGTCAAAATGGAAAATGGTCATCTTTCCACCTGCGTTTTTTGTAAGGAGTCATATTCACCTCTATTTATACCTAACAATTCACATTATCTTATTGTTACAAAGTCTCTGCTTTTCGATCTCTAGTAAAAAGGGCCCACACACATTGTTCGGAGCAGAGTGAAAAAGAAAACGAATTGTCTTGGATCAAGTCCCTAGCAACACAACATTGATATCTGTTCTCTTTGGTCAAACATCTCATAAAACAATATATAAGGAAGGGGAACAGAACTATTCCACAAAAAGAATGAATGAAAGTCATCACATATAACAAAACACTTTCTAATATATATAGAGAAATTGCCAGGACTACTAAGATGCACTTAGTATATCGATGCACTTCAACAATCTTTTCACTCATCAGAAATGATAAAAATATTATACATGACTCATACTCTCCAGGGGTTTACACAGTACCTGTTTCCAACCATCATGTCAATCACTCATTAATATACATTAGAGTGACAGCAAGAAGTCTTGCCATGAGGATGAAGGAGCATGAATATGATTTCAGAGACACCAAGATCTCAAGTAACACTATCACATATGTAATAACGTCAATAATGTACTGTACATATATATGTAATATATATATATATAATCAAATGCCATCTTAATATGGCCCTCTTAAAAACACATCAGAAAACATATGAAATTGAATATGAAGTGAATTCATCTGTTTTCTAATTTTTCAAGTTAGCAAAACAAGGTCTTAAAACCATTTTTTAAGTTAGGGACACAAGGTTTGAGTTTATGGGAGTTATGTCAGAATGAAAAAATAAAGTTTGATATAGTAACACTTAATGAAGTTTAGCTTATCAAGAGTCATCTGTAAAAGCATATAAAACATATAAAACTATATTATAAAATATACAAAACTGTGAATAAGCATATCGTACAATATCTGAATTGTTTTTTTTCTACAACCACAATTTCTTAAGTTGTAGGATATTTCTACATGTTATCTGCAAAAAGAAACTGTGTAGACATTTAAATAGTTAAATATGTTCAACATTTTATTGCAACATTCTGACCAGTATAATGTCAGACTCTATTCTTTGAACTTTTTATTACATTCATATTGACTGTTTGTATATTGTCTGTCCTTTCTAATGATTTTGATAAATATTATACAGTACATTTTAAGTTTAAAGAACTTGTTACAATGTAATGGACTTTTAAAAGGGTTAAATACACTCATATTTTTAAATTAATAGAGTTCAAACATTAATTATAGCTGATAAGCTTTTCAGAAATAATCCAGCTTTTCAAGAACTATAAAAATCTGATGAATAACAATATATTATATATGGTACAGAGTCCATGTTTATTTTTAAATAAACAAATAATCTGTACTTTAAACCAGTTAAAGAACTATCATACAAGCTAATGCATAGTTACTTATATATGGTTATTTCTCATCAGTAGTTCATAAAATATAAAATTTAAATACAACAAAATTAATTCTATCCAAATTTTGTTATAATGATGACTATATAACTAGTCAAAAATGTTAGCTTTAATGCAAACTTTTAACTGGCTTGGTACCAGTTAGAGATACAGTTTAAATCATTGGCGCACACTTAATAATTTGTTTAAAAAGTTTTTCAATATATTGGACAGATTTTTGTCAAATTATTTTAAATGCAATAAAATTATAATAATTTAGCAAGATATTTTACATAGTTTTTCATATCATATATGAAAAAAGTAAATTTATGATTTAATATGAAAATGATTTAAATTTGTATGTGTTTGTAAATATTTAAAAATGAATTTTTTAAGAGAAATATGATTTTAAAAGTAAATATATTCAGAAAATTATTGCAATTTAAATGCCTCAAATTACATTACTTTAATTTATAGAAGTACTTTCTCCCTTTATTGACAATAGAAATTTTTAAAAAGACTAATTTCATGCAGATAACTTGCAAGAGCATAAACCCTGTAAAAAATTGCTAGAATGGAAATAATATCTTTCTATAATCCATACCTCTGAATAAACAGATATTTTAAAGGTACTGTACAGTACATGATAAAGTATGACACTAGTATATAGTTTAGAAGAATATATTTATTTCAAACATTAACACATTGTTTTTCTATTTCACTTCTGTTAGCAATTTATTATAGATTTCATAAAACATGTGAAAACAGAATACCAAAATAGACTTTTCTAAACTGTGTGTCAAATAAAAAGACTATTGAATGAAAAATTTTATCATAACACTTAATTTCTGTTTTATTTATCATGTATTAATAAGAATTATAACAATAATAATAATAAATATTAAAATAAATTGGAAAAAATTAAATAAAAAATATCAGTAATATCCAATGACACTTATTTGAGTGTGCATGCATCCACTGCTCAGCTCTTATTCACTATAGAGAATTCTAAAGACAATTCTTACATTCTGCTTTTGCTAGTAAATAAATTATCTCTGTACTGATATTTTGCAAGACTGTCAATCATATACAAATAACAGTAAACATTATTAAAATAAGATTGCAGCTTCATTTATTTATCAAATAATTAATTTAAAAGTTTCTTTATAATAATTATAAGAATATAATTAGAAAATATATTTTTTATTGCTGTCACGTTTTAATATTCTTTGTTTATGAACAAAGCTTTAGTTAAGACATTGAAATTATTAAATTATTATTGAAAAATGAAGCAAATCAAACAAAATTGTAATTACGTCATCTTTAGTTTTGATTTCTATTAGAAAAATGGCAGAAAATAAATTTTTTTATGCATAAAAAAAAGGTGAAATATTGCACTATCAAGCTAGGGCTAGTACTTTAAATGTATATTATTATTACCTGGTGGTTTCCACGGTTTTTTGGTGCACCTTGTGATCGCTTTGTTGTAGCAAGCTTCGTGAAGACCTCTAGTTCCATTTGCTGATGCATGGGTGTAGGTTGGCAGGACTTTATGGCCGCTAGGGCGGCCGGGACCAGCTGGTCAAAATCGGAGCTTGAGGGAGGGGGGATATATTTCGGACCTCGTTGCAACATGTTATGCACAATCGTGGGCACACTTTCTTCTGTGTAGTTATGATACGGAGTTGGTACTGCCACTGTTTTTTGTGCATACGAAAACTTGAGTAGCCACTGGAGTTTTTTTGCTCAGCCTCTTTTTAGTTTTTTGAGTTGCGACCGAAGCTATACTTTGTATTTTGCCTATCTGAGTGTACAACTTGGAGGGGTCACAGACTTTGGAAAATCCCAGATGTGCCACATAGGTTCTTTTCTCCGCTTCCGCGATGCACTTACGTTTATTTCTAATTAGCTTGGTCAAAAGGGACTGTTCTACTTTCGGAAGTGTTCCTCGAATACACTCCGGAAACTTTTTGCGCTTAAGTTGTATGCATTTGGGAACTACTCTTTTGGCTCTGCACGTTAGTAGGAAATGTAGTTGGGCGAGCAATTTTTGCCATTCTATCTGTAATTTCAGCAACGTGAAGAAACAGTTTTTCGCAGTTTCCATTGCTTGTAGAAAATAATAAAAGTTAACTCACGCCAAAGTTGCATATATTTCTGATAATTAGCACTGAGTTCAGCGTTAACGTAGATTCTTCTTTTTATTGCAAGCACTTTCGACGAAAAATTACGATCGTCGTCTTCAGGCGAATGTGGAAAGAACAAATTTGAAAGAGGCACGTGCCGAACGTTCCAAACCGAATAACGGAAGATTTTCGTTGGCGAATTTTTAAAAAATATAATGTATTCTTTTAGCGTTCGGTAACTTCGCCGGTTCGAAGGAGATTTTAGAACGGCACGAATTGACGGTGCATGCGCTGAAAAGCACACACGCTACGTGTGCGCTTGTCGGCGTGTTTGAGTGTTTATGCGCTTGTAAAGAGTGACCCAAATTTCGGGCAAGTCCAGGGTGGGGACGTTGCATGCCTCTGCTGTTATTGTGAGGATCGCTTCCCAGATGAATATTATTTTTCTATTGTTGGAGCTTTTTAGGAGCGCTGTTTCTGACCAAAGCGGAGTGTAACCTTGTTGTAGAACTTTTCTGGTCAGCTCTGTTGTTTGCCTTCCTTTATTTATATCATCCTGGTGTTCCGCGATACGGCAGGCGATCATTCTTGTTGTTGCCCCTATATATTTCTCTATTTCTCCTGTTGTTGGATTTTTTAGTGGCACCGCGTAGACCCCCGATTTTTCTAATGCGCTGATTTTGTCTCGGTCGTTGCATATGGTTCTGCGTAGGCTGGGTAGAGGGGTCAAGGGGAGCACGAAGCCGTACCGCCGGAATATACGGCTAATGAGTATGGACTGTGCTCCTAGATATGGTAATGTTGACGGTACTATTGCCATTTCTTTTTTGTTGTGTAGCGTGGTGAACGGATGGATGGAATCGTTCACTCTACGCAGTACATGCGTAAATTTGGCGCCTGTGAACCCAGCGTGTAATACTGCCATTCGTATGATTTCCAATTCATCGTTTATTAGGTCCTGCGATGAGGGAAGCAGTATCGCCCTTCTGATGAGAGCTGCTATGGCGGCATTGATATACCGCGATGGTTGGAAGGCGTCAGCTGGAGTGATGTGGGGAATCATGTCGGACTTGTGGTATACCGCAAACCGTGGTCCTTCCGGCGATTTCTGTATCTGCATATCCAGAAATGTTATTGTCTGGTTCCGCTCCTTTTCCCAAGTGAATTTGATGGTGGGATAAACGCTTGATAATCGCTGCATAAATCGGATGAATTCTTCCTCTGAATTCCCCCATGCTACTAGGATGTCGTCAACATATCGTAGGTATAATAGGGGGTAGCAAATAGTGAGCGGTGCGTTGAAAGTTTTTTGCTCCACGTCCCTCATGACGAGCTCGGCCAAGACTGCAGAGAGAGGGGAGCCCATAGGGACACCCTGTTTCTGGAGATAGATTTGTTACTCCCTCCTCCATAGAAGCCAAGACCACCATCGAAGCCAACATCACAAGAGCAAACATCAACATCTGCACCTTCTACAAAATGGACGTGATATCTCTATACCCTTCCGTCCCCACGTTTGAAGCCGTAATGCTAGCCAATACTATGCTCCTTAAGAAAGGTCTCACAGTTCAGCAGGTACTAGATATTCGTGAAGCGTTGATCTTCGTCACTGAAAACAATTATTTCCGCTTCAACCAGAAAATCTATCTCCAGAAACAGGGTGTCCCTATGGGCTCCCCTCTCTCTGCAGTCTTGGCCGAGCTCGTCATGAGGGACGTGGAGCAAAAAACTTTCAACGCACCGCTCACTATTTGCTACCCCCTATTATACCTACGATATGTTGACGACATCCTAGTAGCATGGGGGAATTCAGAGGAAGAATTCATCCGATTTATGCAGCGATTATCAAGCGTTTATCCCACCATCAAATTCACTTGGGAAAAGGAGCGGAACCAGACAATAACATTTCTGGATATGCAGATACAGAAATCGCCGGAAGGACCACGGTTTGCGGTATACCACAAGTCCGACATGATTCCCCACATCACTCCAGCTGACGCCTTCCAACCATCGCGGTATATCAATGCCGCCATAGCAGCTCTCATCAGAAGGGCGATACTGCTTCCCTCATCGCAGGACCTAATAAACGATGAATTGGAAATCATACGAATGGCAGTATTACACGCTGGGTTCACAGGCGCCAAATTTACGCATGTACTGCGTAGAGTGAACGATTCCATCCATCCGTTCACCACGCTACACAACAAAAAAGAAATGGCAATAGTACCGTCAACATTACCATATCTAGGAGCACAGTCCATACTCATTAGCCGTATATTCCGGCGGTACGGCTTCGTGCTCCCCTTGACCCCTCTACCCAGCCTACGCAGAACCATATGCAACGACCGAGACAAAATCAGCGCATTAGAAAAATCGGGGGTCTACGCGGTGCCACTAAAAAATCCAACAACAGGAGAAATAGAGAAATATATAGGGGCAACAACAAGAATGATCGCCTGCCGTATCGCGGAACACCAGGATGATATAAATAAAGGAAGGCAAACAACAGAGCTGACCAGAAAAGTTCTACAACAAGGTTACACTCCGCTTTGGTCAGAAACAGCGCTCCTAAAAAGCTCCAACAATAGAAAAATAATATTCATCTGGGAAGCGATCCTCACAATAACAGCAGAGGCATGCAACGTCCCCACCCTGGACTTGCCCGAAATTTGGGTCACTCTTTACAAGCGCATAAACACTCAAACACGCCGACAAGCGCACACGTAGCGTGTGTGCTTTTCAGCGCATGCACCGTCAATTCGTGCCGTTCTAAAATCTCCTTCGAACCGGCGAAGTTACCGAACGCTAAAAGAATACATTATATTTTTTAAAAATTCGCCAACGAAAATCTTCCGTTATTCGGTTTGGAACGTTCGGCACGTGCCTCTTTCAAATTTGTTCTTTCCACATTCGCCTGAAGACGACGATCGTAATTTTTCGTCGAAAGTGCTTGCAATAAAAAGAAGAATCTACGTTAACGCTGAACTCAGTGCTAATTATCAGAAATATATGCAACTTTGGCGTGAGTTAACTTTTATTATTTTCTACAAGCAATGGAAACTGCGAAAAACTGTTTCTTCACGTTGCTGAAATTACAGATAGAATGGCAAAAATTGCTCGCCCAACTACATTTCCTACTAACGTGCAGAGCCAAAAGAGTAGTTCCCAAATGCATACAACTTAAGCGCAAAAAGTTTCCGGAGTGTATTCGAGGAACACTTCCGAAAGTAGAACAGTCCCTTTTGACCAAGCTAATTAGAAATAAACGTAAGTGCATCGCGGAAGCGGAGAAAAGAACCTATGTGGCACATCTGGGATTTTCCAAAGTCTGTGACCCCTCCAAGTTGTACACTCAGATAGGCAAAATACAAAGTATAGCTTCGGTCGCCACTCAAAAAACTAAAAAGAGGCTGAGCAAAAAACTCCAGTGGCTACTCAAGTTTTCGTATGCACAAAAAACAGTGGCAGTACCAACTCCGTATCATAACTACACAGAAGAAAGTGTGCCCACGATTGTGCATAACATGTTGCAACGAGGTCCGAAATATATCCCCCCTCCCTCAAGCTCCGATTTTGACCAGCTGGTCCCGGCCGCCCTAGCGGCCATAAAGTCCTGCCAACCTACACCCATGCATCAGCAAATGGAACTAGAGGTCTTCACGAAGCTTGCTACAACAAAGCGATCACAAGGTGCACCAAAAAACCGTGGAAACCACCAGGTAGTAACACGATTCTTAGCCACGAATGGTCTCAGGCTCTTAATGTCGTATATTATTATTTTAATTACCAAAATTCACTTTCTAACAATGAATGTATAACCTATTAAGATGAAAATTATTGTTTAACAAAGTTCTCTGAAATGATGTCATCATGTAGAGAAGACATATAAGTACTGGAAGTGAGCTCTGTTTTTTTGTTTTGTGTAATAAAACCTTTCTGTAACCCATCCTATTATAGTAGGGTGGGTTACACAAAGGTTTTATTTCCATTCTAGCAATTTTCTAAGGGGTATATGCATTAAAATATCATATATTTAATTATATATACAAGGCATGTCCGGAAAGTAATTACCATTTTGGAAAAACTCACATAAAAAATCTTTTTTCAAAACAAAATTTATTTTTACATGAAAGAGCATGTCGGAAACTATTTTTCTCAGTGGCGATGGAAGGTCATTGGAAGCGATGGAAGCGCCGCTTCCACCTTCCAATGACCTTCCCTTGTATTTTATAAAATATAAATTTTCATATTTTAACGTACAGCATTAATTAAAATTAATTTTTTATTATAACTGCATTATGTATCTTTTACAAATTTCTATATCACACGTGAAAAAAAACGATAAGATTGCTATTGTATATTCGAATAATTCGGTGGCGGAAGGAATGTCGAAACTGGGTCAGTTTCCAATCAGCCAGATTATATAGGCATTAGCACATGCGGTTTACAGTTCACCAACCTCACCCAGTTTAGCTGGTAGAAGCAACACACGCATAAAGCGTCCAATTTTATATCCCAGACCAGTTCTGAGCTGTTAGCCGCCTGCCTGTCAACTTCCAAGCAGCCAGATTATAGGCATTGGCACATGAGCTTTACAGAGCACCAACATCATGGTTTAGCTGGTAGAAGCGACACACGCGTAAAGCGTCCAACTTTATATCCCAGAGCGGTTGTGGGCTGTTAGCTGCCTGCTAGATATTTGGCCACCCTCGCCTGATTATGTGAATCACGAGCAGACTAGATCAATGGCGGGCAACCCCCGGCCCGCGGGCTAGCTACGGCTCGCAAAAAGTTTCTATCCGGCCCGCGAGATCTTTAATAGATTAATAAATTGGAAAAATAACTAATTAATAGTTATTTTTCCAATTCTTTGTAATTTTCGAAAACGATAAGAGAAATAAATGTAGTAATTAACTTTTTATTTATTTATTTCATATTTGCAGACTAAAAAAATTACAAGTCACAAGAAGGCATCAATTAACTACTACGGCTCACGGAAAAAACGTAAAATTTATTCTGGCCCATGTTATAAAAAAGGTTGCCCACCCTAGACTAGATTTATAACAACCCAACCGATAGGAGTTTACTGGCATGTTTTTATGATAGTTCTGTATAGTTGACAGGAGTTTTAAAAAATCCATTAAAATATTTGATATGTTTATTCTGCGTTTATTCTGCTCTCCCATCTTCTATTACTTACGGATTTCAATGTTAAACCGGTGATATTACGATTTAGTATGTCCTATCTGTAAGCGGATGCAGATAAAACATGTACATTCTTGTACAATGTTAAAAAATTAACTGTTACTTTGGCATCATCATTTACAACCAAATTTAATGAATGAAACGCACAAGGTACAAAAAAGCTCTAGAATTTATTTTCCTTAAATTTACGATCTAAGTATCCGTTGTCATAAAAATTTGTCTTTCCAATGTTTTCCCAAGACTACAGATATTCAAGTACAAAGTAACTGGTTTCGACTTATTTCTACTTAAGAAGTAATTAAATAATTAAGAGATCAGGGAATGGGGACATAAATAAAACCCTGTTGAAAGAGCCAGAATTTTACTTAAACAAAAGCTTGACCGAACCAATCACTCGCTCAGTACAGTGGGGAACTGATTTCCGTGTACACCTGGTATTAAAACGAATTAGTTAGAAAACAAATGACTATTAAGTTTAACATAGTTAGATTTTTACAGCTACGGTGAGAAACGTTTAAAATTTACAACAGCCCTGTGGCGTCCTTTGAGATATACTAGTGATGCGACAAAAGAGGCATTTGATATTGACCGGTATCGGCACCTCGGGATTTGGCACGCACACACTACATACCTACCTGGACCGTCTCTGATTCCATCCATTAGCTACTCGTATCGAGCTATTTGACTAAGTGGATTGTTTTAAAATTTAAAAAGTAAAGAATATTTTATGTTATTTTTATGTACGTTTCTTTACAAAGCTATATTTTAATTATAATTTTTTTAAAAGTATATTAATACAATTGAACAATATATTGTACCAGGTATGTATATCCATCGCAATTTTATTTCACCGAGTAAGTTTTTATAATTTATCTTTAATTTTAGCCCTTATATCGTGGCTAGCGATTCAGAATGTAATTGTGATATTAAAAATACTTTTAGAGAAGTCTACAGTTTTTACTGGCTTATCGAACAAATGAATACGAATGGACCCTAGACCAGTGATTCTTAACAGGGGGACGCGGCCCCCTGGGGGTCCATAAGAAGTTTGCCGGGGGGCCGCCAAATTATGCAAAATTTCCTTCGGAATATAATAAAAAGAAAATTGATGTATAACCGAATATCGTATTGAAAAGTGAAATAAGAAAGATAAAGTTTTCCTATTTAGTTTTTTTTATTTGTTTTTTATTTCTTCCTACATACAACTTTGTTAGTACAGAAGAAATAAATGCAAATATGCTACTTACACCGCAGTATTTACTTCTTTTATTCCAAAGTAATTCTAAGAAACTATTAATGCTTGGAATTTTAAAAATAATTATGCAAAAATAGTAGGCTTAGTAGTAGGGTTAGAAAATTTAAATATTTTTGCAAAAGTTATGCAAAATCTTTACGACAAGTTGTGGGTGTTTTAGTTTAGTTTTAGCATCGGCTTTGGATCTAATAATAGTGCATTTCTTTCTTATATTGTGTGTTTAGTTTTAATTATTTATAATTAACCCACAAAAATGAGCAAAAAACAGAAAGGAACATTAGAAAATTTTTTTAATGTAAGTAATCACGGACCGGGACCTTCAAAAAGAAAATATACTGAAGAAAATACTAGTGAAAGTTCCGACGATGATACAGTGAAAAACGCAACGGAAAAAAAACCACAAGTCCTAAACTAAAGGTATAAAATTAAGTAACATTAAAATTAGAAAATACGATCGTGATTATATCAAATATGGGTTCGTAAGAATAGAAGTTCAAGGAATTACAAAATCACAAGAAATCTCGTTAAATTATTTTCGAATATTTTTTGTTTTTTCTATGAATTTTTAATTGTTTATTTTATTTTTTGTTAAAAATAAATGAGTTTTTATGTTTAATTGTGAAGTTTGAATGTTATTTAAATAGAAAATGAAATAATAAAGTTATGATTTACATTTATTTTATAAAAAAATAAAGCAATAATAAAAAAATCAATTTATTATAGATAAATTATCAAATATAAATTATTATTTAAAAAATGAGGGTCACAAAAAATTATGAAATATTTGGTGGGCTGCGAGTATAAAAAGGTTAAGAACCACTGCCCTAGACCATCACTGACGCGCAATTAACTGATTGCCCCTGGAAGTCGGCTTCTTACAGAAACACAGCTTCCCTATCATCAAATGTCACGGCATGCCACTGATTTTTCTACATAGTTACCACCATTGTTCAGACATTTGTCATATCGGGAAACCAACTTGTCTATACCCTCTTCAAAGAAAGATGCCGCCAGTGAAGACAGCCACTGCTGAACATCAGTTGTTGCGTTGTCATTGCTGGCAAAGCGCCTCCCTCCGAAATCATGCTTCAAGTTCAAGAACAAATGGTAGTCTGCAGGTGTGAGGTCGGGGCTGTACGGCGGGTGATTGAACTGCTCCCAACCGAATTGTTGAATAAGGTTTTGAGTGACACCAGCAGTATGGGGACATGGGTTGTCATGAAGTAGTAACACAATGCCTTTTGTTTTGAATTGCATGGCAAAGTTTTCGCAATGTTTCACAGTATCGTTCTGCATTGATGGTTTCACCTCTGGAAAGGAACACAACAAGCAGAATGCCCTATCTGTCCCAGAACACAGTGCACATGATTTTTCGTGCTGACAACATTGTTTTGAATTTGTGTTTCGTGGGGGACCATGAGTGCCTTCACTCCATCAACTGTTGTTTTGATTCTGGAGTGACATGACAAACCCAAGTTTCATCACCGGTAACAATTTTGTTTAGGAAATCATTACCTTTTTCACTGTATCGGGTAAGAAATGTCAAAGCACTTCCAAGTCGCTTCGTTTTGTGGACATCCGTAAGCATTTTGGGGACCCAATGGAAACACAATTTGTGATAATTTAAGCGATTTGTGACAATCTCATGCAGATTTGTGCAATCTCAAACAGTTTTTGAAATTTGTGGAAACTCATCACAAAGCAATCTTATTGTGAACCACCTGTTTTCACGAATTTTCTCATTCACTTTTGCAAGCAAACCATCATTGACAACAGAAGGGTGCCCACTCCATGCTTCGTCATAAACATTGGTGCGTCCATCATTAAATTGTTGAACCCACTTTCTCACCATTCCATCACTCGTTACATTTTCACCATAAATCTCTACAAGTTGACGATGAATTTAAACTGGCTTAACATTCTTTGCGTTCAAACACCGTATTACAGAACACACTTCACAGTCGGCGGGATCAGCAATTGTCTTAAACATTTTGAACGCTCACTAACACGTGGAAAAACAACACAATCCGGCTGTAATGGCATCACTGGACTGATAATCAACCAGAAAAACATATGCGCAGGTGCTGAACTGCGATACTACCGCTGCAGTGGAGGTAGAATAAAATGGTACTTACTTTCCAGACACGCCTCGTATAATGTTGCTGAAGAGCTTTTTAACTCGCTTCTTTTAAAGAATGACTGACATAGAATTGCTATTTATAGTTTTAAAATTTGGTGATAAAAAATTAATTGTTAAATATGAAATAGAAGTCTATATTTATATCACACATCAATCAAATTTAATTGGGCTGCAATTTGAAAAAAGTTGTAGACCTATAAATTTCCATTGTTGTCCATCCGTCTTTTCTTAATCTCAAGAACAGAATTAGATAGATGAAATCCGAGACCAGATATGGAAGCTGTACGAACAGGAGGCCCCAATTAACTATACACGAACTTTCGGTTTGCACTGGAATTCATGTTATTTCAATTCAAAAGTTTTCCCTGAAAGCAGTTAATAGATGATTGGCACAGCTCTATTGTTAAAGGAAAAGTATGGTGTACAGGGGCAAGATACTACTAATTAGAGGTGTGAGAGCATTTATTTTAAATGAAATAAATTAAAAATATGATTAAAAACTGTAGCCCTGCATTGTGATCATCTCTCAATAAATAATCACTCATTTATAATATTGCATGTTTTTTTAATTTATTTAAGAGTAAAATCTCTAAGGTTATATTTAAATTAACCTTAAAGCTCTGAACTGTAAATTCTTTCAATTCATTCTAAGTTGGACAGATATAAACATAGATTTCTGGAAATATTTGCGTGGTATATAACATCTTATCTGTTAGGTTTTATAATTAGACGTATATTTTTCAAACATCTCAATTTATAAATATTATTTATGAAAATATATCTAAAATTATCAATATATAAATATTTATGTTAAGGTTTATTGTTTAATTATAAAAATTGTTATTGAAAATTTTATCATTAATAATTTGTATTAGTTAATTATATCTACAGATACTAATATTTTTTATTGGCACAAAGATAAAATTGTCTACTTAATTGTACTGCAAAAAAACTTTTAGATTAAAATAATAACTAAGGTATTCAAAAACAATAGAGAGGTTGTGGCTGATGTTTTCATCATGAAACGTGAACTTTGGACATTAAGCACCACCATCCTGTAAGCCTAGAAGTTTGACAATGGCATTTGGAACATAGAACATGATTCCACTGATGTTCCCAATGCCATTTGTCAAACTTATAGGCTTACAAGATGGCGGTGCTGAATGTCCGACGACGTTCACATTTTTGCGATGAAAACGTTGGCTACAACCTCTCTATTGTTAGTTAATTATTCCTCTGCCCCTGATAGTTTAATGCCCCTAATATCCTACTAATGGTTGACTAAATTCAAGTACATAGAATTTTAAAATATGAATTTTGGAAAAATATTGGGCATCTTGAACCAATGTGTACAATCATGGCCTGAAAACTTAAGCCAGTGAATAAAAAAGCAAGAACATTTCTATTAATTACATTTTTCAGTTTTCTCTTCCTCTTTTAGTTTGTTACAGTTAGATTCCGAGTTTGGTTTTATTTTTTCATTGTTTTAGAAGTATTAATAAATAGTCATAAATAACTCAAAACCAATAGAAGGGCAGTGAAAAAATTAATTAGTTGAATTAATAAAAAAAAAAAAAAAATTGATAGCTACAGAAAACATCCAAAATCTAGGAATTTCTCTTTGGTAATTATAAGCTTGGTGTTTTAAAGTAGTACCATGAGCTTTTTATTATAATATCTGCGCTTTGTGTTTCTGCTTTAGTGACGTGGTGAAGCTTTCAAGAACTAATTTCAAAGACATTGTTTTCCTCATACATTGAAAGCCGGCTAGAAGGTTGAGCAATAGTGTTCCAGACTGCCACCATGAAGGATCCAAGATTGAATTCCTAAACATTGACAATCAGCTTTTCTGGGTTTTCTTCACTTCAAAAATGCCAGAATTTTTCCTTAAAAGACCTTTCCGAAGGCAGACACTCTGATTGGCAAATCACTCTCACGTTGCATGCCAGTATCTATAATTAATCAGTACAATGAAAATATTATGTTTTTTGAGTTGCTCAAACACTATTTAGTTCTATGCACTACAAACAAATTCAGACACTTCAGAAGTTTTTCTATAAAAAACAAGAAATATCAAGATTACATAAAGCTATAATTCTGGCAGATAGTAGCTGCATACCTTTAAACGTACACTCTGAGCACCTGGACATAGCTCAACACAAAAAACATACGCCACTAAGCAGTCTTGGGCCCAAACGGCATTTCAAAGTTAGTCATGTATCATGCAATGATTTGTAATTTTTGGTTGGGTAAAAACTTACCAAGCCTGGCTTATGTTATGTAGAAGATACAGCTTAGAGAGCTGTACCTTCTATATAACATAATGCAATGTGAATATGTTTGTTTAAATTAATAAATGCTATTTTCTGAAAGTATAGAGCATGTTATGTGCTATACGCATAAAATTTTGATGTAAAATGGCCTTTATAGACTAATATCTTTTTTTATTCTAAATTTATCAGTGTCCATTTTTAAAGAAATTTCATTATGTACTAATTAAAAAAGTATTTTTCATACTTTGCATTTCACTAATAGTAAAATTCAAGGTTAGAGATGAAAGAATTTTACCAACTCGGCCCTAAAATGTCCAGCAACTCTGATTTCATAACACTAGTTCAAAATAACAAAGGTTTTCAATTAGTGAATTATTTTTCACTGATTAATTACAGTCAACCAATGTAACAATTATGTAAATAAAATTTGAATGAATTTATATTGCAATAAGTTCTCTCTCTCTGATTAATATAGAAATGTATTTAAAATCACATGTATTCATAATCTGTTATATAGGATATATGGTACAGTTATTGGCCACTTATAGAATTTTAAAATGAAAATTTTCCTAACATTACAGGAAGATTAAATCTGGAAATATTATACCTACTGATTGATTTGTTTTTTTTTTTTTTTTTGTGGTCTTTCTATTGCCAGCATCCAGAAATTACAAATGCCAATCATTTAATCCAAAATGTGTCTTGTTTTATGAAAATGCAAAATTGTATAGTTATTTAGTTATTGGTATAGTTATTGTATTGTTACATATGATAGAAAAACTGTGGGATTTTTTTCGCTACCTATTGATAGCAGAAACTTGCATTAATACTGTCATTCAATATTTCCAGAATAGCTTTTATATAAAATAAATCTCTTATTAAAATATAAAACTCTTGTTAAAGAGGTTTATATTTGAAATGACCAACAACAGTACTGTTTATTCTGTTTAATTTTAATCTCTCTTTTTCTGAATGCAAACTGTGTTATATTGTTCATTAAAACAGAGTTACAGATACAGTATTACTATTATGAATACAGTAAAAAAGAATAATTAAACAAATGCCCTAAATATGCTAATTTTTATATTTAAACTTGAATAGGAACATTAAAATACAGTAAAGAAATTTAAATTGCATCTGAATTAATGAAAAACAAACTGTTTAAAAATAAACATTCGTGATTGATTATTATTAAATAGTACATATTTTTAACACCTTTAAGAAGTACTTATTTTATCATGAATTATAAATAACTTAATTATTTACTCATAGAATAATTTTCATTAATTGAAATCATCATGTTATGATTTTTTTTTATCAGGTCATTCTTTTTTATGGGAGTGACTTTAATCCATTGGATCTTCCATTACCAAGAAAAAGTAATCATGATTGGGGTTTATTGCATGAAGAATCTCCAAAAAATAATTTTTTCTTCTGTTTTAAAGAGGTATTTTAAGATATAATAACCATTCTTTTGCTTTAAGATATGTCACTGTAATCATTTGCATATTTGCATTTCTGTCTTTCGCTATATCAAACTGTAAGTTTATGTAGGCTACTCAAAAAATTTTATGGATTATTTTATGTATGTAATAACTTATGAAAATAATTTAATATGGAAGCTCATTTTATATTTATTTTATTAATTTATTTTAATATGTATTATAAACTAGATATAATTTTCAAGGATTTATATGAAACAAATTTTTATTATTATTTAGGGAATGGAATTATTTAATCACACTGCAACATTCAAACGTGAAAGTGATTTTCCTCTTACTCTTCAGTATCTAGATAGTTTAGAATCATTAACTGATCATAAATACTTTAAATCGACATCACAAAAAGATAAAGAATTAAAAAAGTTATCACCAGTCGTCTACGTACAGTCAGATTGCAATACACCATCTGAAAGAGATGCTTATGTCAAAGAATTAATGAAATATATCAAAATTGATTCTTATGGAAAATGTCTGCATAATAAGGATTTACCTAAAAGGTAATTTTATTTTATTTTTTATTTTAAAAATTTAATTTAATTGATCATACTCATCACATTTAGTGTGCAATAATAGTAATGTGAAAATTCAGAAAATTGTACAGATATCCATAATTTATTCATCTTGTGAACCGCCGGGGAGGTAAGAGGAAGTTGTCACCTCCTTTTCTGGCAACAGGTCGTTGACCTTCCTCTCTTGTCAAGATGGCTAGTTTACGATTGTGGGTCCTGGGGGGTCAGGATTCTTTCTGTCAGGCAAGTGGTGAGAGTTTTAGGGGTTGATGATAAGGCAAAGGCAGTATACAAGTAAAGGAGGACACCATTTAATAATTAAAACAAGATTCATTGGAATTAACAAAACTGACAAATTACAATGCTAATTTCGACGCTAATATGCTTTGGGCTCGAGAGAGAGTTTACAGGGTTGTTTCATTCTTCTTTGTAGGTTTCCACAGCAATTTGAGTTCGTTTAAGGCACATAGATATCCAAGAATTGCCCATAGGTATCCAAGATTGGCATAAGTATAAAAGTTCGCAACTGTGACGTGGACGATATGGATTTAGGAGGTTCGGCGTTGCGGCAACTTGTAGATTCTTTCAGGACTGTCTGCAATGATGTTAGTCTGGCTTTCGATAAGAGACTTCCCTGAGGGGGGAAGGAAGCATCTTTTATAGCTTTGTAATGGGAAAATCGGTCATGTGATCTATTGTTATAGGCGATAAAGGTTATAGGTGTTTCCGAGACCAAAACAAGTGACGAAATTTGGATGTTAACTATAAACTATCATGCAAGTTGAGCTGCATGCTGCTGTGGGAACAATAAAATGTTGATAGTCATTCGAAGAGAGTTTCAAATTTTCCCAGCTAAAGATTTTTTTTGTCATATAACAGAAGTGAAAATAATTAAAAATTTTAGGCTATAAAAATTCTGGATATCACAATCTGATTATGAAACTCAATAGAGGAAAAACTAAAAGATGATAAGCTGTAACAAGTTGTCTTTCTGTTACTCTAGTAAATGGGTAGTAGAGAGAGAGCATTATCAGTCAGACAACCAAAAATTAGAACGGTGTTGTTTAATAGTTGGTAATGATTCTGAGATTGAGTTTAAAACACAATTATAAAAATATTAAGCAGACAATAAATAAACAGTTAGTTAAAAAATATTTATAACAAAGTAATTTGTTATAATTTTCCCCATTATACACTGTATGTACAATGTCTTTCTTTGTTGTATGAGAAAGTTGGCAACTCTAAACTAAACAGCTAATATAATGCCTAGCAAATAAATATGAATAATATTTTTTGCAATTATCATAGAATTCTTTAAAATAATCCATAAGAATTAAGTTCCGTTTCGAAGTTAAGACAATGAAGAAAATATACATTTTCAAGTCTATGTTTTAATCCATTTTTCACCAACCACAGAAGTAACAGCTAAAAATACATGAAGATAAACTTCACGAAAAAACAAACAGTAAGTAGAAAATTCACATGGTTAAAACAGATATCAACGTCAGCCTTTCTATGGAGGATCTGACGTTTTCACATTAAAAATGGAAGTATAATCTTCTTACCATACCATCAAGTCCTTAACATATTTATAACTGGTCTGGCCCTCTAGTGGTGGTTCTGAGTATTCCAATTTCATTCATTTACATGTCGTTACATAACTCTGGATATCTTCTATTTCGAAGCCTCTCAGAATACTCAGCGGATATCTTCTATTTCGAAGCGGAATACTCAGAACCACCACTAGAGGGCCAGACCAGTTATAAATATGTTAAGGACTTGATGGTATGGTAAGAAGATTATACTTCTGTTTTTAATGTGAAAACGTCAGATCCTCCATAGAAAGGCTGACGTTGATATCGTTTTAACCATGTGAATTTTCTACTTACTGTTTGTTTTTTCGTGAAGTTTATCTTCATGTATTTTTAGCTGTTACTTCTGTGGTTGGTGAAAAATGGATTAAAACATAGACTTGAAAATGTATATTTTCTTCATTGTCTTAACTTCGAAATAGAAGATATCCAGAGTTATGTAACGACAAGAATTAAGTTGTTACAGTTTGTATAAACGGTAATCATAATTTAAATGATCAATGACTTTACTGTGTGAACTTTGAGAAAGGGCTCATTTTTCATTTTTACTTTTGTGGCTCTATCATATATAACAGAAGGAAAGTATAGCAATCAATCAAAAAATGATCCCCTGAGATTTTTATATTTTCTGACTCTGGACCTTGAAATGTCAAGAAATGAAAAAAAAAAAAACTTTGGGAGGTTTTCTTTATGTATGGATGTGATGGGGCACAGTTTTGTTCAACCTCTTTGAAGCTTAATTACTCCTGTGTTTTTTCTCAAATTTCTGAAGTTGTACCAATAGGTTTGTATATTAGGAGATTAACCACCAAAATTTAATAGCCTCAAAGGTCGAGGAGGTTTGTGTCATATCTTGAGTAGGGTAGGACTTAATGACTATTTTACTCATTATTAGCCTTTACAACTTTTTATAAAACCCATCCCTTCCATCAAAATTATTATAAAATAGCAAAAATCTTAAAAATATATATAAAAATGTTTTAATAAAATATAACAGATGGCACCACATGCAGTTTTAAAATGTTGCTGGAAAGTTAAGCAACTCATTGCTGGATTGTTTTTGGGTTAGCTTCTATTTCCAAGGCTAAAGTAGGACATTCAAAATTTCAAGAAGGCTTAATACTTAGTGGTAAAATGTCACTAACTTTTAAGTTTTTACAATAGTTCTTTCAGCTGATAAACAGAAAATTGAGTAAATTATTTTTTCCCCATCCTCTTAGCACTAAGAACTCCTTTTTTTTCCATGCCCATCATGGATTCAGCCAAGCTTACAATTAGGTTGACTGCCTGGTATGAGATAGGGTCCAACATATCCAGGACTTACTGCGTCTGAAAAATTCCTGCAGTTGTTCCTTGTTCATCACAATTTGATTCTAGATTCCCCATGGTAGGGTGATGCCTTAACTGCCTTGACCATCTGGTTATCTGAATGTTATATACAAACACTTATATTGTAAGTGTTAACTTAACACTGTATATACTTTAATTATTCCAAAATGACAATGTAGAATCTCAAATTTGTCTAAAACAAATACTAATTTTCATCAGTTTCATAAATGAATGTCTTACAAAGGTGGTCTTCAGATGTAGAATAATAAGAAAATTACTTTCGTATTTATAATACTGATTATATTCTAAATGTCTTTGTCAAGTTTTAAAAGCATTTTTTTATAAGATTGATTGACTGTAATTTCTGAAAATGAATACATCCAATTTATATTTCTAAAAATATATATATTTTTTTATTCATTTATAATGTATAGAGCACAAAAAAAACTATATTGCATAAGTGTTGGGAACAACCTGCATTTACTTAGTATGACTTAAAAACTTCAATTTGTTATTTGCTCAAATATCATGTATTAATTTATTATTTCATATTTAAATTACAAAATCCAATTTCTAAAACTTCTGAAAAATATTCTTGTAATGTATTATCTAATAGTCAAATATAAACGTTTTCATAAATATCTTCAATATAAAACAGTTATTAATGAAATGTTCTTAATGTTTGTTCTAACATTAAGAACATTTCATTGTCCTTTTGTTTTATTTTAATAAAATTTCATTCTTTTTAAGGTATTTAAAATCTATTTTGTGTATTAACAAAATTTCTACAGAAAAATACTATATTTTTATATTTAAACAAATGATAAAAATGAATTGATAGACTTTCTATACAAGCTATAATATGAAAAATGAAATTTAAACTGGAAATTAATTCAAAAATAACCCACAAAGAATTTTTTCACTTTCCAGCACAATTATTTAATGAGTGGACAAACAATCTGTAAAGCAATTTGAAAATGTTTGTCCACTCATTAAATAATTGTACTGGAAAGTGAAAAGGTTGTTTGTGGGATACTCATGCTATAATAATTGGAAAATTATTATAGCATAGGAATGCTTTTGGACACATTTGATTATGAAATATAAATTTATAATCAGTGCCATTTTTTTTAACCATTAGGCACAGTAGACACATGTCTAGAGCCCAGGAAATAGGAACCTGTGGTCAAGGGAGATGTCAAAAAAGGAGACACACTGTACACAATAATAGGGTTATGTTCTGCAGTCTGCAATCTAGTACATATCAGAGTCAGGCTGTCAGCTGTGTGGGGTGAAAGATCGAAGTGCTGGAAGGAGTCCAAAATATAATACCCTATTCACAGTGTACATTTTAAGCGGGATTAAGATTTAAGCAGAATTAAGTTGTCGCGTTGTTGAAAACAAGATTAACTACTTGTTCACACTAGGTAATTAAAGCGAATTGTTCGCTTAGCCCTCAAGAGGCTAAGCGCAGAGGCACACTCCATATTACATTTTAAATAAAATCAAACTTTTGCTTATTTTTCATAAATCATCATAAATGAATTTATATTTAGTAATTTAAAATATAAATAACTTATTTAAAATGCATAAGACGTTAGTTAGGAATTATTAACATTTATTATCAGTGTTGTCGTTGGCAGTACGATTCTCTCAATGTTTATATCACTTTAGTGATAGAACTGTGATAAGAATGGATTTTTGACAGAAATTTATATTATTATTTAAACTTCTTGTATCGAAGCAGCATATACATGACACAGAGAAGAGTATCGTTTGTTCGAACATTTGTACATCTGCTTCCGCCATTATTTGCAGAACTTGTGGTGGACCTCTGGGAAAGCTTGAAGCGACTTAAGCTTCTTTGAGAAAGCAATTTAAGCTGAGCCGGTTGTTGGTAGTTAAACTGGCTTAACGTTAAGTCAATTCCATTCATATTTCATACCTTAAGCTGGCTTAAAATATACAGTGTGAATAGGGTATAACTGAAAGCCTAGGGCCCCTGCCATTGTTAATACAGTCCAGCCTAAAGTATGTAAAAACAAAGATTAAAATTAAACAATTTAATAAATTTGATTTTGTCAAAAGCCCTATTAATTTCTAAGATAGATCAAGAGGAAATTAGCTATTATGTACTGTATTCATTACTTGTAAAGTCATAAATTTTAATTTCATAGTGTGTTTATAACAAATTAAATATTACAGTTGTATTTAATAGATTATCAGATCCAGTTGAATCTATGGACAATGAAGAATTCTGGGAAATATTGAGTAGATATAAATTTTCTTTGGCATTTGAAAATGCTGTTTGTGATGATTACATAACTGAAAAATTATGGCGTCCTCTTACAGTTGGTTCGGTTCCAATATATTATGGCTCGCCTTCCATTAAAGTAAGACTTTCAATTTAAAAGTTTTTTAATTTTTAATAATTAATCAAGTATCATTTTACAATTTGAAATATTTATTATAGGATTGGCTTCCACATTCCAACTCTGTTATTCTTGCAACAGATTTTAATTCACCTAAACATCTTGCAGATTATATTCACTTTTTGAATTCCAATAAAACTGCATACGAATCGCATCTTCGTCATAAACTGCATAAAGAAATAACAAATAATCTGTTAATAAGGACCATGAAAAATCGTAACTGGGGTATTAATAATGATTTTGAAAAGGGAAATTTTATCGAACAGTTTGAATGTTTTGTTTGCAAGAGAATTAATGAAAATTTAAGAGCAAAACAGAGCACAATGATTCCAATCACACGTCAAGCAACTGTTTCTCATTACGGATGTCCTAGGCCAACTTCTCCTTTAAAGAACAAATTGACAGTTCCTAGTTGGTGGATTGAATTATACGACAAATCAAAATATGAAGTCATTGCATTAAGACAGTTGATGAACGAGTACTCTAATTTTACTGAAAAAATGTATCATGAGAGAGTTATAAAATTACTAAAATCTAAATATTAAAAGAACTTGTAATAAATGTAACATTATGTTGTATTTTTATATACAGAATTGTGCATTATAAGTTAGTTTATATATTTTTATCTAGTCAATATATATATACAGTGTATGAAACAATAGTATGCATTTATGACCTTGTTAAATGTATATAATTTTTGTTACAGCTGACCCTTGATAATCCGACAGGTATGGGGTATGGGACCAAAGAGGTGTCGAATTACCAAAAGTGATTACATATTTGGCATTGTTTTGCTAGCAGTAGCCTACAATATTCCTACATTTTATGAGTAAAATGCTGCCTAGGTTAATATGGAAATGAAACACCCATTTCGGTTAACTAAAACATGTTTATTAAAAGAAATATGGAAGCCAATAAATGTACATATAGTATGTATAGGCATAAATAATACAGTACGTACAGAACTGCTCACGGAAAACACAAGAAATGTGTGTAATCGTGTAAGAATTGGGTGAGGAGATTCATGTGGCGACATGCTTCTGTGCAAGCAGACACGTAACGGGACGGGGACTGCGGTGACCTTGACGGGAGGTGCGTCGGACTACTGAGCATGTTGGATTACAAAAGCGTCGGATTATCAAGGGTCAGCTGTATTACATATTTATATGAAAAATACCTTCTTAAATTTATACTTATTGTTAAAATATTTGTCAAATTTTAATATTTAAAAGTTTATTTTGCAAAATATAATTAAGATGTTAAATTCTTTTTCCAAAAGCAAACAATATATCTTTGAGTATTTATATTTTTACATTAAAATATTAACATATACATTACATTAATATACATAAAATATGTATTATATATATTTGCATGTATACATGTATATTTTTATAATAAAGATTTTGTTATATTTGTATGTGTAGTGGTGGTTTTGTTGTTCTATAAAATATTTTAGCATCAAAAATTACTTATTGGGAATTTGAATGAGAAAAATGAGAACACACACTTTCATATAAGTAGATAAATATTCAATGTTTCTTATCAGTTTCTAATAAAGACTAGAATGTTATCAATGGTTAGTTTTGCATGATTGTATTATTGATATTAGTATAGCTGCACTTCTAAAACACATTACAGGTATTTTCTGTCTCTGTGCTAGTTTAATCTGGACTTCCTGCAGGTTGATGCAGAACATTTATGTTGGATGATGACTGGATGGCTTTCAGACTATGTATTGAGGCATTATCCTGATGATGTAGCCATTTTTTGCAGCTAAATTGGGCTTGGGCACTTTATCCATTGGAGAAAAATATGCTGAAGGTCCTCAGATAAGCACTGCTGTTATTCTTCTGATTGACAACCTTAACCTTAAGGTTTCCCATTGAAGTGACCACTCCTAAAATCATAATGCTTCCTCCGTGATGATGATATTTCATACATTGATGATTGGGTGTAGTGTAATTATTTCTGAATACATATGAGAAAAAGTGATTTTTCTTTTGATGATCTGAATAACTTTTTTAATCTGAAAAACTACCATATTGAAATCACCATCTCCAGGAGAGATGGTTCCAGGCAAATGATAGGCACTGCTGCTTGTGCTTTGGGTCAGAGGAAGTTTATTCAATATTCTGTAGCAGCTAAAGCTTTGTTACAGAACCTGGCAAATAGTATGCCAGGATATGCTTAGATTTAAGAATTTCTGGAAGTGGCAACTCATAACTAGCTACTTTTGTCTGATCATTGTTTTTTTACTTTTTACTGCAGCAAACATCTTCCTCCTGATTTTTAGAGCAGGAGATTGTTTTTCAAGATTATACAGTAAATGCTATTTACTGTATAATCTTAAAATAGTTTTAAAGAAAGAGTTAAATAGTAAATCATTTAACATATTTTTTACATAATAATTTAAGAATGTACTATGGGGAAGTTATACACTTCAAATCTAATATACCTTTATATAAAAAAAAGAATACCTTTCAGATGTATATTAGTCATTCTCTCTTTAATTTTGTTATGTGAAATGATCAAGAAATAGAAATAGAAAATATAATAAGAATGTTTAGTTTAAATAATTATCCTAGAACCTTATTGTTAAAAGGGTTAGAAACAAGTAAAATAAAAAATATAATATTACAATACAACTTCTTCCCGTCGTCTATCTTGAAATGGAATATTTATTTGGTGTTTTTGAAAAATTAACTAAATTTTTTAAATTCTTTTTTTATCATTTTAGTACAAAATCATACAAGAACCACAGCAAAAATGATTAACAGTAAATATAAAAATATTGAACATAATGATTTAGAGAAAGATAATGTACTTTATTCATTGGATTGCAGTTGTTTACATAAAAAAAAAGATATATTGGGGAAACAGGAAAAAATTTAAAGACAAGAATTAAAAAACATATACATGCCATTAAAAATAATTTAATCTCATCATCAATGACACAATATTGTAATAACAAAGGGTGTGAAATTATAAAAGATAGTGTTAAATTTATACTGACAGAAAATAATCAAATAAAAAGAAAATTACAAGAACATAAAGAAATTTTAAAAGTGCATGAAGATGATAGAATGAATAACAATGTGGGACTGAAGCTACATGAGGGTGGAGCAACATCATATTACAGAACTTGAGAATGAGGCAAAACAGATGTTGGAAGGGAAATTGCAATAAAGTTGTTACAGGAGTTGGCTTTGTATTATTTTTATGAATTTGTTTGAAGGTCTTTATTATTTTAATAACAGAAGAGTGTGAAAAGATTGGATTGATACCTTATCATAATTAGTTTCTCTTTAATTATCATTACATTATTAATAATGTAAGTTAATAGATTCAATTGTCCTTTTCAGTTTATAATATAATTGACAATAATTTATTATTAATAGTAGAATTATTTCTCGGAATTTGAAAAAAGAAATTTGCCAGTCTCGGATAAAACATAACTCCTCATTAAAATTTATATGCTCTGTAATTTTTGGTTTTAGTATATTGTAATGTATTAGTTATATTATGTAAAGTGTAAACAGTGTATTAGTTATATTATGTAAAGTGTAAACAGTGTATTAGTTATATTATGTAAAGTGTAAACAGTGTATTGTATATATGCAGAAAATGTTTGTCTTGGTTTACCACTTATGACTGTATTGATGGATACTGGTGTTTATACTGTATGTACAGTATGTAGGTAGGCTGATGAGGGGTCTTTGTACCCGAAATTCATTCCTACTGAAATTTGATCGAGATTTTACTGAAAATAGTCTTTAATTAATCTGGTCTATTTATTCCAGTCAGCCCCTGATGTGATAAGCTTTCCAATTCATTACAACCCTATTTATTAGGCTAACTAATTCAATCTAAATTAAAAATATCAATATATTATTAGATCTAAATGTAATACAGAAAATTTTTTTTTAAAATTATAAACTCATTTATTTTATTAAGATAATCGCGTGGTTTTTCTTACATAACACAAAAGATGACATAGGGGGAGTTTTGGGTACTTATAGTCTTCCCTCCCCTAAACCGTGGTTTATGGATGGTTCTGGTCCTTATCTGATACAACAAATCAAGTAATATGATCCCAACAAGTTTTGTTATAACGAGATTTCACCTGTATATGCACGATATTTTGCAGTATCAAACACTAAATGTGAGATTTTTTAAATGCAAATTTATTAACACCGACACCATCAACTGGGGGCTAGCTTGATGGAAACAATGAGGCCACCTCTTCGGGCGGAAAAATGAATGGTCAAAAATGTCCAAAATTAGAAAAAAAGTAAAATATAATAAGCCGAATACAGTGAAGTTTCGTAAATGTACTCTCGGGTGCCTTGGCGATCGGTTAATGCCCTGACCGCCTCAATCAGTAAAATGTCTTTCAGTACAGAAATGGTTCATAATTTCTTTTGTAGGGCGCAAATCTATTTCAGTTGCATTTTATCCTGATGATAGAAAAATTAAACATTAGAAAGATTAAGCAAGTTGTTTATTTGTTTCAACTTTGTCCCGGCTCTTTTTAAGTAATTAGACTAATGAAAAACTAAGTTAGAATTTTGAGCATTATTGAACCATTATTCTCTGCCAGACAATTAGGAGAACTAGTGGACGAAGTTAAAATTAAATAAAAATAAAAATAGTAATTTCATCTCTAAAAACGAAGTTATTTAATCCAGCTCTAGCAGCCATTACAGTCGTAAGAGAAAAATACTTCAAGGCAAAAAGGAGAAACGGTGTGACGTCATTAAGCACGGTAAGTCTACTAAAAGTAGTCTGAGTAAATGAGTAATGCATTGGGCCGAGTCAGAATTACTGAGAATGTCGTCCAATGTCGTGGCACAACCTGACCGAAATTCTGCGTTACTAAACACGGCACCGGCTTCATTTGGGCCCTCGAAACTGTGGGCTAACGTCTTTATTGTCGTCTGCTTCTATAGTTTCGAAAATACTCAGTTTTACTCGGCTAAAATTTGATTGACGAGGCTTGCAATGTTATCAATAGCAAACAAATATTCTAAAAGTCTAGGTTTTTCAGAAGTAAAAATTTTATTAAGATGTTAAATTGTAATATTTTATTATTTCGGAAACGAATACCGGCGATTTCTAAAAGAGCGGTTCTATCAAAGCCAGCGGCCCACCAGTGGCCAAGCGGAACACTGGGAGTTCGGTCGTGAGTTCGCGTTTCGCCAAGATGGACTGGCCACGTGGAGTTTTGCGGGTTTTCTCCACGTGTAACGCCCAAATAGGAGCAAGTTACCCTTAAAGACCTCCCGGAAGACATTATTCTCCACGTTGATATCATAAACGCGCACAACTACTATTACACCACAATTAGGTCACACTTTATCACGGGATAATATAGCCTAGAAGCTCATGCCCAACTAGTTACCAAAAAAAAGTAACCTTGCTTGTTACCAAATAGCGGGTAAATACTTTTTTGGAGGTGTGACTGAGGACAATGCGGACACAGCTGCATCTTCTCCGAGAGGGAAGAAAAACACCCTTTACCCTAACCCTTCGGGGAGAGCGGGTCCACATTAGGGTGAACAGGGAGTAGTCGTCACTACCGCAACCCGAATTATGCCCCTAGCGACAGGTCAAAGACCAATTGAGATGAGGTAATCAATAGATTGAGACTAATCGGAATTCGAGGACAAAAGTGGGTAAAAACCCCGTGTTCTCTGGGACACGGGGAACTTCGTCCGGTGATTCTTGCCGTCCTCTGGGTCTGCTTCGTTGTTCCCCATCCTTTGGTGCTTTCCGTCTTTCTATGCTCGCGTTGGAGGTCTACAAGATGGAGCCACCACAAACCGACTTTTTTCTCACCAAAAGGGACTGTACCTGAGCGACTGACATCGGGATTGGCCACCGCCGTCGGGGAATACAAACATTAGCGAGGTTGAAGCCGAAGTTTTAAAAGCGAAAACGTGTGCGTCGGACGTTCAGCGCCGCTTTCCTGTAAGCCTAGAAGTTGGACAATGGCGTTTGGAAAGTCAGTGGAATCATACTCGACATTCCAAACGCCATTGTCAAACTTCTAGGCTTACAAGAAAGCGGCGCTGAACGTCCGACGTACACGTTTTCGCGTTTAAAACTTCGGCCTCAACCCCCTCGCTAATATCTCTCTCTTCGATGATCGCCGTCGCGGGACACAATTCTTTCCACTCTCTCCGAGTAAGATCACGAACACACTATATTGTAAGAATTTATATACTGTCTTAATAAACGCGAATTAGTTTGTTAATCTGTGTCTATGTAAACTACCTTTCTCTACTGTCTATCTCCTCTCCCTCCTTATTTCCCTCCCCTTTCCCTTACCCTCTTTTCCGCCGGCTAAACACCTTGTGTACGGCCGATGTCTTTCTTGAATGTATGTATCTAAGCCCTCCATTCTTATTGGAACCGATCTGCGGTATCATGGAAAGTAGTTAAAAAGCTCGAACCCCAGAAACACCTTTCTATCTTGTTGATTCGGGCCAAAACATCGATAGCCCACCAGTGGCCATTGGTAAATGAAACCACCGAAAACTGTTAATTGGTCGCGAATTAAAGCCTCACCAATGGGCTGGTCACCTAAAGTTTTCTAGGTTTTCTTCAACTGTGTAACATAACACCTAAATAGGGACCAGTTTCTTTTAGAAAGTTCTCTCGGGACATCTCTCTTCGGCAGATCGCGTTGTTATATAATATTTTTCAATTAATAAGATATCAAAATTAAATAACTTAATTTATATTAGATACGCTTTAAATCTAAATCTGCGGCCTGTGAGGATATGGAATACGTTTTTATAATTTTATAATTATTTCCTAACGATATTTTACAAAAAAGAGGACTATTTTAGCATTTTAACAAAACATTTGCAATTAGTTAATATTGTGACGTAGAACCGATGACGTAACGCGTGACGCATTTATTGTAACGTTCGACCGATTCGAATTCGTTCCATTTTCGAATCGCCGGCGCCATCTTGAAAAAGAAAGTTTTCCGGATTTGAGCGTTATTTCTCGCTCCATCTTGACATTTTTCGCACAAATTTCAATAACGAAAGCCTGCGTAACGTAGGTATCTTAATATTTTTCGATTAATAAGGTATCAAAATTGAATAACTTAATTTATATTAGATACGCTTTAAACCTAGATTTGCAGCCCGTGAGGCTATGGAATACGTTTTTATAATTATTTCCTAACGATATTTTAGAAAAACGAGGGCTATTTTAGCATTTTAAACAAAACATTTGCAATTAGTTGATATTGTGACGTAGAACCGATGACGTAACGCGTGACGCATTTATTGTAACGTTCGACCGATTCGAATTCGTTCCATTTTCGAATCGCCGGCGCCATCTTGAAAAAGAAAGTTTTCTAAAAATTGAGAGTTGTTTTTTTATCCGTTTTAACATGTTTCTTTAAAGTTTAATTACGTAAACCTGAATGACGCAGATAATATAAATTTTTTGATTTATAACGGATCAAAATTGAATGATTCTCGATAGACTTTTTTTTTTTTTTTTTTTTAACTCTTTCCGCCCTGTGGGCACTAAGAGGGCCTCTTATAGCAAGCCCATTATGGGTTCGGCCAGGCCCACAATGGGGCGGCCGGGTGGTGAGGGACGGGGACCGACATATCCGGACGGACCATCCCCCGAAAAATTCCTGGGGATTTTTCGACCCGTCCGGATTCGATCCCGGGTCCCCCAGGGCGGCAGGCTGCTAACCTTGACCGCTCGGCCATCCGGCCGCTATTCTCGATAGACTATTAAATGTAAAAGTCTATTTTTAGATTTAAATTTTCATTAAAGTATTTAAGGTTGTTTCCATTTATCATCGAATTAAATTATCAGAATAAAATTATTATATTATTAATGATATTCGCTTGGATATTGTCTTTTATTCTTTTCAATGAGACAATAAATGTGCTGTACTAGAAAATTAGTTTAAAGAGAGAATCTTTAATTACTTAATTAGTTCATCAATCATCTTGATCTTTTCTATTCTTAATAATTAAATTCTTAAATTATTCTAGGAAGAAGTATCATTCTCAAATGTTATAATCCCTTTTCCAAAGAGACATGCAATCATTTTGAAAACTTCTTGTGCTGAAAAAATTATCAAGAAGCAAAATAACACATGGGTAAGGATTTTAATTTGTTGTGATACATTGATGAAGCAAAATATGGTATATAAAAGTTTAGAATCTTTATTGCCCAGTCTAAGAGTTTATTATTGTACAATTATAAACTCTTGCTTATCATATTGCCATTGATTAATTCCAAGTCAAAACAACCTTCCTAAATTTATTACTACTTTTGGAAATTCCGCAATAATAATAATGTTGTTTCCTTATTATACTTTTTCATTCCTTGTATAATATTAATTTTAATATATTTAATTGAGAATTGTGATTATATGATGTATTATTTATAATTTTTTGTGTGATTGTATAGTTAATATATTTGAATTTTATCTTGTATTATTGTGATGAAAAACAATTTCTTTCCCATTTTAAGAACTAATCCATTTTATATACACAAATAAAGCTTTAACCTATCAAGATTTCACTTGACTAAATTTTTTTATCTGTGAAATGATGTTTGTACAAAGGCATATCAAATTTAGTTTACTGTAGATTATGCAATTTACAATTGTAAAAATCCAAATGAATTTGTTGACTACAAATATATACTGACCACAAATCTAATTTAATACATTTGTGTACCCATTCTAATTATAATGTAGTTTGAAAGAAAAATTGAAGTTAATGGACAAAAATTACTGACTTATTACAGTTCGTGCATTTACCAAAATAATTAATAAACAAAACTTAATTTTTGTAATATTTCCTTATTGAGTATTATTTTCAATTGAGGCAATTTAACGCCATTGCTCGTTTTTAAAGTATACGACTTAACGACGTGCAATACTCAAATCGGCAGCTTTACGGAAATTAAATCGTGCTGCTACGCTTAATTTACTTGCATTAACATCTGTAAATGTCAATTATATAAACAGAAGTTCTATCTAAGCTATAATTAACTCTTATTTTTGCTTAACACAATGTTAAATAAACCATTTCTTTTATTTCTCTTAGCAAATGGTTTAATTTTTATTAATATGTATATAAATTGATGAAAATAACGCTTAACTAGAATTTTAATTTTTTTGTTCTCTTACTTTCATATTAAAAATAGCTATTTTTTTCAACTCTTGTATGTAACTCTGGAATACATTGATTCTGACTTTTTATTTTTTACATGTTTAATAGCTTTAACCGATTGTGAGCAGTTATAGCCAGGAGTTATGCGACATCGCGTAGCTTCTGATGCACCACTAGAGCAGCTATGTATCATCTATGTATTACAATTACTTACTTCATGGATAATCGACTCGACGGTAAGTAGCTGGAAGTGTTTACAATTATTTTAAATCATTACTACATTTATTCATTTTTTAGAATCTACAATTTTAAATAATGCTTTTTTTAATCGTTCAGGTTATCTGCTCCACAGATAAAAAGATTTTAATATTTCTACTCTACGATACCTGTAACTGATGATGGGGATGGTCCTTTAGAGAATGTTGATATTGAACTTTGCCACTGCAATCCTTTAACAAACATTTCCATTATGGAAAAAAGCACACATCATTTTCTTCCATAAATGGTCAGTGGTCTTTTGCATTCCTAGGACCATTTTAATTTAAAGTTTTTGTAAAAACTTCCATTCAGAGTTTGATTTAGTCTTGATTTTTATTTTGGACTAATCATCCCTATGTTAATTAAACACAATAAAATTAGATTTAAATTTTCTTTATCATATTTAATGTAATAGAGATCACTGTAAAAAAACACTATTATGAATTATTGTAAAATTTATATTTTAGATAAATAAAGAATAATTCTCTTTAAATTTTCATACATTCAAATATAGAATTTCACTATATATATACTTGTAATTTACAATAATTGTAATTTAATGTGATTGTAATTGCTATGACTACAAACTATTTAAATTTATTTATTATTGCATTTTTTGAAATCCTTCCTTTTTTGTTTTTGTTCAATATTGTATAAAAAATATTTTTTGGATTTGTTGTACTTGTTTAAAATGAAACAATATAGTTTTAAAGAAAATTAAAAGTGTATTTGAGATAGCGTGCTTAATTTTTACTGTCAAATATACAAATAACTCCTCATTATAGAAAACACAGTACCAATTCCAGAGTACCAAAGGTTTATTCACTATACTAAACATTCCCAGTATATCAAAATACTGGGAAGGGCTAGATGAAATTCCATAGACGACTGCACAAAAGGGGGTATGTCTAGAAGATGCATTAAGTCAAGGCTAGTCTGGTGGATGGACTGGATTCTTCATTATCCATATTAAAATATTCTAGAAGTGCCCAGAACAGCAAAAGTAAAAACCTATAAGAGTGGATGGCACCAGCGACAGAAATGTCACCACCACTAGATGACTACTAGAAATGATACTAAGAAGTTACAAGAAGGAGGAAGCAAATAAGTTTTATATTCAATGAATCTTTATACTACTTTAGTATCAAATTGGTAATATACTTTACTACACTGTAGTTATGGTCCATCAGACAGTGAAAGTAATATTGTCAGATAATAAAATATGCCAAAGAGGAAAAAATGCAGCCAATTTTCATTGTTTGAAAAGCTTCTTTCCTACAAAAAATTGATTCTCAGTAAAAAAGTTGTTGTTGCAAGATGCATCAGCTAAGAAATGATTTCGCACTACACAATACATTCCTTCATTCCTTTTAACCTAAGAATGATGTGATAGAGATAAAGAATGCTGATATCTGCTGCACATGACAGGTATGGAGAATTTGAGACCCTTAATCATTGCAAAATCAACAAAAACGTATTGTGGGCTTTGTTTTATGTGACCATACACTGCAAATTGCCAAGGCTGGATGATGCAGAGCATTTTTAATAAACAGTTGAATGAACTGGATTAAAAGATGAAACATAAGAAGTAAAGAATCCAGCTGTCAGATGACAACTTGATTTGGGTCCATCAGGAAAACATGCAAGTTGAGTGCTTTGTACTGCTGCTCTACAGCTGATCTTGGAATAATCCACACTGTACAGGCTAAATACTGAAACAGACCTAAGGATCATTTTTTGCAACATTGATAACTATGTCTAGAGAAAGATCAACATACAGCAAGCTGTTGACAAGACTGCTGCAGCATGAGCACATGTCAAACCATCAACAAGACAGATAGAGTGGCAAAAACATGGCATGATTTCACATAACCTGTCACGCACTTACTTGGCTGAAGGAAATGAAGCAGAAGCAGAATCAGAAATTGACATGGTCAGGTAAGAAGTTGTCAAGAGGAATAACAAGTGAATTTTGTCATCAATTATGTTATATAGATCAAAACAAAAATTGTAATAAAGTCTCTACTACAAACAAATTATCTATCATACATTTTCTGTAAGGCAAGACAAAATCAGGAGTGGAAATAAGGACAAGTTTGAATAATGTCAAGAAAGAGCAAGCAAGTTGTCCACTGTTTTAATAAGTTGGTCAACACTATGGAAATATGTAAGGAATCTATCATATCAATAGAGAAGTGCAACAAGTACAAATGGTCAGAAATTTAAAGAAGACCCTATACAGACAGACAATGCAAAATTTGGTGAGGGAAAATACCAAAAGATAATACCATTAATCCACCAACAAGTGCTTGGAGTAATCAAGGCCTCTGTTGTGAAAAAGGACAATTTCAATAAGTAGATAATCAGATGGTCAGTTAATGTTAATGATTTAGAATTTGATTTAATTTGAAAAGACTTTAATATATATGCAAATAAAGCTAAAAAGCTAAATTTACAACTGGAAATAAGGCCTAGATAAGTTTCTTGGATATGGTAAGTTATCATAAAACTACCTACATTTCAGTTTGGAGTTTACTGAAAATCACCTTATACTTTTCTGTCTTGCTATAGTCTTCCAATATAGAACTTTTTTATTAGTTGTCATTCTCCTATCATATTTCTTTACCACTGGGTAACCCCTGAAAGTACAGTTCAATACAGTATGTAAAACATCTTTATTTGTAACAAGATATTAATTAATAACTTTCTATAAGGTTCTGAGAAAAGTCCAGCATTCCATATTTCCAGATACATTAACTCTGATCCAGTATTAAAAATATTCTCGAAATCATTTATTTTTCAAATAATGCAAATTTCTAAGTTTCTTTGTATTGGTGCTATGACACATGATAACTAAATTATTAGAACACAATAAAAGATAATATGCAGGCTAAGATAAACTTCAA